>NC_062561.1:150765125-152205125 GCF_022837055.1 Prionailurus viverrinus
CTCTCTCTCTCTCTCTCAAAAATAAACATTAAAAAAAAAAAAAGGAAACAAAACAAATGAACATAGGGCAGGGGATGAGGTGGGGGAAGAGATCAAACCCACAGACAGACTCTTAACTATAGAGAACAAACTGATGATTGCCAGAAGGGAGGTGTGTGTGTTGGGGGGGAATGGGTTAAATGGGTGATGGGCATTAAGGAGGGCATTTGTGGTGATGAGCACTGGGTGTTATGTGTAACTGATGAATCACTAAATTCTACTCCTGAAACAAAAACTACACTATATGTTGACTAACTGGAATTTAAATAAAAACTTGGGAAAAAGAATAGATTTCTTAACAAAAAAATTGCGAAGCTAGCTGAGAAAAAAATACTTTTTAAATTTCCTGTTTTCCCTACCTCCTTAAAAAAAAAAGAGAGAGAGGGGCAATTTACTTTTAAATAGGAGAACATTAGATATTTTACTATTAAAGTGCTATATTAATAGGGAAATTTGTCATAGTATCTAATGCATACTGGCTTTGTCATCCCTCCAAAGAATAGATCCACTTGAGAAAGAATGTAGCTATCTGAGGCTGTTCCAGAGTTGCCAGGAGAAATGGAAGAATTTCTAGTTTATGAATACAATGGCACCTCCAGTCCCACTTAATGTATATGGTTCAGAAAAGGAATTTTGGGGAAAGAAATTTCCTCTTAAAGATGATACTTTAGCAGAAACAAAGATTGGTTTCTTCTTTTCCCCAAATTAGCTGGAAGGTGAACAAAACTGGAAAATAGGAAGGTAATTGGGGCTTAGGTGATCTACAGACTAATCATCCATTATGCCAGTCTTAAAATTTGAGATTTTCATTGATGAAATTTGTATTAATCTTGTAGTTTTTACATGTATATATAGTTTTATATGTATTAATTCACTTAACAATAATATCAAGCCAACCTCCTATGAAGTAGATACTGTTATTATATGCCTTTTATAGAGGAGAAAACTGAGGCTCAGAAATTAAGTCATTTGCCCATATTTGTACAGCCAGGTGTCAAAGGTTCTATTCAAACAGAGGCACCATGGCTCCAGTCTTTATTTAATCATTATGCAATTATAGCCTGTGTAGCAGTTTTTCATTTTTATATATTTTTAGAGGAATTTAGGACAAATAATTTATTCTAAGGTTGAGATGGAGATTGTATTCCATATTTCACAAATGATGGTAAAGGGGTGCAAAATGGAGAGGCTGGACTTGACCCTAGTCATGGACGTTTCTGGTAAGTCTTCATCTCACCACTTGGTTTCATCTCTTTTGAAGACGTTTAGGAAACGTCAGTGTAGCCATCCTTCTTTCAGCTCTGTCATACTAAATTATTTTCATATTCTTTTTAGACCTAGTTAGCAATCCTCAAAGATCAGAACTTTCTCATTATGGACATTAAAGAAGAAATTTTTTCCAACATTATGGTTTATGATTTGACACTTCTTCCTTTATTTAACAAATGCTTTTAAAGTTAATATTACTCTGTGCCACGTACATTCTGTGAGTAAAAATTGCCATAAATGTAATAAGCACAGTAACAAATTTACCTTAGATAATGCCACCCATTGATACTTGGTAATTTCCTGTTACACTCAGAAAGAATATCCTCATATCCAATACAACACCAGTTAATACTTAGGTGTTCGAGATACTCTAGCCTCAGTTGCATTTCTTGTATTTGGTGTTTTTTTTTAACTTCTTTGAAAACAATCACCAACCAGCAAAACTACTCTTAACAAGGTACAAGACTTTGATTGTAAATGAATAGTGGGGATGATTAAAGAGATTTTTTTTATTTCCTTGTAATGTTACTGTAACTATGTGTGCTGTTAGGAAGTGTAGCATTTTTGTTAAATTGAATCTTAAACTAATGTCTACTAGGGACATATCTCCTGTAGGAGAGTGTCATATCTTTGGTATGGGGGTATGTTTTGAGAAGCCATATTCCACATTATTTTTTATATAAAATGAATTTTACTACAAATTTCAGAAAGTTAAAGTATTTTCAGCTTTTTTTTTTTTTTTTTTTTTTTTTTTTGCTCCTGGGGTTAAATAGAATCTGAAATGATTCTCTGAGAGAAATTGCCAACCTAAGTATTCTGAATCTCCTGATAGGTGAAATTTTTATGTTTATCAAAAAGGTCCTGGGTTCAAAAGGGGTTGAAAGACACTGTTTTAAAGACCCAAGGACTACTGCTCATTAGATATAGTAATTTAGGTCCTATAACTCTGTGAAGTGTTTCAGTCAAATCCTATCACGCTGGATTTGTGATCTACTTATAAAATATTTGTTTTAGCTACATGTCATGATGCTATCTGCAATTACAATACAATTATTATTTTACCTAGTATGATACTGATTTTTTTTTTGGCTTCCAGGTTTTTACAGTTTAATTAAAGTACTTTTTATGCTTCAATAGTAGCTTTAAAATTGTTTGCAGATATATTTAAAATATTGTTATGATACACCTTGATAATTTGAAATAAATAATAAAGATAATTCAAGAAAGTCTAAGTTTTGATTAAGATAATTTTTTTTTTTTTGTAGAACAGCCAGAGATTTTTAACAGTGGAATTTCAAAACTTTTAAAAAAGGATCAGACTCAACTACATGTGTGCTCATCCAGCCTATTACTGGATAACCTAATTTGTAATCATAATCAATAATTGACAGGTGTTTTTTTTTTTTTTACTATAGTTGACACACAATGTTGTATTACTTTCAGGTGTACAACATAGTGATTTGACAAGTTTATGCATTATGCTATGTTCACTACAAATGTAGGTACCATCTGTCATCATACATTGCTATTACAGTATCATTGACTATTATGCTTTGAGTTTTGTTCCTGTGACTTACTCATTCCATAAATGGAAGTCTGTATCTCCCACTCTTCTTCACCCATTTTGTTTATTCATTTACAAATAAAAATAAAAAAAATAAATGTTTTACATCATGTATTTGAAGCTTAATGAGCTTTTGGCATAAAGGGAATTAGTAATATTCAAGAAACAAAGCTGTTTATTTAGAGTAATGTCTCTGTCTTAAACTGAATACCTGTGTTAATTCCAGAATCTGACAGCATAGAGGTAAAAACTAAAGATAACATATATATCTTTTATATATCAGTAAAGGATTTTATTCAAGTATTTATTATAAATTAGTAATTGTGTAACACCTCATGGCCTTGTGTATCATCTCATGGTGGGTTCAAAGATGAAAGATTAAATACAGTTTTTTAATCTTGATATTTTGGGTAAAACATAAGAGAAATTTCACAAATGTAACACACATAAAAGAGGGATTTTCCTTAAAATTGTTTTTAATTTTTGTCTGTACAGTGAATAAATCTGCTCTGTGGTATAGCTACACTGCTTTAGGTAATGTACCAGTTTCATATTCTAAGGAAATGTTACATGTATTTTCACAACTAAATAAATTTCTACATAAATTTTGTCCTGATCATGCATGGTTAAATTTTAACTCCTCAGGGAACTTTTAATCATCATTAGTCTAAACTTTTTAGATTAAAAAAAAAAAAAGCTGAAAGTTAAATTTACTTATTGATAGCCTCTAAGATAAAGAAGATTAGAATTAGAGAAGAATGCAGTGTTGATTGGTCTTTCCCTTCTTCCTCTAAACTAGCAGCTTTTTTTCCTAATAGGTTAAAATGAAGCTCCATGATTTTTTTCATTGTTTTATTTTAATTTTATGTACAGACTTCAATTAAATGGGTTGGTTTTTAGAAGCAAACTGAAAATTCTTTTGAGAATTTTTTTTTTCATATAAACTAATGAGTCAAGAACAGTAAGTTTTCATTATAGCAAGTTTACAAAAGTGTCCAAGATAAGATTACAAGTATGAAGGTTGTACCATGGTCATGTGAAAATTCCAGTATGTTTCTAAGTATTCTTCTGTTTATATCAGTCCATGAGACTTTTTTATAGGCATAAATTGGTAGCATGGATGATGCTACAGTCATTTGTTTAGATTATCTGGTAATATAGTTAGGTAGCATATATGTAAATTGAGAGTAGGAAAGTTAAAGGAACAATGGTGTTATTTATTTTCCACATGTTTGTTGAACAAATTTGAGGAATTAAGATCAGATGTGTGGTTATGGAGTAGATGATCTTAAGAACAAGGGGAATAATCAGCTTCATGTTGAAATGGGGAATTAGAGTAGTAGTCTTTAGATAGTATCATTCTGTTTTCCTGTTGTATGGCACAGACATAAAGGGAATAAAGTTTTATTTTCTTACTGCGACTGTGTGCCTTGTTACATCAAATCTTGGTTCCTCAGTATATAGAGAGGTAGTAAATTAATTGTTACCATTTGTCCATCTTACTCTTATTTTTTTAAATTAAGATTTGATTGTAATAAGTGTTTGTATCTTGACCAGGTAGACAATCCTGGAGGTAGAGAGATGGGCAGAAATGGAAGCGGTTCGTATGTGAGATGATTAGTCCTGAGCTTATAGAACAAATTAAAAACTGAATAAATGAACTTTTTTGAGAGACAGAAAGTTAATAATGGAGTTAAAATTGGAATAACTGGTTCATAGTAAAAGGTAAATGTTTAAGTTACATGTAGGTATTTAAAACCTCTAGTAGTATGTTTTTCAACTACCAGTAATAATGTTCTGATTGCTATTTGTATTCTAATCTCACCTTTTTCCTCTTAGGTGGTATCATGGAAAACTTGACAGAACTATAGCAGAAGAGCGCCTCAGGCAGGCAGGGAAGTCCGGCAGCTACCTTATAAGAGAGAGTGATCGCAGGCCAGGCTCCTTTGTACTTTCATTCCTTAGCCACACAAATGTTGTCAATCATTTTAGGTAAGTCTTTATTTCTCTTGGGAGACTGTATAATACAGTGATTTTTCTGTAGTGTTCTTAAATATACCTGCTTTAATAAAAGTGAATGATTCAGCAATATTTAAATGATGGGAAAGTGATTTGTTTTCAGTTAAGTGATTGAAACGGATGATTATAGAGTAGATATTATTGAATGCTTGCATTTTTTGTTTAAAAACAGATTACTGGGCATTACTATGCTAATCTCAAATATAATTATCACTTTTAAAGTATAAAGAATTATAAAGAAACTTTGGCAAAGCAGAAATAAAGGACAATATATTTTTAAATACAGAGTAACCACATTGAGGAAACAGTATTTAAAGAGTCAAGGTGTGTGCCCTTTAATTTATTTTACTTCATTGTTCTGAAATTCTTTGTAATCATTCATGTCAGTTAAAGGTATACAGATTTTTAAGCACAGATATCAAAGTCTGTGTAAATATATGTACCTATATTGTCTTTAATTTCATTTTTATGGCAGACATTGGGAAAAAAGTCATATAGTGCCTATACCATTAACTGATAAAATGGTTGTATACCCTTGACTTTTAGATTTTATTTATTTATTTATTTATTTATTTATTTATTTATTTATAAGTTTATTTATGAGAGACAGTGACAGCATGAACAGGGGAAGAACAGAGAGAAAGAGAGTGAGAGAGAGAGGAGTAGAGAGAGAATCCCAAGCAGGCTCTGGGCTGTTAGTGCACAGCCCAACTGTAGGCTTGATCTCACAAATTGACTGAGTGAGCCACCCAGGCGCCCCAATTTTTAGATTTTAAAATGAGTTTTCAAAGTACTTTATACCACATGTAGAATGTGAAATTATTATAATAATTCTCTATAAATAAATGTAAATAGTTCTCTATAAATATTTGAAGAGTATATAAAGCTACTTTTAGCCAGAGAAAATTTATTAAAATTGCTATTCAGTCTTAAATATGAAAGGTGAGCAGAGGTATCTATAGTTAGATTTATATTTATTGCAGTAAATTATGTAATGGGTTTATAAGTCAGATAAATATTTTGTATCAAGTATATACATATATGGTTTTAGAAGAAATAACCTCAAGTAAATTTGCATTGGTGAAAATATGAATAAGTGATACTTTAAAACAGGATGTAGATAAAAGAGTATGAGAATTAGAGATTTAGAATTTCTCAATTTAGAAATTGGTCTCCACATTGGCTCTAAAGATTTTTTTTATACTGTATTTTTTTTTTCCTGTACAAATAGGATTATTGCTATGTGTGGCGATTACTACATTGGTGGAAGACGTTTTTCTTCACTGTCAGACCTAATAGGTTATTACAGTCATGTTTCCTGTTTGCTTAAAGGAGAAAAATTGCTTTATCCAGTTGCACCACCAGAGGCAAGTAAAACTTGAATAAAATATTTTTCAAAAATTTATTACTTCACTTTACTAATGAGGTTAGCTCTTGTTCAGTTTTTTATGGTGTTTATTATAATTCAAGAAATACCATATTAAATTTTAATTCTGTTGTATTAGCAAAACTGCCACCTTCTTTAAAAAAATAAAATAATTTTTCTGTAATTTTGTCTTTACGTTTCTAAATTTTTTTTTTTTAATAATACTGTATGGTGATAGCTTAACAAATATTTTTTAAAGGAATGAGGAGGAATCACTGATTGTATAGGGCTAATCCTGAAGTTGCCGTAAGATTCTGAAATGCCTTCTACCTCATTAGAAAAAGGTTAATTTATATTTTCTGTGTAGTTCATTTAAAATTAAATGGTTACTCCTATTACTTGATACAAACATTGGCTATACAGTTAAAAGAATTTGTAAAAAAGCAGCAACAGAAACAAGACCAGCATTTCTAGGCTTTAGGTATTTATAGCCTGAGTAAAAAATAGTTTGACTGATCCTGTGGTGGATTTTTGTTGGTTTTAACTTTATGTGGACATAACCTGATTTGACTTTGACATGAAGAGATTATTTATCTATTATAAATCTTTTTTTTTTTTTTTTTTTTTTTTATGATTTCTAGCCAGTAGAAGATAGAAGGCGTGTTCGAGCCATTCTACCTTACACAAAAGTTCCAGACACTGATGAAATAAGGTATTTTATAATGTATTCTCATTTATAGGCATTTGAAACAGGCATTTGACACACTTTGAAAACATTGCTGTTGGACTAGGAAGGTTTTGGAATTTGAGGAGATAGCATTGTAGCAGGATGAAGGTACCTTTAATATTGAGTTCATTGTTCCTGTACTCTTGTGTTTGGCTTATTTGTTCAGAATATGGATTTGGATCAGAGTGGCCACAGTGAAGATGACAGAAATAATTCAGCTTTTATTAGACTATCTCTGACAAAGTAAGGATAATTGTTATATTCTGTACTCTCCTTTAATTTTTATTACTACATGGCATTTATATCTTAACTGTAATTTGTACTTAAATGATGACCAAACTTCTATTTTACATGATGGGTGAATAGTTTAAGTGTGGCATAGAACTACAGAACGTGATAATCTTTAGAAATTATTTTTATAGGGGCGCCTGGGTGGCGCAGTCGGTTAAGCATCCGACTTCAGCCAGGTCACGATCTTGCGGTCCGTGAGTTCGAGCCCTGCGTCAGGCTCTGGGCTGATGGCTCAGAGCCTGGAGCCTGTTTCTGATTCTGTGTCTCCCTTTCTCTCTGCCCCTCCCCCGTTCATGCTCTGTCTCTCTCTGTCCCAAAAATAAACGTTGAAAAAAAAAAAATTAAAAAAAAAAAAAAGAAATTATTTTTATATAATTTGATTTATATATAATTTGTTTTATTATTTTTACATAAACTGATTTGTTATATAATTTGATACTTATCAAATTATCAGTGTCTTTCTGTAAGCTGTTTAACTTTACAATAGAAAATTTATTTCTTGCTGGCAAAATGTTTACTGATTCTGAGTATACAGCTTCTCACTGAAATCAACAGCAGCATTTAAAATACAGCGATAACTTTGGGGCATAGTGAAATTTCTAAAAATAGGATAATTTAAAAAAGATTCAAGTATCTGGAATTTCAAAATAAGGATTCCATTTTTATATGATTGTCCACAAAATAACTTCTCATTTAGTTTTTATTGGCGTACCTTTATTTGTGATCTAAGCAGGAAAAGCAAATGAAAGAAAACGAAGGAAGGAAATGTATACAATAATGAAGAACAATGGTGAACTACAAATTCAGGAAGTTTGGATAACTTGTAAATTCCCAGTGAATCATCTAGAACAGCAGTGCTCAAAGTGTGATCCATGTAACTTCGAGGATCCTTGAGATCCCTTTAGAGGGTTCACGAGAACCAAACTGCTTTCTTAATAAGACTAAGATAAAATATACCCTTTCCACTGTGACATACATGTACACTGATGGTACAAGAGCAACGAGCAGAGCAGTAAATCTATTAGGACCTTAGGACAGATTAAGGCAGGGGCACCACAGTGTATGGTGTTCTTCACTGCCACACACTTAGAGGTAAACAGTATCAGCCAGTGTCCTCTAAGGTTTTTCTTGGTGCAACTACAAAATGTATTTTATTAAATCTCAACCCTTTTAATATTCTGTATGATGACTATCTTTTTAATCTTCTCTGTGATGAAAACTGGTGTGATGAAATGGGAAGTATGCACAAAGTGCCTTGGCTGCATGAGTGGAGCATTGAGTTGAGAGCTGAGGTAGCTTCTGCTTTTGTGTATACCACATATACTTAATAGAATGACTGACAGGCAAACTATGGTTATTCAGACTAGAGGATTTGACTTTTCTTTTCTTTTCTTTTCTTTCTTTCTTTGTTTCTTTCTTTCTTTCTTTTTTTTTTTTGGTGAAGTGATTGTTTTATGTTACTTCAGGGGAAATAACTGGCAGTATTTATTGCCAATGACAAAATTTGAGCTTGGAATAAAAAAATGAGGATTTCAGAAACCCTGTATCTGCCATCAGGAGTTTGACAGCTTCCTAAATATAAATAGTTCATGATTTTTCTGATGAGATTGGTGGTGATACTAAAGAATGTGATGTTTTGATTGTGTAAAATGTATTTATGTCTGAAAGGTCTACATAGCTCAGTGAACCAATATTTTCTAAATGAACAATGCACGCTGTTAAAGAACTCTGCCTAGGTAAAGATCCATTTAGAGTGCAAGATGGACAAATACATTTTACTGGAATGGGATACAGAAAGTTCTTGCTGCAGTTTTAGAGTCCACATTACAACTAGCCTTCAAGTACCACTTGCTGAGCTTTTGCTGTTACATCATAGAATATCTATAATTATGCAATCTCAAAGGCTATTAAAATACCCCTTTCATGACTACATATTTTTTGTGAGGCCAGATTTTTCTTCATATACTTCGGATAAAAAAAACATAAAGCAACAGATTGAATGTAGAAATAGGAGAACCGAGTAGTTTTCAGTTGAAACAGATGTTGAGATTTGCAAAAATGTGAAATAATACTGTCACTAACTTGTAAAAATATAATTTTTCATATTCTTTATGTTATATATAATGGGGTGTATTTTTTTTAAGAATTAGTAAATACCTTAAAACATTTGTATTTTAAATCTAATATGATAAATCTAAATGGGTAGAATTTATTTAAATCAAAGCCTTTTAGGTTGTCAGTTTTTAAGAGTATATAGGGCTCCTAAGAGAACCTCAAAACTGAGAACTACTGATCTAGGAAGATGAAAATTTAAACAAAAATTAGAATGTGCACCCCAAGATCAAGAGTTGCGTGCTCCACCAACTGAGCCAGCCAGGTGCCCCTAAGTCTTTTAAAATTTGTATATATCTGTGAAGTTTTTTGTTTTGTTTTGTTTTTAGGTAAAAACATATGAAGAGTAATGAGATTTAATAAGGCGTTTTAACCTTTTTTGAGGAAGAATGCAAAATAATACATAAAGAATCTTGTGATTGTATTGTTTGTGCTAGTAAGCTTTTTATTTTAATTTTTTTTTCATTTTTGCACCATAGTGTTCTAGCAACAACAAAAGTCAAAATTAAAAATACAAATTCTCTTATGGTTACTTTTGACCAAGAAATGTAACTTGTCACTTCTCCTTTCTCTTTTACTTCTTGTCCGTATGTATTCCTTTTTTTACTCATAATTAATATTTTTTTTAATGTAGTTGTTTAGGAGGTTGGTTTTAGAAAGGAATAACATATTTGGCTAAGAGGTAATGTCTGCTGTCTGCTGCTCATCAGTGAGTTAAATATTGGTCACTGTTAACAAGGATTGTAGTGTCAAGATAGAATGCAGTGTATGTCATGCTCATTCACACAGCGATCACCCAAAGTACTGTGTACAAGTTTTCTTTTCTTGAATTTGTATAAGAAACAGGCGTGAGATATTCCGGAGAAAAACAGTTTTCAGAAGTATGAGAAAAGATTTACTTAAGGGAAGTTTGGTTTCTGAAAATTAAGATTGAAAGGAAAATTGATTTAAAAAAATATTTGACAGACATGGATATAGATGTAGGGTTAATGGTAGCAGCCAATCAATCTTGAAACCTTAAATGTTCACAGGCATTCATTCAGGCTTAAAAGGACACTTAAGTGAATTACTGATGTTGATAGACGGCATCAGTATAAAACTAACTTACTCCTCCTGTGATTTGGTGGAGGTTGCAAACATCTAGATTCCAAGGAAAAGAAACTAGTTTGTGTGTTTCCCTCTACTCAGAAATTTGTAACAGAAAAAACATTCATACATTTTCAAATGCTTTACTACCACTTTCAAACAAAAAGAATGGTGTGTAGTATCATGGGTATCTAAGTAAATTAAATAAATCTTAACGTTCTTTATGAGAAAAATATTAATTCTCATAAACATATGCTGATTAGACTAATGGTGCTTATTCAAAATAAAGTTTTTCCAAAGTAACTGTGTCTTGCTTATGTGTAATGAATTAACTATATTATGATTTTATATCTAAACCATATCTGAAAGATAATTACACAGAAGCTTAAATTTTTAAGTCAGTTTTCTTGGGAGTTACACCCTAAAGCTTGTAATGCATATATAATTATTGTTTACAAACATTCCAACTTGAATGTAATAATAATCCAGTGGTGCAGATACCATTTACACGTGATGAAATTAAGATTCAGATTGTTAAGTGGCTTCAAAGTTTTACATTTAGGTGATGCCAGAAACAGGACAAAAATCCAGAGTATTTGACTTTAATTTCTTGCATTTTCCAATATCATAGTATCTCTTGTATTACGTGATTAGTCATTTTTCCCTGTTTAAAACTTTAATTCAGTTTTAATAACTTCATAATTGTCACTTTCAGTTTCCTAAAAGGAGATATGTTTATTGTTCATAATGAATTAGAAGATGGATGGATGTGGGTTACAAATCTAAGAACAGATGAACAGGGCCTTATCGTTGAAGACTTAGTGGAAGAGGTGGTAAGTTTTGTTCTTTTCTTCTCACTCTCAGAATTGTCAGTGTTTTGTACATTTTTGGAACTTGTCCATAATCATGGAAATTAGTTGTGAAACATTTTTTTTAATGAGAAACCTAATTCCTAAGTACAAGGAATTTTTCATTAAAATGTATTTACTGTGATAAATGTTATTTTTTGTAAAGACCATAATTAGGCTAGCATGTTTTAATCTTTAACTGCCAATTTTCAGAAAGTTTTTATGAGTTTCTAAGAATAAAGAACATTAACATTTGTGCTTATTTGTATCTCTTTTTGTCGTCTTGGTGGTTTTTCTCTTAAGTGACATTATGTCACTGATCATGAAAATCTCATTCAAATAGTTGTCCATGTTTGCTTTCAAATTCTTCATCTCCCAAATATATGTATAACTTTCTAGTAACTTTGGAAAAGCTTAGTTATATTACACATACATTATCACATGTTTCTACATTTTCATTGTCACCACATAATATAGTATTAGAAATCTTATCACTATAAATAATTGTGCATTTCTTAATAGCAGGTCTGCATTCAAACAGTATTTGCATTTCGGAGATAGTATTCAGTATCACTGAATCATATCCAAAATATTACAGTTTTGGAATTCACCCTTCCTTTTTGGATTTGGTTAGGGTGATGGAATGGTTTCCGTTTATCTTTCATAACCTTCAGAGCTACTGTTTTTAAAATATGTCATGAACCTGGTAATATTCTGAAACCTGTGCTTTGATTATTGTTGCAGGAAGACAGCAGGGGAGAATATTTGTCTTTGTTATTCTTTTGACTAATAGAACTTGATATGTAAAAGTAAAACATACTGACGAAAAGTGGAGGGAGGTTGAGGAAATGGTATGATAAATTCCATACACATAGTTACTTAATAGAGGAGCTGGCATTAGAACTTCCAATTCCTAGGTTACTATTTGGAATTTTACAGTAGGAAGGGATATTTATTCCATATAGGCCAGAAGTGTTCAAACTGAAGAATCTCACTGGTTTTATTTATGAAATTTCTTAGTTAAAATTTTTTATGTTGGATTTTTTTTTCTCCTTGCTATAACCCCCTTTCCCCCATTTTTGTGATTATTTGAAGGATTTATAGTATAGTTTAACTTTTCTTTAGCTCTTGAATTCTGGGTCAAATCCAACTAGGTAAACTTTAAGAAGAATAAGTGTAAGTTATCCAAGGAGTACAGAAAAAAAAAAAAACTCAATTTAAGGTAAAGAGACATGACCTCATGTCAATAAAAGGAAAAAAATAAAAACAATTTAATAACTCAGTATGAACAAAAAATGTGATGTGGCTGCTAAAAAGGAATATAGTCATACTTTGAATTAATAGTGGAATAGTTTCAAGTTAGAATTATAAATAGGTTTCACACTAATATGTATAATAAGTTTTCATAATGGTCTTCATTGGAGCATAGTGATTCCTTGTAGGTTGAAAAGCCATTTAGAGATTGTCTAGATTTCAGACATTACTTTGGTGGTTGGATTTAAGGATTTTCCCACTCTGAACTTCTGATTACTGTTCTCCAAGCACATTTATACTTTTATGCCTTAAATCTAGAATGTAAGCTCTGTGAGAATTTTTGTCTCTAATTCAGTGATGTATTCCCATAGCAGAATAGTGTCTAGTATTAGTAAACATTCAGCAAATGTTTCTTGAATGAATATCTCTTTGCCTATACTTTCTCCTCTTCCTTGACACTCTTGCCCTGCTACACCACTAACTTGTAAAATTTGATTCATTTTTATCAATTCAGCCCAGATGTTGCCCCTTTTTTCACAGAGGTTTTATGCCTATCTTAGTCTAAATTGTTTTCTCTTGTGTTTTTATAGCACCTTGTTAATTCTGTATTTTACTACACTGTATAAAATTAATTTATGGTGTAAACCAGTTCTATAGAGATGAACTCCTTTTGGGCAATGATAATACATTTTGTTTTTGTGGGGGTTTTTTTGTTTGTTTTTTAGCATACTGCTTTCATATAGTAGGCATTCAGTGAGTGTGTGGTTTTACTTTGGGTAGGTATTTGATGAGTGAGGAAAAATTGAGGGAAGTAAATCCATGGACAGATAGACTATTTTTCTACTCTTTCCTTCATATTCAGTGAAGACTTGGTGCCAGATACCCAGTTTTGCTGGGTCCTAGAGGTACACCTCAAAAATATTCAGTGCAACCTATATGAACAGCATTGTGCTAGTGATTATGGTGGTGGTAGGTGTTAAAGAATAGGTAAGAGGTTACGATGCATGTAGCCACTATACCGGAATGAATAAATAACACCAGTGTATCTTAAATAATAGGAATGCCAAATAGGTAAGGTTAAAAAGATGATAAAAGAAGGATGTCTTTTTGATTTAAAGTAAAAGTTTATATTTATGTTCTAGGGACTCATTGTTTCACTGAGGAGGTAGTATTTGAAGAAGATCCTACCTAGATAGTAGGAAACAGGTAGGAAACAGTGAGTGAAAAAGACATCCTAGGTTAAAAAGAATCAGCTAGGTGGTAGGAGAATGTGGATTAGCAAATAGGTAGTTATGTGTGACCATGGAATAGATAGCTTAAGAGAGTTGGTAGTATGAGACAGGAAATGTAGACTTGAGTTCTATGATAAAGGATTTTGGTTTTATAAAAGGAATTTTTAGGAAGTAGAGCAGTATTAAAGGTTTGGTTTTTACATTTTGTTTGTTTGTTTGTTTTTTGTTTGGTGTACCTTAGTGCAGGACAAAGTTGCAGTTGAAACTGAAGAATCCAGATTGGAGTGGTGAGATCGTGGGGTGAGACAGGGCACAGAGGTAATTAAATTAGTTCGGCTTTGGTAACTGTTGAAGAAAAGAGAGAACAAGGGCCTGGATTAGAGTAACCACAACAAGTAAGGGAGAGAGTCTTAGAAAGACATTTCTTGAACTGATACCTCTTTTCTTGTATAAGTAAATATTAGGGACAGGGTAGAGATGTGTTTGAAGATATGATTTTTATTAACTTTAATGAAAATAGATGTAATAGTTAAAACTGTATAAAATATTGTCTTAATATCTTATCCTTTAGGGCCGGGAAGAAGATCCACATGAAGGCAAAATGTGAGTTTGTGTTAATTTTTAAAAGGAAAAAGAAACTATGTTGTAAACCTACTAATTGGAAAACTTAGGCCAAAATTTATTTTAAAAGAAAATTGCTACTTTGGGGGCTGACTTAAGTATGGTTTTTATTTGGCTCGAGAACTGGTATGTTAAAATTTTCTTTAGGATCTATGGGTAGTTTTATTTTTAAATAACGATGGTGCCTTTTACTATTTAGAACTCTTCTATCACCAAACTAAAGGCTTTTCTATAAACAACATTAATAACATCATGAATGTCATGATTCATAATATTTTTGTTTCCTTACTGATTTATTTATAGCATTTCTTGTTTTTGTAACCACATCTTTTGGGTATTTTATGTTTCAGTTTTTTTCAGTTTGTTTTGTGTGAGAGAGAGAGAACTTTTCAGCAAGATCATGACTCTTTACCGTATTTATTAAGATTCTACAAGGCCTTTTTTTTTCATAATCTTTTCAGGCTGATTTTAGGTATCTTGTAAGGGCTAATTCAAAGACCAGGTATTACTGTACTTAATATTTGCCACAGTCATCTCTTGTATTTCAGAAGTTATTAGCTGTTAACAGTAACCTCCTATGGGAAATTTACTCTGATTTTGTTATTGTCCTTGGAGATCTATTTTAGTGTTTTGCTCATCCCTCATTTACTTTGCATAAAAATTTTCTTTTAAAGACGTTAACTCTTGATCCCAATTCTGTCTTACTCATGATTTTAATTAAGACCATTCATCTTTTGATCTCTTTTCAGTGGAACACTTTTTTTCCTTACCATCCTGTCAGTGTTGATGAATGCAATTTAAAGGTTGCCTCTCAAGTGTTTGCTTATTCTCTTTTCTAACCATTAGAATACAAAAACAGTAAGCTGAATTCTCCACTTTCAGTAAACCTCACTTAGTTCCTGACGCTTCCTTCAAGTAGAACATATGAAATGTTTTCTGAATCTATTTTCCTTGTTGTTTGTGTAGGTGCAAAATAGCCTCCATGAGTGAGATGGTACATTGTTGACTGTATTTGTGTGAAGTCTTCCCTCTACCTGTATCACATTACAAATTCTAATTAGTGTTTGGGGGAGGCATACTGATAATGTAAGCAAATGGAATGGGTCAGGTATAAATATTCTTATTTTTCCCAAATTAAAATAATGCTGATCTTTCTTATTTTCCTTCTATGATGAAGATTGAGGTACATGGAACTGGCTCCCTACAGTACAAACAACAGTGCAAAGTATGGTGATACATGGCAGTTAACATTCTCTCTTTGTATTAGAGAGTGGGAAGCCAAAAACTAGTAATGTTTCCCTGCAGTAAGTTGACTGCTGTAATTGATGTGTGCAAAAACGGGAGTCCAGTGTTGCGAGATCTTCGTGATTTTCAAGATACAGTTGAAATCTGTATTTTTAGGGGCGCCTGGGTGGCGCAGTCGGTTAAGCGTCCGACTTCAGCCAGGTCACGATCTCGCAGTCCGTGAGTTCGAGCCCCGCGTCAGGCTCTGGGCTGATGGCTCAGAGCCTGGAGCCTGTTTCCGATTCTGTGTCTCCCTCTCTCTCTGCCCCTCCCCCGTTCATGCTCTGTCTCTCTCTGTCCCAAAAATAAATAAACGTTGAAAAAAAAAAAAAGAAATCTGTATTTTTATCCCTATTTAAAATAATACCATAGATATATTTTTAAAAGAAAAGGAAAAAAATGTTGGTCACATGCCACTAAATATTTAAAGCTTCATCTACTCATTTGGTATTTAGTGTAAGCTAAATTTGCGCTGTTGACTTATTTTATGTATTTCTCAGCTCCCTCTAATTTCTTAAGGTGGAGACTGGCAGTGAAGCAACCTCAGTAGCATCCATGAGTGCTCTTTGAGACTAAACAAATGTAACTTGAACTGTGTTTCTTTCTGGCTCCCTTTTAACAATGATATAGACATCAAGTCCTGATAATTTTGTTTTCTAAAATATTTCTTTTTTTTTTTTTTTTGAACATTTATTATTGAGAGACAGAGAGAGACAGAGCATGAGCAGGGGAGGGACCGAGGGACCAAGGGACAGGGAGACAAAGAATCCAAAGCAGGCTCCAGGCTCTGAGCTGTCAGCACAGAGCCCGACATGGGGCTCAAACTCACAAACTGCGAGATCATGACCTGAGCTGAAGTCAGACGCTTAACCGACAGAGCCACCCAGGTGCCCCTAGAATATTTCTTGAATGTGTGTCTTCTTCTCAATCTTAAGCAACCATACTCTAGTTCAGGCCCTTTTCTTTATTTTTTTTTTTTTAATTAAAAAAATTAATTGACGATAGATGACACACAGTGTTACATTAGTTGCAGGTGTACAGCAAAGTGATTGAACAATTCTGTACATGATGCCCTGTGCCCCCCAGGTGTAGCTACCATCTGTCACCATACATCATTGACTATATATGACAGCATCCTTGACTATGTTCATTATGGTATGCCTTTTGTTCCTGTGACTTACTCATTCCAAACTAGAGGCCTGTATCCCCCACTCCTCTTTATTCCTTTTGCCCATCCTCCACTCTGGCAACCATCCGTTGGTTCTCTGTATTTATAGGTCTGTTCTTCTAATTTCTTAACAGGACTTGATGTAGCAGTAACCTCCAAGTTGGTTTTCTTTGATGCTTTCAGTCTCTTTAAATCCTTTCTTCCAGTTGCAAGCATAATCTTCCTAAAACCCATATCTGACTGCATCACTTTTGCACTTAAAAGCATTACCTTATTCTCTGTCATATTTACCTTAGCAGAGCCTGAAACGATCCTCTCATCTGACTATTGTGTCCTTTACTAGTCATATCTCTTTTATGTTTATATTCTACTCTCCAGCTTGTCGATCTTCAAATGTGTAAAACTGTTGTTCACCTTAGTCTAAGCTACTTTCTAGGTCAGAATACCACTGCATTATGTTTGGTTAATTTCTATTCTTACTTAATGACTTAACTCACTTATCACTTCCCAAGAAGTCTTCCTTTATCTTCTCCCTCACATGTTCCATAGAGATGGTGCTGTCCTCTTTTATTCCAAAAATGCCCTCTGTGCATTTCTATCACTGCACTTTATTATATTTTTGACATTGTTTTTGTAGTTATACAGTATTTGTGTCGCTTTTTCTTATTGGAATGGGAACTTTGTAAGAACAGGGACTCCTCTTTCTATCATTAGTGTAAACCATGTGTTTGAAATATGTACATTTTACATATAGGTAATAAATGTCTGAATGAGGAAACTCAGATCTACTTCTTTCACAAAATCATTATTGCCGATTTGTTCTCTAAACCCCGTTTGGTACTCCTCACTTGGAATTCCCTTGTTTTTCTTTATTCTTGCTATAAAAATATAGGAATAGCCTTTGAGGGTATCTACTCATCTCTCCCCCAGAATATAAAAACCCTGTTCTAGCATTTGTAGGAAATGGTCATTTAGATTATACTTGAATGCAGTATGGAACATTACTACCTTTTAAGGAAGCCTGGATTGCTCCAGTTGTTGTGTACTTGCTGTATAGTATTCATAATTTGCATTGAGTTAATGAGTTAATGGTGGGAATAATGTTAAAGAGGGAATTTAAAAGTTTAACATTTCATTCATGTGAAAAGGTAAATATTCAGTTATATTTTGATAAGTAATAGTATGGGTAATTTAAAACAATGTTATCAGCTTCTAAATCTGTAACACTGGGCTTTAGAGCACTTACATGTTTTAGACTTGTAGTATTTTTATTTTCCAGCTATTTTTGGGTATATATCTTTTTTACTGAAATAACACTATACTTATTCATATATATAATTAGCATGCTCAGAAGTAATTTTTAATGTGCCTTTCCAGAATGTATTAAATACAGCACAGTGCTCTGAACACATTCATTCAGTGAAACAACGCTGAATTTATTAACATACATAATATACAATGAGCTTTTTTTTATGTAGAGGAATTTCTAATTTTTATTAAGAAATTTTTAATTGGAGTATAATTAAATCCAATGTTAAATTTGTTTCAGGTGTACAATATAAATAATTATTCAATGGTTCTATATATTACTCAGTGTTCATTGGGATAAGTGTACTTTTAATCCCCCCTATCTGTTTCCCCCATCCCCATGCCTTCCTCCCTCTGGCAACCACCAGTTTGTTCTTTGTATTTAAGAGTGTTTTTTGTTTATCTTTCTTTGTTTGTTCATTTTGTTTCTTAAATTCCAGACATGAGTTGAATCGTATAATATTTGTCTTTCTCTGTCTGACTGACTTCCATCCATGTTGATACAGATGGCAAAAATCTCTTTCTTTTTTATGGCTGATATTCCACAGTATGTATATACCACATTTTTATCCATTCATCTATCCTTGGGCACTTGGGTTGCTTCCATATTTTGGCTACTGTAAATTACATGACATTAACCATAGGAGTGGATATATCTGTCTTCTTTGGAAACATGTCTACTCAGGTTCTCTGCCCTCCCCTCCCCCTTTTTTTTTTTTTTTTTTTTTTTTATTGAGAAACAGAGAATGAGACTGAGAGTATGAACAGGGGAGGGGAGAGAGAGAGAGGGAAAGAGAGACTCTTAAGCTGGGCATGGAGCCTGACTCAGGGCTCCATCTCATGACCCTGAGATGATGACTTGAGCCAAAATTGAGAATCTGTTCCTTAGCCGACTGAAGCATCCAGGTGCCTCTCTGCCCATTTTTTTAATTGAAATACTTATTTTTCTAGAGTTGAGTTTTAGAAGTTCTTAATATATTTTGGATATTAATCCCTTATCAAATACATCATTTGCAAATTCAGTAGGTTTTCACTGTGCAGACACTTTTAATTTTGATGTAGTCTCAATAGTTTACTTTTGCTTTTGCTTCCTTTGCCTGAGGAGACCTATCTAGAAAAATATTTCTATGGCTGATGTCAAAGAAATTACTGCCTGTGTTTTCTTTAAGGAGGTTTATGTTTTCAGGTCCCCCTTTATGTCTCTAATCCATTTGGAGTTCATTTTTGTGTATGGTATAAGAGAGTAACCCAGTTTTCATTCTTTTGCATGTACGTGTCCAGTTTTTTCAACACCGTTTATTGAAGAGACTGTTTTTCTCCCCCAGCATATATTGTTGACTCCTTTGCCCTAGATTAATTGACCACATAATTGTGAGTTTATTTCTGGGCTCTCTTTTCTGTTCCATTGATCTATTGGGTCTGGGTTTTTGTTTTTTGTTTTTTGTGTACTATTTTTTGCCAGTACCATACTGTTTTGATTACTACAGCTTTGTAGTATATCTTTATATCTGGGATTATGATACCTCCAGTTTTGTTCTTCTTTTTCAAGATGGCTTTGGCTCTTGGGGGTCTTTTGTGGTTCCATGCAAATTTTAAGATTATTTGTTATAGTTTTGTGAAAAATGCTGTTGGTATTTTGATATGGATTGCCTTGAATCTATAGTTTGCTTTGGATAGTATGGACCTTTTAACAGTGTTCTTCCAAGTCATGAGTATGGAATATCTTTCCATTTGTTTGTGTCATCTTCAGTTTATCAGTGTTTTATAGTTTTTAGGGTACAGGTCTTTCATTTCCTTTAAGTTTATTCCTAAGTATTTTATTATTTCAGGTGCAGTTGTAAATGGGATTGTTTTCTTTTTTTTAATATGAAATTTATTGTCAAATTGGTTTCCATACATCACCCAGTGCTCATCCCAACAGGTGCCCTCCTCAGTGCCCATCACCCACTTTCTCCTCCCTTCCATCCCCCCATCAACCCTCAGTTTATTCTCAGTTAACTAAGAGTCGTTTATGGTTTGCCTCCCTCCCTCTCTTTTCCCCCCCTCCCCCTCCCCCACGGTCTTCTGTTAAGTTTCTCAGGATCCGCATAAGAGTGAAAACATACGGTATCTTTCTCTGTATGACTTAATTCACTCAGCATAACACTCTCCAGTTCCATCCACATTGTTACAAAAGGCTATATTTTGTTCTTTCTCCTTGCCAAGTAGTATTCCATTGTATATATAAACCACAATTTCTTTATCCATTCATCAGTTGATAGACATTTAGGCTCTTTCCATCGTTTGGCTATTGTTGAAAGTGCTGCTGTAAACATTGGGGTACAAGTGCCCCTATGCATCGGTACTCCTGTATCCCTTGGTACTCCTATTTACCCTTGGGTAAATTCCTAGCAGTGCTATTGCTGGGTCATAGGGTAGATCTATTTTTAATTTTTTGAGGAATCTCCACACTGTTTTCCAGAGCAGCTTCACCATTTTGCAGGGTTATTCGTATACAGTATTCTGTCATCTGCAAATAGTGAAAGTTTTAATTCTTCTTTACCTATTTGATGCCTTTTACTTCTTTTTCTTGTCTGATTGCTTCAACTAAGACTTACAGTAGTCTGTCGAATTAACTTGGTGAGAGAGGACCTTGTCTTGTTCCCGAATTTAAGGGAAAAGGTCTTAGTTTTTCATCATTAAGTATGATGTTACCTGTGGGTTTTTCATATATGGCCTTTGTTATGTTGAAGTATGTTCCCTCTTAAACCTAGTTTGTTGAGAGTTTTTATCAAGAATGGATGTTGTACTCTGTGAAATGCTTTTTTCTGCATTTGTTGAGATGATCATATGGTTTTTATCATTTCTTTTGTTAATGTGATGTATCACGTTGATGGATTTGCAAATATTGAACCACACTTGCATCCCTGGAATAAATCCTGCTTGATTGTGGTGAATCATTTTTTTTTTAATGTGTTGAATTCGGTTTGCTGGTATTTTGTTGAGGATTTTTACATGTGTTACTCAGATTTTTTTTTTTTTTTGTAGTGTCTTTGGTTTTGGTATCAGAGTAATTAATGTTGGTCTTGAAGAATGAATTTGGAAGTTTTTCTTCCTCTTCTATTTTTTGCAATAGTTTGAGAACAATAGGTGTTAACTTTTCTTTAAATGTTTGGTAGATAGATGGCACCTGTGAAAGTCATCTGTGAAGTCATCTGGTTCTGGACTTTTGTTTTTTGGGAATTTTTGCTTATTGAGTTTGTCTCGTTGCTATTAACCAATCTATTCAAATTTTCTGTTTCTACATGATTCAGTTTTGGAATAATATTTGTTTCCAGGAGTTTATTCATTTCTTCTAGATTGTCCAGTTTATTTTACAGTGTTTAGTATTTATGTGATGTTGGTTGTTACTTCTCATTCTTCATTGCTGATTATATTTCCTTCAGTTCTCTTTTTCTCCTTTATGAGTCTATCTAAAGGTTTAATATAATTTGCATATATTTTCTAAGAACCAGCTCTTGGTTTCATTGATCTTTTTCTGTTGCTTGTTTTGTTTTTGTTTCTGTTTCTTTTATTTCTACTCAAATCTTTATTATTTCCTTCTTTATTTTGACTTTGGGCCTTGTTCTTCTTTGCTAGCTCCTTTAGGTCTTAGGGTTAGATTGTTTATTTGAGATTTTTCTTATTGCTTGAAGTAGGCCTGTATTGTTATAAAGTTCCCTCTTAGAACATTTTTTGCTGCATCCCAAAGATTTTGGACTGTTTTGATTTTCATTTGTCTCATGTATTTTTTGATTTCCTCTTTGATTTCTTGGTTGACCCATTCATTGTTCAGTGTAGCATGTTATTTAGTCTATATGTATTTATGTTATTTGGAGATTTTTTTCTCATGATTGATTTCTAGTTTCATAACATTGTGGAAAGAAAAGATGCATGATATTATCTCAGCCTTTTTGCATTTCATTCTTTTTGAATGTCTTGAATTTTTTTTGTGGGCTAATGTGATTTACCCTGGGAAGTGTTATGCAGTGTCCTGTATATATCTGTTAGGTCCATCCAGTCTAATGTCCAATGTGTCATTCAAAACCACTCTTTTCTTGTTGGTTTTCTGTCTGGATGATCTATCCACTGATATAAGTGGGATGTTTAAGTCTTCTACTGTTACTGTATTACTGTCAGTTTCTTCCTTTAAATCTTAATAGAGTTAATAGCACTATGTATTTAGGTGCCTCCATGTTGGGTCCATAGATATTTATGAGTGTTATATCCTCTCATTAGATCATTCCTTTTATTATTTTATTATGTCCTTCTTTGTCTCTTGTTCACAGTCTTTGTTTTAAAAGTCTATTTTGTCTGATAAAAGTATTGCTACCCCAGCTTTCTTTTCACTTCCATTTGCCTGGTAAATGTTTTTCATCCCTTCACTTTCAATCTGCATGTGTCTTTAGGTCTGAAATGAGTCTCTTGTAGGCAGCATTTACATGGTTCTTGATTTTTTGTTTTAGTCTTCTAGTATTTTTACTTTCCAATTTGTTTTTTAAGCTACCGTCAAAAATAATAGTAGATTCTAAGAATTAATGACAAAGTAATAGAGGTATGATCTAGGGTTGTCAGCTTGGCTTTACAGGTGCTAATCAACAAGATAGATAATACATCTTCAGGTAAATGAAAGGAGATTTTAAGAAATTTAATTACTAATAATTTTTAAAACCAGATGTGTCATTTTATTTTAAGGTAAAATTTAAATACTTTAGTTATATGCAGTGGATCTTGACTATAATGCCATTTATAATAATTTCTAAATGCTTATTTTAAGTATACAGAAACTAAAATACTCTAGCCATCTAATTTGTTATGCTATCAGCTCAAACAGAATTAGGAATGCTAAGACATTCTTTTACTTCAGGTCTTGATGCTGGTATCCAGTCTTTGTCATGGCTCAGCCTTATTTTCTGACTTTAAGGAAAGTATTAACTAGTCAGGTCTATTTTCTTTCAAGAGAGAACCTATCACCTATTGTAGGGGAAGTTCATTTTGAGAGTAATGTGAGGAAAATTCACTGAGTAATTTTTTTTCTGGAGAAATCTGTAGTGGGCTCTACCTGTACCATCCCTCCTAATACAAAGAAAAGAGAACACTAGCTATGATGTAAGCATATAACAGTTTGTCATTCTCAGAATTAAAATCATTGCTGTTTTTGTATTGTTAACTAATAAGGAAATTATAGTTCATACTAGTCCCTGATTTTTCTATATTTTGTTGAAAGTATGTGTGTTTAACAAAGTGTGGTAACATAAATGTAGAAGGAATAAGATAATTTGATCATTTGTATTTGTATTTATTTCATTATTGCACCTTGAATTAAACTTGTGTTTAATTTTGATTGTATAACAGCAAAAAGGACTTTAGATTCACATATTTAATTTGTTCTCCTTTTAAGATGGTTCCATGGGAAAATTTCCAAACAAGAAGCTTATAACTTATTAATGACAGGTAATTGTATATTCACTTGCCTTTTCTAATATCTTTATTAAAAAAGTAAAAGAGAAAACCAACAATTTATCATCTGTTTTGCCTTTAGCACTAATTTGATATTTATACATACTGTAATTTCTTGCCCACCACAGAGAAACTGGTGTACTTGTTATCTGGTATTTTTTAGTTGAATACATATATGCAGTATAAAATTCAGTGACATGTGTTTCTTTCTGTCTGAGTTCCCAATTTCTTCACTAGAAGCAGCACCAGATGAGAGGTTTTTTTCTGTATTTTTGTAAGTTTTCAGTGTCTGTATGTATCTCCCTTCTTCACTTCTGCATGCACCCCTAAATATGCCCCCTCCACACACATTCACAGGAATGTGCAACACAGTTTTTTCATGTTAGAATCTATTTTGGGTGATCATTCCATATCTGCTTATATAAGTTTTCATTATTCTTTTGAATGGCCGTAAGCTTCTGTTAGATAATTATGGTTTTTATATCTATAGAGGAATATTGTGTAGTTTTTATTTTTTTGCTCTAGCAGATGTTCTTGCATTTATCTTTGTACACTTGTGGAATTACAGAACTGTGCCTTATTTAAAATATATTAATTTCAACCTTTCCTAAAACTCTGGTTATAGAGGTATGTAAAGTAAAAATTGACTTATATTGTGGGTTTATCATTTAAATTAGAAACAATCCTGTCATCATTTATCCTAACATTTAAGGGGCGCCTGGGTGGCGCAGTCGGTTAAGCATCCGACTTCAGCCAGGTCACGATCTCGCGGTCCGTGAGTTCGAGCCCCGCGTCAGGCTCTGGGCTGATGGCTCAGAGCCTGGAGCCTGTTTCCGATTCTATGTCTCCCTCTCTCTCTCTGCCCCTCCCCCGTTCATGCTCTGTCTCTCTCTGTCCCAAAAAAAATAAATAAACGTTGAAAAAAAAAAAATTTAATAAAAAAAAAAAAGTATCCTAACATTTAATACTGAATTAATTTAACTACAAAATATCTCTTTAGTAAAGATATTTAGTAAAGTGTGGTTACACTTTATAAGGATTTGAGACCAGTTTAAGCCACAATCTACAGTTGAGAAATATTAGTTCTTTAAAAACAACCAGTGTTTGATAGTTTCTGTATATAGTGATTATTAAAGGTGTTATCTGAATTATTGTTTTGAATTACAGGAATTGCAGCTTAATATAATTAATTCTTGGCTCTTTTGAAAGAGTCAAGACAGTTTCAGAGGTGTTTGATTTTCTTGTGAGGATGTAGGTTAAGCAGGTTAAAAATAAACATGATGATGCTGCATGGTAGTAATAGACACCAGACCCTCAACCAACATGACAAGCTATCAGCCTTGAGAGTGGAACCAAAATATTTATTTTAATGAATGTACTGAATTTTGAATATAAGTTTATATTTTTGAACTTGCACCATCAAGGATTTGAAGCACTCATTCTTGTTTTAGGCATTTCAACTTGAAAAGGAGCTAAACTTAATTTCTATACGTTACTTTTTATTTCCTTTGGGTCATGTGCTCTTTTAAGAATCTGGTGATATTTTCCTCTGAAAAGTGCACCTAAGCACTTGCATGCATAATTTTGCATGAATTCCTATTCTTTGTATTGAACATGAAATTACTTGGTAGTAAGTGTCTTGGCTAGATGATTGGAGCTGTCGATAATTTACATGAAAATTACATCTCATATTCTAAGTGTTTATTGTGTTTTCCTAAAAGCAATCAAGTTCTGATGTTTCCTGTTTGATTAGTACTTAAGACAAAGAGAAAACTAAGCATTTTAGTTTTAAGAGTCACTGCCTATCAAAGATATCAAAAAGACTTCCCTAAAATTAGTGAGAAAATCTTAAAATATGATAATTTATTTTTATGTGACTTTTCAGGTTCTTACCTATTAAATGAAATGTAGTGTACATGTACTGATTTTGATGAGGTGTACACATATTCCATTTTTTTTTATTTTTTTTATTTTTTTTTTTTAATTTTTTTTTTCAACGTTTATTTATTTTTGGGACAGAGAGAGACAGAGAATGAACGGGGGAGGGGCAGAGAGAGAGGGAGACACAGAATCGGAAACAGGCTCCAGGCTCTGAGCCATCAGCCCAGAGCCTGACGCGGGGCTTGAACTCACGGACCGTGAGATCGTGACCTGGCTGAAGTCGGACACTTAACCGACTGCGCCACCCAGGCGCCCCCACATATTCCATTTTTAATCAACCTTTATAAGCTTTGGCACTATTTTATTACAGTTATTACTTTTTATTTTTTTAAGTGTTTATTTTGGAGAGAATGAGTGGGGCAGGGGCAGAGAGAGGAAGAGAAAGAATCCCAAGGAGGCTCTGCACTGTCAACAGAGTGTGATGTGGGGCTTGATCTCAAGACTGTGAGATTGTGACCTGAGCTGAAATCAAGAGTCAGACACTTAACTAACTGAGCCACCTAGGTGCCCCTATAGTTAGTACTTTTTCATGTTTAATCAGAAGCATTGATTAAATAGAGTATTCCTAAACAAAATTTACTGTTTGTAATTTATTGACTATTCTTACTAAGAGGATTTACAGACAGTATATGGCCATTTTACCCCATATTCTCTGTTAGATTATTCTTTCTAAGTTATGACAAGTATAGACATTATTAACCAGAAATCACTGCTGTAGACTTCTGTATTTTTATGTGTTACAGAAATGCAACATCATGGGCGGTTGTGACTCATAAACTAGAAAATACAAAAATGTGTTAAAATAGTCTTTATTATAAAGCAAGTTCCTGGTGAAAGTTTATGACTTTTGAATGTACTTTATAATTAGGATACTTAACATTTTTTTTTCTTTTTTATTTGATAATTAGGAAATAAAACTAACAGCTTCATTTTTACAGTTGGCCAAGTCTGCAGTTTTCTTGTGAGGCCTTCAGACAATACTCCTGGTGATTATTCACTTTACTTTCGGACCAATGAAAATATTCAGCGATTTAAAATATGTCCAACACCAAACAACCAGTTTATGATGGGAGGCCGATATTATAATAGGTAAGTTGTGAGAGATTTTAGTTACCTTTTACTTTTGGCAAAAATAGTTGAAATTTCAATAATGTAGTATATCAGATTCAAAACTGCATAAAACTTTCTTCTTAAAATTTAAAATTATAAGGCCTTCATTATAATTTAGTAGTAGTCATGTCCAAGAATTCTTTAGACAGGGTCAAACATGAATATAAGTTAATAATTGATAATTTGTTTTCTTCTAAGATAATTTATGTTGTTGATTATGCATAAACTGTTTACAGAAAATTTGCTAAGTCCTTATATTATCTGTAGGATACCAAAACATCTGTTCTAAGAAAAAGAAAATATTTTACATTTTCTTATCAGTGAGACATTTTAATAGGAAAAAAGGTTCTTAAAGAGTAAACAGAGACTTGTTACAAATGTTAGTCATGTAATTGGTTTGTTCTCAAGTTGGTATTTCTTTGTTGTAATTATTGGATCCTACTTGTCATTTTTAAAATTTTGGGGCGCCTGGGTGGCGCAGTCAGTTAAGTGTCCGACTTCAGCCAGGTCACGATCTCGCGGTCCGGGAGTTCAAGCCCCGCGTCAGGCTCTGGGCTGATGGCTCAGAGCCTGGAGCCTGTTTCCGATTCTGTGTCTCCCTCTCTCCCTGCCCCTCCCCCGTTCATGCTTCGTCTCTCTCTGTCCCAAAAATAAATAAACGTTGAAAAAAAAAAAAATTAAAATTCTAAGTAAACTTGTTGCTTATCCCAAAACTCAGAATGAACTTTAGCCACTTGATCAGAAAAATAAGTTAATAGAGAAACTGTATGATAGAATGTTAGCTTTTTAAATTTTTTTCTGTATATTAGAAAGTAATCTTTCATCCCCCCCCCCCCCCCCCCCCGAATGTAAAGAATTTCCTATACTGATAACTAGAGTGGCATTATCTTCCTCTTGGAAGTTTTTGTAAACTAAAATGGTGCCATTTGCCTAGGTTACTCCCTTAATACCACAGCAGTATTTTCCATTCTATTTAGAATTTCTCTTAATTCCAGCTTGACCTCTGAGCGTATAGAGATTCAGCAGGTGGTTCATCTTAGAAAACAATACAAACAAAAAACAAGTAGAACTTGCTTGCCTAGGAGGCCAGTGGACAGTGATAAGATATCAAATGGAAGATGTGAGTCTAGTAATTGGGATCCTTTTTCACACTTCTTATAGAAAAGTTGCTTGAGTGGCTTCTGTATTATAGTTCGATCTAGATACCCTCACTGAAAATCCACCTAGCTGCACTTTGAGCTCTATATAAAGGTCAGTTAATTTTTCCCATTGTCCAGTTTTCTAGGGATTTGGAATATATAAAACTCTAAGTTGAAAACATATTCTTAACTAAATTGATAAATGTCTGTCTGGAGACCAATTTTAAAGATAAAATAATTTACATAGATTTATTTTCAGGGAAGTTTGTTTACTGACTCAAACTTTGTTATAATGCACATTCTGCAAAGATGAAAATTCTTCCTGCATAATGGAGGATGTCTTTTTTATTGATAAAGAACTGAATGAAATAGGAAGAAAGAAGTATTTGAAGTATATTTCTTTCTAAATTATTACAGAATTATTAGTCTGCTTGCAAAATGATGAGTCAAGGGGCGCCTGGGTGGCTCAGTCAGTTAAGCCTCCGACTTTGGCTCAGGTCATGATCTCGCAGTTTGTGAGTTCGAGCCCTGTGTCGGGCTCTGTGCTGACAGCTCAGAGCCTAGAGCCTGTTTCAGATCCTGTGTGTCCCTCTCTCTGCCCCTCCCCCACTTGTAACTTGTCTCTCTCTCAAAAATAAACATTAAAAAAAAATACTTCAATAAAAAAAAAAAAGCAAAATGATGACTCAAAATTTTTTAAGTAGATACTAATTTAGTGGTTGTGATCATTCCCCCAAATTCTCTTTTTAGTTTTATTTATTTGATAAAGTTCAGGAGTATTGTTGTTTCTAGTATTAATGTTAAAAAGTTTTTTTTAACGAAAGCTAGAATTATGTAAATCTGATGCCTGAAAAAATGCAGTTTTACAGTTATTTTGGGAATAGATATTTCAGCATGGAAATATATTCCATTTCAACATTAGTGTCAATAATAAAGTAACTCTTGGAAGATACACGTTTGTGGGACACCTGGCTTGAGACTCAGTTGGAAGAATATGCGATTCTTTAAATTTTTTTTTTTAATGTTTATTTATTTTTGACAGAGACAGAGCATGAGCAGGGGAGTGGCAGAGAGGGAGGGAGACACAGAATCTGAAGCAGGCTCCAGGCTCTGAGCTGTCAGCACAGAGCCTGACACGGGGCTTGAACTCACAGACTGTGAGATCATGACCTTAGCCGAAGTCGGATGCTCAACTGACTGAGCCACCCAGGTGCCCCACAGAGTATGTGATTCTTGATCTCAGGGTTGTTGAGTTCAAGCACCACATTGGGTATAGGTTACTAATATATATATATATATATATATATATATATATATATATATACACACACACACACACACACACACACACACACAACAAAAAAAGATACAACTTGGTGATTAGCAATGATTATTTAGATATGTAAATATAAAATGGGAATATCCATTAAATTTGTGTAACAGAGACATACTCTACTGTCTTCTCCCCATTAATTCTACATTAGCTTTTTGATAAAGAGATAACACTTAAGTCTGTTTCATTTAGAAACTGCTTTGTTGAAACATAACCTTAACAATCCTATATTAAAACTTTTAGAAAAGCAGGAGAGTCATTTAACAGCAAATAAAATTCAGTGAACATTTATTAACTAATTTTCTTTGTGAAATGTACAGCTCCTGTGCATATTCATTAAAGAGAAAAATCTATGAAGTACAGGTCTATGAGAAAAGATGGTAGGCTGACTGATGAGTTCTGGGATGTAAACATGGACATAGGAGAGTCAGTGGAAAGAGGGTAGTTGCGATGGTGATGAGAATGAAGAGGGAGGTAGGATTTTGGTCAGACCTTAAAGATTACTAACATTTATCTAGGGGTTCAAGAAGAGAGAGACACCCATTTATTAATTTATTTATTAAGTAAATTACTAAAATGCAAGTATAAGACATAGTAGTATCTCTAGAAACTCACATTTATTTTACAAATCAACTTATAGTGAACATGTTTTAGTTTTCTGAGATGTAAATCTTTCTGATTTCATGTCTAAAACCTTTATGGAATGTCTAGGAAATTGTGGTTTGTTGTGTCTCCCTCAATTATTGTTTTAGGTATATCTGGGAAGAATATGAACTAAAGTAATTTAAAGAAATCTTGAAAATCCAACTCATTGGTAAAAACATATCTGGTTGTCACACACTTTTAAATTTGTTCTTGGGTAGTCTAAAGTGTACTCCATAGCAGTGTCCTGTTCTTTGAGCTCATGGACAAGAATTATATAGTGACACTGACATGATCCACAGGATCAACTGCATTTTACACTTAGAAACCTTTTAATATTTGCTATTTCTCATAAATTTGATGCTTTTTGCTTTGAACCACATCGTCATCTCTTTGATGGTATCTGTCTTCACATGTATTCTTTTCTGATTTTTTTTCTTTTAACATTTTTGGATTTGTATGTGTTATTACATATTTTCTTTAAAAGCTTGTAACCATCCTTGTCTTTTTAATGTTAATACATTTTTATGTGTCTCATTTTGCACCTCTCTCTTCGTTGTATAAAATGCTGCGTCTGGTATTTAGTTCATATCCACTTATAATTGTTTTTTTTATTAATCTTTTCAAGTCTTCTATTTTGCTGTTTTTAACATTATATGTGGTTTAAATTAATTTTGTAGTATAGCAAAGTTATTTTATCCTTGGAGATCTATATATGTATATATACATGTGTATCTGTGTGTGTGTGTGTGTGTATACACATATGTCTCTAAAGATAAAATGTATCTTCCAATTCTGTTAGTAGGGAAAACTGTGGAAAAAATCAAGTGGAAGGTTAAATAAGATCTGTTTTGAGAAATGTTTGCTAGCTGTCTCCAAAGTACCCATTCCTCCAGTATATTAAAGAATAGTTTAAAAGTGTAGGATTTAAGTATTCAGGGCAATAAAAGGGCCTACTGATTATACAGAACACTTTTATATTGAAAAAACTCATTATACCATGCTAAAATCTGTGTTAAAATACATTATATAATGTTATTTTATTTTCAGCTTTACTGGTAAAATTTCCCAAGTAGTAGGAATATTTTGTAGCATTGTTTATAAAAATTATGAATAAGCTTTCCTGTTGTAGCAATAATCCCACATGTAAAATCAGCTCCTAGTCTTTTGTTTGTTTCTGCTTTTACCTGCTGTGAATAACGTTTTTTGATCTAACTTCATCTGATTGTTATAAAAGCAGAATGTAAGTGTTTTGAGGATAAAAATTCTTAAAATTTACTTGAAGTCAGTACTTTATCAGTTTTCTCAATTGCTCTTTTAAAAGTAATGCTCTTTTAAAAAAAATGGTAGACTTTTATTCTTTCCTTACTTGTAGTGACTTCTTGGGTATATGTATGCAACATTGGAATCTCTGATTCAGGTTTTTCTGACCTGTAAACCAATTCTTGATTTTCTAAAATAATGTGACTATTATAATCGTATTTACTATTAATGTATTTGGGTTATATGCTTGGGAAAAACGCAAATGGATAATCCTTGCTAATAGGGTTTTTGTGTATTTTCAAGATTTGTATTTTTTATAAGACAGATTATGTCAATATTAGTTATTTTTATTTTTAACAGCATTGGGGACATCATAGATCACTATCGAAAAGAACAAATTGTTGAAGGGTATTATCTTAAGGAACCTGTACCAATGCAGGTCAGTGTTGTTTTTCTTTTTGCAATAATAAGCATTTTATTTTAAAATGCATTTTTGGTAGTATGTTTTATGCACACATTCATGCATTTAAAATTGGATAAAATTTAAAACTGCCATTATTCTGATTGTTTCAGAAAGTAAATTGTAAGAGAATCACTTAGTTTTTATTTATGTTGTTTCTAGCCTTGGTGCCTTTTTGAGAATAGAAGGAGTGCTGGGGCAGAAGCCAAGTTTCAGTGGGTCAAGGAGTGAGTTTGTTGGAGGCAAAAGTGGAGACAGCAAAGATAAATCACAGCCGGGCTTACCTAGGTGAGCTTGGTAAATAAAACAAAAATGATGTCTAGAAGAAGATACAGGGCTAAGAGAGGTTTAAACTTTTTATTTCATTGTTTATTTGCCTATAGGCTCACGGGGAGAGAGTTTCGAGCACATGTGTATGCTCTGGGTAAAGCCACTAGTAAAGAGGAGAGTGGGTGAGATGTATTGGCAGTACCTGATGTACAAGGTCTTAGGGAAGGCAAGAGTGGTTCACATCTTCCACATAAGAAGAAAGATTGGCCTTGAACAAGAGGGCCTGTTGAATATTAGCTGCTTAGTGCATAGGGTGATTGCTTAGTCTGTTTATTTCTTACACTTCCTGGAGAGTGTTGGGGAAAGCTTGTGGCAGAGGTTAGGAACAGGTATTTCGAAAGAGTGATTAAGAATTTTCCTGTGTGGAAAATGGAGGCACTGATACTTTAAGGATATAAAGAAGGATTGTAAGGATTTTCAGTTACCCAAATAAACTTCCACAGTGTTTGGTTGTGTCTCTAGCTTCTCAATTTTCCCTCCTCCTAACACGTTAGTTTCAGATGGCTATACCTGCTAGTCATTACAGTTGCTGAGATGCGGTCATTATCTCATGCTTAATATTAATTCAAGAATCATCATCATCTTGTCACACTTAATATAGCTTCATTCCTCATAGAATGCATGGTCCACGAGAGCAGGGATGTCGGGTTGTAGTTCCAGTGCCTAGAATAGTACCTGGCATGAGGTATTCAATCATTGTTACTGAATGACTATGTGCTCCCCAGTTGGAAGACCACTCGCTTCACCCCCTCTGTATTATCACTGATGTCTCTTAATCTCATTGTGCTTGCTGCTGTCTTCATGTCAGCCCCTTCCTATAGGCCTGTGTAAACACTTCTAGTTGAAGATCCATCTCAAGTTTCACTTCCTTCTTGACACCTGCCTAATTACTGCAGTCAGCACTGATGTCCTGCTTTCTCTGGCAGTTCTGGCAGACATGGGCTGTTCACTGTACTTAACGAACATTAACACTAACTTTTTTTGTTTGTTTATTTTAAATAACATAGTATGGTACATGTTTTCTAGAAGCACTGCTCAAGGTCTTTTTTATTAGGGGTCAGAGGTGCCTTTACCTGCAGATGACAGATTCTGCCACTGCATCCCATTGCTATGTCCTGAATTCTGATTCACATTGGACGTTAGATTAATGATGGCTTTAATTTGTTTTAGAGGTCTACAGATTTTATTGTGTTGGCCTACAGATTAAGTCAGACTTTTCCCATCTTGAAATTGTGCTTAGGATTTATTGAATTTTTTTAGAAAAAATTACTTTTTAGAATAAAAAAGCAATAAATTTGGCATCTAGTCAAACATCTAGACATGTAGACATCTAAATAAATTTAGAATATAAATTTGACATGTAGTAAATGTTTGTACCTAAGTTATAAGGTTGTTTTAAGAAATTACTTCATGTATACAGTCTGCCTCACGCTTGAGTTGCTGTTTAATTACTGAACAAACCGCAAATTGTTGTCCTTTGCAAAAGTGCCAATCAATGCATCGGATACTTCAGAAATAACCAGTGCTAATTACAAGGCAGTTTGATTACTACATAACAATGATTAAATGCTATTTGAAGTCTATTTTGGGGGGCCTGGAATAAAAGTAAGTTACTGTAGAAGTTTGGGAATCTTGATACTTAACTATCCTTCCCAGCAGGATTCTATAAGAGAACAGAAAGGGGAGTAATCTTTTATTATTGAAAAACTGATTAGCTCCCTCTCCCTAAGGGGACTCTGCATACCCTCACCCAGAGTAAGATGCTGGAACAGAAAGAGTAGAATCCTAGCTAAGTCTGCTTACTGTGGAGCTAATACTTCTCATACAGACACTAGAAGAGAAGGAGCCTTTTGAGACAATGCAGCCCACAAGAAAATAGCCAACGTTTTTTAAGCACTATGTTTTAGACACCGTTCTTAAATGTATTAATTTAATTTTTTCAACAACTTGATGATGTTGCTACTGTAAGACAGGGAAATTCAGACTGGAGAAGATAAGTAAATTATTTAGGGCGTCAAGTTTTTCTTGACTCTTCTTTCTCTCCTATGCTTTGTATCCATACTGTCAGGAACACCATGCTGCCTCTGCCTTCCAAATAAATCTAGAACATGACCACCATCAGAATCTGACTTTCATCTCCCTGTTTCCACTTTCACCCCTTAACACTGAATAATTGTCAGAGGGATCCACTTAAATTGTGAGTCAAATCATTTCACTCCTCTCTTTAATATTTGCATATGTTCTACATTTCATTCAGAGTGAAAGCTAAAGTCCTTACAGTGGCCTGTCAGACTCTTAGATGGTCTCTCTTTGGTTCTCTGAACCTGTCTCTTTCTGCGATCCTTCTCTCTCACTTGTGTTTGTTTACTCATGCTGGCTTCTCTGCTATTTTTTTAGAATATGCCACGCTCTTTCCTGTATTAGGATCTTTACTTCAGCTGTTTACTCTGCCCACAATGTTTTTTTAACCAAATATCCACTTGCCTCATTCTCTTATTTCTTTCAGGTTTTGCTCAGAAGTTAGCTTCACAGTGAGACTTGCCTACACACCTTATTTAATACTGCTACTTGCCCTTACCATGTAAAGCACTTAACAAAAGCACTTAACATTTATTAACTTATGATTTATTTGTTATGTTTATTATCTTTCCTCATTAGAATATAAGTTCTCTGAGGATAAGGATCTTTGGTTTGTTCACTGATGTATCTCAAAAACTAGAGCAGTACCTGGCACTCCACACACATTTATTGAATTAAATGTGACGGAGCATTTAAGACTTCTCCAGAAGTGTGTAGAGAGTAGGCCCTGAAGCTTTCCCTCTTGTCATCTAGTGTTTTATTGGAACTTGGAAAGTGAATTTGTGTTCTTGGTCATAGTGTCATCTAATTTATTAGAATCCTTTGGGAATTGTAAATTAGTATATCAGTCCCTGCCATAATACAATTTAGAAAAAACCTGTAGAGATTGTCTGGAAGTCATATGTTTAAATCTTAATATTAGTTATACATCGTAAATAACTGACTACAACAGTGCCCCATTCCATAGCCAATACTAAATATTATCATTATTGAAATAAAAGACTGATAAGTACAAATCTATATAACCAGGAACGTAGTCATTACTCTTTATCATCTGGGTCCAGTGTATCCTTTTAAATTTTTAATTCTGAAGTCATTTTATGAACAATTCTTAGAAGTAGGAATAAAGGTATAGTCCAAAAAAAGTTACTAGAAAATTCATTAAGAATTTAAACATAGCAAACTCGAATATTTTTCTGAATTTCCTTGGTTATAAAGGCTTACATACTTGAAATAGGCAGCTAACTTAACCTACTGTCATGCGTGGACCTGGATATTTCCATCTTGTAAATCCTAATTCCAGATTTCATCTCTAATCAATTAGAGATGCAGTACATCTCTAATCAACTCTTGCCTATAATTACTCTGATTCTTCTTCCCACCCTTTCACGGTCAGAATCTGATACTGATTCCAGATGTAAATATCTCTCTATGGGTTTTAGTTTGTGATTCTTGCTGGTTTGTCATGTACTTGAATGATCAAATGGAATATACTTTAAAAACTTTCGGATGGCTTATAGTTTTGTTGGTAGACTACAGTGTTCTCGACTCCATAAAGGTAAAATATTTTCCTGTTTAGATTTATAAACATCAATTACAATGATAAATATGGTGAGTTTAAAAAATTCTACAGTTACCTTTGGTTACAAAGTACCTTTTGTGTGCTTAAAATTACCTTAAGTAAATCTTGGTGCACAAACATAAACATTTAAAAAGCCCTTATTTCTTAAGATCAAAACAGAGCAATCTAGATTCTTGTCACAAAATATTGCATGATGACATCCTTCCTACTAAATGATTGACTAGATAAAAACACCGTATTTCCTTTTTTTCTCTCTTAGAAATGTATGATTTACTCAGTGTTTCTTGAGTTTGATAAAGTTCACCGAGGATACTATCATCTTCTCAAAAATCAATTTTATCATCACAGTAGATCCCAAAGTGCTGCTGCCTCTTGGCATTCATCTTAATCTTTCAATAATTGTCAGACATCTTCTCATGTCAGGTTTTCCTCTTTGCTAATATGAGCAGAATATTAGGAGTTCTGGGCCATGTTCAGTGAAAGCTAATATAAAGATAACCTAGATGGTCTTACATACTTTTTTGAAAGATGCTGCAACACTTGGCAGCACAGTCAAAAGACAACAACAAAGGGTGAGGCAACAGAGATGATTGATTTCACTCTTGCATCATCCTCTAAGCCAAACGGTTGGCAAACTGTTTTGTAAAGGGCCAGATTATAAATATTTTAGGTTTTGCAGGCCATTGAGTCTCCATCTCAACTGCTGAACTATGCCTTTGTAGTGTGAAAGCAGCTACAGACAAAATATAAAGGAATGAGCGTGGCTATGTTTTGATAAAACTTCATGTCCAGAAACAGGCAGTGGGTTGGATTTGGCACAGGGGCCGTGGTTTGCCAACCCCTACTCTTTAGCATACTTGGGAGTTAATTGCTGAATAATGATGAAATGGCTTATAAGATGATGAGATAGCAGAATGTTTCAAGATATGGGAAGAATAAGATTTGTGAAAATCTCATATCTTAGATTTCTAAAAAGATCATATGGACCCATAAGGTCTCTTAGAAAAAAAGTCATAAAATCTTAAGCCTAGCAAATATTAAGAAGTGCTCAACAGGGGCGCCTGGGTGGCGCAGTCGGTTAAGCGTCTGACTTCAGCCAGGTCACAATCTCGCGGTCCGTGAGTTCGAGCCCCGCGTCAGGCTCTGGGCTGATGGCTCGGAGCCTGGAACCTGTTTCCGATTCTGTGTCTCCCTCTCTCTCTGCCCCTCCCCCGTTCATGCTCTGTCTCTCTCTGTCCCAAAAATAAAATAAAAACCTTGAAAAAAAATTTAAAAAAAAGAAGTGCTCAACAAAGAAACTAAAAACTGAAATTGAGTCCAGTGGGTCCCAGTAGTAATATTGATGATTGATTTATTTTGGAAAGATCATTATAAAGACACTATATTCTTCCTGACATCAGAATTAATTTTGTTATTTGGGAGGATTTAGCAGTTAAGACACATACATGCATTCCTGTAAGTCAAAGAGTTATGTAAAACCATGAAATAAAAGTTACAAGGGTATGGGAAAGTGACGTTAGGGGTATAACACTCAAAAACCTCATCAGTAACACAGATGAGAACGTAATAAAATGTAACACAGTTTTTATATGTGCTAAATGGTTCCAAGATATTTACTACAATAAATATGGCATTTACCTTGAAAAAGACATGAGGTTTACTTGCGTAAGAGGCCATCAGAAGGGTTGTGAATATTGTAAAGTGGTAGGAGAACTATTTGAAGTCAGATGGCGTAATATCAGGTGTGGATAGATGGGTAAGGCATATAGCGCTTGGCGAACTGAGAGGGCTGTTAGTACTTGAAGTGTGTTTTGTATACTCCCGTGCATCTCATTTCAGCTGTGTGCAGTTTTCTGCATTCGCCTAGTGATTCTTGCAGATGTAACTGCATCAGCAACCGTGAATTTGGTTCTGCTTAAATTGGTTCCTAACTTAGCAGTTCTGTTGGGACAAAGTCATGTTTTCAAAACAGTGTTATTTGCTGTAACACAACAAAACTGTATTTTTGAAAATTTCTTTGAAAAGCAAAGGATCTCTGAATATAGGTGTTAGTGTTATTTTAAATTTTAGCATTAAAACCTTTTTTAAATGTCTAGATAGACAAGCAGCCTGGCTTTTAATTAGTAATCAAGTAGGTTTTGCTTAATTTCCATCAAGAATTCATGAAATAATTTTTAATATTTTTAAAAATTCAGGATCAAGAACAAGTACTCAGTGATACAGTGGATGGCAAGGAAATCTATAATACGATTCGTCGAAAAACAAAGGATGCCTTTTATAAAAATATTGTTAAAAAAGGTTATCTTCTGAAAAAGGGTAAGTGTTAACTTTAAGACTAAAGATTAAATTTCAGTATTTTACCATTAATATTTAGTAGAAACATTGCAAATATTGGGCATAAAAATTCCCATAGAGATTTGTATTTAATAAGTTGTTTTGACATGAATTATTATTTAGTAATTGACCATTGTTTAAAGCTTTTATGTAAGGATCCTTCAAAATGTAGAGTTTAGGTGTATTACGTCAACATGCCCCAGCAGAGTTTCAGAAACAGGCTTCCATATTTCCAAGTGTATCTTTTAAATCTTAAAGTCAGTTCCAGTGCAAGGTGTTAGATTCTTTGCCCCCTCTCCACCCCATACTTCATTATTATTTTTCTTTTTTAAGAGAAACTTTTTTGATACTTGTCACACTCATTGTTTCCCTTTTTTTTTTAATTTTAAGTTTAGTTATTTTGAGAGAGAGACAGAGCATAGGCACATGAGCTGGGAAGGGCAGAGAGAATCCCAAGCAGAGCCTGACATGGGGCTCAAACTCATGACCCATGAGATTGTGATATGAGCAGAAATCAAGAGTCAGATGCTTAACTGACTGAGCCACCTGAGTGCCCCAAACACATTCACTGTTTTGATGTTTCTGTTTTATAGATTTGCCTCAATTTGACATAAAGAAATGTCACAGGGTTGGTTGTTAGGGGTGTGGTCGAAGAGTTTTTTTCTTATGACTAGAAAAAAATTACACCTAAGCAAGAGTTTTAAAGATTTTATCTTAATGAAATCTCCAGAGATGTAGTTCAGGTAATTTTGTCATTTACAAGGCATTTTTCTACAGATAAATTGAGACATTTTTTCATTTTATAAGGATTGGTGTGTTATTGAAGCTTTGGAATAAAAATGGAAACATGATTTTTATATTTAGCAATAATGATTTTTATGACAATATATATATCACTTAATAGTTTATTATTTGGCTAATGGGAAGCATTTTTTTTTTTTAACAGGCAAAGGAAAACGGTGGAAGAATTTATATTTTATCTTAGAGGGCAGTGATGCCCAACTTATTTATTTTGAAAGTGAAAAACGAGCTACAAAACCAAAAGGATTAATAGATCTCAGTGTGTGTTCTGTCTATGTTGTTCATGATAGTCTCTTTGGCAGGTAAGAAATTGGTTTCCTATTTCTTTTTAGAATTGTTTTAATAATAAAACAGGTGGATGTGTTCAGATCATTTTTCAAAACCTAGCCAACTGATTCTGTGAGTCCTAAAATCATCTTAAAATGTCAGATTTACTTTGTAGGGTAATTTCTATCTTCCTTATTTATTTTAGACTAACCTGTGCATGAAATTCTACTCTTGTATTACATAGAAATCTTTGGAATGACACTTCCTTTAGTAAAACATAACCTGCATAAGGCATGTTTCCTCCCTGCCCCCCCACCAGTCTTTTGAGTGACTGACTTTGAGTCTTGTCCTCTTTCCATTGTATCACATTCCCTCTGAACTCACTGCATCTGATAGTCCTAAATACACTCAGTTGTACTATTAGCTTGATAGGCCTGTTCCTAAAAAATGTAATATTAAGGAACAATTTTAATATAAAAATAATTGCTTCCTAGGAAACAGGAGAGTACTTCAGATTTGGAGTTGAAACATTTTTTTTTACATTAATTTCAGAGCTTTTCAAAAAATAAATATAAATATAAATGTATAAGCTAAAGGTGTATCCTGGACATCAAGGCAAATCCAGCTCTTGATTACGTCTAGTTTTTTGATTAGGAACCCTGGTCTTTCTTTACCTTTCCCCATCAGTATTACTAATAATCCATTCTGGAGCCTTTTTAGATGTATGTATCATTTTCATTACTTACTGTTACTAATAAAACACAAAGTCGTTAAAACAAATGGTTTTTACAACTTTTTTTCTGCTGGAGGATGGCATTTCTAGTAAGCAAGTCTAGCTTTATCTTATTTAAGTTGAGAAAAGTTCATGTAGAGCATATGGCTTTGTCATTTCTTCTTTCCAAACTGGGTTTAGGAATAGTGTTATTGTGTAATTTTAATTATAGACAAATTAATAATTAAAAATTTAGTCATTTTTTTTAAATGGTCAAGGTTTGAGAAATGCTGACTCGAACAGATAGTTCATCTTTATAACAGGGCTTTTTGGAGCCTTAGCCCAGTGTTTCTGTTGTGAATCAGTCACTAACAGGGAAGTATAATATGAAGTATTTTCATGAATCCTTTGGAATTTGATAACTCCTCTCACTGTTTTAAAATTCCTAATATTTCATAAAAACAGCTATTGCAAAAAAACAAACAATAATCTTTTGGGTAAGATAGGATTTCCTAAGATTCCCCCCCCCCCCCCCCCCCCCTTAACAGTATGGAATCTTGGCCTTCAGGTGTGGTTAGATCAGACTTCTGGCTCTTTTTCTGGTCAGCTTTCCCCTCTGCTTGCCTTTGTGTGTGCTGAATTCTTTGTCACAAAACATGGTAGCATAGTGGCATATGGTACCCAGACAAAGGAAAAGTAAGCATTCCCTCCAGTAATGATTGAAAATCCTGAGAATGCTCTATTGAGCCACCTCTCAATCAGTCTGGAGTGGGATTACCTTCATAAACAGGGGCCATCGGGTGCCAAAGTCCTGTTGCTGAAGATGATCACATCCAAATAGTGAGGCTGCTATGTATTCTCTGTGGGAGAGGGAAACGCATGTTGGGGAGACAGTCACACTATTCACTACCAGTCACTGTTCCCTATTAGTGCTGTGAATAGTTCCCAGAGGGAAGAGATTTTGAGGACAAGCTTATTGAAATAAGTAGTATGAAATAGGTGGCTCTTAAGCGGAATCTTAGAAGATGGGTATAAATTCATTTAGACAGTTAGATCAGAGCTTCCCAACTAGCGTGCTGCAAATTGGTTGAGATACTGGTGGTTGTAAAATGTTACCGTAATAAAAATATTAAATGTTTTGTATCTCAAAATCTATACAACTTGAAATTATGACTTCTTTTATAAACTGTTTTAACTCATTATTTTATTTTGGCAAAAGAACTGGCACATAACACTTGTGGACCGAAAAGCTCTCTGCAGTGGCACACACTTGGATACTTTCCTCTGAGTTTTTTCTTAAATCACCCATTTACTCTGAATGTTATTTTATTCATTTTTTTCTTAATTTTTTTTTAACATTTATTCATTTTTGAGACAGAGCATGAGGTGGGGAGGGGCAGAGAGAGAGGGGGGAGGAGACAGAATCTGAAGCAGGCTCCAGGATCTGAACTGTTAGCACAGAGCCCGACGCGGGGCTCGAACTCACGGACCATGAGATCGTGACCTGAGCCGAAGTCAGATGCTTAACCACCTGAGCCACCCAGGCGCCCCTTATTTTATTCGTTTTTTTTGTTGTTGTTGATCATCATTGCAGTTACTTTTTGTGTCAGTGTAAAACTTAGTTTCATTTTGTATTTTACATTTACACTTTTTTTCTGTTAACACAGAAGTTAACCTTGCATTTACTGTAAAATATATAAGGGAGTTTTAAAAAAAATAACGAGATTTTTTTTCATTGTTCTTTATGGTTGGCTTTAATGTATAGACAGTTATTTTCCCACCATAAAGGGCATTTTGGTGATTACAGCTGGAAAGTCATTAAATTCACAAGATAAAAACAGTAGCCTTAATTTTAAAAAATGCAGCCTATTAATTAGGCCTCTTAAGAAATGTATTGGGGTCAGAGGCGCCTGGGTGACTCATTTGGTTAAGTGTCCAACTCATTTTCAGCTCAGGTCATGATCTCACAGTTCATGAGTTCCAGCCCCACATCAGGCTTTGTGCTGACAGCATGGAGCCTACTTGGGATTCTCTCTCTCTCTCTCTCTCTCTCTCTCTCTCTCTCTCTCAAAATAAATAAACTTTAAAAAATGTATTGGGAAACTAAAGCCAATACAGCTTCTCATCCTCAGCCTAAATATTTTGCATTTACTACTAAATAAAAGCTTTCCCCCCTCTATTTCCCCTCCCAATCCCCTCCCCTCCATAGATCTGTTCCTATGGTAATATTTTATTTGGGAAGTTTTCTGGGAACTCTTGCAATTAATAGCTAAAGCTAAAGCCAGAATGCTTCACACAGAGTTGGAGTATTTGCTTGTTGAATCAGTGTGCATGGAAATTGGCAATTTTGTGTTTGAAGCCAAAAAGCAAAAGAACTAGAAGAGATACCATTTTCAAATAGTATTTGATTGTGTTCAGATAGTATTATCAGTAAATGCATTGGTGGGTGTATCAAATAATAGAGGCTGTATACAGATCCAGAGGTGACATTTTCACTACACACTGATGAATCTGCAAACATTAGAGAAATACTTGGAAGTACATTGTTGGCTACTCAAAGGATTACCAAAGAAGTTGCTGAGGATAAAGTATTTAAAACAGTAAATTAATTTATATCTTCTGCAAGAAGATCTTGCAGAAATAGTATTTAAGTTTATGATCGGTGATGAAGCTTCATGATAGGAACATTTAAAGATTTTTACATCAAAAACTCATTCTGGAAAATAAGCAATACAGAGAGTCTCTTATAGTAAAAGTCTGTCTTTGGACCTGAATTCCACGCTAAATATTATAAAATGGAGTCGTATAAAATCCAAGCTGCTTCAGCTGCACATGTTTTCAGCTTTATGGGAGGAAAGAGGATCAGAATACCACTCTGCTGTTTGAGACCAGAGTCTGTAAGTCATCCAGAAGAAGAGTTTTGCTGAAGTGTTATGATCTATGAGAAAAATCTTCTTGGTGAATGATTCCCACTTTACAGATTAGTTGAAGAATGGATAAACTTCCTCAAAATTAGAAGTAGAACACAAAAGTATATTAATATGTTCTGATAGCTTATGGATTCAAAGCAGAAATTCAACTTTGGAAAAATGAGGTTAAAAATGACTCCCTATTGATATGTATAATTTCAGTAATAACCTTAAAGAATTATTAAGACAAAGAAAGCTACATCTGTGTAAATTTGGGGAAAAGCTGTACCATTATTTTGACGTACTTTCTATGAACAGGCGCAAGTGGACTGAAAACCAGTTTGCAGTATCAAAAAGAAAGGTTAACATTACACTTGCCAATTAAAGGAATGACTGCTAGAGTTAAGGAAAGACTATCTTTTAATGCAATTTAAAGAGACTGAATTATTCCTGTTACGGTTAATATTAAGAAAGGAGTTTCAGGTAGTAGAAGAGCAGTAAATACACATTTTCCATTTGCTGCAAGATCACAGCTTGCTTCTTGTACAAAGTTTCTTGGCGAAGGTGGCTTTTAAGAATTTGAAGATGTTGTATTTAATGAGACCAAGTCTAAACGTGGTATGAAAAAGTTATGTTCATGGGAACTTAGGTACGTCTTTTATTTTAAAGAACTGAGTTTTTTTTTTAATTTTTTTTAATGTTTATTTTTGAGAGACAGAGATAGAGCATGAGCAGGGGAGGGGCAGAGAGAGAGAGAGGGAGACACAGAATCTGAAGCAGGCTCCAGGCTCCGAGCCGTCAGCACAGAACCCTACACGGGGCTTGAATTCACGAACCGTGAGATCATGACTTGAGCCAATGTCGGACACTTAACCGACTGAGCCACCCAGGTGCCCCTGAGTTTTTTTCAAAGTATGCCAGCTTACCATCATCAACTTTATTTTGGGGGGCCTTACTGTGAAATAGTTGGGTAGCACCAAGAAAGAATGGATGCCAAGAAAAACATCAGCAATATCAAGGAAATGAACAGACACTTCTACCAGATAGTAGGACTAGTGAAAAAGAGGTTGATACCAGATTTTGTATCCTGGAATGCAAATCTGATAGTACAAAAGGGGAAATTGTGGATGAATGCAGCAATTTTTTTCTTTAAAATACATGGCTAACACTGAACGTTTCTTGCTTTGGGTATGGCTAGAAGCCTGTACACTGACCTGTGGCTTGTGCGTGGAATGGAATGTGAAAGTTAACGACAGCCCCTGTAGTAGAGGTGAACTGTGCATGTTTTCCTAAACTGCTTTAGCTGCACAGCTATGTGGTTTTTCCAGATTGTTTTCAATATTAAGAGGTCTCTAAGCTTTCTATTTCTTTATATTAAACTTCTCACTTTTAAATGGTTTTGCTTTAAATATAATCATTCCAGCAGGACAAGTTGAAAAACATTTCAGTGACTGAGTTATTGTAGTGAATATTTATGTGGGAATGTTTTATATTTTTTATCTTTTCATAGGCTTAATCTTTCTTTGTGGCAGTATTTACTGTTTATCTTCATTTAGGAGCAATGCTTTTACTGGATATTAAATTTTAAGTTGACATTTCTTTCAGTATTTTAAAGATATTTTTCTGCCTTCCAGCATTTTCTTCTGTTTCTGATTCTGATTGTCTCTTAGAAATAATCGATCTTTTTTTTTTCTCTCTTTGAGGTGTACTATATTTTATCTTTTTCTGGTTGCTTTGAGCTTTTTCTTTAGATTTTTAGTAGCTAAACGATGTAATGTGCCTCCGGTAATTAAAAAACAAACAAACACTTTACCATAATGTTAGCAGAGCTTCTTCAGTTTGACACTGATGTCTTTTGCCAGTTTCAGAAAATTCTTGGTTATAATCTCTTTAAACAGTTCTTCCGCCACATTCTTGTGCATCTGCTCTGTGTGATTCATGTTACATGTTACATCTTTATGTCCCATGTGTCTATGACATAGTTTTCCACGTTTTTCATATCATTTTCCTTTATGTGCCTCAGGCTGGGTATTCTTACTTGACTTTCAATTCACTAATCTGTTCTTCTGTAATTGAATGCATTTCTTGAGGTCTTAATTTTATTAATTACATTTTTCAATTTAGAATTTCCATTTGATTCTTTTATGGATGTAGTTATCTGGCAAAATTGTCTATTTTGTTACCTCTTTTCTTATACCTTTTTATTACAGCTATTTGAAAGTTGTATCAAACAGCATCTGGATTATATGTAGGTCTTTCCACTTTTTTTTTTGTTTTGTTTTTTTGTTTTTGTTTTTGTTTTTGTTTTTGTTTTTTGGCTTTTCAGTCATTTGATCATGATTCCTGGGATGTCTACTTATGTTTGACTAAATGGTGGACAATTCTGTATGAAAAACTGTAGAAGCTATGGATAATGTTATTGCCTCCAGAAAGGATTGTTCTTCTGCCAGATGAGTCCCCTCAGGGATCAATTGGAGGTATAATGGATGTATTAGTGAAGGCCGTTCTATTTCTGTTTTACCCTTATTCTCAAGGCATGGCCCTGTAGGCGTCTTATCTCAAAGCCTTTTCTTTTAAAGGCCCCAAAGTCATTTGTCTCCTAGCAATATGAAACTGTTCAATGTGCTGGTTTGGCTTTTGAGCCTCTCAGATGCGGCTTTCTGCTTAGCGTTTCAGCTTCTTGCCCTACACAGTTAGAAACTGGCACCACCTTGAAAGGAAAAGCTGTGGAGAAAGGCAGGCTGATCTCACTGTGATCTTGGCCTCTCAAGTCTTAGCTGCTTTCGTTGTTCTCTAGTGATTTCAAACGTTGTTTTTTGTTTTGTTTATAATTTATGAAGCCAGGAAGGTCAGACTGATTCAAGATGCTTTCGGATCCTGAAGTTTCTAATTGGTATTTTCTATTCTTTTATAGCCTTCTCATAACATGAAAGGATGGTTTTTATCTTTAATAAATGTGTAAGCTTGTACTTGGGGTATTTTGCTATGGCCTCCTAACATTAAAAGATACAATCTTTGGTGAAGGCAACTAGAAATAACATTTATTGAGTTTCAAACACATGAAGGTCCTTAAAAAACATTTTATGATCATTTTCAAGTCTAGTTGGAAAGCCAGTCCATCTTCAAAAAAGATACAAAGTACTATCTAATGTACTTCCCTGTCAAATGAATGCTAGTAATGGTGTGTGCTATTGGAGGACAAGAACTAACATATACTGTGTATCGCCATTGGGTTACTTAATCATCAGAACAAGCATATGTGTGAGCAGATGATGTTTCCATTTTAACAGATGAGGATAGATGGTCAGTTGTAAAAAAGTTTTTTTTTAAATACATAAAAATAGATTTTAAAAAATTACCCACAATCCATTGAGAGATAACCATTAAGAACATTTTTGGTCTAAGAACATGTCTAGTCTTTCCAGCACATCTAAATGTATATTATATATCATTCTGAAGTGGTGAATTTCGTAACATTTTGCTTCAAAAAATATTTAGATGGACAATTCTAGCATAAAACATTTTGAAACTTTGAAGGATTCATAAAATTTCAGTGGTGCGGACAAAAAGTTGTCTAAAATAAATGCAGCTGGCATTTTTTTTTTTTCCCCCAGGAATGATCTGGTACAATGGAGTAGTTCTCAAAATTAAGAATTATGTTAATTGATAGACATTATATAATTATATGTTCTGATTTTTTTTAAAGTTGGTGTGTTTTAATGCTTTTTATTAAGCTTCCTAATAACTTTTCTGTTTGTATTTTAAAGGCCAAACTGTTTTCAGATAGTGGTTCAGCACTTTAGTGAAGAACATTACATTTTTTACTTTGCAGGAGAAACTCCAGAACAAGCAGAGGTAAGTTCATTGTTTTTTTCAACTACTGCAAACTTTTATTTAGCTCATGTTTTCTTTTGAACTAGAATAGAAAACTATTACATTTATGATAAATACATAAAAAGGAATACTGAAATCTTTTTATTTCAAGGGATGAGAACTTTGATGTGTAAAATTTTTTTTGAAAGAAATGCAGAAAACCTCAGTGAAGGGCTATTAGGAATGAAAACCTCATTTTAAATTGACCTTTAAATACTCTGTGATGTTGAGTCCAGCTGAAAATGCTCATTTAAAATCCTCTCTGCAGAAAGGTTATAGATATTCTCAGTACAACTGAAAGGTAAGCCAGTTAGTTTTGCTAACAGGCACTGTTATTCTTCACTAGTCCATTCCTAAAGATAGCAGTTCAGTCATCAAAAAGAAAAGTATTTTAGGAATTTTCTATTTTCTCCTACTCTGCATGTAATGTCTACTTTCAGCACTGGGCATTGATCCATATGCAATGCCCTTCTTAAAACTTCTATTAAATTTTAAGGCGTGTTGTGAAGACACTTTGATTTCTTTGAGCCATAATGTTTCAGGGGCGTTTACTGGTATTTTGTACAAATATGGTGATATTTGTTCTGCTTATAGTCTATGGAAGGAATCAGAAGGTGGTTAAGAGGTCAAAGAAAACAACTTTGTTGTAAATAGAAGATAACTTGCCAACTCTAGATATGAGGCAGAAACTCCGGGCATGTGTGCCTGATTTGTAAATTATGAAACTATCTCAGACTCTAGAATAAACTTGATGAATGAGCCACATTATGTTTTATGGCTCATAATTGAATGTCATGTTTCAAATCTTTCCAAAATATTTCAAATAAATATTAACATATAGCACAGAAAAAAGCTTGTTTTGTGGGTACTATTCCTAATATTTAGATGCAAAAAGTAGAGTTCAAAACATTTTGGTAACTTAGATATATATTTTTTTAATGCTAGAAATTGACTTAGCAAAGAAATTTAAACTTCATTATCCAGCCTTCCAATTATTTCACTATGATCCCTCTTTCTAAATAAAAATGTGTTATTATACTCCATGACATTTCAGTATAAATAGAACATCTTCTTTTTGTACTTATATATACACTTCATCTTCTTTATTTCTGTATACCACTTAAAGTCCAAAAATACTACTGGTATTTCCAGTTTCTGTTACTTTGGTGGCCTGTGGGATCTGTGGTTACTCTTCTATTTCTGAAGCTATGGTAATTGATTTGGTCTTAATTTGTTCTATAAAGATGTTCTCTAAACATTTACAGAGTTCACACTGATTGAAATAGCCAACAAGCTAGAGAGAAAACTAAATAAAGCAGTAGTACAGGACTTTGTGGAAATATGTAAGCCAACGTGAAGCATTTAGACTTTTGATAAACCTAAGATGATTCTCTCCTTTCTCCAGACCACTAGATAAACATTTAAAAATAAATGGCTTCAATTTAATTGGAATATTAGCCTGAAATTTTTTTTTTAATGTTCCATTTGAAAAGCTTATCAATAACCCAGATCCCCTTACACGTTTCTACCTATATCCTGGTCTAAGGTAAGATTAGAGTACTCGTCATCAAACCAGTCAAAACACGGTCAATTGGTTTGGTACTCAGCCCTCCTTTCACAAAACATGACTGCTTAATGACCATATATAATTTTAGCTTGGGACTAATTAATGGTCACTCATGGTGTACTTAACATTCATTTAGGGATTCTACAGAAATACAGTTTTAAGAATTATTATAATAGTTTTGGTCATTGTTTTAACTTTATGGGGCCACAAATGTATTAAAGTGCAACATACTGTTGAGTGTAGAAATGGCAGTCTGGAATAGGAAATAACTCTTGAATTTGGAAAAAAAAATGATCAGAAACTGAATAAAGTATAGTATATTTCTTTGAAATGCTGTCATTTTTTTGTAGGATTGGATGAAAGGTCTGCAGGCATTCTGCAGTTTACGGAAAAGTAGTCCAGGGACATCTAATAAACGCCTGCGTCAGGTGAAACTTAATTTTCTTTGATTTGAGGTTGTCACATTTTGCTTTGTTACTTTGCTCTTCATTTTTATTTCTAGCTGAACTGTTTTGGGCAACATTACAAACACTTTTGAATTCTGAAGAGAAGTTTGTCTTTCCAGGGATTTTAAAACCATGCTTCTGCTTGCTTCAGTAGTAGGAGAAATAGTTATTTATGAGAATATTCTTTATATACCTAAGTGGGTACTTAGTCCATAATGCCATCTTTTGAATACATACCAAGGATTTTATTTCTTCTACTTAAAATAACAGTACCAAACCAACAACAACAAAAACCATTCTGTTGGGCACTTTCATTATTTTTTTCCTCAAAAAATTATTTTGGCCTGCTTTAAAAAGGTAGAACTAAAGGTATTTTTTGAAAAAAATCATCTGACTTTAAGCATTAATCCCAGTAAACTTTTCAGTTTTTCACTTTATAGTAATTGCTTTTGAAACCTATTACATAACTAGTATCCTGTCTTATTTGAACCTTAACGTCTCATACGTGATCATTTTATAGAGTTAAGCTGGGCTTTCTCTTTCTTCCTAGGTTATGTAAAATCAACTCTATACCCTCCATATCTTTTTTTTTAATAGCTATCCCTAGATAGTTGGAAAAAGTTAAGTAATTTTAACATTCTTGGAGTTATGAGGAACATTTAGTAGAGTATTTGTTTTATTTATGGAAATTTCTAGTAATCTTTGTGAATTTAATATATTGCTGTATTTCAAGTGAATAAATGGTTAATATTTAGATGACTGTAAGTTATAGTTCCTGTAATCAAAAGTCTAATAACCCTTTCTCCAAGGACATTTAATTATACACATAATTGTTATGTGTTCTCAAATCATAATTTAACATTTTGTAAGCTCTAAAAAATCAGACTGAGTTTTTGCATATTGTGTCTTGTGTGAAACTTTAGCTATAAAGTTACCATTTTTATCTCTTGAGCCCTTTTGCAGGTACTCTGCTGGAACTTTTACACATATTATTGCTAATCCTTACAACAACTTGCAGTGTAGACTTTATCCTAATGTTATTATAGAGGAGGTGAGGCCAACTTGTCCAATGCCACACAAGTAGTGTATGGCTAGAGGGAAAGAGGGCCTGGTATTAGAAAGCGAATGGTCTAGGTTTTGGCCAAAACTGACAAATAACTTAGTTTCTTTGGATTTGTATATTTTTCTGTAAAACGAGAAGGCATAATCAGTGTATTAAAAATATTTTCTGGGGGCGCCTTGGTGGCTCGGTCGGTTAAATGTCTAGCAGTTGGTTTTGGCTCAGGTCATGATCTCATGGTTGGTGGGTTCGAGCCCCACATCGAATCCTGTCTCCCTCTCTCTTTGCCCCACCCCCACCCCACCCCCCCCCCCCCCCGGTCACACTCTCTTTAAAAAAAAAAAATTAAAAAATAAAAATAGTTTCTAGCTGTAGAGGTTTATAGAAATAAATCTTCCAAATGAGCTTTATTTTAACTTAGAGGATTTTGATTTGGGTGGTGACAATTGTTTACTTGCGTTAATAAAAAATCCTCTGTTTCATTTTCTCTGAACCACTGTTTTTTAGTAAAAAAGATGCATTTCATTAAATTACTGCAAGAATATAATTGGAGGATTAACTTGTAAAATAAAAGTGCACTTTTTGTGAGAAGAATTATTTCAAATGCTTGAATGTTGTATTTTATATATCACACAGGAGGAAAATGTAATTACAGGTCATATTTTCTAAAGAAAGGAGAAAAATAAGTCACTTTTGGTTGGTTGGTTGTTATTTTATACTAATTGCTTTTGAAGCCTAATGCATAAGTCTTGAAATCTGGGGTAATAACTTTTTTGTTTCCTTTAGGTCAGCAGTCTTGTTTTACACATTGAAGAAGCCCATAAACTCCCCGTAAAACATTTTACAAATCCATATTGTAACATCTACCTGAACAGTGTCCAGGTAGCAAAAACTCATGCAAGGGAAGGGCAAAACCCGGTATGGTCAGAAGAGTTTGTCTTTGAGTAAGTCTTATTTTATTATTACATTAAATCATTTTCTTTTATCCTGTTGCATTTTCTTTCGTGGTCCCTTCCCTTCCTCCCCCCCATCATCTCTGTATCTCATTGGTCAGAACAAGGTACCAGTCCAGGCGTTTTAATAGTACATACTTTTTTTTTTTCCTGTATTTGGTCACTTTTGATTAGTGAAGTGCTGTATCCTTGGTTTTTCACCTAGTTACTAATGTGAATTAGTGTTACTGACAAGTACAAAATCATTTACTAACACACACACAGAAAATGTTTACAAGGGTTTCCAGGATTTACTTGAGGTTAAAGATAGTAGGAATGATTTGCTTGTCTGCATTCCTGTCTTACAGGTAATAACATGTTTTGTATCCATTTTTAAATCCAGCATGTTCAAACTGTTTAGTAGCAGATATAAAGAACTTATTTGATACTAGAAATAAAAGAATTAGATAGTTTGATGCCAGGATATTTTGTTAATTCTTTTTCTTTTTGCTCCTTTAGTGATCTTCCTCCTGACATTAACAGATTTGAAATAACTCTTAGTAACAAAACAAAGAAAAGCAAAGATCCTGATATCTGTAAGTTGATACAGAAATTTCTTACTGAAGTAAAACACGTTTTACATACTTTTTAAATTTATATGAAATGTAGTCTAAAACGGAGGTTTACAAAAGAGCAAATGGCGTAATTTAATAACATAGTTTCTTTTTGTACTTCTGAGCAGCTTTGATTGTTGAGAAAACGTTTAAGAAAAAAAAGGCCAATATCGCTAAATTGTACCTACTGTAAACTTAAGTCCTTGTTACTAAACTCTGTATCATCTCTCTCATCTTCCTCTCCCCAGTAGATGGGAAGAACGAGAGGACAGTGAGAGCGGCCCTCTTTCTGTGGTGCTTCCACTATCCCTTCTTTCTACTGTTTAGGTTTTTCCTCTTTCCATATAGTTTGATGTAAGTGAATAAAAGCACTCTATTAATTTTTTTTCTTTAAATTAGTCTACTATTTATTCATTTCTGATGAACCTTCTCAGTGCTTGTTCTTGGTAGCACACCTTTGCCCAGCCTCTTGCTGAAGCAGGTGGCAGTGGGATTTAACAGTTCACACCAGGGTGAATTAGGCTAATACCTTCTTAAAAGTCAGGCGTAGGGAAAGAAATGATAGGCATTAACAGATCAAAGCCTGAATTTTTCTCTGTAAAATAGTTATTCTGTAATTTCTGTACTATTTAAATGGTTAACATTTTTTTAGTGGTTTCCCATTACTTCAAACATAAAATCCAAACCCCTGGTAAACAGAGAAGAAAAGCCCTTTCCTCACTCACTCCTCCCACTGCTTTCATAGTGTATCTGTTGGTATGTCCTCTCTAGGTATGCCAGCCTTCTTAATAGTTCTTAAGTAATCCATGGATTTTAAATGTCCCCGCTGTACCTTCTGTTTGAACTGTGCTCTCTTTTTCTTTTTCTGTGCCTTTCTCTTTAGCTACACTTCCACATCCTGTTACACATTAGCTTTAGGGGTTACCTGTTTGGAATGGATTTTTAACCTCCACTGGCTGAATTATGTATTATTTCTCTGTACTTCGGTAGCATTAAGCACTGTTACAGCACTTCCCACATGGAACCATAATTGATTTCTTGCCTTCTTGGCTAGACGGTGACCTCCGATGCAAGTCAGAGACCATGTCTTAATCATGTCTGTGTCCCATGTCCCTGCGCACCATAGTCTGGCACACAGTAGGCATTCAGTAAGTGAATGAAGTATATGAAGTGTCAACTCTTGGTTTTGTGTTACCACTGAAAAGTCCTTTAAAGCATCTAACACTATAGAGAAAACAAAATGTCAGGAAAATTTACTTGTATGACTAATTATAGTGTCATCTTTTTAGATGGTAATCATTTGATGTTTTTCTATCAAAGTATTTATGCGCTGCCAGTTGAGCCGGTTACAGAAAGGGCATGCCACAGATGAATGGTTTTTGCTGAGCTCCCATATACCATTAAAAGGTATTGAACCAGGATCCCTGCGTGTCCGAGCACGATATTCTATGGAAAAAATCATGCCAGAAGAAGAGTACAGTGAATTTAAAGAGGTATTAAGTTATTTACCAGTCTAATTATTTTTGATGGAATTAACAGAAATATTTAACATTTAAATAAAAGATCCATTAAATATAATAATGGTATAGCTTAATGCACAGTGATAGGCACAGAAGGTTGAAAAGCCTTGTGCTAGGAAGATGTTGGTCTTAAGAGACTATAGATATGTAGGTGATAAACGCATTCTAGTTTTAACAGATGTTTTCAATAGAACAGATTTCTGAATAGAAGAACATAACACAATTCCTGTTAGTCTCATTGAGAGTTTAATGCCGCATACTTTCAACAATCTTTCTTGATGTCCTTTTTAGCTTATATTGCAAAAGGAGCTTCATGTAGTCTATGCTTTATCACATGTATGTGGACAGGACCGAACACTACTGGCTAGCATCCTACTGAGGATTTTTCTTCATGAAAAGCTTGAATCATTGTTGTTATGTACACTAAATGACAGAGAAATAAGCATGGAAGGTAAAGTATGGACGTTTTGGTGTGATACTTTAAAATGACATCATCTTTAAAATTCTTGGGCTGGCTAACATTTGGCTGTGGGGAGCAGTTAGTATTTCAAACAAGTTTCTGTCATGGTGAACTATTAGAAGCCATAAGAAAGTGACTTTTTGTCCCTATTCATGGCACATGGTACTTGATTTTAAGAACAGTTTGGTAGACTTACCATGTTCTCTTGTTTATATTTGACTTACTAATCCATTGCACAAAAGTTGAGTGATGGTTGCATTTTATTTGTAGCTATGCAGCTGGATCCACAGTGCTTTGTAACAGCTTACATATTTGTCACAATTAACCCCTTTCCAACTAGCACTTTGGCTCAGTAACGGTGCTTGCTTCTAGGTTCCCCAATAAATTGTAGAAACTAGAACTATTTCCTCCTAATCATAGAATATGTAAAAACATACAGATTTGTCAGGAAGGATAAAGTGATGGTCCATATGTTACACTGAGATTGTCATTTTTGGCAGTGTTTGTGTTTTTTAGGTCATCAATAGCCATACTTTAGGCTAATGACTTATACTGGGATTTTGTGGGGGGGGGGGGTTTCATTTTCTGCATTAAAAAAAATGAAAGTATAATTGACATAGAATATCTTCTTAGTTTCAGGTATATATGATAGAGACTTGGTGTTTTTACACACTACAGAATGATCCAAATGATAGGTCTAGTTGTTTATACCACATAATTATATTCTGATTTGGAAATCAACTCAGAGTTTCAAAGCATGGGCTCAATGGACAGCAAAGCTGAATTCTGATAGGAGTTTTGTCACTCACTGGCTCTTTGGTCTTACAGGTCATAGAATCATTTTAAGCCTTTTTTTTCTCTTATGAATATGGCAGTGTCAACACCTTCTGTTAATGATCTAATACAGTAATAAAGTCCTTTGAAGAGTTAAGTTTTAGAAATATAGGTTGTTATTATAATCAGTACTTCAATGCTGCATACAAATGAGGTATTTAAAAATGAAGTTAATTTCCAGTCTCGTTCACATTAGTACAGTCCTTTACAAATAATCTTTTAAAATAAATACTTGTGTAGATGAAGCCACTACTCTATTTCGAGCCACAACACTTGCGAGCACCTTGATGGAGCAGTATATGAAAGCCACTGCTACACAGTTTGTTCATCATGCTTTGAAAGACTCAATTTTAAAGATCATGGAAAGCAAGCAGTCTTGCGAGGTACGAATTTCATGTTTAAGTATTTAAGTAAAGGGTGTATTTTAATAGGTAATGCTTTATAGCTAATTATGTTTTAAGGCAAATATATTAGCTTCTAAAATTATTCATCAGAGCACTTACACGTTTTGTGAGACATTTAGAAAAACATTAGACAAAACAGACTTTTTAAAAAAAGATGTGCTTTGAGATTAAAAATCAGAAATTGCACCAGGAATTAATGAAAGTACTTTCTCATTTCTCCTGCTGTACTAATGATAAAGGATATGCTGCTTTCAGAAAGTGTATATAACATAAATTGAAGTTTTTGCTGGAGACTTAACGTTTTATAACATAGTTAAGGTCTGTGAAACACTTCATAATAACAACTAGGGGTGTCCTTGAAGGCTTTTTGGGGGAAAGAAGTACGATATAATCCATTCAAAAGCAGATAAAAGCATCTTTTTAGGATTCATTATTAAGCCTTCAGTGTATATTCATAATAAACCATTAAGATAAAGAATGGAATCTCACATGGCTCTTCTCTCATCTGATTTTCAAGGTAGAAAGAAGATCTATAGAAGGAAGATATTAAATACATTTTTTAGATCTGATACCAAGTTAATAAAAGAAGGAATTGCTTTTGATAACGTACACTGGGACCTGTCAGATGTTAATTTTGCACCAAGTTGCCAGTTTTTACTAATTAACATAGAGGGAAGAAATTGATTTAGTGTTGAAAACCTGGGGTAATGACATAGTTGGCCTAACTGAAATGGATACAGAAATGGAGAAAGTCTGAAGAGAGTCTGTGGACACTGGATTCAGGCTAGGGAGTTTAGATGTAGATAAATCTAGTCCATTGTTTCCAGATCAGAGCTCTTAGATTTCAAGGGGTAATGGAAAAATGTTGAGAAACGTTCATTATTCTGCCTACGGCATTCAGAAAACCCTTTCTATTTTAATCATTTTTTTTCCAAATAAATATAATCAAAATAGATTATATAATCTATGGTAATCATTCTTCTCATATTCCTGGTATATTTGTGAATACGTGGCCACTAAAGATGGGGTTTTGTCTTCTAGTTGAGAATATATATAGTTTTTAAATAATGTCTAATTCAATTTGTGTGCCTATAAAAATCTATGGTAAAGCATGGTGAATGAATAAAAGAGAACTTTAACACTGGTATTAATCCCAGAACAGCTGAAAAGTGTTGAATAATCACTGCTTATTCTTCAGTTGAGTAATTGGAAATTAATAGTAAATGAGCTCCAAAGAGCAGACTGCCTTAAAATTCCCATTTATACTTACCCCCAAGACTAAAACAGATTGAAAAACGGAAAAACAGAGAACCTTGAAAACAACTATTTGATTGCCTTGATTCATTTACATTTATCATTGGCAAGATGCATTTATATTGATTTATTCCTTCTCTTAGTTAAGTCCATCAAAGTTAGAAAAAAATGAAGATGTGAACACTAATTTAGCACACCTATTGAACATACTTTCAGAACTTGTGGAGAAAATATTCATGGCTTCAGAAATACTTCCACCGTAAGTGGTGAAATTTATTAATTTGACAAGAAATTGTGTATCTGCATTTTGAAAAACTTGTATTTCTAAAACATGTGTAAGCTTTTCCACTGTCCTGTTTTTATACTCTGAAAAAGCTAGGGTTTTTCATCTTTATAAGGTAAATTGTGTTTAAGGCAAAAGAGTGACTTGAAGAAACCACTGTGGTGACATATTTACATTAACATAAAAACCTTTTTATATAGGCTACTATGTCTGGTTTCTATGGTAACGTGGTAGTGAACAGAGACTTAATAGTCTCAGATTTGAGGGGATCATACATATCTTGGTTAGATATGCACCAGATAATTAGTATCTGCTTAACAGCTGTTAGTGTAAGTGAACTCACTCAGGTAGGAGTGAACTTAAGCCAAAAATCTGTCTTCCTGGCATCTAAACTTAGTATTTCCTCTGTATCCTCATTCCTGTACTTTGTTTCATCTTTTTCATTAATACAGAAATATTCTAAAAATGGTAAAATTTCTCCCAAAGTAAATGTAAAGAACTAGCTGAACGAATTGATGACAACTTGTTTTCGTTATCCCTTGCTAAATGCGTTGTTACTTGTAGCAGAGGACTTTTGGGGTGGGGGGAAGGCAAATTGCATTAAAACATGTATTTGGTAAATTAAGCTTTTGGCTGCAGTGAGATCAGCATTTTGCCTCACTCTGTGTATTGAGACAATTGTGTTGTTTTGGCAGGACACTGAGATATATTTATGGGTGTTTACAGAAATCTGTCCAGCACAAGTGGCCTACAAATACGACCATGAGAACAAGAGTTGTTAGGTAAGGCTCATCAATTCATTCATTATATCATTATGTATAGCGTGCATGGATAGTCAAGTGGGTAACCGTGAAAATTTGAAGACTAACAACTAACAGTATTGAAGACTTTTTTCTCTGATTTGATGTCAGAGTCCTGTTGAATATTTTCTGAGTTCAGAGGCTTTGAAACTATAACTTTACTGTGGGTTTTTTTTGGAAGTTACTAAGAGATATTTAGCTACTGTATACGTTTTCTAAAAACCTGAACACTCATAGTTAACTATTTGGGATTTTTTTATCTTATAGGCAGAATGAGTTTAAAAGTTATGTAACCAACAAGACCTATAGCTAACTTTATATAGTAGTCTTCATATACACAACACATATCTACATGCATGTAGGCATATACACGTATATGCACAGAGAAGAGAAGGGAAGGGGACAGTGGGAGGAGTGGAACAAATTGATGTGGTGCTAAGAAGGAGGAGCAATATTTGACCCTTGAGATACTGACTGTTTGGTTTATAATAGTCTGTGACTCTGGGCTAATCTCCAGTCTAGTTGTGAAGCTGTGTTTCTGTGTGCCTGCTGTGCAGTAATTAGGAGGAATTGCTTTGGTAAGTCACAGAATGTTGTATCTTACACAAAGGGACTTCATTATCATTATTTTAACTTACTTTTCCAATAAGGAAGCAGCTCTAGAAGAGGTTAAAATTGTTTGCTTAAGGTCATGTAGTGCTGAGGCAGAACTAAAGGCCAGGCTTCTAAGATCCAGTCAAAATCTCTAAGCTATTATAGGCTTTTGTTAAGTACATCCAGCCCACTGAAGACAACTGGAGATTCAGTGCAAAAGCATCAGAGAATATAGCAGTCTAATAATAAGATACTATGGAGAATATATACTGTCAGTCATTTTATATCCCATTAAAAAAAGTTAGACAACCACTCAAGACACAAATACTATACAGGTGATTTTGAAAATGTGTGTTAATCCTGCCTCCAGCCTGAGTTTTGTAAAAGAGGTTTTCTACTCTTTCTACAGTTAAAATTTCTCTTGGTTAGTAATGATAGGACATCTGTGTTAAAGAACTGTAGATTCTGTATGTCTTGGCTTTAGTAGTGACTGAGAATTAGAAAATAATTATAAGCATGTTTCAGTACAGTTGTGTATATGATGTAAATTAAAGTTTTTGTAAACTCAGTTTCAAATGAGTATAATTGTTAAGCAAATGCAGCAGGAAATTCTGCTATGTGAATTGTTTGACACTATAGGGTTTTTAAGGGGCACTTATGCCCAAGATGATGATTTCTGACCCTAGTGTAGGTCCTGGTATCCTTTTTAAAGTTAAATTCCCTCTAAAAATACACAGAAAGTAGACTTGCATACTGAAATTCTTTCATGATTAAATGTTGGTAGGTGAGATTTCAGATTCAAAGACTTAAGTATTAAAATGTTTTCAAGCAAAATTTATGCAAGATTCTTCACAAATTAGTTTAAAAGAGGTAGTTAAAGAGCTGATAATTGTGTATTACAATTGCAATAAGTGCTATCTGAGAAGTAACAACCATTTCTAAGAGTCCAAAAAGAAGTGAACTGTTGTGATGTTGGAAAGTAAATGCTGAGGAGTTGGTTTACCCTCTCTGTAATGGAGAAGGTGAGGTCTTTTTCTTTATTATCATAAAAGCTTTTCAACATTAAATTGAATACATTTTCACTTACCAGGAAGTCACTTTTCCCTACTACAGTGGGCTCTTATTTTGGTAATTCATTAACAAAATCAGAATAATCAACTTGATTTATAACGACTTTATAGGGCTATTCTATTTAAATAAGTAAAGAAAGAAATGAGAGAATATAAGTTTTAGGACCGTACAGGACTATGTATCTATAAAAAGGTTTATTTGTACTCCTATAGTATTTCAGAAATTCTTAGTGTTCCTAATACTACTCCTTCCTCAAAGCAAGTGTAAGATGCACTACTAGCGCGGGATAAATAGAGTTGCCAAGACCGTAAATGTTACAGATACAACCTAAATCTTCCCAGAATAAACTGAAAACTCCAAGTTTGGGAAAAGCAACTAGTATAAGAAGCAGAGATACATGTTCTTAAAGTAAGATACTTTAGCTTATTATTTTCTTGAAGCTATGTTTGGGCTTCCTTATATTAATTCATAGTTCATGGTTCTACAAGTATTAAAACTTTTGTTTATTTTTATGTAACATATATAGTTTTCTAAAAAAGAAAATTTCCCTCCCATTCAGTGGTTTTGTTTTTCTTCGACTTATCTGTCCTGCCATCCTGAATCCACGGATGTTTAATATCATCTCAGGTAATCAGCTTTTGATAAAATTTTAAAAATAAAAAAATTAGAATAAAATTATATCTTTGACATCTGATTTTATTTTTTTACCTTGTATCTCATTTTATCTTTGACATCTGATTTTTTATTATCAAGTTCTAAAACTTGACATAAACATTCCAAAGTGCCCTTTTCTTCTTCCTTCCTTTTGCTATTTACCCTCTCTACTTTTACTTACCTTTTCTTTCTATCTAATATCTGAAGCCTGAGGTGGCATGACTAGACACGTGTCACTCTTTCCCCTTCCCTGTGTCTGAAACTCACATTATGATGACTTTTTCCAATCTGCAACTTGGCTTTTTCAGGTTGGGAAGAGCTTTCCTTGTGCTTTTAGTCCACACTAGACTCTATCACTACTACTGCAAGTTGTATTTTCAGGTCACATTAAAATGATAGCTACAGGTTCAGTAGTGCTCTGTGAATACTTGTGGCCCTGTAGAGAGGAGAGGTTTTAATTGGCCAGTTTAAACTCCCAACAAAGCAGATTTGGGTTTGCTTATTTCCTGTGTATCTATTATGGAAGGACTTCCAGATGCCGTAGGCTTCTTTGGAAGAAAGGGGAACGGTGATCCCTGTGACTCCAAATGTAATAATGAGCCATTAGGAACAGAAGGAACCTGAACCGTTTTTATTTTGATAATTAGAAGCTCAAAGTTGTATCTAAACATATTTTGGACTAAATCTTAATTTTTACCTTATTATAGTCACCAGATGTCTGGCATTATCTTCTGTTGCTACTCAAATGGTTAAATCTCTGGTTCTATTTAGAGTTTAGATTTTGGAGAGACTGGTTTATCTGAATGTTGGCCTCCTAGCCACCAGGCACTACTTATTTATAGTTCAGCTTAAGATTAAAAGTACAATCTAAAATTAGACAAATAGACTTAGCTATGCATTTTTACTGTTAAGTAATTGTTATGTTTCAGGGATTATATGTAATAGCTACAGTTTTCATTTGTAGCCTACTATGTACATCCTATAGGGAAAGGTCTCCTGACTAACCTTCATAGTTTATTCTATACTATTCTAAGTTTTTTGTTTTTTTTTTCTCTCCTTAAAATAAGGCAGAAGTCCCAGATGTTATCTTTGTTATTGAGCTTTTTTTAAATTTTTTTTTTTTCAACGTTTATTTATTTTTGGGACAGAGAGAGACAGAGCATGAACGGGGAGGAGCAGAGAGAGAGGGAGACACAGAATCGGAAACAGGCTCCAGGCTCCGAGCCATCAGCCCAGAGGCTGACGTGGGGCTCGAACTCACGGAGTGTGAGATCGTGACCTGGCTGAAGTCGGACGCTTAACCGACTGCGCCACCCAGGCGCCCCTGTTATTGAGCTTTAAAGTGATTTTGTAGTCACTGGAAGATTGGGAGTAGGGAAGTGCACAGACTGCAAATTGCTAACGTGAGTGGGTTGAAATTAGTTTTGCAAATTGTCATGAAGGGTTTGTGGAATGACCCTTCTTTAGCGATAAAGATAAAGCAGGCTTTGGGGCGCCTGGGTGGCGCAGTCGGTTAAGCGTCCGACTTTAGCCAGGTCACGATCTCGCGGTCTGTGAGTTCGAGCCCCACGTCAGCCTCTGGGCTGATGGCTCAGAGCCTGGAGCCTGTTTCTGATTCTGTGTCTCCCTCTCTCTCTGCCCCTCCCCCGTTCATGCTCTGTCTCTCTCTGTCCCAAAAATAAATAAACGTTGAAAAAAAAAAATTAAAAAAAAAAAAAAAAAGATAAAGCAGGCTTTGAGGTGTTCTGAAATACCAACCAGTTGAGAACTGCTGAGTCTTGTAGCACAAACCTTTTCACAAACTATAAATATTGATCAGTTTATTTAACTTTACCCCCTTTAACTTGTTTTTTGATTTATACAGGTCATGTAATTCCCAAAAAAGATTGAGCTCTAAATGGAAGAGTGTTAGTATTTTTAACAGTAAATAAATTTTATTTTTAATGTTTATTTGAGAAAGAAACAGAGTACACCAGCAGGGGAGGGGTAGAGAGAGGAGAGAGAAAATCCCAAACAGGCTCTGCACTGTCAGCGCAGAGCCTGACATGAGGCTCGAACCCATGAACCATGAGATCATTCATGACCTGAGCTGAAATCAAGAGTCAGCCGCTTAACCAACCAAGCCACCCAGGGGCCCCCAGTAAAGAAATATTAAAGTGCTAAATTTATAATGCTTTACCTGAAAATGCCTTTGGAGTCAGTGTCATTACCTGTGCCCAATTCTCTCTCATAGATTCCCCGTCTCCTATTGCTGCAAGAACACTGATATTAGTGGCTAAATCTGTACAGAACTTAGCAAATCTTGTGGAATTTGGAGCTAAGGTAAAACCTTTTGATACTTTAAAATGCCACTTACAAATGAAATTTTGACATAATAAAGCCATGAAATATGGACAGTTTAGGTAGATTTTCAATAGTGGCTATTTTATAAAGAAAATCACTAAGTATATTTTTAAACATACCTTACTTAATCCATCTCATTAATTCGTAATAAACATTTACTGTAAATAACTCAGACGAGTTTTTAAAACATCCATCTATGATCCCACTTCCTAAGCATTGTTAATATTTAGTGGTGATCATACCGTGGTGCCTGATTTTGTCAGTATTTAACAAACTTCTTGCTGTACAACTATTTTATTATTTTTAATGATTATGTTGTCATGTAGGTGTTAAATACTCCTGTACTCATTATTTAGATGGCTTCCAACTTGTCACTGTTATAAATACTGCTATAATAAGTATCCATACATACTTTCAAAATTGTCCAGTTACTTCCTTTAACTTTGGAGTAAAATTCGTAGGTAGGACTTTTTGTTCTTCAGATCCTTGCCAAAAGTCGGTGACTATTAATTGTTTTTAATTTTTGCTAACCATAATGGTACTTTTACTTTTCATGTCTGTTTCTTTGGAATTGACTAGAGTTCCTTACCATTTGTTATTGATTTTAAAAGAGTTTGTGTTAAGCCTTTTTTGTTTTACACATAGCACGTTTTTAAACAGGCTTAAGATTTTAGTATGGAGAGCAATTTGTAGTATGGTTTAGCATTTGAATTTATCTGAATCCTGAAGCAGGTTGTGAGTAGTATATATTCCTGTTGCAGTCTTGAGTGCACTGCATTTTAATTATCTGTAGTCTGCTACATTCTAACCTCTGGGTTTGGCTCATGTTTATCTTGGCAGTTGGCAAATAATAGTTTCTCAGTAATTCTATCTGAATTAGTTGACTCTTGACAACAGGTTCAAACTGTACAGGTCCACTTATGGCTATTACAGTACGGTAAATATATTTTAAGATTTTAGTATTTTCTTTAGCTTTATTGTAATAATACAGAAGAGAATATATGTAACATAAAATATGTGTTAACCAACTATGTTATCAGTAAGGCTTCTGGTCAAAACTAGGCTATCAGTCAAGTTTTCGGGAAGTCAAAAGTTATTGGTCATTGCTCAGTGTTTTCTTTTCATCTAGAATTTCTTTCATTAAAAAGATTCCAGTTCCTCAGTTATTTGCTTTTATTAGAAGACAAATTTGTATGGTTAAATTAATTCTTGTGAACATGTATTGCTATTGATGGGCATAATTAGATTGTAAGAATTCTTGCTACATGTATGGTGGTTATCAATCAGTGTTTGTTTTTGATCTATAAATTGTAAGGTTTTTGTTTTTATGTTTTTAGGAGCCCTATATGGAAGGTGTCAATCCATTTATCAAAAGTAACAAACATCGTATGATCATGTTTTTAGATGAACTTGGGGTATGTGTGTAACTTTTGAAGTACTTTAAGACCTATAGTTAATACAGCTGAGAGTTAATGTATTTAAGCAATAGCTTAGATTTTCCATCTGCTTTTTTGTCTGCTTTCCCAAATTATTTCATTTTAACCATTTGTTCCTACACTAAATGGTTTATGCCAAGTATTCACTATGGCTTTTGTAGTACTTATGTTTATTTCTGTCTTGACGTTCATTATCTTTTAGCTGTTCAATCTCCTTACTGTGATAATCTGTTGTTGTATTTACTTAACTGCTAGTGTATGGCATTTGAAATAAGATCGATGATTCAGATCTGACCAGGTTAAATAGACTGGAATGAGTGTTCTTGAGGCTTTTCTAGAATAAAATACATGGATTTAGTGTTACACTTCACTTAGTGGTACTACCTATGTCTTAATTGGGCCTTTATAAATAAACTGTAATGATAAAACAGGGAATTTATATATTATATATATGTATTTTATGTGTATATATGTAATTGTATACATATAAATTATATACAAATAGTATGTATACATATATACACACAATTTATAAGATCCTGTATTTCTTAGTAAAGTTGAATATTCTTGATTGTAGATTTTCAGACATTGAATCAATTAAAAACTAAAATACATTAGTGATCCAGTTCATATATAAAAAACCAGGTTTATGAAAAAGGTGATCACTTTAGCCAGGTGTATGACATTAGGGAATGCTACGGTAGGAGACTGAGGTACCCATGTCCTGCCTTAAGGTATTCAAATTCAGTTAAAAACACAGCCACACCAGTATGCAATGAAAGCAACCAGCACTGAGTTTGCAACCTCAGGGATAAAAACAAGTGTAAAAAGTTATTTACAGCGTAAGTTTATACTTAGGATAAAATTGAGAAATACAGGGGCCAATGCCAAATGTCCATCTTTCTTATATATGAACTCAGGGAAGTTTTGCAGATACCAGTATTTCTGATTATCAAAAAAACACAGCTGGTCAAGGATTGAAAAAGTTGAAAACTGTCAAGGGGTGCCTCGGTGACTTGTCAGTTAAGCATCCAACTTTGGCTCAGGTCATGATCCTGTGGTTTGGGGGTTTGAGCCCCACATCAAGGCTCTGCTGACAGCCTGCTTTGGATTCTCTCTCTGCCCCTCCCCTGCTCACACACACTCTTCAAAAAAACAAAAATCAAACTGTCCAGTATTTAATACCAGCTAGCTTTATCTTAAGCTATATTTCTAGTTTTTAGATTCTTGAGATTAATGGTTAGGACTCCATTAATACTCCACAAGTGTCAACATTCCCGCTTCCTCATCATTTTCCTAGTTAGGCCTCAAATTGTGTCCTTTCAAAGTGCTTCAGATTCCCAATACTCTGTCTCCTCACGCTCTTGTATTCCTTTACCACCTGCAAAAATCAAATTCATCTTTCAGCACTCACCTGAAGTAGCTCCTTCAGAAGGGCTTTGATGAGCACTAAACCTGAATCAAATACCTTTTGTTCTGCTTCCCAGGAGTCCTCTGCACATCTTTGATATCTCTGTGTTGCTGTGATTCGTTTACATATCTTCTACAGAGACTGCAAGCTCCCTGAAGGCAAATACTGTAGTTTTTTTTTGTTTTGCTTTTTGGTTTTTTTTAAGAGAGAGAGGGAACAAGAGGGCAGGCAGGGGAGAGGCATAGAGAGAATCCCAAGCAGGCTGTGCACTGCCAGGGCAGAGCCCAATATGGGGCTTGAACCCACAGACCATGAGATCATGACATGAGCTGAGATCAAGAGTCAGACACTTAACTGAGTGACCTAGGTACTTACAGTCTTTCATTTCTGTAATCCTTCATTCACTGCATGAATAAATGAATAACTGAATTAACAAGTATTATCACCATTAGGGAGAGGAGTGGATTTATTCAAAACTACCAGCAGGCTGAGCCCATGTTAAAGTTTATTCTCAGGCTGAAACTAACATTGATTATTTAGTGCTAATAAAGTACTAAGTTATTTAATGAACGCTACCCAAAGATATCATAATTAACAGTGATCATTTCCACACATAACCAAATGTTTTGGGCATAGTCCACAGATAATTACAGGCCTGACATGTTCTCATCACACTTTCACAGTGTAACTCTTATATATACTGATAAAGTCAAACAAAATATACCGGCTGAATAATGAAGTTTAGTTTGCAAGAACAGAGGCATTTTAAGTTTAGGTTGCATTTAATCCAGATTAGCTGTTACACTGTGTTGTTTTGTCTTTTTGGGTTTTTTTTGCCTATATACCAGATCAATAAAACCCAGAACTCTTAATAAAGGGGTTTAGGAAACCCATTTATTTAGAATAACAGTACTGTACAATATTCTGCCATTATGTGGTAGAAAACCAGAACCTAGGTTTGATGTGAATGCTGAGGTCACAGATTCTGTGTTTTATCAGAATTAGCACTGAATGTTACATTTCAGTAAGTCCTTAGAACATTAAGAGAAGTTTAAGAGAATATTACGTTAAAAATTCTACTAAAAGCAATTAGGATCTTTTCAGAAGTGACTATAAAGATTTGTATATGTAAATGCAGTTTTATGATTCTCTTAAAGAATGTACCTGAACTTCCGGACACTACAGAGCATTCTAGAACTGACCTGTCTCGTGATTTAGCAGCACTGCATGAGATTTGTGTGGCCCATTCAGATGAACTGCGAACACTCAGCAATGAACGGGGTGCACAGCAGGTAGGTTTTTGCCAGCCTTCACTAACAGTGATGTTTGATTAACACTTAAGCAGAATGTCAGCATAAAACTGAGAGGGAATTTGCTGAGTTATGGTCAAAACTGTTCTCAGTTACATTTTTAAGAATCTGAATCATAACTCCACCAAGATCTTGGCAAAGGAATAGTGGACCCAGCCTAAAATTATGTATGTTTGATACTGCACACTGTGACCTCAAACGATGATGTGTTTCACACACTTCAGTGATTTCTGAAGATGGCAAATGAACAATGGAGTCAATAGTGAGGTGGCGTTTTCTTTGTTTCTCTCACATATGCAGTGCATGGCCAAGTGACTTGCAAGCTCCAGATTCAGAGATTCTGGAGCATGGCGTGGGAAGATGCCATGTCTATTAAGCTCTTCCTGAGTACTGTCACTAGCCTGGCCATTCATTTGGCAGGGACCCTGTAGAAGAGATTTAAACATTGTGTTTGGGGACTCTGAGTTTTCTTCAACCGCAAATCCTCAAGTTTAGATAACACTCTGGCTTATTAAAAGCTTAGGCAGGATGTGTGCCACTGGCCTCCTTACATGTCCATGGTATGTATACTGTCTTCTCCCTACCTGGTGCAGTTTATTATGGACTGCCTTAAGTTAAAAATAAAATTCTTACTGGACAATTTGACTAAAAAATTTTAGGCCTAGTCCTTTTTCTTCCATAATCTTAAAGTATTCAGTAGGCTGCAAATTGAATGTCCTTCCATCATCTTACAGGGTTTAAGATGTATGTGTCATTTATAATAAATGTTTTCTGGAAAGATGTTCTATCCTAGGTAGATAGGAGAATGCCACACAAATGAATTTACTTACTTTAGAAGTGTACAAAAATACTGAGTCAAGGACTGAATAGAAACCTTTACGGTTTCATCTTCTGAGTAGAATGGTTATTATTTTTTCTTTTGAATTGATAATGGCTTTTTACAAGTCCAGGTTCCCTCAAATTTGACCAAACTGTTACCTATTAACTAATTATTTTTGTACTGTTCTCTTTGTTTATTTAGCATGTACTGAAAAAGCTCCTGGCCATAACAGAACTGCTTCAACAAAAACAAAACCAGTATACAAAAACTAATGATGTCAGGTAGCAGCCTTCGCCCAAGTGCAGCACGCCCAACACGGTAATTCACGTCAGTATAATGTCTCCTTTGCTCTTGCCAAAAAATAGCACACTTTTCCACATTCCAGTGATGTGTGAGCTATGCAAACAAAATCCAAGATTCTGCTGGTGAGTGTGCCAGCAGCTTTTTGTAAGCTATCTGTGCAGGATATTTGCACTTTTTCCACATATGGAATCAATCTTTACCAACTTCTGAGCCTTGGTGTACAGATCACCTTTCACACAACAAAATGCTATGACTGTATCTTGAACTTGGAAAATGTATTTTCCCTACATCCAATTGCCAAAAAAAGAACTATGAAACCAACTGACAAAAAGGATTCTGTTGACAATTGAGGATAACTGGATCACTGACTGTTCTTACTGTAACTCCTTCCTCATTAGGAATACGACCGTTTGACTGTTCATTGACTATTTGTATTTACAGTTTCCAGAGTTTGCCATTATAATAGGAACAATCTTTGCTGTATACTTTTTTAAAATACTGTGCTATTTCTCTTGCTGGAACTGTTGAAAGAAAATATATAGAATGGATCTATTGCTCATCAGCTTTATTTTTTAAACATACCACTTATTTTGTTGGAATTGTCAAAGACTGTATTTAGATCTCATGATGCTTTCGTTACATGTTTACAACAGTAAATAGTTTGAATTCAATAAATATTATTGGTCGTTGTACTGATCAAGGCATGTTCCCCATTCATCCATTGTATACATTACCAATTTATTTTGTGTTTAAAAACACCTGGAATGCTTTTGTTGAAAGTATTCATTTCCAAACTGATGTTTTTAAACAGTTCTCCATCTTTGAACTTCTGACTACTTGTTCTATCTGCTGCATATTTAGTTTGTATAGTTTTATTTGCTTCTGTATATGTATTTTTGTGAAGTATTCACAAGGGTTAAGTTAAAATAAAACCAAGGGATATCTTGAATAACTGTCTAAATCCAGCTAAGCATTTCATTATTTTCTTTCTCCTTCAGGGGCAGTTCAAATTTAGTACCAGAGCAAGGCCTAGTAAGAAAAAGACAAGTAACAATTCCTTCCCTCCTACGATGGTGCAGGAGGGGGAAGGCACACAAAAAGTAGTACATGGCAGAAAAGCCTTCTGTGGAGGCAGGTGAGCAGTGGTGTTCAACAGCCCTGTGCTCCTTTCTCTTGGTGTCAATTTCATTACTTTACTTTTCCATCACTCCTGCTTAACGGGAGTATCCCACTTGGGTTACAGGATGAAGGATAGACCAGAAGGGACATGGAGCAAAGAGGTCCAAATTCTAGCACTAGGCAATCGAGTTCTCCACCACTGATCACATTTTAATGCCACGTTTATCTTTTAAGCTGGAATAGGAAACGTCATTTACCTTTGTAGGGTGGAACTTGCAGTAACTAGTTGGGTCAATGATGAAATAAAGCCTCTAAAACTTTTAAAATGGGGCTGGGTAGGAGACTTTGCAGAGATAAATGTGGACCTTGCTCAGATGCCAAAGCTTACTGACCTAAAAGACAAATAAGGTAAATTACCAACACTTCGCAGTGCTGTCTAGAGGCTAGCAGCACTGCTACATAACTTGGAATGCACTGGAAAATGGTTAACTTAAGCTTCTTCTATTCGACTTTTATAAAATCACACTTAATGAACTTCATTCCTCATTCTAAAGTGAGAAGGAACTAAAAATAAAAAACCTAAAATATAAAAAATTGTTAGAATATGCATATAGTAAATACTGTCCTCAAATACTGAGATGTAATTAAAATATACTCTAAATGGAAGGTGCAGCCTGGGATGCACAGACATTGAGAAAAGCTGTGTATCCATAACATTCAGATTCACGGGCTGAGTTTTGCCGAATTCCTTCAACCAGTATTCCAGAAAAAATTCAACAGACATCCATAATTTGGTTCCAAATTATGAATAAAACAGAATAGTAAAATCACAGTTAAATACCTGAATACTATTTCTGTCCAACATTTATTAACACTTAATATAGGCAATCACTATTCCAATTAATCCTAGGAAACATAGGTGATTATTTTCCACATTTGCACCTTAGGAAATTGGCACAGAGGTCTGTGGAGTTACATTTAATATCAACTCCCTTCAATTCGAATTAAACTTCTTAAACATCTTTAATTTGAAAAATTCTTAGTAACTGTAACACCTATCTACTGGTTAATAGCAACTTAATATTTTTATTGAGACAACTATTCAAGACTGCATATTTACCAGGATGCCTGGGTGGCTTCCAATTGGTTACAGGTCCCAACTTCAGCTTGCATCACGATCTTGCAGTTCATGAAGTTCAAGCCCTGCATCAGGCTCTGTGCTGACAGCTCAAAGCTTGGATTCTGTGTCTCCCTCTCTTTCTGCCCCTCCCCTGCTCTGTCTCTCGTTTAAAAATAAACATTAAAAAAATATTAAAAAAAAATAAAAGACTGCATATTTACTTGATTTCTCTTTTAGAAACCTATTTGGTAATGTTTTCAGGTAACTGAGGAAAACAAATACTGACTACCACTTGACAGCTGAAGCGCATTTTGTAGTTCAGTAGTAACCTACAAAAAGCTAAGTAGATCACAGCGACATTTGAGAAACCATTTATATAAAGGCTTGTAGAGAGTGAAAAACATTCCCTAGCACATTTAAAGCAGACTACTCGTTTTTTTTTTAACTTTTGTGCTTTTCCTTAAAAAATAGGTTTGCATATTGTAATTTGTTTTAAACAATACAGGCAAATAAATTACAGCTTTCACTACTATAGAAAGATTAATTTGATATTAGTCATGATGGGGCAAGACTATCTAAACCAGGTGCTATTCTGGCCCCTTTGAAAAGGTTTTATTTCACATAAAGCTATCCTGAAAGGGAAGAAAATTTAACAAAAATAGAAAATTTACTATCTTTAATGCTTTCACGTCATTTCATTTTTAAATAAACTTAAATGCCAGATAGGTTTCATCCTTCTGTTGATTAGTTAGCATTGAAAAGTCAATTTCAAATGGTTAGAGAGAATCAACCAGGTCATCGTCAGTCCATTCTTCCTAAGAAGGAAAGAAAATGTAGTAAGAATAACATTACACTGAAGCATAACATTAATGTTTACTTCCTTGCCTCCTTTTAAGAAAATGTTCTACTTTTACTCTGCTGATTATAGGAAGGTAAATAACCCAGGAAACTTTGTGGTAGTTCAATCTTAGAATAATATGGCTTGGTCTTACCAGACTACACCAATGACGAGTAAAGGTTACAACTGTGACCTTTTGCCTCCTATTAATCTATATCTAACTTATAAGGTACATTTTTTTAAAAAAAAGGATAAGAGAAGAATCCTGGGAGAGTCAAATAGCAAAAATTTAGCATGTTCTATTTCTGCTGCCTTCCATAATCACAGGAAGAATTCGTCAAGTAACAATCATACTGCTTCACAATAGGCTAAGATAATAAGAGAATGTACATAAAGAAGGGTGCAAGAAAATGAAAATGAAGGCTTTCAAAGCCCACACCTCTCTAATACTCATGTTCTGGAATGATAAAATCTTAACAGTATGGTCAGACCAAATTATACAACAAGAGTAACTTAAAATTTACCTTTGGACAACATACCTCCTCATGTTTGGGTTTCTTTGAGACATAATCATCATCTTCATAGCCTTTCCTCTTCTTCCTATGATTGAGCAACCATCAGTAAGCAATCGAATACTGGTAACAAAAACTACAAAATAAACTAGCAAGGCTGGTAAATGGTATGTATGTATCTGCTGAAGAACAAAGCCTGCATAAATGGAAAGAGATGAACTACGACGGATAGGAAGACAGTATCTTTCAAATTAATCTTTACATTCAATGCAATTCTAACTAAAGTCCTAATAAAGCTTTTCCTGGAACCTTTCAAGTATAACTCTGATGTGTGAAAGACTGCAAAAATAGCCAAAGAATCTGAAAGAACAGTGTGGGGCCCTTGTCCCAGTTATCATCAGAACACTATATATAAGAGATATGGTAACTTAAAGTATGGGATTAGCAAGATTTAAATAGATCAACAATCAGAGCAGACAAGCAAAAAAACAACTATACATAGGAACTTAATATACAATGAATATTTAACTGAGAAAAATTATGAATTTTTTTAAAAAGTGACTAGCATAACATTACTGATTTTAAAAAATGAGTATTAAGATTTCTACCTCAGAACATTCACGAATAATTCTAAATAGTTTTGACAGCTAAACAAAAAGCAAAATGTAGATTAACTTAGGGTAGGAAAAGGTTTTGAGATATAAAGGTGTAACACAACACAAAGTAAAACAGAAGAAATCTATCACAAGGTGAAACAGAAGAAAACAGGTGTAAGATATATTTGAAAAGTATATAAAATATAAAAAGAGCTACAAATCAAGAAGATAACACCAGAAAACCACTCAAAGATTATAAGCAAGCAATACAGAAGTAGAAATATAAATGTTGAACACAGAAACATCAATGCCTCACAGTAATACGGGAAATGCAAATTAAAATACCAATGTAATCACTTTTTTCACCCAGACTGATAAAAGTTAAAGATTCATACTATTAAATGTACAATATGTATGAAAACAGTAATGAAGAGAAAAAAACAAACTTCCTCATATACACATGCAGAGAAAATGATGGCAAAGGTAAACCACCTAGAAATTACCCCTGAGGTCACAAGTGGATTTGGGTTTTGATCTAACAGAACTTTGGTTTACCTGAATCGGCGGACTTTAATAATGACAATGTAGTTAGTACTTGTGTAATGGAAAAAAGATAAAGGAGTTTATTTATAAAGAAAACAAATATTTTATCCTAACGTAATGCCTGTTAAGTGTGGTCCATGGACCAGTGCTAGTCAATCCAGGAACCATTTCCACTATGCAAGAAGATTAAGTACAGAAATTGAGTGTGTGTTTAGAAACTTTTACAGTAATTTTGTTGATTTTATGTCAGTTGAATCTAATAAAATCTAAGCTTATATTTTGTCTATTTCATTTTTCTAGTAATTTATTGCTTGCATTTTATAATGTAAGCAATATATTTGCTTGCATTTTTAAAAGCACCTCTCAAGTACTCATGGATATGCAGAATTTGCTTGACATAGTGTAAAGCAGATAGTAACTTGGGAGTAAGAGGTAGTACTCTGGCAATTCAGAATTTTGGCTTATGGGCCGGGCCATTCAGTTACCTAGCTAGAAGGGTAGATTAATAGTTCAGTGGTCTAATCCAGAGGGTGGTAAATTTTTCTTTAAATGGCCAAAAAGTAAATATTTTAGACCCTGTAGGTCATACAGTCCATTTCTGTCACAACTAACCAACTCCAGCAGTAGTGTGAAAACAGCCACAGACAACAAGCAAATTAACGGGTATGTCTCTGGTCCAAGACCAGTCTTTCTAAAAACAGGTGGTAGTTCACATTTGGCCTGTGGGCCAGAGTTTGCCAGCCCCTTCCAAATCTATGTGGAAAGAAGATGATCAGTGCTGTAATAATTTTACTTACCAAAGTCAACATTTCTTTACTTCTCTGTAACCTCTCTTTCATTCCTATGAGTTACCATTGAAACCCAGGAGTGAAATCTACCAATTTTAAGTCCTATGCTAAGCCATGCTTTGCAATTATACTTATGAATATAATAAAGTAGACCCATATTTGGCATGCTTCATAAATCTCCTACTACCACTGTGTACTTACACAGTTTGACTCATGTGTACCTGGATCTGAAGGCCATGGAACACTGTTCTGGTTTCAAATTATCCAATTGAGTATATTTACCAACTACAGAGATAACATCTTAGATGCATCCTTAGCTGTAAGATGCCAGGGCACATTCCCACTAAATACTAACAAGTAAGGTAGAACCTTTGAATCAGAATGCATTCCACAGAAAATAGAAAATAGTTTTTCCATTCTTATTATGTGTCTGGACGCCCAACTGTTCAAACTCCTGAAAGATTAGGTTTGAGTGGATCCTTCAATTTGCAAAGCATCAAGAACCTGAATTCTCTAGCTGCCACACTTAGCCTACAAATTGGTAAGATACCTTACAGGTCTTCCTTAAGTATAAAGTTTACCACTGAAAGAAAATAAGCCAACTTTCCCTACTCTACCTAATAGAAACCTGGAACAGTATACTTGTTCCCTCAGACAAGGTATCAATCAGACCTGCCAAGAACCCAAAGATTAAAAGAGCAAGAAGAGGTTCAAAGACTCCTGAGAAAGACTCTAGAGACCCCACAAGGAGTAAAAGAACGGGACAGGGCCTGCAAGCCAAAGAACACATTAGTCATAGCAGGAGAACTGTATTACGAAAACCAGACCATTACCTCGTGTTTATCCTGTTAGAAATGTCCACTCTATTAAAAAAATCCAACTTAAGGAGTAAGTCATTTTTCCCTGCGAAAGCAGTTACCAATTAAATGACTTATTTTAAGGATGAGCTAGACTTGACAATTGTTGAATAACACATCTACTTACGTAATTATGTTAAGGGCAAGCTCAGCAGAGTGACATCTCTCTAACTTCTGTTTCAGAACAGCAACTTCTTCAGATCTGGGTGGTTCATATTTTTTTACCAAGTTTCTCATACCTAAGTGGATAAAAAGATTTATAACAGATAATAAAAAGTATTTTCCCATAAGGGAGCGGAGTACTGTCCCACCTTATAATGGGAATAACAAAACTCTTGAAATGTGATTATTATCAGGATTTGCATTGCTCTGCATTAAAATCCAACGAACAGCACACTTCAAGTAATTAGAGCTGCCTGCTGGTTAGCCCATATCACATACAGCACAAAAATAACCATGTTCTACATTCTAGTCAGTTTTTTTCCAAATCCCACTATGGTCACTTTCTGCTCAGGTTTAAAGCTTTATAAATCCCATGATTTAGTGAACATGCTTTGTTTCCTGCCACCAACTGTATTTATAACATTCTGTCCTACAGATGGTGGTCCATAGGTTATACTTCTTATTTACAAAGGAAATCACTATTAGATGACATGTAATTAAGGGAGGATGCTTAGTAAAATGTGCCAATGGTCCTTCACTTCAACAACATGCAGATCCTATACAATAAAGCATCGCCAAGAAAACAAAAATGTTCTCTTCAGGCTAAAAGCAAACTACTTTGTCAGTGACTTAATAATTGCAGAACGATCCTCTACCCTGGTCTGTTAATATTATTCAACTATAATAACCCTAAGAATATAAACCTCAAGATTTTTCAGGGGACTGATGAGAGATCCAGGGCTTATTACTAGCTGGCCACATGCTCAAATAGGGAGAGCTACTGGCTTATTTCATACTGCAAAGAATGGAGTGTTTTCAACTGAATACTGATGACTCCGTACCCTGAGGACAGTATCTTTGTTCCAAAAACTTATGAATAAGATACCTTAATTATCGTTAAAGCTCTGAATGTTTTGTCAAGAGCTATCCTTCCTTCATGTTAAAATAGTGGAGTAAATTAAAGATCCTTGAGAAGAAATCAGTAATCAATTGTCAGTGTACAAGGAGCACTGTGGCTTATCTCTAAGGCCCATTTTACCCACTAAATTCCATGATCCTAATGAAGATCTCTAGCCACATCACAATTAGCTTTGGAAGTGAACCCTCTAGTGGTGTAACTGAAGACATACAGTTTTATGATTCATAAATCACAAATCCATCATTCTCAATTAAAGAGGAAAGGAAGCCCTCAATTTCAAGGAGAGAATCAAGGAATGATATTTACATGCTCTGAAGCATCTTAACTTTTAAAACATAAACAATATAAAAAGTACACCCATTTACCCATTTCTGCAATAGCGATCTTTATGCTATTTTATTGGTTTATTATTTCAACTGCATATTTAATTAGCAAGGACAAATACCACAAAAAATTTGGGGGACAAATACAACAGACTGAATCCTAGAGCTTAGTGGCCATGCACATTCAGTGCGACATGGGCAAGAAGGAAGGACAGGGCTGGCTGATCTCTACTCAACCTTAAGACAGGGTTTCTCAACAATGGCACTCAGCAGTGTCAGTTTGGGCTAGAAAATTCTCTGTCACGAGGGGCAAGATTTGTTTCCCAAGTCTGCTATTCTCTCACAGTTCTGAAGCCCAGAAGTCTGAAATCAGTTTCAGTGGGCCAAAATCAAAATGTCAGCTGAGCCAGGCTCCCTCTGGAGGCTCCAGGGGAAAATCCAGCTTCTGGTGGCTGCCAGCACCCCTTGGCTTGTGGCCATATCACTCCCGATTTTCAAGGCTGCCATCTCTGTGCTCTATCTTCACAATGGCTTCTCTGTCAAACGTCCATTCCTCTGCCTTTCTCTAACTAATAAAGACTCCTGTGATGCATTTATGCCCTACCTGGATATCCAAGATAATGTCCCCATCTCAAGATCCTTAACTTTAATACATCTGCAGAGACTTTATAACAACATTCACAGGTTCCAGGGATTCAGACATGGGTGTCTTTGGGGAGCCACTTTTCAGCCTAGTGAGACTATGCTGAATTATAAGACGTCTAGCAGCATTCTTACTTCTACCAAATAGATGCTGGTAGCAGCCACCACCACGCCAAGAGTTCTGACACCAAAAGTGTCCCAGATAATGCAAAAATCACACCCATGGCTTCTGTAACACCAACGTGACTAGCAAATGACATGTATAAACTAGTTAAAGCTGATTACAAAACAGAACACCAAATTTAAGTATTATCTTTGATTTGGTTCCATTTAGATCTTTTTCTGTGCCTACCACATATCTGTGCACACTTGAAAAGGTCTGTTTTGAGTCTTAACCCTCTCTGAATCTTATATTTTCACTCTCCTATTAAGTCTATATGTGTGAAAAGTACTTCCTTTAGGGTACCTTCTATTTGTTCTCCACCAATGTATCCTTCATGCCTCCATGATATATTAATTCAATGAAGGTAAATCTAAACAATAATCTATGTCTCAAGTTAAATATCAAGATAATATTTATTTAGAAAGCAACTTTGTAACAGAAGAACATTTTATAAAAGTTGTTTACTTACTTTTCATTATATCTAGTAACTGTGACAAGCAAGTTCTGTTCTCTTTCAACATCAGACTTTCTGATAAATAACTGGTAAAGAACAGAAAAAAAGTTTTAATCTATTGAACACATACAGCATCTTGAGTAATATGGCATCATAAATTAGTTTCCTCCACATTCATTTCATCAAGGTCAATTTTAAAATTTACTTTAAAAGTATTAAACAACAAAACTTTGAACACAGAACTATAATCTATATTAGTCTTAAAAATTTAATACCACTCAGTTTAAAGGGTGTTTAATGTTAAGACTAATTTGTCTAAATTTTGTAATATATATGCTTTCAGAGAAAAAATGATATGCAAATAACATTAAAAGTATCGATTATAATTACAGTTAAGTGCTTAATATACAAACCCTATGGATCTAACTTCATTTGACAGGTGACCAATCTGAGTCAGAGGCACAGACAGGTCATGACTTTGTAACTTGCCCAAAGTTATAAAGATAGGAAGAAGAAGAGCTGGAGCCTGGCACTAGGAAGGCTTCTCTCTCCCCTTAGTATCAAGTGAACTCTTCTTGGTACTAACAGGTATTCAAACCAGTTAAGAATATCAACTTATGCTTTACAAATCTTTTGTATCATATCTGCAAAGAGTCCAAATCAAAAGTGTTAATACTTTTCTATAAGTGGATGTAAAGCCCAATTACCTTTCTCAGAACCAATGACAGCAGCATGAAAATACAATGTCTACATTCAAATATTTAGTTATTCTGAGCTTGATCTATAATTGATAAAAGCCCAAGTGAACAGATTCTCGAGGTGTAAGTAATCTTTCAAACACAAGTGCAAAATAATTATTAATTCCTCTGAAAAATAGTGAAATGAATAAACGGTGAAATACAATTACAACAAAAGAAAGACAATTAAGAAATTTTGTTGCTATCTTTTAAACTATACAGATTATTTACAGGTTATTATGTAAGTCTGACAACTAAGGTTGATATTACAACTTCATCATCTATGATGGGAATTAATTTTAGATATAAAAATGCATTTCTGGTTATCAGTAATACTACCAGTTTTTTCCTTTTCCTTTTCTCCCTAAAACCCCTCATACTTTTGGCATCTTCATTTGTTTTGTTTCATTCTTCCTTTCCTTTCCACCCCTTAATCATAAGGGTGATACATTAGGTTCTAAGAGATAGCTGACCAGACCATTTGCTTCTATGAAGCTTTAAATTAGCAACTCGATCTCAATCCTGAATTAGAATTTTAGTATTTTGATGAAAAAAAATTCAGTAAAAGAAGAAAACTCAGAACAAGAGAACATCCTAGGAGTAATGATCTAAAGCATCATCCAGAATATAACAGCACAAGGGCTTTCCCTTTTTGAAACCAGCAATAAATGTAAAGGCAACTCCAACATATCCCCAAAGTTTGCAAAGTAAATGAGAACTTAAAAGTGATTTGAAAATATTTTCTCAAAGTAAAAAAAAAAAAAAAAAAAAAAAAATGCCCACATGTTTATATTCCCTGGGAAATTCAAAAGTGTATTTAATTTACAAAGAGCCCAAATTACCACAATTTCAGTTTTGGCTATCTGAAATTATAACTACACTTTCAAGGTGACATAAACTCTCATTTGGACTTTAGGATGCTTCATGCCTCTTCATCTACTTGAGGAAAAACAGAAAAATCTCACCATTGGAGAATCTGCATATACACTGCATAAGATACGATGCTTAAACAAATTAATCAAACATTTGGTTAGCGGAATTGTGGAAAAGAGGCTTTCTCCTCTTCGAGGCTGGAAGCTCCACACCTAATCTCCAAAGACATCAATTATCTGTGGCTGTCTTTCCTAACAAGAACAAGGATTTAGAGCTCTGTTCATGTTAACAGCACAGTGCATAGTATATAGGAGGCGCTCAGAAAAAGTTTTGCTTAAATAAGTGGAGGTATAGATTACTTTGGGATTAAATGTTTAGATTTATGCACATTTGGTGAGCTGTGTTTGTGGAGAAGAGGCATAACAAAAACCTAAGCCCACAATCCCTTACCTTGGATTTGTTTTGAAATACATAAACTGTTCATGTTTTGGAAAGGGAACCTGGTGAATACTCCATGAAATGTGAAACAGTCCAGTGATGTCTGTGGAAGGATACCTATTATCCGTGACACTCATATTTGTGTAAGGAAACATATACATACTCCCATTAAGTTGAATAAAGATGAAATCACATCTGTTCATGTCTGCTGCCACCATTATCAAGAGATTTTGAAATTATGGATGAGGGGCTTATAAACGTGTAGAACAGTTTACGTTCAGAAAGTCTGATCATCTTTCCTCCTCAGCTTTTTCCAGGAATAAAATCAGGCAGAACTTCAAAGGCCACAGAGAAATTATTATAAAAATTTTACAAAGTCTAATTTGCTACTAGCCTGTGCTTAAGTTACAATTCAATATGACAATAATGCTTAATTAATCTGTGCATAAGGCTTTGTTGTAAAGAATCAAGTAAACTTAATTCAGGGAAAGTGCTTATCGCAAAGCCGAGTTCACAATGGGCATTTATGTATCAGCTATCTATAGCTCAAGTGCAATTCACTCGGACATTCCCTCAAGTATTATTCATTCCCCAGTTCTTTCCTGAATTCCACATGCCACACACACTCCACAGCAGGAGATAAATGATAAACCAAGGCAGATTATTTGCTGTGTACATGCTGCTTACCAGTTTACAAAACTTGTCCTATACTGAGAGCTAAGCTTTCGAGGATCACCGGATTTACTTCTACTTTAGTCATAAAATGGATCCTCTCAGCTCTAAGATACTCAATCTTTAAAGATTTCCTGAAAAGGTGATTTCATTTCCATTCTCAGCTGCCTTCACCAACCCTCCCAACCATAGTAGATATAAAGGACTATAGTCACAAAGTGAATTAATTTCACTTAAAAACTCAGTCTCCAAGGAAGGAATAAACTGACTCAGCAAAATTAAAACACAGATCAGTACCTTTCCATAGTAATTCCTGCTCGAGATGCACTAGATAAAATGGCAGTCAGGGCAATTTGGGAAGGTGTGTATAAAAGGTAAGCATCTGTTAATGCAATTCTATTAAGAAAGTCATCGGCTGTTTTCCTCAACATCTCTGGATTCTCCATCATGGGGTAGCGAGTCTAGAAAGGAAGTTTGTAAATATTATCACTTCTGAGATTTAATGCACTAATAACAGTTCAAAAATATTTATATTAACAACATAATGCTTAATAGAGCATTCTTTTATTTATGAAATTAACACCCGAGCTTAATCGTTCCATGTAAGATTGTTTTGTATGCAGCGCCAGAATGTACCAAAAGTGCAGTCATTAAATTCTGCATGTTTTAAGAATGTGCTTTTCCTCAGGGGCTTCCACACTTTTTTTTTTAATCACAACCCATAACAAGAAATACATGCTTTAAGATAATTTATCTAAACTTCCTAGTATAGTACTTGGCACTATGCCGATTTACGTTAATCCCTCTCTTTGTCCTTTTCCACCTGAAGAGGAAGGGGAAGAGAGGTTTGAAGTTGACCTAGGAAATACACAGTCCAAGGTAAACGCTTCTCAAGGCAAACCAGATGATTCAGCTACAAGGCCTTTTAGGAATCAAAGCACTACCTCATCTTGATTTGAAATTCCTGCTACTTAAAGTTTAGTTTTGGGAAGAAGTCGATGGAAATGGATCTTGCTTTGATTACAGAATGCTTTTTAGAATATGCCCAAGAAATATGGACGATCTAATATTTGCTAAAAACTCTTCTTATACTTAAGATGAACTCTAAATCCTAAATCATCAGGTCTATTTCAAATATCTACATCAAGTCCCAAAGCAGTAAGAAATTTCTTCTATACCCTCAACAAAATATCCAGAGTCATTTGTACCATCACACCCACATCTTACCATTCTGAAATGCCTGACCGCTGGTATGACAAATGAAGACATTCCACTCTGGCCACAGTGCTCCTTTTCCCAATATATTTGCTCAATTACTTCACAGCCATTCTCTGACTTCCTCCCCAGAACCTCTGGTCCCTTATCCCGCTGTTTGCTCCTACTCATCACTGGTCCTCATTTCCCTCCAGAATTTCCTGCCCCAATATGCTGTCAACATATGTATACTATACCCCGATTTCTGAGTGTTGCTACAGAAAACAATACCACCAAGAGTCTTGTAATATTACTATAAATTCAAGTTCACTGACTCAGGGCTTTTAACAATTATGTTCCACAGAAAATTTGTTCTCTCATTTTTCAGCAACTGTGTTCAACGTTTTCCACCTGTCTCAATGTCTTTGATAATTTTCTGAAACTCCAACACTCTCTGTAAATGATCTCGGCTTTTAAGAGAGACACTCTTATTTCCTGTCAGCACTAGTCCCCCAGGCGTAACACTGTCCTCAACCCATATTTCCCTCTTTCTGTCTGTTAATATAAAAGACCTACTATTCTCTCAAGGTCAACTCTGCTTTGAATCCCATGCCAACTACTTCTACCGTACTCCAAAGAGAAACCTGAGCTACTTACTTTTCACTCCTTCCTTTAAGCTTTTTCTCACTGCTCACTGTCCTCATCAGTTTCTTCCACAAAGCAAAACACACACAAAAAAAATCGTCTCTCTCATCTCTTTTTAGGAGTTCCCCCATCTTCTCAATCATTCATCTTTTTCCACTTCAAAGACAAGCTGTTTAATCCATGTTACACCTACTTGCTTGCTCACCTTCTATGTATTCCCCACTGGTTCCAGCCTGCTTTCTTTCTCCACACTCAACGGAGACTAATTTCACAAAAATCACAAATGGCCCTTCTGGCACTAAATCCAGCCGACACTAACCTTGTTCTTTTACTTTGCCTGAATTCTGAACAGGCCTGGAAAGGAGCCTGTGCTCATCTTCTAAAAGTACTCTTCTTCCCTTCAGTTCTCCAAAAAGTGCTATCTCTCTGAATATTCTTCAGTCTCCTTACTAGCGTCTTATATTTCTCCAACTACTCTTTAAATGGTCCTTACGGCCAAACCACTTTAAATTTTCCAAGAGCAACACCACCTATATCCATTCTGATTTAGCCTAGCCATCTGCTCTGATCTCCAGACACACGTGATGTCTTGCAGCTATTAAAAGTTATGTCCTCAACCAGATTTATCAATCAACCCCCACCCCTCCACCATCCACAAATCTCTCCTATGCCAGTGTTTCCTATATCAGGAAGCAAACCATCATCTACCTATATCCTTAGGCCATAAACCTGGGGTTCCTCCTCTGTTCTCAATCTCTATTATGAAATCAATCCCCAAGCTCTAGTGATTCCGCCAGGATTCTGTCCAGGAAGCTCTCTCTGTATCCACTGCCACTATCAGAGTCAAACCAACCATCATCTTTTGCTGGACTACTTTATCTGATTGATACCCCTTCATCCGTTCTAATCCATTCTCCACACTCTGCCTGACGCGTGCATATGTGCAATAAATGTATGATGCAGACTGATGCAAGGGCTTGCCAACAGGACTTTTTTATTAACTGCAAACTTCATCATGCAAATCCCCAGACTTAAGCCTTACAACGGTTTCCCACCGCTCTACTCAAAATCCTTAGTACCACCTCCACAGTAGAGACTCTACCTCCCACTCAGGCAGCACTCTGTGGCAGTCTTCCCCCTCTATCTCTAAGTTCTGTTTAGGTTCTTTAGTGCACCATGGTTTCTTAGATCTGGGCCTTTGACCAAAGAAGTCTTTCTGACTAGGATGTTCTTTTACTTAATTCCTACTCTTGCTCTGAAATTTCACTCTAAATGACACTTTCTTAGAACTGTCTTCCTTTCTCTCAACCTGCTATCTCATTCTAAGGTATCCTGTATTTTTCCATCTGTAACAATGAGCATACTGAATATATGACTGTCTCTCCCATTAGACTCTAAGGCCTCTAATAGTTGAGGGTGTTTCTGTCTTCATCCTCAAGAACAGTGTTTTGGCATATGGAAAGTGCCCAAATTTTGCCACTCAATTGAGATGAATGAACCAGTTTTTTACTTCCATTTTGACTTCACTCCCACTTTTCAAGTCCTCTGTGAGGGCAAAAACAAAATAGCTTAAGTTGCTTTTGCGCATGTTTATCTACTTATATTTTTGATGCGTATATATTGATTCAAGTTCACAATGCACTAAAACTAGAAATCACTTAGCAATCTTCTAGTTTAAAATTAACATTTTTTTGTGGTTCTTTAAATCAGATCCATGACAGTATACTCCAGAGTTAGGAGACTTAAGTTCAAAAGCATTACTCTAAATTGACAATAGTCCTCATTATAGTTCTTTGACCAATATTTGCAGATCTGCAAAATAAAAAGCTCTGTAAGTGCAGCCCAACAATCTGAGTTAACAAGCCTTTCAGGTGACACTCAACTTTGAGAACTAATGATGTGGAAGTCCACGCTAAACTCATGTTTCGGATGAGCTCATGTTTTAACAATCAGGATGAATATAAATTATAACAAGATTTCATATTCTTCTGGTTCAAGAACTATAGCAAAGGTGTACACTCTACTAGTTTACCTTTTATATCAGTAAGATTACCTTTAAATCAATGAGGAAGCCCTCAAATGGTCTATAAGGATTGTGGACAATAAGGTGGAAATTCAGTTGTTGTATAAGAAGTAGTTCGTATTCCAAAATCTGTTCGAGTGCCTTCTCCTGTCCAAGAGGACTCTCCCGCAGATTTCCAACAAACTGTGGACTAGATACATTGAATTCATCTACTTTGCAGGCCAAAAATGCACAAGTGAGCCTAGAGGAAAAAACAAAGGGAAGGGAATGGTATCTGTACAAACTTTGAGAAATACCTGAATATTTTATTTCTAAAAATAGGTTCTAAAAATGCATAATATTAATAAGCGACTACACTAAATATTGCAAGAAATTTATTTAAAAAAAAGAGAAAAAGAAAGTTTCCTGTTCAAACTTTTTATCCATTAGGAGACTATAAAATTAGGTTGAACTATATAATCTTGCCACAGCATTTAACCATTATTGACTACTATTACTGGCAGTTTTGTACAGTTCAACATAAATATCTAGAAAAATAACTGAAGAATAAAAGTACTCTGAATCATGAAATGTAGATGAAAGAACACAACAGTACACAGAGGTGTACCTGGGAAGGTAGGTTAAAAGAACACTGGAAGGCCATCAGTGATGTCTCTGAAAGCATTTCAATAGGGATTATTACCTCAGGAACTAACCTATGAAACTCTCATGGCTAGTACCATAAATTTCAGGTAAGAAACTAGTAAACAAATTACCACAAAAATCAAAATTCGAAGTAACAAGGGCCTGACCTAGACTAGTAGAAATGGAAATGAAAAAGACAGAAAATAAACAGGGACAAAGTCACTGACAGCAAACTCTTTGATGAGTCTCATGCTAACTTCATCCTTATGTTTAAGGGACCTTTATTAAATTGAAGTGAATATGGAGCTACAAGACTTGTAAACTAACTGATGTACAAAGACAGGAGGTACCACAAAGGATTCTCATTGGAGCAACAGGGAGAAGAAAGGTGTCACTAACAGAAAGAGATATTAGCGAAGTTAGTTTGAGAAAAACAGAATTTAAATTTGGACAAGCTGAAGTTCAGATGACATCAGTATTACAGGGAGAAAGTACTGTAGATATATGACAAGTATAAGGATAGTGGAAATTCAAAACAGAATACAAGTCTAAATTATCATTACGAAGTCATTTTTTCCACAAATAGTATAAAAGACTTCTTAAATGAAAATCAATAAAGTAGAATTATACTCACATTATTATCCGGGGGTGATATTCCATTACTGAATTATTAAGATAAAAACGCTTGAAATACATACAAGCTGTACCCTAAGATTAAAAATACATACATTATCAGAATCCACTCACACATACATGTTGTTTTATTTTAAGTTTTAAAAAATTTATTTATGCAAAGGTTTCTTTAAAAAAGTTACCCATGCACAGGCGCCTGGGTGGCTCAGCCAGTTAAGCCTGACTGCAGCTCAGGTCATGATCTCACAATTTGTGAGTTCGAGCCCCGAATCGGACTCTGTGCTGACAGCTCAGAGGCTGGAGCCTGCTTTGGATTTTGTGTCTCCCTCTGTCTGCCCTGCCCCAACTCATGCTCTCTCAAAAATAAATAAATGTTAAAAAAAAAAAAAAAAAAAGTTACCCATACAAAATACCAAAACTTCTTAATTCTTCTTTAATCCTATAAATTGTGACGAATTACTATAGAAATGCCACAGCCAAAAGACCCTTTGTTGTTCCTCCTCACACACCCTGGGTTATCTTTCCTATGGGCACTAACTTAATTTCAAAAAGTCTATATTTATTATTTTTTTAAGTTTATTTATTTTGAGAGAGAGAGAGAGAGAGAATGAGACTGAGATGAGACAGTGCACGCACAAGCAGGAGAGGGACAGAAACAGAATCCCAAGCAGGGTCTGCATTGTCAGCGTGGAGTCCGATGTGTGGCTCGAACTCACGAACCGTGAGATTATGACCTGAGCTGAAATCAAGACTCGGACACCTGACTGAGTCACCCAGGCACCCTGTGTGTATTTATTTTAGACTTGAGAATAACAAAGCCACCTAGATTAGAAGAAACCAAGAAAAACACACAAATATTCACAGCTTAAATCAGTCAATCTTGTCAAAACATTGACAGAATTAACACAGTTGGGGCAATAAACCTTCTCTCTAAATCCGCTCTGGGTCTGTGTGATAGATTCACGATCATGTTGCCAAACTAAACAGAAGAGGCACCTACCAATTATTGACCATATCCCATTTCCCAGACTCTGTGCCAAGCACCAATCTATTATCTTTTTTATTCCTTACAACAGCTTGGTGAAGTATTGCCATCTCCACTTTATAGAAAAGGAAAATGACTACCAGTGAGGTTAATGGTCTTGTACCAGGTCACACATCCGATGAGCAATAGGGGTGGATTCACCTAAGACCTGCCTGTACTTTTAACCACTATGCAATTCGGCTAGAACCAACAAGATAAACACTTATCTATTTTTAGATAGGAAAAAGACAAAACAAAAAAAAACTTTTCTTTTAAATATTTTAAAAGTTTAACTTTGTCGTTTTATGTGAAACAACAATAAAACTTATCAGTTATAAATAAGCACGTTATAAAAAGACATTCCACGTGGCGCCTGGGTGGCGCAGTCGGTTAAGCGTCCGACTTCAGCCAGGTCACGATCTCGCGGTCCGTGAGTTCAAGCCCCGCGTCAGGCTCTGGGCTGATGGCTCAGAGCCTGGAGCCTGCTTCCGATTCTGTGTCTCCCTCTCTCTGCCCCTCCCCCGTTCATGCTCTGTCTCTCTCTGTCCCAAAAATAAATAAACGTTGGAAAAAAAAAAAAAAAAAAAAGACATTCCACAAATAAGTTTATTCAAGAATTCAGTTTCTTCATCTGAAAAGATCACATAAACCTACTGCCTTATGTTATAGCACTTTTATCAGAAAATAACAGAACCAAATCTGGAGACAGAAACCAATCAAGGCCATCTGATATTCTTCATAAATATTTTATCTCTCAGATGAAGATCAGGTGAACTTAAAAAAAAAAAACAAAAAACAAAAAACATCACGAGTACTTTTGAACTTGGTATTTCCAATATACTTCAATTTATATTCAACTTTGAAAATGGAGATTATTTCCGGGGCACTTTGAGTAGCTCAGTTGGTTAAGCATCCAACTTTTGATTTCATGGTTCATGAGATGAAGCCCCGTATCCAATGTGCTGTCAGCACAGAGCCTGCTTGGGATTCTGTCTCTCCCCCTCTTTTTGCCCCTCATTCGCTTGCAAGTTTTCTCTCAAAATAAATAAATATTAAAAAAAAAAAAAAGGAGATTATTTCCTGGGAGGTTATTCTCTATTGACTCCTAAGTTATTCACTCTATATAACTTTGAAACTTAAGATAGACTTTCACTCAAGACAGACTTTCATATTTGATCTTCACAACAAACTGGCAAGAGAATTATGAAAAAATATTTTATACTCCTTTTTTTCTTTCAGCTTTTCAACCTCAGCTGATGTTCAATAAACAAGAATACATTCTAAAGGAACAGTTACAAGGACAGTGCATGTAAATCCATATAGCCAAAAAGTCCGAACTACTTGTTTCTCACCATTACCATACCACAGTAAACACACACACACACACACACACACACACACACACACACACACACACACCACACACACACACGGAGTTCTTACAACCAGACATCAGAAACAACCACAAGACAATTTTTTACCAAAAGGTAAATCTCCAGCTTCTCCTAATCAAGGCTTAACAACTTCTTATGGCATGAGTTTTAGCCGGTGCATCTGATTACAAATGATGAACGAATGCATTATTTCAAACGTGTGACAGACTTAAAAAGGCACTAGTCTGTGTTCTACTCCCAGCTCTATTGCTCGTTAGTTGAGAACCTGGAAAATTATTTAATCTTTTCTTTCTAAGATGAAGATGTCGTGACCTGTCTAGCAGATCTCAAAATTCTTCCAACAATGAAATGAGACCTGAAATACTTTGTAAGAAACAATACAGAAATTCCTAAATTAAGGAGTTTATCAAAAAATAACACAGAGTGACAGAAATGTGAATACATAAATTACATACTTATATAACTAAGGTGCATTTTTGACTACAGCAGATGGAGAACTGAGTTACACATTTAGAAGAGTCCTGATTTCAGAAGTCAGCGAAAGGACATTATACTTCATCAGTATCATAACTTACCACAACAGACCGTGGCATTGCTGGCTTAAACACTGAACAGAATTCTAATAATCTCTTCTCATAGTATTTGCAGAGCATCATTTCTTCGTGAGGCTCAAGAAAGACTGGATCGTTTGGAAGAACCTTTAGATCAAAAGTTACAGCGAAAGTTCAACGAATTCAATAATCTTAAAATACTATTCTCTATCCAGATTAAATTTAGTTTTCATCTTCAACCAAAGGGAAATATACCACGTCACTGTTTTTCTTTATAGAGCTACCAATTATTCCACAAAATAGCTTTAGTAAAATATTTGATAAACTGAACTAAACCATCATTTCACAATTTTTCAGAATGTCGGCTGGATAGTTGCTTCTTCAGAGAAAAAAGAATGATGAGTGTGTGTGTGCATATGCTCACAAGTTTGACATCAATTACAAATCAAAAAGAAGATATACACTGTCATTGGCTGGAGAGCTCTCAACGTCCCTTTCTCAGTCATTAAGTCACACAGTTGAGGTAAAAATCAGTAAGTGTCTCAAGGACGATTCTCACCCTTAAAACATTACCTCCTAACTGTCTTTATACACTCTTCTACAGAATACACTAGATGGTTAATAATATAACACTTTTACAACAAATATCCACTAGGTAGTGTTATTGGTTTAATTATGACTACCAAAAAAGGGTATGTTGAAGTCCTAACCCCCCAGTACCTCAGAATGTGACCTTATCTGGAAACGTTCTCTGCAGATGTAATTAGTTAAGACGAGGTCATACTGAAGTACAGTGGGCTCCTAATCCGATACAACTGGTATCCTCATAAAAAGAACATGCCAAGATACAGATACAGAACACTATGTAGAGAGAGACAGAAAGCGAAGTTACATTGTCACAAGCAAAGGAATACCTAGGATTATCAGAAACTGCAAGAGCAAAGATCCTGCCCCAGAGACCTACAGACAGCATGGTCTGACAACTTTATCCCAGACTTCTAGCCTCCAGAACTGTGAAATAATAAACTTCTGTTGTTTTAAGCCACCCAGTTTGTGCTAATTTTTTAGGGTAGCCCTAGGAAACTATCACAGATTCTAATTTTACAGAGGTAGTATGGCATTGTGGTTTAGAGCAGAAATTCCGGAACTAGACTCCTTGGGTTCAAATCTTGGCTCTGCCACAATGTAGCCCTGAAAAGTCACTCAACCACTCTATACTTCAGTTTCCTCAGCTGGAAAGCAAGGATAATAGCAGTATCCACTTCACGGGATAGTTATGAGGATTACAGGAACTCACTAAATGCTGAGAATAGTGCCTGGTACATACACAGCGTGGTATGTACTACTTTGCGTAGTACAAAAATTAAGCAGTATGAATCAGAAGTGAACTAAACGGAAAAGTACCTGAGTACCAAAAGGTCTGAAACATGGAATATTTGATGGAGGGAAGCTTGTACTAGAATAGGTGGTGCAATTTATGAAAAAAGATTAAACCGGCGTGAGTTATAAGAGAAAGGATTTGGCTGGCAGGCCCAAACTCTAAACCATCCTCAATTGGTTTGTGCTAACCCGTCTCCTGTTTCCCCGCGTCCACCCTGCCCCCGAACCCGCCCAATACATTCACCACCAGGTTTCCTGAGGTCTCTTTCCACAACAGAATCTGAAAGGTTAATTCCCCGTTTAAGTTTTCAAAGGTTCCCCATCTCATCATCAAAAACTCAAACTCCTCACTTCAGCTGGCAAGTTTCTGCACCTGTTCAGACCTTCCGCGACACAGGACCCTGAGCATTCCAAGGCCCCGTCCGGCAACTTTCGACCTCCCACTTTGCACCTGTGGCTCTGTCCGCGCGGAACTTCCTTTCCCATCTTCTCTGCATTAACTACTGGGGAAAGCCTTCCCTGGCATGGCCTCTTAACAAACGAAAGCCTCTGCTCCCGCAGTACGTTAGCTTCCTACAAAGACCTTCCTTCGCCATGTTACTGATTACTCACCTGCCATTCGACTACGTTAAGGGCGTAGTTCGTCTTCTCAGCCTAAACACCTGGCAAGGTACCCGTCCGTTCGTTAAATAAACGCCCCGCGCGCCAGAGACGAACGGGCGGGGGAGGGGACAGAGGTGTGCAGGGGCCCCAGGGAAGGCAGGGTGGACAAGGGAGGGCGGGCAGCAGCTGCTCAAGAGTTTAGAAGCGAGGGCAGGGGACCGGCCGCCGGGATCCTCACCTTCCCGTTGGCGACCGCTTTGCATTTGAATTTACGGTTGGCGTCCGCCCGCAGTCGTGCTAGCTGCTCCTCACTGGCGAAAGTCCAGTGCCGCTTCTGGCTACTGTTGTGGTACATCGTGAAATCCCAGAGCAGGGCCAGGAAGTCTGGAGAAAAAGACCCCAAACGCCACAACACGGGGGTGGGAGATCACCTAAGCCCCGACCACTAACCCGCCGAAGCCGAGCGCGTCAGTTCGGCGGGCGCCGGCGCGTTGACGTTACGATCACGTGGTACCTCCGTCCGCAGTCGCGTTTCCGGAGCGGACTAAGAGGAAAACACCCCGCGGGTCCCTCCGGCGGGCGCCTGACAGACAAGTGGGCGGAGCCTACGGATACGCTCCTCCTATCTGTGAGCTTAGCCTCTAAGCTCCGCCCCTTCCCGACAAAATTTAAAGGAGAAGCGACAGGCGGGTGTGGAAAACCAGACGGAAGTTCCATGTAGAGGCCAACATGAACAATTCACAGGGGGAATAAGTGGACAAAGGGACCCGGGAAAGTGTCAACTTTTAAATAGGGTACATGAGGAGGTGACATCTGAGCAAAGACTTGAAAGACTTGAGGGAGTATGCCTATCCGTCACGCGGGGGATGATCTTGAGGCAGATGGAACAAAGTCCTAAGGCAGCAGCATTCCTGAGTCTTAAAAAGGCTGTGCCAGGAACATTACAAAGAAACGGCCTCAGAGAGCATGGAACATGGTTGAAAAGCTACAAGCGGTGCATATATATTGTTCCTTACTGTTCTGCCACTAATGTGACCCTGTCCTTTTCCTGTGATCGTTTCCTTCCCCATCTGTTGATTACTAGCCAGTCTCATCCCGTTTCCGTATCAGAAGCACTATGTATGGTAGGTTTAGGATTTTCTTGAATTCATCTTCATTACTGCCCCAAGGGAGCCTTACAATAAACTATTGTTAATGCTTAAGAGATTTGCAATTTTTATTACTAGTATTTTCAAAATTGCATTTGTGATACAAAATCTATATGGATTCTAAAAGCCTTTACTGGTTTAGATATTTGTCCCATTTAGGCATACTTTGTTCTGTGCATCACACATCAGGTTAGGAAGATGGACCTACTTGCAGCAAATAATTTTTCTAAAAACAAAAGGCAGATAAAGAGAGTTTAGGTCTTGAAATTTTACATAGGCAAAAGGAGGTGGCAAGATATCCAGAAATCTGCTTTCTATGAAAATGTTTTTAGAGGCTTAAGGGAGAGCTTTTTTGTTTCATTTTGGTAGGTGCAATTGAGGGTAGAGTTTGCTAGAGTTATTTGAATTCCTCACACTTGAATATTTGTAGTTTATCACTTTGGAAATCCAAACACTCCTTGAACATATGTTGGTGATTTGGACTAGCAAATTGGCTAAGAAAAGAGAAAGGAGAAAATGTGCTGATGTTAAGGAAGGGCATGGCAAGTTACGAGTCCAGTGGACTGTAAGCACCCTAAAATACTGTGTAATGGGGAAGAATAATTTTAAAGGAAAAACAGCAAGTTGCAAAAGATACGCAGGAAGTGAGGAAATGAGTATATATATGTATAAAATCTTAGGGGCGCCTGGGTGGCGCAGTCGTTTGAGCGTCCGACTTCAGCCAGGTCACAATCTCGGAGTCCGTGAGTTCGAGCCCCGCGTCAGGCTCTGGGCTGATGGCTCAGAGCCTGGAGCCTGTTTCTGATTCTGTGTCTCCCTCTCTCTCTGCCCCTCCCCCGTTCATGCTCTGTCTCTGTCTGTCCCAAAAATAAATAAACATTGAAAAAAAATTTTTTTTTTTAAATCTTAGAACAATGAGTTATGTATACTATGTCAATTCTTTTTATTTTGTTTTACTGAAAGGCATTTGACAACTCCTTTAGTTTTATGTAAAAGGAAATAGAGATTGACATTTTAGAGAGATGGAAGAATAGGATTCCCACAGAATGAGAGTAAAATTGCTCCCTGTCATAGTTCGTCAAGAAGACAAATATGAAAAACCTGGTGTTGAAAATATAACTATTTTTTTTAACCTGTAACAAATCTTATCTAGCAAAATTAACACCATAGTTTTGGGATGTAGAAAGGTATCTAGATTAACCAGCTACAGAATAAAGTTGTTACTGATGATGCCCTAACATTAAGGCTCATATATGATTTCTTCTTATTAAGGTGACCAGGCTGGATGCAACATTAATCACTATGTCTGAGTGACATTCCCCTGTTCAGCTTATTGAATATAAGTTTATTGCTATTTCTACCGTGGAAGGCAGACTGTGGACTGAGAACTTGGTGCCTTTACCTAGTTCCATTTAAATTCCTACTAAAAAGTAGCAAGTGTTTCTCTCCATGCCTTTTATTTTACTTATGGGAAAGTTTAAAGAATAGAGAGAAATGAATTTCAAAATTATCAATACATGGTCACTTCTCCTCCACTTCCCACCCCAGCCCCATTACTTTAACATCACAATTTCCCCAACACTGGATGGAGATTCAAAACTTGAAAACAAAGATCATTTCAATAGGCACTATCCAGAAGTGAATGTTAACAGGAAAGATTACAGTGATTTTTTAAGTAAACACAATCTCTTTTATTGTCCTACAGTTGTTAAATTGTGTTACAGTATGTATTTGTTGACAAACTCTAAGTATTTTGACTGCATGCATTACCTCAAAACGAAGGACTGAATCTGAGATCAGGCGATGCAAAACAGTTATCATCCGTTGGTCATGGTGGAAAGGCTCTATACTTGAGCCACATGCAATGCCAAAGTTTCTCATGACAGTATTAGGAATTTCTCTTATTTTCTTACAAGGTAATTTTCCCTCTTCTTCAGCTCTGCCCTAGTGTTCTTAATGTTTTGGGAAAAATAAGGAATATCAAGATGCTTGATCCTATGAGTAAAGGAAGAAAAGGGAAATTGGAAGGGTGAGGGAGTGCCCGAAGAATATACGTGGAACTTGGAATAATTTTGTGGTCCAGCAAAACATTAAGTGGGCTAATTAGCTTACAGTTATTTCCCAAACACACTAGTATAGCCGTATCCACATAGTTTCTGATTTTAGGGCCGTAAAGAAAAAAAAAATTTAAAGCTGGGAGGAAGAATAAGGCATATCTATGCTCACAGAAATATACAATATCCTACTTCCTTTAAAATCTGACATGCAACTGTACCCCCCCTTCAGCTATTGACATGGGTGTCTGACATTCTAAATATAACTTGGCAATGATATTCAAAAACAGGCTCTTTGCAAATATATTTGATATATGCAATTAGCATTAGCTCTAAAATCCTTTCGTAGTAGTTTTTTCTTTCAGTCTTCAAGTTATGACTAAAAGAGAAAAGGAGCTGCTTGCAGTTAATATCGAGTTTCTCCAAAGTCTAAGACTAAAGTAAAAGAAAAAGAATAAACAACATCTAAAAAATATCCTTGGTCTAAATGTAACCCCCAAAATTGAAACACTTTTTCTTTCATTTTAGGGCTATTTAAAATTAAAGAGGCTAGACAACACAATGGGGAGCAAATTTGATAAATCCGTACCCAATTTAGCATCTTCCTAAATCATCACTATACTCAGAGCCTAGTACTAATTGTTAGGTGGTGGTGATGATGGTGATAAGAGATTAAAAAATGGAGTATTTCATGGTCCCTATCTCAGGATTCTTAGACTATAATAGAATGACTATGACATACACAAATACAGTCTCCTCACAATGACATGAACCTTGGGTAGGGCTCAACAGGGAGTGGGGTAGTAAGATTTCTTAACCCTAAGTGCTGATACCTGGTACTAATGTAGACAAGACCTTTATGTGGCTTGAAACCAATTGAAAACCCAGAGCCTACTTCATTCAACCCTTGCTAGCCATGGTTCATTCCACAGGCTTAGTGTCTCTTCGGATAGTCAGAGTTAGGTGGTCAATATGAAGGTGATTTCTGTGTTGTTGTCGTTTTGATTACTGTTAACCACCCCCTTCCCCAAAACAGTTGGGCTTAGTTCTCTTGAGACCATATTTGGAAGTGATTTGTTACAACTTTATTCTTTGTCCATATCCATTAATCAATAGTGAGTACATCTATTACATAGAGTACCACATAATCATTTCCACGATTGTATAGCAGTTTAACAGGGTGGAAAGATTTCACTTGTGACTCACCAAATTCTAGTATTTCCAGTTTTACTACTTGCTACTGAGTATTCTTGGGAAAGTCACTTTAATCTATTTTATCCTGAGTTTCATCTTTTGGACAGTGAAGGAAATAGTTCAATAGTTCAACCTACAAATAATTCAATAAATGTTAGTTATTACCTAATGGATACCTAGAACAAGCTAATTGGAGGCTATAACACCTATGTGAATTTGGTTTTGTTATTGATATTGAAGGAGGCATCACTCCAGGTGCATGGGATCTGCGTGGGCAAAGTAAAGGGGAACAAATTACAAGGTGTATCTGGAGACAGAAAAGAGCATAGCTCGGATGGAGAATAAGGTGAATTAATTGAGACATGAATTAGTAAGAAGATTAGCAGAGGGTGTTGAATGTGAAGCCAAGTAATTTGTATGTAATAATGTTAAAATTTTTGAGTGGGAGAGAAAAATAATCAAAATGCATTACTTTAATCTGGAAATTATTTGTGATTGTTTTAATAATGAAGACTTTATAAAATCCACATTAAAATAGGACAAGGGGGTCAATTCTAATGGTGAGGCCCAAATGTCCAAATATAAAATTAAATTCCTCACCATGTTCCCAGATAGATATCATGTGTGTCATACATATCATATAACATATGATATATGCTATATGAAATGGGATATGTTTGTATAATATGTTTTTGTGCGTAATTCTGGAGTGAGACCTGGGAGTCTGTATTTTTAAAAATCTTAGGTTCTTCTGATAATTAGCATTACGTTTGGAAGTTTTTGCAAATGTAAAAAATATAGAACGTGGCAAAGCCCTACAGGTTGGATGGGTGGTAGGTTGAAAGACAAGCAGCGACTCTAAAATAGGGACTTTCAAATATGAATGAATCTAACAGTCATTTGGGAGCTTGTTAAATGTAAATCAGAAATTCCCGTTCAATACATCTAGAATGGAGCCCCAAGAATCTGCATTGTTACATTGAGTTCCCTTGAACTCAATGGCGGTGGTTTTCAAACTTTAATGTTCAACATACCCCGTTAGAGAGCTTGTTAAAACACAAATTGTTGGGCCCTACCATCAAGTCTTGAGTAGGACCAAGAATTAACATTTCTAACTAGTTCCTAGGTGATGCTGGGAACTCGGATTATACTTTGAGAACTACTATTCCAGTTACATCAGTGCAGGTGATTTTTAAAATTTTTTTAATTATTTTTATTTAAAAAAAACATTCATTTTTGAGAGAGAGAAAGAGAGTGAGCGAGCGAGCACACGAGCAGGGGAGGAGCAGAGAGAGGGAGACACAGAACCTGAAGCAGGCTCCAGGCTCCGAGCTGTCAGCAAAGAGCCCAATGCAGGGCTCAAACTCACAAACCATAAGATAATGACCTGAGCCGAAGTCTGATTCTTAACCAACTAAACCACCCAGGCACCCCAATGCAGTTGATTTTTAAAGCCCTGAGGATGACAAGCATGACAGCATACCTTATCATGGAGAGTCTCCACCTTTTCTGTTAGGTTGAATGAAGGCAACCATACTTTTATTCCAGGTTACCTTTGTGAGAAGAAATAATAGGAGATACTTATTCATTTGTTGGCCTCATGTTTATACACAAGCAACATGACCACAGTGAAACTTAATGTCCATTTGAAAAAAAATTATTCATAACCACATTCCCACTGGCTAAAAAAGGTGAGGAAAATTTCATTCTCCCACAATTGGATTAAAATATCCTTTGGTTATAGAGTAATAAAAATTACTAACCTCTTTATTGTTCTTCCATTGTTATAAAATTTAGAATTGAGATGATAAAAATATTAGGGTTCTCTAGAGAAACAGAACACTCATACATACATATATTTGTATTTATTTATATATTTATATATCTTATAATTTATTATAAGGGATTGGCTTATGCAATTATTGAAGCTAAGAAGGTCCAGGATCAGCTGTCTGCAAACTGGAGACTCAGGAGAACCTATTTTAAGTTCTAGTCCAAGTGCAGGAAAGCATCAACATGGCAGTTGGAAAACAGGCAGAAAGAGTGAATTCACCTTTATCTGTCCTTTTGTTCCATTCAGGCCTCCAAAAGATTGGATAAGGCCCACCCACACTGAGGAGGGCAGTTTGCTTCACTCTGTCTACCACTTCAAATGTTACCTCATCCAGAAACATTCTCAGACACACCCAGAACAATGTTCAACCAAATACCTAGGCACCCCCTGTCCTAGTCAAATTGACTTATAAAACTAACCATCACAATAATACAGTTTTACTGGAAACCAACCTGTTCATTTACATATTATCATCTATGGCTGCTTTCATGCTAAGCAGCAAAGGTGAATAGTTGGCCCATTAGGCCAAAAATATTTATTATCTAACCCTTTACAAAAAAAAAAAAAAGTTTGCTTTTGCTTTAAGAGTGCTTTAAAGTTTTTATGTAAGTGAAAATCATCTAGACTTTTTGTTAAAATGCAGAATCTGATCCATAGGCCAAGCACAAGATTCTCTATTTCTAATGTACTCCTGAGTATGGCCAATGCTGCTGGCCTGCAAAGTGTGTTCTGTTTCTCAGTTATTGCTGTTGTCACAGTCCCTGACTGCAATGCCCTAAACTCCTTCTGTCTGTACAAATTTCTTTTAAGTCTATCTAGCTAAATCCTGTTTCTTCTGTTACTGCCTGAGTATTCTAGCTTACTGCGATGTCTTCTTACTCATTGCACTTGCTTTGCTTCGCTGTTTTAGACTTTAAATATAATCCATGTTGCCTTGTTGTTGGACTTTTAATATGTGATATGAACTGCCACAAAGACTTAAATTTCTTTGAAGAAGGGGTCCTGTTTTTAGACATCACCTATGATGCACACATGGTACCTTACATCTGGCAGATAGTCTAAAAATATTTATTAGTAGGTTAATAACTGTCCTGTGTGTAGAAAAAGACCTTTCTGTCAACAGGGTGTCATTACAGTGAGACAATATTCTTAGCCATTTACATTTTTAGAACTATTTTTTTGCTTTAATAGATTTTGATAACTTTCAATTGGTAAGGATTATGTTTCTTCCAGAACAAAGATAGTTTTGAAGTGAAATATAAACCTTTGGATTTATATATTAAATTAGAATATGGAATTGAAATTTAAACTTGGCTTAAACCTTGAGATGAAAAGTACAACTTAATTATGAACTGAAAAAGTGCTTATTGAGCACACTGTCTGAAGACTGGAGAATTAGAACTGCTATGTTAATTTCACTAGTTTAATAATCTCATTTTTAGAATTTGCTTGAAGAGATATTGATAAATTACAATAGCCAATCATGTATGAAAGTTTACAGACTATGAAGATGTTTTATTTTCCCATTAAGAATCACACATTCCAAGCTTTTAAAGAGAATTATGTGAGTAGTTAAATAAGATGAGAAACTTCTATAGTCATAAAAATTAATCAACTTATTTTGCTCTTCTAATCAATTTAAAATTTCTACCTGAATTATTTCAGTATAGCCCAAGAATAAGAGTGGGTATGATTATGAAGCTACTTTCAAGGAATCCTATAGAGATAAAAAGCAATTATAAATGTTTGGCATTTCGAGTCCTCAAAGCAACTCACCTAATATATTTTTCCCAAAACCAGATGTGATAATTTCACTATTTAATAGACTTTAGACTTAATACAAGTAAATAAGTACCTTTCTCATAAAGGTTGCACCCAAGGAAAAATTATAAAGCATATGTACAGCATTATATCACATTTGAATAAAGTATTTGAGTTCTAAATCTTTTAAAGTATCAATACATATTTTTCTTCTAATCAATGTACTATTTTTGGCTTTTTAATTTATTTTTACTAATGTTCTCATGTTAACAGCAACCAGGATCAGAAAGAAAAAAACCCATCAGCTGACTTGATACATCACAGTTTATCCACATGGTGGAGCCATGTGGCTAGATCCTGGAGACACCGGTTTATTGTCCTCATTTTGAAATCACTCTTGGTAAATCCAACCAAACAAATTTCTTGTTCCTGTATGCTGTGAGTTCCTCTGTGTTCCTCTAGTACTATTAGTCTAGTTCCTTATTATCTCTCACCGCACAGTCTTGTTCTATCCCAGTCTTCCATTGCAGGGGTTCTTCAACCTTGGTTGCACATCAGAATCATCTTGGAAATTTTTTAAACTCCTTAGGGTTGGGGCCCTACTTGAGGCTAAATGAACAGTTATCTTTGGAGTGAGGGGTCTGAGCATTGACAAGTTTCAAGGCTCAACAGGTGATTCTGTCCTGAAAGTAAGGTTGTAAAACCAATGGTCCATACTGCTACTATAAATATCTTTCTAAATTATAATTTTAATCATACTATTCCTCAGTTAAAATCATTCATTGGCTCCTCATCAACTTTAGGATAAAATAAGTTCCTTAACATGGCAAACAATTCCTTTCACATTGCCTTTTTAGTGTCACCACCACTATCTCCTACCCCCCAACACACCAGGCTTAGGCTCATATCCCTAGCATGTAATACAGTAGAAACTAATTAATATTTATTGAATGATTAACTGAATAATGTGAAGTGGATTTCATCTCATTTAGGACAAAGATATTTGTTTCTGTCAAACACCTCTTAAGTGTTTGCTTAAGTTTCTGTGGCTTGGAGTGTAGAATGTGGCATGACATTAACCAACAGATATTAAATATATTCTAAGCTGACACTGTTCTGCCAACTTATTTCACTCAAAGGGAACATTTGAAAGCTTCCTTGGGAGCATGTGCTTCTGCACTGTATTTCTTTTTGATCTAAATTTTTCAACTCCAACATTTGTGTTTGAGTCAACAGAGAATGAACGGTTTGCCTGTGGGTGATGATGCTCTTTAGTTATTCTTTTTAAATGAGTGGATCTTTGGACTCACCGGCTAGCCATTTAGAATCTTTGATCTTATAATAGTTCTCACCTAGAAGTGCCATGAACCTAAGTGAACTAGGTTTCCAAGGCTGGATATTCTTGTAAAGAGGTGGATTTTAGTCAGGGCCACCTTATCTGTTGTGCACGGTAGGCACAGTGTCCGGTGACCACAGCGCTTTCAGAGGTGCATGAGCATGGTTTAATATACTTCACATCAGAATTAAAAATAGACTTCTAGGGGGCGCCTGGGTGGCTCAGTCGGTTGGGTGTCCGACTTCGGCTCAGATCGTGATCTCGTGGTTCGTGAGTTCAAGCCCCGCGTCCGGCTCTGTGCTGGCAGCTCAGAGCCTGGAGCCTGCTTCGGATTCTGTGTCTCCCTCTCTCTCTGCTCCTCCCCAACTCATGCTCTGTCTCTCTGTCTCCAAAATAAATAGACATTAAAAAAAAAAAAAGAATCTGTATTTCTTAAAAAAAATAAAAATAAAAATAAAAATAGACTTTCAGGTCAAAGAAAATGTTTTAACATAAAGGAGCAATATATTTGTCTCTGCCAACCCAGTGATAAATACAGTTTGTAATGATTTTTATGGAGGAAGGGGCCCAGGAAGACAAAAGTGTCTTAGGACCAAGAATGTCATATGGCCCTGATTTCAGAAAAGGTAAGGAAGGAGCCAACACCCCTAAAAAAAAATCTACCCCTCCAAGCCTGCCACAGGATATAAATGCTGATTGCCTACTAGGGTATCTTAATCTTTATTTTCATGCCATCAGTATCTATTCCAGTACATTTTTTTCCCCCCAGTCAGGAGAGGAGATAGTTGCAGGCACTCATGTCAAATAACAGAAAAATGTCCCTCTAATCATTCCCTTAACCTGCCTTTTCACTATGGCACGCACCTAGTAAGTCATTTGGCATGTAAAAGCCACTTTTTTTTTAACAGACACATCTTGATGTCGCTCTAATAAAAAGGTGCCAATGCTAGAAATGAGTGCGAACAGTCATCAAAATAATACAGTCCTTTTGTGTACACTCAGTTTTCAGGAGCAGTTCTGTAAAATGTCCCCTAGTGAAAGAGGTTGTCTCTGGAGTTTGCAAGTTTATGAAAATAAATGTTTTTGAAAGTGTTAATCATTGCAAAGAGCTCCCATTTAGCTGAGCACCTTTGACGTCAAAATCCATGATTAGAATATGGACGGTATTTTTGTGCAATGCTAAACAAGTGGTTTTCCTTTTTGAATGTAAGTTCAAACATGCTGCTGAATCAATTAACTAGTGTTTCTGTGACATTGGATAGTCTTAATATAGTTATTTGTTAAAGATAATTAATAAACTCCACTGCCTTTATTGGCCTTACTAGGCAATCCCTTTTTGGTGATAAGGAATACTTTAGGGTTGATGATCCTTGATAACTACAATGTGTTTAGAATACATTTCTTGGCTATACAGAGCCTCATTTTTTTTTTGTAACCTCAGTGCCATGCTCATAAATAGTAGGAAGCTCATCGCTTTGTGGGTTCTGGCTTCCTAGGTGGCATTCAAGTTGCATACTTTCCCTGCAAAAATAAACCAGTGATATTGATAAAGTTAGTTCATAATTTGAAAGTAAAAATGGACCCATAATTGTCTAATGTCTTATTGTAGATATTTCTTTGCTTAGTTTGTCTGGCATCTTTCCCTTCTTCTGGGATATAAACTTGATACGTATTGTGCCCATCAGACTCCTTCATAGGAACTTAAGTTAGAGGGATGAGCCCTTTTATCTCGAGTGGTGAAGATTTAAGAATCTGAGTCCAGGAGTTTCCAGTGGTGGTGATTTAGGCTTGTACCATGAATTCTAAACAGAAAAAAGGAACTGAAAAAAAAGGAAAGAAACAGAGTCCTGAGGAAGGCATTCAAATCCTTAGTTCCAATTCCTAAGGTCCTTGAAAACCTTAGTTTTCATGGTTCCTCATCTCTGTTGTTCTTATCCAATCACAAGGTAATCTGGTATCTTCTGAATATATCTTGTAAAAAACCCAACCTGTCCTTAACACTCTCCTTATCCTAAGCTTCACTCTATCCATGTCTTTAAGTAGAGTATTTTAAAATATTAATTAGGGGTGGAATTTCAGACATGTTAAATGGTTGAAGAATATTGAGGATAATAGGATTTTAGGATTAAATGAGATCATTGATTTCAAATATTTGATCAGGGACTGACATATGATAGTTCAATAAAAATGTTCTTTTTAATTATTAACTTTCTTGGTTACTTATACAATACATATTTTGAGAACTGTAATACTTAACACATGTGATTACAGGTTTCCCCCATTATCCAAAAGTGAAGGATTCTAATGAAAACTTTGTAAGCTGAAATGGCAGAAAGCAAAGGAACAATTACCATTAATTTGTATGGCAAGTTTCTTGAGCATCCCCAGGCCCCAAAAATAACCTGTCTTAGGCTTTTTCAGATACCTCAGGACACATCTTGCTAACAGTTGCACAAAATAAACCCAGATAAAACACAGTTGCTCACTGACAGAGTTGAAAGCTATCACTCCAGGGTAGGAGCTTGGCCATAGTGCCTGTATGATGGCTCACTGTGAAACAAACACTGAATGCTATTTTCACTTTTGGCCTTTTTTCTGTAAAAGTGAAACTTCTCTGCAGATTTCTTTCAGTTAGCAAAAACAGGTACCAATACAGGTATTTTGTAAAAATGAAGTGGCATAATGCGAACTTTCAAAAAAGCAGAGGATACCTACATATTATTTCAGCACTCTCAGTTTCACAAGACAAAAAGCCAACGTGGGTACATTTCCTACTCAACAGCATAAGTAGCCATTCAAATAATGAAAACCTACCTAGCTAGGGTCATCCCTACCTAGAGTGTAATACTGTAGAGAGTCCAGGGTGAATATTTTCTGTCTGGTTCCAGTCTATGTGACTAATCTGATTTTAAAATGTGTTACAAAATTCATAGGCCCATGTGAGTTATAGTGCAATATTGATGAAAATTTAGAATAATGATTAGGGATCTTTATGCATTTGTTTACTGTCCAATCAATGCACATGAAAATTCTGTGTGGTTATCTGCCAAGAAAGGTGAAGTCTGTGAGAGGTTACTACTTGGCAATCTAACAACTTTGTTTCTATTACAAGGATTCTAGAGTCAGAGACAAAGGACTCAGTTGTTCACAGCACAGAAAACAGCATAACTGCCAGCATATTTGTGTTGGTTCTCCTTGCCAAGTCCCACAGGGTGACGCAAGGGGCCCAGGTGATACTTGCACATGAAGGGGGATGTATTACAGGAGAGGATCCAAAGGGGAGGAGGTGCAAAACTTTTTGAACAAGTTGCAAAATATTGTAGCAAGCAGTAAACCAGTCAGGTCTACCCCTCCACCACTTGTTGTAGTCACCTTGACCTACTAAATGTTTTTGTGACCAGTTATAGAAACTGGTCAGTAGCAGGAGTTAGACTAATTTTATAATCTGGCACAATGAGCAAGAACATGCAGGACTGCTCAAGGTCAGTGGCAGATCTCAAGGTTGGTGGCCTCTCCCAGTAGTATCTGTGGATTATCTCTTCTAGTTCAGGAACCATTTCTTCATGTCCTGCATTGTCAAATGCATCATTCCTGGCTAATTGCATGTATCTCATCGACACAAAAGGCATTAATGTTGTTACAAGGTCAAAGTTCTTTGGAACCTGCTTATATTAAAAAATATAGATCTTACCTCTGCACTTCCCTAATATCATGTTTTAAATTCTGTTCACATAATTATTCACTCATAAATGCATCATAGTTCCTCCTGTGATTGATAACTTCTAAGGATTGTTCTCAGATATTTTCACCGAGCTTCCCTGATAATGACCACAAATATAAGCCTTACTCAGACTATGTAGAAAAATGCAAACAATTCATTTTCCACTCATATTAAATTTACCATTTAGAATTTTATAGCATAAATATAGAACACGTCTTCCAAATATGTCTTCTCTTGAACTCTTTATGCCATCATCACTGCATTCCTAGAATATGAGTTTACTGGTAACTACCTGTCTTTCTTCCACTGCCATCAGTAGAAAGGATAGGTGAGAGGTTTTGGGGGAGGAGAAAGCAAAAAAAATTATCAAATATGCACAAGGAAATCATTTCAGAAGAACATGGCATTACCACATTGATCAAAGGCAAGAGCCAGTATCAATCCAAAGTCCTTGGATAAATAAGTATGGCCACAGTCAGAGGGCTGGTAGACATGGCATGGAGCCTGCAGAGGAGATGGGCAACTGTGCTAGGAGTCAGTAGCCAGGGGTTCATAGGGTAAAACACACCCTTGGATACTACACTAGAGGTGACACTGTGGTCAGAAGAGAATTGAGTGAGATCTCATTCCCAAGCCCATACACATAGCTCTAGCCCAGGCTTGGCAATGAATTCTCAGTAGCCCAGCCCTGAACTTACATCTGATGAGAGAGTTAAGTGACATCTGCTGTGTAGGTGCCTTTATGGCAACACAATGTCATCAGATCCTGCAAAAATAAATGCTGTGCTGACTAGCAGGAGTTATCCACTCAACAGGCTGCCCTCCTGGAACAGGGACTAACTTTGGGGTGCAGAAAAACCCCTTCAGCATGAATCCCAGAGCTTCTATGAATATTTGGTTGATTTTACACCCTGGGAAGAGGATTGGAGCGTTCCCCAAAGTGGAGAAGAGGTGACCGGAACCATTGTAGTTCATGATTTGGATTTAGAGAACAACAAATGGCACCACCAACTCTGTCCAGTACCAGGAACCAGAGGAGGCTTTAGGAAAGGCACACCAAAGTGTGGGGCCCTCCTGAACTGGGAATATGTAAATTTAGGCATATCCTACAGTGCACTATTTTAATGTACCTAATGCATCAATTCTAATTTTTTAAGTTTCTAAGATTTTATTCTTTATACTAGTTCTTCTTTAAAAACATTGCACGACTAAGAATTTGATGTTCATTGATACATTTCTTTTAAAATATCAATAATTTTCTAAGAGCTTGATATAACTTATCTGTGTCAATGGGATGAGAAGTGATGTAGGGCCTGAAACTACTCTTAATACTGTTTCTTTTTTTTTTAAATTTTTTTAACATATATTTATTTTTAGAGACAGAGAGAGACAGAGCATGAGTGGGGGAGGGGCAGGGAGAGAAGAAGACACAGAATCTGAAGCAGGCTCCAGGCTCTGAGCTGTCAGCACAGAGCCTGATGCAGGACTCAAACCCATGAATCGTGAGATCATGACCTGAGCCGAAGTCAGACACTTAACTCACTGAGCCATTCATGTGCCCCATCTTAATACTGTTTCAATGCTTCTCTCACTCCTGTTTAAATATACATATTAATATTTGTATTATCTACTTTTATATGGATAGCTTAGCTGATCTGTAGTTGCTAATTAAAATAATTTTATGCTTAATGGACAGTGTTTGCCTATAATAGAGGCCTTACCTCATTAAACCATTATAATAACTTGGATTTTTATAAAAGTTTGCTGTGATCATGCCCATTATCTTATTTGCTCCTCAAATTAATATACACATATAATTAGCTGCTGCCTTTGACAGGTGAGGAAACTAAGGAGAGTGACTTAAGGTTGTCCAAGTTAATATATTTGATCTCTCAGCCATGAACAGAACTAGGCTTTCTGGACTCCTCATCTGATGCTCTAGTGCCTATGGTAACTATCATGTGCTTTCCCCAGGCACACCTGTCATGATTAAGTTAGTATTTATTCTGAATCTTTTCCCACTATTCTGTATGTCAAAAAAGATAACATGTCATTTTTCTTTCTTGATACCTCTATTGCTTCACGGGAATATAGTTTTAATATTCAATAATGAATATTAAATACATCTATTAAACATGATATATGACAAGAAATCTATATCTTGCATTCAGAATTTTACTGTTACCCAACATTCTGTTAAGCATGTCAATGCAGTGAACACAATGGATCCTCCTGCCAGTCACCTTTTAACTACCTAAATATCCCAGCTTCTCAGGTCTGCCAGCAGGAAGATCCTGCTGCATGTCAGATGTGATGCCCCCATGTCCTTTTTTCATTTGGAACAAAGCAGAAAGTATTAGTACCCTTCTATGGTTAGTTACCGATAAGCAGAACTCTGCTGCACATTTTCAAAGAAGTGATGCTGTCAGAGCCTGCCCTCAGGGTCCCAGCAGGGCTTTGTGACATTCCATAAGATCCTAGGGAACTTACAGGTTCATTATGATCTCTTAGGTGTGCAAGCCAACTTTATACAGCTATGCGTGGTATAGCCAAGTGGGGTACAGTGAGAGTTCTGGAACTGACAAAAAATGAGCAGGCTCTTATTTATGAATCATGGGTTTGGGTCAATCTATGTGTTTAACATATGTTTGTACTCACATCAACGTATATATTTTTTTCCTAAATGAATTTCCCAAATGAAAACCATTTCATATGCTTCTTGAAATGACTTGAGACCTTGGCTTCTCTGGGATTATACTTTTACTAGTAAAGTGTCCAAGGTCCTAACAAGGACTTTATGATATCCCACGTTCATCTGCAGAGGTCAGGGGACAAGTTTAATGACTTCTGGGAACTGAAGTCAACGTTCTACACTATTCCTTTCCAGTTCTTTTTTTTCCCCTCTCATTTTTGATGAAAAAAAATCAGTTTTAAAAACTTTATTTTCAACAACATCTAATGTATACAGAAAGAAGAGACATGGCAGGATGGCAGGCAATGGCATACATTAGAAAAAACAGATGAAAGACTTTTTTTTTAATCCTGTTCATACACTTAAGGTCCCTTCAGAAAATGGTGGTCCTTGCCAAAATCCCCTCAGAAGATATTCTTGATAAAAGTGGTGCAGCCTCAATATGTCTCATTGGCTCTGTTTCTTACTTCTACCTCATGACCACTACAAACAGTTAAGTTATATCTGAATTTATTAAAGTGTTGAAGAAAACTAAAAATAATGGAGAAAGAATTGTAAGTGAGTGTGTTAGATATGGCTTGCTCATTGTCCAACAGGGAAGCACCCAAGGATTTCCACATTTCAGTTCCCAACCTCATTTTATCCTCATATTTCTAAGAGTTTTTCCTTTGCAATATCACCAACTAGTGTTAGAAACTCTATACCTCATCCACAGGTTCGTTTCACTCCAGAATCTATTTACTAGACCTCACAGAAGTCTATTCTAATTGTGAATTAGAATAATCCCATGTAGGCTCAAGGACAGTTCAGATCCATCATGCACATTCCAGCTCTCAGGTCTAGAGTGAGTATAACCTTTCCAAGCTTATCCTCTAAAAGTCTTCCAAATGGTATGAGTTGTAGGTGGGCATCTTTATTCTTAATGCTCAGTGAGTAGTTGTTGAATCATACACAGAAACAGATACACACACATGCACGCACGTGCGCGCGCGCGCGCGCACACACACACACACACACACACACACACACACTCCAGAACAAATAGTGTTCAGGGACAAGAAGGACTAAACCCATAAGGGAGAAATTTCCCTCCTTATGATTTTCAAGGCTACCATTATCCAAAACTCTTCCTAGCATTATTTTTTTTCATTTACTCATTTCTAATGTTGTCTCCTAAAACTACTAAGTGTAAGTAAATAACAAATTCGTATGTCAAATTCATATGGCTGCTTCCTTAGCTGTATATGACCAATTCAAAACATGGACATTATTGCTCTTAAATAATGCATCATTTTGTGGTTATAGGGGGGCAGATGGCAGTGAAGAGACAAGGAGCAGGAGATTTCATTTCTTCTAATTAAAAACTGAAGAAGTGAGTTGTTTTGGCTAATGTACGTATGGGAATAATATCTGAAGTAATAAATAAAATTTGTTTTTTAGGAACATTGAAAGATAAAGATTCATTGTGTGCTTATCAGTACAGCTGACCCTTGAACAATATGGGGGTTAGGAGTGCTGACCCTCCGTGTGGTGGAAAATCCACGTAGAACTTTTGACTGCAAAAACTTAACTACTGATAGTCTACTGTTGACTAGAAACATACATAGTCAATTATATACATAGTCAATAACATACATAGTCAATTATCACATATTTGTATATGTATTCTTACCATTAAGTAAGATAGAAATAAATAAAAATGTTATCAGGAAAATCACAAGGAAGAGAAAATATATTTATAGTACTGTACTTACAGAAAATATTTCAAGTATAATTGGACATGCATAGTTCAAACCCATGTTGTTCAAGGGACAACTGTGTAAGATAAGCTCTAAACATGCTGAATTTAAGCTGTGTAACTAGAACTCTTACCACAAATGGAGGAAAGGGGTGGAACCAATTACTTGTATTTTGTTAAAGGATAAAATTCTGTTTAATGATATATTACAATGTAATTACTGTAATAACAAAAAAGTAATACATTGTTTGAGACAGCAATGAATCAGAGACTGAATCTACTATATTGAAGAGTATTTTCTGGTTTTTTTGTTTTTTGTTTTTTGTTTTTTTTAAATTGACTGCCCAAATACATAGCTGGTGTGGGAGCTGGGGAGGGAGCTGGGGATTTCAGTCCAGGCAGTTTTTTTTTTTTTTTCCAACGTTATTTATTTATTTTTGGGACAGAGAGAGACAGAGCATGAACGGGGGAGGGGCAGAGAGAAAGGGAGACACAGAATCGGAAACAGGCTCCAGGCTCTGAGCCATCAGCCCAGAGCCCGACGCGGGGCTCGAACTCACGGACCGCAAGATCGTGACCTGGCTGAAGTCGGACGCTTAACCGACTGCGCCACCCAGGCGCCCCGTATTTTCTGTTTTTTTGTGTGAACTTTCCTTTTGTAGAAATATTACCGTTTATTTAATTTTTGCCGTGCAAAAACATGGAAAGACCAAGAACATTGACTAGGCAAATGCACATTGCCTAGCCAGGGCAAAAAATAAAAAGGTATAATTATAACTCCAGATTATGTCTATTTTTCCCCTTGTAAGGGATACAAATCCCTGAAATCAGCAACAAATGAAAGCTAAATTTATATTTGGCCAGGGAGACACAGAGTTCCTTTGATATTCGGTCTCCAATTTAACCTTTTAATAAAATGTAACATAAAATAATAACTTGGAACCTTCACCTTAACTCTTTTATTCTGGATGAAAGTCAGATATAAAGTTTGATTTTTTACTAAGCTATTTATTTTAGAAATTTGTATTTCTCTTCTTTCAGTGTTTCAGTTAACTGTGTACATATTTTATCATTGATTTTGTTGCATTAATATGTTTTTATGTGGAAAAACTCTTGCCCTTTCACTGATATATATCATGACCACCTATTAATTTGAACGTTTTTCACATAAACTCTCAAATTTTAACTCTCTGGCCTGGTAGTTTACATATTCCAAGCAGATGCTCTTTTAAATGGTTTGATCTTATTTATGGGATGGAATGATTTGGGTTTCTGTTAGAAAGTAAATCTCTCACAGACACATCTTGTAAAAATAATAACAAACTAAAATCAAATATCTATCCAAGCCTACTCCCTGTGAAATTCATCAAAGTAGTCAATTAATACACAGTAAGCACTTAAAAAGTGTATGGCATATAGTCCAAGCTCAAGAACTGCTAGCCTCAAGGACTTGTGATATCTGCCCACCCCCACCCCATAATTGTAAAATGATAACAATTTTGAACAGTTGCAGTGGTTTTCAAGTTAAGCATTATCTGGGAGCTTCAAAAAGCCTCCATGTTTAGGCTCCACCTCCAACCAATGAAATCAGAAATCTTGAGGGTGCGACGCAGACATCAATTCTTTTCTAACATGTTATTTTGAAAAACTGTCAGGCTTACAGAATATCCACTAGAATACTAAATCAAGATCCATATACCCTTACAAATTTGTTTTAGCTCTCTCTTTATGTAAGTATTAATATTTTTTATTCTTGAAACATATGAGTAACTTATTTTGAAATTATGAAATTTTGCTTCCAAATATTTCTGCATATAACTTGAAGAACAAGAACATTTTTTTCTTTGTCCTTTTTTTTAAGTGTATTTATTTATTTTGAGAGTGAGGGAGAAGGCGAGCTCGAGTTGGAGGAGGGGGAGCGAGAGAGGGAGAGAGAGAACCCCTATGCGATGTCAGTGCAGAGCCTGATGCAGGGCTCCATCTCACAAACTGTTGAGATCATGACCTGAGCTGAAATCAAGGGTCAGATGCTTAACCAACTGAGCCACCCAGGCACCCAATGTAATGATCACATTCAGGATATTTAACAATGATAATTCATTATTTAACATATAGTCCATATTCAAAATTCTCCACTTATCCCAATTAGATCCCTATTTTTTCTTTTTAAATCAAGATCCAGTCAAAGATTTCACATTATATTAATTTGCCTTGCTTTTTTTTTCTCTGTTAATCTAGAACAGTTCTCCAGTCTGTCACTGACCTTCCCGAAATTTGGTTTGTCCTTCAACTTGAACTTGTATGATGAGTCTTCATGATTAGATTAGGTTAAGCATTTTTGGCAGGAAGACTATCTGAGGGCAAACAATGTCGCTTGTCCCAGGGTGCCTGGGTGGCTCAGTTGGTTAAGCGTCTGACTTCAGCTCAGATCATGATCTCACGTTTCGTGGTGTTCGAGCCCCACGTCCAGCTCTGTGCTGACAGCTCAGAGCCTGGAGCCTGCTTTGGACTCTGTGTTTCCCTCTCTCTCTGCTCCTCTCCCCCCCCCCCCCACATTCTGTCTCTCTCTCTCTCAAAAATAAACAAACATTAAATTTTTTAAAATATAAAAACAATGTTACTTGTCCCACTGTTTGTGATTTTAGCTGTGATCACTTGAAGCTTTTTATAAAAAAATGTACCCTTTTTGTGATTGCTAATACAGTGATACTTCTGGAAATTCTTAGATGAAAGAAGAATATTGAATGACTAGGTAGGAGTGGAACCACTTTCCTTAAGAAACAGGCAGGACCCTCAGGACAGGAGATTGGAACTCATGAATGTGGATGACTTTTTTCCCCTAATAGTTTAAGTTTCTCCTCATCTCACCTCAGTTTTTGTCTCTTCTTCAAATCTCACTTTTGGGTGTTTTGGAAAAAAAAAATAAGAGAATCTATGCTAGAAAAAGTACTTTTCAAACTTTTTGCATTAAAATTCATGAGAATACAAAAAATCCTCTAGCATTTATATTATTTTTAAAAATAGAAATCTGATCATGTGCGTATCTGAAATAGTGGTCCTCTAACATCTTTAAGGTATAGCAAAAACTCTTTGGCATGGGTAGTAGGCCTGTACTTGACTCTTACCATAGTTTCCAGTCCCCTAACTACTGCAATGCAGGCTCCAGCCCTTTGGGAATACCTCTTGTAGATACCTCTCTGGTTTGACAAAGATTGTTGCCTTTACCTGACTTACCTTATGTGACTTCACTTGTTTGCCTGGTGGACTTCTACCTGGCCTCCCAAATGAAGCTCCTGTATTAACCCCCTCTTTTTTTATGTGATACCCCCTTCACCAGGCAGAGCTCATTATTCTTACATTTCTTCCCCCTCCACAACTAACCCTTCAGTAAATGTCCTTCTGTTAGGGCATTCACACTAGGTTTATTTTTTTTTTCCCATAGTGTCCTCCCCTTGAGGTTGTGAGCTTGTTGAGCAAAGACATGTTATTAATAATTTTATTTCTCTAGTTTTGAGCTCAGTGCTTTACTTATACACAGTGCTCCATAAATATCTGATGAATGAAAGCTATTAAACTGAATTACTGATTCAATAGTGCTAAGAATCTAGGTTTCAATAATGAGTTAGACTAACATTTCAGTTCTCTAAAATAATGTTTGTGAAGCCTCAGTCATGGTTTTGGCCATATCTGATATCACAAATGATTTTAATATTTTTATTTACAATTACCTTTCAAAACTGAAATGCTTGTTTTTCAATCCTACCCAAAGCAATATTAGCTATGACCAGTCTTTTTTTTTTTATGTTTTATTTTATATTTGAGAGAGAGAGAGGGAGACAGAGATGGAAAGCAAGCAGGGGAGGGGCAGAGAGACAGAGACAGAATCTGAAACAGGCTCCAGGCTCTGAGGTGTTAGCACAGAGCCCGACATCGGGCTCAAACTCACGGGCAGAGAGATCATGACCTGAGCCAAAGTTGGATGCTTAACTGAGGCGCCCCATAACAGTCATGGTTTTGATATGAGCGTTTATTTTTGCTAATGTACATCAATATGTATTCAAATCAGTTCAAGATTTTTAAACAGCCTGCCTCTCTAGCACCTAAAATAAACTTTTTGGTCTTCAACAGTAAACATTTTATTCCTTTGGAAAATTTCTCCATTGTCAAGCTTAGGCAATTCTTACAAACACACAGCCAATGCACATTTTGTAGCTATGAAGTAGATTTTATGACATTTGAGTTTAGAAAACCAACAAAAATTTATAGGCCAAACGAGTCTCCTATTCTTGATACTTCAAGTTAGAGTCAAGAGATATATTGCCTAACCAACATTTTTACTGGGCCATCACATTTTTATTAGCCTCATCCACTCTTTCTAATATCACCACCGTTGCTCTAGTAGCAAGACAAATCATCCAGATGTTGCCAGATCAGTCAATCAAATCATTCAATCAAGTCAAGAATATACACTTACACACACATGTGTATGTAGGTTGATGTGCAGAATACTTAAAGGCATAAATTCAACACTTGTCTTGAGGGATGTGGAGTTTAATTGGCTATATTAGTTATATTAAAGATATTTAATCAAATGATTACATATTAAGTGTAGTTTTTAAGAATATAGGATTTTATAATAGAGTATATAACTATTTTCAACTAGTAAGTCCAGGAAAACTTCTTGATGGAATTTATATTTGAGCTGAAAATTAAAGGATGGATAAGATTTAGATAGGCGTCCCTGAGATTAAGTACAACAATAAAAAAACACAAAATGTGTCCACTGGATTGTGAATAGATTCAATCAAATCATGCACTCATTTACTCAATCATTTAATTATGTATTACACAACTATATATTGAGCACCTGATGTGTGCCAGTTGTTCAAGTAGACTCTGAGAGAAAATGATAAATAAAATGGGCACTGTCCCTGCCATCATGCAGTTGCAATATGGCATAGGAAAGGGAAATGAGGTTGGAGCTTGAACACAGGAACTTTCTGTATTAAAGACTTGTTTTTATTGTAGGAACAACAGGAGGATTTTTTTTAATGTTTATTTATTTATTTTGAGACAGAGAGCACAAGCAGGGGAGGGGCAAAGAGACAGAGAAAGAGAGAGGGGGAGGGAGAGAATCCCAAGCAGGCTCCATGCTGTCAGCCCAGAGAATGACGTGGGGCTTGATCTCATGAACCATGAGATCATGACTTGAGCTGAGATCAACAGTCAGATGTTTAACCAACTAAGCCACCCAGACACCCTAGAAACAACAAGAGGATTTTAAACCAGATGGTGACGTGATCAGATGTGTGTTTAGAAAAACAATCATGGCTGTAGTATGGAGAATGGGAGATCGGTTGGTGATGATAGTGGATGCAGTTTTTGGAGACTAGCATAAAATAAATCAAGAGATGATGGTATTTTAGACCAAGGCCATTGGTATTGGAGCTAAAGAGAAAACAGAAAAAGTAGCATATATAGGAAGTAAGACCAGCATGACTTGCTGATGACCTGGATATGCAGGATTGCCAAGAATAAGTGTTGAGGATGGCTCCCAGTTTCCTGACTTGCCCAACCAAATGGATGCTAGGCCTGTTCACTAAACAGAATGGAAAAAAAAAATTAGGAGGAGATTATGAGTTCAATCTGTCCAAGTTCCATTTAAGTTCTCTTTGAGACATCCAGGAGGTTACTTTAAATAGATGTATATAATTACAGGTGTGAAACTTAAAGGAGATATAAATATGTGAGTTATCTAATATGTCACTTTGGGTTCTCTGAGAGTCTAATGCTGATTTGGAGTCGGAAGTGCAAAAAGCTTATTGATCAGAAACACAGAGGGTTGATAGTGCCTATCAAAGATAAAGAAGTGAAAAAATGATTGGTCATGGGCATGTTTGACCTGACACCTGACAGGAAAGAGGCAAGATTGGGCAGTGAGAGACTTAAACTGTGATACAAGTATGAGAAAGTCCTGACCAAATCAATGGTAAGCCCCAGATTAAAGATTGCCTCTTCAAAGAATCCTCATGATGCAGAAGTGGGCAGGCCCTAGGACATCCACTGTGCTCAGTCACTGACTAGGTGCTTCCCAGGAAAAGCATTACCTTGGCTCAAATACTGTGGTGAGTTTGGAAAGTTTTATTTATTTCTAGGTATCTTGTGGTTTTTGTTGCATTGTAAATGGGATCAATTCCTTGATTTCTCTTTTTGTTGCTTGATTTTTGGTGTAAAGAAATGCAACAGATTATTGTATGTTGATTTTGTATCCTGTGACTTTACTGAATTTGTGTATCAGTTCTGGAAATTTTTTGGTGGAGTCTTTCAGATTCTCTACATAGATTATCATTATGCCTACAAATAGTGAAAGTTTGCCTTCTTCCTTGTCAATTTGGATGTCTTTTATTTCTTTTGAGGCTAGGACTTCCAGTACTATGTTAAATAACAGTGGTCAAACAAAGACAGTGGTGAGAGTGGATATCCCTGTTGTGTTCCTGACCATAGAGGAAAAGCTCTCAGTTTTTCCCTCTTTGAGGATATTAGTTGTGGGTCTTTTATATATGGTCTTTATGATGTTGATGTATGTTCCTTCTGTCCCTACTTTCTTGAGGGTTTTTATCAAGAACAGATGATGTACTTTGTCAAATGTTTTTTCTGTATCTATTGGGAGGGTTATATAGTTCTCATCCTTTCTTTTGTCAATGTGGTGTATCACATTGACTGATTTGCAAATAATGAGCCACCCATGCATCCCTGGAATAAACCCCACTTGATCATGATGAATCATTCATATATATATATATATATATATATATATATATATATATATATATATTTCAGAGAGATAGAAAAAAAGAGAGAATGCTAGTGGCAGGGGGGTGTAGAGAGAGAGAGGAAAGAGAGAATTGTAAACAGGCTCCAGGCTATCAGTGCTGAGCCTAACATGGGGCTACTAGATCCCATGGCTGTGAGATCATGACCTGAGCTGAAGTCAAGAGTTGGATGCTTAACCAACTGAGCCACACAGCCTCCCTCAGTGATTCTTTTAATCTGTTGGATTCAACCTGCTAGTATCTTGTTGAGAATATTTGCATCCATGTTTATCAGAGATATTGGCCTCTAATTCTTCTTTTTAGTGGTGTCTTTGGTTTTGGAATCAAGGTAATGCTGGCCTTATACAATGAGTTTGCAAGTTTTCTTTTTCTTTGGAACAATTTCTGAGGAATAGGTATTAGCCCTTCTTTAAATGTTGGGTAGAATTCCCTGGGAAGCCATCTGGCTCTGGACTTTTGTTTGTTGGGAGATTTTTGATTAATGATTGAATTTCTTTGCTGGTTGCCAGTCTTCTTAAATTTTCTATTTCTTTTTGTTTCAGTTTTAGTAGTTTATATATTTATAGCAATTCATCCATTTCTTCCAGATTTCCCACTTCGTTGGCATATAATTTTTTATCATATTTTCTTATAATTGTTTGTATTTCTGTGGTGTTGACTGAGATCTCTCCTCTCTCATTAGTGATTTTATTTATTGGGGGTCCTTTCTCTTTTTGATAACTCTGGCTAGGGGTTTATCAATTTTATCATTTCTTTCAAAGAACCAGCTTCTAGTTTCATTGATCTGTTCTACTATTTTTTTTTTCATTTGTTTGTTTCTGCTCTCATCTTTATTATTTCCTTCTTTCTGCTGGCTTTAAGTTTCATTTGTTGTTCTTTTTCTAGCTCCTTTAAATGTAAGGTTAGGTTGTGTATTTGAGATTTTTCTGACTTCTTGAGATATGCCTGTATTTCTATTAATTTCCCCCTTACGGTCACTTTTTCTGCATCCCAAAGGTTTTGAACCATAATGTTTAGATTTTCATTTGTTTCCATGTATTTTTTTATTTTTTCTTTAATATCCTGGTTGATCCATTCATTCTTTTGTAGAGTCTTCTTTAACTTCTATGTATTTGTTGTCTTTCCAAGTTTTTACTTGTGGTTGACATTAAGTTTAGTAGCATTGTAGTCTAACAATATGCATGGTATGATCTCAATCTCTTTGTACTTTTTGAGGCCTGATTTGTGACCCAGTATGTGATCTATTCTGGAAAATGTCCCATGTGTGCTGGAAAAGATTGTGTATTCTGATGCTTTGGGATGAAATGTTCTGAAAGTATCTGTTAAGTACATCTGGTCCACTTTGTCATTCAAACCTAGTGTTTCCCTGTTGATTTTCTGCTTGGATCATCTGTCCATGGTTGTAAGTGGTGTATTAAAGTCCCCATACTGTTATTGTATTGTTATAAATTAGTTCCTATATGTGTGTTTTGTTTTCTCTATTTTGGGTGCTTCCAAGTTGGTGGCATAAATATTTATAATTGTTAGATCTTCTTGTTGTTAGACCCTTTTATGATGATATAGTGCCCTTTTTCATCTCTTATTATGGTCTTTGGTTTAAAATCTAGTTTGTCTGATATTAGTATGCCTACTCCAGCTTTCTGTTGACTCCATCAGCATGATAAGTGGTTTTCTGTCCCCTCACTTTCAATCTGCAGATGTTTTTAGGTCTAAAATGAGTCTCTTGTAGGTAGCATGTAGACAGGTCTTGTTTTGTTGTTTTTTTATCCATTCTGATACCTGATTCCTTTGATTGGAGCATTAGTCCATTTACATCCAGAGTGATTATTGATAAATAGTTATTTAGTGCCATTGTATTACTTGTTAAGTTCTTGTTTCCAGAGATTTTTCTCTGTTCCTTTCTAGTCTTTGTCGCTTTTGGCCTTTCTTTCCCTCTGAAAGATTCCCATTTAATATTCCTCCTCAGGGCTAGTTTAGTGGTCACAAACTCCTTTGGTTTTTGTTTGTCTAGGAAACTCTTTATCTCTCCTTCTATTCTGAATGATAACCTTGCTGGATAGAATATTCTTGGCCGCACATTTTTCCCATTCAGCACGTTGAATATATGGTGCCACTCGCTTCTGGCCTGCCTAGTTTCTGTAGAGAGATCTGCTGCTAACCTTATTTGTCTTTCTTTATAAATTAGGGATTTTTCCCCTGCTGCTTTTAGAATTTTTTCCTTATCTCTATATTTTGAAAATTTTACTCTATCCCTTGTATTGGCCTGCTTTTGTTGATTTTGATGGGAGTTCTCTGTGCCTCCTGAATTTGGATGTGTTTCCTTCTCCAGGTTAGGGAAGTTTTCAGCTATAATTTGCTCAAATAAACCTTCTTCCCCCTTTTCCTTCCCTTCTTCTTCTGGAACTCCTATAATATGAAAGTTATTATGCTTTATGGAGTCACTCAGTTCTCTAAGTGTACATTCATTATCCAACATTTTTCTCTTCCTCTTCTTTTCAGCTTATTTTTTCTTCAGTATCACTTAACTCTTTCCTCTGCTTCTTCAATTCTTGTCAGCATTACATCCACTTGGTTTCACATCTTGGTTATAGCATTTTTATTTCAACCTGACTACTTTTTAGGTCTTTTATCTCTGTGGTAAGGGACTCGTTGGTGTTTTCTACGCTTTTCTCAAGCCGTAGTATCCTTAGGATTGTTGTTTTAAATTCTGGATCAGTCATATTAATTATATGTGTTCAATTAGATTCCTGTCTATGACGCTTTCTTCTTTCTTTTTGGATGAATTCCTGCATCTTGGCATTTTGTGTAGGTCTGTCTTCTGTGTGTTAAGAAAGCTTGTTATGTTTCTTGCTCCTTATAGTAACAACTTTATTAAGGAAAGGTCATATACTGTTCAGGACGTGGTGCTTCAGGAAGTTTCTGGTGTATGCTGTGTGCACTCTGCTCCTGTGTTTTGGGTGCTCTTTCCTAATGTCAGTCCTCTGCAGAGTTTCTCCTTTCCTGCAGTCAGAAATATTTGGACCTTTTCCAGAGTGTGGTGAGTTTAACTAGTTGTGCCCTAGTCTCTTTGTTAAAAAAGGCCTGACCCTATTTCCAATAGAGCTGTAGCTTTGAAGCATTCTATAGCCAGTAGACTTGTTGTGTGCAAGGGGGTGGGGGTGGGGTGCTGGTCTTCTGAGGAAAGACCCACTGCTCTGGTTCTCAGGCACATTGCCCTAATAAAGACGCACCTGCAGAGCACAAGGGGGCAGGGTTAGCTCAAGTTAGCTCAGGCTTCCACTGTTGGCATTGTGTTGCTCACTGAAGTCAGTTCATGCTGACGGGCAGGGGAGAAAAATGGCTCTGGCCCTCTTCCTACTGTCTGGAGAGGGGAGTTCATCCCCACCATTCTCTGGGAAGCTCTCACGGAAGAATGAAAAATCTCCACTGGTGTATCCAAGGCATCCTTAGATCACTGCCTTCACCTTGACTGTGTCTGGACCATCTGTCCACCTGGCAGCTGCAGTCCACTGTGTTTTATCTCAGGCATGCCACTGAGTTTCAAAACTCCAAACTCTAAGGGCCCAGTATGGCATAGACCTGCACTGATTCTCTGGGGAAGAGTCTCACAATGCTATGGCTGGTGCCAGTTTGTCCCAGAAGGGCAGCCACACCAACATGAAGGAATGTGGAGTTTAAAGTGCAGCAAAAGCCAGCATCCAGGTTAGCTGCCTTCAGCAGGTGTCTCTGCCCCTATGCTTAAGGGGTGGGGGAGTGCAATGGCCCCTGCCAGCTCTTTTGTTCCCTGAGAGGCAATGCCACCTCTCCCAGATGCACTCAGAAGGGGAGCCATCTCTCCCAGCATATCGGAAGGAATCTTCAGATTGCACTGTCTGTTCCAGGGCCTCTGCCCTCCTTCACAGGAGCACTGCAGGGCCTGCTGGGCTCAATACCAGCCACAGCACAGACTTCTAAAATTCCAGTCTTTGAGTTCCACTGGTTCTAAAATCTCATGATAGTCAGCCCCTCTCATTTTCCCAGTCAATGGGTTTAGGGAGGTGTTTTCCTTGTGCAGTCCCCTGTGTGCTGCTTTCTCCCTCTCTCTCTCCTTTCCATGATCACGGCTCCCTCCCCTCCTCAGCATCTGCAATCCTTTTCTCCCCCAAATCACCTCTCCACACCTCCTACTTTCCACGATCTGGTCTCTTCTCTCTCTCTAGTTGTGCAGTTTGTTCTGTCAGTCCTCAGATAAATTTCTTGGGTGTTCAGAATGATTTGATATTTATGTAGCTGTGTTTGAGGGATGAGGCAAGCATAGGGTCCTGCAACTACTCCACCATTTTAACTCCTCACCCCTAGTCTCCTTATTGTTTGATATACTGAACACATTCTTAAACTTCTTAATTTCCGTGAATGTCATTTTATGAGGAAGTATGGCAATATTAAGCCTGACTTTACATCTTATTGGCTGTGTGACCTTGAGCAAGTTTCCCAGCATAACAGTGCCTCAGTTTTCTTCTCTATAAATGGGGATAATAATAGGATTGTTGTGAACAGTAAATTAATTTATGTAAAGTACTTAAAATATCCTGATGTATTTTTTTTTAACTTTTTTTTTTCAACGTTTTTTTATTTATTTTTGGGACAGAGAGAGACAGAGCATGAACGGGGGAGGGGCAGAGAGAGAGGGAGACACAGAATCAGAAACAGGCTCCAGGCTCCGAGACATCAGCCCAGAGCCTGACGCGGGGCTCGAACCCACGGACCGCGAGATCGTGACCTGGCTGAAGTCGGACGCTTAACCGACTGCGCCACCCAGGCGCCCAAGCCTGATGTATTTTAAACCCACCAATAATGTTAGGGGAAAATAAAAGATTAGGTTCAGTAGATACACTCAAAAAATTCATTGACTATACTCTAAGAATATTTCTTGAAACAAATTTTTGGTAAATTTTATCAATTGAACAGTCAGTTTTGCCATTCAGGAATTGGTTATTAATCAAAATGATTTTAACAGGTTAATTTTTAGTTAATTTCTATGTTATCTATTAATAATCATTCTTTACGTGTGTGTTTGTTGTAGTTATTCTTTAAAATTTTATTTCTCCAAAAATAGGGGCACCTGGGTGGCTCGGTCAGTTAAGCTTCCAACTTCGGCTCAGGTCATGATCTCACGGTTTGTGGGTTCGAGCCCCACATTGGGCTCTGTGCTGACAGCTCAGAGCCTGGAGCCTGGTTCAGATTCTGTGTCTCCCTCTCTCTCTGACCCTCCCCCATTCATGCTCTGTCTCAAAAATTAAAAAATGTTAAAAAATTTTTAAAAATAATAAAAATAAATTTTTTTCTCCAAAAATCATGCTTTAGATGCCATACATGATTAAGAAAGCAATTACTATTCTGATAAGCAGTAATTAGTATAAAAAGTTGTTAAGGATTTCAAAAAAAGATATTCAGTGCACATGATTAGAAATTTGACTCATTACTTAACCAAAAAAAAAAAAATTGGTATTTTACACCTCCAACTGAAAAATGAAATATTAAGAACATGTTGCTACATTATTTTCAAACATTTTTATACATTATAGAAATAGGTGATGAAGGTATGAGTTATAATGTAATAGTTCATTGAAGGATAAATACAAACCCTGAGTCAGCTAAGTAACAATTAATCCAGAGTCATGAAAAATATCTTTGGCCTTGCAGTATTGCACAATGTTTTTTTTTTATATATATAATTTTTTTAATGTTTACTTATTTTTGAGAGAGATAGAGAGAGTAGGGGAGGGGCAGAGAGAAAGGGAGCTGTCAGCACAGAGTTTGACATGGGGCTTGAACTCACGGACAGTGAGATCATGACCTGAGCTGAAGGTGGATGCTTAACCGACTGAACTACCCAGGTGCCCCCCATTTTTTAACCTTTTAAAAAATGTTTATTTATGTACAATGTTTTCTAATTGAATTTAATGGAAAAATTTTTATCAGATCATTATTTAAGGTAGGGGAATGAGAATACAAATCTCTACGTTGTTTGGTTTCATTGTTAGCCCAGGGAAGACAGAGCATTAATTAATAGTTAATAGCTGAACAATTCAAGCGCCATGGTTTGGATCCAAAAATATTCTTAGAGCTAGGAGAGCCATATTAACTGCACTAAGCTGTAATATCCAGCTGGTTCTGCTGATCCCAAATCATAGGATTTTTACTTTGCAAGGGGCTCTGTAAATCATCTAGCCTGAACCTTCAATTGAGGCTATTTAAGGGAAGTTTTTAGAGACTTCAAAGGCTTCATAAGACCGTATATTTGCTAGGACTACTTATTACAGCTAAATCCTCCAAGGCTTTTGAATGTACCCATGTACTGAAGAAATTATTCAGCTTGTTGAAGGTCACTTATTAAAATGTGGCTCTGGGCTACTTGGTGAGAAAGAAAAGTGTAAAAGGCACGGAGAGGCTGGAGGAAGCTGCCCTGTTAGGGAGACTTGGCTGCGGCCCAGGCTCTTAGGTGTGCAAGGAAAATTTTATATACAATAAGAAGGAGGCCAACTACCAAGAGATAAGCCACACTTGGTTGTCACACATGAACATGATGCTACCATATTCTTCCAAGTTATGGATTTGTTAGTATGGGTCTTGTTTTGTGATTTTCTGTAGCCTTTTCCCCCACCTCTAGAGGAAGCATTAGGTTTGGGAATTTCATCAAAAGAAATGTATGACCTGAATATTAGAGTTGACTAGTATGGGTTATGATTATAAAACTGAGACCCAAAGGGACTAGTCTTACACTGGTGTAGCATTTCAACAATCCTCCAAACAAGAGTTCCAGTCTTCTCACACACCCTGTCTCTCTTCTAGCCTCTTATGCTCCCTGAATCCATGTTCCATCCTGCTAGGCTTTCCCACTTGGAGCCCAGCAGACACTTCACCACCCCCAACACATGCAGCTCCCTGTGAAAGGTAGTTTGTCTTTGGCTATTACTGTTTTCCTCAAGACTTGCCTGAGTGGATTTTGACCTCTGTCTCTCAGAGAGCAGGGAGCAGAAACTACATGGGACATACCCAAATGTACTTTCACTGACGGGTTGGGGCTGAGCAGGAGATGTGAAACAAAGGGTAAAAATTTCCTACAAATTTTTGTTCCATTGGAGATTATTAAAATATTAAAAATTATTTCACCATCTATTCAGCCTCTTCAAATAGCTCTGTTGTTTCTTTGCATCAGTGACTAACATTTGAGCTAATCAAACCGACCATCATCCAAATCAGACATTTGCAGCTCAGAAATGGCTCACTGGTCAAACACAGAGTGGATGCCTCATGATGGTGGAAGAACTATTAATAAATTATATTTGTGCTTCATGCCTAAGCATAAAATGATAACATTATACTCATATCAGAAACATGGGTAGAAGGGAGACAACATCACAAAGGGCTGTAGCCTTACATCAGATTATGGAGTAAAATAAAAGCAGACAACGTTGCGAGAATGTAATTTTTCCCATGTATGGCTTTGTCTTTGGTGCTATGATGCTAAAACTACATTTTGGAAAACAGAAACAGCTCACAATTAGACAGTTTTGAATGTTACCTACGTCCTCTCTCTCTCTCTCTCTACTGGGCATGAATAAGCAAGTAACTCCTACATTGCATGGAGATTAAGTATTTATAACATCTGCAACTAATTTCTCAAATTGTCAGGAAAGGAATCCTCTATTAATACTGGGTCCCTATGGGAATATAGTCTTTATCTAGGAAAAAAAAAGGAAGCAAAATTAGTGTGCTCAATAGCAAATTACTATTTTCCTTTCTATACTTCGTTGAAAATGAATTTGAAGTTCTCTCATACAGATCTCAGATATAGCTAAGATTTTCAAAGCTGATGATATAAACATGTAAAAAGGGAGTTCCAGAAGACAATTTGGATATGTCTACAGAAGAAAAATTTGAAGGCATATGTCTGTGAGACTGCCTGTAGAAGCAGTCAAGAAACTGATGGATAAACTGATTGGAAAGAGATTTTAAGACCACTTGCTTCTATTTTCAACTATTCAATAAATTGCTATTACGTGTTGGGGCGTCCAGGTGACTCAGTCAGTTAAGGGTCCGGCTTCAGTTCAGGTCATGATCTAGCTGTTCATGAGTTCAAGTCCCATGTCAGGCTCTATACGGGCATCTCAGATGCTGGAGCCTGCTTCAGACTCTGTGTCTCCCTCTCTCAGTCTCACTGTCTCAGTCTCTCTCTCAAAAAAAAAAAAAACAAACATTTAAAAAAATTGCTATTACATGTTCAGTGTGTTTTGGTAATTATATTGTGGGGTTGCACAGAATGTCACTCTTGGGAGCCTAGAAGAACAAGCCTTAAATTGGTATGGTTATCTGAGGAGGTCCTCAAAGGTGCTCTGTAGAGAAGTGTTAGGGAACCAGCTATCATTTGAGAAGATACAAGAATATATATATTATAAGGCAGTGAATGCAGTATAAGGTGAAGTGCCAGGTTTATGAAAGAAAAAGGAAACAAAATGAATATAGACTTTGAACATGGTCCTTTTTTTTTAATATATGAAATTTATTGTCAAATTGGTTTCCATACAACACCCAGTGCTCATCCCAAAAGATTCCCTCTTCAATGCCCATCACCCACCCTCCCCGCCATCCCACCTCCCATCAGCCCTCAGTTTGTTATCAGTTTTTAACAGTCTCTTATGCTTTGGCTCTCTCCCACTCTAACCTCTTTTTTTTTTTCTTCCCCTCCCCCATGGGTTTCTGTTAAGTTTCTCAGGATCCACATAAGAGTGAAAACATATGGTATCTGTCTTTCTCTGTATGACTTATTTCACTTAGCATCACACTCTCCAGTTCCATCCATGTTGCTACAAAGGGCCATATTTCATTCTTTCTCATTGCCACGTAGTATTCCATTGTGTATATAAACCACAATTTCTTTATCCATTCATCAGGTGATGGACATTTAGGCTTTTTCCACAATTTGGCTATTGTTGAGAGTGCTGCTATAAACATTGGGGTACAAGTGCCCCTATGCATCAGTACTCCTGTATCCCTTGGGTAAATTCCTAGCAGTGCTACTGCTGGGTCATAGGGTAGGTCTATTTTTAATTTTTTGAGGAACCTCCACACTGTTTTCCAGAGCGGCTGCCCCAGTTTGCATTCCCACCAACAGTGCAAGAGGGTTCCTGTTTCTCCACATCCTCGCCAGCATCTATAGTCTCCTGATTTGTTCATTTTGGCCACTCTGACTGGCATGAGGTGATATCTGAGTGTGGTTTTGATTTGTATTTCCCTGATGAGGAGCGACGTTGAGCATCTTTTCATGTGCCTGTTGGCCATCTGGATGTCTTCTTTAGAGAAGTGTCTATTCATGTTTTCTGTCCATTTCTTCACTGGGTTATTTGTTTTTTGGGTGTGGAGTTTGGTGAGCTCTTTATAGATTTTGGATACTAGCCCTTTGTCCGATATGTCATTTGCAAATCTCTTTTCCCATTCCGTTGGTTGCCTTTTAGTTTTGTTGATTGTTTCCTTTGCTGTGCAGAAGATTTTATCTTCATGAGGTCTCAATGGTTCATTTTTGCTTTTAATTCCCTTGCCTTTGGGGATGTGTCGAGTAAGAAATTGCTGCAGCTGAGGTCAGAGAGGTCTTTCCTGCTTTCTCCTCTAGGGTTTTGATGGTTTTCCTGTCTCACATTCAGGTCCTTTATCCATTCTGAGTTTATTTTTGTGAATGGTGTGAGAAAGTGGTCTAGTTTCAACCTTCTGCATGTTGCTGTCCAGTTCTCCCAGCACCATTTGTTAAAGAGGCTGTCTTTTTTCCATTGGATGTTCTTTCCTGCTTTGTCAAAGATGAGTTGGCCATACGTTTGTGGATCTAGTTCTGGGGTTTCTATTCTATTCCATTGGTCTATGTGTCTGTTTTTGTGCCAATACTATGCTGTCTTGATGATTACAGCTTTGTAGTAGAGGCTAAAGTCTGGGACTGTGATGCCTCCTGCTTTGGTCTTCTTCTACAAAATTACTTTGGCTATTCGGGGCCTTTTGTGTTGAACATGGTCTTATACCAAGCTGTACCCACTAGTACATCTGGTTCATGATGAATAACTTTTGGTAAACGGTTATTTTAAAAGTTTTTTTTTGGCAGCTTTTTAAAATCTGATTTAGTTATGTAATTAGTTACTATGGTTGCAGCTTTTTATGTCACCAACTGACTTCAGAATTTGGTGGACATTGCTTACCCTCTGCCATACAGGTACACTCAATTTAACAAATGTTCATAGAACAGATGCAATAATTACTAGAAACAGTAAAACAAACAAACAGCAGAGGAACTGATTATCTTATATCTTCTGGAAGCACAGATAACAGAACTGTGCTTTGGACTGTATTTATTCAAATCAGTTGCTGTGTATTATCACTCTTTAGAGTTTGGGTTTTTTTCTTTGTGTTTGTTTGAGAGTCAGTTTGGGTCTTTGAGTGGTTTGCTAAGATGTCCAGGAGAAAGCCAAGAGTGGGTTTGTGAGAACAGTTACTTTTGCCTATGGTTCTTTTAACAGCACATGTCAGCTTTATTTTCATTTATTCATTATTTTATTTGGCTCACTGTTTCATACCTCAGCCTCACTCCAGGACCTAAGAGGTCTCAGTCTTTGTACTGGTCCTTAGAATCCATTCCCACAAAGTTACCTCACTGATCACATTGCCTGCCAGTGACTTCTGCCTCTCAGAAGGATCACAGGGCTCCACGCTGACCCAGCAAGCCCTGAGATTCTGATCTGCCAAGTCCTGTCCTGTCCAGGCCTCACACATTACATTCCCTTCTGTAATCACAAGTGTGACTTGAAAATTGGTGTTTTTGCATACTTGTATGTGTGAATGCAGTACCTTGCAGCTGCTAGCACATGTACGTGTGTCAGTTTTAGGGGACTGGTTCTGCTTTTCATTTCCCAGAAGTCACTACCATGCAGATTTTCTGAGAAATGTTTGTGTGTAGCAGGTTAATGTTCTGGTTTTTGTCCTTTTTGTTTCCTGTTCTTATTCCACACTGTGATGTTGCCCTTCTTGAGAGGCAATGATGCCAGATAGGAGGATGGACAGGCTGAACACAAGGATTAGAAGGAAGTGGTTTCCTTAGCAACAAAAACCTTGCGAGGAAAGCCACACTACTCAGCCACTACTCATGTCTCTCTTCGTCTGGTTTAAATAACACTGAGGTTCTGAATGCTAAGTACATATCTGATTCTGAATCATTTCTAGTGGAAATGATAGCAAACTGGCACTGTCTACAAAAACTTGAAAATTTGACAAGTGTGCAACATACTTTTATATGTTAATAGACACCTCCAAAAGTATCTCCTTCCTATTAGCGTGTCATTGCTTTTGTACTTTTCATGACTTGAAGCCGCAAAATAGTTTTCTCTCTCAAAAACAAAGCAGGTAAAGAATTTGCAAAAATCCAGATTAAAAAAAAAAGTTATAAGAAAACTCCCCTTACACCTGTAATGTTTGCTGTCTATCCCAGTGGTCAAAAATCAATCTGTGGATTAAATGATAGGGTAAGAAAGTCACTCTAATTTAGTAACTTGATTCTGGTTCTAGTAGTACTTCATTTTAAGATCTTTAAATTATTCTTTTCTTAATTCTGCGCTTATTTTATTGATATCCTGACACTAGAGTATTAACATTTGAGTGATTATTAGTCATTAAATGGGAGCTGACACACTGCACTTGGTTCTCCATATTTACTGATCAGCACTTAACATTAATAAACATCTCATACCACACAACCAGGCATAAGTTTGGCACCTGAGTATCATACCAGACTTAGTCACAAAACTGTCATTATATCTGAACACAACTATTGATGAAGGAAAGATCACTTGCCAAACTATTACCTCTAAAATACCGGTCCATCTTTGAAAGATCAGTTATTATCCATTATTTTCTTAAAATTTTTGACTTAATAATCATTGGTAACATTGAGTGGAGGAGGGGCACAGAGAGAGGGAGACACAGAATCCAAAGCAGGCTCCAGGCTCTGAGCTGTCAGCACAGAGCCGGACGTGGGGCTCAAACTCACAAACTGCAAGATCATGGCCTGAGCCAAAGTCGGACGCTTAACCAGCTGAGCCACCCAGGCACCCCAGTTTATTTATTTATTTTGAGAGACAGCGAGCGTGGGGGAGGATCAGAGAAGGAAGGAGAGGGAGAATCCCAAGCAGACTCCACACTGTCAGTGCAGGACTCACGAACCATGAGATCATGACCTGAGCTGAAATCAAGAAACGGATGCTTAACCGCCTGAGCCACCCAGATACCCCCCCAAAAATGTTTCTTATTTGAGCAAATCTGGTTAAGAGTATAAAACAATGCTGTCCAACAGAGATACAATGTGAATAAAGTTAAAAAGCCATGTATATAGTTTAACATTTTCTAAAAACTGTTTTTGTAAAAAGGAAAAAGAAGTGAAATAATATTTTAAATACTAAAATATTATTAATACATATAACCAATATAAAATTATTGAGATTTTTACATTTTTAATACTTCATCTTCAACATCTGACTTGTATTTTACATTTAAGTTTATCTTAGTGTGAACCAGCCTTATTGCCAGTGCTGAACAGCCACAGGTGGTTCATAATTACTGTATTGGATAGCACAGGTATAGAGCATAAAATATCACCAAAGGCATTTGAGGTTCACCTTCTTAAAAGTATGATGACCCTGCAGAAATACTATTTTTCTTAGTAAGATAACAGAATCCATATCTTGAGGTGTTTGGAAAAGTTAACAAATTGGCAATGTTTTCTGAATTTAATATTAGGTGCTCCCCAAAAAAGTGTTTAAACGCTCCTAAGAACTTTCCCAATGTTCTTCCCAGAGACTGTAATTAAGTTGATGGTAATAGATTAGAAACCAGTGGCAAACTTAGTGAATTCTGTTTTGCCCATGAAATATTCTTGGAAAAAGTTCCTCACAGATTGAGTAGATCGGGTTGTGGTATTAGCATAATAGAATTGAGAATATCTTGCAGAAACCAGCTCTTTACTGAATTATTTTATAACCACTATTTTTAGAATATAAACGTACACAGTGTGGATCCGCGGTGACTGAAATGAGGAAATTGTAAATTCTTCTAAAGGAGGTTTCATTCCAGTCTCCTTGATTACAGAGAGATACTTCCTTCTCAGAATGCTATTCCAGTGAAGAAAAAGAGAAAGGGAGGAAAGGAATGGTTTAGCTTTGCCAACTGGCTGAATTAAGCAAATTTCTTTTTCTCCCAATTTCCTGTAATATTTACAAACCATTTTCAGAAAACCTAGGTAGCAAGGACAAACTAATTTTTGAATAATTTCCATGGATGAAGATATCCTAAAGATTTTTGGAATAAATAAGGAACTATTATGTGAGCTCACAAAACTAATTTATAAGCTTTCTATTTTTAAATTTTTTTTTTTTCAACGTTTATTTATTTTGGGGACAGAGAGAGACAGAGCATGAACGGGGGAGGGTCAGAGAGAGAGGGAGACACAGAATCGGAAACCGGCTCCAGGCTCTGAGCCATCAGCCCAGAGCCTGATGCGGGGCTCGAACTCCCGGACCGGGAGATCGTGACCTGGCTGAAGTCGGACGCCCAACCGACTGCGCCACCCAGGCGCCCCAAGCTTTCTATTTTTAAAGAAATTCAAGACAAGTGTTTCATTTGGAGATTCTACCCCCTATCATTTATTAATACTGTCATTAGCCCAACTGGATTCCTGAATGTATACTGTCACTAGACAACTTAAGCCTAGATTGTAAATAGTTAACAGTAACCTATTTGTGAATTAAAGTGAAAAACCATACATTACACAATGGGTGAGATTAATGGGAGAACTAGACTTCTACATGTAAGGATCAGAGTAGCTTTTTGGGATACAGAAGCAAGGAACAACAAATAACTTATGGCACATTACCAGGAAACTCATTTAACTCATTGAGCCAATAAATATTTTTAGAACTACCATATGCAAATTGCTTGACTGAGATGCAATAGGAACTCAAAGACAAATCACATGTGAATTCTGCATTTAAGGATTTATAAGTTAGTGGATGAGAAAATACCATAAAGAGCTATAATGGAGGCTTAAGAATCTTGAGATCTAAAGAAGAAAGATAAGGTTTAAGGGTAGAGGCTATTATTGTCAGGAAAGGAGTCAGAGCAGCGACTTAGAGGAAGCAGACTTGGACTGGTCCCTGATGGAAGGGTTTAGTCTCACGAAAGAAGCAGAGGGCACTGAGGGAGAGAAACTATGAGCAAAGGGAAGACTCCTGAGGGAACACAAGAAAACTTTGATTCAGAAGTGATAATATATGTTCCTGCATTGCTCAAGGATTATGTTCTGCACGGAAAGAAATTTTCACATATTAATAATGGTGATTCTATGCAGTTTTTCAGCATCGGTTCAGATTTTTTAACTAAGAAGTCACTTTCGATCATAGCTTGCAGTAAAATAAATTCTATGTGCAAATCATAAGCATGTGCCTCTTTCTCAAGTTTTGTGCTATTTCAGGGAATCAGATTCGTTAATTAACTCACTGGTTTTGCCCATATAGGTGTTACTGGCATTAAGATTTGCCAGCATAAAGAAAAATTATTCATGTAAAATGGAAAAGAGAGATTAGTTAAAATAATATGAATTATAATTTGATGTTATCAGTAAAAAGTATAGGCAATTTCTTATCCAGTAAATTTTGGCCTTATGTATTTTTTCTGATATTTTACTTACATGATGTCTATAGCAGGTCTACAGGCACTTTCTTTAGTGATTTGTTATAAATTTTTTTAAACATCTGTTTATTTTTGAGAGAGAGAGAAGCAGGGGAGAGGCAGAGAGAGAGGGAGACACAGAAGCAATAGCAGGCTCTAGGCTCTGAGCTATCAGCACAGAGCCGGACTGTGGGGCTCAAACTCACAAACCATGAGATCGTGACATGAGCCGAAGTCAGACACTCAACTGACTGTTTTAATGTTTGTTTAGTTTTGAGAGAGAGAGAGCGCGAGCAGGGGAAGGGCAATATGGGATTGCTGGAGAGTTCATTTCAACTAGTGGAGGACTAGAGTTGATGGATATGCCCTAGCCTCCTATATATCAAGAGATAGTTGTAAGGCTATGATTTCTCAGTGGGTCACCAGCTGGAGCACCCCTGGATACAAGACTAACTAGTTCCCTAACACACCCTTTGCTGACTTTCTGGTTTTTTTCTGGCTCTCCACTCTCACTCCCAAATAAACCACTTGTACTCGTCAGGCTCTAATTTATGAAAGAACCACATATCACCATTCTTAAAAGGAATTAGGCACTTAAAAAAAATTAAGGTTCAGTAACAAGGTGACTAAAGAACTTCCATCAGGGCCCATCAACAGAATGCTGAGAAAATCAGAACCCTGTGTATAAAAATGGATTATAATCAAAATATTAACTTTCGTATCATTGGTTTTAAAGCTGGAATATACTTCCTAACAAAAACACATCACAATGATGGCTAAATTCCTGGTTAACAGAAATGAATTAAGCTCACAAATAACAGAAAAAAATTAAGTAATAAATGTAACTCATCCTATTTTATGAAGTATATATCATTAGTGTGCAGGGGCTGCCATAATAAATACCAGACTGGGGGGCTTAAACAAGAGAAATGTATTTTCCCACAGTTTTGGGGGCCAGAAGTCTGAGACCAAGGTGTTGGCACGGTTGGTATCTTCTGAAGCCTCCCTCCTTAGCTTTTAAATGACTGTCTTCTCCCTGTGTCTTCATATTTTCTTCCTTCTGTGCACACCTGAGTCCTAATCTCCTCTTCTGATGAGAACACAAGTCATATTGAGTTAGGTTCCTCCCTAATGACTTTATTTTGACTTAATTACCTCTGTAAAGACCTTGCCTCTGAATACAATCACATTCCTAAATTTTTTTTAATGTTTACTTATTTTTGAGAGAGAGAGAGCACACGAGCAGGGTAAGGGCAGGGAGAGAGGGAGACAGAGAATCTGAAGCAGGCTCCAGGCTCTGAGCTGTCAGCACAGAGCCCAATGTGGGGCTCAAACTCACAAACTGCAAGGTCATGACCTGAGCTGAAGTCAGGCGCTTAACCCACTGAGCTACTACCCAGGTGCCCCCAAAACAATCACATTCTGAAGTACTTGGGGTTAGGGCTCCAACATACAAATTTGGGGAGAAGGACACAATTCAGCCCATAATACACCTTTATCTTTAAACTTTTAGTTTTCAACTCTTTGATAAATGTTAAGTAATCAAATAAACAATGAAATCACATCAACTAAAGAATTAGAACATTGTAAATACCTTTGAAACCATTTGTGGTCTCCCTCCCTCTCCTAACCCCATCCTTCCCTCCAAGAAGTAGACACTAACCTGAATTTTATCAATTACTTGCTTCTTTTATAATCACATATGAATGCATACTTCAGCAATGCATTGTGTTTTTGAACTTTACAAAAAGAGTAATGATTTGGGACACCTGGGTGGCCCAGTCAGTTAATCATCTGACTCTTGATTTTGGCTCAGGTAGTGATCTCAGGGTTTCTGTGTTCAAGCCCCCACATCAGGGTCTGTGCTAGATGTGCAAAATAAATAAATAAATTTTCTCAATATAAATAAATAAAATAAATAAATAAAATTAATTAATTAATTAATTAAATAAATAAATACAGTACAAATAAATAATTTGTATTTATTAAATAAATACATAAATAAGTCAGACACTCAACTGACTGTTTTAATATTTGTTTAGTTTTGAGAGAGAGAGAGTGTGTGAGCAGGGGAAGGGCAATATGGGATTGCCATAAATAAATAAATAAATAAATAAATAAATACAAACTTAAAAATAAATAAAATAATATATATTATTATTCAAAATAAATAATAAATAAATAAATTAAATAAATAAATAAATAAATAAATATAAATAAAATAAATAAATAAATATTCAAAATAAATAAATAAAAACTTAAAACATAAAAAAATAGTACTGCTTTGTGTATGTCTTACGGGACTTGCTTTTACGTCTCAGTATGTAAGATTCTTCCACACAGAAGTAGGTATGGTTCATTCATTTCACTGTTTTATAAGATCACATTAAGTGATTCCACTAATACATAACTGTTCATTCTCCTGTTGATAGGAATTAGCTTTTCAGGCTTTTGGTTATTAATTATACTGCTGTTGTTGTACATATCTCTTTCACATGTGTAAGAGAGATGCTTTATACCCAGGAGTGCAATTGCTGAATTGTAGGTAATGTGATTACTTACCTTTACAGGATGACACTAAATTGTTTTCTTAAAGTGATGGTGCCAATTTATGGTCCCAACAAGTGTCTCAGATTCCTTGATCATGTGTATTGTGGCCAGTACAGGATATTGTCACGTTTGTAAATTTATGCCAATGTAGATGTCAAATGATAGGAAATTGTGTTTCTAATTTACATTTTCCTGACAACTAATAATTATTATGAGTCTCTTATGTTTATGAGCTATTAATGTTTTCTCTTCTATTAAAATGCTTCTGTGAAATGCTTCTTTTTATTTTTTCACCCACTTTTCTACTCAGCTTTTTTTGTCTTTTTTATTTATGACTTTTTTCTGTACCTGAAAAATGGAATTCTGGAATGGAATGGAATTCTGTTCCATTTATGTCTATATTTGTGGAAGTTGTCATATCTTTTTATTTGCATGTATTTTGAACAGAAATTCTTAATTTTGATGTAGTTGAATTTAGCACTCCCTTGTTTTCTAACTATTGTTTTTGTGTGTCCAAAAAATTCTTCCCTATCCTGAGTTTATGTTTTTCTCCTAAACCTTTGTCTCATATATGTTGCTTTTTATGTCTTGTTTTCCTCTCCTGATGTTGTAACTGTATTTCCTTTAAAGTGTTCATGGTCTATTCCTCACATTTATATCTTAATTGCTTAGGTAATTGACTTTTGGGTATGGTATGAGGTAGGGACCAAATTCCATTGTCCTTCTGCATAAATAATAAATTGTCCTATCAATGTTAGAATAAAGTCACCAGTTTGCTTTTGTACCTATTGCTAAACATTTCAATTGAAACTAAAACTTCAGAAAGAGGAGGAAGTAGATAAGTTGTCATAAGAATATAAGTATATAGTTAGTAGCCAATCAGCCATTTTGCTAGGTGAACAGGTAGTGGAGCCTATAAAGGAGAAGGAAGAATGATTTGTACTGTAAAGACAAGCATCCTTCAATGCTGTGTTGAAAGGGAGACTGTAGAAGAAAAAAAGGTTAAGTGTATTCATTCAGGGTGAAGATAGTGAGATGAACCTTGTATTGGAATCATTTATAATACACAGGACCTTCACAAGCATGAATATGTAATCAGAAACCATCTGACCTTGATTTTAAAAATCTACATGCTTTAAGAAAACCTTTATCTACTGTCTCATTTAATTCTTTCATCTTGTCAGACATATATATAAGACAAAGAGAAATTCAGTCACTTCCCAAAAGACACATGGTGACTTGGGGACAAAGCTGTGCATATGGTTCAGGTTAGATGTGTCAGAGTAGTAAACTTAGAACTAAAAAAAATAAAAAAAATTAAAAAAAGACAGGGACACAATTTCTTTTTAAATACATCAACACAGTTTGAATACTTTTTTGGACTATTATTTATTTTCTAAATGTGTGGAAATGTAAACCACTAGTCTGATAGCAAAAAAAAAATGTATTTTGAAAATTTTGTTCTTTATGCCTACCCCAAGAAAGGTTAAGCCTAGAGATAATTTCTTCTATCATATTCCTAGCATGAGTGGATTTCCTCATTTAAAGCTTATCAGTTTGCATCACTGTAGAAAACATTAGCAATGAAATATTCCTCTCTTGATAAGCAAGTTGAACTTTCTCACCTCCAGTTAGCATGAATAGGTTTGTTTGGCTACTAACGAATAATAGTTTGAGGATAGCATAAAAGAGTAACAAAAAAAAAAAATCCTAGTAGTGTTTACCTTCACTAGACTTCTTTCATAGTTGATAAAATGTTACAAAACTCACAAGCTATGATCCATGAATTTATGACTTGGGGTTCTGTAACTTTATTTTCCCTTGTAGAAGAAAAAAAGACAATAGGTACAATAATTTGTCTTATAGACAGAATTTTCATTCTTTTACATCTGTGTTCTGTCTAATATGTGGGTTACAGCACTTGGCTGCCAGGAAATTATTTCTCAGAATATCTGCAAAAACAACTTTGCATCAGGAGCTTGGAATTCTGGAGAAATATTCTTCATTTTTTGAAACAAAATTATACTACAAATGGCTATTTAGCCATCAATTTCTCGAGTTTATGAAGTTGTGTTCAAATGGTTTCTGAATTTTTTGCATCCTCAAAACTTGACTCTCTCTTAACAATGATGCTATATTGGATAAGAGAAAAAACCACAGAGTGAGGACAGATATTTTTATGGAGAAGAACACGATGGAGCAAAAGGGAATCACATTGGTAAGAGTTTATCTTTAAATAAAAATTATAATAAGAGCATTACATAAAAATGTTGGTCTTGTAATCCCACTTCAATAATCTCTTTCATTCTCATCAATAAAAAAGTCCCCAAGTTTATTGAAGTGATATTGACACACAATAAATGTATGAGTTTTCACAAACACATATGCCCATGTAACCACCACAATCAAGATATAGAAGATTTCAGAAATTCCAAAAGATTCCCTGTATTCCTCCTTTACAAGTTCCTCCTTTGCCCTCTGACCCCAGGCTTACCAGTGTTCTTTCTGTCTCTAGAGATATAATTTGCCTTTTTTAGAGTTTCATATAAATGAATCAAAAGGTGAATAGTCTTTTATTTTTAAAGTCTTTCCCTCAGAACAATGTTTTTGATATTAATCCAGGTTGCTGAATGTTATCAGAAGTTTATCCCTTTTTTATTGCTAAGTAGTATTCTATTATATAGCTAGCATAATCTATGTACCCATTTATGGACAGTGCTCTGTTCTGACTTAGGGTTATTATGGATAAATCTGTAGAATTTCATAAACAACTCTTTTCATTGCTGTTGGGTGAATATCCAAGAGTAAAAGTGCTGGGTCAGTTGATACATAGATGTTTAACTTTATAAGAAACTACCCAACAGTTTCCCACAGTGACTGTACCACTCTACACCTGAACTAATAATGTATGAAAATCCTTACTCCATATTCTTGCTTTGTATTATACTGTGCATTATCAGTTTTAAAATATTTTACCTATGCTATGGAGTTTGCGTTTATATCTCATTGTTGTTTTAATTTGCTTTTCACTAATGAATAAGGGTAGCTTTTTAATTCTTCTTTTGCCATCTATTTCTTTTGTGAAAATTCCGTTAAAATCTTTCCCTAATTTTAACCAGATTGCTTCTGTTCTTATTACTGAATTTTAAGATTTTTTTATATATCTGGATCTGGTCTTTAAATATACTTCTTACAAATATTTTCTCTCAGTGTGGTATTTTGTTTTTTAATTGTGTCTATTGTTGAGTAGAAATTTAAAATTTTCATAATATCCATTTTTGGGGTTTTTTTATGCTTTGTACTTTTTCATCCTAAAAAATTTTCACCAACCTTAAGGTTGCAAATATTTTCTTCTGTTTTCTTCCAGAAGCTTTATAATTTTAGAGTTTATGTTTAGTTCTATGTTCCATTTAAAATTAATTGTTATGTACCACATTTAGGGACAAGGCTCACGGTTCATTTTTCTATCCAGTTGTTCCAACACCATTTGTTGAAAATACTATCCTTTCCTCATTGGTTACTTTCACGTGTTGTTGAAAACTAACAGGATATATGGTGGGGGCCAATTTTTTGCATTTCAATATAATTTTATAAATCATTATAAACTAGGCTATAGATCAATGCAGACCAATGGGATATAATGTGTCTTAGCCTGTTCAGGCTGCAATAACAAAATCCCACAGACTGAATGGCTTATAAAGAACAGAAATATGTTTCTCACCGCTCTGGAGGCTGGAAGTTCAAGATCAGGGTGCCTGCATGGTCAGTTTCTGTGTTTGGTGGGGTCCTCCATCCAGTTTATGAGCAGTAGTATCCCACCTAATTTCACATGGCAGAAGGTGTGAGAAAGCTTTCACAGGTGGGTTTTATAAGGGCGCTAATCCCATTCATGAGGGCTCAGCTTTAATCATCTCCCAGAGGCCTCACGTCCTAATGCCATCACCTTGGGCATAGGAATTGGGGGTCGGTCAGCAGGGAAAGGAGGAGAACACAAATATTCAGACCATGGTACAATTCAAGCCAAAATATATGAGGAACATACATAATTTAAATTTTTCTGGTAGCTACACTAAAAAGGTAAAAAATTAAACCCAAGAAATTATGTTTATTTAACTCAATATACAAAAGTATCTTCCTTGCAAAATGTTATCAATATGAAAGTATTGATGTGAAAATTTACATTCATTTTTGGCACTAGGTCATCAAAATCTGGGGTGTGTTTGTACTTACAGCATATCTTAATGTAGACTAGCCAGATATCCAGTATTCAATAGCATTATGTGATTACGTGGCTAACGGCTACCATTCTGGACAATTTATTTATAGATCAATTTGGAGGAAAACTGACAGATTAACAGCATTTAGTTGTTAATATTCATGATTACATTTTAATATATTAAGTTGTTATTTTCATTAAGTTGAAAATACTTAATTTCTGTGAGTTTTGGGAAGGTGGAGTAGCAGGATTCTGAGCCCAGCCTGGCCCACGGACACACTGAGACAACAGTTACATCTATGTGACTACCAGTGAAAATGACCTGAAGACTAGCAGAGCAGACTTTCCAAAGTCAATCATTGAGAAAGGCTGCACTGGAAAGGGTAGGAGCAGTGGAGACATGCATGGAAACCAAAGCCCTGGCATGACTAGCCACAAACAGGAGGGATACTACCAGCACAGAGAAGCAAGAGTATCAGATGCCAGACAAGGAACTCCTGACACCGGGGATACAACTGGCAAGACCAGTCCCCATTATGTCTGGCTTTGAAAACCAGCATGGCCTAACTCCGGAAGCTTTAAAAATCAGCAAGCTTAATTCTGGGAGAGCCGGACAGCTACAGGAAACTAAGCTCCCACCCTTCAAGAGTCAGCACACTAAATAACTCAGCCTGAGAAATGTTACAGAAGCAGAAACGAGCCTGGGGTGTATGTGAAGGAAATATATTCACTTATCTTAATCTCAGAACCTGTCTTGGAGCAACAGGGATCAGCAGTAGATTTCTCTGGGAACAAAATACTACTGGGCACCATTTCTCTTCCCCTTCCCTAGCCTAGACTGATGGACACTTAGAATAGCCTGCCCTAAAACCATATGCCCCACCCTGGCATTTTCCTGTGGACCTGCCCCATCCAACCCAACAGTCTAGGCAGACATCCCTTCAAAGTGCCTCCTGCTCTGGGGAGAGGGGAAGATAAGCCCATATCAGCATGCCTGCAGTTCCTGTAGCTGAACATCACAGATGGCCATGCAGGCAGCAAGCCCTGCCCTTTGATGTGTCTTCAGTTGTGACAGAGAGGCTAATTGCAGACAGCTCTCCCATCCACAAACACACAGCTGCTGTAGGTAAGTCTCTCAAAAGTGTGGAAAGCAACCCCTGGCCAGTGCACCCACAGCAGGCAAAGCAGGTCACTGCACCTGGCTGGGCTAAAGGCAGCCATGGCTTGGCCACAACAGAACGACACATGCAGCCCACAGAGGAGACACCATTGCTGTGCCTGGTTCTGGTGACCAGGAAGAGTTGCTCTATAGGGCACCACAGAACCTCTTTGCATAAGGCCACTACTTTTAAGACCAGGAGATATGGCAAAACTACCTAACACAGAATTAGACAAAATTACGAGCCAGAGGAATTTGTCAGAAATGAAAGAATGACAAAATTATAGTGAAAGAGCTAACTGAAACATATGAGGAGTACATCCGTTAAATAATTCAAAGTAATGGTCATAAAATACTCGCTGGACTTGAGAAAAGAGTGGACAGAAAATACAAAAAAAAAACAGAGTTGAAGAATTCAACAACTGAAATAGAAAATAAACTAGGGGAAATCAATAGATTAGTGTGTTGGGGTTATTACTGAGGATGATGAGATTATACACATTGCTTGGCTAGCTAAAATGTAACAGAGAAATTTCTGGTGGGCTGCAGTTAAGCTCAGGAGGGGCATGGGTAACCACCCTGACTGAGGAATGCCCTGGGGTACCTGCCCTCCCAGGTGTTTCTGCTGTCCTTGGGGAACAATGTATACATTGTATACAATGTATACATTGTATACAAAGTTTAGAAAAACTATAGAACACATAGACTCTTGCTGCAAATCTCTGATTTGTCTCTTGTGATTGTGCATTGTTAAGTCATGCACCCCCTGGTTTCACAAGCCTGAAATGTTAAACGCCCTCTGCATACAACAAGCCAACTGAGATCTGTGATTGGCCTGCAATAAATCAGAGTACTTACTAGTGAGGTGAACCAGGTCTTGGATCTTCGTCTGCGATCGTTGACCCCCATGTCTTCTCCTCTCTTTCGTAGCCAAGTGTGGAGTGATCTCATTTGTTGGTACAGAGTTTGCTGTCCCTTCTCAGCATTAGTGGATGAAGAAGAATGGGTCAGCAATCTGTAAGACAAGGTAATTGAAAGCAACCAAACTGAACAGCAAAAAGAAAAAAGAATAAAAAATGAGAACTAGTTAAGGGAACTTTGCAATATCATCAAACATAGTAACATTTACATTATAGGGATCCCAGAAGCAAAAGAAGAAGGGGTCAGAAAACTTACTTCAAGAAATAAGAGCTGAAAACTTCCCAAATTTGGAAAAGGAAACAGACATCCAGGTTCAGGAAGGAAACAACCTCTAAGAAGGATGAACCCAAGGAGGTCCTCACCAAGACACATAATAATTAAAATCACAAAAAGCAATGAAATTTAAAAGAAGCAAGAAAAGGGGCGCCTGGGTGGCTCAGTGGTTAAACATCCAACCTCAGCTCAGGTCATGATCTAGCTGTTCAGAGTTTGAGCCCTGCATTGGGCTCTATGCTGACAGCTCAGACCCTGGAGCCCGTTTTGGATTAATGTTTTTTAAAGAAGCAAGAAAAGAAAACAGTTACATATAAGCCTATCAGCTGAATTTTCACCAGAAATTTTTTTGCAGTCCAGAAGGGAGTGCCATGATATATTCAAAGTGATAAAAGTAAAAATCTCCAACCAAGAATAACCAGCAGGGCTGTCTTTCAAAATAGATGGACAGATAAAAAGTTTCTCAAACTAAAGTTAACAGGAATTTATCTCCACTAAACCAGGCTTGTGAGAATGTTAAAGGGAATTCTTTAAGTGTAAAGAAAAGGCCATAACTAGCAATAAGAAAATTAGGGAAGAAAAAATTTCACAGATAAAAGCAAATAGTAAATATTAATCACTTATAAAGTCAATATGGAGGTTAAAACACAAAAGTGGTAAAATCAATTATATCTACAAAAATTAGGCAAGGAATACAAGAAAATTTTAAAAAATATAGGACATCGTATAAAATGTGGAGAGTAAAGTAAAAATTCAGTGCTTTTTGAGTATGTACTTGTGACCATCACTTAAAATAGACTGCTATACATATAGGATGTTATATATGAACCCAAAGGTAACCACAAATCAAAAATCCTGTAATAGATACACAAAAATGAAGATAAAGGAATCCAATCATAACACTAAAGAAAGCCATCAAATTCCAAAGGAAGAGAGCAAGAGAAGAAAGGACTAGAAAAGAACTACAAAAAGAACCAGAAAAAAAAATTAAGAAAATGGCAATAAGTACATAAGTATCAATAATGACTTTTTATTAAAAAAATTTTTTTTATTATTATGTTTATTTATTTTGAGAGAGAAAGACAGAGTGTGAGGGGGGGAGGGGCAGAGAGAGAGGGAGACAGAATCTGAAGCAAGGCTCCAGGCTCTGAGCTGTCAGTACAGAGCCCAATGCCGGGCTCGAACCCATGAGTGGGAGATCATGACCTGAGTCAAAGTCAGATGCTCAGCCGACTGAGCCACCCAGGTGCCCCAATAATTACTTTAAATGTAAATGCACTAAATGCTGCAATTAAAAGAGAAAGTGTGACTGAATGGATTAAAAAAAATAAAACATCTATAAGCTATCTAATAGAGACTCACTTCTGATCTAAAGATATATACAGATTGCAAGTGAAAGGATTAAATATTTACCATGCAAATGGGAGTGAAAAAAAAACCCAGGTAGCAATATTTATAACAAATTAGACTTAAAATACAAAAGATAAAGGGACCAATCCTACAAGAAAATATATCAATTATAAATATCTCTGCACACAACATAGGACCACCTAAATATATAAAGCAAATATTAAGAGACATAAAGGGAGAAATCGACAGTTATATAATACTAGTAGAGGAATTTGACACCCCACTTACAACAATGGATAAGTCATCCAGACAGAACATCAGTCCGAAAACAGTGGCTTTGAATGACACACAGACTAGATGGACCTACCAGATATACACTGAACATCCCATCCAAAAAACAGTAGAATACAAATTCTTTTCAAGTGCACATGGAACATTCTCTACAATAGATCATAGTCACAAAGCCAATCTCAATAAATTTAATAACACTGAAATCATATCAGACATCTTTTTTCCCCCACAATGGTATGAAACTAGAGATCAATTATAAGAAAAAAACTGGAAAAAAATACAAACACATGTAGGCTAAACAACATGCTACTAAACATGCAATGGGTCAGTAAAGAAAGTCAATAGTGCACGGATACAAATGAAAATGAATACACAACGGTCCAAAATCTTTGGGATGGAGAAAAAGCAGTTCTAAAAGGGAATTTTAGAGGGATGAATTTTACCTCAATAAACAAGAAAAACTTCAAATAAAAACCTAAACTTACACCTAAAGGAGACAGGGGAAACAAAAAGAACAAAGCCCAAGATGAATAGAAAGAAGGAAATAATAAGGATTAGAGTGGAAATAAGATAGAAACTAAAAACCAATGGATAAGATCAATGAAACCAGGAGCTGGTCCTTTGAAAAGATAAACAAAATTGATAAACCTTTAGCCAGACTTATCAAGAAAAAAAGAACTCAAAATAAAAAATGGAGGATAAATAGGCAACACTACAGAAATACAAAGAATTCGAAAACAATACTATGAAAAATTATATGCCAACAATTCAGTCACTCAGAAGAAATAGAAAAATTCCCAGAAACATACAGTCTTACAAAACCAAACAGGAAGAAACAGAAAATTTGAATGGACTGATTGCTAGTAATGAAATTGAATTGGTGATCAAAAAACTCCCCATACACAGAAGTTCAGAACCAATGGCTTCATAGGTAAATTCTAACAAACACTATATAAAAGTTAATATGTATTTTCTCAAACTATTCCAAAAAATAGAAGAAGAAGGAAAACTTTCAAATTAATTCTACAAGCCTAGCATTACCCTGATACAAAAACAAGACAAACATACGACAAGAAAATAAAAGTACAGGCCAAAATTTCTGATGAAGATAGAAGCAAAAATCCTCAACAAAATATTTGCAAATCAAATTCAATAATACACTACAAATATCATTCATCAGAATCAAGTGGTATTTATTCCAGGAATGCAAGGGTGGTTCAGTATTTTCAAATCAATCAATGTGACATATCCTACCAAAAAGAGAAAGGATAAAAACGATGTGGTCAACTCAATAGGTGCAGAAAAAGCATTCAACAAAATACAACATTCATTTATGATAAAAACTCTTAACAAAGTAGGTGTAGAGGGAACATACGTCAGTATAATAAACCTAAAGCTAACAACATACACAACAGTGAAAAACTGAAAGCTCTTCCTCTAAGATCCGGAGCAAGAAAAGGATATCCCTTCTCACCACTTTTATTCAATAACATACTCGAAGTCCTAGCTGTGGCAATTACACAAGAAAAAAAAAAAGGTATCCAAATTGGCAAGGAACAAGTAAAACTGTCAGATGACCTGATAGTATACTAATAAAACCCTAAAGATTCTACCAAAAAACTATTAGAACTGATGAATGGATTCAGTAGAGTTGCAGGATATAAAATTAATATACAGAAATACTGTGGAGAGACAAAAGGGAAAGACAGGCTGTGGAAGTGCAGTATTGTGCTGATACAAGAGAAAATCCTCCCCAAACCATGACTGGGGAATGAGAAATATGGAGAGTGCCAGTTTCTATTTTGCAAACAGCTTTAGGAGCTGAAGATTGGAGTGCAAACTAGGGCAACCACTCTGAAAAACAGCATAGAGATTCCTCAAAAAATTAAAGATAGAATTACTGTATGACCCAGCAATTGCACTACTAGGAATTTATCCAAAGGATATAGGAGTGCTGATTTGCAGGGGCACGTGCACCCTGTGTTTATGGCATTGCTATCAACAATAGCTAAATTATGGAAGGAACCCCAATGTCCACCAACTGATGAATGGATTAAGATGTAGTATATGTATACAATGGAATAGTATTTGGCAATGATAAAGAACAAAATCTTGCCATTTGCAACAATGTGGATAGAACTAGAGTGTATTATGCTAAGCGAAATAAGTCAGACATATATCATATAATTTCACTCATATGTGGAATTTGAGAAACTCAACAGATGAACATAAGGGAAGGGAAGGAAAAGTAAGATAAAAGCAGAGGGAGGCAAACCATAAAAGACTCAAATACAGAGAACAAACTGAGGGTTGCTGGAGGAGAGGTGGGTGGGTGGGGTGGGCTAAAATGGTGATGGGCATAAGGAGGGCACTTATTGGGATAAGCACTGGTGTTGTATATAAGTGATGAATCACAGGAATCTATTCCTGATGCCAAGACTACACTGTATGTTTGCTAACTTGAGAATTGAAAACAAACAAAAAAAAACTAACAAACAAAAACACCTGGCATGATTTTACTTGCTAAAGATTATATTTTTTGTGATAATTAACTTGTAATACTGAAATAAACTTTCAAAGTAAAAAATAAAACAAACAAAAATAATCACTATACCCAAAACAGAGTTTGTAACAAAATTAACATAAAATCAACAATGTTCTTATATATTCTTAAATAATTGGTTAAGTAATCTGATGTAATCCCATTTAAAATAGCAATAACTAAAAACAATATCACACAGTTCCTGGTATAAAACTTTAAACATCTACCAATAAAAGCTTGAGAAAATAGTTTATAATGTTTCACTGTAGAATGAAGAGGGATGGTAAAGTCTCAGAGACTACAAGATAAAAGTTAAAAATTGACTTTTGTAAACAAAAAGCACCATAAAGATTTGCTTCACATAATTGTCTCCACAAGATCATTAGTCTGCAATTAGAGGCCACTTCTCACATCATGCATTCCCAGAAGTTAACATCTAATATACCATAGGAGTTATGATATATGAATGAATGATTGAAAAATATTTTATTTCTTATTTTATTTCTAGTAATTTCTTCTTTGGTCTGTAAATTATACAGAAGTCCGTTAATTGCCAAATATTTGAGGATTTTCCAGATATCTTTCTGTTATTCGTCCCTAATTTAACTGCTTAACAGTATGGTTTAAACTGATTCACAATATGCCTTTCCTCAATGAATGTTACATGTGCACTTGAAAAGAATGTGTACTGTACAATTGTTGGGCATAATGTTTTATTTACATCAATTAAGTCAGGTTAGTGCTGTTTGAATCTTCTATATTATGGCTAATATTCTCTCTGTTTTGTCAATTACTGAGAAATGAGTGGTAAAATAGCCAAGTACAATTGTGGACTTGTCCATTTCTCCTTTCAGATTGATCAGTTTGTGCTTTATGTGTTTTAAAGCTCTTATTAGATATATAGACATTTAGAAATGTTATGTCATCTTGGCTAGTGAACTACTTTATCATTATCCTATGTTATCACTGGGAATAAAATTCTTTGTTCTAAAGTCTCCTTTGTCTTACATCAATATAGTCACTCGAGCTTTCTTATACTTAGTATTTTTATGGTATTTATATATTATAGTATTTCTACCCTACAGTATAGTGTAATTCCATATTATAGTATAGTATAATATAATATTTCCACATATTTTTAACTATTTGAATTTTTCTATTTAAAATAGGTTTCTTGGGGCACCTGGGTGGCTCAGTCAGTTGAGCGTCTGGCTTCGGCTCAGGTCATGATCTCGGGGTCTGTGAGTTCGAGCCCCACGTTGGGCTCTGTGCTGACGGCTCAGAGCCTGGAGCCTGCTTTGGATTCTGTGACTCCCTCTCTCTCTGACCCTCCCCTGTTCATGCTCTGTCTCTCTCTCTCTCTCTGTCTCTCTGTTATTTAATGTTAAATAAAACATTAAAAAATAAATAAATAAATAAAATAGGTTTCTTATAGATAGCAGTCAGTTGTATCTTGACTTTCTATATGTATGACACTCTGGTCTTTTGTGTTCAGATCATTTACACTTTGTTTAGATCATTTACATTTAATGTTATTATCAGTATGCTTATTTAAATCTTCCAACTTGTCTATTTGTTCCGTTTGTTCTTCTTGGTTTATTTTCCCTTTTCTTCTGTCTTTTTGAATTAAGCATTTGTTAACATTTTATTTTGTCTCCATTACTGGCTTATTACCTATATGACTTTTTTCAACATTTGCACTAAAGTTTATTATATCCAATTTATACTTATCACCATCTTTCTTCAAATTATATCACTTGTTTGTAACATATAAACCTTAAAACAGTATACTTTTTTTTTTCTTCTGTCCTTGGAGCTATTTTTGTAACATGTTTTACTTCTAAACACATGAAAAAACAGACAATATACTTTGAACAGTCAACCCTTTAACGAAAAAAAAGTCTCTTATATTTACCCATACATTTACTGTTTGTGGTGATATTTTTATGTTTAGGCCCAAGTTTTCCATGTGATGTCAATTTCCTTCTGCCTGGAGAACTTTAACATTTCAAGCCATCCTAAGTCTTCTAACGACAAATTTCTCAGCTTTTATCTGTTTGTTATTTTCACTGAAGACATAATTCTACATTTGATTTTTTGTGTGTTTCTCAGTACTTTGAAGACATAATTCATTTGTCTTCTAGCTTTTGTAGTTTATGGTGAGCAGCTTATACTCTAAACTTAGTCCAGAGAGAACTTACATGCTCTGGCAAGGTGAATTTCCAGACACAATAATGCTTTATTGTGTGTTTCTTCCCCGTCCACCAGTTAAATTTTCTACTCTGTAGAATTCCACATGAGGGTGTGTATTTACACTATCCTATAAAACTGTAATCTCTATGAAGGAAGGCTCTAAATGGCCAGTAAATGTTTTCAGTTAGTAAGTTTCATTATTTTCATTATGCTGCATAAAATATTTGGTTAGGACATCTTGGTTCTATCTGTTTTAAGGGCCTAAACTATGGTAGCTGAGATGAATAGTCATTGATTTCAAGATACCTTTTTTGAGTACTTTGTATGAACTGGACACTGAATGAATCTTATGAGATACATATTATTATCTCTATTTTACATATGAGAAAAGTGAGGCTCAAGAGTTATTCAAATTGTCTGAACTGAGGGTTGATGGGGGGTGATGGTCACTGAGGAGGGCACCTGTTGGGATGAGCACTGGGTGTTGTATGGAAACCAAGTTGACAATAAATTTCATATTAAAAAAGTAAGTAAATAAATTATGTGAGCAATACCCATGATCTGAACATCTTCATAAATGCCACTTCTTTGAGACAGATTTGGACAGTTAGTATAACACTATGTATCCTGTATATCTTGCATATTATATGTGCTTAGATGCAAGTCTGTCTTTCCTCTTAAAATTTTTAAGGTTTATCAGAGCCTGCTAGGCTTCCTGAAAATTATTAAGACTTTCATGTATTCCAGGGCTCAGAATTCTTATTTATTTAGTTCTAAATAATTTAATTATAATCTATAATCTAATTATAATTTCAAGTGGCAAAACTCAACTAAAGCAAATATGAAGAATTTATTGTCTCACATAACCAATCCACAGCAAATGCAAGTGTGGAATTGGACTTAAAGATGATAGGATTTGGGGACTTAACCCAATCAGGTTTATTTTTCTCACTATCCTGTCTCTATGATTCTTTCTGCATATCAGACATTCTTTTTCCAATTTCAGATGAAACTTCTTCATGATTGGAAATATGGCTCTAGATCACTCCAGACTACAAAACTTCCATCTATGTAACTTGAAAAGCAATAACGAGATCATGACAATCTCCCATTAGATACTACTAAGAAGTCCTCTAGTTCAGTTTGAGTCACCCATTTGGTGTTACTACAATCCTTGTAGCCTCAGAGATAGAGCAGTATGTTCAGCTCAGTATGTATCAGGGACCCATCCCACTTGTAGCTAGGGAAGTGGTATACTAAGGGAAGTCCCCACTAGGAACACACGGATGGATTGGGGAAGGAAAAATTCCACAAAAGAATGGGATATTGCTTAGGATAATGTAATGTGGGGCAGGATGCCAGTTTAACAAAAACAGCAGCTACTACAACATGGAAGCATTTTTAGACACTGAGGTTTTGTTGGAATTTTTTTTAAAGGAAGGTTTATTGGCATGGGGGTAGTACCTTGAATGGAATGCACTTTCCCTTTAAACTTAGAGAATTGGCTTCATAGCTAAACAATATGTGGAAGTACTAGAATTTTCTTCCCTTTTCTTCTTTCTTTCTTTCTTTCTTTCTTTCTTTCAGAAGCATTTTCAATTATATAGCTAAACTCTACCATTCTCATAGAGGTAGAAGATATGGCTCAGGTCATCGATAAATACTCAAGTAAATATTTAAGACAAAGTATTTAAACAGCCTATTTCAGATAAACCTTATAAACCAATGTATATACATAAGCTACTCCTTTCTAGAAATATTTCTCAATATGATATCAAGAATTTACATTTTAAAAGTTCCACCAGACCTTATAATGCTACAACGGGGTTTAGGTTTTCATAGAAATTCATATTGCCAAACTACAGGTCAAAGAATATGTGACTTTGAAGGCTGAACTCTCAATTTTAAATTCCTCTTTTATTCATGTTAGGTTACACCATAATATAAGTAGAGAGAAGGGCTGCATATGTTGTCAAACTTAATGGCAAAAGTTACATAGATTGGCTAATTAAATAATAAGTGGATTCTAACTTATATTGAGGTGAAAGTCAGAATTCATCAGTGTGAGTGTTATTTGACAGGGGTGATAAATCTTGTTCTCCGGGGTTGATATTTTCAATACCCTTGTGCATCCTAGGGCATTTCAACTACACTAGGAGGGTTAGATTAGCAGCAGCCTGATTTACTGATACCTTTGGGGGGACACTCTAATTAGCGCATATCTGTGATCTTTAAATAGCTTAAAGTGGATCATGCAAAGTTAAAGAGATAAGGAATGTTATGTGAGTATATGCACAAAGAAACTACATATACAAGGAGATGATGACAGAGGCTTGAGTAGGGTAAGAAAACAAAACATTAAGAGAGTTTCCTAGAATGAAGAAAATGGAGACAAACTATTTTCAGGACTTACAATTCATTGTTAAAACCTCAATGAAGTCACCTAGTCAATGTAAGCATTTTATAGTAAATCATTGATTTGGATCTTAAATGGTGCAAGGAAGTGAATGTACAGAGGTATTTTATATTCAAGGATTTCTTCTGATCACTCTTTTAGTTTTTTTCCTCCATGTTATTTTCCTCCTATTATCATCTCTACTTTGCTCCAGATACCACTGACTGAATCTTTAGTGAGAAGTGATAGACCTCACACTAGCCTCCAGGAAATAGTATAGTCTCATTTATTCTCAATACAAAACTATAGCAATTTAAGAAACGAGAAGAATAAATTTGTGTTGATAGTGTTGGGACCCCTCCACCTGAAAGAGCAGACCTAGGCTGGCTGACTAGTGACTATGTCCCCGACATGGCCGCAGAAAGAAGTTCCCGCTCAAACCTCAGACCACGCATCCTCCCCTTGAGTAACTTATGTTTTCTAAGAAGGCAGGCTACTGATTGATGCATTCTTCTGAAGTCTGAGGTGGGAGGAAGGGGAGTGTGAGAGGCATGGAAAGTGTGAGTAGAAGAGGGAGGGCTTCTCTCAGGTAGGGGCCAGAGGCAGGAGCCCTCAACTCTGTCCAGGCTTAGAATGACCTGGGAGCATTTTAATAACTGACCCGTCCCCAAACCAATTAAATCAGAGTCTCTGGGGATGGTGCTAGGTATTTATATAGCACAGCAAGGCTGACAGCCAATGGTTAATAGGTGATCAGTGAGAAAGGTTCTGTATACACTGAGGCCAAACATGTTAAACAACTTCAGACACAGTGGTTCTTAAACTTCAGGTGCATCAAAATCTCCTGGAAGACTTGTTCAAACACAGATTACTGAGCCCCATCCCCAGAGTTTCTGATTCAGTGGGTCTGTGACCACCAAGACCAACATTTGCATTTTTAACAAGTTCCAGGTGATGCTGATAATTGCTGATCTAGGACCACACTTTGGCAGCCAATCAGCTGAGGCCACGACCCTTCCCCAGCCAATCGGTTAAGGCCATGATCCCTATAAAACCTTTGTGCTTTTGAAACTCGGGCTCTCTCTCCAGTATCTCCCCCACTGCTTCAGTGCAGGTAGGGGATTGAGCTCGAGCTAGCTCAAATAAAGGCTCTTTGCTTTTGCATCGGACTCGGCTCCCTGGTGGTCTTTGGGGATCACGAATTCTGGGCATAACACACCCATGTAGCTTTGGTCTCTATGAAGTCACAGGGATAATCTAGTAAAGACTAACTAGTCTGATTTACAGAATGGGAAAAAAAACTACTAACCTCAAGAAATACAATGGAATCATGGTAAAGATGATCCAACATATCAAGCTGAGCTCTCAGTTTTGTAAAACCTTACATATGCTAATTCTTTCCCCACTGAAACAGTTTTCATCTTGCCACTCACTTTAGCTTTTTTTCTCATCAGCAAGGATGGAGGAGGAAGTCTGCAAATGAGAACCTCACTTCCAACACGGAGGTGGTTGTCTTTTGTAGCCCCATCCTCTGAAGACTTGCAGATTGTGACCTGTGATAGTTCCAGCCAACACATACTTAAAGATACCATTTGGGCTATAAATGTTTTCCCTGATATCCAGCACCAATAAAGAGACTGAACACTAAGGATATACTGGTAGTAGATACATTGCATCATAAAGCATTTAGGTTGCTAATGAGAATGCAGGGCACTTAAGGATCAGTAGTAGTTGTCATATAAGACATTATCTGGAGATTAAAGGACAAAGAGCTGAAGGCCTTATTTTAAATGTATGAATGGAGAGCAATTCAGTCCAGTGTGAAAAAGAGAGATGTGGGTTATCCACTGTAACATCTTTGCCTGTGGCCTAGGCATCCAAGATTGCTCACCTCACTTCACTTTGTATAGACTAATTTCTAAAGTCTTTTCAATGACCACCAAGAACTAAGGCTTAGATTTTTTTTGCTTTGTTTTTCAGTATTTGCTGAACTCTCTTTTGGAGATCACTAAAATATACATTAACTTTCCCAAGCTATTGAAGAGTGATAGAGAAAAGCAGAAAGAGGACTTTCTTATCAATTTTATCAATAAAAGCAGAAACAGTAGTGGCAGCAACAATTTTTTGTGTTAGGCAATGAGGATGAAGAGAAGCTTTTGGGTCAGCCTTAATGGATTTATGGTTAATTTCTAAATACCTTTTATAAAAAGAAGTGAATAAACTAGATGCAAAAACAAAAAAAAATTACTATCTACTTATGAACGGTACTTTTTAAACTTTTATGTGCTGCTGAGGTCTTTACTTTTAATACTTTTAATCATTTACAAACACCTAAGTGTACATCTGAAATATAAAGCAACCCTTCCGTATATAATAGTTCAACCCAGCTGGTTCATGGGCTCTTAACTTTCTTAAAATTGGAGTCTATTAATTAAAAAACAACTAAAAGGCCTTTCACTTTAAAGGTTACATCTGTTATGAGTTTAAGTCACTAATATACTAATTAATTAGCAACTACTTAAAAGAGGAAATACATCGTTTAAAATACCTAAGCAAAATTCAAGGAACAATGTGGATATCTGTAAGAAATTAATTTATTATCCTGGGCATGGAAAACTAGTATACTTACTGTTATACCTATGTGGAAGCTCAATTTAAAGATATACAAAGTGGGGCGCCTGGTCAGTTAGCGTCTGACTCTTGATTTCAGCCCAGGTCATGACAGCGCAGAACTTGCTTGGGATTCTCTCTCTCCCCCCTCTCTCTGCCCCTACCCAGCTCGCTCTTTATCTCTCTATCTCTCAAAAATAAATATATAACTTTAAAAATGAATAGAAGAGTTACAAAGCACTAGTATGTTTAAAAATTCTATATGATATATGTGGTATGGAAGGCAGCCTTCAAAATAAAACATGTAATATGATTTCAACTGTGGTGGGTTATATGTATGTATTTATGAAGAGTTATACACTGAAATGTAAAGTTAGTGGTAGGCTGACAGATGAGTATTATAAATTCTTCATAATTTTTTGTTTTCTGAAATCCCCACAGTGAATAAATATTGTATTTATTATTAAAAATAAAGTAGTTCATGTATTATGAGTACCTATGGACTGATTACCTGATACACGATTTAGGGAAATTGTGGTTGAAGTCTGAACTCTGTGCAGTTGTCGATCCTCTGTTCATTGTGAAATATGGCACTTACAGTACACTGGAATTTTCAGGACAATTCCATTTCCAAGTGCAATTTGGAATATATTACCTAATAGTGTCATAAATGAAGAAAAACAGCAAGTAGATTTACAGAGTAATATCATTACAATTTTAAACACTGGCAAGCAATTCACGAGGAATTAAAACTGATTTTTTAAAAGACTGTTAAGTATATGTAGGTGATGACAGAGTTTGTTATAACTAAGATTGTCTTTTTATTTTAAAATTTAGAATCGGAAAATTTTGAACATTGTTAAACTATGCAAGCAAACTTTCCCACTTATTTCTTACTGTGGGTTACCAGTGTAATTAACAAATAGTTTTATTTCTCTTCTTTGTCAAAAGATGAACTCTTAAAAAAATAAAAAACAAGTATTTGAAAACTCTAAGTTCAACAAAGTGCAAATAAAAATGTGCTACTACCTGGGGTAACTTCTAAATTGCTACTTACCTATTTTCTTTAGCTGGTGAAACATTTTATTAGATGAAGGGGACAAGTGTGTGGCTTCTGAGTTCTTGTAATGAAAAGAGTAAAACTGTTAGCATTTTTTTTTTCATTAAAATTTTTTTTTCAGTTTATTTATTTATTATGAGAGACACAGAGTGAACAGGGGAATGTGAGAGTGGGGCTCTGTAGGTTACAACAGAGAGACTGGGGACATTAACTTATTATTTATAATTAAAAGCTAGAAAACTGGAAAGAAATATTTTAGCAAAAAAAATATCATTTGCAATAGATTTTTTTGAAGTACATGCAGTGTCTTTTCTAACAGATTTAGAAATAGCTCAGGGAAAGGGGACTTACAGCAAACTAATTATTGTTACTGGAAAATAAATGCCATTTGAGAACCATTTGACTTATAAAGGTTATTAAAATCATAAGAATATATATTTAAGTTATAGTAACTGGTTCTGATGACTCTGGGTAAATTTTTGACTAATGTTTATTCTGAAGTTTCACTTTGTCTTCTGTGGCTTTGTTTTCAGAAAATAAAGAGGTAAATCTTTGCATTTTGCAAGCAAAAAATATTCTGGGGTATTTTATACTTCTTAATACTACTTTTGGAATTGGTCTTCCAAAGTATGCTTGTTTATTCATCGATTGAAAGAAATAATTTAACTATAGCAAAAACAACAACAACAACAACAAAAAACAAAAACAAAACCTCAATTCATTGTTTTTCTGGAGCAAATGATATTAATATCCATTTATGAAGTGTGATGATTATACTATTTATGTAAGAAGAGATGAATACTTGAAAAGTTATTTATATATGAAATTTATATTTATCGATTATATTTCCCATCTAAAACTCCAAAATGCACTTAAATATAAACAGGAGAGCTGCATGATATGACAAAACTGTCCTTCAGACAAAAGAAAAATATTATCAAAATATACATTTTTTAAATGTCTGGGAAAATGGTAGCTAAAATACACGACTGGCACCCTATATTCTTAACTGCAGACCAGGTAACTAATTTCTCTGCATCAGCAGCCACTAGGTTGATAGGTGGAAAGAGGGGGCCCTAGAAGCCTCAAGCTCTTTCAGGTCTGGATCAAGAGGGCTGCACTGAATTTTTCCTGCTTTGAAGGGACAGATAGTGCTTTGTAGACCATTCGGAAAAGTCAAAGCAATAATAATAATAAAAGTCAAAGCAAAATAAGATAAAATATTTACACTAATTTCCAGACACGGAGATCCATGTGACAATCTTTAGAAGGTGTATAGATTGACCTAGCATTTGGGAAGCTATAGGGAAATTTGATCAGGTAGGTTGGCTGAGTTCTCTTTACTAGGTAAACAGGATGGCAGCTGAGGGGTCTAGAGCGACCTTCTTCCATTGTCAGACAGAGCTTTAGGGACTTGCTGGCACCTCTGCACCTAGCCCACAACACCACTTTTGGTACTGCCACTTCCCAAGGTACTCCAGTGGCTGTCTGCTCCCCAGTGAGGAATCAAAGAAAAATGTCAACTTATGTAGATGATCCAAAAACCATAGAAAAAAACTAGAAGAAAGACACCTATGAAAGCTTAAATTTAAAATATAAGCAAAGATCTGGGGCGCCTGGGTGGCGCAGTCGGTTAAGCGTCCGACTTCAGCCAGGTCACGATCTCGCGGTCCGTGAGTTCGAGCCCCGCGTCAGGCTCTGGGCTGATGGCTCAGAGCCTGGAGCCTGTTTCCGATTCTGTGTCTCCCTCTCTCTCTCTGCCCCTCCCCCGTTCATGCTCTGTCTCTCTCTGTCCCAAAAAAAATAAATAAACGTTGAAAAAAAATTAAAAAAAAAAAAAAGTAAAATATAAGCAAAGATCAATAGCCTAACTACACTGTAAGGAAGTAGAAAGAGTAAACTAAACCAAAAGCTAAAGGGGCACTTCATCAACACAATAAGTGGCATGTATAGAAAACTTACAGCTCACATCATACTCTATAATGAAAGAATGAAAGCTTTTCTCTATGAACAGGAACAGAACAAGAATGCCTACTTTTACCACTGCTATTAAACGTTGTCCTAGAAGTTTTAGCCAGAGTAATTAGGCAAGAACAAGAAATAAAGGCATCTACATTGAAGGAAATAAGCAAAACTTATTTCCAGTTGATATGATCCTATATTTAGAAAACACAAAAAATCCACAAGCAAAACAGGCTACCAGAGCTAATAAACTCAGCAATGTTTCTTTTAAGTAAGCAATCCATTTACAATAGCATCCAAAAGATGCTTTATATCCAAAGAAATAAAATAATTTGGAAAAAGGTGGTAAAAGATTTATACACTTAAAACTACAAAACATTGCTGAAAGAAATTTAAGTAGAACTAAATACATGCAAAGACATCCGTGTTCATGAATTGGAAGACAATACTGTTACAATCTCATTGTTATCTAAAGCAATTCAATGCACTTCCTATAAAAATTCCAATGACCCTTTTTGAAGACCTGGAAAAAGCAATCCTCATATTCATATGGAGTTGCAAGGGGTCCCTAAAAGTCAAAGCAATCTCGAAAAGGAGAACAAAGTTGGAAGACTCACACTTCCTGATTTTAAAATCAGCAGTAAATCTACAGTAAAAGCACTGTTTTGTGTTGTATTGACATAATCAACATATATCTATAGAATAGAATTGAGAGTCCAGACATAAACTCCTACAACTGTGACCAAAATATTTTCAACAACCTTGCCAAGACCATTTAAAGAGGAAACAAAGTCTCAAGATGTACTGATGGGACTGGCTGGCTGAGGAGCCTGGCAGCTGGTGGGCATTCCTGTGGGCCAGATCACAGCCCCCTTAAGTGCCTGTGAGGGTCTGCATTTGGTCATAAGTATTGCCAAGCCCCAGAAAGCAGGTTCTTAAATACTAAATAAAAACTCCATGTTATTGCACTACTGGTGGGAATGCAAACTGGTGCAGTCACTCTGGAAAACAGTATGGAGGTTCCTCAAAAATTAAAATAGAACCACCCTATGACCCAGCAATTGCACTAGTAGGTATTTGTTGAAAGGATACAGGAGTGCTGATTTGAAGGGACACATGCACCCTTATGTTTATAGCAGCACTATCAACAATAGCCAAAGTATGGAAAGAGCCCAAATGTCCATCAACAGATGAATGGATAAGGAAGATGTGGTATAAATGTACACAATGGAATGTTACTCATCAATCAAAAAGAATGAAATCTTGCCATTTACAACTATGTGGATGGAACTAGAGGATATTATACTAAGTGGAATAAGTCAGTCAGAGAAAGACAAATACCATATGATTTAACTCATATGTGGAATTTAAGATACAAAATATATGAACACAGGGGAAAGGAAGCAAAAATAATACAAAAACAGAGAGGAAGACAAACCATAAGAGACTCGTAAATACAGAGAACAAACTGAGGGTTGCTGGCGGGGTGTTAGGTGGGGGGATGGGCTACATGGGTGAGAGGCATTAAGTAGGACACTTGTTGGGATGAGTACTGGGTGTTACATGTAAGTCATGGGTCACTAAATTGTATTCCTGAAATTATATTGTGCTATATGTTAACTAACTTATATTTAAGTTAAAACAAACAAACAAAAACACAAAACCTCCATGTTAGGTCAACAGAGAGCTTGTGGGGCGAAAGGAAAATGTTTTATATTTTTGTAACTTTCATGGCACATTTTCCCTGTTTTAAAAAAATTTTTATATTTATTTTATTTTTGAGAGAGGAAGAGAGACAGAACATGAACTGGGTAGGGGCAGAGAGAGAGGGAGACACAGAATCCAAAGCAGGCTCCAGGCTCTGAGCTATGAGCACAGAGCCTGACATGGGGCTCAAACTCACAGACTGTGAGATCATGACCTGAGCCAAAGTTGGAGGCTTAACCGACTGAGCTGGCAAGATTATCATTTAAATTTGAAGGAGAGATAGTTTCTCAGATAAACAAAAGTTAAAGGAGTTTATCACCAGTAAGCCTTACAATAAATGTTAAAAAGATTTCTTTAAGTGGAAAAGAAATGGCCATAATTAGACCTAAGAAAATTATGAATAACAAGATGTAAATTATGGCACCATACACAAAATAGGTGGAGGAAGGACCAAAAAAAAGTTTTTTTAAAGAATGTGTTTGAACTTCAATGACCATTAACTTAATACAGACTGCTATATATTTAGGATGTTATATATATGAACCACATGGTATCCACAAACTCAAAATATGTAATACATACACAAAAAATAAAGAATTCCAGACATAATACTACAGAAACTCATTAATCTCAAAGAAAGAGATGAAGAGAACAATAGAGAAAAATAAGAACAACCAGAGAATAGTGAAATGGCAGTAAGTACATACCTATCAACAATTAAATGTAAATGACCTAACTGCTCCCATAAAAAGACAGAGGCGGGTGGAATGGATAAAAAAACCAGACCCATCTATATTCTGCCTACAAAAGACTCACCTCAGATCTAAAGACACACGCACACTGAAAGGGAAGAGATGGAAAAATATTTATCATGCAAATGGAAGCAAAAAAAAAAAAAAGCCAAGTGAACAATAATTATATTAGACAAAATAAACTTTAAAACAGAGACTGTAACAAGAGACAAAGAGGGGCATTGCATAATGTTAAAGGAATCAATCCAACAAGGGGATATACAATTATAAGTATCTACACACTCAACAATGAAGCGCCTTAATATACAAAGCAAATGTTAACAGACATAAAGAGAGAAATTGATGATAACACAATAATAGTAGGGGACATTAATACCCACCCCACTTACATCAGTGGATAGATCATCTGGGCAAAAAATCAATAAAGGAATAATATCTTTGAATGACACATTAGACCAGACGGACGTAACAGATAAATACAGAATGTTCCACCCCATAAAACACAATACACATTCTTTTCAAGTGCACATGGAATATTTTCCAGTATAGATCATATGTCAGACCACAAAGCAAACCTCAATAAATTTAAGATTGAAATCATACCATGCCTACTTTCCAAACACAATGGTATGAAACTAGAAATTAACCACAAGAAAAAAACTGGAAAAAACATGCATGGAAAAAGCATGCAAAGGCTAAACATGATATTCCACCAATGGGTCAACGGAGCAATGAAAGAAGGATCAAAAAAATACATGGAGAGAAATTAAAATGGAAACACAAATAATCTAACCTTAACACCTAAAAGACATAGAGTAAGAAAAACAACAAACAAAGCTCAAGATGGGTAAAATGAAGGAAATAAAAAAAGATCAGATGAGAAATTAGTGACATATCGGTGAAAGAAAGAAAGAAAGAAAGAAAGAGAAAAGAAAAGAAAAAAGAAAAGGAAAGAAAAAAAATCAATGATACCAAGAGATGGAACTTTGAAAATAAGCAAAAGTGATAAACCCTTAGCCATTATCATCAAAAAAAGGAGAAAGAATTCAAATAAAATTAGAAACAGAAGAGAAATAATAACTGACATTACAGACATACAAAGGATTATAAGAGACTATTATGAAAAGCTATATGCCAACAAATTGAACAGCCTAGAAGAAATGGATAAATTTCTAGAAAAATACCATCTTCCCAAATTGAATCAGGAAGAAAGAGAAAATCTGAACACATCAATTACTAGTAGTGAAATTGAATTTGTAATTTAAAAAACTACAAAAAATAAAAATCCAGGACAGGATAGGTTCACATGTGAATTCTACAAAACATTTAAAGAAGAGTTAATACTTATTCTCCTCAAACTATTCCAAAGAATAGAAGAGGAAGAAAAGCTTCCAAATACACTCATTACCCTGACACCCAAATCAGACAAAGATACTACACTACAACAAACAAACAAACAAAAACAAAACAAAAAACCTACAGGCCATTTCTCTGTGACTATAGATGCAAAAATCCTCAATAAAGTATTAACAAACTGAATTCAACAATACATTAAATTCACCACAGTCAAGTGGGATTTATTTTGGGGATACAAGGATGGTTCAATACTCACAAATCAGTCAATGTGATACACATCAATAACACAAAATTTAAAATTATATGATCACCTAAATAGACACAGAAAAAGCATTTGGCATAATTCGACACCAATTCATGATAAAAACTCTCAACCAAGTGAGCTTAGAGGGAACATATATCAACATAATAAAGGCCATATATACCAAACCCAAAGCTAGTATCATACTGAATGGTCAAAGAGTGAGAGCTTTTCCTCTAAGATTAGGAACACAACAAGAATTCCCATCCTTGCCACTTTTATTCAAAATACTCCTGAAAGTTCTAGCCACAGAAATCAGACAAGAGAAATAAGAAGCATCCAAATTGGTAAAGAAAAAGTTAAACTGCCGTTATTTGCAGAAGACATAACACTTCACATAGAAAATTCTAAAGACTCCACCAAAAAACTACTAGTGGTAATAAATAAATTATGAAGAATTACAGGATATAAAATTAGTACCAAGTGTGCATGGCACCACAAAGACCCCAAATATCCAAAGCAATCCTGAGGAAGAACAACACTGGAGGTATCACAATCCAAAATTTCAAGATAAACTACAAAACGAGAGTTATCAAAGAAGTATGGCCCTGTCATAAAAACAGACATATAGATCAATGAAACAGAATAAAGAATCCAGGTATAAACCCAGGATTATATGGTCAATTAATTTATGACAAGGAAGGCAAGAATACACAATGGAGAAAAGACAGGCTCCTCACTAAATAGTGCTGAGAAAACTGGACAGCCACATATAAAAGAATGAAACTGGGCTACCTGCTAATACCACATACAAAAATAAACTCAAATAGATTTAAAGATCTAAATGTGAGAAATGAAACCATCAAAGTCCTAGAAGAGAACACCGGCAGTAATCTGTCTGATGCTGGCTGTAACAATATTTTTTTAGATGTACTTTCTAAGTCAAGGGAAACAAAAGCAAAAGTAAACTACTGGGAGCAAATCAAAGCAAAAAGCTTCTGCACAGGGAAGGAAATGGTCAACAAAACTAAAAGGCAACCTACATAATGGGAGAAGATATTTGCAAATGATGTATCTAACCAGGGATTAGTATCTAAAATATATGAAGAATGTGTACACAACTCAACACCAAAAAACAAACAATCTGTATTAAGAAATGGGCAGAGGATCTGAATAGATGTTTTTCCAAAGAAAACATACAGAGGTTCAAAATACACATGAAAACACACTCAACATCATTAGTAATTAAGGGAAGACAAATCAAAACCACAATGAGTTATTACCTCATACCTGTCAGAATGGCTAAAATCAAAAACACAACAAGTGTAGGCGAGGATGTGGAGAAAAAGGAATCCATGTGCACTGATGGTGGGAATGAAAATCAGTGCAACCACTGTGGGACAGTGTTGAGATTTCTCAAAGAATTAAAAATACAAATACCAATAATTCTACTACTATGTACTGACACAAGGAAAGATATTCAAAAACATATACATACCCTATGCTGACTGTAGCATTATTTACAATAGCCCCAAATCAACCTATGTCCAATAAACGAATAGATAAAAACATGCGGTATATGTATACAATGGAATATTGATGCAGCCATAAAAAGGACAAGATCATGTCCTTTGCAATAACATGGATGAACCTAGAAAGTATTTCGCTAAGTGAAGCCCCGATAAACACAAACACTATATGATTTTGCTCATATATGGAATTAATGAAACAAATGAATGAACAAAAAAAGCTGAATCAGACCTATAATTACAGAGAGGAAACTGATGGTTGTCAGAGGTGAGGGGAAAGGGGGGGATTTGTGGCAAAATGGGTGAGAAGGAATGACAGATACAGGCTTCCAGTTATGGAATGAGTAAGTTATAGGAATAAAAGGCATAGTAAAGAAAATGTAGTCAGTGATACTCCAATAACATTGTACAATGACAAGTGGTAGCTACACTTGTGGTGAGCACAGCATAATGTACAGAGACACTGGATCACTATGCTGTACACTTGAAACTAAGGTAACATTGAGTGTTGAATATACTCAAACAAGTTTTTTTAAAATTTATTTATTCTTGAGAGAGGGAATGAGAGAGAGAGAGAGAGAGAGAGAGAGAGAGAATCCCCAAGAGGCTCTGAACTGTTAGTGCAAAGCCCAACGTGGGGCTCGAACTCACAAACCATGAGATTATGACATGAACTGAAACCAAGAGTCCAGCGCTTAACCAACTGAACCATCAGGTGCCCAACGATTTTTTTTAATTAAATAAATACAACTGACTCAGTTGGAAAAAATATTATTTGTGCAAAATTATTAGCAAACATCATTCTGAATGGTGAAAAGCTAAAAATTAAAGTTAGTAAAAATGTACAACATCATTATAATTCAACTTCTGTTGGAGGTCCTGGTGAATGTAGTAAATCAGAAAACTGAGTCAGAATAAAGATTCCATTACACATGGGACTAGTACCTATGGGATCAGTCCATATGGTACTTTAATGTATGAAAGATGGTTTATCAATTCTTTGTGAGAAAGGTACACTTTTAATAAGTGGCAGAGGGGCGCCTGGGTGGCGCAGTCGGTTAAGCGTCCGACTTCAGCCAGGTCACGATCTCGCGGTCTGTGAGTTCGAGCCCCTCGTCGGGCTCTGGGCTGATGGCTCAGAGCCTGGAGCCTGTTTCCGATCCTGTGTCTCCCTCTCTCTCTGCCCCTTCCCCGTTCATGCTCTGTCTCTCTCTGTCCCAAAAATAAATAAACGTTGAAAAAAAAAATTTCTAAAAAATAAGTGGCAGAAAAGGCTATCCACTTGGAAGAAAAGAGAACTATCCCTCACTTTTTGTAAAATACAGAATATAATTGCAGATGGAGTAGAAACTTGAATGTGAAAATACAAATTGAAAAAGGAAATTTAGGAGAGTAAAACCTGAGGTACTAGAGGTAATGTTTAATCAAGAACTCTCAAATCATTAAAGGAAACACATGCACACTTAACCATATATTTAAAAATAGCAAGATACCAAATAGGAGAGAAAATGAAAAAATATTTCAAATTAGAGTTTTATCTGTAATATATAAAAAATTCATAAATTATTAATAAAATGATTAAAAATGGAAAAATGAACACAGGCCACACTGTGAAGACCATTCACAGAAAAGTAAATTAAAAACTGCTAATAAACTAGTGTGCACATATTTAACCACCATTATAAAAGGAAATTAAAGGGACACCTGGCTGGCATGGTCAGTAGAGCATGTGACTCTTGATCCTGGGGTGATGAGTCCAAGTCCCATATTGGGCCTAGAACTCACTAATAACAAAAACAAAAACAGAAAAATGTAAAAATAGGTTATTACTTTATACTTGGCAAAATTCATAGAGAGAGAGAGGATACCTCCTAGTGGCTGGGATTTGAATGAAAGAATATTCTGAAACAATGCTGGTAGAAATAATTATTCTGAGGAAAATTATCTCAATATTTAAAAATTGAGATTAGTCCATGCTCTTTGTCTCCCAAATCCCATTCCTGTCAATCTATGGCATGGGGAAAAAAAACACTAAAATGAAAGTATACAAATACACAGAAATATATATAGTGGCCAAAATATATATAAAATATCTAATATATAGTGGACAAAAAAGTACATAAAACAAACGTCTATCAGGATAATGAATAACTTGAATATCTTTATTATGAAATATTATATAGCTGTTATAAATACTGAGGCCTGCACTAGCCTTAGAGAGTTTCCAGAATATATATAAAAAAGTACATGCAGAGAATTCTGTGTATATTACCACCTCAACATATGTAATGCAAATATATGTATAGTATTTATGTATATATGATCATATGGGCATTTATTGAGAAGTCTATTTTTTAAAAAATAAAGTCTTTTCTAAAAATTAAACATTGCAAAACTGTCAAAATTAAAACAATATAGATGTGTATGAGTTAAAGTATCAACATTTCCTTTTTACTTCTTCCCCATGTCACTGTTAAAAGTTCGATATACATTCTTCCGGAACTTTGTACACACACATGCACACACACACACACACAGAGCAGTTGGGTTTTCTTTCGACAGATAACAGTATCCTATTTTTGTAATTTTATTTGTTTGCCCTTTCTTCCAACATAACAGCATGTCTTAGAGATTTTCCCCTGAATAACCATGTATTTACCTTATTCTTCAAGGTCTGTTTCATAATATCAATGTGTTATAACTTACTGAATCATTTTTATATTTCTGCAAAAATAGGCTATCTCCAAGTTTTGCTATTATATATACTGTTTAAACAACAGTCTTCCTGTAAATACTGTCTCTGTCCTCTCACAAAAGACCACCAGACAGTAAGAGGAGTTTATTGCTTGTTGTAAAGGGAGACTGCACGTCATGAAGAACTATGTGTGAGAAAGCACTTATGAAATATGGGTTTTAGTTAGGCAATTTGGGGCAAGATTCCAGAAAGCTGTATTGTTTTTTCTGTTCTCACCTCATCACAGTCACAAACTGACCTTGTCTGATGTTGGTGTTCTACGAGATTATGTCCAAGAGAAGAACACCTCTGTCTCACCTTGGGTGCCAAGCAAGTAACTACCACCATCAAAGCTTAGGACAGTTCCTAGATGTCAGAGGCTGCCTTTTTCTTTGTCAAAATCACTCCTACAGAAGTATTTATACAAGTGTCAGGATCAAGGAGAATGTGTATTGTTCTTATTTTTTAAATTGTATTTATTTATTTTCTAGAGTGAGAGTAAGTGAGAGAGAGAGAGAGAGAGAGAGAGAATCCCAAGCAGGTCTGCAGTGTCAGTGAAGAGCCAGGTGCAAGGCTTGATCCCATAAACTGAGGTCATAACCTGAGCTGAAATAAGAGACGCTTAACCAACTGAGCCACCCAAGAACACCTAGGAGTATGTGTATTTTAAAGCTTAAAGATATTCCCAAAAGTCTTTACCAACATACATCCCACCAAGAAGGGAGAGGTAATGAAAGGACATGGAAAGCCCTAGTGGGAAATTTCTTCTAATGAGTAACTTTGCTCAGAGCCAATGCATAGTCATGATGCTGTCATTTGTTATTACGTAAGTAGGAGAGAAAACAGTCAAAGTCCTTACTGCTTAGCACCTTAATCAAAGCATTTTATCTTCCTCTTTGGACTCAGGTTAGCATGTCAATAAAACATGCAAAATAAAAGCAAAACCTCATTATTTTTTCCAAATCCTTGCTTTGTATTTTCTATAAAATTGGGGAAGAAAATATTTTGTTATAACCTTTTAGAAAGACATCATTCTATTAGAAATAGAGCCCCTGTCTGCCACTTTTTCCTGGGGAGGCAGAATGACTGCTACACAACCATCTGGTAGTTGGTGGATTCTCATCCATTTTTTAACTGATGATGTCTTGCTTGATATTTGATGGAGACCAAGCAAAAGAGTTGTTTCTGGCAGAGAACAAAGAATAGAAAAAGAAAGAGCATGAGAATGACCCTGGAGAGTAGCAGAGAGAGGTGTCACAGGCCCATAAAATAGTCCATAATTGTGAATTTAGCTGAGTTAATTCCCTACTATATACACTTTTTGGTAGAGAAATTGAACATACTGGCTTGCATTGTATAAAGAATATCTGAATTACCTCAGCATTTTATGGTCTATTAAAAGGGGCAAAGAGTATTTTATTAAATATGGTTCTGATAACTATTTTGTCTCTCAAAAAATGCCGTTCCCTATAGGGGTTAGGAGAGCTTAGTTTACTTGAAAGCATCGTAATTTTAAAATGTAAGTAGGGATTATTTTGCTTAATTCTTTGATGTGCCAACAACTTAAAAACAAAACAAAACAAAACAAAACTAATAGTCCTATCACTGCAGTTATAGCTAAGCAATCACTATAGTCAAGGGCTTTTGAATGTTTAAAAATCAATTTTTTCCACTCTTAATTATTATGTCTCCATTTTACCTGGTCCTTTCTTTTATCTCTCTTCATCATGTTAATTAAGACCTCAAAAGTAAAGATGGATTGAGGATTAATCTTGTTTTATTTTAAATCCCTAACATAAGACTAACCAGTTCTTAAGGCCTGCACTACTTTAGCCTTATCTCATTCATTTTAGAAAACCTGGATCATGGATGTCTTCTTCCTCTATTCACATCCTACTTAACTGTATTAATTATTTCACAATCAGTTGGCTCTGAAACTAAGAATTTTAAGAGGCAGAAACAAGTCAAAGGATTTTTCTTTTTTAAAGCTTTTCTTATTAAAAAATTTTTTTTCGGGGCACCTGGGTAGCTATTGGTTAAGTGTCTGACTTCAGCTCAAGTCATGATCTCATGGTTCATGGGTTCGAGCCCCTCATTGGGCTCTGTGCTGACAGCTCAGAGCCTGGAACCTGCTTCAGATTCTGTGTCTACCTCTCTCTATCCCCCTGCCTCCTTCCCACCCCACTTGTGCTCTGTCTCTGTCTCTCAAAAATAAATAAAAATGTTAAAAAAATTATAAATTTTTTTCAATATTCATTTATTTTGAGAGAGAGAGAGGGAGAGAGAGGGAGAGTGCATGCAAGCAGGGGAGAAGCAGAGAGAGAGAGAAGGAGAGAATCCCAAGCAGTTTCTGCACTGTGAGCACAGAATGTGACATGGGGCTCGAACTCACAAACCAAGAGATCATGACCTGAGCGGACGTCAAGAGTTGGTTGCTCAACCAAGTGAGCCACCCAGGTGCCTCAAAGTCTTTTTTATTTTTAACTTGAATTATTTTTTTAGATTGTAGCATATAACAAAATTTACCATTTTAACCATTTTTAAGTGTATTATTTGGTGGCATTAAGTACTAACCTGAGTTAATTTTAAGTAATAATTAGAAGTATATATGTTGGGTTTTGGCTCTTTGCTGATTTTTGCTTCTCTCAAAGTTCAAAAAATTAAGATTTATCATCAGAGGTATGAGGGTCTACCAAAAAGCACCTTTGTTCATAGCCCAAACTCAGGGGAAATGATGTGGTGGCTATTTTCAAAGAAGGTGAGATATTTCCTCTTTTATGAATGATAATTCAAAGTGATAGTATTGAAATATAACTGTTCCTAGTTAGGGCACAGAGAAGTGATTTTCTTTAAGATCTAATATAAAAACATAAAGTAGAATGTAGACATAATTTCCCCAAAAAGAAAGCATGACTTGAGAATATTCCATCTGTCTGTTTCCTTCCAATGTTTTATCTTATCAATGCATAAATTATCTTGAGATAAGAAAGGCCAAGGCCTTGTGGTTCCCTATTCTAAACCTGGTCAAAGTTTTTCCAATCAAGTATAGAGAAGGTTTTCTGTTTTTATGACAAATGGTCTCAAAGCTTGATTTTCCAACTATTTTGGCATAATATTTAACCTGTTTCTCATTAATTTCAACGTACTACGTCTACTCTGTACTCATGAAAATTTCTGTTTCACACATTTAAACTTATACATTTAAAATTTCACTTTTTTCCCTAGATGTTTTTTTAGTTGGGGAGGTAAAACAAGAGAGTTGTGAGATACAGTAATTAAGGTGTGTGGTAGTATGAACATCTGGGGCTGGAACTCCAGCTGGTCCAGTCTGGCCAGCAAGGATAGTCTGGAAATGAATCTAGGACTGGACAGTCTTTTAGGCTTTTGTTAAACCATTTCTTTGCTCTGAACCTCTACATTATTCTCCACTCTACAAACTGGAGACCTTTACTTTAAAAAGTCACTACTCTTGGGGCATTACTCTTGGCTCAGTCAGTAAAGTATCGGTTATTGATTTTGGCTCAAGTCATGATCTCATGCTTCGTGGGATGGAGCCCCACACTAGGCTCCTTGCTGCCAGCACAGAGCCTGCTTGATATTCTCTCTCTCCCTCTCTCTCTGCCCCTTCCCCACTTGTGCAGTCTCTCTTTCTCAAAATAAATAAATAGGTAATTTTTAAAAAGTCAGTATTCTTTCACAACCTTGCTTGGGCCTTAGCCTAATTCATGGCATGTTTTTCATGGCCTGTATACTGCCAAGTAGTTCAGTTTTAATTTCACCTTCTCAAGAATGAGTTGCTAGTTAGATTTATTTTTTTCGCAGGCTCAATAAGCTGAAAATGTTATGGTGCAAAGCCACAAATTATATATATGCATGTGCTCATAATCTCTAAGCAGAATTATATGCTCTGAATGACTGAGACCATTTCTTCTTGGGATGAGACTATAATGGAGGTAAACCTATACTCCAATTTTTGTACTTTAAATTCTTCATGAGCCTTGAAGTTAGGACTAACTCTAGAGTCCCTTCCATTGACTGGGGTGCTTTCTGCAACCCTAACAGATGGTAGAAAACTCATACAATACCAGATGCTCTTTTCCCCATCAACTTGTTCTGGAATGTCTGTGAATCTCAGTATTGAATGGTGTTAAGAGTTACTAAGTGGTTAATGTTATTTTAAAAGGGTTAAAAATTGTTAAAATGTGTTCAACAATCATCGGAGCAAGATATTTTCTTCTTTATATGTGAAAAGAATCAAAAGAAATTGGCTTCACTAAATAAGAGGAGGAAGACTTTAAATGGTGTGGTCTGACAGTAATTTGTATTAGAGTCTAGAGGAGCACATTTGTAATGTCTTGTGGTAGTACATTTATCTCTTGGTGACAGAAGGAATAATTGCTTTAGAGAGCATATCAGTGGCTGTTTAAAAATTTAACTCTTTATTTCCTCACACCTAAAGTTACAAAATTGAGAAGAGGAAAACATTACAAAAAATTGTAATCTGTGTAGAACAAAGTATTAGTTACCAGAAAAACATATACATTGTCTGTTTTCAAGTAATGATGAAAGGCTGTAAAAGTAATAAAAATATTTTTTTATTATACATAGGTATTTAATATTTATTTGTAAGTATTACTATCATATATTATTATCATTTCTGCCTGTTTTGTCTCCGGAACATGTTTTTCAAGTTGAAAACACCTCTCTCAAGTGGTTTTTGCTCAAAGATGAACTGTGTCAAGTAAGTTGTTAATTAGGATTTGCTGTCCAATGTTCTCAAATTTGACAGCTTTAATGGGTTCTTGAGTACTAGCTCCCTTTTATCTATACCATTGTGTGAAGTCTGTTCATCCTTCAGGTCCTTGCTTTCCCCCTGGAAGGATCTGTTGATATTTATGTCTCCCTTGGTGTCCAGCCAACTTCTTAAGAACTGCATTTTATTTCACCCCATTAAAAGATGCAGTGCTTGGGTACAAGTGAAGAGACACTTCAAACCAGGGGGAATCACATAATTTATTGCTTAAACTGATCACTTATAGACATTAATAATTATGTTGGCACAGCAGGTGTAAATTGTCCCAATCAAACCAGGATGCATGATTACTTTTCTTCAAGGCAACCAGGGTGGGAACAAAGGTAGGACACTACTGGGATCAAAAAAAATTTTTTTTAATGTTTACTCATTTTTGAGAGAGAGACAGAGTGTGAATAGAGGAGGGGATGAGAGAAACGGAAACACAGAATCTGAAGTGGGCTCCAGGCTCTGAGCTGTCAGCCCAGAACCTGATGCAGACCTTGAACTCACAGACCACGAGATCATGACCTGAGCTGAAGTCAGATGCATAACTGACTGAGCCATCCAAATGTCCCTTGGATCAAATTTTTAAAAGTCAAATGAGTATTCCTGTATTGTGCAGACAAAGACTGAACCAGTAAAATACATTTGTAGTTACTTTTATTATAAATCTTATGATAATCCAAAATTAAACATTAAATATGATTTATTTTGCCTCCAAAAATGACTTACTTAGAAAAGATTATCCAAAGCAATCTACAGATTCGATGTAATCCCTATCAAAATACCAAGAATATTTTTCACAGAACCAGAACAAATCATCTTAAGATTTGTATCGAACCATAAAAGATCTTGAATAAGAAAAGCAATCTTGAGAAAGAAGAACAAAGCTGCAGGTATCACAATACAAAATTTCAAGATACTACAGAAATATAGCAATCAAAACAGTATGGTACTGAATAAAAATAGACATATCAATTAATGAAATAAGATAGTTCAGAAATAAGCCCACACGTATATGGTTAATTAATCTAGAACTAAAGATTTAAGAATATACAATGGGGAAAAGAAACTGGGAAAACTGGACAGCTATACGTAAAAGAATAAAACTGGACCAAGGCCTGAAACCCATAAAACTCATAGAAGAAAACATAGGCAGTAATCTCTTGGACATCAGCCTTAGCAACATATTTATAGATCTGTCTCCTCAGTCAAGGGAAATAACAGCTAAAATTACTGGGACTACACACCCCAAAAAGCTTCTGCACAGCAAAGAAAACCATCAACAAAATGAAAAGGCTTAAGAGTACACTTATTGTGATGAGCATTGAGTAATACATATAATTGTTGAATCACTATATTGTACACCTGAAACTAACATTGTACATTAATTAAACTGGAATTTGAAAATTTTAGAAAATAAGATATAACTAAAAGGCAACCTACTGAACAGGCAAAGCTATTTGCAAACAATATATCCAATGAGGGGTTGGTATGCAAAATATATAAAGAACTTACAGAACTTACACAACTTACCCCCAAAAAACAAAATAATCCAATTTAAAAATGGGCTGAGGACCTGAATAGACATTTTTTCCAAAGAAGACATACAGATAACTAACAGACACTTGACAAGATACTCGATATCACTAACCATCAGGGGAAACATGAATCAAAACCACAAGGAGATATTACTTCACACCAGTCAGAATGCCTGGTATTAAAAAGAACAGAAACAAGTGTTGGCAAGGATGTGGAGAAAAGGGAACGCTCCCTTTTCAATTTCCCACTATTGGTGGGAATGTAAATTGGTGCAACCACTGGAAAACATTATGGAAGTTCCTCAAAAAATGAAAAACAGGAATACCACAGGAAATTAGTAATGCCACTACTGGGTATTGACCCAAAGAAAATGAAAACACTGATTAGAAAATTTAATCCACTTCTACATTCATTGTAGAATTGTTTAAATAGCCATGATATGTAAACAACTTAAGTGTCCATGGATAAGATGAATGGATAAGGACGATCTAGTATTTTTATATACAAGGGAATATTAATGAGCTATAAAGAAAAACGAGATCTTGCCATTTGCAACAACATGGCTAGGCCTAGAGAGTATTATGCCAAATGAAATAGTCAAATACCTTATGATTCTAGTTATATGTGGAATCTAAAACAAACAAATAAGCAACAACAACAAAAAACAGAAACAGATTTATAAATACAGAGGATGGGTAGAGGGGGCCATGGGCAAAATGGGTTGAGGGAGTGGGAGATACAGGCTTTTAGTTATGGAATGAGTAAGTCAGAAGAATGAAAAGTACAGTATAGGGAATATAGTCAACGGCATTTTAACAGCCTCTGTACGGTGACACATGGCAGCTATATTTGTGGTGAGCATAGCATAATATACAGAGTTGTCGAACCACTATGTTGTACATCTGAAACTAATATAACACTGTGTGTCAACTGAACTTCAATCAGTCTACATTCTTGTAAACAAAGGCACGCTTTGCTTTTGTAGTATATAAATGAACAAGAAACATAATCAAAATGGTTTTGTGTTTTTTTGAGTCTTGACCACAGCCCAGAGACAAATACTTTAGAGATTAAAAAAAGAAAAAAAATTGATGTCACTGAACCAGTCGAGCAGTGCTCAAATAAACATAAATATGGACAAAATAAAATCAATGTATAGTATACTAAAGAAAAAAGACTATATACACAAATATATTTACTTTTAAAAGAAGTATACACACACACACATATTCCAGTAGGATGCTGGTATTTCTTGAGGTGCTTGTGTTTTTCTTTCTACAACTATTCGTTTTGCACTTTGTAAGAACATGCAATTTTGAAAGGGATTGATTTCCTAAAGGAGGCCAGTTATGCATTAAAGTAGAGGACAGATTTCTAACTAAAACTACATTTGCATTAAATGACACTCAGCTTGTGGCTGGCACATAGTAGGCATTCAATAAATATTTGATGAATGAATAAATGAGTGATGAATTCTAGCTCAGATGTATTTTTCCCCCTGTAGGACCTGAGGGCAGCTAGTATTTCATCTGGTTCACGCTGTTTCTTCAATTTATCGAGGTCACTTTGAATTCTGATCTTCTCTTCTGAAGTGTTAGCAACCCCTTCGAACTTGGTGTCATCTGAAAAATACTACCTGTATGAAATGTGTGACTGAGTTAAGCTAGGGATGTCATGTTGGACATTTTCTTAAACTAGAACACAGCTGGAAAATTATTACACAACCAAAAGCATACTTCATTGCAGTCTTATCAGGCCAGCCTTGTCCACATTTGACTGATTTTTTCTGTTATCATCCATAACCGATCACTCAACTTCTTCGCTAAATAGAAAATAAGATGCACAGCGGAGCCTCATGAAAATTAGAGGGCAAGAAAGGTAATAGGCAGTAGGTGAAGACATTAGAGAAATATCTTGTAAGCATACTTTATAAATTATACTCAAGTGCATAGCTATTGTATATGCCTCAGTAGGCAAGTCTTGACATAAAATGTATAGAAACAATCTGCTATAGACAGTCCCATAGGGCAGATGTGAATTCTGTAATACATTCACACGCCCTCTTTCAAAAATTTGGTAGAAAAGATCTTAGTGCTGGGAGCTCAATTCTCTTCAAGTTTCATAACCAATTCACTATTCTGTTGTCAAGAAAGCTTTTATGTATGTCAAGTAATAATAAAAATCCCTTATTTTGTGAAATTCAAAGTAGTCTTCTAAAATGCACAGAAAAACATTTTTTTTTAAATAAAGATGAATAGTAAAACATAAGCCAGTCTCTATATGCAACACGAAAGCAATCACTGAGGTAATTATTCAGGTAACCTAAAGTTCTCTTTTGCTTATTTATTTGATAAATTAGGTAAAAATTGCCACTCTTGAGTTTCTATTTGTGGACTCATGTCGCCATAGAAACTACTAAGCCATTGTTCAAAAATTAGTGGATTTTTATCTACATTTTAATCTTTCTCTTACTGTTAAATGTTCTTCCTGTCAATAGAAAAACATAAAGTGTGTTTGCTAATATATCAAATTATTTAAAAAAAATTTGTACTCTGATTTTTCTTTTGGGGAAAATACGACATAAGTAAAAGATAAATATCTCGATGGAGTAAGTTTTAAGAGAATTCCTTTTGTTTACATAACAAAGAAAAAAGCCATCCTTCTAATGATAAATATCCCACTTCTAGAACATGTTTTAAAATTCTGGTAGCGTGATGTGTTTTAATAGCTAAGGACGACAGTCGCAACACTCTCTTTGATCCATAAGTGGCAGTATGTATTTGTATGAGGAGGTACAGTTGGCAGTGTGAATTCCCAATGTTGATGATGATCTGTATGTCACAGGCTTCATTTCCAACAATGCTATATGCAAATTAGTTATAGCTTCATGCCAGGGTAGAACACCATTCACAGAGTAATTGCCAGCATTTTCCTGGTCATTCTATATACATGGAATGAAAATAATAACCATTTAGGGACCTATTTCTATAAATTAGTAGAATAAAAGCATTATGTTGTACATATTCCTCACATTATTTTTATCACAATTAGAGATGTTCATTTTTGTTACATATTTAATACACAAAAATGGAATTTTAATACATCGTCAATATTTAATCCACTCTGCAATTTGTAAATACCTACTGATTTTTATATAGTTTAGTGTATGAGAACAATTTAAAGTAAAATAAATTCTGCTGCAAATTATTTGAAAGTCTTTAAATGCCATGAATAAAATACATGATGATTAGATGTGTGAGAAATCACTCTCAGTTACTGTGGTAGAACATGGAGCACAAATGTTTAAATTAATTTTTGCTTCACCTAGAAGTGTTTGCTGTTTTCTGAGCATTTCTTTTGATTTCTAAGAGGAACAGTACCCGTGAACTTGAGCACGAATAATGGAAGGGATAATTGTTTTTAATGACAAGAGCTTAAAATTCCTAGCAAGAGAAATTCAGCTCCCTATTTTGAAAGTCTGTGAAAAAGGTACTAATAGGTAAATTAGAAACATGGAAAATTTCTATTGTAGCATCTGTGGGCTTTCCTCATTTCATTTAAATGTTCTCTCGTTTTAGAAATATAGTGATATGTATTCCTCCTTTTCTGTGTCACATGCAAAAGTGAAGCAACTGCTTTCCTCCATACACAAAATGATTTGCAAATGCATTCTGTGAATAAAACACATTAAAAGCCATTTGCATATAGTACGTTAACACATGTGAAAAATGGCTCACACAGTACATTAGGAAGGGAATAAACAGAAATGACTTTAAAATGCCTGCTATATTTACAACAATTTAAGAGATAACAGAGCAATGAATTTCAGGTGCATTGGACTTAATTCAGCAACAATGTTTTGTTTGGAAGCCCTTATTTATTAATTTTTTTTTTTTTGAAACACTCCTTTGCCAATTGCAGGGCTAAGCTGCCAAGATTTTCAGAGCTGACCAGGAGGTGGAGAGCTCATGCAAATGAGCTCTTCTCCTCTGCTGGCAGCCCACAATGACTGATTCAAAAGAACACTTTAACCCAGAAGATGAGTCTGAGCTGAATGTCACCACCAGAAACCACTCCAGTGTTCCATGTTAGATGGGAAGTTGCCTTCCAAATACTATTTTATACTCCAAAATTTACCGTTTTCAATGATGGAAGGGTTCATTTCCTTTTTGTTTTTCTTTTTTTTTTTTTTAACTGAAAATTCCTATACATTAAAAACCTTCCTATCTTTAAATTAAATTTCCAGGCACTGTTTCTATTTCTCCCAACTTTCCTAACACCCATTAACAGGAATATATATGTACATCTTTATTCCCGGGCTGTTCGAATTATATATGGCTAAATGTCGGTGTTTAATATTATATTGAACCTGAAGGAAATGTTGAAAAGTATACAATGTGTGTAAGCCAAAGTTTTATTCGATTTCTTAGTGTGAACTGGCACATGATGTAATTTTCAAGAATAGTATAACGGGGATATGTTGAATTGGCGAGGTGCAAGTCCAGCAGTATATTATAACATCGTCATTTTACCTCAGATTCTGGTTTCGTATACACTTCCGCCTTTGGTAATTTACATAAACATGCATAGGTTATGAATTATGCATAAACCTTATTTTAAATGCAGAGCTTTCAACTCTCACAGTGCACTAGTATACACACCCATTTGATTGGCTCTGCCCTGTTTTCATTACTCGCAATTTCTTGGAACACAAAAGAGGTTGAAAAGGCTGACAGGAATGGACAGTATTTTTTCTTGTGTGTGTGGGAAATATTTGTTTCCTTTTCAAGGCAATTGGTGTTGCAAAGTTTTGCCTGTGATTATTGTTCCTAGTTGTTATTTTTTTCCAAGGAGGAATACATTAAAACGTCTGAACCTGCAACACAACAATCACCATCAGATACTTTATTTATTTTTAAAGGATGCTGCAGAAATTGTTCCCTGTTTGAATAAATCTGAGCACATGTCTATAATAAAGAAGAAATATAGATTTTTGGGGGGAATATCCCAATTACACTTGAAATAAGTGGGTAATCCTAAAGCACTGATGGAATAGTTAGGCATCCAGGAAATTTAAAAATGTGAGCACTATAATTGTGTTTATTCAAGTAGAATTGAATATTCTGACTAATGTACACACATAATGGGTCCTCTGCATTTGAGACACTGTGTGATTATTCTTTTCATGTGAAAGTATTTATATGAAATAATACACTCAATGATATAAGAAAGGGGTATTGACATTTTTAATTAAACGGCAGTACACTAAATAAAAATTTTTAAAAAAACATAACAGTGGCATGTAAACAGAATTTTAAAAAGAAAATATTTTATCTTTGTTTACTAATCACCCTGGGATTTAATATTTTAATATTACTATTAAAATAATAATGTTATGTTTTAAAAGAAATTCTCCATCCTCTATTTTAAAATTTAACTTCTCATCACCTTCTTTCATTCATTTCTTCATTTTCCCTTTATACGTCTCTGGGACTTTGTTCCTTTTTCTCTTTTTTCGCCACAGTTTTTCTTTTATTTCCTATTTTAACACATTGGTGGACATGATCCATCAAATTATGCCTGATGTTATCGTCCCTTTTATTAACTCTTTCATTTAGTTTACTTCTTTTTCTTAACATCTAGCTAAGCTTTTATGGAATTCTTTTTTTTTTTTTTTTGGATAAATTCTCTATTAATGGTACAGGAAAAGTGGTTATTTGGTGGAAGTGAAATAGGAGGACCTTGTGCCGCTGAATTTACTTTCGGGAGCACTACTTTTGAGGACCATAAAATTTTGATTTCGTTCTGTTGCAGGGAGTTACCAAGTTCTTCCTTTGTGGGTTATACATAAGAGAGGGACATTTGGAGATTAATGACCAAAGGAGCCTTTGAGGTCAATTTGTCATGATTTTACATACAGCTTTAATGTGGTGAGCATCCATTCCACAGCCAGGCAGATTTTAATACTAGGAAAAGGGGGGCAAAACTGCAAATTTAGGTTCACACTTAGTAATGGGAACTTAAAGGGACCAGCAGCAAACTCAAAGTAGTGCCCTTCACCTGAGAGAAGGTGAAGCAATTTGCTTCAGCTTTGACTCCAAAAAAGAAAATCACACCCGACAGAACTTGCTCTGCTGATTTAGAAAAAAAGACACAGAAAACTTGGAGAAGCATGAGCAGAACGAGTGAACAATGTTACCTTGCTCAAAGAGTTATTCAACTACAGTTTAAAAGGAGAACAAAAGTCATCTAGCTAGCTATTGTCTTTTATCTATGTCTGTATCTGTAACAGTCATCTGTTATCTATGTAATCCTTATGATTATAATTGGTAGTAAGCACGACATTTCTATTTAAATAATACATCTTTGCTTCTATATGTCTTGTTTTCTTTGGCTTTACTAATTGTGAATGCTTTTAATTCAGACTATTTAACAGAAAAGAAAACCCACTCAGATGGCATTTTGCCATTTGATCACAGCAAAAACTTCTTTCAAGATGTTTGGACTCCCTAGAACTATGCAAGTTTGAGTAAAATGCTTGCATCCGTTGTGAAATAAGCCTTATGACAAGAGGATTCTGTACAATGGAGGCAGCTTTGCTGCATTGGGACCCTCAGTGTTGCTCATAGCAGTCAGTTGGCATATACTAGAACAGATATCTCTAACTAAAAACACCTGGAAGACAATCTTTTAATATGGGATTTTACGACAACAGCCAAAAAGGTTAAATGAGAATAGCAAAATTTATATCATGAAATGAAAATGTCTATAGTCTAAGATATTTTAAACAAACATATCAACTTTTAAGTAAGTTCAATATAATTATATTTTGTTGTATTATGTTCCACATTAAAAATTGAAATCACCCATATCCCACTCTCGAACAACTCTTTTGCATCCACAATCTCAACCTCATTCCCGTTAAACTGGCTCTTCAGGACCTTAGATGCATCATGCTTCTTTATGCTTATGTTTCCTCATTATTTATCCTTCTTTTGGATTTATTGATTCTTCCCCTGCCTGGAACCATGTGGTTGAATATCTTACCCACTTTCTCTCATCTGAATCTCAATTATTTGATGTTTCTATTGTTTATTGCACCTGCTCAACAGAACCACAACTCTGAATCAATTCTTCAACAAGGCTTCTATGCTATCCTGGCAGAGTAGTACTGCTAAACCTACCAAACAACCCTATGTCAGTCCAAGTTTCGCTGAGTCCAAATTAATGGTTCTAGGCTTATCTGGGTCCTTAATGAACCTCAACAGTCTTTACCTTTCAGGCCTGTTCATTTTTCCCATTTGTTTTTGACCAGTTCTTTCTTGGATTCTTTAAGTTCATATATCTCTTTCTTCCCTTACCTATTAATATCCAGCAAACTTCCATTATTGCCCCTATTTGATTTTTCTTCTCACACACTTTCTTTGGAAGTTTCCATGAACCTTCTTGCTTTTAACTTCTCCATCTGTACTCAAGACTCTCATTTTTACATCTTCCACCCTACATTTACCTGCACAGAGCTTTAGATTCATTTACTCTTAGCACAAAGCACGAATGCAAGTCAGATCATGGCACAACTCTGTCAATATCCTCAACACTCCCCGTCTTTTTCAAAATTGAGTCCAGAATCATTATCTGCCTTTGGGAGTTTGCCATTGCCTTTTCCCTTCTGCTTTGAATATTTATGCCAATGACTGATTCCTTTATTTTGCACGGTGTTCAATTGACACTTTTCCAGTGACGGTTATCCCAAACACTCTATTTAAAACCACACTCAGGGCATCTGGGTGACTCAGTAGGTTAAGCACAGGACTCTTGATTTCAGCTCAGGTCATGATCTCGGTCTTGAAATCAAGCCCAGCACCTGGCTCCACTTTCAGCGTGGGATTCTCTCTCTCCCTCTCTCTGTCCTGCCCCAGCTCATGCTCTTATTCAAAATAAATAAAATTTAAAATAAAAAAATAAAATAAAACCACACCTTCCCTGCCCTATACCTTCACAAACACACTCTCTACTCACTCTTACTTTGCTTTTCTCCATAGCATGTATTACCATCTGTATATTTTACTTTATTATTTAATTTCTTTCCCATTTCCTCCCTTGCCCAATAAGGTGTAAACTCCTTAAGAGCAGGAATTTTTGTCTATTTTGTTAACTTATCTCCAGAGAATATTATAGTACCTGGGAAAATAAATCATTTACTAAATAATAGAATGGAAGGATCATGGACTTGGAATTGTAGGGAGTTCACTAATGATATTCAGAAGGTTGGGTGCACAGGAAGGGACAAATGAATTTAAGCCTTGAAGAGAGGAGAAGGTCAAAGATAGCAGTGTAGAAAGATCCTGAACTCACCTCCTACCACGGAGACACCAAATCTGTACACATAGATCATTTCCATCTGAAAAAAGATCTGAAAGCTAGATGAACTGCTCCCCACAACAAAGGATTAAAGGACCATATGAAGATGGTTAGGAAAGGCAGAGACATGATCTCATAAAAATCCCCACCCCTAGTACTGAGACACACAATAGTGAGGGATCTCATCAGACAGACACTTCTGGAGGAGCAAGGGGTTGATGCCCCACATTGGGCACCTCAGCCCCTGGGATCTGCTCTGGAGAGGTGCGTCCCCAGAACATCTGGCTTAGAAAGCCAATGAGATAGATGTCTGGGGGTTCTAAAGTGCTATGAGAAACAGAAATTACCTTTTGGAAGGCATGTAGGTGGTCTCATTCACCTCAAGATCACAAGGGAAAAAAAAGCAATTTGAAAGTGCCTAGAGTATATGGGAGGGAAATTTATTTGCTGATTTGAGACCATCAGCTGGAGAGGCAGGGGACAGTTCACACATTCCCAGGAGATGATGGAGATGTTGGCTGACAACATCATTATACTCTCCATATAGTCTACTAGCACAGGTGAGCAAGCTCTCATGAGGAACCTTCTTGTCATATTCCTGGAATAGGCAGGGGTGAGGGGTCAAGGCACTTGATGAGGTTGGCAGTAGCAGCATTCTCCTATTCCCTGGCTAAAGCAGATGAGCACCAACGGTTTCAGAGTTCTCCAGCTCCCTAGCTAAAGTCTGTGAGCACTGGTGGTTTTGACACTCCCTCACTTTCTGTCTAGGGCTGGTGAGTGAGAACTGTCTCAATAGCCTCCCACTTCTAGCCTAAAGCTGGCATGAGTGCACAGACAAGGTACCATCCTACCATACTGCTGAAGAATGTGGACTCAGGCAGTCAAGACATTTCCCTTACAGCCTTTCTGAAGCTGGTGAGCTTGCCCCATACCCACCCCTCTCCAGATGACTTGCTCAAGCCAGTGGGCACAGACAACCCATCAGAGGACATTTCTTGATTACCTAGCCTTAGTGGCCAAGAGGGTTGCATTCTCTAACACCATCAGACTGCAACAATCAGAAAGGGTTCTTGGCGGGCACTATGATGAAGTTCTGGGGTGATAGTGGGTTTGTGGGGTCTGGAGCGGATGACTAAGAAATAATTCTTCAAGATGTCTTTGGTGCAAAAAGGTCATTTTATTAAAACATGGGGACAGGACCCATGGGCACGAAGAGCTGCACATTTGTTGTAGGGGGCAACCTTTTATGGAGCGGGGGGAATAAAGTCAAGAGGGAGTTTCCAAAGAGACTCACATGCTAAAGACTTATGGGTGGCCTCGCTATGGTCAAGCTAAGGTTGTTTTTCCCTCTAGCAAAGCAGTAACATTAAGACAATAGGGAGTTCTTGAACTTCAGGCTGTGATGGGATTGCCTTTTTCTGGTAAACTGGTGGAAACGCTTATCAGTTTAACCATTTGGTTTTTTGTCCTTTCCTGTTTTGGGATAGTCTGGAGTGTCCAAGGAATATTATACACATCCCACTGGGAGTCGGGGGGTGGGGGCGGTGGTGCTGTTAGTCTGCACCTTGCCCTCAGCTTGCCCCATGCTCCCATATCACTACACAGATGACTGAAACACAATCCAGTATTCCTTTGAAAAAGGCCTATTTCCTAGACTGGAGCTTTAGACTGACAGACTTTAGGTTGCCATACATCTAGAGGCTAAGGAGGCACTCCCAGGGAAAATAAGCAAATATGCTTATGCAAAATAAGCAAATATGCAAAATATACATCATCCTTGCATGTCCCCTGGCCTCATTACAGCTTAACAAGATTTCCTTGAAAAGAGCTTATACACTTATATGGACCCCTGATTTTTGCAACTGCTCCCTAAAGGACAACACCAGATATCCCGGTCTGGAAGCAAACAGGGATTACAATTGTGGACTCTCAGGACTGTATATATGTTCATACTTTATTTTATTTTATTTAAAAAAAATTTTTTTTAACATTTATTTATTTTTGAGACAGAGAGAGACAGAGCATGAACGGGGGAGGGTCAGGGAGAGAGAGGGAGACACAGAATCTGAAACAGGCTCCAGGCTCTGAGCTGTCAGCACAGAGCCCAACGCGGGGCTTGAACTCACGAACCGCGAGATCATGACCTGAGCCAAAGTCGGACGCTTAACCGACTGAGCCACCCAGGCGCCCCTATGTGCATACTTTAAATGGCTGGCTTCCAATCAGCCTGCAACTAGATGCTAAATGAGATTCTTCCACGGATAGATCTTGGCATATCTTCAACAACTGGAGTGTATCAGTAATAAGTCAGACAGTTTACACAATCACAAAGGTTAGAGAGACAACCACCAGCTAAGGCAAGTAGGTTCATCACCTATAGAAGGACACCTCTCCAAGACTGAAAGTCATAGCTCTTTCACCTATTACATAGAAATGGAGTCAAGTAAAATGAGGAGACAAAGAAATACATTCCAAATGAAGAAGACAACATCTCAGAAAAGACCTTAATGCTATGGATTAAAAAGTAATTTACCAGATAAAGAATTTCAAGTAATGGTCATAAAGATGCTAATGAACTTGGGAGAAAAATGGAGGAACACAGCGAGAACTCCAACAAAGAGGGAGAAAACATATCAAAGTACCAAACGGAAGCCACAGAGCTGAAGAACACAACAACTGGACTGAAAAGTACACCAGAAGGGCTTAACAGCAGACTGGATGAGGCAGAACAGACCATCCAGCTGTAAGATAAATAATGGAACTCACCCAGACATAGCTGCAAAAAGAAAAATAGTATTTTTTTAAAAAAAGTATAATTTCAGAGACTTATGAGAAAACATCAAGGGTAGTAACTTTTGCATTAAAGAGGCCCAAGAAGGAGAAGAGAGAGGCAAAAAGGGGCAGAAAACTTATTTGAAGAAATAATGGCTGAAAACTTTCCTAATTTAAAGAAGTAAATAGACATCCAGTTCCAAGAAACCCATGGAGTTCTAAATAAGATGGACACAAAGAAATCCACACCAACACACATTATAATTAAAATGTTAAAAGTTAAGATTCTCTTTTTTTCAACTGTAAGTGGCAAGAGGAAAACAAATTGTTACTTGCAAAGGAAACCCCATAAAGCTATGAGCAGATTTCTCAGCAGAAAATATACAAGCCACACTAGTCAAAGTGCTGAAAGGGAAGAATGTCTAACCATGAATACTCTACCTGGCAAAGTTATCATTCAGATTTGAAGGATAGAATTTTCTAGACAAAAGCGAAAGGAGTTGATCACAACTAAATTGCCTTACAAGAAATATTAAAGGGACCATTAAAGAAATGGTACTAATTACTAAGAGGAAAACATATGTAAGCAAAAATCTTACTAGAAAAGTAAATATATAATAAAGGTAGTAGATTAATTACTTTTAAAGCTAATATGAAGGTTAAAGGAATAAAGGTAGTAAAAATAAAATGTAACAAGTTAATAGATGCATAAAATAAAAACATGTCTAAAGTAAAATAAAAAATACGAAATACAAAATGTGGAAGTAAACACGAAGAGTTTGGGAATGTGTTCAGATTTAAGTAGCCATGAACTTAAAAGAGACTGCTATAAATACAGGATGATATGTATGAACCAAACAGTAATCTCAAAGTAAAATTATAGTAAAAACACAAAAGAAAATGAGAAAGAAATCCAAACAGAACATTAAAGAAAATCATCAAACCACAAAGGAACAGAGAAAAGGAAGAAGAAAAGATAAATTACAAAAACAGCTAGAAAATAACAAAATTACAATAAGTGCATACCTATCAATAATTACTTTAAATGTAAATGGACTGAATTGTCCAATCAAAAGGCATAAAGTGGCTGAATGGGTTAAGAAATAAGACACATCCATAAACTGCCCATAAGAGACTCACTTTAGAATTAAGGACACCCAAAGATTGAAAGTGAAGGAATTCAAAAAAGGTATTCCATGCAAATGGAAGCAAAAAGACAGCTGTCATAGCTATATGGATATCACCAAATAGACTTCAAAACAAAGCTATAATAAAAGACAAAGGTGGACATAATTACATAATGATAAAAAGGTGAATCTTTTCAGAAGATATAGCATTTATAAATAAAAGTGCACTCAACTTATAAGCACCAAATTATACAAAGCAAATATTAACAGACCAAAGGGGAGAAATTGACATCAATATAATAACAATAGGGTATTTTAACAACCCATTTACATCAATGGATAGATCATCCAAGACAGATTATTAATCAGAAAACATCAGTCATAAATGACACATTAAATGGGAGGGATTTAACAGATATATACAAAACATTCCATCCCAAAACAACAGAATACACATTCTTCTCAGGAGCATAGGGAACATTCTCCAGGAAACATTAAATGTTGAGGCAATAAAACATTGAACACTGAAATCAAGAATACAGAAATCATATGAAGAATCACTTCTGACCACAATGGGCAAAGAAAACTGAAAAAGCTACAAATACATATTACCGAAAAACCACTGGCTCATAGAAGGAATCAGGGGAGAAAAAAGTACCCAGAGACAAGTGAAAACTGAGATACATTAACAAAAATCTATGGGAAGCAGCAAAAGCAGTTCTCCAAGAGAAGCTCCTAGCAATACAGGCCTATCTTCAAACAGAGAGAAATCCCAAACAAACAATTTAACTTTACAACTAAACGAACTAGGAAAAGAAGAACAAATAAAGGCCAGCATTTAAAAAAAAATTTTTTTTAACGTTTATTTATTTCTGAGACAGAGAGAGACAGAGCATGAGTGGGGGGGGGGGTGGCGGTTAGAGAGAGAGGGAGACACAGAATCAGAAGCAAGCTCCGGGCTCCGAGCTGTCAGCACAGAGCCTGACATGGGGCTTGAACTCACAAACTCTGAGATCATGACCTGAGCCAAAGTTGGTCGCTCAACCGACTGAGCCACCCAGGCGCCCCAGCCCAGCATTTTAGAAAAAAGAAGGTAACAAAGATCAAAGTGAAAATCAATGGAATAGAGATTAAAAAGACAATAGGAAAGATCAATGACACTAAGAGCTGGTTCCTTGAAAAGATAAATAAAATTGACAAATCTTTAGATAGACTCACCCAGAAAGAAAAAGAAAGTTTTCAAATAAATAATATTAGAAATAAAAGAGAACTTACAACTAATACCACAGAGATAAAAAAGATCATGAGACTACTATGAACATTTATAGGCAAACAAATTGGATAACCTAGAAGAAATGGATACATTCCTAGGAATTTACAATCTTCTAAGACTCAATCATGAAGAAAGAGAAATTCTGAATAAACCAATTACTAGTAAGAAGAATGAATCAGCAACCCCAAACCTCCCACAAAACAAAACTTCAGGACCAGACAGCTTCATTGGTGAATTCTACCAAACATAATACCTATCATTCTCAAACTCATCCAAAAAATTAGAGAGAAGGGAAAGCTCTGAAACTCATTTTACAAAGCTAACATTATCCTGATACCAAAACAAGACAAGGAGACCATAAAAAAGGGAGAATACAAGCCAATAGCCCTGATGATTACAGAGGCAAAAATCCTCAAAAATATTACCAAACTGAAATCAACAATACATTAAAAGTATCATACACTGTGATCAAATGGAATTTATTTCAGGGATGCAAGAACTGTTCAACATATGTAAATCAATCAGTGTGTAATATCATGTCAACAAAATGGAAGATAAAATTATACCATCATCTTAATAGACGCAGAAAAAATCTCATAAAATCCAACATTCATTTACAGTAATTAAAAAAATTTTTTTGTATCTAGAGAGAGCATGAGTGGGAGAGAGGGGAGAATCGAAGGGAGAGAGAGAGAGAGAATCCCAAGTAAGCTTGATGCAGGGCTTGATCCCATGACCCTGGGGTCATGACCTGAAATCAAGAGTCGAACAGTCAAATGCACAACCAACTGAGGCCCCAGGTGCCCCTGTGAGAAAAATTTAAACAAAGTGGGTATAGAGAGAATATACCTCAACACAAGGCCATATATGACACATAGCTAATACCATATTCAATGGTGGAAAGCTGAAAGCATTTCTTCTACGATCAGGAATAAGACAAAGACGCCCATGCTCACTACTTTTATTCAACATAGTATAACCACAGAAATTAGGCTGAAAGAAAGGAAGAAAGAAAGGGAAAGGAAGAAGGATGCATGGATGGATGCATGGATGAATGGATGAATGGAAGGAAGGAAGGAAGGAAGGAAGGAAGGAAGGAAGAAAGGAAGGAAGATACACATACTGAAAAAAAGTAAATTGTCACTATTTGCAGAAGACATATTATATACCAAAAAATCTTCAACCTCTACCAGAAAAACTGTTGGAATGAATGAATTTAGTAAAGTTGCAAGATACAAAATATACAAAATCTGTTGCATTTCTATACACTGACAAATGATCCAAAAGGGAAATCAAGAAAACAATCCCATTTATCATCATATCAGAAAAAAAAATGAAATACCCAGGCATAAATTTAACCAAGGAAGTGAAAGACCTGTACACTGAAAACTCTAACACATTGACAAAAAAAGTGAACATGACACAAGTAAAAAGAAAGATGCCCCATGCTAATGGATTAGAAGAATTACTATTGTGAAAATATCCATACTATCCAAAATAATTTACAGTTTCAATGAAATTCCTATCAAAATTCTACTGAAAATTTTCACAGAATTGGAAGAAATAATTCTAAAATTTGTATGGAACTATAGAAGACCCCGAATAGCTAAAACAATTTTGACAAAGAAGAACAAAGCTGGAGATATCATGCACCATGATTTCAAACTGTACCACAAAGATATAGTAATCTAAACAGTATGGTATTGCCATAAATACAGATGTATATAGATCACTGGAAGGGAATAGAGATCTCAGACACAAACCCACACATACACTATCAGTTAATTTATGTCTAAGGAGACAAGAATATACAATGGGAAAAGGACCATCTCATTGATAAATGGTGCTGACAAAACTTGAAAACTACATGTAAAAGAATTGGTATGGATTGCTCTCTTACACCATACACAGAAACTAACTCAAAATGGATTAAAGACTTGAATGTGTGACATGAAACCATAAAAGTCCTAGAACAAAACATTGACATCCGTCTTAATGTTTTTTTCCCTTAGACCTGACTTCAAAGATACAGGCACAAAAATAAAGTAATGAGAATACATCAAACTAAAAAAAGCTTCTGCACAGCAAAGGAAACCATCAACAAAATGAAACACAACTTACTGAATGGGAGAAGGTATTTGTAAATGAAATACAGACCTACCTGTTTATGTTATACTTTGGGCTCTTTTACTGGGCTTAAATAATTGCCCCCCCCTTTTTTTAACAAAAATTCATGGTTTGAATAAACTCTGCATCAGGCAAGTCTGCAGTGCCATTTTTTCAATAGCCTTTGCACACTTTGTGTCACATTTTGTTAATTCTTGCAAAATTTCAAGCTTTTCATTATTATTATGACTTGCCACCATCTCAAAATCAAACTTGAACAAATTAGGAGTTGCTTTATGGATGAGTAAGGAATATGTCTTTTACAGATAGAATCTACTCCTAGTGAAGTTGTTGTGAAGATTTTTAAAAGTTTATTTAAATTCAAGATATTTAACGTACAGTGTAGTATTGGTTTTAGGAGTAGAACCCAGTGATTCATCATTTCCGTGAAACCCAGTGCTCATCCAAACCAGTGCTCTCCTTAATGCCCATTACCCATTTATCCACTCCTCCCAACAAACTTCTCCAGCAATCCTCAGTTTGTTCTCTGTATTTAAGAGCGTCTTATGGTTTGCCTCCTACTCTGTTTTTATCTTATTTTTCCTTCCCTTCACCTATGTTGTGTTTCTTAAATTCCACAGATGAATGAAATCATATATTTGTGTTTCTCAGACTGATTTATTTCACTTAGCATAATACAATCTAGTTCCAACCATGTTGTTACAAATGGCAACATTTCATTCTTTTTGAGCACCGAGTAGTATTCCATTCTATATATATACCCAAACTTCTTTATCCATTCATCAGTTGATGGACATTTGGGCTCTTTCCATAATTTGGCTATTGTTGACAGTGATGCTCTAAACATTGGGGTGCATGTGCCCCTTCGAATCAGCATTTTTGTCTCCTTTGGATAAATACCTAGTAGTGCAATTGCTAGGTTGCAGGGTAGTTCTCTTTTTAATTTTTTGAGGAACTCCATACTTTTCCAGAGTGGCTGCACCTGTTGGCATTCCCAAGAACAGTGCAAAAGAGATCCCTTTTCTCTGCATCCTCACCAACATGTATTGTTTCCTGGGTTGTTAATTTTAGCCATTCTGACAGGTGTGAGGTGGTATCACATTATGGTTTTGATTTGTATTTCTCTCATGATGAGTGATGTTGAGCATCTTTTCAATGTTTGTTAGCCATCTGGATGTCTTCTTTGGAAAAGTGTCTATTCATGTCTTCTGTCAATTTCTTCACTGGATTTTTTGCTTTATGGGTGTTGAGTTTGGTAAGTTCTTTATATAGTTTGGATACTAACCCTTTATCAGCTATGTCATTTGCAAGTATCTTCTGCCATCCTGTTGGTTACCTTTTAGTTTTGTTGATTGTTTCCTTCACTGTGCAGAAGCTATTTACCTTAATAAGGTCCCAGTAGTTCATTTCTGCTTTTATTTCCTTTGCCTCCAGAGACATGTCTAATAAGAAGTTGCTGTGGCCGAGGTCAAAGAGGTTGTTGCTTATTTTGTAGGAATTTTGTAGGTTTTTGATGGTTTTCTGTCTCAGATTGGATGGGTCGTTCATCCATTTTGAATTTATTTTTGTATATGGTGTAAGAAAGTGGTCCAGTTTAATTCTTCTGCACATTGCTCTCATTTTCCCAACACCATTTGCTGAAGAGACTGTCTTTGTTGAAGAAAAAAGGTTGGTGGAGGTGGTGGTGGGAGGCAGGGGCAGGATGCCTGATCTTAGAAAACAGGACAAAAACAAACAAACAAACAGAAAAAAAAACCCTGTAGTTTGATTCCAAAGAAAAGGAGAGGGAAAAAAAGGAAAAAAGAAAAAAAAAGCCTGATCCAAAAAAGGTGAAAAGGAAATGAAGAAAAAAAGAAACAAGAAACCATGAGCCTGATTCCACAAGAAAAAAACAGAAGAAAGAAACAAAGGAAAAATAACTGTAGGCATTGTTTTGAAGCCCTGGTTTTGCAGTGCACTTTGGGCTTGGGGGATGCTGGCTGTGCTGGTCTGGAAGAGAGGTCCACTGCTTTGGCTGAGCCAGTCTTGCTCCAGTAAATATAAGCAGTCGCCAGGCATGGGACGGAGTGGTGTCGGGGTTTGGTGTAAGTGGGACTTGCCTCCATGAGGGGACTGCTGTGTTACTCTCTGAAGTCCCATTGTGTTGACATTGGGGGCAAAACGGTGCCACCCTAAACTCTTGTCCTCAGACCTGATATCTCATACCCCCTCCCTACCTGCTGTTCAGGCAGCCCTCACCAAATAGCAAGGGCAGTCACCTGGCCCTGTGCCACAAATGTCCTGTGGTTTTTCTTTGGTACATGGCTGGGATTCAAAACCCAAAGTCTTAAAAGACAGGCACCATGCAGATACACTCCCCTCCTCTTGGGTAGAGCCCCTCCACACTGTGTGAAGTCCCCTGTCCCAGAGAAACAGTCCCAGGCCTATACAGTGTGTACAATTTATGGTGCAGCAGCAAATGTTATATTCTCTCTGGGTGCGCCTCTGTCCCCTGCCGATAAGAGGCCTTTGGCTGGCACTGCAGGGTCCTTTGTCCTTGTAAGGCAATAAACCGTCTTCCAAAAATACTCCAGGAAGGGGAATGCTCTTTCCCAGTGCGCCCCAGAGATCCCTACACCATGCTACGCACTCTGGGGCAGCTCTCTCCTTCCCGGGAGGGTGCTCCACAGCTCCATTCCAAAGTCTCACACTTCCACAACTTCAGAGTTTAAGCTCCAGATACTGTTTGCAAAAAAGAACTGGCCACTCAGTACTTCTTATTCTCCATCCGTGGTCCAGAGAGGTTTTCCTCTTCTGCTAACTTGATGCCGCCCTATCTCAACCCCTCTTTCTTTCTCTCCCTTTGTCTCTCCAAGGAAAGGGTTCTCTCCCCTCTGTGGTGTGGCTGTTTTTCTTTTCCCCAATTCACTTCCACATACCTCACACCTGCCAAGCTATCTCTCCAACTGTAGAGATCCTTCTGCCAATCCACAGATTGATTTCCTGGGTGTTCCAAGTGATCTAACATCAATATAGCTGTGTTTCAGGGACGAGGAAAGCCCAGGCTCCCCCTACTTCTCTGCCATCTTAACTCTTTCCTCTGTGAAGATTTTTTAAAAAGATAACACAACATTTCAAATTTTGCATAACTAATAAAGCAGAAGCAGGGTTTGAGAGGACTAACTCCAAATTTGAAAGAACTTCTACTGTGGGTAAAATACTACTAATCAGCAGCATCACATGTTTCAGAGAAATTTTTTTGTGAGTCGAAGAGTTAATCAACAGCAAACTTCATTGTCTTATTTTAAGAAATTGCCTATTATACTAAGTCAATTAAATCAATCAGAAAAAGACAACTACCATATGATTTCATTCATATGTGGAATTTAAGGAACAAGACAGATGAACATATGGGAAGGGGGTGGGAGAGAAGAGAGGGAACAAACCATAAGACATTCTTAGTGATAGAGAACAAACAATGGATTGATGGAGGGAGGCGAGTGGGAGATGGGCTATATGGGTGATGGGTACGAAGGAGGGCACTTGTGATGAGCATTGGGAGTTATGTAAAAGTGAGGAATCCCTGACTTCTACTCCTGAAACCAATATTGCACTGTATGTTAACTAACTAAATTTTAAATTAAAAAAATAAATGATGGGACACCTGAGTGGCTCAGTCATTTAAGCATCTGACTTTAGCTCAAGTCATGATCTCACCATGCGTGGGTTTGAGTCCTATGTCTGGCTCTGTGCTGATGGCTCGGAGCCTGGAGCCTGCTTCGGATTCTGTGTCTCCTTCTCTCTCTGCCCCTCTGTCTCTTTCTCTTAATTTGTCTCTATCTCTCTCTCTGTCTCAAAAATAAAAAATAAATAAATAAATAAATAAATAAATAAATAAATAAATGATGGTAGGCTTCAAATAGAAAGGAAGGAAGGAAGGAAGGAAGGAAGGAAGAAAGGAAGGAAGGAAGAAATAGAAAGAAAGAAATTGCCACAGCCACACACACTTCCAGCAATTATCATTCTGACCCATAAACATTTATTGCCCATAAACATCAAGGCAAGACCCTACACTAGCAAAAAAAGTGGCAACTCACTGAAACCTCAGAGGATAGTTATCATTTTTTAGAAATAAACTATATTTTAATTAAGGTATATACATTGTTTTTTTAGACACATGCTATTGCATACTCCATAGACTATAATATAGCATGAATATAAATGTTATATGCACTGGGAAACCAAAAAATTCATGTGACTCACATTATTAGATATTCATTTCATTGTTGTGGTCTATAACTGAATCAGTATCTCTGAGATATGTCTGTATCTGGTAAGTGGTTAGTATCCAAAATATATTAAGAACTCATACAATTCAAAAGCAAGCAAAAATAGCAATATGATGAAAAAATGGAAAAGGATCTGAATAGACAGACATTTTTCCAAAGAAGACATATGGACAGCCAATAGGCACATGAATAGATGCTGAACATCACTAATCATCAGGGAAATACAACTCAAAACCATAATGAAATGGTGTGGGGCATCCAAGATGGTGAGGTTGGTACTTATGCCTTATATGGACACAATGATTCTACACCTACACCTACTTTTAGAGCAATTCCTCCTGAAAAAGAAATGAGGACTCACTGAACAACTTCTGCACAACAAACAAGAGAGGGACCATATAGCAAATGGCACAAGAGACAGACACCGTAATTAAGGGAACCCCACTGTGACACTGCAAACTACAGTAGGGAAGGATAGTACTGAGGGAACAGGAACAGTTTCATCCACTCTGGAGCACAGACAAAAAAAAACTGTGCAGTTTAAAAGAATAGCTAAAATTTAAAGAAACTAATTCTTAAATGACTGCCAAATGGCATGAAACCTGCAGAATCTTCTTCAGTGCCAAGGAGCTGGTGAACACTATTGTGAACACCTTATAATTCAAACAGGAGCAGGATCCAAGCAGTCTACCTGGCCATAAACCCACCAGCCCCAGTCACCCTAGGACACAGAAACAACACAATGGTTTAAATGGACAACAAAAGTGTAAAGGACTCAGCCCTAGAGGGAGCTGCAAGAATTCTCAGATCAGAGAAGCTTGCAAGCACCATTGTTCATGCTCTTCCTCCATCATCATAGGAAACACAGGAGCAGGATATGGCACCTGGCCAGCTGGCTCCCTTAGTGAGCCCTGGGCCACTAGCTCACACCAGCCCATGCCCTTGCCCCAAAGTGATACCCTCCCACCTGCCTGAGCTCCAGCCATCCTACTGCAGTGGCCTGAGTGTAGTGCACCCCAGAATACTTCCAGACAGTGCCTATGATAGTTTCATTTATCTCATCAAAGTGACAAATGTGCAAAGCATCAGTGGGACATGCCAGGCCCAAACCTACATCAGCTCCAGACAACTTGCCAGAGCACCTAGTGAAGACATTGTGAAGATTTTTTAAATGGCAAAAAAAGATTTATGGAACACCCAGAAATGCCACCAGTCTATGTCCATCTCAGATCCAGTCATCTTGCCAAGGCGTTCCCTGTATAAAGCACCCCACAGAAACCCCTGGTCTGTGCCTTAGTTCCAGCTGCCCACCAGAACAGTGCCACCCACCAGTGCCTGATTCAGCTTCAACTGTCCTGTGAGGGTTCCCACTGTGTGGAATGCCCCAAGACCCCTGGATCACACCCTTATCAGCTCCAGCTATCCTACCAGGGTGACCCCAGTGGAGAGTCCTCTGAGATTTTCAGCCCATGGCTGCTACAACTCCAGCCAGAGCTGCTAGACACAGCAGTCAACAGTGGGGGATGTTCCTATATGAGATCTGTCCTTCAAGACTAGGAAAAGTAGCTCTTGTGAGTCTCAGAAACAAACACAGAGAGTCAAAAAAAAAAATGAGACAGAGAAATATGCTCTAAATGAAAGGATAAGACAAAACAAACAAACAAAAAGAAGTAAATGAATAAAAATAAGCAATCTACTTGATAAAGTCTTCAAAAACTATCATGAAGATGCTCAGTGGAACATCTTTCACTGAGAGAACAATGGAAAATTGAGTAATAACTTCAACAAAGAGATAGAAAATATAAAAAACAATCAGAGTTGAATAGTAGTATAACTAAAATAAAAATAACACTAAAGAGAATCAATAGCAGAGGATGCAGAAGAACAAATTAGCCATCTGGAAGACAGGTTAATGGAAAGCACCCAAGCTGAACAACAAAAAGATAAAAGAAAAAAAATGAGGATAGCTAAGGGATCTTTGGGACAAAACAAGCATATTTACATTCACACTATAGGGGTTCCAGAATGAAAAGAGAGAGAAAAAGGGGCAGAAAAGTTATTTGAAGAAATAATAGTTAAAATCATCCCTGACCTGGGGAGGGAAACACATATTCAGATCCAGGAATCACAGAGAACCCCAAACAAGAGGAGATACACATCAAGATACATTATAATTAAAATGTCAAGGATTAAATATTAAGAAAAAAAAATTAAAAGCAAGATAAAAGCAACTGGTTACATTCAAAGAAAACCCCATACAGCTATAAACTTAGTTTCAGCAGAAACTTTTCTGGCTCCAAAGGAGTGACATGATATATTCAAAAGACTGGAAGGAAAAACAACAACAACAACAACCAAGAATACTTCACCAAACAAGGATATCATTCAGAACTGAAGGAGATGGGGCGCCTGGGTGGCTCAGTGGGTTAAGCGGCCGACTTCGGCTCAGGTCATGATCTTGCGGTCTGTGAGCTCGATCCCCGCGTCGGGCTCTGTGCTGACAGCTCAGAGCCTGGAGCCTGTTTCAGATTCTGTGTCTCCCTCTCTCTGACCCTCCCCCGTTCATGCTCTGTCTCTCTCTGTCTCAAAAATAAATAAATGTAAAAAAAAAATTTATAGAACTGAAGGAGAAATCAGGAGTTTCCAAACCTAAATAAATAAATAAATACATAAATCAAAATGTTAAAAAATTAAATAGTTCATCACCGCTAAACCAACCTTATAAGAAATGTTAATAGGTCCTAATTAGAAGGAAGAAAAATATGAAAGGGAAAAAATTTCATGAGTCAACCAAACATACAATAAAGGTAGATCAATTACTTACAAAGCTAGTATGAAGGTAAAAGACAACAGTAGTAAAAAAAAAATCAATGATATCTACAAAAAGTAATCCAGGGATATACAAAATAAAATGTAAAATATGACATCATATATATAAAACATGAAGACTGGATAAAAAAGTAGAACTTCTATAACATTTCAACTTCAGGTACTATCAACTTATTATAGACTGCTATATACTTAGGACATTATGTATCAATCTCTTGGTAAGCACACACCAAAAACCTATAATAGATACACAAAAAATAAGGAGAAAAGAATCCAAATAAAACAGTAGGTAACAACAATCACAAGGGAAGAGAGCAAGAGAAGAAGAAAGGAATGGAGAAGAATCACAAGAACAATCAGAAAAGAATTAAAAGTGGCAATAAGTACATACTTATCAATAATTACTTTAAATGTAAATGGTCTAACTCCTCCAATCAAGACACATAGGGTACCTGAATGGATTTTCAAACCTAAAGCCACATACAGATTGAATACAAGGGGATGGAAATTACATTCCATGGAAATTGAAGTGAATAAAAAGTTAGGGTCACCTCACTTGTATCAGACAAAATGCACTTTTAAACAAAGACTGTGAGATGCTAAGATGGCAGAGTAGTATGAGGAACCCAGGCTTGCCCCATCCTTCAAACAACTAGCTAAATATCAAATCATTCTGAATACCCAAGAAACCCATCTGAGAACTGACAGAACAAACTGCACAACTAGAGGGAGAGGGAAGGCCACAGCGTGGAAGGTAGGAGGTGTGGGCGTGGAGATGTGGTTTGGGGTAGAAACAGACTGCAGGTGCTGTGGAGGCAGGAGAGTCCAGGTTGTGGAAAAGAGAGAGAGAGAGACAGAGAGAGAGAGAGAGAGACAGAGAGACAGAGAGACAGAGAGAGACAGAGAGAGAGAGAGAGAGAGACCGTGCACACACACAAGGTACTGCACAAAGAAAACACTTCTCCAAAGCCATTGAGAAAACAAGAGGGGCTGATTTTCATGAGATTTTTCAACCAGCAGGGCTCAAAGACTAAAGTTTTAAAAGCCTGTGGCATAGCTGAGGACACCACTGCTTCTGTACAGAAAGCAGGCAGGTAACCTGGGGGCAGATGCCATGATATGAGGATCTCCTGAGATGCACTAGGAGTCACAGTTTCTCCTTCTTGAAGTACATCTCAGAGAGGTGGCATGGCTTCTCCAGGGACAAGGGAGCTGGTGGGTAACATTTCCTTCTCTCACCCCTCAGCATAGGCACAGAGAGACCTGCTAAGGGTGGCTAACCTGGACATTGGCTGCTTAATATGCTGTGCTCCAAATTCCATGCTCTTGAGCACTCATGCAACTGCCCCTCTAGGTCAAACCTACATCAGTCCCAATGTAGCAAGACCCTCTGCCAGAAGACCAGCTCAGGTCCCCACACACCAGGTATCTCAAGTAGGGAGTTTTAAAACTTACCTGTTTCTGGCTCAGATACAGCCCAAAGTGCAATGCACTTCTCCAGGCAGACGACTAACCCAGACACAGAAAGTGTGTAAGCAGTGATCTGAAAAAGACCTAGGTCACATGAGGGAAATTTACCTCCTTTTCTGGGAGGGCTTCCCTGACAGCAGCAAGCATGAACTCCCTCTCTGGCGACAATGGAAATGCTTAGTGCCATTGCCCTCCCTGGCCCCTCAGCATAAACTAACTTCAGTAAATAGCACAGCACCAAGACTGGCTGCCTAAATTGCTTACACCAAGCCCTGGCCCCCTGTATTCTGTTGTTAATGCTTTTGGTGGGCAAGTGAGCCTAAAAACCAGTGTAGAAGGCCCTCCCACCAGAAGATCAGCACAAACCCCTGCATGTACCATGTCTATAGACCATAAAGCTCTGCAAAGCTTTGGCTCTAGTGGAAATAGCATCAGGTCTCTTTTAAAAAGCAGACCAAAGCACACTTAGTTAAAACTTGCCACATTCTGACCAAGGTCCAAACATTCCCAACAGTGGGCAAGGAGAAATTGTGCAGAGGACTTACCTGAGGGAAAGACTACCCATACACAGCATCACAGTGCATGTAGCATACCCAACAATTTCAATTTCTGACGGACCAGCCCCTGGATATTACATGACCTCTTCTCCATAAAGCCACTACTCTCAGAAGCAGGAAACATAAGAGGCTTTATAATACACAGAAGAGAGAGACCTAGACAAAATGCCAAATGTAGGAATTCATCCAAAAAAGAATGAACAAGAAAATGTCACAGCCAAGGATCTAATCAAAACAAATATAAGTAATATGCCTGATCCAGAATTTAGAGCAACAATCATCAGGATACTAGCTCTGCTTGAGAAAAGTATAGAAGACACCAGGAAGTCTCTGACTGCAGAGATAAAAGACCTGAAAACTAACCAGGATGAAATGAAAAATGACATAACCAAGATTCAAAACAGACTATATATAATGACCACAAGGATGGAAACAGTAAAGGAATGCATAAGTGATATAGAAGATAAAATTAAGGAAAATAATGAAGGTGCATAAAAGAAGGAAAGAAAATTCTTGGTTAATGAAAGTAGACTTAGGGAACTCAGTAATTCCATAACGTGTAATAACATTCAAATCATAGGAATCCCACAGACATAAGAGAGGGGAAAAGGTGAAAAGATTTACTCAAGGAAATTACAGCTAAAACTTCCCCAATCTGGGGAAGGAAACAGACTTGCAAATCCAGGAGGCACAAAGAACTCCCATCAAAATCAACAAAAGCAGGCCAATACAAAGACATATTTAGTTCAATTTGCAAACTATAAAGAAAAAATTCTAGAAGCAAAAAAAAATTAAAAAATTAAAAAAAAAAAGAAGTCTCTAACTTACAAGGGAAACCAATAGAGTTAGCAGCAGATCTCTCTACAGAAATGTGGCAGGTAGGAAGGGAGTGGCATGGCATATTCAACATGCTGAATGGGAAAAATATGCAAGAATGCAGTAAGGCTGACATTCTGAATAGAAAGCACGATAAAGAGTTTCACAGACAAAGAAAAACTAAAGGAGTTTGTGAACACTAAACCAGCCCTGAAAGGAATATTAAAGGGGACTCTTTGAGTGGGAAATAAGGACGAAAAGTGACTAGAGGAAGACTAGAAAGGAATGGAGAAAATCTCCATGAATAACAACAAAACAAGTAATACAATAGCACCAAATTCATATCTATCAATAATCACTCTGAACATAAATGGGCTAAATGTTCCCATTAAAGGATAAAGGGTATCAGAATGGAATAAAACAAAACAAAAACAAGACCCATCTATATTCTGCCTACAAGACACTAACTGTATTGTTATTTATTTATTTATTTATTTATTTAAAATTTTATTTTAGAATGAGAGTGCAAACGAGGGGAGAAGGGCAGAGGAAGAGAGAGAGAATCTTAAGTAGGCTCCACACTGAGCATGGAGGCTCGATCCCACAAACCTGGGATGATGACCTGAGCCAAAAACAAGAGTTGGACGCTTAACTGGTAAGCCACCCAGGTGCCCCAAGACTAATTTTAGATGTAAAGACATCTAGAGACTGAAAGTGAGGGAGAATCACCTATTATGCTAATGGATGCCAAAAGAAAGCTGGAGAAGCCATACTTATATTGAAAAAACTAGATGTTAAATCAAAGATGGTAACAAGAGATGAAAAAGGTCAGTATATCATCATAAAGGGTTTTATCCTGCAAGAAGATCTAACAATTATAAATACTTATGTTTCCAACTTGGAAGCACCCAAATATAGAAAACAATTAAAAACAAACATAAAGGTACTCATTGCTAACAATACAACAGTAGTAGGGGACTTTAACACCCTACTTAGAACCACGGACAGATCATCTAAGCAGGAAATCAACAAGGAAACAATGGCTTTGAGTGACATGGTGGACCAGATGTACTTAACAGATATATTCAGAACATTTCATTCTAACGCAGCAGAATACAAGTTCTTTTAGAGTACACATAGTACATTCCCCAGAATAGATCACATATTGGGTCACAAATCAGGCCTCATCAAGTACAAAGAGATTGAGATCATACTATGCATGTTTTTAGACCACAACACTATGAAACTTGAAGTCAATCACAAGAACACTTTGGAAAGGCCACAAATACATGGAGGTTAAAGAACATCCTACTAAATAATGAATGGGTCAACTAGTAAATTAAAGAAGAAATTTAAAAATACATGAAGATGAGGGATAATGAAAACATGATGGTTCAAAATCTCTGGGATGCAGCAAAAGCAGTCATAAGAAGGAATCATACAGCAATACAGGCCTATCTCAGGAAGCAAGACAAATCTCAAATATACAACCTAACCTTACACCTAAAGGAGCTAGAAAAAGTACAACAAATGAAGCCTACAGCCAGGAGAAGAAGGGAAATAATAAAGATTGAGCAGAAATAAATGATATAGAAACAAACAAATAAACAAACAAACAATCAAAAGACAGTAAAACACATCATTGTGTTCTTTGAGGAAATTAATAAAATTGATAAACCCCTGGACAGACTTATCAAAAATAAAAGAGAAAGGAACCAAATAAATAAAATCACAAAAGAATGAGAGAGGTGAGATCACAACCAATACCACAGAAGTGCAAATAATTAGAGAGGATATGAAAAATTATATGCCAACAAACTGGGTAATCTGAAAGAAATGGATAACTTCCTAGAAACGTATAAACTACCAAAATTGAAACAAGAAGAAATAGAAAATTTCAAAAGACTGATTGATAGCCAGCAAAGAAAGGAAATCAGTAATAAATTATCTCCAGCAAACCAAAGTCCAGGGTCAGATGACTTCCTAGGGGAATTTTACTCAATATTTAAAGAACAGTTAATACCTATTCTTTTAAATTTTTTCAAAAAATAGAAATGGAAGGAAAGCTTCCAAATTCATTCTCTGAGGCCAGCATTACCCTGATTCCAAAACCATAAGAAGACTCCACTAAAAAGCAGAACTACAAGCCAATATTGCTGATGAACATGGATGCAAAAATTCTCAACAAATATTAACAAGCTGAATCCAACAGTATACTCAAAAATCATTCATCATAATCCAGTGGGATTTAATCCTGAACACGCTGCAAGGTTGATTCAGTATTTGCAAATCAATCAAGGTGATACACCATATTAATAAAAGACGGGATATGAACCATATGATCCTGTCAATAGATACAAAAAAAGCATTTGACAAAGTACAGCATCCATTCTTGATAAAAACCCTCAACAAAATAGAGATAGAGGGAACATACCTCAACATCACAAAGTCCATATATGAAAAACCAACAGTTAGTATCATCATCAATGTGGAAAAACTGAAAGCTTTTCATCTATGGTCAGGAACAAGATGGTCATCACTATTATTGAATATAGTATGGACAGTCTTAGTCTCAGTAATCAGACAGCAAAAAGAAATAAAGCCATCCAAATCAGCAAACTTTCACTATTTGCAGACAACATAATACTCTATGTAGAACATCTGAAAGACTCCACCAAAAATGGTAGAACTGATACAGGAATTCAGCAAAGTCACAGGATACAAAATCAACATACGGAAATCTGTTGCTTATCTATACACCAATAATGAAGAAGAAGAAAGAGAAATCAAGGAATCAGTCCCATTTACAACTGCACCAAAAATCATAAGATACCTAGGAATAAACCTAACCAAAAAGGTAAAAGATCTGTACTCTGAAAACTATACAACACTTATGAAAGAAATTGAAGATGACACAAAGAAATGGAAGGACATTCCATGCTCACGGATTAGAAGAACAAATACTGTTAAAATGTCTATACTACCCAAAGCGATCCACACATTAAATGCAATCCCTATCAAAATACCACCAGCATTTTCACAGAGCTGGAACAAACAATCTTAAAATTTGTATGGAGCCACAAAAGACTCTGAATAGCCAAAGCAATCTTGAATGACAAAAGCAAAGCTGGAGGCCTCACAATTCTGGACTTCAAATTATATTGCAAAGCTATAATGATGAAGACAGTATGATACTGCCACAAAAACAGACAAAGAAATCCATGGAACAGAATAGAAAATCCAGACTCTACCCACAACTATATGGTCAACTAATCTTCAAAAAGCAGGAAAGAATATCCAATGAAAAAATATAGTCTCTTCAACAAATGGTATTGGAAAACTGGACAGAATCATGCAAAAGAATGAAGTTGGACCATTTTCTAACACCATACACAACAATAAATCTAAAATGGATGAAAGAACTAAATGTGAGACAAGAAACCACCCAAATTTTAGAGGAGAAAACAGACATCAACGTCTTTGACCTAGGCTATAGCAACTTCTTACTAGTTATATCTCGGGTGGCAAGGGAAACAAAAGCAAAAATGAACTATTGGGACTTAATCAAGATAAACATTTACTACAAAGTGAAGGAAACAATCAACAAAAACAAAAGGCAACCTTTGGGATGTTAGAAGATATTTGCAAATGATGTATCTGATAAAAGGTCAGTATCCAAAAAATATAAAGAACTTATAAAATTCAACAGCCAAAACACAAATAATCCAGTGGAGAAGTGGGCAGAAAACATGAATAGACATGTCACCAAAGAAGACATCCAGATGGCTAACACACTCATCAAAAGATGCTCCACATCACTCATCATCAGGGAAATACAAATCAAAACTACAATGAGATATCACCTCACACCTGTCAGAATGGCTAAAATTAACAACACAGGAAACAAGAGGTGTTGATGAGGATGCAGCTAAAGGGGAACTCTCTTATACTGTTGGTTGGAATGCAAACAGGTGCAGCCACTCTGCCTAACAGTATGGAGGTTCTTGAAAAAGTTAAAAATAGAACTATCTTATGACTCAGCAATGGCACTACGAGGTATCACCCAAAGGATATAAAAATAATGATTTGAGGAGACACATGCACCCCAATATTTCTAACAGCATTATCAACAATACTCAAATTATGGAAAGAGCCCAAATATCCATTGACTGCTTAATGGATACAGTGGTGTGTGTGTGTATGTGTATATGTGTGTGTGTGTGTGTGTGTGTGTATACATACACACACATACAATGGAATATTATTCACCCAAAAAAAGAATGAAATCTTACCATTTGCACTGAGGTGGATAAAGCTAGTAATATTGTGCTAAACGAAGTCAGTCAGTTATGGAAAAAAAATTACCATATGATTTTACTCATATGTGGAAACTAAGGAACAAAAAATCAAATGAGCACCATGAGGAAAAAAGGCAAACCATAAAAATGACAGTAATTGTAGTGAAAAAACAGGGCTGATGCAGGGGAAGTCAGCAAGGGGAAGGTAAAATGAGTTAAATGGGTGATGGGCATTAAGGAGGGCATTGGTGATGAGCACTGGGTTTTGTATGTAAGTGATGAATCACTATATTCTATACCTGAAACTAGTATTACACAGAATGTTAACTAACTGGAAGTTAAATAATGGCTTGAAACTACATAAAAATTAAATAAAAAATAAAACAAAAAACTAACAAGAGACAAATAAGGACATTACTTTATGATAAAGGGATCAATCCAACAAGAGATGTAACAATTTTAAGTATCTATGCACCCAACACAGGACTATGTAAAGACATGAGGCAAATGTTAACTAAGATAAAGGGAGAAACTGACAGTAATACTAACAGTAGGGGACTTTAACACCCCACCCTATCAATGGATACATAATCCAGACAGAATATCAATCAGAAAACAATGGCTTTGAATGTCACATTAGACCAGATGAACCTAACATATATATACAGAACATTCCATCCCCAAACAGCAGAATATATACTCTTTTCAAGTACAAATGGAACATTCTACAGAATAGATCACATACTAGGCCTCAAAATCAGTCCCAATAAAATTAAAAATACTGAAATCATAATAAGCATCTTTTTCCTCTAAACAAAAAAAGCAAGCAAGCAAGCAAGGAAAGGAATAGGAGTAGGAGTAGGAGTAGGAAAGAAAGGAAAGGGAAGGGAAAGGGGAAGGGAAAGGGAAGGGAAGGGAAGGAAGGGAAAGGAAAGGAAAGGAAAGGAAAGGAAAGGAAAGGAAAGGAAAGGAAAGGAAAGGAAGGAAAGAAGATAAAACAAGGAAAGAAAGAAAAGAAGAGAAGAAAAGAGAAAATAGAGAAAAGCAAAGCAAAGCAAAGCAAAGCTAAGAGGCACTTTGGTGGCTCAGTTGAGCATCTGACTTTTGATTCAGCTCAGGTCACTCTCTCAGAGTCATGAGATTGAGCCCTACATCAGATTCCTCACTGAGCATCAGGCCTACTTAAGATTCTCTCTGTCTTTCTCTGTCTCTGTCTCTCTCTCTCTCCCTCTCTCTTCCCCCCTCCCTCCTGCTGCCCCTCTCCCCTACTCACACATGCTCTTTCTCTCTAAACAAAAAAAAGAGAAGAATGGAAAAAAATAAGTATCTTTTACAACCACAACAGTATGGGTTTATGAAACAATTACAAGAATAAAATGAAAAAAACCCACAAACATACAGAGGCTAAGCAACATGCTACTAAAATGCAGTAGGTCAACAAAGAAAACAATGAGGAAATCAGAAGTACATGGGAACCAATGAAAATGAAAATACAACAGTCCAAAATCTTTGTGACACAGCAAAGGGAGTTCTACATGGGAAGTTTATTGTGATACAAGGCCTCCCTCAAGACACCATAAGAAAAATCTCAGGTAAAAAATCTAATCTTACACCTAAAGGAACTAAAAAAAGAGGAACAAACAAAGCTTAAAGTTAGTAGAATGAAGAAAATAACAAAGATCAAACCAGAAATAAATGAAATACAGACTAGAAAATAATAGAAAATATTAAGGAAACCAAAACTTGTTCTTTGAAAAAAACAAATGTGATACACCTTTAGACAGCTTCATTAATAAATAGAGAGGACTCAAATAAAATCAGAAATAAGAGCGGGAATTAGAACTAACACCATATAAATACAAAGGATTATAAAATACTGCTATGAAAAACTATATGCCAACAGCTTCCTTTTCATCTAGGGACTGGCAGAATGGCTCTTGCAAAGAAGGGTGTGCAGAATAAGAATGGTCGTTCTGCCATCAATGAGGTAGTGACCACAGAATACAACATCAACATTCACAAGTGCATCCATGGATTTCAAGAAGTGTGTCCCTCAGACACTCAAAGAGATCCAGAAATTTGCAATGAAGGAGATGGGAACTCCAAAAGTGTACATTGACACCATGCTCAACAAAGCTGTGTGGGCCGTAGGAATAGGAATATTTCATAATATATCTGTGTTCAGTTGTCCAGAAAATATAAGGATAAATATTTACCAAACAAACTCTATACATTGGTTACCTGTCACCACTTACAAAAATCTATAGTTCATGTGGATGAAAACTAGCCACTGATTATCAAATGAAGGCACAAAACTGAAAAAACAAACAAACTATATGCCAACAAATCGAACAACCTAGAAGAAATGGAGTAATTCCTAGAAAAATACAATCTTCTAAAACTGAATCAGATAAAAATAGAAAATCTGAACAGACCAATGACTAGTAACAAAATTGAATTGGTAATCAAAAAACTCCACACAAACAAAAGTCCAGGACCAGATGGGCTTATAGGTGAATTATAATAAATATTTAAGCAAGAATTAACACTTATTCTTCTCAAATTATTCCAAAAATAATAGAAGAGGTAGTAAATCTTCCAAATTCATTCTATGAGTCCAGAAATAACCTGCTACCAAAACCAGATAAAGACACTACAAAACAAGCAAAACCCACAAAAACTACAAGCCAATATATCTAATAAGCAGAGATGCAAAAATCCTCAATAAAATATTAGCAAAATGAAGTCAATAAGAAGTTAAAAAATAATCCACAATAATCAATTGGGATTTATTCAGGGATACAAAAATTAATCAATAGGATATATCACATAAACAATGTGAAGAATAAGAATCATATGATCATCTCAAAAGATGGAGAAAAAGCATTTGTTGATTTTTTAAAAGGCATTTAACATGTATTCATGTTAAAACACTAAAAAAAATGGGTTTATAGGGAATATGCCTCACTGAAGGCCACATATGGCAAACCCACAGCTAATGTCATTTTCAATGTTGAAAATCTGAAAGCTTTTCTTCTAATCTCAGGAAAAAAAGCAAGGATGGCTACTCTCACTACTTTTATTCAACACAGTACTGGAAGCCCTAGCCGTAGCATTTGGGCATTCAGAAAAGAAAAAGAAATAAAATTTATCCAGATTAATAAGGAGGAAGTAAAACTTAACAATATTTTCAGATGACATGATACTATATATAAAGCCCCAAAGACTCCACAAAAAAAACCTTATAGGACTAATAATGAATTCGTAAAGTTGCAGGAGACAAAATACACAGAAATGTGTTGCATTTCTATACACTAATAATAAAGTAGAAGAAAGAAATTTGAAGAAACAATCAAAAGTTCAATTGCACCAAAAGGAATAAAATACATAGGAATAAATTTAACCGAGGAGGTGAAAGACCTACACTCTGAAAACTGTAAGACATTGATGAAATAAACTGAAGGTGATGTAAACAAATGGAAGGATATTCCATGCTCATGGATTAGAAGAACCAATATTGTTAAAATGTCCATACTACCAAAAGCAATCTGCAGATTCATTGCAATCCCTATCAAAATTCTACTGGAATTTTTGATAGAATTAAAGCAAATAATTCCAAAATTTGTATAGAATCACAAAAGACTGTATAGCCAAAGTAATCTTTAGAAAGAAGAACAAAGCCACAAATATCACAATACCAGATTTCAAAATACACGACAAAGCTACAGCAATCAAAACAGTACAATACTGACACAAAAATCGAAACATAAATCAATCAACAGGATAGAAAGTAGAGAAATAAACCCTTGCTTATATTATCTATTAATCTATGACAAAGGAGGTGAAAATATACTATGGAGAAAAGACAGTCTCTTCAATAAATGATACCAGGAAAACTGGACATCTATGTACAAAAGAAACAAAACTGGATCATTTTCTTACAGAATACACAGAAATAAACTCCAAATGATTTAAAGAGCTAAAAGTGAGACATGAAACCATAAAAACTCCTAAAAGAAAACAGGTAGTAATCTCTTGGACATCAGCCTTGACAACATATTTATGAATTTGTTTCCTCAGTTAAGGGAAATAAAAGCAAAATTCCTGAGACCACACCAAAATACAAAGCTATTCAACAACAAAGGAAACAAAATGAAAAGGCAAACTACTGAATGAAGAAGATACTTGCAAATGATATATTCAATAAGGGGTTAATACCCAAATATATAAAAAACTTATAGAACTCAACAACAACAAAAGAATGCAATTAAAAAAAATGGGAAGGAGACCTGAATAGACATTTTTCCAAAGAAGGCATACAGATGGCCAACAGATCCTGGTGCAAAAATAGTCAACATCACTAATCATCAGAAAAATGCAAACCAAAACCATTGTTAGATGACCTCACACCAATCAGAATAGCTAGTATTGAAAAGAAACAATGAGTGTTGGAGAAGATATGGAGAAAAGGGAAAGTTATACAGTACAGTTCACTGTTGGTGAAACCGATATGGAAAACAGTATGGATCATCCTGAAAATACTAAACATAAAAATATCACACAATCCAATAATTCTAGGTATTTATCTATGGAAAACAAAAACAGATATATGAACCACTATGTTCACTGCAGGCTTATTTACAATAGCCAAGATATGGAAGCAACTCAAATGAACATAAATAGATGAATGGATAAAAAGAGTATGTGTATGTATGTATGTGTGTGTGTGTGTGTGTGTGTGTGTGTATATATATATATATATATATATATATATATATATATATATATACAGGCTTATTTACAATAGCCAAGATACGGAAGCAACTCAAATGAACATAAATAGATGAATGGATAAAAAGAGTATGTGTATGTATGTATGTGTGTGTGTGTATATATATATATATATACATATATATGTATGTGTGTATATATATACACACACACACACACACATAACTCAGCCATGAAACAATTACATCTTACCACTTGTGACAACATGGATGGATGTAAGGGGTGTTACACTGAGTGAAATAAATCAGAAAATGAAATACAACTGGGTGTTGTATGGAAACCAATTTGACAATAAATTTCATATTAGAAAAAAAGAAAATGAAAGACCAATTCATATGATTTCACTTATATGTGGGATATAAAACACAAATCACATGGATAAACAACCAAATGAAAATGGACATATAAATACAGAGAACTGGTAGTTGCCAGAGGGTGGGGGTGGAGGATGGGTGAAAAAGGTGAAGAGGATTCAGAAGTACAAACTTCCTGTTATAAAATAAGTCACGGAGATGAAAAGTACACAATGGGGAATATAGTCAATAATATTGAACTAACATTGTATGGAGACAGATGGTGACTGCACTTAGCACAGTGATGTTGGATAATGTGTAGAATTTCAAGATTCGTATGTTATATACCCGAAACTAATATAACACTGTATGTCAATTCTAATAAAAATAAATAAAAACACAGTAAGATATCACCTTATCCCTGCCAGAATGGCTAATGAGAAATAAATATTGGTGAGGATGTGGAGAAAAAGGAATCCTCGTGCAATGTTGGTGGGAATGTAAATTAGTACAACTATGGAAAATGGTATTGAAGTTCCTCAAAAAAATAAAGAGAGAGCTACCATATGATCCAGCAGTTCCATTACAGAGTATCTACCTAAAGAAAATGAAAACATAAATTCAAAATGTACATGCACTTTTATGTTCACTGCAGCATCTTTTTCCAATAGCCAAGATATGGAAACAACCTGTGTCCATCAATGGATCAATAGATTACATAATTACATATATATAATCTTATACGTACGTACACACACACACACACACACACACACACACGCACACACACCCCCGACATGGAATACTACTCAGCCATAAAACAAAATGCAATTTTGCCATTTGCAGCAACATTGATGGACCTTGAGGGTATTATGGTAAGTGAAATAAGTCAGAGAAAGGCAAAAATTATGTGACTTCACTTATATGTGGAAGCTATAAAGCAAAACAAACCTATCAAACCAGAACCCTAACTGACAGTTACAGAGAAAAGATTGGTGGTTGCCAAAGAGGAAGGGGATGGAGAGGGGGAAAATGGATGGAAGTACAAACTTCCACTTATAAAATCATTAAGTAATGTGTATGTCACATAGAGCCTTGGGAAAATAGCCCCTGATACATTAACTTTTTAAGGTAAACAGATGGTAACTAAATTTATTGTGGTAATCATCTTGCAATGCATACAAATGTTGAATCACTATGTTGTACATCTAAAACGAATACGATATTGTATGTCAATCACACCTCAAGAAGTTTTAAAAAACTCAGAGATTTGTGAAAAGGTATCCAGATAAAGGGAAGCTTACATGAGCCTCTCTTCAGTAATTGCTGGCATGGGCAGATAACAAAAAATAAAACTCTGGCATGCACACTACATGGAAGGTTATGAATTAAGAAACATTAGTAATAAGGAAAAATAAAGGCTTTTGCTATTTCATTAGCAAGACTTGATTTCTTATCTCTGTTTTGGTTCAGAACCACTCTGTGGCTCTGGCTCTTCTATGACCTACCGGCCTTTTGTTTTCTTTTGAACCTCCAGTGCCCATTCACTCTGTCTTTTCCCTTTATCATTTTTCTCTTCTTTTTCTTCTCTTCCACTAATACTCTTACACAAATTTCTTTCTGTTACCATAGAAATTAGTGTTTTTGCATATCATCTGGACTTTCAGGAGATTGATTTGATGATTATGTTGATGACCTACTGGTCTAATCAATTCAAAGGCAACCAAGAATACATTTTGGCCATATCTGTAATTCCTGTACTAGATTAAATGAACCCATCAGTCAAATAAAAGACTTAGAGAAACGAAGACTCCAAATCTAAAGATATTTTTACTTAAGCACATTCCTTAATTATCAAGGAAATTTTGCTATTCTCGAAAGTTGGCTAGAGTGTCTCTCAACTCAAAAACAAAGCATGCAAATTGATAGTTCATGTAGCCTCATAGCCGCAAATATTGTTTTCCTATGCTATGAATGTGTAATTCTTTCTTGAAATTTGCTGAGGTATTTGCCTCACTAAAATCCTGTGGAAATGAGTGCTGTAGATTTATTAGGCACTCCATAGAAATGTATTTCCTTTGTGTTTTAAATTAGTTGCATTTTAATGTCATTGAACATGCCCTTGTTCTTGTTTCCATTTGTGGTCTTGCATCCAGTGGGAATTTATAGGGCTCAGATTTATTTAAATTATGCTGATGTATTTGATCTTTCAACATACAGTGCATGGTAAAAATGGGTGTCTGTCCATATTCATAAATGAAATATGAGGGAAAAGGCAGGCTGATAAATTCTCCACTAAATCAGGTTTAATTAGATATCAAAAAGGGATAAAGCCTGGCAAAGTTTCTACTCTAAGTGTTACAGAGATCTAAGATCAGGAAATGAAAATAGATATTCAAATGTGTATTATAAAACATTTTCTTGAATTTTATAGGTGACAAAGCAAGAACATACTTTTAATTCAGCCAATCCACTTGTTGAGCAGAAACTTCCTCTTCATTAATTCTTCCAATTTCACTTTATAAGTAGCTTAGGAAAACCTCTCCACCCACCCAAAAGATTATTAAGCTTGTAAAATACCATCATGCTTGCCTACGCTAGGCCTTAAGAATTATAGAAATATTATCAGTGACCCAAAGTTGACATAGCTATGTTTCTGCTTTTGGAATTTGGGCATAATTTGATGCATTTCTAAAACACAGTGTGGAAATCAATTCTTATGTTTGGTATGGAGGGGTTGCTTGCTAATTAAAAAAATAAGACAACAAATTCATGACATGAAATAGTCTTTTTAAAATAAACAATAACCTCTTAATTTGTGTTTTGCACATATTAGATATTATTTTTATATACTGTGTTTACTGTGAGATACAGTCTTGCAAGTTTCAAGGATCCATGTACCTATGCACAAAAGGACATTTCCTTGTTACAAAGGCATACATTGGCCCTTTTCCCTTTCTCCATGTGTCTGTCCACTCTTTTCATCTGTGTTCTTCCAAAACAGATGAGTGAGAAAAAAAAATCAAAGTGCCATTAAAATAGTTGTAGGTGTTGGAGGGATATATCCAAATGTGTGCTGGAAAAAATATCATGTGTACCTCCTATTCCATTTGCTCCCTTGTTCACCCTTCAACCTCCTCTCTCTTGTCCTCATACATCATCTTTTGCCAGGAGATTTAAGACATGACACATATGAGTGGAGTTAGCTGTAACTAAAGCTGCTGAAATTGTGCTTGTGGTTCTTCTCCATATCTCTTTACTAACCATAAAAATAAACATAGACTGAAATTTAGGGGTCAACAAATATGTTAAATATCATAACTTTATTTTAAAACATAGCAAATTCAGTGTATTATGACGGGAAGTCTTTTAATACAAATTAAATACATGACATTCAAAATGCTACCAAAATGCCAAAATAAATTATCACGACAAAAATATCATGTGTGCCAACCTTAGAGATTTATGTAGATAGTTCATTTTACCAAGTCCATTTTTTCCTGTGCTAGAGAAATGTTTGAAAATCTCACTAAAACTTTCAAGTTTCTTGTGACTGATTGATTTAGCACACTCATTCTTAAGCTTCCACACCTATATTTGACTTTCCCTCATATCTCCACAGTTCTTTTAGACTTTCATCAATAGTTCTGATGCTCTGCAATTTCCTCCTGTCCTTTAATACCCTAATTTGTCACTCAATATTTAGCCATACCCATTTCCTAAGCCACCATGGCAACTGCTCCTTTCGTCTACACAAACTATGTAAGTATTCTCGGTACAAAAAAGATTTCAAACTCCAGAGTTATAATTCTGTGTTAGTTTTGTTTTTTAGAATGTCAAATCCATGATTCAATTTCTCTTTGGCAATAACAATTCCCTACCATCAGTTTTGTGCTACTGATTTCATCCCCTTCCGTCCCCTCTCGGATCATCTTCCATTAATCATTCTCACCTCCCAACTCCTCTTCAATTGCCCATTGCTTCTTTTTTCCCACTGCTATGGTCATAGTGAATACTTTTATTCTAAAAACATTTTCTTTAAACCTGCCCCACAAATTAATTCGCATTGTCATTACCACTTCCTCTTCTTGTATAGTGTTTTAAGTTACAAGTATATTTGTTGCTTTCACTTTTCATTTCTTATAAAATTAGAACTATTTTTTTTGTTCAGTCCACTCAAATATGAAAATAACTTCTCATATGTTTTCATTTATTTCTTACCCATATCCAGTTTGAGAATGGCAAGGATTTCTTCTTGGAAAATGCTCCTCCCTTGACTTTAACACAAAGAGCTAACATTATTTTTATATATACTTTGAGTGCTTTATAAATGCTAGACACTGAACTAAAGGATTTTACACATTTTTTTCTTGCATAATATCCCATTAACTATCCCTATTTCACACATGAAGAAACTGAGACAAAGAAGTTGATTACCTTCTCAAGACCACACAGTGGCAGAAGGGCAGGCTGGTTCCAGAGATCACTCTACAATTATCATGTCTTTCATATTAGGTTCTGGGCTATCTTCCATTGATCACTCTTGTGCTGATCTTTATATATGTATTATATATTTCACAATTTCAAATTATTCATCAGTACATTCTTGTTAGAATTGTAAGTAATAAAGAAATATATGGATTGAAAAATGAAAGTTCTCTCTTCTCTCCCTAGCCCAATTCTGAGGCCACCAGAAGACAAAGAGGTTTGTTGTGTATTCTTCCAGACTGCTTTCCACGCATTTACTATATCCATGCATTAAGTTAAAAAAAAAAAAACTATTTCCACAAATGGGATAATATTGCATATTTTTCCATAGGTTAACTTTCTTTACTTAATAATGTGTTTTGGAATTATGGAGTTCAATTGTTTTTATTTCATCACATACAGATCTGAGTCATTTTATTTAATGACAGCATAACATTCCAAAGATGGAAATACTGCATTGATTAACTTTTAGGCTGTTTTCTAATTTTTGTTATTATAAAAAGTGATGCAACTGGTATTCGTGTACAAATATGTTTGTGAACAGATATACAAGTCTTTGTGTAAAACAAATTCCTGGAGATGGAATTATCAGGTCACAATGGTATGGTCACTTGTTATGTAACAACGGACAAATCCCTTCCAAAAGGGCTGCACCAATTCAAATTCCATCAACAGTATATCAGAGACCTCATTGTTTTACAGCTTTTCTATAGCTTGATGTAATCCATAAGAGATGAGTCCATCTGATGGGAAAATTGTTTGCAATTCCTTAATTGTAAATGAGTTTAAGCATATTTTATGTTTCTTGCGTTTTCATCATATTAGTCCATTTAAAAAATTATTACTTTTTTTCAATTCCTTTAATGTATAGAGAGTAGCTAAACATTATTAATTCTTAGTGTGCTTATTATAATTGTTGCAACTATTTCATACTATTTTATTAAAGTCTGTTATTTTTTTAATCTTCCCTTCCTATGCAGGGTTAATATTCCTATTAGCTCCTTGAATTAAAAGTTTAATTTGTTATTAACATGCTTTGTTTTCTGATAAAGATATTAAACCTTCTGTGTTTTCCTTTTAATTCTATCCTAGGCACTTTTCACCAATTTCATTTGTAGTCCTTTCTTATTGCTACTCACTTGTGAATGTTACCTATTTTCAGTTTTAATTTCCTCTTTCACCTAAGACTTGCTTAGAAGAGTGTTTTAATTCTTTCCAAGAAGATACATAAAATACTTTGTATATAAACATATACACATGTCTGTGTTTTTGTAAGTGAACACATTTATTTATTTATAGTTTAGTTATGATTTGGTTTAATTCTTTTCAAGAGGCATTCTAAAGTATTTCTTCTGTTACTTAAGTTAAATGTTACCTAGATGCTTTGTTTTAGTAACAATAATTAGATTCTGAATATGTGTCATCTCAAAGCATTTACTAGTCAAAGTAAGCATTATGTTACACACATGGATTGAAAGAGACTTACCAAGGAAGGAGGCTAGTAGTGGACAGTGGTGTAGCTAGTTATTTGATGACAGAGTGTGTTATTTTAAAATATCTTTCCTCTTTTATTTACAAAAATCATTATCAGTAGTATTCAAAGAATATATTTCATGCACATTCATATTCACGTACGTTTTTCACATCTAAAAAATTTGTACTTCCTCAACCAAAATGTTATGCACCTTTGCACTCTGTTGTTTTAAACATTTTAAGCACAAATAAAAATTCCATGTAATCACATAGAGTGAGAGAACTGAGGTAACTCAAGTTCTGTTTGTCTGTATAATCACTGTATTGTATTATGGAGAAAGTTTGAGTCACTAGATAGAAGACCAAACGAGACACATTTCCCTTGAGGTCAAAGCCTAACCTAGAGAAAGGCTCCAACTGTCCTAAGTTCTGTGATTGCTGAGGTTTAAGGAGAGAAGCAGTCTATATAACACAAGTGCAAGGTAAAGCAGCAAGTGCTGATGTAGAAGTTATCAAGAAGATCTAACCAAGATAGCGCATGAGGGTGGCTACACTCAACAAGAGATTTTTGATGTAGAGGAAATAGCTTTCCTTATATTGGAAGAAGATGCAATTTAGGACTTTCATAGCTAGAGAGGAGAAGTCAAGGCTTGACTTCAAAGCTTAAAGTGACAAGTTGACTCATGTTAGGGGCTAATGTAGCTGGTGACTTTAAGTTAAAGCCGATGATCATTTACTATTCTGAAAATCCCAGGGCCTTGAAGAGTTATGCTAAATCGACTCTTCCTGTGCTCTATAAATGGGACAACAAAGCCTGGGTGACAGCACATTTGTTTACAACATGATTTACTGAATATTTTAAGCCTACTGTTGAGACCTACTGCTGAGAAAAAAAAAGATTTCTTTCAAAATACTACTGCTCACTGGCAATGCACTTCATCACCCAAGAGCTCTGATTAAGATATACAATGAGATTCATGTTGTTTTCATGCCTGCTAACACAACATCCATTCTGTGGCCCATGGATCAAAGAGTCATTTTAACTTTCAAGTTTCGTTATTTAAGAAACACATCTCATAAGGTTATAGCTGCCCTAAATAGTGATTCCTCTGATGGATCTGGGAAAAATAAATTGAAAACCTTCTGGAAAGGATTCACCATTTTACATGCCATTAAGAACACTTATGATTCATGGGAGGAGATAAAAATATCAACATTAACAAGAGTTCGAAAGAATGTATGACTCATTGTGTGGGTTGTCTTTTCACTCTCTTGGTAGTGTTTTTTGAAGCACATTTTTTTTTCTTTTTAGTTTTGATGAAGTCCAATTTATCTAATTTTACCTTGGCTATTTGTGGTTTACATGTCATATAGAAGAAACCAGTGCCTAATCCAGTATTACTAACATTATGTTTTCTTCTAGAAGTTTTATTGTTTTCAATTTTACATATAAGTCTTTGATCCATTTTATTTTTTAAAATAAAGTTTACTCATTTATTATTTCTGAGAGACAGAGAGAGAGAGAGAGAGATAGAGAGAGAGAGAGCACACACACAAATGGGGGAGGAACAGAAAGACAGAAGGAGACACAGAATCCAAGGCAGGTTCCAGGATCTAGGCTGTCAATGGGCTCGAACTCACGAACTATGAAATCATGACCTGAGCTGAAGTTGGGCGCTTAACTGACTGAGCCACCCAGGTGTCCCTTTGATCTATTTTAAATAAAACTTAGTACATGGTGTCAAGAAGAGGTCCAAATTTATTCTTTTCCATGTATGTGTCCAATTTTCAAGGAAACTTACTAAAAACACTCTCCTTTTCCCCAAGTGAATTGTCTTGGCATCCTTGCCTAAAATCAAGTGAACATAGATACATGACTTTATTTCTGGGAACTTATTTCTAATCCATCAATGTGCATATCCATTGTTATGCAATTATACAGTATCATTTTAGCTTTATGGTAAGTTTTGAAACTGGAACATTTGAGTCCTCCAACATTGTTCTATTTTTTAAAGACTTCATATACAAAACATGAGTTCTATAAAGTAGAGGGCAATAAAATTCTGGGCCCCTTGCATTTTGTATCAATTTATCAATGAGCTTATCAATTTCCACAAGAGGCTACTGGAATTTTGATGGAAATTAGGCTGAATCTGCAGATCAGTTTAGAGATCACTGACACCTTAATATAGTTTTCCATTCCATGAACATGAGAAGTCTTTCCATTTAAGTCTTTAACTTCTTTCTATATCGTTTTATAATTTTCAGTGTATCAGCCTTGAACTTTGTCAAATTTCTAATTATTCTTTTTGATTTAATTACAAGTGAAATTGTTTTCTTAATTTCACTTTCAGATTGCTCATTCCAGGTATATAGAATATGCAACACAGTGACAAACACGTTTGTGGAAAAATTAGTTTCCAAATTTGACTTTAAGATAAATACCCGGAATGGCAATTACTGAGCTAGCGGGTATGCATCTTCCCAGTAGTTCCTGAAAATGGATGTTTGCTAGCCAACATATACTATTGTAACATATTTGGTAATGTGGTCTTTGGGCAAGAAATGTTACTTCAGTTTATTTCAAATGGTTTTTTTAAAGCAAAATTAAACTTCTCACATATTTTAGCTTTTAAAAATTGTCTCTTCCTTATTTAACTATAGTAATCTCATTGTTTTATAAATCTTTTTTACTGATCTTTCTATCCTTGCCACCTACCAGGCTATTCTCAACTCAGCAATTCAAGAGATCCTATTACAATGTAGCTCAGCTCATGTTACTCCTTTACTTAAAACCCTCCACTGGTTTGTCCTTTCACTCAGAGCAAAGCCCTAACAATGGCCTACATGATTTGATCCCATTTGCCTTCTGATCTCATTCCTACTACTTTCCAATTCTGAATCTATTCCTCATTCTCTCCCTTTCAACTGCCTTGGTTTCTTTGTTTTTTCAAACCTGTCAGGGTGAATACATGATTTAGGGCCTCACTTCCCTCTACCTGGAATGCTACTCCCCAAATTTCATATGCCCCCTCACCTCTGTCAGGTCTTAGCTCCAATGGCACCATCTCAGTGAGATCTTTATTGAACTCCTAATTTAAAACTATAAGCATCCTCAAATTTGACTGAAATTGCATTACACTTATAAAATAATTTTCAAAAACTGGAATTTGGGGGCACTTGGTTGGCTCAGCCAGTTAAGCATCCAACTTCAGCTCAGGTCATGATCTCACAGTTCATAGCTTTGAGCTCTGTGACGGGCTCTGTGCTGACAGCTCAGAGCCTGGAGCCTCCTTCAGATTCTGTGTCTCCCTCTCTCTCTGCCCCTTCCCTACACACACTCTGTCTCTCTCAAAACAAACATCAAAAATTTAAAAAAAAAACCAGAATTTTAAAAACAATATTTAGTGTTCCTATCTAGGGAAATCATTATGTGTAAATATTTTCTTCATAAAGATCTCATTTATTTTGTTTATTCTCAGATATTTATTTCTTGCTGCAGGAGTTGTCACTATTGTTAAGCTTTTACTCTATATTTTCTTTCATTTTATCTGTATTATATGGAAAAACTCTTTTACGTATTTATCTTATCTTTAGCTTTGAATTCTCTTTGAATTTGAATTCTCTTTTAAGTGAATAGCTTTGAACGAGTGGGGGAAGGTCAGAGAAAGAGAGGGAGACACAGAATCTAAAGCAGGCTCCAGGCTCTAAGCTGTCAGCACAGGGCCCGATGTGGGGCTTGAACTCATGAACCACAAGATCATGACCTGAGCTGAAGTCCGACACTTAATCAACTGAGCCACCCAGGTGCCGCAATATGCACATATTGTGCTTCATCCTTTCCACTACCATATTTCATTCTTTTTAAAATTTATTTACTTTGAGAGAGTGAGCACGTGCATGCACACATGAGCAGGAAGGGGCAGAGAGAGAGGAAGAGAGAGAATCCCAAGCAATCTTCACACTGTCAACACAGAGCCCAACGGTTTGGGCCTTGGAACCATGGAATCATGACCTGAGCTGAAATCAAGAGTAGAACGCTTAACCAACTGAGCCACCTAGGCAACCCTCCACTACCATACTTTTTTATTTTTGTTTTCTATCTTACTGTATTGAGAGAACTTTCAGAATAAAGTTGGAAATAATTGGAGTAGGGCTGGAGGTTCTAACTCTTATTAGAAAGCAGAAAGACATTTTTTACTTCTTCTATAACAAGAAATTGGCAGGTAAATCTAATATATGTACCCTCTTTAAAACCACTGAAGAGTTACAGATACAAGAACACTGAAAGAACAAAACACCAGTGCGAAGAAACCTTCCTAGGTGATCGTGAGATCTAGGATGCTTTATGCTTGAGACCAGATGCTGAGGTTGAGGTTGGACACACAGAGAAATGTCTGCTGTGAGGGATCAGTCTTTGCTGACATGAGGAAAATTAGTCAAACTTTTGATGAAACTATGGGCCAACATGCTGGATTTAAAGCTAGTGGAGTCTTGTCTGCAAACATTATCTTCTCTGCTCAAAATTTTGCAGTGATCATTTGTTGAGAAAGCATGGCTGAGGAAAAGGATGGGAAAGCAAAAAGATCTGATGGTCTTGTAGTTGTTGACTTACAGCCATGAAGGCTCCAAGTTTTAGTCTACACTCTCACTGTTCCACCGTCTCAAATACCAGGAGGCAGAACTACAATAATACAGTCAATTCTCTCCCTCTCACCAGCCTCTCATTCTTCATACCCAGAGAAAAGATTCCCACAATTTTGGAGTTTCTCCTCTAATAGTAGTAGTGAACTAGAAACTGACTGTCCTTGAGGCCTATTTTGAAATTAACTGGTTAGCTTTTCTGAAGGAAATTAATGAGGCTTAGGTTGGATCTCAAATAATAAAGTAAATAGAACATGGTATGTTCAACAATAAAACTAACTTATAATCAGGGCTCAGGATGTAGGTTTTATTTTAACTTTCGTTTTAACTTTCTAACAGATAATAAATTTACCAGTGTTTTAGTCCTGGTTCCCTGGAAGTGGATCCTGTATATATGATTTTTCAAGAAGTTCTTTCAGGGAAGAGACAGTGAGAGAAGTAGGACAGAGTGGTCTGGAGTCTGGCTTCAGTCTGATGCCACAGAAGCCAGATCACAAAACGTACAGAGTTCATCCCAGGATGAGGCAAGGAGGTGGCTTTCTGGATCTTTCCATTATAGATGGCCTTCTCCATTCTGAGATTATCAAGAATAATACAGGTTCCAGTACTTTAATAATTTCATTTTTCTTTTTTTTTCTTTTTTTCTTTTTACATTTAAATGTGTGATCCAACTGGTATTTATTTCCATGTGGTGTATAGAATCTCCCTAATATTTTCCCTAAATTGTTTATTAAATTACAAATCTTTTCCACACTGATTTGTAATTATAATTTCATCATACATTAAATTTGCATATATATTTGAGTCTGTTTCTGGACTTTTTTTTTTTTTTTAATTTTTTTTTTCAACGTTTATTTATTTTGGGGACAGAGAGAGACAGAGCATGAACGGGGGAGGGGCAGAGAGAGAGGGAGACACAGAATCGGAAACAGGCTCCAGGCTCTGAGCCATCAGCCCAGAGCCTGACGCTGGGCTCGAACTCCCAGACCGCGAGATCGTGACCTGGCTGAAGTCGGACGCTTAACCGACTGCGCCACCCAGGCGCCCCTGTTTCTGGACTTTTAAAATGTCATCTATTCATAAGCCAATCCTATAATGTTTCTACTTAGGTTTTTATAATACAACTTGATTTAATATTTAATAGGCCTAGTCTCCCCTTATTAGTATTTTTTCTTCACAATTTCCCAGCCTATTCTTGCTCATTCATTTTTTCCATATGAAAAAACCAAAGATTCATCTGTCTACATAGAAAAATTATTTTTTTAATTTTATTAGGATTTTGATATGCTTATGAATTTACCAAGATTTGGAAATATTAACTTACTGAATCTTCCCATGTACAGTCATGTAATGTTGTTCTATTTATTTGTCCACATGTTATTTTCTTGACTATAGCAGCCTTTTACAGTATTTTATATAGCTCCTTCTCATTTCATATTGTACCACAACCTATATAATATGGTTTGTAGTATAAATAAGACCAAGGATTTCTATTTATTAATTGTGTATCCATCTATCTCCCGGAAATCTCTTAGAATAGTACAGTAGTTCTATTAAATTTCCTAAGATGCAATTATATTACCTACAAACAATAATACTCTACCATTTCTGATTTTTACACTGATAATTTTTCTTTCCTCTTTTATAAGTATGTTGACTAGTTTCTGCAGAGAGATGGCAAGTACGTGATATCCTACTGACCACTTTTGCCTTGATCCTGACTTTTACAGACATGCTTTAGTGTTTTTCATCAAACATGAAGTTCTTGGACATTTAACTAGCTCCCCTTTATTTCTTTTTGCAGAGCCGGGGGACTTTCTTTCTGGGCTCGTCCAAAGCTGCTCATCAGAAGACTAGCCTTAACTATCTTTCGTTGACTTATTTACTTTATCAAACACAGGGCTCACTGGCCCCGATGGTCTCCTCTCTTCTAAAGAAATAAGATGCCTTTTTATTTCTTCTGAAGATGCAGCATCATTACTGCTGAAGTCAACCAGTCATATGCCCTGGGAATGCTGCTTCCTCACCCTTCCTCACCCTCACCATTGGCTTCCATGATGCAGGTACAGAGAGGGGATTTCTGATTCCCCTGCCACTACCACTCTTAGTATGGGATCTGGCACCTGGAGCACTCCTCAAAGGGGCCAATAATGAGACCTGAAAGGTCAGGGGCATTAGCAGTCTGTGTTGAACACTGATTGTTGGAAAACAGGAGATGAGTGAAGCTTGCAGGTACATTTTCCTCCACCTCCTCTCCCACGGAGGGATTCAAGGTTTCTCCCTGCAGCCTCTAGAGAAGCCCCAGGTATTCAGCTTATGCACCAGCCACAGGACTTGCTAGTTTCCTTGTCACTCTTGTGAAGCATTATTCAGCACTGTCCTGCTTCTCTTTACAGTGTTTCTCATTTTTCCTTGCTGCACTTCCTTTTTTTTTTTTTTTTTTTTTCGCATCCTTGCAGTTCTGCAAGGACTTCCCAAATAATACATTAGCACTTTTCTACTTGTCTAAGGTTTCGCTTTCCTTCTCAGGAACCCAGGATAATATACTTCTCTTAATGCATATTTACTCCTAAACCACACTTAAAGATATAAAGGTTTACCTATTATTCTATCTTTTACCTAGGGAGATGATTTAGTAATTCTAGAAATCAAAATATTTTTTCTCTTTCCAGGTCATAAGTGGCAAAATTATCTCTTCTGTCAGCCAGGGTTCTATCAGAGAAGCAGAACCACTGGGAATACTGTAAATTAAGAGATTTATGAGAGAGATTTGACTTTAAGAAATTGTAGGAACTGTTAAAAACAGCCTTATTTTGGCTGTTTCTTGTGTATGTGGTACTAAGTCTACAGACACACGGCAGGCTAGTGGGAAGAAAATGAAAAGCAAGGGGGCAGCATGAAAAATTGGAAACCATGAGGAAAAAACTGAAACCTGCACCCATCACTTGCAAAACTCCCTGGTTTCCCTGTAACTCAAAGACTGATTTTGCTTCCATGGATGATCTGCTGGGCAAGTTGTTGTTTTGTTGTACCTGGCTCAGATTCAGAGAAACAGAGAAAAGATTTCTCAATAGCTGGAGCAGCTGTGGACTCTGTGAAAGCTTCTCTGGGTTCCAAAGAGAGCCCGAAGGGCATTTACCTTCAGACAGTAAACTGTGCCTATTTCTGCACTTCTGCTTTCTAGATATCAAGTAAGTTTCTGTTGTGGTAACTTTAATTGGAAACATTCAGGGAATTGATTTCTGGCAAATATAGTTTAGCTTACCCATGTTTACACATCACAAAACCAACTAACAGGATGAAGCATCTATTTAGTGCATAAATGAAACATATTAACCTTCTCTATAAAAAGGATACAATGTCCCACTATCCAACTTTGGGTAATTTTCATTCTTCATCTAACTGAATCATACATTTCCTTTGATAACCTTTAACTTAAATATGGACATATAAAGTTAACTACTACTAACTTATGTTATGTTTGATAGTTAGAAGATGAGAAAAAGGAACAACAGGAAAGCAACATTCGTACCTATTACAGTCCTCATTATTGCAACTGGTTACATCATTGGAGTTATTTATAACATCCTTCATTCACTATTTCATATTCCCTTTGCCCTTAGAAAGCATATCAGCTGATCATGATTTCTTACCTGGGGAGTGAACAAAATTTTCATTCCTGAATGGTCTGGATCATTAGTATTCCTTCCTATTGGGTTTAGTTTGCCATTGACTTTAACTATACGTCAGGAGAATACCAAGAGGTGCCTGGAGAATCTCATGTATTCCAGACATACTCCTTCTTAGCCTCATTGTATAATAGCAACGTAATTTTCCCTTGGTCATCAAGATAGAATAAATTTAACCAAGGTGGTGAAAAACCTGTATTCTGAAAACTATGGGACATTGATTAAACAAACTGAAGATGATACAAAATAAATAAAAAGTGTACCATATTCATGGAATGGAAGAATTATTGTTGTTAAAGTGTCTATACTACCCAAAGCAATCTACAGATGTAATGAAATCCTTATCAAAATACCAGTAGAATTTTTTTTCACAGAATCAGCACAATTAATCCTAAAATTTGTATGGAACCACCGAAGACCTCAAACATCCAAAGCAATCTTGAGAAAAAAGAAGTTGGAGGTATCACACTACCAAATTTCAAGATGTACCACAATCTATAGTAATCAAAATACTATGGTACATAGTATTTTTGTACTATGGCACAAAAAAAGACACATAGATCAATAGAATAGAATAGAGAACCCAGAAATAAACTCATGCTTATATTATCAATTAATATATGACAAATAAGAATATACAATGAGGAAAAGACAGTCTTCAATAAATGGTACTGGGAAAACTGGACAACTACATGTAAAAGCATGAAATGGACCACTTTCTAACATAATACACAAAAATAAAATCAAAATGTATTAAAGACCTAAATGTGAAGCCTGAAACCATGAAACTCCTACAAGAAAATATAGGCAGTAATGTCTTGGATGTTGGTCTTAGAAGAATTTTTTTTTTTATTTTTCCTCAGGCAAGAACAGCAAAAGCAAAAATAAACAATTGGGACAACATCAAACTAAAAAAGCTTATGCACAGTGAAGGAAACAATCAACAAAACAGAAAGGCAACCTACCAAATAGGAGAAGACGTTTGCAAATGATGTATCTGAAAGAGTTTAATATCCAATATATATATAAAGAAGTCATACAACTCAATACCAAAATAATTAAGAATATGACTTAAAAATGGACCTGATCAGACATTTTTCCCAAGAATACATACAGATGGATAACAGACATATGAAAAAATGCTCAACATCACTAGTCATCAGGGAAATGCAAAGCCAAAACACAGTGAGATAGCATCTTACACCTGTCATAATGGCTAGTATAAAAAAGACAAGAAAAAACAAGTGTTGGCTAGTATGGGGAGAAAAAAGAACCCTCATGCACTGTTGTTGGGACTGTTAATTGGTGCAACCACTATGGAAAACAATATGGAGTTTGCTCAGAAATTAAAAAAAGAAATACCATACAATCCAGCAATTTCACTTCTGGATATGTACCTCAAGAAAACAAAAACAGAAATCCAAAGATATATGCACTCCTATGTTGACTGCACTATTTACAATAGTCAAGATATGGAAGCAACTTAGGTGGTCCTTGATAGATAAATGGATTAAAAAGATGTTGTGTGTATATATGCAACAAAATATTGCTCATCCATTAAAAAAATAAAATCTTGTCATTTGTGATAACACGGGTGGATTTAGGGGGTATTATGCTAAGAAAAATAAGTAAGGAAGAGAAAGGCAAGTACTATATGATTTCACTTCTATGTGAAAACTAAAAAACAAATGAACAAACAAACAAAAAAAAAAAACAGAAGCACACTCAGATACAGGGAACTGGTAGTTCCCAGAGGGTAAAGAAGTAGGGGACAGGTGAAACATATGAAGGGGATTAAAGTGAAAGAGGTGCCAGGGTGGGTCAGTTGGTTGAAAGTCCATCTCTTGATTTCAGCTTAGGTCATGATCCCAGGAATACGGGATGCAGCCCTGCATGGGGGGTGGGGAGTGTTGTTCAGCATGGAACCTACTTAAGATTCTCTCTCTCTCCCTCTCTGCTCCTCTCCCCTGTTTGCTTGTGCGCTCTCTCTCTCTCTCTCTCTCTCTCTCTCTCTCTCTCTCTCTCCCTCTCTAAAAGAGTTATAAACTTCCAGTTATAAAGTAAGTAGAGATGTAATGTACAGCATAGGGAATATAGTCAGTAACATAGTAACATCTTATGGTGACAGATGGCAACTATATTTATGGTGAGCATTTCATAATGTGTATGTCTAATCACTATTATGTACACGTAATCTATTTTAAAAAAATAGATAAATTGCCACTGCCAGTAACAAAGTCCTCTACTTTGCTTGTTACTTTATTAGTATGGAAGCCTAAAGTAGCCGTATGGCAGTCTCAGGTCACAGTTAAGCAGAACTATTGTTGTGCACCACACTGGAAGCATTCCTTCTTTGAGAACAAAGATTTCTAGACTAGCAGAGCCCAAATATGTAGAAATGGGAAACAGAAATTTTGCTACCTTATTACTAAAAGTAAAGGGATATAAATGAATCCCACTTTCTTCTTCTGATTTCTGAACCCATGAATCGTGGCTTTCAGAGAAACAGCATCATATACTGATCATGGATTGAGAGTACAGGTTGTATCTTGAGGACACTGCCCCAGTACTGCAAGATATTGCCACCCAGTTGGCTGTCAGCTGTCTTCAATACATCATTCCATTGTTCCATCAAACCAGCTGCTTTAGATGCATGGTAAAACCAGTGAATGCTATGAACATGGAAACATGCTTTCCTTGATATACACATGTACTTTATTTGATATAAAATGAGCTCCTAGGTCAGAAATGATACTGTGAAAAATTCTATGATGGATGAGACATTCTGTAAGTCAGAGATAGTTTTGACAGAAGTGTTGCAGGCAGAGAAGGCAAATACATTGTCAGTGTCTATTACTCCTTTCATGATGAAAGCAATCCAGTTTAATCAACCAGCTACTGAGTAGCTCCTGTTCCTTCTGCAGAAATATGCCCCATCAGGGGCTCAGTGTTGGTCTGTAATTTTGAAGGACTGAGTACTCACTAGTTGGCTGTTGTCAGATGGATCTTAATGAGTGGAAATCATGCTGCTTCACACAGGTATCCTCCCTACCTGTACCATGGCTGGAGAGGGATGTTGTCTGAAGTCCTCATTGTGCAATCTTCCACCTAATCTTAAAATCTTCCTCTGATAGGGTCATCATCCGGTGAGCACTCACATGGGATACAAGTATCTTCATATTCAGAACCTGTTCAGAGAGATATTTCTACAGTTTCCTTACCAAGAGTCTATCTACTCAAACTGTTAGTCACAGCTCACGTTTTGGTATAGATCTATGTATCTGGCTGTCCACTTTTCCGGGCAAAACAAACCCGTAGGTGCACTGCTTATAGTCAGCCTCCTGAAAAGTCAGTTCTCTTCATCAGTGTCCTTCAGAGCAACCCGGGATAGGTTTATATTGCTGCAGCAACATGCTTCCAGGTGATACCTGCATATTATGCAGAACAATATACATACCAGGACTGAGTATTTTCTTCCTCAGCTTAAATATCATTGTACATCTTTACTAGCAATTCATGTTTCCTCCTTTTCAATTGGCTGTTTATATCCAGCATCAACTTTTTATTGGTGATCTCTGAATAGTGATCCACATGTTCATCTTGACCTTCTCTTTTCTTGCCAATGGTTTTTAAAATGTTGGGGTGCCTGGGTGGCTCAGTTGGTTAAGCTTCCAACTTCGGCTCGGGTCATGATCTCACGGTTTGTGGGTTCGAGCCTTGCATTGGGCTCTGTGCTGACAGCTCGGAGGCTGGAGTCTGCTTCGGATTCTGTGTCTCCCTCTCTCTCTGCCCCTCCCCTGCTCATGTCCCATCTCTGTGTGTCTCTCTCTTTATCTCTCTCAAAAATAAGTAAATATTAAAAAATTTAAAAAAAAGTAAATGTTGATCCTCTTGTTGCATTTATGAATGAAACATTAACATAAGTTTCTTTGCTTTAAGGAAGTTTTTGTCTTCAATAGTCATTAAATTTGGGGGGGTGGAGGAGGGTTAATTTTGTTTTATGTTGACAGGCAAGATTTCCTATAAATGTGTGCAGAGCAGTCTTCCTAACTGCACCAGTAAGTGGGACTTTATTCTGGGTGTGAATAGCTTTAGAGTATCTGACTTCTGAGCGGATTTGACTTTTTTCTTCTTTTGTCAGTGTGTCATTGAAGGTGTAAGTTATTCTTTTTATTATTGCTGTCCCCAGTACCGTTTTTATATCTTTCCCTTAAAGACTGCCCAATGTCCTGAGAGAATATCTCTTAGGTTTTATCCAATGTCTAAACTCTACCCTTGCTGCCAAGTGTGATCATATTTTGTATACACGGTAAGTAGAAATGGGAAAAAGGACTCTACTGACTTAGCTGTATTGAAACAAGCTGTCCAATTTATTATGCTATGGTTGTTCCTGCTGTTTGCATTTGTTGACTTTGACCAGAGAGCTTTTCTGTGACTCCCTTTGGAAGGGACCCTCTTAACCCTGGACAAATATCTTATATCTGAAGCTTGATATAATAGTTTATAAGGGTAAAAAGAGTTTTATTTGAATAAAGGTTTTACTAAAGCAAATTACTCTGAACCAATTACATTTCTATATGGTTAAAGATTTAAATATTTTATATAAATATAGTACCAGCTCTGCCACTTGTTTTTGGTATAACTTTGGGCAAGTTAGGTAATCTTTAAATTCCTCAGGTTTGCCTTTTATATTGCTCATAGTGTTGTGAAATTAGTTGACATATGTAGAAAATAATTGGAATCATCCAAAAATGGAAACATGCAGGGGCATGTTCTAAATTATTTTCTAATGTTCTTCATATTGCACAACTTTAGGTTATAAAAATATCTTTGTGTTTGTCACTGTTTGTACAGATGCAGTACTGATGTTTAAAACACAATGTCTTGAGTTTGGAGCTGAGGAAGATAGCAGACTAGCAGCCTCCTGAGCTTTCCTCAACCTGTAGACACATGGAGGCAACAACTTTTACTTATGGAACTAACTCTGAAAACAATCTGAAGAGTGGCAAAACACATCTTCCACAGCTAACTGTAGATAGACAGCCACATCAAAAAGGGTAGGAGGGGCAGAGACATGGTCAGAAACCAACTCTCCAGTGCAAGTAGACATCAGTGGGAGTGACATCATAAGCAGAGAGGAGTGAGGGATCAGAAAGATGCCATACTAGGCACCCCTGGCCCCAGGGACCCACACTGGAGGGACAGTACCCATAATGTCTACCTTTGATAAGCAGTGAAGCTTAACTCCAGGAGTTCTAAAAATAATCAGGACTTAACTCTGGATGCCTTAAAAACTAGCAGGCTTAACTCCAGGGGAGCCAGAGAGAGATAGGTAATTGAGTCCCCACCCTTAAAGAGTCAGCATACAAAGTAACTTGGCCTAAAACAGCAAAAGCAGCAGTTTGAAAAGCACCTAGGGCATGTATATAGGAGATTTATGGACTAATAAGAAAATGTGTGCTGGAGAGGGGAGAGATCTGCAGATTTCTCTGGAAACAAAAAGGTGGGTGGATGCCATTTCTCTTCCCCTCCACTATCCTTAATAGTTGGAAGACTGCAGGAGCCAGCCGTAATAGTCGGTCTACTTTGCTAGCACTGCATGCCCCATCCTGGTGTTCCTGTGTGGTCCCTCCAAACAGCACCCCCCCCTCAGCAGTCATTCCCCCAAAGCAGAACCTGCCCTATGACATTTCATTGGGCAGTCCCGGCTGAGACTGGTACTACTCCAAAGAGACTCCCACCCTGGGGATGAGTGGCGGGGCGGGGGAGAGATAACCCCACCTCACACACCACTGCATCTACAGTTCCTGTAGGCAGGTATCTTAGGTGGCTGTGTAGGGAGAGAGCCCTGCCCTTCAGTGCACCCACAGCTCTGGCAAAGGGCTAATTGTAGACAGCCTGCTGACCCACCCACCAACAAGCCCAGGGTTACTGTAGACAGAACTGTCAATAGTGTGGAAAGGAAATCCTGCCCACTGCACCCACAGCAGACAAAACAGGTCACTGGAGCCAGCTGGGCAGAAAGCAATCATGTCTTAGTCACAAAAGAAGGGCACATGTAGCCCACAAGGGATACTCCCAAACTGCCTGGTTCTGGTGACCAGGGGGGAAATTGCTCTGCACAAGACCAATTGTCTTATGTAGGAAATCCAGGGGGGAATTTGTTCTACACAAGACCAATACTTTTAAGACTAGATGTAGCTGACCTCCCTAATACATAGAAACAAACACAGAGAGCTAGACAAAATAAGGAGACAAAGGAATTTGTCAGAAATGAAAGTATCACACAAAATCATAGTGAAAGAGCTAAATGAAATATTGATAAGCAAAATGCCTGATAATGAATTCAAAGTGATCATAATAAGGATACTCACTGGACTTGAGAAAAGTGGATGAATTTAGTGAGAACTTAAATGAAGAGAAAATATATAAAAGAACCAGTTCGAGCTGAATAATTCAGTACCTAAAATAAAACATACACTAGAGGAAATAGACAGGAGATTAGAGGATGCAGAAGAAGGGATCAGTAACCTAGAAGACGGGGTAATGGAAAGCAACCAAAGTGAACAGCAAGAAGAATAAAAAATGAGAAGAGGTTAAGGGAACTCAGTGACACCATCAACTATAATAACATTTGCATTATAGGGATCCCAGAAAGAAAAGAAAGGGAGAAGGGGACAGGAAATTATTTGAAAAAAATAATAGCTGAAAGATTCCCTAATCTGGGGAAGGAGACAGACATCCAGTTTCAAGAAGCACAGAGAGCTCCTAACAAAATTAACTGAAGGAGATCCACACCAAGACATACAATGATTAAAATGGTAAAAATGGGGTGCCCGGTGACTCAGTCAGTTAAGCATCTGACTCTTGATTTCAGCTCAGGTCATGATCTCAAAGTTTTTGAGATCAAGCCCTTCATTGGGCCCTGTGCTGACAGCCTGGAGCCTATTTGGGATTCTCTCTCTCTCCTTGTCTCTCTGCCCCTCCCCCACTCACTTACATGAATGCTCTCTCACTCTCTCAAAAATAAATAAATAAATAAATAAATAAATAAATAAATAAATAAATATTAAAAAATAAAATGGTGAAAAGGGAGGGAGAGCTGCTGAGCCCCCTGACAACAGAGCTCAGTTTGGTGGGGAACAAAGGCGCTCGCCAGCGCCATTTCCCCCGCCCATCCCCCAGCCGAAATCCCAAAGGGAACCGGTTCCTGCCAGGGAACTTGCTCGCTCCGCGCAAACACCCAACTCTGCGCTTCTGCGGAGCCAAACCTCCGGCAGCGGATCTGAATCCCTCCCGCTGCCACAGGGCCCCTCCTGAAGTGGATCACCTAAGGAGAAGCGATCTAAGCCTGCCCCTCCTGCCCCCGAGCACCTTGCCTACCCACCCCAGCTAATACGCCAGATCCCCAGCATCACAAGCCTGGCAGGGTGCAAGTAGCCCAGATGAGCCACACCACCCCACAGTGAATCCCGCCCCTAGGAGAGGGGAAGAGAAGGCACACACCAGTCTGACTGTGGCCCCAGCGGTGGGCTGGGGGCAGACATCAGGTCTGACTGCGGCCCCGCCCACCAACTCCAGGTATACACCACAGCACAGGGGAAGTGCCCTGCAGGTCCTCACCACGCCAGGGACTATCCAAAATGACCAAGCGGAAGAACTCCCCTCAGAAGAATCTCCAGGAAATAACAACAGCTAATGAGCTGATCAAAAAGGATTTAAATAATATAACAGAAAGTGAATTTAGAATAATAGTCATAAAATTAATCGCTGGGCTTGAAAACAGTATACAGGACAGCAGAGAATCTCTTGCTACAGAGATCAAGGGACTAAGGAACAGTCACGAGGAGCTGAAAAACGCTTTAAACGAAATGCATAACAAAATGGAAACCACCACAGCTCGGCTTGAAGAGGCAGAGGAGAGAATAGGTGAACTAGAAGATAAAGTTATGGAAAAAGAGGAAGCTGAGAAAAAGAGAGATAAAAAAATCCAGGAGTATGAGGGGAAAATTAGAGAATTAAGTGATACACTAAAAAGAAATAATATACGCATAATTGGTATCCCAGAGGAGGAAGAGAGAGGGAAAGGTGCTGAAGGGGTACTTGAAGAAATCATAGCTGAGAACTTCCCTGAACTGGGGAAGGAAAAAGGCATTGAAATCCAAGAGGCACAGAGAACTCCCTTCAGACGTAACTTGAATCGATCTTCTGCACGACATATCATAGTGAAACTGGCAAAATACAAGGATAAAGAGAAAATTCTGAAAGCAGCAAGGGGTAAACGTGCCCTCACATATAAAGGGAGACCTATAAGACTCGTGACTGATCTCTCTTTTGAAACTTGGCAGGCCAGAAAGAATTGGCAAGAGATTTTCAGGGTGCTAGACAGAAAAAATATGCAGCCAAGAATCCTTTATCCAGCAAGTCTGTCATTTAGAATAGAAGGAGAGATAAAGGTCTTCCCAAACAAACAAAAACTGAAGGAATTTGTCACCACTAAACCAGCCCTACAAGAGATCCTAAGGGAGACCCTGTGAGACAAAGTCCCAGAGACATCACTATAAGCATAAAACATACAGACATCACAATGACTCTAAACCCGTATCTTTCTATAATAACACTGAATGTAAATGGATTAAATGCGCCAACCAAAAGACATAGGGTATCAGAATGGATAAAAAAACAAGACCCATCTATTTGCTGTCTACAAGAGACTCATTTTAGACCTGAGGACACCTTTAGATTGAGAGTGAGGGGATGGAGAACTATTTATCATGCGACTGGAAGCCAAAAGAAAGCTGGAGTAGCCATACTTATATCAGACAAACTAGACTTTAAATTAAAGGCTGTAACAAGAGATGAAGAAGGACATTATATAATAGTTACAGGGTCTATCCATCAGGAAGAGCTAACAATTATCAATGTCTATGCACCGAATACCGGAGCCCCCAAATATATAAAACAATTACTCATAAACATAAGCAACCTTATTGATAAGAATGTGGTAATTGCAGGGGACTTTAATACACCACTTACAGAAATGGATAGATCAACTAGACACACGGTCAATAAAGAAACAAGGGCCCTGAATAAGACATTGGATGAGATGGACTTGACAGATAGATTTAGAACTCTGCATCCCAAAGCAACAGAATATACTTTCTTCTCGAGTGCACATGGAACATTCTCCAAGATAGATCATATACTGGGTCACAAAACAGCCCTTCATAAGTTTACAAGAATTGAAATTATACCATGCTTACTTTCAGACCACAATGCCATGAAGCTTGAAATCAACCACAGGAAAAAGTCTGGAAAACCTCCAAAAGCATGGAGGTTAAAGAACACCCTACTAACGAATGAGTGGGTCAACCAGGCAATTAGAGAAGAAATTAAAAAATATATGGAAACAAACGAAAATGAAAATACAACAATCCAAACGCTTTGGGACGCAGCAAAGGCAGTCCTGAGAGGAAAATACATTGCAATCCAGGCCTATCTCAAGAAACAAGAAAAATCCCAAATACAAAATCTAACAGCACACCTAAAGGAACTAGAAGCAGAACAGCAAAGGCAGCCTAAGCCCAGCAGAAGAAGAGAAATAATAAAGATCAGAGCAGAAATAAACAATATAGAAACTAAAAAAACTGTAGAGCAGATCAACGAAACCAAGAGTTGGTTTTTTGAAAAAATAAACAAAATTGACAAACCTCTAGCCAGGCTTCTCAAAAAGAAAAGGGAGATGACCCAAATAGATAAAATCATGAATGAAAATGGAATTATTACAACCAATCCCTCAGAGATACAAACAATTATCAGGGAATACTATGAAAACTTATATGCCAACAAATTGGACAACCTGGAAGAAATGGACGAATTCCTGAACACCCACACGCTTCCAAAACTCAATCAGGAGGAAATAGAAAGCTTGAACAGACCCATAACCAGCGAAGAAATTGAATCGGTTATCAAAAATCTCCCAACAAATAAGAGTCCAGGACCAGATGGCTTCCCAGGGGAGTTCTACCAGACGTTTAAAGCAGAGATAATACCTATCCTTCTCAAGCTATTCCAAGAAATAGAAAGGGAAGGAAAACTTCCAGACTCATTCTATGAAGCCAGTATTACTTTGATTCCTAAACCAGACAGAGACCCAGTAAAAAAAGAGAACTACAGGCCAATATCCCTGATGAATATGGATGCAAAAATTCTCAATAAGGTACTAGCAAATCGAATTCAACGGCATATAAAAAGAATTATTCACCATGATCAAGTGGGATTCATTCCTGGGATGCAGGGCTGGTTCAACATTCGCAAATCAATCAACGTGATACATCACATTAACAAAAAAAGAGAGAAGAACCATATGATCCTGTCAATCGATGCAGAAAAGGCCTTCGACAAAATCCAGCACCCTTTCTTAGTAAAAACCCTTGAGAAAGTCGGGATAGAAGGAACATACTTAAAGATCATAAAAGCCATTTATGAAAAGCCCACAGCTAACATCATCCTCAACGGGGAAAAACTGAAAGCTTTTTCCCTGAGATCAGGAACACGACAAGGATGCCCACTCTCACCGCTGCTGTTTAACATAGTGCTGGAAGTTCTAGCATCAGCAATCAGACAACAAAAGGAAATCAAAGGCATCAAAATTGGCAAAGATGAAGTCAAGCTTTCGCTTTTTGCAGATGACATGATATTATACATGGAAAATCCGATAGACTCCACCAAAAGTCTGCTAGAACTGATACAGGAATTCAGCAAAGTTGCAGGATACAAAATCAATGTACAGAAATCAGTTGCATTCTTATACACTAACAATGAAGCAACAGAAAGACAAATAAAAAAACTGATCCCATTCACAATTGCACCAAGAAGCATAAAATACCTAGGAATAAATCTAACCAAAGATGTAAAGGATCTGTATGCTGAAAACTATAGAAAGCTTCTGAAGGAAATTGAAGAAGATTTAAAGAAATGGAAAGACATTCCCTGCTCATGGATTGGAAAAATAAATATTGTCAAAATGTCAATACTACCCAAAGCTATCTACACATTCAATGCAATCCCAATCAAAATTGCACCAGCATTCTTCTCGAAACTAGAACAAGCAATCCTAAAATTCATATGGAACCACAAAAGGCCCCGAATAGCCAAAGGAATTTTGAAGAAGAAGACCAAAGCAGGAGGCATCACAATCCCAGACTTTAGCCTCTACTACAAAGCTGTCATCATCAAGACAGCATGGTATTGGCACCAAAACAGACACATAGACCAATGGAATAGAATAGAAACCCCAGAACTAGACCCACAAACGTATGGCCAACTCATCTTTGACAAAGCAGGAAAGAACATCCAATGGAAAAAAGACAGCCTCTTTAACAAATGGTGCTGGGAGAACTGGACAGCAACATGCAGAAGGTTGAAACTAGACCACTTTCTCACACCATTCACAAAAATAAACTCAAAATGGATAAAGGACCTAAATGTGAGACAGGAAACCATCAAAACCTTAGAGGAGAAAGCAGGAAAAGACCTCTCTGACCTCAGCCGTAGCAATCTCTTACTCGACACATCCCCAAAGGCAAGGGAATTAAAAGCAAAAGTGAATTACTGGGACCTTATGAAGATAAAAAGCTTCTGCACAGCAAAGGAAACAACCAACAAAACTAAAAGGCAACCAACGGAATGGGAAAAGATATTCGCAAATGATATATCGGACAAAGGGCTAGTATCCAAAATCTATAAAGAGCTCACCAAACTCCACACCCGAAAAACAAATAACCCAGTGAAGAAATGGGCAGAAAACATGAATAGACACTTCTCTAAAGAAGACATCCGGATGGCCAACAGACACATGAAAAGATGTTCAGCGTCGCTCCTTATCAGGGAAATACAAATCAAAACCACACTCAGGTATCACCTCACGCCAGTCAGAGTGGCCAAAATGAACAAATCAGGAGACTATAGATGCTGGAGAGGATGTGGAGAAACGGGAACCCTCTTGCACTGTTGGTGGGAATGCAAATTGGTGCAGCCGCTCTGGAAAGCAGTGTGGAGGTTCCTCAGAAAATTAAAAATAGACCTACCCTATGACCCAGCAATAGCACTGCTAGGAATTTATCCAAGGGATACAGGAGCACTGATGCATAGGGCCACTTGTACCCCAATGTTCATAGCAGCACTCTCAACAATAGCCAAATTATGGAAAGAGCCTAAATGTCCATCAACTGATGAATGGATAAAGAAATTGTGGTTTATATACACAATGGAATATTACATGGCAATGAGAAAAAATGAAATATGGCCTTTTGTAGCAACGTGGATGGAACTGGAGAGTGTGATGCTAAGTGAAATAAGCCATACAGAGAAAGACAGATACCATATGGTCTCACTCTTATGTAGATCCTGAGAAACTTAACAGGAACCCATGGGGGAGGGGAAGGAAAAAAAAAAAAAAAAAGAGGTTAGAATGGGAGAGAGCCAAAGCATAAGAGACTGTTAAAAACTGAGAACAAACTGAGGGTTGATGGGGGGTGGGAGGGAGGAGAGGGTGGGTGATGGGTATTGAGGAGGGCACCTTTTGGGATGAGCACTGGGTGTTGTATGGAAACCAATTTGTCAATAAATTTCAGAAAAAAAAAAAATAATAAAAAAAATAAAAAATAAAATAAAATGGTAAAAAATAAGGATAAGAGATCATTTTAAAATTAGCAGTAGAAAACAGTTATTTACAAAGAAAACCTTGTAACACTATCAGCTCAGTTTTTGGCAAAAACATTGTAGGCCAGAAGGGAGTGGCATGATATATTTGAAGGGCTGAAAGAAAAAAACCTCTAACCAAGAAATCTCCACCCAGCAAGTCATTCAGAATAGAAACAGTGTTTCCAAGACAAAAGTTAAAGGTGTTCATCTCCACTAAACAAGCCTTACAAGCAATGTTAAAGGGAATTCCATAGTGGAAATAAAACACCATAACTAGAAGAAAATTATGAAAGGAATATACTCTCCTGGTATTTAAAGCAAATGTATAAAGGAAGTAGATTAATCACTTAGAAAGCCAGCATGGAGGTTAAAGCACTAAAGTAGTAAAAATCAATTACATCTACAAAAATTAGTCAAGGAATACACAAAATAAAAATATGTAAAATAGTACATCAGATGTATAAAACATGAATAAGGGAGTTAAAATTCAGTGCTTTTAAATTATATATATGAATTTAAGTGACCATTAACTTAACATAGATTGCTATACATATAGAATGTTATACATGAACCCAATGGTAACCATAAATCAAAAACTTATAATAGAAGTACAAAAAATAAAAAGAAAGAAATCCAAGCATAACACTAAAGAATCCCATAATGCCACAAGGAAGAAATAGAGAATTTGAACAGACTGGTTACTAGTAACAAATTTGAATTGGTAATCAAAAACTCCCAACAAAAAAATGTCTAGAATCAGATGGCTTCATAGGTGAATTCTACCAAACATTCAAACAAGAGTAAATATCTATTTTTTTAAAACTATTCCAAAACTAGAAGAGGAAGGAAAACTTCCAAACTCATACTGTAAGGCCAGGTTTACTCTGATACCAAAAGCAGACAAAGACATTACAAAAAAAGACTGCAGGGCAACATCTGTGATTAACATAGAGGCAAAAACCGTCTATAAAATATTAGCAAACTGAACGTATTAATACGTGAAAAGAGTCATTCACCACTGAAATCAAGTGGGATTTATTTCAGGGATGCAGGGGTGTTTCAAGAGGAAGAATAAAAATTATATGATTATCTCAATAGATGCAGAAAAAGTATTTCATGGGGCACCTGGGCATTTCAGACGGTTGAGCGTCCAACTTCAGCTCAGGTCATGATCTCACAGTTTGTGAGTTAGAGCCCGTGTCTGGCTCTGTGCTGATGGCTCAGAGCCTGGAGTCCGCTGGAGATTTTGTGTCTCCTCCTCTCTCTGCCCCTCCCCATTCGCACTCTCTCTCTCTCTTTCTCTCAGAAAAATATATAAACATTAAAAAAAAATAGGAAAAGCATTTCACAAATACAACATCTATTCATGATAAAAACTCTTAACAAAATGAACTTAGAACATACCTCAACAGAATATAGGCCTTTTAGGAAAAACCCACAGCTAATATCATAATCAATGGTAAGAAAATGAAAGCCTTTCCCTCTAAGATCAAAAACAAGACAAGATGCCTTTTCTCACCACTTTTATTCAACCTAGTACTAAAATTTCCTGTACACAGAGGGGCGCCTGGGTGACTTAGTTGGTTAGGCATTCAACTTTGGCTCAGGTCATGATCTCACCATTCATGAGTTCAAGCCTCTGAGCTGTCAGTACAGAGCCTGGAGCCTGCTTCACATTCTGTGTCTTCCTCTCCCTCTGCCGGTCTCCCACTCACACCCTGTCTCTGTCTTTCTCAAATATCAGTAAACATTAAAAAATTTTTAAAATAAACAAAGTTCCTAGCCACTGAAATAAGACTATAGAAATAAATTAAAAATATCTAAATTAATAAAAAAGAAGTAAAATTGTCACAGTGTGCAAATGACATGATACAGAACCCTAAAAATCCACCAAAATGCTATTAGAATGAATGAATTCAGTAAACTTGCAAGATACAAAATTAATATACTGAAACCTGTTGCATTTCCATAAATTAATAAAAAAACAAAAAGAAAAATTAACAATCCCATTTAAAATTGCACCAAAAGGAATAAAATACTTACAAATAAATCTAAACAATGAGTTAAAAGACCTACACACTCAAAACAGTAACACGTTGATGAAAAAATCGAATACAAACAAATGAAAAGATATTCCATGCTCATGTACTGGAAGAATTAATACTGTTAAAATGTTCATACTACCACAAGCAATCTACAGATTCAATGCAATCCCTATCAAAATACCAATAGCATTTTTTCACAGAACTAGAACAAATAATCCTAAAATATGTATGGCACTGTAAGACCGCAAACAGTCAAAGCTATCTTGATAAAGATGATTGAAGTTGGAGGTATCACAGTCCCAAATTTCAGGATAAACTACAAAGGCATAGAAATCAGAACACTATGGTACTGGTACAAAAATAGACACATAGATAAATAGAACAAAATAGCCCCGGAATAAAGCCACACAATCACACTTAATTGGTATGATCAATTCATTTATGACAAATAAGATAAGAATATACATGGGAAAATATAGACTCCAATAAATGCTTTTGGGAAAACTGGACAGCTAATGAAATTTGACCACTTACATACAACTTACAAGAAACAAGTTAAAAATGTTTAAAGACCTAAAAGTGAGACCTGAAACCATAAAACTTCTGAAGAAAATATAGGCAGTAATCTCTTGGAAACATAATTATTGATTACATCTCCTCAGGCGAAGCAAACAAAAGCAAATATAAACTATTGGGAGCACACCAAAATAAAAGGTTTTGGAAAGCAAAGGAAAACCAACAGGATGAAATAATTATCTACTGAGTGGAAGGAGACATTTGCAAATGATACATCTGATAAGGAATTAATATCCAAAATAGATAAAGAAGAACATGACTCAATAACAAAACCCCAAAGAATCTAATTAAAAAATGGGCAGAGGACTAGAATAGACATTTTTTCAAAGAAGACATATAGATAGCCAAAAGACATATGAAAAGATGCTCAACGTTACTAATCATCAGGGAAATGTAAATCAAAACCACTGTGAGCTATCACTTCACCAGTCAGAAGGGCTAGTACTGAAAACACTAGAAATAAGAGTTGGCAAGGGTATGGAGAAAAGGGAAATCTCATGCACAGGTGGTGGGAAACAAATTGCTTCAACCACTGTGGAAAACAGTATGTAAAGTCCTCAAATATTAAACACAGAAATACCATATCATCCAGGAATTCTATTACTGTGTATCTACTCAAATAAAATGAAAAAAAAGAAGAAAATTAAAACATTAATTCAAAAAGATATATGCACTCCCATGTTTGCCTTGGCATTATTTACAATAGCCAAAAATTGGAAGCAACCCAAGTGCCAATCGATAACTAAACAGATAAAGAAGATGTATATATGTACAATGGAATATTACTCATCCATAAAAAATAATGATATATTGCTATTTGCAACAACATGGATGGACCTAAAGGGTATTATACTAAGTGACATAAATCATACAGACAATAAAATACAATTTCACTTATATGTGAATTCTAAAAAATAAACAAACAGAACAGCCTCTTAAATATAGGGAAGAAACTGGTGGATGCCAGAGGGGAGGTGTGAGAGAGGGATAGGTGAAAGGGATTAAGAGGTATAAATTTCCAGTTATAAAATAAATAGGTCACAGAGAGAAAAAGTACAGCACAAAGAATACAGTCAATAATATTGTAATAACATTGTATGGAGACAGATGGTGACTGCACTTACCATGGTGAGCATTGAGTAATATACAGAATTGTCAAATCACTATTTAAAAAATTTTTTTCAACGTTTATTAATTGTGAGAGCCAGAGAGAGACAATGAGCAGGGGAGGGGCAGAGAGAGAGGGAGATACAGAATCTGAAGCAAGCTCCAGGCTCTGAGCCGTCAGCACAGAGCCTGATGTGGGGCTCGAACTCAGGAATGGTGAGATCATGACCTGAGCTGAAGTCAGAGACTTCACCAACTGAGCCACCCAGGTGCCCCTCAAATCATTATTTTTACACCTGAAACTATATATTGTATATCAACTATACCTCAATAAAAATGTTTTTTCTTACTTTGAAACAATCTCAAATTTACAGACAAGATGCAAAAACAATAAAAATAATTTTTCCTTTGAACCACTTAAGATCTTTTTGCCACCCTAGATCTCCAAATATTTTAGTGCATTTACTGAAAACAAGTATATTCTCCAATATAACCACAGTACTACTATCAATATTAAAACATTAACCCCTGATACTTTTTTATAATCCTCAGACTCTAATGTTTCACCCATTACTTTCTCAGTAATTTTTTTTAGAGTATAAAGGGTATAATTCAAAATTATGTGTTGCCTTTAGCTATGTTGCCTCCTTCAGACGGGACCGTTTCCTCAGTCTTTCTTTGGCTTACATGACTTTAACACTTTTAAAGATTACTGAAACATTATCTGATAGAATGTCACTCAATTAGGTTCTGTCTAATGTGCCTCATGATTAGATTCAGGTTATACATCTTTGCAAAGTATCACAAAAGCAATGCTGTGCTCTCATTGTATTCTGTAATTGAGTGCACAAATTTTGATTCGTCCCATTACTGCTGATGTTCACTTTGATCCTTTTACTAAACTAATTGCTAGGATATCCATTTTTCAAGTTAGTTTTTTAAACTTTGTAATTATTAAGTATTTGCCTTGTAGAGCTAGATAAATATTTTCCTCAAAACTAATGTATTCATTCATCATAATAGACTATGGTTTCCTATTTTATTCAATAAGCTACAATCCACATTGTCTTTTTTATTTAGTGCTCATATTGTCTAAGATTTAACCATTGGGAGCTCCCTGAAGCAGACTCCTGTGTTTTTTGCCATGACCTCATTACTCTTTGAACACTTCATCGCTTTCTAGCATAACAAAATTTCTCAGACATGTCTATACATTTCCTACCTTTCCCTGGAATGAGACATTTCTCTTAGAAACCCTGGTTCTATTAAGTGGATAATGATATTTAATGATATTTAATGATATTTAAAACCAATATCTGATGCTAGCTGAGCTCAATGCTTTGATACATTTCAGATACAATTCCATAGTGGCTGCACCAGTTTGCATTTCCAACAATAATGCAAGACGGTTCCCCTTTCTCCACATCCTTGCCAACAACTTTGTTTCTTGTTTTGTTAATATTAACCATTTTGCGAGGATGTGGAGAAATGGGAACCCTCTTGCACTGTTGGTGGGAATGCAAACTGGTGCAGCCGCTCTGGAAAACAGTGTGGAGGTTCCTCAAAAAATTAAAAATAGATCTACCCTATGACCCAGCAATAGCACTGCTAGGCATTTACCCAAGGGATACAGGAGTGCTGATGCACAGGGGCACTTGTACCCCAATGTTTATAGCAGCACTTTCAACAATAGCCAAATTATGTAAAGAGCCTAAATGCCCATCAACTGACAAATGGATAAAGAAATTGTGGTTTATATACACAATGGAATACTACTTGGCAATGAGAAAGAATGAAATATGGCCCTTTGTAGCAATGTGGATGGAACTGGAGAGTGTTATGCTAAGTGAAATAAGTCATACAGAGAAAGACAGATACCGTATGTTTTCACTCTTATGTAGATCCTGAGAAACTTAACACAAGACCATGAGGGAGGGGAAGGAAAAAAAAAAGGTTAGAGAAGGGGGGAGCCAAAACATAAGAGACTCTTAAGATCTGAGAACAAACTGAGGGTTGATGGGTGGTGGGAGGGAGGAGAGGGTCGGTGATGGGTATTGAGGACGGCGCCTGTTGGGATGAGCAATGGGTGTTGTATGGAAACCAATTTGACAATAAATTTCATATTTAAAAAATAAACAAACAAACATTAAAAAATAATATTAGCCATTTTGAAAGGTGTGAGGTGGTATCTTATTCTGGTTTTGATATGTATTTCCCTGATGATGAGTGATGTTGAGCATCTTTTCATGTGTCTGTTAGCCATGCTGATGTTTTCTTTGGAAAAGTGTCTATTCGTACCATCTGTCTGTTTCTAAAATGGGTTGTTCTTTAGGTGTTGAGTTTGATAAGTTTTTATAGATTTTGGATACTAACTCTTCATCATATATGTCATTTGCAAATATCTTCTCCCATTCCATAGGCTGCTTTTTAGTTTTCTGATTGTTTCCTTCAGTGTGCAGAAGCTTTTTATCTTGATGAAGTCCCAATAGTTGATGTTTGCTTTTGTGTTCCTTGCCTTTGGTGATGTGTCTAGTAAGAAGTTGCTCTAGCCAAGGTCAAGAGAGAAATTTTATTTTATTTATTCTATCATTGCCCTTGCTTGTAATCCATGTCCCAGTAATATACCAAGCCCATCCAACTGGCTCTGGCATTCTGTTTGGATGCTCTCCTTACGCTACTCTTGCTGCAATCTCCTGTGCTTCTCTGCATCACTATACAGTAGCCTTCTTCACCCCAGTCATGTTATGAAACTCACTTAGGGTCAATTTCCCACCTCTTGTATATTGCAGCCTCATTTCATTTGGACCTCTGTCCCCTCCTCCCATCACATTTAGACCCACCTAATGACTTTAGTACTGAATTATCCCAGGAGGAAAAGGCTCCTCAGAGGGCTTTAGTCGGAAGAAATAGATATGGGAGTTGTCAGAAAATACTAGGTTTATAGATAAAATTATTCACTTCTTACAGCATGTGGTCACAAATCCTCCCTGATATGGTCATGGGCACCCTGATCCTTGTACCCCAGGGCCTACAGCTAGTTATAAACATTCATGAATGAACAAAATCTCAGCTCGGGTTTTGTTTCTCTCTTATTTTGATACCCAAGAGTTTCCCTTGTTTTCATTTTGAGTATCCATTTAAAATTTGGAGTTATGATGTATCCAGGTTATCTATGTGTTTGTAATGAGAAAAATGCTTATTTGTATTAGTTTATCCCACCATGTTGTCTCACATCTCTTTAGTACAATTTTAAAACATTTTCTATCAGATTTGTGTGATCACTTTCTGAATGATATCCATCAAAAGACAGAAATAGAATATGACAGCTGTTTCTATTTATCTTTTACCAAGAATGTTCCCAGCAGGTACTATAATTAGTACAGTTACCTTAAAGTTAATTAGTTTGAAGCATTATTTCTTAAATGGGACAACCCAATGAACTATCATTTTTTGTTTGTTTGTTTTTTGTTTTGGCTTTGTTTGCCTAAGTTTTTATTTTAATTCCAGTTAGTTAACATACAGTATGATATTAATTTCAGGTGTACAAATAGGGATTCAAACACTTTCATACAGCACCTGGTATTCATCAGAAGTGCACTCCTTAATCCCCATCACCTATTTAACTCATCCCCCAAGCACCTCACCTCTGGTAACCATCAGTTTGTTCTCTATAATTAATAGTATGTTTCTTCATTTGTCTCTTTTTTTTTCTCCCTTTGCTTTTTTGTTTCTTAAATTCCACAGAGGAGTTTTATCTTACGGTGTTTGTCTTTCTCTGACTGATTTATTTCACTTAGCATTATATTCTCTAGCTCCATCCATGTGATTGCAAATGTACTGTATTATGGACTATAATATGGACTATATTAATGGAACACCTCTCAAAGTTTACTAACTGGTATGAAATAATGTTGTGAAATACAAAAATAATAGAAGTATTCCCATCTCCATTCCAGGCTCTTATCCAGGCAGGGTCCCCATGGGCAAGAGGAACAAGAGAACGGAGAACAGCATTACATTCCTGATGTTTAATTTTCAAAATCTGTTGTATAAATTCAAGGGAGGAAGAGATATGATTATATTCTGTGATAGCTCCTTATCTCTTCTCATAGAATGGAGATAAGTCAATGACTGGATATTTGAAAGTCAACAGTCACTGAAAGTGGTTATTGAGTCAGAAGTAGAGTCCATCTTCTGCCTAAGAAGGCTTACACCAGAAGGTGTAAGCCATGTGGTAAAGTCAGATCCTCAAGACCCTTCAGGCCCCATTCACATGACTGCTGTACCTCTTCTATGCTAAGCAGGTCTGCAACTGTCCTTTCTGAAGCTATTTCATGAGGACAGCATCAATTCCTCTTTCAATGTTTCAAGACCACTTAAGGACCAGTCCTCATCCTCAGATCAGAGAAGTGGAGTCAAAGTACCATAATTTTTTAAGGTTGACACCACACAAGGAGTCACACAGAAGGACACGATGCACACCTGATATATGTTTCTAATAGTTAGCAAATGTTTGCACATGGATTCTAACTTTGTTGTCTCCACATATAAGTTATTTGTATATTTGTTATGACAGTGTTATAGCAAATGGCAGTGGACTGCACTTTTCACACAAATTCAGTATATGACAATAGTTTTCTAACAAATAACAATAAGTGTCTTATTACAACAGGTATATTCTGTTAATTTTTAGAGGAAGATACCCTGTAATTGAAAAACCTTTTTAATGTAATTATTTCAGTAAGAACCCTCTGCTGCTTTTCCCACTGAAGTCGTGAATGGTATCTTAAAATCAAATAAAAATCTAATAATCCCTTTTAGTATAAGTGTACCGACTAATTTGACATTTTGTATTCCAGTTTATATAATGTGCCATTTGTTTTCTGTTAAGTAACAATTTAAAATCCATAAACATTTTCATTATGACATGAATCATTAAGTAATAATGTATATACATTTACCAATAATCCACCGAGCAGTATTAAATATAAATTAATGACTGAAAAGTGGTGCTTAGCTAATATATTATAGAAATTATTTATTTTTAATATGGAAATTTTATCAGTATAAAAATTAACTTTATTAAAATTTATCAGCTTAGAGGTGCCTCGGTGGCTCATTTGGTTAAGTGGCCAACTTCGGCTCAGGTCTCGATCTCACAGTTTGTGCGTTCAAGCCCAATGTCTGGCTCTGTGCTGACAGCTCAGATCCTGGAGCCTCCTTCAGATTCTGTGTCCCCCTCTCTTTCTGGTGCCTCCCCCACTCATGCTCTGTCTCTGTGTCTCAAAAATGAATCAACATCAAAAAAGTTAAAACTTTTTAAGCTTAATATACACATTTTATTTTTAAAAACTACAAGTTTAAGATAAAATACTAACTCTTCTTTACATAGTCCTTTATGATACTAAAAGAATATCATGGCCCTCCTGTGTGATCCACATACCAAGATTGGCATGCTGGAAAGTTGTTAAAAATGCAGAATCTCAGGCCCTGAAACATTAGTTGCATTTTAACAAGATCCCATGTGATTTATATGCATACTAATGTTTGAGAAGCACAGATCTGGATGACATATGTAAGTTGAAGAATTACATAAAAATAAAACACAACTATATAAATTGAGGAATTGCATAAAAAATACATCTATGTAAAAAATTTACTTTTGACATTTAACAATGACCACAATAAAGAAGTGTGATATTGATGGGATGTCGATATATGGAAAATATTAAAAACTGCAGTTGCTTTCTAAAATGTGACGTGACTCCTGTTGCAATATTGCAACATATTTGCAGTAATCATTTAAAAAACAGATTTCTAAATACTCTTATAGTTTTATATCTGAATTTTCAATTATCATTTCTCACTGGAGGATGTTAAATCTCAAAACTACACATTATTAAAAATTTAACGTGAATTTCTGCAAGATGGCAACACAGGTAGATCCTAAACTCACCTCTTCCTGTGTAAACATCAAATCTACAGCTACTTATGGATCATTTCCTTTGAAAAAAATCTAAAAAACAAATGAACTGTTTCTCCATAACAAAGCATTAAAAGTCTATATGAAGTTAGGAAGAAGAAGCAATGACATGGTATTGACAAAAACCCCTTCCCCTGGTGTCACAACACACAATAGGGAGGGATCCCATCAGTCCCTTCAGAAGGAGCCAGAGCATAATCCCCCACATGGGACACCAATACCCCTGACATTTGCATTAGAGAGACAAGCACAGACTATGTGGCATAGAAAACCAATAGTACTGATGGCTAAGGGCCCCAGAGTGCTACAGGTAACTAAGATTTCCCTTTTGGAGGGCTTACATGTTGACTCATTTGTCCCAAGACCAGGCAGGAGAAAAAGAGTTTGAAAAGAGCCTAGACTGTATGTGAGATTCATTTCCTGATCTGAGGGCATTGGTTGAAAGCGCAGGCAACAATCGAGACATCCCTGGAAATGTAGATGCTGTGGACACCACTGCTGTACCCATCACATAGCCTGCTAGCACAGTCAGGCAAGCTTGGACAGGGGACCCTCCCTCAACCTTCCTAGTAGGGACAGGGGCAAGTGACTGCAGCATTGCTTAAGCTGAAAAGCACTGGTGGTTTTGGTGCCCCCTGCTTGCTAGTAAAATGAGTGAGCAAGGGTGGTTGCAACACTCCCCAACTCTCTGACAACTACAGTTGTAATATTTCCCTGCTTTGACTGGTGGGCATACACAAACAAGGTACTTTTCAGCTGCAACCTTAAACCCTGTGGGTGCACACAATCAAGCCATTTTCCCTCTGCCTTTCTGAAGCAGGGAGGATGGCGCACCTCCTGCACTCTCTATCTCCCTAAGTAAAGTCAGCAGCCAAGTGTAAGCCATGCATGTGGCATTACCCTTGATCACCTGACCCTGATAGCCATGGGAGCTGGTATTCTTGAGTTCCATCCATGAGATTTTACAATTGGAAAGACAGTTCTTGGCAGGTCACCACCCTCAGAGTACTGCACAAAAAGCAGTTTAAACCACAACTCCAAACTTCCTGAGAAAAAGGTCTATTCTTTTAGCTTGGAGCTTCAGCCTGAGGGACAGATTTCAAGTTTCCTAGGTATCTAGACACTAAGGATGAACTCTCAGGGAACATAAACACAAAGACATATTCCACACCTTCTTGGCTTTGCAGTTCCGTGAGACTTCCCAGAAAAATGCTTATTCACTAGTCTGGAGCCCCTATATTTGCAAGTGCCACCCAGGGGACACCTCCAGATTTCCTGGTCTCAGCAGGGATTAGATTGCTGCCCCATAGGACTATGTATATTTGCATACATTAAAAGCTGCTGATGACCTGGCTTCCTATCAGCCTGAAACTAAATGGTAAATGAAATTTATTCACTTGCAACACTGACAGAACAAGGCATAACCTTAACCATGGGGACATAAGCAAAAATAAATCAGGCAGTTTAGATAATCAAAAAGATTTTAGAGACACCCAAAAGCTAAGGCAAGCTGAATGAAAAAGTTCATTGCCTACACACATCCTCTCCTTCATGACTGAGGAGTATCTGTTTTGCCTGATACATAAAAAACAAATAAAGAAAGTTGAGTAAAATTGGAACCAGAGAAATAAGTTCCATGTGAAAGAATAAGACATAACCTCAAAAAGAGATTTTAATAATATGGAGACAAATAATCCATCTGATAAATATTTGAAAGTAATGGTCATAAAGATGCTCACCAACTTCACAGAAAAATGAATGAACACAGTGAGAACTTCGAAGAGAAAATGTAAGAAAGTACTAAAAAGAAGTCATATAGTCAAGAATAAAATAAATTAAAAAATAGACTAGAGAGATTCAATATCAGACTAAATAAAGCAGAACAATGTATCAGTGAGCTGAAAGACAGAGCACTAGACCTCACCCAGAGCAGCTGAAAGAAAAAAGAGTTAAAAAAAAAAAGGTATCCTTGAGAAACCTATAGGACAATGTTAAGAATAACAATATTAACATTATAGGTGTCCAAGAAGGAAGAGAGAGATAAAGGGGCCAAAAAGTTATTTAAAGAAATAATGGTTCAACACTTTCCTAATTCAGGGAACAAAATAGACATGCAGGTTCAGAAAGCACACAGAGTTCCAAATAGGATGAAAACAAAGAATTTCACATCAAGAGATATTATAATTAAAATGACAAGAATTAAAGAGAATTTAAAAGCAACAAGAGACACACAAATTGTTTGGAGCGCATGCGTGCACGTGTGCGTGCGCACGTGCACACACACACACACACACACACACACACACACAAACACACGAAGTTTAGCAGTAGATTTCTCAGCAGAAATGATACAGACCAGAGGGTAATAGCATGACATATTTAAGTGCTTTTGACAAGAAAAATTTCCAAACAAGAATACTCTATCCAATAAGGTTTTCAGATAAGCAAAACTTAAAGAATTGCATTACTGTCTCACTTTCAGGTCCTTCATCTATTTTGAGTTGATTTTTGTGAATGGTATAAGAAAGTGGTCTAGTTTCATTCTTCTGCATGTTACTATCCACTTCTCCCAGCACCATTTGTTAAAGAGGCTGTCTTGTTTCCAATGGATATTCTTTCCTGCTTTGTCAAAGATTAGTTGGCCATACATTTGTGGGTCCAAATCTGGAGTCTGTATTCTATTCCTTGGTCTATGTGTCTGTTTTTTACCAATACCATGCTGTCTTGATAATTACAGCTTTGTAGTAGAGGCTAAAGTCTGGGGTTGTGATGCCTCCCACTTTGGTTTTCTACTTCAACATTACTTTGGCTATTCGGGGTCTTTTATGTTTCCATACAAATTTTAGGATTGCTTGTTCTAGCTTTGAAAAGAATGCTGGTGCAATTTTGATTGGGATTGCATTGAATGTGTATATTGCTTTGGGTAGTATTAAACCCTAGAGGAGAAAGCTGAGAAAAGCCTCTCTGACCTCAGCTGCAGCAATTTCTTACATGACACATCTCAAAAGGCAAGGGAATTAAAAGCAAAAATGAACTATTGGGACCTCATGAAGATAAAAAGCTTCTGCACTGCAAAGGAAATAAACAAAACTAAAAGGCAACCAATGGAATGGGAAAAGGGATTTGCAAATGACATATTGGATAAAGGGGTAGTATCCAAAATCTATAAAGAACTCACCAAACTCCACATCCGACAAACAAATAATCCAGTGAAGAAATGGGCAGAAGACATGAATAGACACTTCTCTAAAGAAGACATCCACATGACCAACAGGCACATGAAAAGATGCTCAATGTCACTTCTCATCAGGGAAATACAAATTAAAACCACACTGAGATATCACCTCACACCCATCAGAGTGGCTAAAATGAACAAATCAGGAGACTATAGATGTTGGCGAGGATGTGGAGAAATGGGAACCCTCTTGCACTCTTGGTGGGAATGCAAACTGGTACAGCTGCTCTGGAAAATAGTGACGAGGTTCCTCAAAAAATTAAAAAAAGACCTATCCTATGACCCAGCAATAGCACTGCTAGGAATTTACCCAAGGGATACAGGAGTGCTGATGCATAGGGGCACTTGTACCCCAATGTTTATAGCAGCACTTTCAACAATTGCCAAATTATGGAAAGAGCCTAAATGTCCATCAACTGATGAATGGATAAAGAAGTTGTGGAGGGTTCCCGGCAAGATGGCGGCTTAGGAGGACGCTGGGCTCACCGCACGTCCTGCTGATCACTTAGATTCCATCTACACCTGCCTAAATAACCCAGAAAACCGCCAGAGGATTAGCAGAACGGAGTCGCCGGAGCCAAACGCAGACGAGAGGCCCACGGAAGAGGGTAGGAAGGGCGGCGAGGCGGTGCGCACTCCACGGACTGGCGGGAGGGAGCCGGGGCGGAGGGGCGGCTCGCCGGCCAAGCAGAGCCCCCGAGTCTGGCTTGCAAAAGCGGAGGGGCCTGACGGACTGTGTTTCCACATCAAGCGCGACTTAGCGTCTGGGAGGTCATAAGTTAACAGCTCTGCTCGGAAAGCGGGAAGGCTGGAGGACAAAGGGAGGGAGAGCTGCTGAGCCCCCTGACAACAGAGCTCAGTTTGGTGGGGAACAAAGGCGCTCACCAGCGCCATCTCCCCCGCCCATTCCCCAGCCAAAATCCCAAAGGGAACCGGTTCCTGCCAGGGAACCAGCTAGCTCCGAGCAAACACCCAACTCTGTGCTTCTGCGGAGCCAAACCTCCGGCAGCGGATCTGACTCCCTCCCGCTGCCACAGGGCCCCTCCTGAAGTGGATCACCTAAGGAGAAGCGATCTAAGCCTGCCCCTCCTGCCCCCATGCACCTTGCCTACCCACCCCAGCTAATACGCCAGATCCCCAGCATCACAAGCCTGGCAGGGTGCAAGTAGCCCAGACGAGTCACACCACCCCACAGTGAATCCTGCCCCTAGGAGAGGGGAAGAGAAGGCACACACCAGTCTGACTGTGGCCCCAGCGGTGGGCTGGGGGCAGACATCAGGTCGGACTGCGGCCCCGCCCACCAACTCCAGCTATACACCACAGCACAGGGGAAGTGCCCTGCAGGTCCTCACCACGCCAGGGACTATCCAAAATGACCAAGCGGAAGAATTCCCCTCAGAAGAATCTCCAGGAAATAACAACAGCTAATGAGCTGATCAAAAAGGATTTAAATAATATAACAGAAAGTGAATTTAGAATAATAGTCATAAAATTAATCGCTGGGCTTGAAAACAGTATACAGGACAGCAGAGAATCTCTTGCTACAGAGATCAAGGGACTAAGGAACAGTCACGAGGAGCTGAAAAACGCTTTAAACGAAATGCATAACAAAATGGAAAGCACCACAGCTCAGCTTGAAGAGGCAGAGGAGAGAATAGGTGAACTAGAAGATAAAGTTATGGAAAAAGAGGAAGCTGAGAAAAAGAGAGATAAAAAAATCCAGGAGTATGAGGGGAAAATTCGAGAACTAAGTGATACACTAAAAAGAAATAATATACGCATAATTGGTATCCCAGAGGAGGAAGAGAGAGGGAAAGGTGCTGAAGGGGTACTTGAAGAAATCATAGCTGAGAACTTCCCTGAACTGGGGAAGGAAAAAGGCATTGAAATCCAAGAGGCACAGAGAACTCCCTTCAGACGTAACTTGAATCGATCTTCTGCACGACATATCATAGTGAAACTGGCAAAATACAAGGATAAAGAGAAAATTCTGAAAGCAGCAAGGGGTAAACGTGCCCTCACATATAAAGGGAGACCTATAAGACTCGTGACTGATCTCTCTTTTGAAACTTGGCAGGCCAGAAAGAATTGGCACGAGATTTTCAGGGTGCTAGACAGAAAAAATATGCAGCCGAGAATCCTTTATCCAGCAAGTCTGTCATTTAGAATAGAAGGAGAGATAAAGGTCTTCCCAAACAAACAAAAACTGAAGGAATTTGTCACCACTAAACCAGCCCTACAAGAGATCCTAAGGGGGACCCTGTGAGACAAAGTCCCAGAGACATCACTACAAGCATAAAACATACAGACATCACAATGACTCTAAACCCGTATCTTTCTATAATAACACTGAATGTAAATGGATTAAATGCGCCAACCAAAAGACATAGGGTATCAGAATGGATAAAAAAACAAGACCCATCTATTTGCTGTCTACAAGAGACTCATTTTAGACCTGAGGACACCTTTAGATTGAGAGTGAGGGGATGGAGAACTATTTATCATGCGACTGGAAGCCAAAAGAAAGCTGGAGTAGCCATACTTATATCAGACAAACTAGACTTTAAATTAAAGGCTGTAACAAGAGATGAAGAAGGACATTATATAATAGTTACAGGGTCTATCCATCAGGAAGAGCTAACAATTATAAATGTCTATGCGCCGAATACCGGAGCCCCCAAATATATAAAACAATTACTCATAAACGTAAGCAACCTTATTGATAAGAATGTGGTAATTGCAGGGGACTTTAACACCCCACTTACAGAAATGGATAGATCATCTAGACACACGGTCAATAAAGAAACAAGGACCCTGAATGACACATTGGATCAGATGGACTTGACAGATATATTTAGAACTCTGCATCCCAAAGCAACAGAATATACTTTCTTCTCGAGTGCACATGGAACATTCTCCAAGATAGATCATATACTGGGTCACAAAACAGCCCTTCATAAGTTTACAAGAATTGAAATTATACCATGCTTACTTTCAGACCACAATGCTATGAAGCTTGAAATCAACCACAGAAAAAAGTCTGGAAAACCTCCAAAAGCATGGAGGTTAAAGAACACCCTACTAACGAATGAGTGGGTCAACCAGGCAATTAGAGAAGAAATTAAAAAATATATGGAAACAAACGAAAATGAAAATACAACAATCCAAACGCTTTGGGACGCGGCAAAGGCAGTCCTGAGAGGAAAATACATTGCAATCCAGACCTATCTCAAGAAACAAGAAAAATCCCAAATACAAAATCTAACAGCACACCTAAAGGAACTAGAAGCAGAACAGCAAAGGCAGCCTAAACCCAGCAGAAGAAGAGATATAATAAAGATCAGAGCAGAAATAAACAATATAGAATCTAAAAAAACTGTAGAGCAGATCAACGAAACCAAGAGTTGGTTTTTTGAAAAAATAAACAAAATTGACAAACCTCTAGCCAGGCTTCTCAAAAAGAAAAGGGAGATGACCCAAATAGATAAAATCATGAATGAAAGTGGAATTATTACAACCAATCCCTCAGAGATACAAACAATTATTAGGGAATACTATGAAAAATTATATGCCAACAAATTGGACAACCTGGAAGAAATGGACAAATTCCTGAACACCCACACACTTCCAAAACTCAATCAGGAGGAAATAGAAAGCTTGAACAGACCCATAACCAGTGAAGAAATTGAATCGGTTATCAAAAATCTCCCAACAAATAAGAGTCCAGGACCAGATGGCTTCCCAGGGGAGTTCTACCAGACGTTTAAAGCAGAGATAATACCTATCCTTCTCAAGCTATTCCAAGAAATAGAAAGGGAAGGAAAACTTCCAGACTCATTCTATGAAGCCAGTATTACTTTGATTCCTAAACCAGACAGAGACCCAGTAAAAAAAGAGAACTACAGGCCAATATCCCTGATGAATATGGATGCAAAAATTCTCAATAAGATACTAGCAAATCAAATTCAACGGCATATAAAAAGAATTATTCACCATGATCAAGTGGGATTGATCCCAGCCCCTGGGATGCAGGGCTGGTTCAACATTCGCAAATCAATCAACGTGATACATCACATTAACAAAAAAAAAGAGAAGAACCATATGATTCTGTCAATCGATGCAGAAAAGGCCTTCGACAAAATCCAGCACCCTTTCTTAATAAAAACCCTTGAGAAAGTCGGGATAGAAAGAACATACCTAAAGATCATAAAAGCCATTTATGAAAAGCCCACAGCTAACATCATCCTCAACGGGGAAAAACTGAGAGCTTTTACCCTGAGATCAGGAACACGACAAGGATGCCCAGTCTCACCGCTGCTGTTTAACATAGTGCTGGACGTTCTAGCATCAGCAATCAGACAACAAAAGGAAATCAAAGGCATCAAAATTGGCAAAGATGAAGTCAAGCTTTCGCTTTTTGCAGATGACATGATATTATACATGGAAAATCCGATAGACTCCACCAAAAGTCTGCTAGAACTGATACAGGAATTCAGCAAAGTTGCAGGATACAAAATCAATGTACAGAAATCAGTTGCATTCTTATACACTAACAATGAAGCAACAGAAAGACAAATAAAGAAACTGATCCCATTCACAATTGCACCAAGAAGCATAAAATACCTAGGAATAAATCTAACCAAAGATGTAAAAGATCTGTATGCTGAAAACTATAGAAAGCTTATGAAGGAAATTGAAGAAGATTTAAAGAAATGGAAAGACATTCCCTGCTCATGGATTGGAAAAATAAATATTGTCAAAATGTCAATACTACCCAAAGCTATCTACACATTCAATGCAATCCCAATCAAAATTGCACCAGCATTCTTCTCGAAACTAGAACAAGCAATCCTAAAATTCATATGGAACCACAAAAGGCCCCGAATAGCCAAAGGAATTTTGAAGAAGAAGACCAAAGCAGGAGCCATCACAATCCCAGACTTTAGCCTCTACTACAAAGCTGTCATCATCAAGACAGCATGGTGTTGGCACCAAAACAGACACATAGACCAATGGAATAGAATAGAAACCCCAGAACTAGACCCACAAACGTATGGCCAACTCATCTTTGACAAAGCAGGAAAGAACATCCAATGGAAAAAAGACAGCCTCTTTAACAAATGGTGCTGGGAGAACTGGACAGCAACATGCAGAAGGTTGAAACTAGACCACTTTCTCACACCATTCACAAAAATAAACTCAAAATGGATAAAGGACCTAAATGTGAGACAGGAAACCATCAAAACCTTAGAGGAGAAAGCAGGAAAAGACCTCTCTGACCTCAGCCGTAGCAATCTCTTACTCGACACGTCCCCAAAGGCAAGGGAATTAAAAGCAAAAGTGAATTACTGGGATCTTATGAAGATAAAAAGCTTCTGCACAGCCAAGGAAACAACCAACAAAACTAAAAGGCAACCAACGGAATGGGAAAAGATATTCGCAAATGACATATCGGACAAAGGGCTAGTATCCAAAATCTATCAAGAGCTCACCAAACTCCACACCCGAAAAACAAATAACCCAGTGAAGAAATGGGCAGAAAACATGAATAGACACTTCTCTAAAGAAGACATCCGGATGGCCAACAGGCACATGAAAAGATGTTCAGCGTCGCTCCTTATCAGGGAAATACAAATCAAAACCACACTCAGGTATCACCTCACGCCAGTCAGAGTGGCCAAAATGAACAAATCCGGAGACTATAGATGCTGGAGAGGATGTGGAGAAACGGGAACCCTCTTGCACTGTTGGTGGGAATGCAAATTGGTGCAGCCGCTCTGGAAAGCAGTGTGGAGGTTCCTCAGAAAATTAAAAATAGACCTACCCTATGACCCAGCAATAGCACTGCTAGGAATTTATCCAAGGGATACAGGAGTACTGATGCATAGGGCCACTTGTACCCCAATGTTCATAGCAGCACTCTCAACAATAGCCAAATTATGGAAAGAGCCTAAATGTCCATCCAGTGATGAATGGATAAAGAAATTGTGGTTTATATACACAATGGAATATTACGTGGCAATGAGAAAAAATGAAATATGGCCTTTTGTAGCAACGTGGATGGAACTGGAGAGTGTGATGCTAAGTGAAATAAGCCATACAGAGAAAGACAGATACCATATGGTTTCACTCTTATGTGGATCCTGAGAAACTTAACAGGAACCCATGGGGGAGGGGAAGGAAAAAAAAAAAAAAGAGGTTAGAATGGGAGAGAGCCAAAGCATAAGAGACTGTTAAAAACTGAGAACAAACTGAGGGTTGATGGGGGGTGGGAGGGAGGAGAGGGTGGGTGATGGGTATTGAGGAGGGCACCTTTTGGGATGAGCACTGGGTGTTGTATGGAAACCAATTTGTCAATAAATTTCATAAAAAAAAAAAGAAGTTGTGGCTTATATATACAATGGAATACTACTTGGCAATGAGAAATAATGAAATCTGGCCTTCTGTAGCAATGTGGATGGAACTGGATAGTGTTATGCTAAGTGAAATAAGTCATAGAAAGAAAGACAGATACCATATGTTTTCACTCATATGTGAATCCTGAGAAACTCAACAGAAGACTGGGGGGGGGAAGGGGGGAAAAAGTTACAGAGAGGGAAGGAGGCAAACTATAAGAGACTCTTAAATAATGAGAATAAACTGAGTTGGAGGGGGGGAAGTGGGTGATGGGCATTGAGGAGGGCACCTGTTGGTATGAGCACTGGGTGTTGTATGGAAACCAATTTGACAATAAATTTCATATTTAAAAAAAATAATTGCATTACTACTAAAATGGCCTTAAAAGAAATGTTAAAGGGACTATTTTTAAACTGAAAAGATATGGTACTAATTAATAACAAAACATGAAAGTAAACATCTTAATGAAAAATGTAAATACACATTTAAGGTAGTAGATTTATCATTTATGAAGGTTAAAAGACAAAAGGAGTAAAATCAAAACTACAATTATTAGTTAAGGGATACATAAAATAAAAAGATGTAAAATATGACATTGAAAACATAAAGTACAGTGGGTATAAACATAGAATTTTGGAATGTGTTCAAATTTAAATTGCTATCAACTTAAAATAGAGTGTTACATACATAAATAGATGTTTGTGATTATTATAGCAACCGCAAAGCAAAACTTATAGTAAATACACAAAATGAGAAAGGAATTTAAACTTGACACTAAAGAAAGTTGTCAAACAACATGAAAAGAGAAAGAAGAAGGAACCACAAAAACAGACAGAAAACAATTACAAAATGGCAAAAAGTACATACCTATCAGTAATTACTTTAAATGTAAATGTACTAAATTCTCCCATCAAAAGACAGAATGGTTGAATGATTAAAAAATAAACAAAAAGGAGACATGTCTATATATTGCCTACAAGAGACTTGCTTCAGAAGTAAGGACACACAGAGACTGAAAGTGAAAGGACGGATGAAGAAATACCATACAAATGAAAACAGGAAAAAAAAGTTGGTTTAGCTACAACCATATAAGACAAAAGAGTTTAGAACAAATATTTTAATAAAAATAAAAATATTTTAATATTTAATAAAAGAGGCACTGTCCATAATGGTAAAAGGATCAACTCAGGCAAAAGAATAACATTTATAAATATATATGCATCCAACATGGAAGCACTCGATTATGTAAGCAAGAATTAACACATAAAGAGAGAGATGGATAGCAATACAATAATACTAGAGTGCTTTAACACTTCAGGATAGATCACATGTTGGGCCACAAATCAAGTCTTAATAAACTGAAAAAAAAAATGAGATCACATAAAGCATTTTTCTGACTAGAAACCAATCACAAGACAGAAAAAACTAAAAATATGTGGAGATTAAACTTATTGGTACTGAACAACTACTGGGTAATAGAAGAAAACAAGGAAGAAATTAAAAAAAAAAAAGCTAGAGACAAAGGAAAACTGAAATGCAACATACCAAAATCTACGGAATGCAACAAAAGCAGTTCTGGGCAGGGGGTGCGGGGTGCGGGGGGGATTTTCTAACAACACAGGCCTACCTCAAAAACAAGAGAAATTTCAAATAAATACTGTAACTTTACACCTACAGCAACTAGAAAAAGAACCACCACAGCCCGAAAGTTAGAAGGAAGGAAACAATAAAGATTAGAGCAGAAATAAATGAAATAGATACCAAAAAACAACAGAAAAGATCAATGAAACTAAGAGCTGGTTCTTTGAAAAGATACGCAAAATTGACAAATCTTGCCTAGACTCACCAAGAAAAAAAGAGAGCTCAAATAATATCCGAGATGAAAGAACAGAAGTTACCATGGATACCACAGAAATACAAAAGGATCGTAAGAGACTACCAAGAACATTTATATACTAACAAATTGGACAACCTAGAAGAAATATGTAAATTTGTAGAAATTTACTATATTCCAAGAATAAGTCAGGAAAAAATAGAGAACCTGAATAGATCAATTACTAGTAAGTGGTATGAATCAGTTATCAAAAATCTTCCAACAAACCTAAGTCCAGGACAAGATGGCTTCACCAGTGAATTCGGTCAATCGATCAAGACTTTATACTTAACCTTCTCAAACTCATCCAAAAAATTGAGAAGAGAAAGCTACTAAACTCATTGTACAAGGCCAATATTATCCTGATACCAAAACCAGAGAACACTATAGAATAAAAGAAAATTACAGGCAAATATCCCATAGAAATATAGATTCAAATATCCTCAACCAAAATATTATCAAACTGGGTTCAACAGTAAATTAAAAGAATAATCTGCCATGGTCAGGTGGGATTTATTCCTGGGATACAAGGATTGGTTCAACATCCACAAGTTAATCAATGTTACGTATCACATTAACAAACTAAAAGATAAAATCATATGATTATCTAAATAGATGCAGAAAAAACATTTGACAAAACACAACATCCATTTATGAAAAAACTCCCAGTAAATTGGGTATAGGGGGAATGTCCTCAACATAATAAAAGCCATGCATGAGAAACCCACTGCTAATCTCATACTCAACAATGAAAACCTGATCTTATTTTCTAAAATTAGAAACAAGGCAAAGATATCCATTATTCCCACTTTCATTCAACATAGTATTGAAAGTCTTAGCTACAGACATTAGGCAAGAAAAAGAATAAAAGGCACATAAATTAGAAAGAAAGAAGTGAAACTATACTATTTGCAGATGATGTGATACTCTATATAGAAATTCCTAAAGACTCCACCAAAGTACTGTTATAATAAATTAATTTAGCAAAGTGGCAGGATAGAATTATACAAAAAAAAACTGTTGTTGAAAATTATACCAAAAAACTATCAGAAAAAGAAATCAAGGTAACAATTACACTTGCCATGACATAAAAACATAATAAAACAAAATATCCAGGGATAAATTTAACCAAGGAAGTTAAATAACTGTAATCTGCAAACTTTAAGATCCTGATGAAAGCTACGTTTATTCCTAGGTATCTTATGTTTTCTGGTGCAACTATAAATGGGATTGATTCCTTGATTTCATTTTCTGCTGCTTCATTATTGGTGTATACAAACGCCAAAGATTTCTGTACAATGATTTTATATCCTGCAACTTTGCTGAATTCAAGTATTAGTTCTAGCAATTTTTTTTTTTGGTGGAGCCTTTCAGGTTTTCTACACAGAGTATCATGTCATCTGGAAATAGTGACAGTTTAACTACTTCCTTGCTGATTTGTATACCTTTTATTTCCTTTTGTTTGTTGCTGAAGCTAAGACTTCCAGTACTATCTTAAATAGTAATGGTGAGAGTGGATATCCATCTTTTGTTCCTCACCATAGAGAAAAAGTTCTCAGTGTTTCCCCATTGACGATAATATTACCTGTGGGTCTTTCATATATGGACTTTATGAAGTTGAGCCACGTTCCATCGAAACCTACTTTGTTGAGGGTTTTTTTAATCAAGAATGGAGGCTGTATTTTGTGAAATGTCTTTTCTGAATCTATTGAGAGGATCATATGGTTCTTATTCTTTCTTTTATTAATGTGGTGTATCACATGATTGATTTATGAATAATGAACCATCCCTGCAGCCTAGGAATAAATCCTACTTGATAGTGGTGAATAATTCTTTTAAGATACTGTTATAGGAATAAACCTAACCAAAGAGGTAAAAGATTTGTACTCTGAAAACTATAGAACACTTATGAAAGAAATTGAAGAGGAAACAAAGAAATGGAAAAAACATTTCATGCTTATGGATTGGAAGAACAAACATTGTTAAAAAGTCTAAACTACCCAAAGCAACCTACACATTTAATGCAATCCCTCTCAAAATACCACCAGCATTTTTCAAAGAGGTAGAACAAACAATCCTAAAATACACATGGAACCACTAAAGACCCCAATTAGCCAAAGCAATGCTGAAAAAGAGAAGCAAAGCTGGAGGCATCACAATTCTGGACTTGAAGCTCTATTAAAAGCTATAATAATCAAGACAGTATGATACTTGCACAAAAACAGACACATAGTTTCATGGAACAGAATAGAAAACCCAGAACTGGATCCACACTTATATGGCCAACTAATATTTGACAAAGCAGGAAAGAATATCCAGTGGATAAAAGACATTCTCTTCAACAAATGGTGTTGGGAAAACTGGACAGCACCATGCAAAAGATTGAAATTGGACCTCTTATTTACACCATAAGCAAAAATCAACTCAAAATGGATGAAAGACTTAAATGTGAGATGGGAAACCATCAAAATCCTAGAGGATAACACAGGCAGCAATCTTTTTGACCCGTGCCATAGCAACTTCTTATGAGACATGTTGCCGGAGGCAAGGGAAACAAGAGGAAAAATGAACTACTGGGACCTCATCAAGACAAAATCTTCTGTATAGAGGTGAAAACAATCAACAAAACTAAAAGGCAGCCTACAGAGTGGGAGGATACATTTACAAATGACATATCTGATAAAGGGTTAGTATCCACAATCTATAAAGAACTCACCAAACTCATCACTCTAAAAACATATTCAGTGAAGAAATGGGAAGACATGAATAAGACAATTTTCCAAAGAAGACATCCAGATGGCTAAGAGACATATGATAAGATGCTCAACACCACTCATCATCAAGGAAATACACATCAAAACCACAATAAAATACCACCTTACACCTATCAGAATGCCTAAAATTAACAACATAAGAAACAGTAGTTATTGGCTAGCAGGCAGAGGAAGGAGAACCCTCTTACACTATTGGTGGGAATGCAAACCAGTGCAGTCATTCTAGAAAATAGGGTGGAGGTTCCTCAAAAAGTGAAAAATAGAACTACCCTATGATTCACCAATTGCACTACTAGGTATTTACCCAAAGGATACAAAAATACAGATTTGAAGGGATACGTGCACCCTGATGTTTAAAACAGCATTATCAACAACAGGCAAACTAGGGAAAGATCCCAAATGTCCACTGACTAATGAATGAAGAAGATGTGGTGTATGTGTGTGTGTGTGTATATATATGTATATATATGTATATATATATACATATATATACACATACATATTATTCAGTCATCAAAAAGAATGAAAACTTGCCATTTGAAATGATGGAGATGGAGTTAGAGTGTATCATGCTAAGTGAAATAGAGAAAAACAAATACCATATGTTTTCATTTATATGTGGAATTAAAAAAACAAAACAGATGAACATAGGGAAAGGGGGGAAAAGAGAGAAACAAACCATAAGACACTTTTAACAATTGAGAATGGAGGGTTGATGGAGGGAGGTGGGTGGGTGATGGGTTAAATGAGTCATGGGTATTAAGGAGGGTATTTCTTAGGATGAGCACTGGGTGTTATACGTAAGTGATGAATTACTAAATTCTACTCCTGGAACCAATATTACAATATATGCTACCTAGCTAGAATTTAAATAAAAATTAAAAAAAATAAGATGTTGATGAAAGAAATTGAAGAAGACAAATATATTAAAAGATAATCCATGCTCATGGATTAGAAGAGTAATATGAAAATATCCATATTACTCAAAGCAACATACAGATTCAGTTCAATCCTTAGTGAAATTCCAGTGACATTTTACACATATTCTAAACTAATATACTAAACTAATATGATACCAGAGGTATCATACTTCCTGATTTCAAATTATACTACAAAGCAATAGAAATTAAAAAAAAGTATGCTTTTCCCAAGAGCAGCTAGTTCTGTGTGGGAGGCATGTGTTGAAAAGTCCTGCTCCAAATTTGGAAAGTGAGGAGTACTTCTGACCTTTGTACCCATGAGTCAGGAGGAGGAAAGAGAGATCATAACACCAGGTAAGCACCCAGGATTTAAAACAAAATAAAACACCGTAATATTGGCATAAAACAGACACATAGATTAATTAATGACTCCCTAATCTTCGATAGGCCATAAATAAACCTACTCATCTATGGTTAATTAATCTAAAACAGAGGAGTCACGATGGCATAAGGACAGCCTCTTCAATAAGTGGTGATGGGAAAACTGGACACCTACATGCAAAATAATGAAATTGGGCCACCATCTTAAACCATATAAAAAGGCTAACTCAAAATGCATTAAAGACCTAAATATAAAACCTGAATCCATAAAAATTCTAGAAGAAAACATAGGCAGTAATTTACTTGACGTCTGTCTTAGCAATGATTTGTTTTGAATCTGTTTCCCCAGTCAAGGGAAACAAAAGCTAAAATAAACAACTGGAACTACATCAAACTATAAAGCTTCTGCACAGGAAAGGAAATCATCAACCAATCAAAAAGCTAACCTACTAAATGAGAGAAGGTATTTGCAAATAATTTATCTGATAAAGACTTAATATCCCCAGTACATAAATGACTCATACAACTCAATAACAAAAAAGCCAACATTCCAATTAAAAAGCAGGTAGAGGGGGGCACCTAAGTGTCTCAGTTGGTTAAGCGTTCGGCTCTTGATTTCAGCTCAGGTCAGGATCTCATCATTCATTAGATTAAGGCCTGCATCAGGTTCTGTGCTGACAGCATGGAGCCACCTTGCGATGTTCTCTCTCACTCCCTCTCTGTCCCTCGTCAGGTCACACATGTGCATTCTCTTTCTCTCTCTCTCTCTCTCTCTCTCTCTCTCTCTCTCTCTCTCCCTTTCTCTCAAAGTAAATAAATATTTTTTAAAAAATTTAATAAATGAGCAGAGGACCTTAACAGGCATTTTCCCAAAAAAGACATACAGGATGGCCAACAGACACATGAAAAGATGCTCAACATCACTAATCATTAGGGAAATGCAAATCAAAACCAGAATGAGATGTCACCTCACACCTATCAGAGTGGCTAGTATCAAAAAGACAAAATAACAAGTATTGATGAGAGTGTGGAGAAAGGGATCCTTTGTGATCAATGGTGGGAATATAGCTTCTATGAAAAATAGTATCCAAAAAGTTAAAAATAGAGCTAGCATATAATCTACCTGAAGAAAATGAACTGATTCAAATAAATATATTTACCCTCATTTTAATGCATTATTTAAGCCTTATTTACAATAGCCAAGGTATAGAAACAACCTAAGTGCCCAGTGATGGATGAATGGATAAGATGTGGTGTATACACACACACACACACACACACACACACACACACACACACACACACACAGTGGAATAATACCTCACCCATAAAACAGAATAAAATCTTGCCATTTGCCAGTATATGGATGGACCTTCAGAGTATTGTCTAATGAAATAATTCAGACAGAGAATGACAATTACCACCAATAACCACATTCTTTCACTTACATGTCCAATGAAAACACAAACAAAACAAACCAGAACCCAAACTCATAGATACAGAGAATGGACTGGTGCTTGCCAGAATGGAGGGGGGGAGGAGCACAAAACGGATGAAAAGAATCAAGAAGTACAAACTTCCACTTACAAAATAAATAAGTCATGGTGAAGAAACATACAGCATGAGAAATACAATCAATAGTATTAAATGACTTTGTACAGTTAATATTATGCACTTTGTATAACTTTGTATAGTGACAGATAGTTACTAGAGTTACTGTGGTGATCACTTTGCAATGTATACAAATGTCCAGTCACTGAATTGAACATAGGAAACTAATAAAATAGTGTATATCAGTTATACCTCAATTAAAAGACCCTTAAAGTCATTAATTCTAAGAAAAGATTTCTGTATAGTCACTTTTTTATATAAAAGTGGAAATATTGGCACTAGTAAGCTTTAAATACTGCCAGAAAGAATATTATTTCTCTTGCTTTAATGGAAACAACTTTTTTATAACAAATTATTATATTTTAATGACTTAGCTCTTAATTCTCAATTTTCTTCTCCCTGATACTTAATTATCGATTTTGTGTAATTTATGTGAAATGAGTTTGTTGCTGTTATTGAGAAATAAATAATATACTCCTCTAAAACTTCTTTACTGAGGAAGTAAAGTTTCTTTTTTCAACATCCACATGGAGAGACCATAAGCATTAGCTCAAGAGAACCAGTTGGATTTTAGTTAAAGAAAATTCTCTGACATGACCAAGGCAAGACCATCTCTGTCTGGCTGAAATGATTCTTATCCTACGTCCAATTGAATAGCACTAATGTCATTCACTAGTTTACATTATAATTCTACATCTTGCTGCTTTGGGACTATTAATGCAACAGTTTCTAAGAACTGCAGTTTCTAGCACACGCATAAGTGGGAGGCAGGGCAGAGAGAGAGGGAGAGAGAATCACAAGCAGGATTTGCACTACCAGCACAGAGCCTGACACAGGCCTTGAACTCATGAACAGTGAGATCATGACCTAAGCTGAAATCCAGAGTCAGATGCTTAACTGATTGAGCTACCCAGCCCCCTACTTTGTTTTAGTTTTATTTTTGCCACTTGTTTCTTGAGGTATTGGGTCATTTTTTTCTACAGGTGCTTTTAAAAATCATGTTGGGTGGGCACATGGGTGGCTCAGTCAGTTAAGCAACCAATTCTTGGTTTCGGCTCAGGTTGTAATCTCACCATTCATGGGTTCAAGCCCTGCACGGGGCTCTGTGCTGACATGGCGGAACCTGCTTGGGATTCTCTCTCTTTCCCTCTCTCTCTCTGTCCTCCCTCTGTTGAACTCTCTCTCCCTCTCAAAATAAATAAATAAACTTTAAAAAATAATAGGAAATCATGTTGGGCATTCATTTTTTTTAAGTGTGTATTTAGTCTTTCTTAGGCTCACTAAGAAAAATGAATAAAATCAGAGAGAGCTTTAAAAAAACTTACTAAATGGAGCATAGATTTATCACATGGAGAACCTGCTTCTCTGGAATACAGCGATATATGTCCACTGGTCAGTTCATTCACAAGAGGCAAACTCCATTACTTGCTGTGAGCTAGAAAAAGGTTACCTGACCCAACTGGAAAGTATTAGCTTTTTTGTTCAGCTATGAAAAAATTGCTTTGCCACTTAGGTCAACATCATGATGTAAATCTTAATGAAAGTTTCTGAGATGGGAGAGTAAATCAAGCTGTTTGGCCACCTTGATGCTCTCTTAATCTGCTGTTTTCTTGCTTTACTTCCTTCAGTCAGGTTTAGAGAGCACTGATCTTAATGCAGATCCGTTTGCAGAGTACTTGTCACTCCACCCAGCCTTCTCAGCCCTGCTGGCATCCAAGGCTGAGGATACAGGAGATTCACGCACTAGTTTTCTTTCTTTGTGGAATAAAAGCAAAATGATTACAATTTCATTTCCTTTCACTTGAGATTTTTTCCTTTTTACCTCAAATTTTTATTTAAACTCTAGTTAGTTAACATACAGTGTTGAGATTTTTTTTTAACAAACTGTCTTTTATTTGGGGGTCCTATGTCTTTATTTAACAATAAATAATTGAATGGGACTTTACTAGAAAAGCTATCTGGATTATTTTAATGGATTAGTACACAAGGGGCACAAGACACAAAACAAACTAACTCAACAGGGCAATTTCAATGATCTTTATAGGCATATCAATCGAATTAGACTTTACTTTTTATTACAAAAAAATGAACTATTTGATAACACAATAAGGCACAATAAGGCACTCAGATAATCTAGGTGAAATTCAAGTAAACTTGGAAAAAATGTAAAGCAATTATTTAGAATTATTTAGTCATTATGTAATCGAGCAACAGGACAGGATGATAAATTGGATATGAGAGATTAAAAAAAGGAAGAATAAAATTTGTTGACTTGAGCACCTGGAAGGATTTGGCATCATGTGTTGATCTGGGAGAGTCTGAGAAATATTTTTCTGGAGAAACTCTACAAATTTGTTAAGTGTGAGATCAATTACATATCAAGTGAAGAAATCAAGCTGGTAAATGGATATACAAGTTCAGAGATTGGGGGAAATTCAGGACTAGAGATTTTTACTGGAATCATCTGCATACTGATCATGTCTTAATTCTTACATATAAACAAGTTACTGGTAATCCCAGCAAAACTGGAGAGGAAAGGGGAGTGAAAGCAAACACAGGGGGCATTACAGAGCCAACCAATTGTTTGCTTGATCACATGAGATGTCTTCAGTGCGGATGTCTGAAACCACCATGCCTCTAAATAGTCTTTCCAGAGGGGAGGAAAAGAGCAAAATTCTCTTCTGGTTCATTTTACTTCCATGTTTCTCTTGGCCAAAGTCTGCACCACGAGGCATTAGCTCCCTTCCATAAGGTGTTAACTCAAATGCCTAACAGCCACTAGGGAAGCCAGAGCCTCAACTGTCCAGGTAAACAAGTGGTTAGAAGTGGTTGAGCCCTCCTATGTGGAGCTTCTTGGTCTGTAGTGACAGCAGCAGCACTGGCAATGACCTGACTACATGAGCATAAGATCAATGCAAGCTATTCCTAAGGCTGATCTAGCCAGAAAGCAAGGTAAGTGACCAGGGTGGGAGTGGATAGTGCTGCATAGAAGTACAGATGGTACTGGACTAGCAGTGGACTAGGCAAGAGCTCAAGTAGGGAGAAGGTTGTGCACACAGAGGAAAGAAGGCAGCTGAGTCCTAGAGTAACCAATATTTAAAGACATGAAAGAGAATTTGAATACAGAAAACAAATTTGTGGAGGATCAGTTAATGGAGTAGGAGAAAACCTAGAGAGTGTGATGCTGTAAAAGCCAGAGAGTTGTAAGTAGGAAAGAGTAGTTGACTATACGGAAGGTAGCTGAAGAGTCATCTTAGATAAGAACTTGGAAGCCATTTATCATGTAATTGCAGTAGAATCAACAGGACAATGCGAACAGATACCTAAATGGAGTGGGTTAATAAAAGAACAATATATTAGGAAGAGCAAGAGTGACTATTGACAATTCCTTTAAGAAGTGTATTAAAGGGAAGCAGAAAATAAGAGGGTATCAAAAAAGGGATGGGAGGGAACAGAAAAATTTTTTGTTAAAGATGGAGAAACTCCAAAATGTTTTTATGCTGATGGTAGAAGCTGATGATCAGGAAAAGGATGGGGTAGCTGGTGAGTGAGAGAGGAGAGGAGTCGAGAGCACAAAGGAAAGCCCAGACCCTGGGTAGGATATGGCTCACCGCCTTCATCAATTTCATTATGAGGGAAGGCAAGTAATATTAGTCCAGATACTAGGAAGTTGGTAGATATGGTGGTAGGAAGATAAACTAGTTCCCATATGATGGATTCTGTTTTTTAGTAAAATGTGTTTTTTAATGAAATGTGAAGAAAACACGTTCAAAGTCAAAAGGCAGAGTAAGAGGTTTGGGTACTTGAAGAGAAAAGGTACAAGTCATTTTAGAGAGTAGGGGAGTAAATATACAGAAGATGCTTAATGTCTATTTGAATTTTGTGGTCATAAATTTATAGTAAGGCCAACCGCTGTACTTTTCTCTAGCCCTAATTAATTGTACTGATATTTGTGAGAAGCAAGCAGATAATAGTTGATACAGAGTTCCACTTTACCTTGTAAGTATAACAGAGAGTTTGGCAAGGAAATTAAAGGTGTTCTAAGGGAGTGATAGATTATAAACCCAAAATGGTAAGGAAGGAAATTCAGACATCAAGAAATGCAAGTTGTATGGTAAATGGATTGAAAATCTTGAGCAGTCCAGGAAAGACTTTCTGACATATTAATGCATCAGTTTTGGGCTAGAAAAATAATAAGAACAGATACTTAATATAAGCACTTTAAAAACAGGAAACTTTAGGGATGCCTGGGTGGCTCTGTCGGTTATAGGTGGCTCTGTCGGTTAAGCGTCAGACTTCAGCTCAGGTCATTGTTTTTGAGTTTGAGCCCCACATCAGGCTTCTAGATGGCAGTGCAGAGCCTGCTTGGGAGTCTTTCTCTCCCCCTCTCTCTACCCCTCCCCACCCTCTCTCAAAATAAACTTTTAAAAAACAAATAAAAATAAATATAAATAAATAAATAGATATATAGGTAGGTAGATAAATAAATAAATAAAAATAAAAATAAAAATAAAAATAAAAATAAAAATAAAAATAAAAATAAAAATAAAAACAAAAACAGGTGGGGTGCCTGGGTGGCTCAGTCGGTTGAGCATCTGACTTCAGCTCAGGTCATGATCTCAGAGTCCGTGAGTTTGAGCCCCGCTTCAGGGTCTGTGCTGACAGCTCAGAGCCTGGAACCTGCTTCAGATTCTGTGTCTCCCTCTCTCTCTGCCCCTGCCCTGCTCATGCTCTGTTTCTCTCTGTCTGAAAAATGAATTAAAAAAAAACATTTAAAAATTAAAAAAAAATAAAAACAGGGAACTATCTTGAATCTTAATTGTAATGCCACACATATAGAATTAAGAAGAGGAATTAGACTGTTGGTCTAATTTTTAATTTCAGAACATCATAATATATATGTACCTTTTTTAGAAGTACACATAGATTTTAAGGTATCTGCTAAATTGTCATTGTTAACACTTATTTTAAAGATGTTATTCAAAAATATGTCTAACAAAATGTGAATAGAACAGCATAAAAGTATATAATGGGAAAAACAAAAATCACACTGTACTACAATGTAGTTTCTTAGGGAAAGTGTATACTCAATGTTCTCAAATATTTTAGGGTTACTGTAAATGTGGCATTAAAGTCAATCTGTTCTTATGTTGAGCCCTTACAATACAGATCTGATTAACTCATTTGAAGACTTTCCACCAGCTATTCCTCACATTTGTCTAATTAATCAGGCTTTTGACTGCAAAATTACTTGGCTGTAGCCCAGGTGGGGTTCTGGGTGGAAAGCATTTTAGAGCCATGTAGAGAGCATAAAGGCATAGATGCCGATGCACATGCTCTATGGTTCCCACAACTCTAATTTCTTGTCCTGCAATCCTAATCCCTGGTCAACTGTGCAGCAATATCAACATATACACAGATTCCAAAAAATACACTTGGCTGTGGTCTAGAAAATCCTAGTGAATGATAATGGGATTTTGACAAGATGACAAATAAGGATGTATGCAGAAGATAAGGGAATGTTAGAAATTAAAAAAAAAAAAAAGAATGTTTTAGGTGGAAAGATGGAAGAAATGACCAGAGGAAGAAAATAGGAAAAAGGAAGCATTGCTAATTTTTAATAGATGTGGAATGCATCATTTGGAAACCTATTCATTCAGGAATAAAATCACATTGCATTGGTCATATAAGCAACAAGCCCTATAGCTAAAAATGGGGTATAATCATAAATTCTGTGAAGAACATTCCAAATTCTTTATCTCAGCTCATAACAACAAACCTCCCTTTCCTTCTCCCTGAGTGCTAGAGAAGTGTGCTTACTCTTTCTCAATCAATTTCAGAGTTAGCAGTGTATATTAATTTGCTAAGGCTGAGGCTGCCATAACAAAATACCATAGACTGGGTGGCTCAAACAAGGAAAATTAATTTTCTAACAGTTCTGGAGTCAAAAAGTCCGAGATCAAGGTGTTACAAGTTGGGTTTCTTATAAGGCCTCTCCTTAATTTATAGATAGCTGAACTTGTAGACGGTTTACTCACATGGTCTTTTTCTGTGTATATGCATCCACATAGTTACATTTTGAGGTACTAGGGGTTACATCTTCAATGTATGAATTTTGTCTCCCCAAAACTCAAATTCAAAACTCACCCTGTAACAGAGTGAAACAAGTATATTTCAGAGTATGCGAAAATTTACTTTGAATTATTAAATTCTACTCTGTAAGAAAATTTGCTTTCAGAATATATAATTGCTTAGTAATCTGACTCTAAGAAAACATTTTTTATTTTGATTTTGTCTGAGAATTATAATTAACAAAACTTTCATAAGAGATTTTCAGTTACACTTGGAATATAGCAATATAGTTCTGAATCATCTCATTTTTTGCCCTACTGGAAACACCACAGGACAAATAAAATCTATCATCTATAGTGTTTTACAGAGGAAGGTGAGAAAGAGAAAGTACCTGCAAACTCAAAACTATGTGCAAGAGCTTCATAGGCAACTAAACTGACCTGGAAAGCAGGCCCACATGGGAGGTTGTGACAGAACCGTGGGAAGAGTGCAGAGAAGCCCAGCTACAGCAGATCTCATAAATTTACAGCAGATACTCATCCCCAAAAGATAAGACCCTACATTGAGACCAAACTCCTATGGACAAGGACATGAATTCTAGAGTTGTCGAAGATAGAAAGTATAGAAAGTTCCAGCCAAAAAAGAAAAAAAATAATTTGAAAAACAAGAGCTATTCACCTGAGACAACAACCTAGAAAAAAAGAGTGGAGACACTGAGGGCTGGCAGTAGGAATCCTCCAGAGCCAGACTAGATTCTAAGATGTTATGGAGGGAACTCTTTACAGAAGCAACATTTGATGAGAAAATGGCCTTAGGCTTGAGAGATCCTTGACTGGTGAAGCCTGGAAAGTTACCCCATTCCTTCAATATTTTGAAAACTTGAGGAAAAATTTAACTTACTCCTATAAAAATATTTACAGTATTCATAAAAAATTATAAAAATGTAAGAAGTAGGACAAATTTCCTCATGATAGAAATTCACCAGAAAAAAAATTTAAGACGAAACAAATGAAAACTATACCCAGCATACCAACATGAATTAAAATGAAAAAAGAAGTCATGAAGAAAAAATCACATAATAGAAGAAAATCACATTACCTCAGGGAGGTAATGGTCAGACAATATAAAGCTATAAAACTGGAACTGGAAGAACTTGGTAGGAAAAAAAGAAAATGATAAAACTTAAAAAAGTAAAGACTAATTACTAAGAGTACAAAAGTCCATTAAGGGAAGACAGATATGCGCCCCCTCCCCACCCCCCCCCCCCCCCGCCCAAACACACACATACAAATGAAGTATTGGAGACAGAGGTCCATAAGAAAGTCATAGGAAGATCCTGAACTCACTTCTCCCATGGACACATCAAATCTACACCTACATATAAAATTCCTCCTGCAAAAGAATTGAGGCCTAATTGAACAGCTTGTGCACAACAAAGAATAGAAAGACTACAAAGAGAATGGCAGGAGAGATGGAGACACAATAGTGATGGGAACCTACACTCCTTATGCTACAAAATGTAGTAGGTAGGAATAGCAGTGAGGGACTCACAGATAGAGTCACCAAATGTGGGGCACAGAAAAAAAGAAAGCAGTTTAAAGGGTAACTAGACTGTAAGTGAAGAAAATCCATTTATTAACCCTAGAGCACCTGCCAAATGGTAGCGGAACTACTGGAATTTTCTCCTAGGACAGAGGTGATGGTGAGTACCATTGTTTACATTGCCACTTTACCTGGATAGGGTAGAGTCCAGATGCTCTAGCCTGTCTTGTCTCAGTGAGCTTCAAGGCCCTAGTCCATATTAGTTCTACCTCCCCCAAGGTAGCCCACCTGGCCCATTCCTGGTTCAGCTCCATCTATCCTACCAAGGTGCTCCCTGCATGGAGTGCTCTCACTTGAACTTGCTTTAGTTCCAGCTGTCCTTCCAGGACAGCCCTCATGTAGACCACACTGGGGCTCCTGGTCCACACCATTCCAGCTCCAGATAGCCAGCCAAAGCCACAAGGCACATGCAATATACAAAGGGAACATTCCTACACAAGGCCATTCCTTCAAGATTGAGAGGGTAGCTATTTCATCTGATTCATATAAACACACACAGAAAGTCCAACAAAATGAGAAGACAGAGAACTATGCTCCAAAGGAAAGAACACGACAAAACTTCAGAAAGAGAACTAAGCAAAACAAAGATAAGCTATCTACCGAATGACCAGTTCAAAGTAATAGTCATAAAGATGTTCACTAGACTGGAAAGAAGAGTGAATAAACTCAGTGAGAAATTCAACATATACAGAAAATATTTAAAAGAATTAATCATAATTAAAGAATATAGTAACTGAAATGAAAAATACACTACAGGGAATCAGCAACAGACTAGAGAATGCAGAAGAACAGATCAATGATCTGGTAGATAGGATAATGGAAAGAACCCAAGCTGAATAGCAAAGATTAACAAGCAAAAAAAAAAAAAAAAAAAAAAAAAAAAAGAGAGAGAGAATATGTTAAGGAATCTCTGGGACTACATCAAGCACACTAATATTTACATTTGCCCTGCAGGGATCTAGAAGAGAGGGGGAAAGGGGGAAGAAAGTTTGTTTGAAGAAATAATGGTGAAAAACTTCCTTAATCTGGACAACAAAACAGATATTTGGGTCCAGGAAGTTCAGGGAGTCCCAAACAAGACGAACCCAAGGAGGTCCACACCACAACATGTAATAGTTTAAATGTCAAAATTAAAGATAAGGAGAGAATCTTAAAAGAAGGAAGAAAAAAGCAAGTGTATAAGGGAAAAGCAAATGTACAAGGAAAACCCCATAAGCCTATCAGCTGATTTTGAAAGAAACTTTGCAGGCCAGAAGGGAGTGGCATGATATATTCAAAGCGCTGAAAGGAAAGAAACAAAAATGCCTACGACCAAGAATACTCTACCTGGCAAGATTATCATTCAAATTTAAAAAACAGATGCAAAGTTTCCCAAACAAAAGATGAGGAGTTTCACCACAAAACCAGACTTCTAAGAAATGTTAAAGGAACTTCTTTAAGTGAAAAAGAAAAGGCTGTAACTACAAGAAAATTATGAAAGGAAAACATTTCATGGGTAAAAGCAAACATATAGTAAAAGTAGATCAATCACTTATAAATTTATATGGATGTTAAAAGACAGACTTAGTAAAACCAATATTATCCAAAAATAGTTAAAGGATTAACTAATTAAGGGGTTCACAAAATAAAAAGATGTGAAATATGTCATCATACACATAAAAGGTCGAGGGAGAGTAATAAAAATGTGGTGCTTTTAGGACGTGTTCAAACAAAAGCAACCATTAACTTAATATAGACTGATACATATTTAAGATGTTATATATGAACCTGATGATATTCACAACCAAAAACCTATACAGATATATAAAAAATAAAGAGAAAAGAATCCAAGCGCAACACTAAACAAAGTCACCAATCACAACGGAAGAGAGCAAGAAAAAAGGAAAAAGAACTACAAACATGCACACACAAAAACAGAAAGCAATTATCAAAATGGCAATAAATACATCCCTATGAATATTTATTTTAAATGTAAATGGTCTAATTGCAGCAATCAAAGACACAGCATGACTGAATGGATAAAAAAAAAAAAGCCCATATGCCTAAAAGAGACTCAGTGCATATCCAAAGATATATACAGACTGAAATAAAGGAATGGAAAAAGATATTTCAAGCAAATGTAAAAAAAAAAAGCCAAGGAAACAATATTTATATCAGACAAAATAGACTTTAAAACAAAGACTGTAACAAGAGACAAAGACAGGCACTTCGTAATGATAAAGGGATCAATCTAACAGGAGGATATAACTATTGTAATATCTATATGCCTAACATAGAAGCACCTAAATACATGAAGCAAATATTAAGAGGGCTAAAGGGAGAAATAGTAATACAATAATAGTAGTGGGGCTTTAACACCCCACTTACATTGATGGATAGATCATCCAGACAGAACATCAACAAGGAAGGGTGCCTGGGTAGCTCTGTCAGTTAAGTGTTTGGCTCTTGGTTTCAGCTCAGGTTCATGGATTCAAGCCCTGTGTTGAGCTCCGTGCTGTCAGTGCAGAGCCCCCTTGGAATTCTCTCTCTCTGTCTCTCTCTCTCTCTCTCTCTCTCTCTCTCTCTCTCTCTTTCTCTCTCTCTCCCTCCCTCCCTCCCTCTCTGCCCCTCTCCTGCATGTGCATACACACTCTTTCTCTCAAAATAAATAAATAAGGGGGAAAAAAAAAGAAAATCAACAAGGAAACAAGTGGCTTTCAATGACTCAGATCAGATGGACCTAAGAGATAAATAGAGAACATTCCATCTCCAAACAGCAGAATACACATTCTTTTCAAGTACACATGTAATATTCCCCAGAACTGAACTCCAGATAGGGCATTAAAAAAGGTCAATAAATTTAAAAAGAATAAAATCATACCATGTATCTTTTCTGATCACAATGGTATGAAAGTAGAAATCAATTACAATAAATAAAACTAGAAACCTCACCCCCAACACAAACTTGTGTAGGATAAACAACATGCTACTTAATAACCAGTATGTCAATGAAGAAATTAGAGAGTGAATTTAAAAATCTGGAGCCATGTGAAGATAAAAACATAATGGGTCACAATCTTTGGGATACAGCAAAGATTCTGTAAACAGAAGTTTACAGAGATACAAGTCTACCTCAAGAAACAAGAAACACTTCAAATCAACAATCTAACCTTCCATTTAAAGAAACTGGAAATGAAGAGTAAAGCCCAAAGTTAGTAGAAGGAAGGAAATAATAAAAATCAGGGAGGTAATAAATAGAGACTAGAAAAGCCAATGAAACCAAGAACTGGTACTTTGAAAAGATAAACAAAGTTGATAATCCACCTTTAGCTGGACTTATCAAGAAAGAGAGAGGACTCAAATAAATAAAACCAGAAATGAAAGAGTAGAAATTACAACTAACACCACATAAATAAAAAAGATTATAGAAGACTACTATGAAAAACTACTATATGCCAACAAGTGGGACAACCTAGAAGAAAGGGGTAAATTCCTAGGCATAATCTTCCAAGAATGAATTAGAAAGAAGCAGAAATCTGAACAGACCAATTACTGGTAATGAAACTGAATCTGTAACAAGAATCTGCTAAACCAAAGTCAGTACCAGATGGTTTCACTGGTGAATTATACCATTTAAAAAAGTGTTAATGCCCATTCTTCTCGAACTATTCCACAAAATAGAAATGAAAGCTTCCAAATTAATTCTCTAAGGCCAGCATTACTTCAATACTAAAACCAAAGATAATACAAAAAAATACAGGCCAATATCTCTGTTGAACATAGATTCAATAATCCTCAAAAACTATTAGCAAACCAAATTCAAGAGTGCATTAAAAGATAATACACCACTATCAAGTGGGATTTACTCCTGGTCTCCAAGAGTGGTTCAATATCGGCAAATTGATGTGATACACCCCATTAACAAAATAAAGAATAAAAATTATATGATTATCTAAATTGATGGAGAAAAGGCATTTGACAAAATTCAGCATTCATCCATGATAAGAACTCTCAACAAAGTGGGTTTAGATGGACCATACCTTGACATAATAAAGGCCATATATGACAAATCCACAGCTAACATCATACTCAATGGTGAAAAATTAAAGGCTTTTCCTTTAAGATCAGGAATAAGACAAGGAGCAAGGCACCACTTTCATTTAACATAGTAATGGAAGTGCTAACCACAGCAATCAGACAAAAAAATAAAAAGGAACCAAACAGGTAAGGAAGAAGTCAAAGAACAACAACAACAACAACAAAAACCCAACTGTCATTATTTGCAAATGATATAATACTATATATAGAAACCTTAAATAGTCCACCAAAAACTATTAGAATAAATGAATTTGTTAAAGTTACAAGATGAAAAATTGAAAAACAGAAACCTGTTGTTTCTATATACTAATAACAAAAATAGCAGAAAGAGGAATTAAGAAAACAATCCCGCTATACCAAAAAGAACAAAATTCCTGGGAATAAATATAAACAAGGAGGTAAAAGACCTATATTCTGACAACTATAATTAGGAATAAAAATTGAAGAGGACACAAAAATGGGAAGACATACCATTTTCGTGGATTGAAAGAACATTATTAAAATGTCCATACCACCCAAAGCAATCTGCAGATTCAATGCAATCCCTATCAGATACCAATACTATTTTTCACAGAAATAGAATAAATAATCATTACATTTGTATGGAACTACAAAAGACCTCAAACAGCTAAAGCAATCTTGAGAAAGAAGTGAAAAAGCTGGAGGTATCACAGTACTTGATTTCAAGATACTCTTTAAAGCTTCAACAGGGCATATCGTAGTCAAATTCACAAAATACTCAGGCAAGGAGAGAATCATGAAAGCAGCAAGGGAAAAAAAGTCCTTAACTTACAAGGGAAGACAGATCAGGTTTGCAGCAGACCTATCCACAGCAACGTGGCAGGCCACAAAGGAGTGGCAAGATATAATCAATGTGTTGAATCAGAAAAATATGCAGCCAAGAATTCTTTGTCCAGCAAGGCTGTCATTCAAAATAGGAGAGATAAAAAGTTTCCCAGACAAACAAAAATTAAAGGAGTTTGTGACCACTAAACAAGCCCTGCAAGAAACTTTAAGGGGGACTCTCTGAGGGGAGAAAAGATGAAAATATAAATAAATAAAAAAAATAAAGACCAAAAGCAACAAAGATTAGAAAGGACCAGAGAATACCATCAGAAACTCCAACTTTACAAGCAACATAATGGCAGTAAGTTCATATCTTTCAGTACTCACTCTAAATGTCAATGGACTCAATGCTCCAATCAAAAGACATAGGGTAACAGAATGGATAAGAAAACAAGATCCATCTATATGCTGTTTACAAGACACCCACTTTAGACCTAAAGAACTTCAGATTGAAAGTAAGAGGATGGAGAACCGTCGATCATGCTAATGGTCAACAAAAGAAAGCTGGAATAGCCATACTTATATCAGACAATCTGGACTTTAAAACAGAGACTGTATCAAGAGATGCAGAAGGGCATTATATCATAATTAAGAGGTCTATCCACCAAGAAGACCTAACAGTTGTAAACATTTATGAGCCGAATGTGGAAAAACCCAAATATATAAATCAATTAATCACAAACATAAACTCATTGATAGTAATTCCATAATAGTAGGAGACTTCAACACCCCACTCACAGCAATGAACAGATCATCTAATCAAAAAATCAACAAGGAAACAATGGCTTTGAATGACACACTGGATCAGATGGACTTAACGGATATATTCAGAGCATTTCATCCTAAAGCAGCAGAATATACATTCTTCTCCAGTGCACATGGAATGTTCTCCAGAATAGACCACATACTGGGACACAAATCAGCCCTCAGCAAGTACGAAAAGTTTGAGATCATACTGTGCATATTTTCAGACCACAATGCTATGAAACTTGAAATCAACCACAAGAAAAATTTGGAAAGGTAACAAATACTTGGAGACTAAAGAACATCCTACTAAAGAATGAATGGGCTAATCAAGCAGTTAAAGAGGAAATTAAAAAGTATATGGAAGTCAATGAAAATGATAACACCACAACCCAAAACCTCTGGGACGCAGCAAAGGCAGTCATAAGAGGAAAGTATATAGCAATCCAGGCCTTTCTAAAGAAGGAAGAAAGATCTCATATACACAACCTAACCTTATGCCTTAAAGAGCCGGAAAAAGAACAGCAAATAAAACCCAAAACCAGCAGAAGACAGGAAATAATAAAGATTAGACCACAAATCAATGCTATTGAAAGGAAAACAAACAAACAAAAAACAGTAGAACAGATCAATGAAACCAGAAACTGGTTCTTTGAAAGAATTAACAAAATTAATAAACCACTAGCCAGTTTTATCAAAAAGAAAAAGGAAAGGACCCAAATAAATAAAATCAAGAATGAAAGAGGAGAGATCACAACCAACACAGCAGAAATAAAAATAATAAGAGAATATTATGAGCAATTACATGCCAATAAAATGGGCAATGTGGAAGAGATGTAAAAATTTCTAGAAACATATAAACTACCAAAACTTAAACAGGAAGAAATAGAAAAATTGAACAGACCCATAACCAGTAAGGAAATCGAATTAGTAATAAAAAATCTGCCAAAAAACAAGAGTCCAGGGCCAGATGGCTTTCCAGGGCAATTCTACCAAACACTCAAGGAAGAGTTAACACCTATTCTCTTGAAGCTGTTCCAAAAAAATAGAAATGGAAGGAAAACTTCCAAACTCATTCTATGAAGCCAGCATTACCCTGATTCCAAAATCAGAGACCCCACTAAAAAGGAGAACTATAGACCAATTTCCCTAATGAACATGGATGCAAAAATCCTCAACAAGATATTAGCCAACTGGATCCAACAATACATTAAATAAATTATTCACCACAATCAAGCCGAATTTATACCTGGGATGCAGGGTTGGTTCAATATCTGCAAAACAATTAACATGATTCATCATATCAATAAAAGAAAGGACAAGAACCATATGATTCTCTCAATAGATGCAGAGAAAACATTTGACAAAATACAGCATCTTTTCTTGATAAAAACTCTCAAGAAAGTAGGGATATAAAGATCATACCTCAAGATCATAAAAGCCATATATGAATGACCCAATGCTAATAACATCCTCAATGCGGAAAACTGAGAGGTTTCCCCCTAAGGTCAGGAACACGACAGGGGTGTCCACTCTCACCACTGTTATTCAACATAGTATTGGAAGTCCTAGCCTCTGCAATCAGACAACACAAAGAAATAAAAGGCATCCAAATCGGCCAGGAGGAGGTCAAACTTTCACTCTTCACAGATGACATGATACTCTATATGGAAAACCCTAAAGATTCCACCAACAAACTGCCAGAACTGATTCATGAATCAGCAAAGTTGAAGGATATAAAATCAACACGCAGAAATCGGTTGCATTCCTATACACCAACAATGACGCAACAGAAAGAGAAATCAAGGAACCGATCCCATTTACAATTGGACCAAGAACCGTAAAATACTTAGGAATGAATCCAACCAAAAAGGCGAAAAATCTATAGACTGAAAACTATAGAAAGCTTATGAAAGAAATTGAAGAAGACACAAAAAATGGAAAAAGATTCCATGCTCCTGGATAGGAAGAACAAATATTGTTGAAATGTCAATACTACCCAAAGGAATCTACATATTCAATGCAATTCCTATCAAAATAACACCAGCATTCTTCACAGAGCTAGAACAAATAATCCTAAACTTTGTATGGAACCAGAAAAAACCCCAAATAGCCAAAGCAATCTTGAAAAAGAAAACCAAAGCAGGAGGCATCACAATCCCAGACTTCAAGCTATACTACAAAGCTGTAATCATCAAGACAGTATGGTACTGGCACAAGAACAGACACTCAGCTCAATGGAACAGAATAGAAAACCCAGAAACGGACCCACAAACGTATGGCCAACTAATCTTTGACAAAGCAGGAAAGAATAGCCAATGGAATAAAGACAGTCTCTTCAGCAAGTAGTGCTGGGAAAACTGGACAGCGACATGCAGAAGAATGAACCTGGACCACTTTCTTACACCATACACAAAAAGAAACTCAAAATGGATGAAAGACCTACAGGTAAGACAGGAAACCATCCAAATCTTTGAGGAGAAAGCAGGCAAAAACCTCTTTGATCTTGGCCTCAGCAACTTCTTACTCAACATGTCTCCAGAGGTAAAGGAAACAAAAGCAAAAATAAACTACTGGGACCTCATCAAAATAAAAAGCTTCTGCACATCAAAGGAAACAATCAGCAAAACTAAAAGGCAACTGACAGAATGGAGAAGGTATTTGCAAATGACATATCGGATAAAGGGTTAGTATCCAAAATCTATAAAGAACTTCTCAAACTCAACACCCAGAAAACAAATAATCCAGTGAAGAAATGGGCAAAAGACATGGATACTTCGCCAAAGAATACATACAGATAGCCAACCTACACATGAAAAAATGCTCAACATCACTCATCATCAGGGAAATACAAATCAAAACCACAATGAGATACCACCTCACACCTGTCAGAATGGCTAACGTTAACAACTCTGGCAACAACAGATGTCGGCGAGGATGTGGAGAAAGAGGATCTTTTTTGCGTTGTTGGTGGGAATGCAAGCTGGTGCAGCCACTCTGGAAAACAGTATGGAGGTTCCTCAAAAAACTAAACATAGAACTATCCTATGACCCAGCAATTGCACTACTAGATATTTATCCAAGGGATACAGGTGTGCTGTTTCGAAGGGACACATGCACCCTAATGTTTATAGCAGCGCTATCAACAATAGCCAAAGTATGGAAAGAGCCCAAATGTCCATTGACGGATGAATGGATAAAGAAGATGTTGTGTATACACACACACACACACACACACACACACACACACACACACACACACAATTAAGTATTACTTGGCAATCAAAAAGAATGAAATCTTGCCATTTGCAACTACATGAATGGAACTGGAGGGTATTCTGCTAAGTGAAATTAGTCAGTCAGAGAAAGACAAGTATTACTTCACTCATATGAGGATTTTAAGAGACAAACAGATAAACATAAGGTAAGGGAAACAAAAATAATATAAAAACATGGAGGGGGACAAAACATAAGAGACTCATAAAAATGGAGAACAAACAGAGGGTTACTGGAGGGGATGTGGGAGGGGGGATGGGCTAAATGGGTAAGGGGCACTAAGGAATCTACTCCTGAAATCATTGTTGCACTATATGCTAACTAATTTGGATGTAAATTAAAAAAATAAAATTAAAAAATAAAAAATAAGATATACTTCAAAGCTGTAGTAATCAAAACAGTATGGTACTGGTGCAAAAATAGATATATACCTCAATGGAACAGAATAGAGGACCAGAAATAAACCCATACCTATATGGTCCATTAATCTGTGACAAAGGAGGCAAGAATATAAAATGGAGAAAAGACAGTCTCTTCAGTAAATGATGTTGGGAAAACAGGATAGCTACATGCAAAAGAATGAAATTTGACCACTTTCTTACAACATACACAAAGATAAATTCAAAATCAATTAAAGACCTAAATTTAAGACTTGAAACCATAGAACTGGTAGAAGAAAACATACACAGTAATCTCCGGGAAACTAGTATCAGCAATAATTTTCTGGATCTGTTTTTTCAGGCAATGGCAGCAAAAGCAAAATAAGCAAACTAGTGGAAGTACATCAAACTGAAAAGTTTTGCAAAGAGAAATAATTAACAAAATTAAATGACAACCTATGAAATGGAAGAAGATATTTGCAAATGACACATCTGGCAAGGAGTTTATATTTAAAATATATAAAGAACTCTTATAAAACAAACAAAAAACTCAAAAAAAAATAATTAAAAAATGGGCAGAGGGCCTGAACAGTCATTTTTCCAAAAAAGACATAGAGATGGCCTAAAGACACAGGAAAATATGCTCAGCATCATTGTTCATGAAGGAAATGCAAATCAGTACCAAAATGAGTTATCATTTCACGCTAGTCAAAATAGTATCAAAAACAAAACCAAACCAAAAAAATAACAAGAGTTGGTGAGGATATGAAGAAAAGATACACTGTTGGTGGGAATGTAAATTGGTGCAGTCACTCTGGAGGTTCCTCAAAAAATTAAAAATAGAAATTCCATATAATTCAGGATTCCACTTCTGGGTATTTAACCAAAGAAAATAAAAGCACTACTTTGCAAAGCTATATGTACCCCTATGTTTATTGCAACATTATTTCTAATAGCCAAGATAAAGGAGCAACCCATTGATAGATGGATGGATAAAGCAACCTCTGATAGGTGAATCTATTGATAGAGTAATGGATAAAGAAGTGGTGTAAATATACAAAGGAATATTACTCGGTTATTTAAAAATAACAAAACCTTGTGATTATTGACAACAAAGATGAACCTAGAGGGTGTTATGCTAAGTGTTAAGTCAGGCAGAAAAAGACAAATACCGTATGAATTCACTTTCATATGAAATCTAAAACCAAACCAAAACAAAACAAAAAACACACACAACAGAAATAGACTCCTCAATATAGAGAACAAACTTGTAATTGCCAAAGGAGAGGTGGGAGATGATAGTAAAAGAGGTACAAACTTTCAGTTATAAAATAAGTCACAGGGATGAAAAGTACAACATAGGGAATATAAGTAAGTAATACTATGATAAATTTGCATGGTGACAGATAAGTACGTTTACCACACTGACCATTTTGTAATGTATATCATTGTCAAATCACTGTGTTGTACGTCTGAAATATGATATGTATATCAACTACACTTCAATTTAAAATATAAAGTAGAAATAAAGACATAAAAAAGGATTATAGCAAAAAATGATAGGTAAGTCATTCAAAGGAAGTCCAAAACATGCTTAATTGGAGTCCCAGAGAAAGAAAACTAAAACAATAGGGAAGCAACTATTTAAAACCATAACTGAATGCTTTGAGACAAATGAAACTACTTGAAATTTCAAACTGAAAGGGCATACTTTTGATAGATAAAACCTGTCCCAGAATGATCCACACACATGCATTGCTTAGAATCATTTGACTTTAAGGATAAAAGTTGTCCAGTAAAACTTGTAGTTATCTAAAGAAACAATATGTATAGCCCATGATTTTATATCAAGTTTACTTCAAGTACAAAGGCTATGGAGAAAATGTTTTGAATATGTAAGAGGTCAATAAATATCGTCCAAATAAATTGTGCTTGAGCCAACTACTAGAGAGCAAACTTCAAGAAACCAAGAGATGAGTGATAATTTTCATGTATGAACATAGTTAAAACTTTTGGGTAGAAGCAGAATATGGAGAGTAATAAATGGTAACTATAGCTGAATACTTAAAAGCTCTACTACTATCTATAAAAATACTCTAAGAATTTTGCCAGTATTTTAAGCATTTCTTGGCTTTAGAATATGTTAGACAACCAGACACTTTAGAATTTGGAATGTTGATTGCATCATCTTTTCAGATCAGCTGCCTAGCTTTCTGCCGATATAGGCAATATGCATAGGGAAAGCATATACCACAGGAGCCATGAGGCTCAAGATCTTGCTTCTGATCTTATACACAGTAAAATTTTAGAATCCATTAAGAATTGTGGATCTTGATTTTCACTGTAAGGAGCCATCAACTTGATAGTGTATAACTCTTTCTAATAGAAAATAATTTAAATACTTAAGAATATGGTAGTAAAGTCTGAAAAATAGTACACTAGGAAGAGTTCCACTGGGCAAATAGGTTACTGGTGATTTGACAGACTTATACACTTTTTGACTTAAGAACATTTTGGTCAAAGTTGCTACATTTATAAAACTGTGGCATATTAATCTTTTCTCCTGTTTATTACTAAATGACAAAATAAATAGGCTTTTAAAACCACTCTGAAATGATATCCCAGAATAATACTCAAAACAAGAATGTCTATAGATATTAATCAGTGTCAAAACTTCAAATTTTTTAAGTCAGAAAAAATAATTTTAAATGTGTCTAATGTTGGGGTGCCTGGGTGGCTCAGTCGGTTAAGTGTCCAACTTCGGCTCAGGTCATGATCTCGCGGTCCGTGAGTTCGAGCCCTGCGTTGGGTTCTGTGCTGACCGCTCAGAGCCTAGAAATCTGTTTCAGATTCTGTGTCTCCCTCTCTCTGACTGTCCCCCGTTCATGCCCTGTCTCTCTCTGTCTCAGAAATAAATAAACGTTAAAAACAATTAAAATAAAATGTCTAATGTTTTTAAAACAAATATAATGCCATGTGTATGTAAAACCGAAAATGTAAATTATAATAAGAAGTTCTTTGAAATATTGACATAATATTGGTATTATAATAGACAGCTGAGTTTATCTGCTTCACTTAATGTGACTAAGATTAAAATCAACTTTTTGTGAATAGATGGTTGATAATAATTCATGAATCAATCAGCATCTTATATTATGAAAGGTAAATAGGAAGGATTTGAGGAAGGTTTTTTTCCCCAGGAGCCCAAGCTAGGAAATGTTTGATAATCCACTTGATCGTATCATTTTGTTTTATTCAATTATTCAACCTAATTATTCACACAGGCCATTTCTGAAGGTCCCACACTGGTTAAAGCTGTGTACCCATGTTTCATGTGCTTATTATTGTCTTCCTTTTAAGACTCCTCTTACTCGGACCACTGGGCTGTATATTTGGTGGTAAAGAGAAAGGAGTTGGCATTATTTAGTCTTTCTGTTTAAGGCTATGAATAGATTCGGACTCCACTGAATTAAATAATATAAAGAAGAAACTATAAAATTAGTATTTAAAAACAACCCAATGAATAAATTCTATAGAAAATGTAAAAGGAGTTTAGAAAGATGTTTTGCTGTATTTGTTCTGTGATATATCAAGCTGTGGATGATGCTGAAAGTCCAGTCAAGAGAAGATCAATGAGTACAAATGGGGAATCAGATACGGATTCACCTCATCTGCTGAGGCACCTCGGGTCATGTCCAGTAAAATACTAAAACCTAGAGGTAGGAAGGCACATCAGATCACGTTGTTTAAAAAGTCTAAACAAAATCACACTTCATACGTACTATCAGAGAGCCCCCCGTTCCTGGGTAGAGATTGAAGAATGAATGGTTCAGTTCTCCAAAAGCCACTGGGAAATGTCAGCACCATCTAGTTAATGAATTCCTGATTTGTTTGGCATTTGCACTTTCTTAAGAAATTGCTGATGTGTTTAGACTTCCTCTTCTCCTCAGCAGCAGTGAAATTTGTTGATTATGATGGCCTTATATAACATCATCCAGGCAGAAAGCTAAAAGATTACACATTAAAAAGAAACAGGCCTGTTTATTACCAGGCATTGTGCTTCCTCATATGCATATCTCTGTTCTTCAGTCTTGGACCAGGTTGCTTTGTGGGAGATGCTTTGTTAAAAGTATTTCCATGGCAGGCCTCCACTAATGCAAATGTCATTTGCTCTGCCTGATTGTGATAGGAAGCTTTTTTCACCTATTGAAACCTGTTAAATTTCCTTCAAATATTTTTGTTTAACACTTTAAAAAAGTTAGTGGAGGACCATTTAAAAACATGTAGGCTTAATGAGGAATTGATGTTTATATTTAAAAACATTTTTCAAAGAAACAGCTTCTGTACTGCTGAATAGAAGCGTGCAATCTTCACAGATTTCATTCATCCAGGTCAAACAAGCCAGACTGTTTATATTCCACATCATTTTCCTTTAACTACTTTTAACCGTGTTTGTTTTAGGAGATTGTCCACCACAGCTGAGAATCCTGCCACTTTAGTTGAGTTTGTATTCAGATCAGCCTGGGAAGAAGCTGTGAGGTTAAAATTATTCAATTAAAAACCTTTGGTATGGCTCTAAAAGAGAAACAGAACAGGTTTAATATTCTCTACCTAAATATTATTGCCTTGACCAGGCTGGTATTGCAGGTTGTATCCCGTACTACCTAGCTCTTTGAACAACAAGCTAACTTAATTACTATGCGTTATATTCTTATTTATTCTAAAGGGACAAAATTCCTCCCTTAGGCAGGATTCTGCATTTTCATAACATGTTTCCACCCCCAGGGAGCTCCTGTTTGTGTTTCATAGTGTTCTTGCATGAGAATTGTCTACTCTGACCCTCACGCGTCCTTGACCCCCACCGCTGTTCCTTTCAACCCTTTCTTATGCATGACCTTAGCACCTAACTCTTCCCCACTCCTCTTGATGAGTATGAATTACCCAACCAATACCTATTAACCTGCAAGAACAATTCCTCCCTATTCAGAGAACCATTTTTGACTAATTTGACCAAATTAACTGAACTTTGTCTGACCCTTTCTGCTAATGCTCTAAAAATTTTGCCCTCGTTTCCCCAAACAGACCTCTCCTTCAGAGCTTTCTGAAGTCTGGCATTTTTAGCACAAAGACTTATGGCAGGATTTTTCAATTTCTGCATTACTGACATTTGGGGCTACATAGTTGTTTGTTTTGAGAGTTTGTCCTGTATGTGACTAGATGTTTAGTAGCATCCCTAGCTTCCACCTACTAGAGGTCAGTGGTAGTACACACACTGACCTCCCAAGTTGTGACAACTAAAAATGTCTCAGACATTAGTACATGTCCCTTGTGCCATCAAGCTAGGGTCAAAATTGAGGCTTAATTCCCCTGTTCACTAATAGGAGGGATTATGAAAGATTCTGAAATTCTAAAAATCTTCCCCTGTATGTTTACATGTCCTTGTCCTATACAACTATTCCTCTCCACCTCCTGTTAACATAGCCTTGGCTACTAACTGTTTCTGCTCACCCTACTTAATAAACCAAAGTTGCCCACCAATGAATACTGCTATCCAGAATAATTCCTCCCTCCCCCTAAAACCATTCTGACCTGCTCTTCCCAGAACTGGTTTGCACCTGAGCTGACCATAAGGCTCCAAACAGCACTGTCCAATAGAATGTTCTATGATGATGGAAACAGGTCTGTGCTGTCCAATATGGTAATCTGTAAGCACATGTGACTTTTGAGCATCTAACTGTGGCTACTGAAACTGGGGAACTGAATTTTAAATTTTATTTTATTTCAATTCATTTAATCTTACATTTAAATAGCATATATAACTTTTGGCTACTGTATATGACATGAGGGCTAAAAATTTTACTCTTGTTCCCCAAGGCTCTTTTAGAACCTTCTCTTGCCTGACATTTAGATTAAAAGGTTGCCCTTAATGGAGTCAATTTCCTTCATAAAATAGCCTGTTCTTGACCATCCTTCAGTTTCATCTTCCCCTTAATCTTTCATTCTTTCTTCCTTCTACTTTGTTATGCTCCTTTTCTTCTATCTTTTCTTTCCCCAACTGCTCCTTTTCTTTCTTTCTTTTTGCCAATCATTGCAAAAGTGTCAGCTAAGCTATTCAATAGGAGTGACGGTGGCAAATAAGGCACTGTGTAGAGAAGCAGGAGCTAAAAGAGGCTCATCTTCTTGACCTGTGATATTTACTAAGAACCCTCTGCCCCAACCCTAGCTCCATCTCATTTCAAATCAACCTTGATCATCTTTCTATACACCTTGCTGTCACATTCATAATATTCACTAGTTTGTTTGGCCTTTTGTTACTTAATCTGAAACCTAGCCACTTATGACAATGGTTACACACTTAGATATACAAACTATATCTCCCTGAAACCAAAATAAATATGTCAGTTTTGATTGAAAAAAATGTAGTTGTAGGAAAAACAGCCAAACTATCTATTGGGCGTAACGTGTTCTGTGATAGAATCAAAGTTTGTTAGTACCAACTTTTCCAAATTCACAAAATATATTAAAAGAGAAATACTAAGGGATAAAAAAACAATTGCATTCAAAACATGTTTTAAAACAATTTCTAGAACCTCTAATTAAAATGTTGGACTGAGCTCACGTTTTTGATTTTCTCTACCAGAACTTCATTAAAATAAAAGTAAAGAAATAAAAAAAGATATTATAACTGGTTCATTAAATGGGCTGGCATTGTTGAAGATACAAGAAAGAAAATAAAGCTTTAATTTTCTTCAACCTCTGCTGTGCCATGTTGAATTTCCCTTTCCCACCCTGGATATCTGTCAGGTGTATCTGATAGATGTTTCTGTTATTTTAGATAATAAAATCTCATTAATCTGACCTCAACCAAAATTTCTATTTCATATTCATTTCAAAGGTTGCATTCCCACCTCCTCCCCTACCTGAGGCCTGACCAGGGCTGGGGGACTTACAACAGGTAAACATGTTCTGTATTTTATAACTGATTCCTCTCAGCTCATCCTCTTCTCTCCCTCCATTCACTATTCTGTTTTTGGATCTTTCAAGATTAAAGTGGGAAAGAGTGATGAGTAACAAAGGAAAATAAAATGTTCATTTATAACTTTTTTGGCTGCTAGGTTTACTTTCTGGCAGCTGTCTAAATGTTGTGTCTTCTGAGTTTTTTTTTTAATCTTTTTAGTGTTTTGTTTTGTTTTGTTTTGAGGGGGCGCAGAGGGGCAGATAGAGAGGGAGAAACATACACAGGGCTCGAACTCACCAACTTCAAGATCATGACCTGACATCAAGTCGGACGCTTAACCTACTGAGCCACCCAGGCACCCCTATCTTATGAGGTTTTACATACCTTTAGATGTATCCATAACCCCCCACCCACCACTCTGGGGCCCCAGTGGAGCTGAAAGTCTCCCCCTTAAAATAGTGTTCACTCTTTGGCTGACCTGCTATGACTCCTCTTCTGCTTCTGTCCTGGCCACAGAGTCCATGTCCTTTCTGAGGATGTGACCTTACACCAGACATAAATCCTTTAGGCAGGTGATCTTTCAAGTCTCTATTCAAGTTGCTTTCTGTGGTATTTACTTAGCCCGTGAGGAAAAACCAATGACAACATACTGACAACAACAACCTTGTTTTTGCCCCATCAAAACCTGAGTGATTAAGGGCCACTGGAGTTCTCGGTCTTTGCTCAATTGTTTTCCAATTGAGATTAAGTCACCAGGTTTGTAACTCTAAACTTCATGGAAAACAAGTCAGATTTTCCAAGAGTTTTCTCACCTCGTGCTGCTCTGGCTTTATAACAGAACAAAGTCAACTATAAAGAAAAGAGAATCTCCCTGGCATTAAATATTTCATGAGTAGTACTGAATGCTAGAAGACTGAAATTAACCATTAAGATTCAAAGAAAAAGTCACTTCACCCTAGGATTGTATCCTAATTGTACTACCCATTGAGTGAATAAAGGAGTTTCAGGCATCCGAAGACTCACAACATCTATTTCCCACTTATAACTTCTTAATAAGTTGTTTGAGGATGTATATCCAGAAAACAAGAGAGTAAATGAAAAAAAAAGAGGACATGGGGGGAGGAGGGCTACCAGAAATAGCAGCTCCAACTCAAATAAGTAGGGAAGAATAAATCTGTTTGGTCCTATGACAACCAAGCTGGTCTGGAGTAGAATGATTCAAGGCTTTTCTCAAAGAACAGTCTCAAGACTAAAAAGGGAATTCACTATAATCATAGTATGACTGAGAGCTTAGAAAAAAACAAACAAACTTGAAGATATGCAAGATACAAACAACCACCACCAATGCTTAAGGTTCCTGGCTGTGAACTCTGGTCTCATGAAAGCATGGGAAGCAGGAAGCAGGCAATATTAATCACTGCATCTGAAGTCCCTATCTTAGTTTCTGGCACTCAGAGAGCATGAGGAGCATACTTTTAAAAATTCAATCATTATTGTTCTTCTGCAAGTTTTAGTGGCTGAATTCTCTGCAAACCTCTCACTGCCCTTACAGTCTTACTATGTTGATATTTGAGTGTAAAGTATTAATAATTGTGTAAATCATTCTCAAGCTATAGAAAGCTGATTAAAAGGTAAATTCCTTGAAATCAGATGATTCCATCTGGGATGCAGTCCAGAAATCTGAATTATTGACAATCATTTCGGGAGATTCCAATGGAAGTGATCTGTAGCCCCTGTCATTCAAAACTCTGATTCAGATATTTTACTGATTTATTGACAGGGAATTCAGACTTAATTCTAGAGTGGATGTTGTTTTCTAATGTGGAAAACATTTTTTTCCTAAATATATCACACATTGTTCTCTTGATCAACTTCTATAAAAGGGAAACTTATAATGTGAACAGATGTTTTGTTTTAAAGGAAAAGGCAACTTTATCCCCTAGGGAGGGAAAAAAAATCAAAATTTTTTTTCCATTTATTTACTCTGCCTCAGTTATGTGCCATGGTAGAAACTTAGTTTCTCTATACATTTTTCTCTTAAAATTGCTACTTTTCAGCTGTCTGGACTTATGCTTCCCCCTAAAAAATATAATCATGAAAGAATAAAAGTGATTTTGATTGCTGCACTAACATGCCTCTGTGGTGCTTAAATTGTATTGTTTAAACATTATTTCAAAAACCTACTAGATTATTGGCTTCCCAGGTTTGAAATTCTTTCCTGAGTGTTCCTAAGTTTTCCTTTTCTAAATATTTCTACAGAGTATTATATTATGCAGCACATGTATCTTTATTCATTCATTTATAGATGCATTTCCTTAAGAAGTGGTGTATTAGTGATCTCCGTTATATACAATGAGATAGAAACTATGCATTATTTTTCTTTCCAAGAAAACTAAATTGATGCACAGAATGATTGCTAGTAGCTGAAATTGCAGCAGAGGGGTGCACTTGCCTTATTAAGAAGAAATTTCTGGTTTTATTTATTCTGGAAAAAAAGCTCTATCCCCAAATAAAGGATTAGTCTGGGGACCTGGTACATCAGTGCTGCCATATCGAATAGAGAAGTGAGTGGGATGAATATTATAGCGCACTCTTTATATTGGTTTATTTGTAGGTAGGAAAAAATGAGAAATTGGAGAAAGTATTAGTTCACATTAAAAGGTAAAACACGGAGAGGCCACTGTCAATTCAGGCTGTGCTTGTTGATTTCCAAATAACAACCTTGTCTCTGGAGTCATTAAAAGTATTGCTCTCCAGAGAAGAGGCCGAGGTTCTCTGCCTTCGAAGTTGAATAAACCTGGTGTATCATTTTGTCATTCTTTATGAGAACAGTGGCCCTGAGGATCTTATATTAAAAAAAAAAGCTATCAATGATTATCTATGCCACCTCCTTTACAAAACAACGTAGGCACATGCATTTAGTGAAATTTATTAGTTATAAAACCAGTAAATATTTCAATTCTTTGGAGTTAACATTTCTCCTGAAGAGGTCTTAGTATGATCGGTTAATATTTGCATTTTTTTCAAATGACAGATCTTTGTGCTCCTACCAGATACAGCATTTTTAAATATTAAAAAATATATATTCTTATTCTAGGAAAGATGTGTTAAACTGCCTAATAAAAGATGGGAAGGGCTATAGAAATTTAAAGTACTGTTTTAAGATTTCCCAGAGACAAATTAATACTGTGCCACCAGTAAATGTGCAACTGGTTTTATAGATATGCAGATAGAGTTTGCCCTGCCAGGGGTCTATCTGGACAGGCTAAAAATGCCCTTTTCTCGGGGAGGGGCCAGCTGATACAGAGGAGGCCTTGAGATGTGCTTCCTTAAGAACTGGTAGTGGTCTCTACAACATACGAGGCACACCAGACACCGAGAGGAGATCGGCTAGTCTTTGAGTCAGAGAGCCAGTGTTAGTTTAGCAAACATTTTAGGAATAGCAACTGTTCTCCCAAATAATGAAATTCCATTATTATGAACTAGTAGGGAAACTAAGGGACAATAAAATTGTTCATTTGACTGTTTCAGGCTTGTGTTTTGGACAGACTATCCGGGGTACACATCCTAAAAACTGTCTTCTCAAGAACCTTCTAAATTTAAGATGCTACAAATTGTTTTCAGCACTTCGGAGGTTTATTTCACAAATTTCAAAACTATAAACCATGTGGTATAGGGATATTTACTGGCAGTTAAAAATAATTTTATTTACATTGATTGGGTGCCAATATTGTTTTGATTGATAATGCAAAGATAATTGATGCTGTTCAAAAATTTGTATTCATTTAAAACAAAATAAATTTGTATTTATTTTCATTTCTAGTAACTCTGAAGGGCTTTGTCTGCTTTTCCTTCAATGTAAAAAATGAGTCTATTTAAATAAATTATACATTTCTTGGGTGATGTTAAGAAGTAATCAGTGAGCTTGTAAAATACAATATAAGGAAAAAAACAGCTAAGTTGGGAGGTGAAAAAGAAAAATATAATTTAAGATTAGTCAAATTCAAAATATTGGTAAGGGCTCATTTCACCACCCTGTGTCTATTCCTGGTGCATAGTTTCACCTGCAATAAAAAGTTTTATTTACACCAAAAAGATTTTTCTTAACATTGGTAAGTATTTTACCTCTCACTAATAAGTTATATTTTTAAAAGTTTTCTATCTTTTTAAAAATTTGTTTAATGTTTATTTATTTTTGAGAGAGAGAGAGACACAGAGTATGAGCAGGGGAGGAGCAGAGAGAGAGAGAGAGAGGGAGACACAAAATCTGAAGCAGGCTCCAGGCTCTGAGCTGTTAGCACAAAGCCTGATGCGAGGCTCAAACCCATGAACCATGAGATCATGACCTGAGCCAAAGTTGGATGCTTGACCAACTGAGCCACCTAGGTGCTCCTAAAAGTTTTTTTGTGTTTTTGTTTGTTTGTTTATCTTTGATTGCATACAGTCAATGCAATTAAAAGTACATTTAAGGGCACCTCGATGGCTCAGTCGGTTAAGCAACCAACTCTCCATTTCAGCTCAGGTCATTATCTCACCATTCTTGAGATCAAGCCCTGAGCACGGCTCTGCTCTGCAGAGCTGGCTTGTGATTCTCTCTCTCCCTGTCTTCTGCCCCTTCCTCCACTCATGCATATGTGCAGGCAAGCGCAAGCGCGCACACACACACACACCCCTTCTCTCTCTCTCTCTCTCAAAATAAATACAACTTTTTAAAAAAGTACATTTAAAAATAGAAGAAAAATTACAAGTTCACAATTTTTCACATTACTTGCATTTTAAAATGATATTATTGCATAGTATTATTATATTCTATTACATTTGTCCGTAACATTTTAATTCTGGTAAATTTTATACATCCATTTTTTTCCCATTCAGATGGATTTAGTTCCTATATTTATTGTTTATTCCTTTTTATGTAACTGCAAGTTGAAATAAGTAGAATTGAAGGAATCTTAGGGCTTTTTCAACTTCTAGGATACTTTTAAAAAGTATTTGAAAAGGGTAAATAAATCCTGACATCACAACTTCAAATGAATAAAACCTAAAGACACTCATGAAATATATAAGTAGAAAATACTGAATAAAAAATGTAGATCCTCATTTATATTTGTAGCCATGCTTGAAAACACTAATGTCTTTAGGTGACATATTTACTACATCCTTTTCTATGAAATCACTGTTTAAACATAAGCTGTTTTCTAAACAATAAAGTATTTTATTTGTGTTACACATCATAGTTGCTTGAAAATATCCAATCTGATGCAACTGAAAATTCATTAAATTGCTCACTCAAGTGATCCAAGATTGGAAGAATTATACTAAAGTTGTGTACACTCACAAAGAAAGGCTCACAAACTCTAGCAAATTGATTATCTATAATATTGCCACTGTTGATAATGTGTGTAACATCCATATATGAGATTAATATATTACACACTTAGGATACCAATTCTGTTTTTTAGAGAATGTGTTTTAATCTGTTTCCAATTTGTAACATTCTTGATAATATTTTAATTCTCATAAATAAAATCTTGTGTTTTAGAGGAACTTTGTGAAGTAAATGAAACCTAGCAAAGTCAACTACTTGCTGAAGATAATAAGGTTGATTCAAATCAGCATCAAAATCCACAATTCTTTGGGTAGCATTGACATTTTAACAGTATTTCTTCTTCCAATCCATGAACATGGGATGTTTTTCCATTTCTTTGTGTCATCTTCAATTTGTGTCATAAGTGTTCTATAGTTTTCAGAGTACAAATCTTTTACCTCTTTGGTTAGGTTTATTCCTAGGTATCTTAAGGTCTTTGGGTCAACTAAAAATGGGATTGATTCCTTGATTTCTCTTTCTGCTGCTTCATTATTGATGTATAGGAATACCACAGATTTCTGTGTGTTGATTTTGTATCCCAAAGCAATCTACACATTCAATGTAATCCCTGTCAAAATACCACCTGCATTTTTCACAGAGCTAGATCAAAAAATCATTAAATTTGTATGGAACCACAAAAGACTCTGAAGAGCCGAAACAATCTTGAAAAAAAAAAAGCAAAACTGGAAGCATCACAATTCCAGATTTCAAGCTGTATTACAAAGCTGTAATCATAAACACATAATGTAGTGGCATCAAAGCAGACATATAGATCCAGAGAACCGAAAAGAGAACCCAGAACCGGACGCACAGCTGTATGGTCGACTAGTCTTTGACAAAGCAAGAAAGAATACCCAATGGATAAAAGACAGTCTCTTCAACAAATGGTGCTGGGAAAACTGGACAGCATCATGCAGAAGAATTAAATTGGACTACTTTCTTACACCATACACAAAAACCAATTCAAAATGGATGAAAGACCTAAATGTGTGACAAGAAACTATCAAAATCTCAGAGGAGAACACAGGCAGCAATCTCTTTGATCTCCACTGTAGCAACTTCTTACTAGTTATGTCTCCATAAGCAAGGGAAACAAAGGCAAAAATGAATTATTGGGATTTCATCAAGGTAAAAAGCTTCTCCACAGGGAAGGAAACAATTAACAAAACTAAAAGGCAACTGACAGAATGGGAAAAGATATTTGCAAATGACATATTGGATAAAGGATTAGGATCCAAAATCTATAAAGAATTTATCAAACTCAACACCTAAGAAACAAATAATCCAGTGAAGAAATGGGCAAAAGACATGAATAGACACTTTTCCAAAGAAGACACACAGATGGACAACAGACACATGAAAATATGCTCAATATCATTCATCATCAGGGAAATGCAAATAAAAACCACCATGCGTTATCGTCTCACACTTTCCAGAACAGATAAAATTTGTAACATATGAAACAAGAGAGGTTGGCAAGGATGAGGAGAAAGGGGAACATTCTTACACTATTGCTGGGAATGCACACTGGTACAGCCACTCTGGAAAACAGTATGGAGGTTCTTCAAAAAGTGAAAAATAGAATTACTCTATGATCCAGCAATTGTACTACTAGGTATTTATCCAAAGGATACAAAAATACTGATTCAAAAGGATACACACTCCCAGACGTTTATAGCAGCATTGTCGACAATAGCCAAATTATGGAAAGAGCCCAAATATCCATTGAATCATGAACAGATAAAGAAGAGGTGGTGTGTATGTGTGTATGTGTGTGTATACATAGTATACACAAAGTAAAACCTTGATACACAAAGTAAAATCTTGGATTGTGAGTAACTTGTTTCTGCACCTGTTCTACAAGACAAGCAAACGTTTCTAACAAATTTTAACTTAGTAAATGAGGGATGTCTTGCAGTACAAGTAGTACATGATGCAAAACATCATGATCACAACTGAGCCAATCGGTTCTTGAAATCTGTTTTGATATACAGGTGCTTTGAATTACAAGCACATTTCTGTAATGAATTATGCTCTCAAACCAAGGTTTTGCTGTATACACACACACACACACACACACACACACACACACACACACACACACTGGAGTATTACTCAGCTATAATAAAGAATGAAATCATGCCATTTGCAATGACATGGATAGAGCTATTATATATCATGCTAAGTGAAATAAGGCAGTCATAGAAAGACAAACACCATATGATTTCACTCATGTGGAATTTAAGAAACAAAACAGATGAATATGGAGGAAAAAAGAGTGAGGTAAACCTTAAAACAGATTCTTAACTATAGAGAACAGACAGGTCTGTTGGAGGGACAAGTTCAAAGGGATGGGTTAAATGGGTGATGGGTATTAAGGAGGGCACTTGTGATGGGTACTGGGTATTATATTTTAGTGATGAATCACAAAGTTTTACTACTAAAACTATTAATACTACACTATATGTTAACTAATCAGCATTTAAATAAAAATTTTTAAAAAAGAATCCAGGGCCCCTGGTGGCTCAGTCAGTTAAGTGTCTGACTCTTGATTTTGGCTCAGGTCATGACCTCGTTGTTCGTGAGTTTGAGCCCTGCATTGGGCTCCATGCTGGCAGGATTCACTCTTTCCCTCTCTCTTTCTCTGCCCCTGCCCTGCTCTCATTCTCTTTCTCACTGTCTCAAAATATATAAACAAACAAATAGTTTCTGATGTCCCACAAGAACGTCTTGAATACAAATGTTTTCATCCTATTAAGTCATTAGAATAGCTTTTCAATGCTTCCAGAGAACTGCTTTCATTTTATTCAATTTGACCAAACCCAATTACTGGTTGTTGCTTTGCAGTTTGAATTGACCTCTTTTTTTTCTCAGCTCCCTATCTTGTTTACTATGTAAAGTTTATGACTGACCTGAAGATAAATATGTGTCATTAAAATGTCAAGAATCCTGGCAAGATTTCAAATATCGAGAGAGGATACTTTTATTTATACGTTCATGTAAAAAGCAGACACACATATCTCAACTGATATGTACATAGTGTTTAAGTACAAAATAATGGGAGTTACTTCAAGTAACAGTTACTAATTACAAATATTTTAAGTAGTTTATTAAACACAGTGTTTTCTTTGATGGGCAAAACTCAAGAGTTTAATATACTGTTAAATTTATCAGCACTAGGAAAGACAAACACGAAATAGACAAGCATAAGAATGTCTTGTAAAGGAGCTAACTTAAAATACACACATGGGAGCTGAGCTTTTGAAACACAATTAAACTGAAAGTTTCATCGATGACATGTTGTATTCCTAAGGTTTTATTTCCCTAACATATGGTCTTTTGGAATATCAGAAGACTTCACACTGATACTGGCTTTGAAAAACGCATTGACATATAAACTTTAAAAATGGTAATTAGATTGGGATGGCTTTTGTCTTAGCTATGTGGGCTAGTATTCTAATAGTTACCCAAAATGCCAGTCTATTTTTGAGTATGCACTTTGAAGCTAAGCCACAGTCTATTTTTAGAAGATGGTATTACGAATCTCCACATCTGTTCAACCCAACATAATGTGCTTATTCTATACCCACACTGAAAATAATGGGTGGTAGGGCATGCGGATTAAGTATTAATTCCTTTTGATTATGTAGTTTAGAAAAACCAGGTGATTGCAATTGATAGAAGACCCTTCCACTGTTTTATCTCCTTTAATTGGACTGTTTGGCCATCTTTGTATAATTTAAAATAATAAGTTTATTTCTGGGCAGGTTTGAACAACTATAATCAATTAATTGGTACTGTGCTTCTATAGTGAAGACCCTAGTAAAGAGAAGGCTGTTTGACATGACAATGATGAGCTGTGGGATATGGGAATAGACATTTTACAATATATATTTATTCAGAAATGCATTACAAGACTAGCCTGTTGAGGATGAACAGTTACTATACCGAACAGTCTACAAAATCATATATAAGTTTTCAGTAGTGTAATAGGCATAGAAGATAATTAACAGTATAAGAAATATTCAGAACCTAATTGACTTGCAAAATATGGAAAGGTATAAAAAAGAACTTTCTACTACAACTTTCCTACCTTGAATTCAACTCAGTTGGAATGCAGGCCATTTTTCTAGTTGTTAAATAGAGCACAGTTTGATTCTTTGTAGGATGACTATCCTTACAGTATAACAAGAACCCTTTCTGCACACAAATTTCCAGGTTGTTTATTGTTTATTTTCAGGTACCTCTCTCCCTCCCTTTCACCATCTCTTACCCACTCAAGATGTACTAAACATAATCGTACAGAAGGGATTTTTTACAAATGTGTGCTACGCCCAGTTTTCATATCGACATCAATCATCATCCCCAACCAACTTTTCCTGTTGCAAAGGACAGACCAGACCAATCACAGACTACACATACATTACTGCCTGCTGTGCCTTATTCTAGAGTCCATATAATGAACTGTTCTAGATCCTAGACTTACTCATCCAGATCAAACTGGTGCTCTGGAGATCAATTTCTTTACCCACATACCTGAGGTTTGAAACCTTGACATATTTTCATGCTTCACCTGTGTCTAAAAACTCAAGGAAGGGTTGAGAATTCTGTTCAATAAAACTGAGTCATTCTAAAAGCTCAAATCTTTGTATGTAGGGAAGAGGGTAGAGTTAAAGGAAATGTGTGTACACTCACAAAGAAATGCTCACAACCGTGTCCTGGCTTGATTTCGGACCTGGGGGGCATTTGAAGATGTGGGGAATATTTTTAGTGATGGTACTGGTAACAAGTACTGTGGAAGATGGTTAGTTTTCAAGGATGTGGAACTTCTTTCACCCTCCTTCCAATTCCTACACTAGTTTTGCCCTTTTCTTCTGATCTTTGTTAGAATCAACAACCATTTTTTCCCCATCAATATTTTATGTATATGTGAAAAGACACCTCTTTGTTACAGATGGTTTTGTAAAACATATACCTACTACAGAATGAACATGTTTATAATTTTTTTACTTGCTCAAATGCCTTATAAATACCCTACATATAAGAAATAATATTGATTACAATAAAGATGACTACATTTATCATTGAGAAGATTTCACTTTCTAAGCGCCGTGAAGCTAGTTCGTACCAAACTTGGTTTTATAAGTTATCATCTGACAAAAGTGTATGATGCTGATTTCTGGAGCTTAACAAAGTTGGATGTGCGGCGATGAATGGAGCACAGCATTACATACATTTGTTGTTGTTGTTCTTTATGGGTCCTCTGCATTGCCACTGCTGGCTGGTGACTGGCACTGTAGAACTTTAATAGTCCCAATTTCAGGTATAATTTTTTTTTAAGTCTCAGACCTATTTTAATGGGGGCTAAAGCCATGCAACCAGTCAGGTGCACAACAGCTTAGGAGAAATATCAGACAATGTAGGACAAAGTAGATCGCAATGACTGACTTGCATTTATAGCCTCATTTACATATTCAGATGCCAATAGTCTTTTAAAAATAACAATGAATTAAACCTAATAATTGAGTGCATGAATGTAGTTCCTTATGTGATTCACTTGCATGCGGATAAGAAGGTATTATAAGCAGGACATGATCACCTTAGCAGATTAATAACCAAGCCAGTGCTATAATAACATCAAAGAAGAAAAGAGCCCTCCTCAGGAATTATTTCTTTCATAAAAGGAACAACCTTGTCTGGTGTTGGCCAGGGGACACCTTGGGATGAATAAATTTATGGCTGGGACTGAGTGTAGAAAAAAATGCCTGCAACACATGGTCACATATTTGTGATAACAAGAAGATAGTGTCATCTGCAGTATAAATGCAGAGGGAAAGAATCACATTAATAAGTTAAAGTTTCAAGTCTTAAGTAGAGATATGTAAGCAAAAAATTTGAAAATACAGATTATGATTATCTTTGTCCAGGTATAATGTGATTTAAATTACTGTCAATAATGAGACTTCTAATTATGGCCACTTGTTCTTCTTACTCCACTTTTCTTCCCCCTCTAGCCACCAAATTTATATATTTCAGCTAAAATCATCTCTGGATTTTATATTTTATTCTAGTCAATACTGTATGTGTATGTTTACTGTTAGTGAAAGGCTTTTCAGTTGCCTATCTATCCAGGATTTAAAGAAACAGCTCAAATATAAAGACTAGATTACAAATATTACCAAGTAGGTCATATAAATGATGAAATGAGGCAATGCAAGAAACTGAAGTGCTTTCCAAAAACAAAATAAAAACCATAATCCATAAAATTTTCTAAGTGTATTTTATCCCATGGGAAAGCCCAGACTTAATAAAATCTTAAATTGTGCCATTCTGCATTTATCATCTTTCTTATTGTAATTAAAATAGCCATAGTAACAACTGCAGAAACATACCTCCAAAGAAATATACAATGTGACTTCATATTATGCTATTTTCCCCACATACACTTAGTATGTATTTATCAAAGGTATCGGTGCTTTATTTTATTTTCATGAATAACCTTAGCACATTATGGCATTAAATGTTTTTTCAGGAATGAAACCCTAAGTTTTAACATCAAGTGATTGACTTATAGGAGCTTTGCTTGTACTAGAAACCAATTATGTTAAGACAGGAATCTCCTGTATCTTTGATAAAATTGGTAAGTACTGCATAGGACTATTTTCTATTTTAAAAAGTGTGTTGGATTCCCACCAACAGTGCAAGAGGGTTCCCGTTTCTCCACATCCTCTCCAGCGTCTATAGTCTCCTGATTTGTTCATTTTAGCCACTCTGACTAGTGCAGCCACCCTGGAAAACAGTGTGGAGGTTCCTCAAAAAATTAAAAATAGACCTACCCTATGACCCAGCAATAGCACTGCTAGGAATTTACCCAAGGGATACAGGGGTGCTGATGCATAGGGGCACTTGTACCCCAATGTTCATAGCAGCACTCTCAACAATAGCCAAATTATGGAAAGAGCCTAAATGTCCATCAACTGACGAATGGATAAAGAAATTGTGGTTTATATATACAATGGAATACTATTTGGCAATGAGAAAGAATGAAATCTGGCCTTTTGTAGCAACGTGGATGGAACTGGAGAGTGTGATGCTAAGTGAAATAAGCCATACAGAGAAAGACAGATACCATATGTCCTCACTCTTATGTAGATCCTGAGAAACTTAACAGGAACCCATGGGGGAGGGGAAGGAAAAAAAAAAAAGAGGTTAGAGTGGGAGAGAGCCAAAGCATAAGAGACTCTTAAAAACTGATAACAAACCTAGGGTTGATGGGGGGTGGGAGGGAGGGGAGGGTGGGTGAAGGGCATTGAGGAGGGAACCTGTTGGGATGAGCACTGGGTGTTGTATGGAAACCAATTTGACAATAAATTTCTATTTAAAAAAATTTTAAAAAATAAAAAATAAAAATAAAAATAAATAAAAAAATGTGTTGGGTGAACCAAACACAACTACTGTGAATGATTATAATTAACCAATTCTATCTGAATAATTGCTTCTATATCCTCCTAATACCTTAATAATAATTGAATGTATATATACCCTCTTAAACAGTAAGCTCCTGGAGTACATGAAGGGGTCTATTTGCTTTTTAATACTTCATGGTGCTTTTAGTACATCATACTAAAAAGGTTATTAGCAGGGGTACCTGGGTGGCTCAGTCAGTTAAGCATCTGACTTCGGCTCAGGTCATGATCTCACATTTCCTGAGTTCAAGCCCTGCATCAGGCTCTGTGATAACAGCTCAGAGGCTGGAGCCTGTTTCACATTCTGTGTCTCCCTCTCTCTCTGCCCCTCTCCTGCTTGCACTCGGTTTCTCTCAAAAACAAACATTAAAAAAAAAAAGTAAAAAATAAAAATAAATAAAATAAAATGGTTATAGCAGATTAAATGAGTGGACAAGTAAGAAATCCACACTTTACATGTATATGGTTCTGTTGGGAATAGGATAGATTAGATACACAAAATTGAACAGATAAACACAAAGAAAACACCTTCTTGAAGCAATTTTAAACTTTTCTATATTCCAAGGAATCTAATTTTTTTCACGTCCAAGTCTTTCTACTTTTTGTTTCTGAAATAATGCTACATCATTGACTCAAATTTTTACTATTATCACCATTAGATTCTACCTCTTTCCTGAAGCCTTTCCCATTTACTGAATTCCTTCCTTTGAACTTCCAGGTGAATTTTGTCTGTTCTTGGACTAGAACATTGTCCTCTTCGCAGTTTGTCTTATTTGGTGTATCTCGCAGATCTTATATATTTTGTGTATATCATTTACCCACTTGGGAGCTAGATTGATAGCTCCCTGAAAACAGGATCTACATTTGTTTCATCTTCGTAGCCTTGTAGCAATTCACAGTCCATAATAGCAATTCAATTAACTGAATGGGTGGATAAATCATCAACGATTTTTAAGTGCCTGTTCTGTGTACAGAGGTGTGTTACACCCTGAGGATAGAAAGAAACATTAAGAGATAGCTTTTATTCTGGGGGAGTTTATGGTATTTAGGGGAAGTATACATGTATATAAAATTTTAACAATAGTTATTCACAATTCTAACACTTGTGCTCATCCTTTATTTTTTTATAGTCCTTCATCGTCATAGTACAATTTTTTAAAATAGTTTTTATAGGAATAGCTTTATTTTTGCATTTTGACATGAATTAAATTCAAATACAACTTTATCGAAACCAAATGGGAGTTAAGGCTTCATGAGACTCAGCAGGCCCTCTCTCTCTGTATCCTGCACTGCCATGATTACGTTGTGTTCCTTCTCAGACATAAGATTGTGTGTTTACATGGAACCAAAGCCAAATGCAAGACTACAGAGACTATCAGGATAAATTATGTAAGTTGTTCATTATTTGTCTGGATTTACAGGGTAAATTATTTATATGAGACGCTGTGAAGCACATTAAGTGGACTGTGTCCCAGTCTACTCTGTACATCCCTATCCACACACTTTGAAAGTGCTAGCTGTCTGTTTTGGGACAGAAAATCTATATAGTGCTCTTAGCCAATATCTAACAGAGGGCTGTCAAAACTTAAATCTAGCCTACATGATTTTCATTTTAAGTCTTACCATCCTTTTTTCCTGCCGTGGTACTAGATAATTAAATATTTTTAAAGGATGCTAAAGCATCCAGAACACAAAATAGACATGAGCTTAGCAACTACTGTGAAAAGTTAAAAGGCAGGATAGGAAGGGAATCCAATCTTCAAAGCTTGACCCTTCCCCTCTCCAACAGATCTTGCCCAGAGCACCTATCTATTTCCATTAAAAAGTGCTATAGTTCGTACCTCTTTCTTCCTTTTTGTCATTATGTAACAGATCTTTGACTGTATTTAGAATTTTTAAAGAACTATGTTGTAGATGATAGGTGTTTTAAACTACTAAATAGAGTATTGATGTGTGGGTGGTTATTTGTCTCTTTGTACACTTTGTAGCTGAATGCCTGAGGCATATGCAACCAAACCGTGGAAGAGATTTCAAGAAGCAGGTATGCACCCATGCCAGCTAGGAATATGCATATTATATAGGGAAAATGTTCCCTTGTATGCATAAGCTAATGTTTCAATTCCATCATTCCTATTTTAATATATCTGATATTTAGAGAGGTCAAGTAATGAATGCACACAGTTAACATTTATTGCATATTGCTTGTCAAAAAGCTGTCATAATTGAAGCTAAATATGCTTGCAATTAATAGCATTTTAGAATGGAAAAACGATTCTAAGTATACATGAGATTTTCAGTTTTTGTTTTCTCCCTAAGTTTATTGACTCCAAGATAGCAAGTCTGTTTACTCTCTTCTCTTTCTGTTTCTCTTATACAAACATCAACATTCTACCACTTTTCTAAAAGAACAGGAAACAATGGCCTGCTCCAGTTTGCATGAAAGACTTTTAATTTTTAAATTCTTTTTAAATATTTACTTATTTTTGAGAGAGAGAGAGAAAGAGAGCAAGCAGGGCAGGGGCAGAGAGAGAAGGAGACAAGGAATCTGAAGCAGTCTCCACGCTCTGAGCTGCCAGCATAGCGCCCAATATGGGGCTCGAACCCACGAAGAGGGAGACAGATCATGACCTGAGCTGAAGTAGGATGCTCAACCGACTGAGCCACCCAGGCACCCCAAAGACTCTTTTTAAAAAAGATTTCTGAATGATATTGCAAAGAGATCAAGGAGGCTGGCATTTAGGGCAATATTGCTTTTAATTGTTTGATTGTAGGTAAAATAAACTTCAGTTTGCCTTTCCTTTTTTAATATTTCAAGCTACAAATACTCAATTTTGTAAAATTCCCCTGCTCTCTCAGGAGTACATCTTGATGAATTTAGGTGATAATACAGATGAACAGAGAGCTGAACACATAGTGGGCTTACCAATTATTCTTTGACTGAAATGTATTTCAATATCAAAGTGAGTTCTAAATTTCTACCTTATATGCTTCTGTGCCAAGATAAAAATATCACTCCACTAATGATTCTATTAGCTTGTTTTAGGCATTTATTAAGACAGATCCAAGTCAATTCCCATGGAAATAAAAGGCTGATTCCTTTAGGGATGGATTTAAAAATATTTAACTATAATATACTTCCTATTAATCAGCAAACATTTCTTAGACTACTGGACTATTAATCAATGTATGTGTGAGAGACAGGTGACAAAAACAGAACAAGCAGGCGATCTGAGGGTTATGAGTATATTGCATACCAAGAGAACCTGTGAAAAATGAAATATCCAATAAATTCCAACCTGAACTTCATGAATTGAATTAAAATTTTGCAATAGGGGGCGTTCAGCCACATGAAATCAGTATAGAGTTTTTCAACATACAAGAAAGAAAATTGGTTTAAATATAATATCTCAAAATAGCACAACTTGCAGCAAGTATATAATTTGTGAAGTAATTGGGTAATTAATTGAAAAAAAAAGTTGAACAGTGCACGAAGCTTGTCCATCTTTCAAGAATTGGAGCTCAGATGGCATATGGCAGGATGTAAATGCATCTTTTCTCTGTGGCTTTGAATGTTAATTTTACCAACTATTCTAGTTCATCCAATTTGTAAAGCTAAATATAAATTGCAATTCACAGGCGATTTTTTTGGCTTACTGCCATGCTTTTATCACTTGGTTTTTCAAAATTAGTATGAAGTCTTGTGGAATGTTTCCTAAAATCTCAGAATGTTTTCTTCACCTAGTAAAAATGTCTTATCAACGTTTTCTTCCTCAGTATTTTTCTAATGTACATCATGCCTTAGGACACATGGTAGTTATATTTCACAGTCACTGGGTATTTTCCTTCTAATTTGCCTTATTGTCTCAATATTAACTATTTTCCTTGCCACACACTCCGGACCTCAGTCTCACAGAATTTCTCCCCAAACACGGCCATCTATTTGGTGCTGCTGCACCCAACTGCCCCCATACCCAGATATACACTGCTCCTGAACACTCCCTCTTCCTCACAGCTCAATCCGCTGTCCTCTCTGAGCTCTCTGTGCATTTACTCCACTGTGTTAGCAATCTTTGTTCATGAACTTGTCTCCTCCTCTAGATTATACACTGCTCAAAGGAGGAGGCTATGAGTAATTCCTGTTTGTATCCTCAAGTATGAAATTATGGAGCACAATGCCTGAAAACACTCTTGGAGCCTGCCTCGGATTCTCTCTTCCTCTCTTTGCCCCTTCCTGACTCTTCCACATGCTCTCTCAAAATAAATAAACTTAAAAGAATACACGGGTAGGGGCGCCTGGGTGGCGCAGTCGGTTAGGCGTCCGACTTCAGCCAGGTCACGATCTTGCGGTCCGTGAGTTCGAGCCCCGCGTCAGGCTCTGGGCTCATGGCTCATGGCTCATGGCTCGGAGCCTGGAGCCTGTTTCCGATTCTGTGTCTCCCTCTCTCTCTGCCCCTCCCCCGTTCATGCTCTGTCTCTCTCTGTCCCAAAAATAAATAAAAACGTTGAAGAAAAAAAAAAATTAAAAAAAAAAAAAAAAGAATACACGGGTATACTAAGAACAATACATAATAAATAACACAAAATATATCTTCGGCCTGTGACAATGTGTGTCTTTTGTTTTTTTCTTTTAATTTTAAAACATATTACCCAACTCCATTAACTCAGTGATTTATAAGTATAAATTTTCAGTCTAAGGATAGGGGCTGCAAGGCAGGGTTCTAGCCAGGATTCTGAGTTTACTCAGAGGGACCTTGAAAAAAACACTTACATTGGCTTTTCTTCTTTGTAAAGTAGGAAGAAAAAAAAAACAGTCTCACAGATTGCTTTGTGAGGGTCACATGGTATAACATATGTAAAACACACACGACAGTGCTCTCATTCAACAAGATTACCAATTATTATTTTCACTGCTTTTCTTCTTTGAAATTCATATTTTTTACCACATCATATTCTGAGCTCTGCTTTGCAATAAGTAAACAATTAAATGACCTGCCTTGGGGCGCCTGGGTGTCTCAGCCGGTTAAACGTCTGACTTCCGCTCAGGTCATGATCTCACGGTTCTCGGGTTCAAGCCCCGCATCAGGCTCTGTGCTGACAGCTCAGAGTTTGGAGCCTGCTTCAGATTCAGTGTCTCCCTCTCTCTCTGCCCCTCCCCTGCTCATGCTCTGTCTCTGTCTCTCAAAAATAAATAAATGTAAACAAAAAAATTAAATGACCTGCTTTTAGCAGTTGAGATGCCAGCTGCCCAATTTGTCTATTTTTAGCATAACTTAATGTAGAGAAATCTTTCAACTTCATCTAAGATTTCTCCTTGATAAATCCAACTGGTAATTCCAGTGAAACATAATCCAACTGCCTTAATCTGAACACCTGTGGATAAACCCACATTTTTGCTCTCAATGTCAGAATCAAAATTATGTCTTAAGAAGTTTAAGCAATCCTATCTTTTCCTTTTCAGGCACTGCTTTATTACATTTCCCATGTTTATCAGACAAAGACAGTATGGTATTATAAGCCAGTATCACTTCTGCAAATTGATGCTGCTTCCTGTTGCACACACTCTCACTAGCAGTAAAAGTTTAGGTCAAGAATCACCTGTCAGATGATTTCTCATCTCTTGATCAGGCTTGAGCTCAGGGACAGCACAGCTTGCTCTTTCCTACGTACAGCATCATGGATTCTGTGCTCCTGACACTGATAAAGAACAGGTACCAGTGAAGGAGCTAAAATTATAAGTCTGGAGACATATAGAGGGGAGAGAGGTGACATTTTCACCAAGTTCATTTTAACCCTCACTATATTTTCTGAAACTTTGTGTTCTTTTATATTTCCTTCTTCAAATCACCCCTGAAACCCTTCTGAACCTACACATCACTGTCTTTGGGCTGAGAACTATATTATTATGTCGAATTTGAGGCCCTTCACAAAAAGAGAATACTCACAGGGATTATGACCAAGGTGACATGCATTGGGAACCTAGGTAACAAAGCGTGCCAAGGGAAGAGGGAGAATGGAGCTGAAAATACCATTTCCTCCTAGCAAGGAATTAACTTTTTTGCTCCAACTGGTATTTTGTCATACTATTAGAACAAGTGATTTCAGACTTAGAATCAGATGACCACATTATCACGGCACTGTTAAAAATGCATTATTTGGAGAACAAAAGACATCATGGTCGTCAGCCCAACCCAGACAGAAAGTTCGTACCTGAAAGGATGCTGTCTTTCATTTTTTTTAAAAAACACCATGTAATGAATAAGAGTTACCCACTACCAATAGTGCACACTGCAAATTAGATGTCTTTAGATTCTGAATCAATTTCTTCAATTGTTCTGTTTTGGTTGATCAATGAAGCCTGAAAGAGTATAGTTTCCAAATACGTCTATCTTTTGGCCAAAGGACACCTTAAGCTTTAGGATATTCTAATTTAGAATCAGAATTAATTGGTAATTACATTTAACCATTTGTTATTAGTTTAATTTTAATAAGTACAAACACATTTATTGAATTTAAATGAAAGCATACTACTGATGAAAAGATGAATAAAATAATGAAGAGTGAAGAAGAGTAAAGAGTACTACTGCCACAATAGTAAAGAAAAAAAACGAGACTGGAAGAAATTATGTACAAATTTTAGCAATTAGAATTTGTGTCATTAGAGCCAAGTGAAAAAGTAATTGTCGTTTACAAAACAATGCTAAATTAATTGGCAATACTAAGAGGTATTTTTTTAAAAAAAACAATGCATTTGTTAATAAGTTTCCTCCCAGGAGTAGAGAATTGGTGAAGCTGGTCATCAAAAATCAAATTAAATGTCCCTAGAATATTTTGAAAGTTGTTTTTAATAGGATCTGATCTTGTTAACTCTGGCCAGCTACCAAGTGGCTGAGACTCAGGAACATAAAACTATTTTTAAATGGAGATATGAAGAAATGTCCTTAATTAGTGTCTCTTCCCCCTACACACACCCACACACACACACACACCACTCATGGCATAGATTTTTTGAAACTTGTATCTTTCAAAGAATAATTTGAGCTACATATAAAAAAAAGAATTTATATCATGATGGACAGTGTTACAATTATATTAGATAAAAAATGCACATTTATCAGAGAGTAAATACTAATTTGGAATTCTAAATTCTAAAACAAGTGATGATTATTTCTCTTGTTTCATTCCTTCAATGTGTATTGAAAATATTTACTCTCAGATTTCTGAGATAGGGTCTGTCTATAAAAGTGTCATGGAAAATAGTGTCAAAATTGATTAGCATATATGTGTAATGGTACAGTATCAGCTACTTAGAGAACTGTTGAAAAAAAAAATAATCCACTGATCCTGTATTCTTTGTCAATGCACATTGGTTGAGTCTTAGAAAAATTTTACTAAGATCAACTGTTTTGAATAGATTTGCTGATAATTCAACGTAAATATTTTCTTGGAAATTTACAGTTTCAAGTTTATTTATGACCTAGTCAGGCAGGGAAAAAAATGCTGAAATGGAAAGTTTGCATAAATACAACTCAGTAATAATGATTTACACATCTAAAACAGTATCAATATACAGAATATTTCAATTGTAACTTTTGGTGTTATGTAAATTGGCTGCAAAATACTGTAAGAAAAAATTCTGAAAAACTTTTTGTGATACACTTACAGTTGCTTTTCATTTCCAAGACCCTTTATAATTTAATGACAATGCACTTAGTTGACACAAGAGATGGTGAATGTTCTTTGTCAAAGATTAACAAATTTTTCCATAAAAGATGAGCCAGTTTCTTTAATATGGGTGAAGATGTTAGAGGAAATGGGGGCACCTGGGTGGCTCAGTCAGTTAAGCCTCATGATCTCACAGTTCCTGAGCTCAAGCCCCACATCAGGCTCTGTGCTTTTAGAGCCTGATTCGGATTCTGTGTCTCCCTCTCTGTCTGCTCCTCCTTCACTCATGCTCTGTTTCTCTCTCTCCTTCTCTCTCTCCTTCAAAAATAAATAAAAACATTAAAAAAAATTTTTTTAAAGAAAATATTAGAGGAAATGGTTTCCTTTGTTACTGAATTTAGTTATTTGAAATTTCAATTATCTTTGGATCCAGTTTTGTATATGAACCTATGATTTCAACTTTTTATTTTCTAAAATCTATATTAAGTGCTTCCAATGAAATTTTGAAACAGATATGGTTTAAGTACAAAATACATCATGGATTTTGAAAACAATACAAAAGAAAATATAAAATCTCATTAACAGTTTTATGTTTATTACATATTGAAATAATTATTTTAGATATACTGGATCACATAAAATATACACTAAAATTAAGATAATGTTTCTTTTTTACTTTTAAAATGTGGCTACTAGAAAATGTAAAATGATATACCTGACTTGTATTGTACTTTTATTATTTTTTCTTGAATTACATAATTTTTCACTATTATTATTTTGCGCATATTTTCCACTTCCCTTGTCTTTTTTCTTTCATGTATATTTTGTAGTAAACACTAGAGGCATTTATCTATAAAACTTATTAAGTATTTGTATTGCACACTGAGTGGCCTCTGTTAAATCATTATTTACCTAGAATATCATTCTAGTAAATATGGAAATTACATTTTATTACTAATATATAAATTGTATTAGTCATTTTGGACATTTGTCAAGAATTTAATGTTAAAATATTAATAAATTAATCGACATTGTATCTTTTCTTTGTGGGCAATGCCATGCAGAAACCTAAGTCTTAAATATTAACACATCATGTCCTTCTTTTTCTTTTAGATTATCTGTTCTTCTTTTTTTTTTTTTAATTTTTTTTTCAACGTTTTTTATTTATTTTTGGGGGGACAGAGAGAGACAGAGCATGAACGGGGGAGGGGCAGAGAGAGAGGGAGACAGAATCGGAAGCAGGCTCCAGGCTCTGAGCCATCAGCCCAGAGCCTGACGCGGGGCTTGAACTCAGGGACGGCGAAATTGTGACCTGGCTGAAGTCGGACGCTTAACTGACTGCGCCACCCAGGCGCCCCTCTGTTCTTCTTTAAAATAGACTTTGAACTTGGTAAGAAAGCTTTAAGTGAGAATAAAAGTATATCAATTTATTTTATAGTGTTTTTTTAAGTTTCTTTATTTTTAAGAGAGAGAGAGAGTGTGTATGTGTGAAAGCAGAAGAGTGGCAGAGAAAGAGGAAAGAATCGCAAGCAGGCTCTGCACTGTCAGCACAGAGCCCAAGGTGGGGCTTGATCTCACAAACCATGAGATCATGACCTGAGCTGAAACCAAGAGTAGAACACTTAACCCGCTGAGCCACCCAGGTGCCCCTCAATATTTTTTAGTTCTAAGTGGGTTAAAAATATTGGAGGAAAAATATTTTAAAGATCAGACTTGCTAGCAAAGTAGGCAAGGATAGATCCGCACATATGTGAGACTGTTGGGTGTCATGCTTCAGGGTTTATGTATGGTAAAATTCTCTACATTCAGTCACAGAGGAGGTGAATTAGAAATTAGATAAACTTAACTGTAGAATCACTAGACACAGGCAACATTACTGTCCTCAAAGAGTCCCAGTAGTAGCTCAAATCACAGCCTCAGGGTAATTGGCACTGAGAGACACTTGAAATTACATGTTGGCACCACAGTCTCTGCAACTAATTTAATTATGCTCAGGACCAGTAAAATCTGGTCCAGAATGGGATATTAAGGTTGACTTTGAAATGTGAATAATGCTGATTTGTCACAGATCCAGCTTATAGTGTATTAATGTTTTACTTTAGACTGTGGTAAAGATGTGATGGTCCCTCCCTAAATTTTACTTCCGTCTTTAGAGTTCTGACTTTCAAAACATGAACAAAACAGAAAGAGAGAAGGAGGAAGGGAGGAAAATTGGGTAAGAGAAAGGGAGGTAGAGAGGAAAGGAGGAAAAACTCAGAAGAACAAAAAACAGTAACACCAAAAATAAACTCTCAAAACATTAGAAGCAATTCCTGTATTCCTTGCATGAAATGAGTTCTACAATCTCACATTTCTTCCTCTTTTGAGGAGAATGGAGGAGAAAGTATAAATACATTTCAATTTAACACAGGGGTATTTTCCAATCCTTACTTTTTATCTTTATTCTCTTGTGAAGGTGGACACCCTCAGTATCACAATTACCTTCCTCTATCTTGGTAGGCTCCTATTTAAAAGAATCAGAGTATAAGTCCTAACTGGGTTCAATAAAAACTCACATACACACTCGCTGATTTCAAACTGTACTACAAAGCTTTGGATAGTAATCAAAACAGGATGGTACTGGCATAAAAACAGACACATAGATAGAGAACACAGAAAAATCCCTGGTATATATGGTAAATTAATCTATGCTAAAGGAAGCAAAAATATACAACGAGGAAAATGCAGTCTCTTCAATAAATGGTGCTGAGAAAACTGAATAGCTACAAGCAAAAAAAAAAAAAAGGGGAAACTGGACCACAATCTTATATGACATACAAAAATAAATTCCAAATGGATTAAAGACATAAATGTAAGATCTGAAATCATAAACTCATTAAAAAAACACAGGCAGTAAGTTCTTTAACATCGATCTTAGCAATATATACATATATTTGACCAGTCTCCTCAACCAAGGGCAACAAAAACTAAAATAAGTGCAAATACATTAAGCTAAAAAGCTTTTGCATAGTGAAGGAAGCCATCAAAAAAATGAAAAGGTAACCAAGAGAAAGGAAGAAGGTATTTGCCAAACATACATCTGATATGAGGCACTAATATTCAAAATATATATTTACACAGGTTAATATCAAAAATACCTCCAAATAGCTGATTGAGAAATGGGCAGAGACCTTGAATCAACATTTTTTCCAAAGAAGACACACAGATGCCCAAAGAGCTGTGACAAGATACTCACCAATCATCACCAATCATCGGGGATATGCAAATCAAAACTACAAAAAACCACCACTTTATTCTGGCAAGTTAGTTATTATCAAAAAGATGAAAAAACATAACAAGTGTTGGCAAGGATGTGGAGAACAGAAAACCCTCATACACTTTTGGCAGGAATGTAAATTGGTAGAGCCACTATGGAAAACAGTACGGAAATTCCTCAAATAAATAAAAAGATAGCTACCATATGATCTGCAATTCTACTTCTGGGTATTTATCCAAAGAGATACATGCATACTTATGTGCACTGTGGCATTATTTATAATAGCCAAGATATGGAAGTAATCTAGGTATCCAGTGATAAATTAATAAAAAGGTGTGGGGGTTACACACACATACATACATACTGGACTGTTGCTCACCCATAAAGAAGAATGAAATCTTAACAGTTGTGGCAACGTAGGTGGACTTAGAGGAAATTATGTTAAATGAAATAACTCTCATGGACAAAGACAAACACTGTATGATTTCACTTCGATGTAGAATAAAAAAAAAAAAACAGAAACACTGTTAGAGATAGGAAATAAACTATTCGTTACCAGAGAAGGAAGGGATTGGGGGCAGATAAAATAGGTGAAGAGGATTAGAGGTATAAACCTCCAGTTATAAAATGAATAATTCATAGGGACATAATGCACAGTATAGGGAATATAGTCAATAATATTTTAATAACTTTGTATGGTGACAGATGGTAACTAGACTTATCATGGGGATCATTGCAAATATATAAAAATATCAAATCACTATGATGTACACCTGAAACTAATTGGATATTGTATGTCACTTACACTTCAATTTGAAAATGTAAAAACTCAAATTCAGTTAAATGCATGGGCTTATGCACATGTACAAGTGCAAATGCATGTACATGTATACACACATACACACAGAGTCCTGCCACAAGGAGTGTTTTAAGGCTTAGAATAAAGCAGCTTATCCATCATTAGAGCAGCTGGCAGTGCAGATATACCATCAGTGCTTCAGAAGTTTCATAATGTACTCAATTACAGTATTTGTAAATGAGTTGCCTGACGATAACACTGTCACGTGCCAAGCAGACCCAGAGAAGGGCAAGGGGAATTAGAGTTCTGCTAGCAAAACTTTTTATTTTAGTAGGGGCATTAGGAAACCAATAGTTCTATAAAAAGAGACCCTCAACTAATCTAAACTACTCAATATATGGCCTAGGTACAGGGTGGAAAATGTGGTCTATCTTTTTGATGCATATAGTCTTTACCTGATATAAATGAAGTATAGATGTATAGATGTAAAGATACTTATATGATGTGTAGGAATTTGTTTGCCAAAGAGGTTTTACATGAAGTACAACTACATGGAAGCAATGAGAGAAGTATGTAAAATTACAAATACAACATTAGTTTTACTTTGTACTTTCTATGTGTCATCACTGGTGTAAATCCTTAAGGAATGTGTATATGAGTTGCCCTACTTCTTATCCTCTGAAAGGGGTTCAAATGATTCAAGATAATTGCTATCGCCTTTTTATTTATCTCTTTCAACACTTTCACTGGAGTTTTCATTATAACTCTACGAAGTGACCAACTGGACTTTCCACTTGAACGTGGCTAAGCTGAGAAAATTACTACGGCCAGACCAAGCGTGCATGTGGTGAACAGGCAGTCTCATTAAGATGGAATAAATACCAGCACCACTGTAATTTTTCTATCCTATTTGCCTTAATATACTCCAGCACTTCATCAAATATGTCAAGTAGCATTTGCTGGAGACAAACAGAGATCAAGGAAAGACTTGTTCTTCTCAGGCACCATGGTTCATAATAATTTCTGAGCATCCGTAGAGCCTGGACCCAGCTTTGCCCTTTGTGACAGGTGACAGAATTTCTTGAGATATAATCTGTACACACATGTTATAAACCTTAATCATAGTTTTCATACAACCATGATGTTTCCATGATCTTTTTCTTCTCCAATCTGTCTTATTCATGTTGGCCTTAGCATATAAGAGATATCTATTTTTCCTCCCCTCAATGTACAGTCCTAGATTTTCTGATGCCAAACTCCCAACTAGTCTAGTAAGAAATAGATTTTTTCCTACCAAGTCCCTTTACTAGCATTATTAAATTAAAAAACAGGGACAGTTACTTTTACTTGTCTGTCTCTTTAAGTAAAATTTAAACAATTAAGAAAATAATTTGTCTTTAACATACTGCTTCAGGAGTCTGCTTAAAATTTGTGATGTTTATTCACTATGTACCCAAGCAGTTGATATTATGTAGTATTTTATACATTTAAATAATCTTTAACCTGCCAATTTATGTTAATTGCAGTGCCAGCTGAAAATAATGCACCATGTTACAACCTTCAATTGCATGTATATGGAAATGTCATGTATTTTTCATGAAACTTAAAACTTTTTCCAGTAAGTATGAGCATGTTGCAAAGAATTATAAATGTATTTTTATATGCATAAATAGAAAAAAACTAGGTAATTTTAAAAGAAAGTATTAAGGCAATGTGGTTGTAAAGTGTTTCCATGTGTTTCCCTTCCAACACTTAATCCCATTCTGTAACTCTAAAGATGACATTCTATTTGAAGAATACTCACTACTTACATATTTTAGCCAAAGTCTCCTAAATATAAATGTTGCACTTAACACATAATATTTATTTAGTATTTAATAATAATATTCATTTATGTATTAAGTGCTTAGAAATTCTGAGAGATAATGCATATTTCTATGCTATAACATAATGCATTGTTCATAATCTTCTAACATAGTTGTTCTTTAAGATCCATTTAAACAAATACCAAAACATCAGAAACTAAAAAACTCACCATTTAATCTACAGTTTAGCTGATATAAAATAGCACGGACTTTGAGATACTTGCATACTTGGAAAACTGTAGGTATAATGGATTCTGAAATTTCCCTAAAGTCTGTAGAGTTGCTTTATAAAATTAAGATCAAACCAAGTTTCCTGAGATTCTTCATACTGGTGCAAATTTACACTGTGACCTTCTGGTCTTTTGGGTATTGCTTTGGTTTTGATCTTCATCATGGGGTTGACATTATTAACTACATAAAAATCTGTTCTCTAAAAGTGGAATATAGAGGCTTGTAAAACTTCAGCATGCAGTTGAACAATGTCACATATACTAATAAGCTATATAATCAAATATCTATCACTGTAGATGTTATTCTACTGAAATCTTTGACCAAAACATTAGTTTTTCTTATGCAAATTCATCTTAGAATAGGACTCATATGTTGGCCATATGATTCATCAAAAGAAATCAACTCTTTGTTTATCTGAAATGTTTAATGTTCTATCAGATATTAAATAAAATATTTAACCTAATGGTAGTATTCTTCAAAACAAAATACCTGAAACCAGACCAGGAAAATCACTATTTTTTTTCCTGGAAATTAGTAGTAAGACTCTTTGTGATTTAACTTATATAGGTAAAGTCTAGTCCATTTTAAGATTTTGATGGAAAAAGATGTTTAAAATCAATGATGCTTCTTTTTCCAAAACTTAGTGTATATAAGAATTGTTCTTCAAAAATGCTGGAATTTCATCTTAAATTGCTGTCTGATTGACTAAATCTACCAAAATATATTTGGCGACTTTAAACAAAAATTCTAAAAGACTTTTCTCTCCAGAATCGTAAATCATTCTCTGCCAGTTATTTATGGTTATAAATGATGTCACAACCACAGAATCTCCAACAGTAATCACTTATTGCCACATATGTGAACCACTTGGTTAGAAGACTCTGATGATGACAGCTGTCACTCAAGTATCTATGGTTTTTCTGATCTACGACCACCACAACTGGGACAACTAGGATAACTCAGTTGTTCTTCTCTTGCCTCATTCAACAGACTAGCCAGTTATGATCCATGGCAAAGGCAGAGAAGCTTCTGCTTGTATCACATCTGCTAACATCCAACTGGCCAAAGAAAGTCCCATGGCTAACTTCAGCATCAAGGAGTGGTAGAAGGGTTCAACCTTACATGACAGAGGGTGCTGAATTAGGTAAGTTTAAGAAGTTTGACAGATAAAGCAATCATTCCCCCAATACACTCCTCTGTTTCTTTTTACTTAAGAAATAACTGTTGTTATAATGATAGCTACCAAATAAAACAAAAACTCACAAAAAAACCCCAACATCCCAACAATAGAGAAAATTTAATTTCTGCCATAATAGCACAACCTGAAAGCTCTTACACTTTAGTGAGACTTCACATATTTTATATAGGACAGCTAAGATTAAATTCTACATTGCATACTGTATGTAAGTATGAAAGTAAAAAGTTTTTTGGAAGGATGAGGTTGCAATTTTAGATAGGTGGCCAAGGAAAACTGCATTAAGAAGTTTACACTGGAATAAATACATGAAGAAAATGAGAGAGTGTGCCATATAAATGGCTGTAGAAATAAAAGTTCAAGTAAAGAGAAGAGCAATTCAAAGGCCTTGATAGAAGCATGTCTGATGTATTTCAGTAAAGCAAAGTATGACTCAATGAAGAGAAAGAAATATAAGAAATGGAAGTTAGAGAGGTAGTGGGGCTATAAAAGGTAGAATTATGATTGTTGCAATGCCTTTGACTTTTATTCTCAATGGGGTGAAAAATCTGGAAATTTTTGAGCAATGGAATTTCATGATCTAACTTAAGCTTTAATGGGTCACACACTCTGCTGTGTTAAGAAAAAATTGAATAGTAGCAAGGACAAAAGCAGTGGACTTTAGGAGATTATTGCAAAAAAACCAGGTGGCAAATAATAGTGTTAGGACAAAAATTGTAGCAGAGAAGATGATGAGAAGTGAATGATAAATGTATTTTGAAATTAGAGCCAACAACATAATCTGATCAATAACTGTGGGGTATGAGAAAAAGACACAAGTCAAAATTACTCTAAGGTTTCCACCTGAGCAATTGGAAAATGGAGTTTCTATTTACTGAGATGGGAAAAACAGTGGGAAGGCAGATTTGGGAAGGATATCAGGAGCTAAGTTTCTGACATGTTAAGTTTAAATATCATGTTACATTTAAAAGTCACAGAGACCACTGGATGTACGGAGTATGGAGATCGGAGGTAAGATGATGAATGAAATTATTTATTTGGCAGTCATCCTTTTACAGATAGCATTTAAAACCACAGACTGATGTGGTAACCAAGGTAGTCAGGGACAAAGACAGAAGAAGAGGTACAAGAAGCATACTACTGTCAAGAGTGGGAGGGATAAGAAGAAACCAGCAAAAGATATAAAGAAAGGCAGCCAGTGAGGTAGGAGGAAAACCAGGAAAGTACATCTGGGAGTCAAGTGAAGAGACTGTAAAAGAAGAAAGAGTGTGTGATATGTACTTTTACACAAGAAGAACTAAGAACTGATGATGCATTTAGCGATAGGAATGCTGTTGATGACTGATGGGGAAAATTGAACCTAAAAGGAGACATTACTACTGATTTTACAGCCTTTAAAAGGTAATAAGAATATTCTGAATAACTTTATGCTAAGGCATTTTAAAATTTAGATAAATGAGTCAATTTCTAAAAACACAGATCTTACCAAAACAGAAAAGAAAATCTAAATAGGCCAACACATATTAAATTGAATCTGTAATTTACAATATACCCGTAAGAAAAATTCTAGGCCCAGATGGCTTCACTTGTGAATTCTCAAAAGATTTTAAGAAGATATACCACCAATCTTATCCAAATATAGCAAAATAGAACAGAAAGGAATGTGACTTCTCATTTTATGTGAGCAGACAAGGATGATGCCAGAAAGAACTATTACAGGCCAATCCCTCATAAAACTAAAAGCAACCCTCCCAATTTATCAAAGAGAATCCAATAATTAAAAAAAAATAAATCATGATATATTTATTTATTTATGGGATGTAAAGTTGATTTCATGTTCTGAAATCAACCAATTTAATACATCAATCAAATTAACAGGGCAAAAAACACAGGACACATAATCATTTCATTACACACAGAAATGTATTCAATAAAATAATATTCCACATCCATTCACAATAAAGCCTCTTAATAGGCTAGGAACGGAATGGAACTTCCATAAGAAAAAGTTTATTTGTAAAGGACCTATAACAAATGTCATACTTCACTGAGAAATACGGAAAATTTTCCACCTGAAGTTGTTTTCAAGACAAGTATGTTTACCATCAGAAATGTATTTTTACCATATTTTCAAGTATTTTTACAGTCAAAATGTCTGGTAGCTTTTTAGTCTATTAAAATTTAAAGCTTCAATCAAAGACAATTTTAAGAAGGCAAAAATGTAGAAAAAATCTTCCAGGAAGATGGTGGAATAGGAGGATCCTAAACTCCCTTCCTTTCATGGATACACATAGATACCATCCACATCAGTGTAAGTAACGCAGAAAACTGCCAGAAGACTGGCAGAACTGACTCTCCATAGCTAACCATAGAGAAAAAGCCATACTGAAGACAGTAGGTAGGGTGGAGATGCAGTCAGGAACTAAGCTGCACCACAAGATGGTCCACAGGAGGATGTACCACTGCAAGCACAGAGAAGGAAGACCAACAGGCTCCATCCCCAGACATCCCAGGCATGGGGCACCTGCACTGAGAAGATGAATCCCCATAAGATTTGTCTTTGAAAATCCAAAGGGCATAATTTCATGAGTTCTTACCATCAGTGGGAATTAACACCTGATACTTTAAAAATAAGTGACTCAGGAGAGCCACAGAGTAAAAAGAAACTGAGTCCCTGTCCCCACAGAGATAACCCAATCAACAGCTCACCTAAAAGACAGCATAGAGCAGCAATTTGAAAAACACGTAGGGCTTATGGGAAGGAAATATATTTACTAATTTTGGAGTATGTGCTGGGGGGCATGGATCTTTGGGAGACTTCTTCAAGAACAAAAGAGCTGGTGAGCCCTATTTTCCTCCCCCATTTCCCTCACCAACCCAGTCTAGATAGATACCTGTGGGAACCAGCATAGCACACTCTCTACCTAGCTTGCTAACAGAGCACCCTGCTTTCACACTCTTCAGTGGACCCAGCACCTCCAACAAACCCTCCACAGATTTCCAAATCTGGTACCAGGTGTCCTCCCACCACAGACCTGTACAAACCATGCCAATGTCATGTACTCTGCCACCATACTGTTCTACAGAGTTTCCACCTCCAACCTGGCCTCAGAATAAATATATCCAAAAATGTGCTAAAAGTTTAGAATTGCACAAGCAGCCTCAATAGGGGCCAGATCATTCTAAAGCGACTGTCCCTGGGAGAGGGGAAGATACTCACACACATCAGTTTGACTGAAGTCCACACAGTGGGCTGGGGGCAGACAGACACCTGGTCTGATGGCAGGTCTAGCCCACCAATGAAAATCTCCCAGGGGGACAACCTAGGGAGAGTACCCTATAGGTAGGTCAGTGCTACTACATTTCTGACAAATGCCTGGTCTGACCCAACTTAAACCCAAGGCAGCCCAGACTGGAGACATAGCTGACTTGCCTAACACATAGGAACAGAGAGGTAAAATGAGGATACAGAGGAATACGTTTCAAAGAACAGGACAAAATCATACCAAGAGAACTAAATAAAACAGAAAAAAAGTAATATGCCTGATAGAGATATTAAAATAATTATGATATATAGATACTCACTGGACTTGAGAAAAGAGTGGAGGATGTCACTGAGACTCTCAATGGAGAGAAAAGATTTTTAAAAAACCTATCAGAGACGAAGAACTCACTAATTCATATTAAAACATTCTGGATGGAATGAACACTAGACTAGAGAAAGCAGAGTAATGGTTCAGTAACCTGGAGGATGGAATAATGTAAAGCAATCAGGCTGAACAACAGGGAGAAAAAAATAATAATAAATGAGTATAGACTAAGGGAACTCTGTGACACCATCAAATGTAATAACATTGACATTACAATGATCCCAGAAGGAAAAGAGAAAATGGGTCAGAAATTTTATTTGAAAAAATAGCTGCAAATTTCTTGAATCTGAGGAAAAGAACAGAAATCTAGATCCAGGGGAACAGAGAGCACCTCCCCCCATAAACACACACACACACACACACACACACACACACACACACACAATCCATGCAAGAGGGTCGATACCAAAGCACATAGTGATTAAAATAGCAAAAAGTGACAGAGAATTTTAAAAATAAGAGAAAAGAATTACATATAAGGGAAACCCTGTAAGGCTATCAGCTGATTTTTCAGCAGAAACTTTGCAGGCCAGAAGGGAGTGGCATGATACATTCAAAGTGCTGAGGAAAAAACCAACAACCCTGAAACCAAAATACTCTATCCAGCAAGGCTACCATTTAGAATAGGAAGATAGATAAAGAGTTTCCCAAACTTAAGTGAAAGGAATTCATCACCACTAAACCAGCCTCACAAGAAAGTTAAAGGGGATTCTTTGACTAGAAAGAATATAAGCAGGAGTAAGAAAAGTAGGAAGTACAAAAGCAGTAAAATTAAGTATATCTATAAAAATCAGTCAAGGGATTCACAACATAAAAGGATGCAAATAATGACACTATATACTTAAAATATGGAGACAGGAGTATAAATTTAGTGCTTTTAGGATGGATTCCAACTTAAACAAGCATCAACTTAATATACACTGTTATAGGCCTAAGATGCTATGTACAAACCTAATGGTAACCAATAATGGATACACAAATAATAAAGAGAAAGGAATCCAAAATATCACTAAAGAAAGCCAGAAAACTGAAAGAAATGAGCAAGAGAAGAAAGGAACAGAGAAGAGCTAAAAACAAAACAAAACAAAACAACAACCATGACACAAGTAAAATGGCACTAAATACACATCTTACCAATATTACTTTTAATGTGATGTAATAAACACTCCAAAGACACATGGTGATAGAATGGATGAAAAAGCAAATCTCATCTATATGCTGCCTACAACAGACTAATTTTAGATCTAAAGACACATGCAGATGAAAAGTGAAGGGTTGGAAAAACTTATTATACAAATACAAGTGAAAAGAAAGCTGGGGTAGCAATACTTGTATAGGAAAAAAACAGACATGAAAACAAAGACTTTAACAAGAGACAAAGAAGCACACTACATACTCAAAAAGGGAACAATCAAACAAGAAGATATAACAATGGCAAATATTTACGTACCCAACATGGGAGAACCCAAACACATAAAGCAGCTACTGACAAACCTTAAGGAAATAACTGATAGTAATACAAAAGTAGGGGACTTTAACTCCCCACTCACATACATGGATAGATCATTGAAACATAAAATCAACAAGGAAACAATGGCTTTGAGTGACACATTAGACCAGATGAATCTTACATGTATATTCACAACATTTTATCCTAAAACAGTAGAATACATATTCTTCTCAAGTATACATGAGATATTCTCCAGAATAGATCATGTTAGGTCACAAAACAAGTCCTAACATATTCACAAACACTGAAATCACATAATGCATCTTTTCCAACCACAACACTATGAAACTAGAACTCAACTACAGGAAACAATCTGGAAAGAACACAGATATATGGAGGTTAAGTAAAATGCTACTTAACAATGAATGAGTCAACCAAGAAATCAAAAAAGAAATACAAAAATACATGGAGATAAATAAAAATGAAACACACAATGGTCCAAAATCTTTGGGATGCAGCAAAATCTGTTCTAAGAGGGAAGTTTATAGGAATACAGATCTACCTCAAGAAGCAAGAAATATTTCAAATGAACAACTTCACCTTACCCTTAAATGAGCTAGAAAAAGAACAAAAAAATCCAAAACCAGTAAAAGGAAGGAAATATAGATTAGAGCAGAAATAAATGAAATATAAACTAAACAAACAAAAAAAAACCCCAAAACAAAACAAAACAAAAAACCACAATAGAACAGATCAATGAAACCAGGAGTCAGTTCTTTGAAAAAGATCAACAAAAAAGATAAAATTTCATCCAGACTAATCAAAGAGAGACAGAGACAGAGAGAGAGACAGAGAGAGAGAGAGAACTCAATCAAAAACAGAAATGAAGGGAAATAACCAACACCACAGAATTACAAAGGATATAAGAGAATACTATGAAAAATTATGTGGCAATAAATTGGAAAACCTAGAAGAATTGGGTAGATGCCTAGAAACATAAAATCTCCCAAAGCCATCCAGAAAGAAATAGAAAATTTGAACAAACTGATTACCAGCAATGAAATTGAATCAGTAATTTAAACACACACACACACACACACACACACACACACACACACACACACACAACTTACAACAAACAAAGTCCAGGACCAGATGGCTTCACAGGTAAATTCTACCAAACATTTAAAGAAGAGTTAATACCTATTCTTCTCAAACTATTTCAAAAAATAGAAGAGAAAGGAAAACATTCATTCCATGAGGTCAGCATTACCCTGATACCAAAACCAGATAAGGACACTAAAAAATTAGAACTATAGGCCAATATCTCTAATTAGCATATATATAAAAATTCTCAACAAAATATTAGGAAACAGAATTCAACAACACATTAAAAAATCATTTATCACAGTGAAGTGGGATTTATTCCAGGGATGCAAGCGTGGTTCAACATTCACAAACTAACATGATACATCACATTAATAAGTATAAAAACCATATGATTATTTCAGTAGATGCAAAAAAAGCATCTGACAAAGTACAACCATTCATGATAAAAACCCTCAACAAAGTAGGTTGACAGGAACATACCTCAATATAATAGACCATATATGAAAAACATATATTTCACTGAAGATGGAAAAAAAACCAAATCATCTTCAATGGGGAAAAACTAAGAGCTCTTCCCCTAAGGTCAGGAACAAGACAAGGATGTCTACTCTCACCACTTCTATTCAACATGGTACTGGAAGTCCTAGCCATAGTAATTACACAAGATATAAAAAAGAATCCAATTGGTAAGGAAGAAATAAAACTTTCACTATTTGGAGATGACATTGACACTATATATGTAGAAAATGCTAAAGACACAACAAAAAAACTACTAGAACAGATAAATGAATTTAGTAAGGTTGCAGGATATAAAGTCAATATAGAGAAATCTGTTGCATTTCTATACACTAATGAAATGGCAGAAAGATAAATTAAGAAAACAATCCCATTTACAATTTCAGCAAACCTAGGAATAAACATAACCAAGGTGAAAGACCTGTACTCAGAAAACTATAAAAAAGTGATAAAATAAATTGAAGATGACACAAAGAAATGAATATTCCATGCTTGTTGAATTGCAAGAATCAGTATTATTAAAATGTCCATGCTACCCAAAGCAATCTACAGATTTAATGCAATCCCTATCAAAATACCAGTAGCATTTTTCAGAGTACTAGAATAATCTTAAAATTTATATGAAACCATAAGAAAACCCCAAATAGCCAAAGCAATCTTGACAAAGAAGAACAAAACTGGAAGTACCACAATCCCAAATTTCAAGATATACTACAAAGCTGTAGTATTCAAAAACAGTATGGTACTGGCACAAGATAGATACATAGATCAATGGAACAGAATGGAGAACCTAGAAATAAACCAAGGATTATATGGTCAATTAATCTTTGACAAGGGAGGTAAGAATATGTAATGGGAAAAAGACCATCTGTTAAACATTTGGTTGAGAAAACTGGAAAGCTACGGGCAAAAGAATGATAATGGACCAATTTCCTATACCCTATACACATACACAAAAATAAATTCAAAATGGATTAAAGACCTAAATGTGAGACGTGAAACCATAAAACACCTGGAAAGAGCATAGGCATTAGTTTTTCTGATACTGGCCATAGCAACATTTTTCTAGATATGTCTAGATATTATTCAGTCATATAACAAAGAATGTCTCCTGAAGCAAGGGAAATAAAAGCAAAAATCAACTACTGGGACCACATCAAAATAAAAAGCTTCTTCACAGCAAAGGAAACAATCAACATATCTAAATTGCAACCAGTGAATGGGAGAAGATTTTTGTAAATGACATATCCAGTAAAGGGTTAGTATCCAAAATATATAAAGAACTGATACAACTCAACACCAAAATAAAGCCCCCCAAATAATCCAATTAAAAATGGGCAGAAGACATGAACAGACATTTCTCCAAAGAAGACATAAAGATGGCCAATAGACACATGAAAAGATGCTCAACATCACACATCATCAGGGAAATGCAAATCAAAACCACAATGAGATAGCACCTCACACCTGTCAGGGTGGTTAAAATCAGTAACATGAGAAACAAGTGTTGGCCAGTATGTGGAGAAAAAGAAACGCTTGTGTGCTGTTGGTAGGAATGCAAACTGATACAACCACTGTGTAAGACAGTATGGAGGTTCCTCAAAAATTAAAAATAGAACTACTTTATGATCCAGTCTGATTATTTATTTAAAGAATACAAAAATACTAAGTCAAAAAGATAAACCCCTAGGTTACTGCAGCATTATTTACAATAACCAAAATATGGAAGCAGCCCAAGTTTCCATCGATAAATGAACAGATAAAGAATATGTGGTATACACTCACTCACACACACACACACACACACACACACACACACACACACACACACGCAGGAATATTATTCAGCTGCAAAAAAAAGAAAGAATGAATGAATGAATGAACTCTTGCCATTTGCAATGACATGGATGGAATCAGAGAAAGACAAATACCATGTGATTTCACTTATGTGTGGAATTTAAGAAACAAAACAGATGAATAAAAAAAGAGACAGACAAACCCCAAAAAACAGACCTTACAGAAAACAAGCTGATGGTTACCAGAGGAGAGGTGGTAGGGGGACAGGTGAAACAGATGAAGGGGAGTAAGAGTCCTCTTATTGTGATGAGCACTAAGTAGAGAATTGTTGAAGCACTGTATTTACACCTGAAACTAACACCGTACATTAATTATACTGGCATTTTAAAAATACATTAATTTTTTTAAGTGCAAATGTAATCTCTGAAGGGGAAGAATATAGTCACCACATATAATATTCAAAGAGCTTATGTATCAAACATGTAAAAACATTTTCAAGTCATTAAGATAGATAATCCAATAGAACAATAGAAAATATATTTGAGCAGGAACTTTACAATAGAGGATATGTAAGTGACCAATAAACATATGAAAAGATGTTCAACATCATTAAGGAAAATTCAAGCTAAAACTAGAGTGTTGCACACCTCATATCACCAAAATGGCTAGGCTTAAAGGAAAAAGACTGATGTTACCAAATAGCGGTGAGTCACTAAGTAAATGGAGGAATAGAAATTCTCATAATCTGTTGGAAAATGCAAATTTCTTTCAACACATTGGGTATCTTTTAGGATTATCTTCTAAAATTGAATCTACAATGTGATCTTGCAATTTTATTTCCAGGTATATAAAAATGCACATACATATGCACCAAAAAAAGGTGTACATCAATGTTTGTGGCAACATTATTCCTAATACCTAAGAACTGGAAACAATCCATAAATCCCAATAACAGTAGACTGGATAAATAGGTTGTGTGCATTTGTATAAGGGACCACCAAAAAGGCAACAAAAAGTAAGGTATTTTAGTTATATTCACCCATGAATACATTTCACAAACATAATTTGGGGTAAAAGAAACCAGAAATAAAATGCATTCTAAGATTTTATCTGTATACAATTTTTAAAATATTCAATACTAAACAGCGTTTAGAGACACAGGTGTTAATTTTGAAGGGGCATGAGGATATTTCTGAGTGCTTGCAGTGTTCTGTTACTTGATCTATTTCAGTATTCTAAACTGGATGTTCACTTCATGTTATTTCCCTGAGATACATGTGTTTCTGTATGTGTCATATAGTACTATAGAATATTTTTTCAACATACAGGTTACTGTTTTTCTCAATCACATAATTTAGGATGTTTGCAACACTGGAAATAATTGTGTGATTGTACATGTTCCTGTCAGAAAGGTACACTAGGATTAACTGCTGGTGAATGTTCTTTACAAGGAAGACTACAGTTTGCCCCTGATTTAGCTTCCTCTAAATACACAAGAGGGGTGTTTTGGCCTTTCCCCTGTAAAAGTAGGTCACAATGTCAAGACATGCAATATATTTTGAATCTATACAAGACTTTTCTTCCTGCTGTGCTTAATTTCTAAATCCAATGCTGTCATAAAAACAGATGCAGTGTGATGCTCAGTGTAAAGACCAAGTCAGATTTTCATCAGCACTACATGGCCTCAACTGTAAATTGGTCCTGCATACTCGCTCAGGCAGATGAACCACATATTTTTAAAAGGTTTTATTTTAAAGATTGGAAAATAAAAACCAAAGTGCCCCTTAAAATTAAGAGAAGAATTTTTTCCCCACCAAAGGAAAGTAGAGGTGAGTGGTTTTTTTGTTTGTTATCAGAATTTATCTCTATTTTGTGTAAGAATATTTATGGTGTTGTGGAAAGTAGTATTTACTAACCTTGGCCTTTTTAAAAGCTCATAATAGGTCTGTTAGCTATTTTGAGTCTGATTTGAAACTAAGTTGACTGGATTCATGATTTAATGGAAAATATCAAATTTTTTTTAAAAAAATTTCTAGTAATTACAAATGAACGAAAATGAGCCTTCCTTATATACCTAAAATGCTAATTTACGAGACAGACGAGATACGTATCTTTTCTCTTTTCATTGACTATGCAATCCCTCTCTCTCTTTCTCAAATAAACATCAAAAAACTTATGAGAAACTTCTCAATTCTTCTTCAGAGTAGCTATACCATTCTGCACTCTGACCATCAGTGTGTGAGTGTTCCAGTGGCTCTACATCCTCACCAGCACTTGGTTGTGTCAGTTTTTAATTTGAGCCATTTAAATAGGGGACCAATGGTGTCCAAATGTGATTTGAATTTACATTTCCCTAACAGCAAATATGAAGCCTCTTTTCGAGTGATAATTTGCTATCCAGAGACAGTCTTTTGTGAAGTATGTGTTCAAATATTTTATCCATTTTTTATTAATAAGAATTGAGTTTTAAGAATCCTTTCAATACAAGTTCTTTAACTCTTTTCCAATGCTTTCTGTCTGTAGCTTCTCAATCCATTCTCTTAATGTCTTTCACAAAACACAGGTTTAATTTTGATGAAGTTCAATTGATCATATTTTTCTCTTATGAATTGAACTTTCAAGGTCAGATCGGAGACTTCTTTCCTAAAGCTATATCATTAAGATTTCACTCCAATTTCCTGGGTGCCTGAGTGGCTCAGTCGGTTAAGTGTCCAAGTCAGCTCAGGTCATAATCTCACAGTTTGTGGGTTCGAGTCCCACATCAGGCTCTGTCCTGACAGCTTAGAGCCCGGAGCCTGTTTCAGATTCTGTGTCTCCTCTTTCTGCCCCTCCCTTGCTAACGATCTCTCTCACTTTCTCAAAAATAAGGAAAAAGTGTTAAAGGGTTAAAAAATGGTTTTATTCCACGTTCTACAGTTTTAGATTTTGTATTTTTCATTTAGCTCACTGATCTACTGAGTTTACTTTGCAGAAGATGAGAAGTTTAGGATGATATTTTGCTTTGGGTTTTTGTTTGGCCAATGGAGGACTAATTGTTCACACCATTTGAAGAGACTATTCTTTACCCATTTAATTACCTTTGCACATTTGCCAGAAATATCTGGTCATATTGGCATGGGTTTAAATCTAGACTCTCTCTGCTGCTTGATTGATCAATGTGTCTACCCCTTCACCAAAACCAGTGTGTGAATTATTATAGTATCATAATAAGTCTTAAAATTGAGTACTCTGATTCTTTCAACTTTGTTTTTCAAAATTGTTTTAGTTATTCTAATCCCTTTTCTTTTTCATCTGTAATTTAGAATTGGCTGATCTATATCTACAATAATTTCTACTGAGGTTCCCACTAAAACTGAATCATATCCATAGATCAATTTGGGGAGAATTTACATCTTTACTATGCTAAGTCTTCCAATTTATGAACAGGGTATGTCTCCCCATTTTTAAAACGATTTCTTAAAATTTTTCATCAGCATTTAAATGTTTTCAACATATAGATTCTTTACTTATTTTGTTAGATTGTTAGATTTATACTCTAACTTATTTTAAATTGCTGCTCCAAAAAAAATTATTGCAAACTTAGTGGGGGGAGGCACAGAAAGAGAGGGAGACACAGAATCAGAAGCAGGCTCCAGGCTCTGGGCTGTTAGCACAGAGCCCAACGTGGGGCTTGAACTCACAAACCGTGAAATCATGACCTGAGCTGAAGTCAGCCGCTCAAACGACTGAGCCACCCAGGTGCCCCAATAATATTTGCTATTAAATATTGAGTAAGAGTGATGACAGTGGACACCATTGCCTTGTTTATAATCTTAAAAGGATGTGTTCATTCTTTCACCACTAACTATGAGGCTGGTTATGAATTTATTTGGAGATTCTCTTTGCCAGATTAAGGGAATTACTTTCTATTCCTAGTTTTCTCTGGCTTATGAAGAGATGTTGAATTTTTTTCAAATGCTATTGAGCATCATTGAATGTGATCATATAATTTATGTTCTTAGTCTGTTAATATGATAGACTAAATCAATTTACTCAAATATTGAGCCAACCTTGAGAATTTTTTTGTGCATTTGTGAGAAGTATTATAGTTATGCTTTGTTCTGTTTTTGTCTGGTGTTGGCATCAGAATAGCGCTGACTTCACCAAATGAGTTGGCAAGTTCTCATACTTCTTTTGCTTTCTGAAAGTAATTGTATAGGATTTGTTACTTTCTGTTCTTTTTCTTCTTCAAGTACAATTTGGGTTTGGAAAGATGTTCTCCCCCTGAAATTTCTATACATATGACAAATCCAGTCATTTATTTCTTTATGTATAAATGTTTACAGTTTGTGGCTTTCAAGGAATTGGTTTATGTCATTTGTCAAGTTTATGTGCATAGAACTATTCGTAGTATTCCCTTGTAACTCTTTTAATCATTTTGGAATATGAATTCTTATGCATCTTTCTTTCCTGATTTTGGTCATTTGTGTTCTCTCTCTCTCTCTCTCTCTCTCTCTCTCTGTGTGTGTGTGCCTTTGTTAGTCTAGGTGCAGGTTTATCAATTAGATCTTTTCTAAGATCTTTTCCAAATTGTTTTGTTTCTTAAAATGAGAGCTTAGACTGTGGCTTGAAACCTTTCTAATAGTCAACATTTAATGCTATAAATTTCCATCTCATCACTGTTTTAGCTGCATCCCACTAACTTTCATGTGTTGTATTTTCATATTTTTATAGTTCAGAATGTTGTCTAGTTTTTGAGATTTTTTCACCTTATGAATATATACACATATGCTAAGTTTTAAGTACTTAATTTAGCAATTCTTTTGGATTATATGTCCTTACAACAAATTCTTATTTTTTTTTTTAATCTGAAAATGCATTCACTTCACCCTCATTCCTGAGTGGTATTTTCACTGGATATAGAATTCCGAGTTTATAGTTCTATTTCAGCACTTTAAAATGTTACTCTGTTTCTAGTTTTCATGGGTTATGATAAAAAATCTATAATCTCAATAGGTCATTTTCATATGGCTGCTTTCAAGAATTTTTGCCCTTAGGTTTCAGTATTTTGCTTATAACGTACATTTAATACATTCCTTTGGCGGTATAATCTTTGTTATTGGCTGAGCATTTTCAAACCCTACATTTACATTTTCCACCAAATTTGGCAAGTTTTCAGTCATTATATTTTTGTTGTGTTGGTACATAAATTAACCCATTTATTCTAAGGTAGCAATGTTTCCAATGGTGGAGCTTTTCCTGGTCTTTCATCTCCTTCAGTCTTTTGATGGCAGACTTTACTGTGATGGCAGAAGTGGTGTTGCAGGTCCAGGCAATACCTGCTACCATTTTCATGCAGTAACCTCAATGCCAGATGCCCATCTCTCCCTTTTTGTCTTGGTTTTGTCACAGAAAGAGCAAGTGTACTTGGTGTGCTAGCTTTATTCAATCTTCTTCACCATTTTCCGAGTCAGGCACCATAACAGGTCCCATATTTACTGACGATTCTGACTTTCTTGGTGCATTTAGCCATGTCTGTGCATACTAGGTCTGAACCCAGAGAGGAACAGCTATTATATTTTTAAACGTTTTGTTCTGTACGCTCTTTCTGTACATCTGTAAATATAGTATTAGACCTTCTAAAAATGTTTTCCCAGTGATCCCTGAATCTATTTTTCTGTCATTCAGATTGGATCATTGCTATTGATCTATATTCAAGTTCACTGATCTTTCTCCTCTTATCTTCATTGTGCTATTGAACCAATCCAAGGAAATTACCTTGCTTATTTTGTTTTCAGTTCTAAAATTTCCACTTGTTTTTTATCTCCATTTTTATTTCTCTGTTAATACTGTCTTTCCATAAGTTATACATGTGTTTGACCCTCACTTTCAAGAACATGGTTTTAATAGCTTTTTTCTTTAATATCTATGATTCCCCTGTCTTATCTTTGTGTACACACTAACATTTTTTCCTTGTAATATGCAAATGTTTATGGTTCTTTGTACACCAAATAATTCTCTACAAGATCTCAGCTCTTTTGAATATCATGTTATGAAACTTGGAGTCTTGTTTAAATCCTATACAAAATGTTGATTATTTCCACATTTTTTGTTGTGGCTTCAATGTCTGTTTTCAAAACCTCTGCAGTGCCATTCCCTGCATGTCCACTGTCCAGTGGCCAGTCTAGGACCTGGGGCATGCCTCACCTACAGTCAGTTCTCAAAGCTTTTTGTATACTATTAAGTGTGATGTCCATGCATGTGCAGTTCAGGAGTGAACCCGGGGATTCATACAGTTTTGTGGGATTGTTTCCCGGAGCTCACTCCTTTCTACTATCTCTCCAACCCTCTGCAGTTCCCAGAAGCCCTCTCTTCCTGATTCTTTGGCTGTAAAGCTGGAGTTCGGGTTCCATGGCTCTGCTATGTACTTCCCATTATTATAGATGCCTGCAGGGCAAAGTGGTAAAAAGAACAGAGCGGCAAAAAAGGCAGAGGAGATTCTCGCTATGCTCTTACAACCACTGGACCTCCCGAAGAGGTTTGTACATTCAAGTTTTACACATTTGCCCAACTATCACTGCTGTTTTCACTACTGCCACTGTGGGGGTGACCTGGAGGGGGGGTGGGGATAGGATGGAAGAAAGGAACTGAAAAACAAAATTAAAGGCATAAAATTACTCTTTTGACACATAGGAGCCCACTTTCCCAATCCTCATAAAGTAAATAGAGAGACTCTGTTGGAGCTCTTTCTGTCTGTACTTGATGTGCTGTGTTGGGTTTCAGGCTACAATTCATTCAGGGTAGGAAATTCAAAAAGGGAAATAACATTTATTTTTCAGTTCTCAGCCATCCCATGCCTTCTGTCCAGAAATGTTGGTTGCATTCATTTGCTAAAACAAGGGTAGAGGATGCTTATTCCATCTTGACAAGAGAAGTATTTCTACTTTTTAAAAATAATTTTAACAATTTAATTGTGGAAAGAAACCTTACAGTTTATCTTATTAACCATTTTTAATTGTACAGTTTGATAGTGTTAAGCATATTCACTTTGCTGTTTAATAGATCCCCAGAACTTTCTCATCTTGCAAAACTAACATTCTCTGCCCATTGAACAACACCTCATTTCTCCCTTCCCTCCAGTCACTATTCTGCTTTTTGTTTCTATGTTTGACTCCTTTAGGTACTTCACCCAACTGGAATCACACAGTATAGGTCTTTTTGTAACCGGTTCCTTTTATTGAACATATTCTCTTCAAAGTTTACCCATGTTTCAGCACATGACAGAAATTCCTTCTTTTAAGGCTGAGTAATATTCCATTATATATATATGTCACAGTTTTGTTCAGTTCATCCACTGATAGAAGTTGCATTGCTTTCACGTCTTGGCTATTGTGAACAATGCTATTATGAACCTGTTATGAACATGGGTGTGCTAATCACTTTGAGACTCTGCCTTCAGTTTTTTGAGTGTACATACCCACAAGTGAGATTACTGTATCACATGGCAATTCTAATTTTTTGAGAAATCCCAATACTGTTATTCATAGTTGTACCATTTTACATTTCCACTAACAATGCACAAGACTTCTAACTTCTCCTTATCACCAAAACCTTTTAACTTTTTTATATAGTAGCCATTCTAACGGTGATGAGCTCATGTGGCTTTGATTTGCATTTTTCTAATAATGATGTTGAACATCTTTTCAGGTGCTTGTTACCCATTTATGTATCATCTTTGGAGAAATGTCCACTCAATCTCTTGACCAGTTTTTAATTGGAGTTATTTATTTTTTGTTGAGTTGTAGGAGTTCTTTATTCTGATTAGTTTCTTAGAAGATATATAACTTATAAATATTTTCTCCCATTCCATATGCATACCTCCATTTTCTTTTAGCTTCCAGTATCACTATTGATCAAGAGGTCTGCCCTCTTGATCCTTTGTATGAAACCTTTTCCACCCACCTCTGAAAACTCTTAGGATGTTCTCTTTTCTCTCAGTTATTCAAAATTTCATAATGTAAATTGGCATGTATGTATTCTACTCCATTTTTATGACCCATTTTCATTTAGAAAGGTCTTTCCTTCAGTTCTTGGAAAAATACTTCAATTCACTCAATAAAGATTTCTTCCTTTCAATTTTTGGTTTCTCTGTCTCCTTTTGTTCTAATATCTAGGCTTGAGAACCTATATAAGTTGATATTTGACATTACTGTTATTTGAACTTATATACTTTTAGTTGTACATTTATAATATTCCAGATTCCTCTTATCCCTGTTTTTTTAACTTTTGAATTAGAAATTTCATTCTTTAATTCTTGTTATTGTTCTGAAATTTGTACATTTCTGTATCTTTCATTGTGATTTAGGCTTAAGGTCTTATTTTCTATATCTCTGTGAATGTTAGAACCCCAGATCGACTCTCTTTAGTCTATATTCACTACCTAACACTTTGTGGCTACCTAATGCTTATTGCTATCCTTTGACTTTGAACCATTTGTGACCAAAAGAACATTTGTTAGTGGGTCTGTTTGTCTGTATTTATCCAGCATTTCTATTTCTACCAACTAGGGTCATATTGCAGAGTTCAATCTGTTATGTTGCTTTACAGAGTAGTCTACCCATAGCAATTGTCATTGAATATAAAAATATGTTCATACATACATGTAGGTATTTTTTTTAATTTTTAAAAATGCTTATTGTTGAGAGACAGACAGACAGAGCACACATGGGGGAGGAGCAGAGAGAGAGAGCCAAAGAATCTGAAGCAGCCTCCAGGCTCTGTCAGCACAGAGCCCCACGCAGGGCTTGAACGCATAAACCATGAGATCATGACCTAAGACAAAGTTGGAGGCTTAACCAAATGAACCACACATTTGCTTTTTTTTTTTTGTTTTTGCTTTTTGTGTGGGTTTTTTTTTTTTTGCTTTTTTAAAAATTTTGCACTGGTGTAGGTATTTGAAGTTATCCATTGAAATAAAACAAGTGCATGATTTTATGATTCCACATAATATAATTTTTGTTAGCACTAACATTATAAAGAGAGCTAGGTTATTTTGTCTAAACCAAATAACCCTTTACAAATGACACCTTTCAAAGCCTCTGTAGTTGTAGAGAGGACGCTCTCTAAGCATCTCAGCTCAGTTTGATAAGGAATATTGCAAACAGCAGTGTATTATAATCCCTAATAAGAAACACTTGTATTTGTTGCAGGGAATGAGATATGGAAGTACTTACCAGACCTTCTGAACTTTGAACAAAGTTAGAAAGCCTGGCAACAGTTTATCCCACTAAACAATGTGTTGGCTGACTTAGAAAACAACTTCTCTATTTGAACCGTGGCTTGCATCCCTCTAAGTTAGCCATAGCAAATGTTCTTCATTATTTTAAAAGGTAGAGAGTAGGAGGGGGAGTAAAATATGGGCCTCAAGCATTTTTCCTCCAAAAATAAAAATAAAAAGAGAAAGGGAAGGAAGACGCCTAAAACAATATTACGCTGCATTCTGCACTTTGTCGTTCAATGCTTTACAATTGCCTAATTGTTCATCAGCGTCACTAAAGAAATGCCTTTTATTTTCTCCAGGCACTTAGAGATGACTAAGTGTCACTTAGTCAATTGGCAGAACAAAGAAGTCAATTTATGGATCACATTTTCTCTGTTTCGTTGTTCTTGAAAATAATTCACTTTATTGGTTTAGTGTTCTGGAAAGGTGAGGGATTGACAGGCTTGAAGTACAGAAATATCATCCCAGAGATTCAGGCTGCACACACACATTTCTGTTTGAAACTAGAGGTGAAAAGGTAAGAGTTTTTTAGTCTCTTCATGTAACAAACTACTCTAAAAATTAAACAATACTAAAAACTTCTGACTTCCTTCATGCACATTTCACCTGAAAATAGTTACCCATCTGCATTTTTCTTTCCACACCAATCCTATTAATTAAGCTAGGCCTCAATCATCTCTTTGGTACATATATAAGGTAGTTATTTAGCATTACAACATAAAAAGCTTAAAATACCATTTTTGTAATTTTCCTCTACTTAAAAGGCATATTACTCTGCAGAAGTTGGGAAAATATGTACCATGGAAAGAAGAAAATAAAAATTATCCATAATTTCATACCAGAGAAAATCACCATTAACATTTTTATATAATCTTGTCATAATTTTCCTATATTCATGTTAACAAATTGTAATCCTATGAATATATTATAACTTCATTTTTTTTATTTGTGAACATTTATAAGAGATCAAATATTCCCCTAAAATGATTCCTAAATTATTGCCCATAAATGAACACATCTAATTTATTAACCCATTCCCTTTCTATTGGACAGCCAATTTACACTATGTATGACCACAAATAACATTGAAATGAGTGTCAGTGAACATGTCTCTGTAAGTATCTCTATCTTCTTAGATTAACTTGTTTGTAGTGGATTACCAAAAGATACTGAAAATTTTAAGGTTTATACACAGTATATGGCCAAATCACCTTTTCCAAATTTACTACCCTCAAAGTAGAGTTAGTTTTACTTTATATTCATATCTTTGAATGGTGAAATTAACACCATAACTACCATTGGACAATGGACTGCCTTGACTCAGTCTCCAGCTATTGGATTTTTCAATCAGCTTGTATAGAAAACTAAATTTACTACAGAAGAAGGTATACTCCTTTATTTTTATTCTTGTATTTTTCCAGCATAATCTTAGAAAGAAAATAAACTTAATTTTATACTTTTAATTATCTTTTAATCTTGTATACCGGTAAACCTCTAAAATAACTCATTGCTATTTCAATCACTTCAGTGTAAATTCATGCCTTAGAAATATGGAATGTATTCACATAACTACATGTTTCCTTATCTTTTAAGAAAGGTATCTAATTATGGAATATGTCATTATGCTCTTTTTAAAAAAACATATGCTATCCTTTTCAAATTAAACTAAAAACTTTTGACGGTCTGGTGAGAGAAAAATTTAGAGAAAAAGTTAGAGAAAAAAATTGGAAGAAAGATGCACAGATGTTTGCTATTCCCTTTTAATCACTTTTTCCCAGAAATTGTTCCTTTCACCAGAATTTACTAAATATGGGAATAAAACTGCTGCAGAGTACAATCTATATCCACAAATGAAATTATCTAGTTATATTCAATCTATTCTGTATTTTTGAATGGCAAGTGCATTTTCCATATGCATAGTGAGCATTGAAATGCACTACAGCCACAAATTGCGATTAGAAAAGCTGCTTGTTTAGCAGTTTCAAAGGGAGGCAACATGACAATCAAACATGGAAAGCAGATGGAAAATTTATTTTAGGACATGTAGCAATAATACAGAAATTAGGGAGCAATTAAAACATGAAAAAAAATCAGTTTAGCTGAGAAAGTGAATCCAAAGTTATTTCAGTTCACTTCCCAATTATGTTTGTTCTTAAACGAAGATTTGAATTAGGAAGAATGAAATCTGAATGTTCTTTCAGCAAGTAAGGTACAACTGAGAATGACATGTAGTGATTGTTCAAAACAATCTTAACCAGAGCAATTACTCAATACTAGCATTTATTTTTAGATGGTAATTCCCCATATTTAGACTGTTGGCTAGATATCAGCAGTGCCAGAAACTCATTGTATTCAGCTTTGTATACTTTTTAATTATTTTTTAAAATTAAAATTTCTGTTTTAAGTACATTGCATAACGTTTAAGTAGACTGCATAATAGTAAAAGCCCGATGAGTGATTTTCTCATACCTCTTGTGCCAAACACATCAGGAGAAATTAACGTGACCTTTGAAAATAAATCCTTCTGTAAGTCACCATTATTGGACTTGGCGGGAACATGCCAAGGCACAAGGATACCTTTGTAGGAATATTTGCAGTTCTACATGTAATGAACTATAGCATTAGGTAGAAGTTAATTCCAGACACTTACCCAGAATTCTCGCGCTGCAGTGCTGGAGATTGACACAGAAGGCAGCGGGCAAATCCTGAAGAGACGGGGCTGGTGGAAAAGCCTTGGGTTTGCCAGGGTCTCGGGCTGGATTTCCCGGAAGTAGATCCTAACCCAAGGATTCAGGTGTAAGTGGTTTAATAGGAAAGTGCTTCCAGGAGAAATCAATACAGGAGTGCAGGATCCAAGACAAGGAAGAGGTTGAAGCTAATCAGGCAAAGCTATTTCAGGCAAAGGCCCTGGAAGGTGGTGTCAGCCTTCAAAGAGAAGTTTGAAGTGTTAGTTATGCCTTAGTTTATCCCAGTTACATAAATGCACCTCAGAGAAGACATAACTTGCTTAAATTAAGTTGTCACCAAATAGCTGATAGGTCTCCTCAAGAGTAAATAACATATTGAGTAAATAACATCAGATTCCACTTCTGATGCATCGGACGTTCAACCTCTTTGAGAAGCCTGTGCTATTGGGTCTTTGCATAATTGCCAACCCAACACCATGACTACTCAATTTGAGCTTCTACAGTGGAAAAGACAGTGGTTCAGACTGGTCCAGATTTTTATTTTTAGTCAAACATGATTTATATTTATTGAAAAAAATTAAACAGGTATATAATGATCTGATGAAAATCCTCCCTTTGATTCCCCCACCTTAACCCACAGGTATGATCATTATTAATTATTTAGTATGTACCTCTTTTAGACCATTGACTGAAGTTGTATCTGTAACTGTTTATTGAAATACCCAGATCATTCCTGATTCTGTCATCACTTTATTATTTTTTTATTTTTTTTTTATTTTTGGGACAGAGAGAGACAGAGCATGAACGGGGGAGGGGCAGAGAGAGAGGGAGACACAGAATCGGAAACAGGCTCCAGGCTCCAAGCCATCAGCCCAGAGCCCGACGGGGGGCTCGAACTCACGGACCGCAAGATCGTGACCTGGCTGAAGTCGGACGCTTAACCGACTGCGCCACCCAGGCCCCGTGTCATCACTTTAAAAAAGTATGTGAATAAAGGGCAAGTTTCTCTGTCCTCCTTCTCTTCAGATGCAACTTCTAGAAATAATTGGTTTGGTATTCATTTTCCCTATTTTCCAACTTTATACATATACATCTGATATATATATGTATTTGTATAGATATAGTTTTAGAAAAATATGTTTATTACTCAATGCATTGCTTTTTCTGGTTAAAAATATAATATGCACAAATTTCCAAATATATATATATATATATATATATGTCAATTATCACATTATGTTTAATTCTTGTATAATTTGCACTTTATATGACACATCATAATTTATTCACCCATTCTGTCTTACTGTACATTAGATTATTTCTATGCATTGCTTCAGAAATAATACTGAAATAAACACCTTTTTACTGATATTATACTATTGCTTTGGGGGAATATATTCCCCCAAACGGGACTTCATGTCAAATGTGTTTATCTTTTTATTTAATATATATCATCATTACAGCAGTTTTCAAAAATAATGAAAAGTCTCTAAAACACAGATTTTACAAATATATATATATATATATATATATAACTTAGTGGGAGGGAATATTATATATTTTATAAAACAATGCAGAACAATATATGTTAAAGATGAAAGAAATCTTTGGATTGTTTTAACAATCTTTCACAAAATCCCCAAACATTTTTTATATGATACGATAAAGCCATTGCATGACGTGCATGGCCTCATCTCACGTAAGAGAAAAAAATCTCTCAGCCAAAAAGAACCTTTAAAATAATGTCTTTATTTGTCTCTCATTATACCTCATGCAAGAATACACGTTCCACAGCGGTACTCATTTAAGTTCTCCTTTTTCTCCCTTTTTTTTATTCGCACATTCAAGATGTTTCTGTGTTTCATTTTTAATGACTATTAAAAACCTCTACTTTAATTCTAATCTGGATGCTACTGTCTCTCTTCACTTTCCTTTTCTTCTTGGGTCCTCATTTCAAATAAAAGCATAGGCAAAAGGAAAAAAGAAAAGAAGAGAAACTAAGTGGGAAAGCTAGAATTCTCTTAAAAGGGAGGTGACAGAAAAGCAGATAGACCTTCCTACCTATCTTTTTGTTTATTAGGCAGACATTTCTTAAAAGGTTTGAGGTTATTTTAAACAAATATATGCAACACAGTAAAATGAGGCCAAATATAAAAGTGAAACCTATAATGCACACCACAGATTTCTATAGGATAATTACATTGTAGTCTAGAATTTGGCTTCAACCTTCTTCATAACAGAAGAGTGAAGTTTTGGGTTCTGTTGAGGGTATACAAAGCAGAAAAGCACATCACTCCCAGCCTTAAAATAATAAAAACATTCAGATAGTCAATAGAATCACAACTACTTTTGAACCCACAACTACTTTTGAAGTTAAGGTCTCAGGGTAACTAACCTGAAATCTAAGGAAACACAGGAACCTTCAAGGAAAGACAAGATATGAGCACTTACTGTCTTAACACCACACAGTCCAGTAAGAATGATTTAGCCAAAATTTCAACCAATTGGTAGAGGCCAAATATGGGCTAATGTGAGGATAGTAAACATCTAGAAGAACAGACACAGGGAGGATTCATACTTACTCACCAAGTCTTCTCCATAGACCTCACCAGGTATACATAAAAACTGGAGCAAACTTTTTAGAATTAATAATTAATATTTCATGCAAGCTGTTTCAATAGATAGAAAAAAATCCCATTTTATTAAATGAACACTACCTTAATACAAAACAGAATTGTAACCGTAAAAGAGAATAAAATGCGTGCTAATTCCACTTAAAAAAATACATAAAATCCTGAATTGAAATGTTGTATAACCTAATTCTACAGCATATTTTTAAAATAAACAATCGTAGTTGATTAATAGTTATCTCAGAATAGAGTGGGTGGGGAATGGGACTAGGCAGCAGGGATAAAGGGAACAAAAAGTAAAACAAAATAAATGAAATAGAAGCAGGGTCATAAATGGACTGATGATGATAGTAAGCTTTTTTATTTATTCCATGTACCTGAGTTTTAATTAAAATGAAGATAGACCAGAGCAAGGAGCAGTTATGGGACATCACATGAAATGTTCATTTTTTTGAGATGGACATCACCCTGGAAGAGCTAGTATGGTTTTCTCCCTGCTAGTCTGCATCCTCCCTCCGCCAGCAGGCAATGTCATCTGGTTGGTCTTGTTTCTGTGAACAAAAATTTATAAGGCATTTTATGTCACTACCTAACAAGAATCCTCTGAATTTAAGATTATGCAACCTCTGAGAAGGCAAGACGCACATGGTCAAAACACAAAAAACAAATACACATGGTCCGAATTTCACAATACAGAACAATGAAAATTAGAAAGTAAAAAATAATAATAACATCACCTAGATATAGAAGAAATATTAGGCACATATCATTATAGACATCTCTTTGGCCACATCTCCAGACGGAGGATAGAGAAATGTAGAAATAAGAGAAACAATTTCATAAACAGAAATGCACTGCACATGTCACTCTAAAATAAAGTATTAAATTAGTTTTATTTAAATGCAACAAAAGAAAAAGGAAATGAAGTGAAACTGGAATAACTGCTAACTTCACATAAACATTTCTTCACCACAAGATATGTTAGTTTCTAAAATATACCTATAAGGTTGAGGGGGGAGAAAGACTGCAAATTCTTTAGGCATTAAAATAAAATCTTAACTGCATTAAAAATTTCTAGATGCCAATTAACTCCCAGGTATTAAATAAAAGTAATTCACTTGGCACTTATTTACACCAGAAATTTTTAAAAATATGTCCACAAATTCTTTGACAAGAGATAAAACTAACTCACCTGGAGAATTGGAAAGAGTAACCTCTGAGACCAGGACATGAAGGGTGTTGTGACTTTTATTTGTCTTTCTTCCTTGGACCCCTCATTCTGAGAGAAGCCATATACTATATCATAAAGACACTCAAACAGCTCTAGGGAGACATCTACTTCGTGAGCAACTGGGGCTCCTTGGGAACATTAGCTAGGGACTGAGTCCTTTGCCAGTAGCCATTGGTGATCCTTCAGCTGCCCCTCCAGCCCCAATAAAGCTTTCTCAGGACTCAGTCCTAGCCAACATCTTGACTCATGAGAAACACTGAATCAGAACCATCCCACTAAACCACCCCCAAATTCCTAACCCACAGAAACTATGACTTACAAAGGTATGTAGCAATAGATAGCTAAAACAGTCTTTTATTCCTATATTATAAAAATTTTGATTCAATTACTCAGTGCTCATAAAGAATGAAATCTTGCCATTTGCCACAATGTTCATGGAACCAGAGTATATCATGCTAAGTGAAATAAGTCAGAGAAAGACAAATAGTATACACTTTCACTCATATGTGGAATTTAATAAATAAAACAGATGAACATAGGGGAAGGGAAGGAAAAATTGGGTAGAAACAGAGAAGGAGGCAAACCATAAGACACTCTTAACTATAGAGAACAAACTGAGGAGAACAACAACTATAGAGACAAACTATAGAGAACAACAAACTATAGAGAACAAACACACTTGCTAGAGGGAAGTGTGGGGGGGAGGGGCTAAATGGGTGATGGGCATGAAGGAGGGCACTTCTTGGGAGGAGCACTGGGTGTTATATGTAAGTGATGAGTCACTGGACTCTACTCCTGAAACGAATACTACACTGTATGTTAACCAACTTGAATTTAAATACATAAATTAAAAAAAATTATTCTATCTTCAACACTGGATTTTGTTTTTCATTTGTCTTTTCCAGAAGAGTTAAATATTTGTTTTGGCCTTTAAATCAAATGATAATTTAGCCAAGCATAAAATTCACGGGTCACACGTCCTTTCCCTCGCACCTGTGTAGGAGTTGATAGTCCATTTTCTGGCACTGAACATTTAATTAGCTTCCTTAGTACAGTTTTTCCATTTAACCACTAAGTAATTTGGTTCTAAGTTTTTTTTTTATATAAAGTTTGTTTAAATTTTTTTTAGATTTATAGAAAAACTTTGAAGGTCAAAGACACTTCCCATATACTCTGTACTCATTTTCCTCTGTTACTAACATCTCACATTACATTGAGCTAGAAGACTTAAATATTTCCAAAATGAGAGGAGTGATTCTGACTAGAGATTAAATGTGGGATTATGGCAATATATAGATTTTGAAGCTTTCACCATAGATAAGGCTGCCTAGGCAGTAAGTTTACAAGGACAATCTAGGGGAAAACCTTAAGGAAACCCAATGCTTAATGGCTAGATAGAGGGGGGAATGAGACTACAAAGTAAATATAGACAGAATAATGGCCAAAAAATAGGAAAAACCATGAAAGTATAGTATTATATAAGCCAGTGTTAGAGTATTTCTTGAAAGGAGTAGTTGGGGTTATCAAATGCTATAGAAAGATCAAGAAAAATAAGTGTCTCTTAGATACATGATGTAAAGGTCCCTCTTTAAATATGAAACAAAACTCACCAAGTATGGCCATATTGCAGTTTTTCAAAAGAAGGGTGACATGCTGGGGAATTCTAATAAGGATAATGCAATATCTTTTAAGATTCTTAATTACAATTTTCAATTGAATGTAAGGCAAAATTGCAATCATGGAAAGGAGTCTATACCTAGAGTAGTGACTTCAGGTTCTGCATTTACAATTATAGTATACATGCCTTAACCTGTGTTTGAGGAATATTTCAGAATGTGGATATCTCCTAATCAACTGTGATTAGACCAAGGGTAGATCCTTGATATTACACAGCCCAGAGTCCTTTCCCAAGTCCAAATTAGAATTGAGAGTAAGAGAGGAGTGTCAACTTCTTTGTGAGATTGTAATCATAACAAAAGAACTTGAAGACCATTTTGTCTCCAGTGTGGTTTGTATAGGCCAGAAAGCCATCTTCTCTGAAAGAGGACACTTGTTCCAATCTCTGTCTCTCATTGATTTAATTCTCTCCCTGTGTATGTTTTATTTGCCACTGTAATATCCAGAAACTACCTGTTTTTCAATGAGTACTTCAGCTCCAGAATTTCCAGGTTTTAAAAACAGGCTATATCACTATTCATAATTTCCAGTTCTTTTTTTTAAATTTTTTTAACATTTATTCATTTTTTGAGAGACATAGAGCACAAGCAGGGGTGGGGCGGAGAGAGAGGGAGACACAGAATCCGAAGCTGGCTCCAGGCTCGCAGCTGTCAGCACTGAGCCCGAAGTGGGGCTCGAACCCACCAACCGCGAGATCATGACCTGAGCTGAAGTCAGACTCTTAACCGACTAAGGAACCCCATAATTTCCAGTTCTTAATTTACATTTGAAAATTATGTTTTTAATTCTAAGAGCATAGTAAATATAGTTATTTTACAATCCGTGACCAGTAATTTCATTGCCTAGTGTGCCTGTGGATCTATTTCATTGTCTATTGTGTTGCTTGTTACTTATGTTGTCTTTTCCCCTCATCTTTGGCTGTGTGCTTAATGTTTTTGAAAAAAAATGCAGAAACAATTTGAAGGCTGAAATGAAGTTATCTTCCTTCAGAAAGAATTTCCAATTACTTTTGTCAGGCATCTTGGGACACAAGCAAAACCGGTGATCTTAAGTTAATTTCAAGATTTGAGGTTTTCTGTGGAAACCAGATACCTTAGTGCTTGTTCAGTGCTTGAAAGGATTGCATTACTTTCTACTGGATCCTACTCCTAAGGCTTGGGTGACCCTTAGGGGTTGTTTACCAGGGCTACCCTCCTTTGCTAAGCGTTGGACTCAGCTTTTGTTGCTCTAGATCAAAGAAATCGTCAAATATACTGCTCAACTCCTCAAAGTTCTTTCTAGATGTGAAAATGTCCCCTGCACAGAAGGAACTCCAAAGGTCTTTGGATTTCTATGTTCTCCTGGATATTGACATGGTTACTCCTAACATTTTGAACTCCAATATTTCTTTTGGTTGATGATCATGTTTTGTGGGCCCAGAAATTTATATGATTTATGGACCCATCTTTTGGAAAAGGACACAAAATCAGACACAGAGTCTTGAAAGGAAGCATACAAGTGAAAAACCCTGGAACCTAAGCTTCATGGTAAATCCTCCTCCGCTAGGCTTCACTTGGTGGTTTGGTCCAAATTACCTGGTCACCAATTACCACAAGTTCAAGGCACTTTCCTGGATCCTTAAAGGAATGTACGCTATTCAGTGTGGTGTGATACTCACATCATGAAGAGGAGCAGAGCTAACAGATCAGAACATCTCTCTCTTTTCACATGCATCTGCTCTTTGAATGGAATGGCAGTAAGAATCAACCCCATTATTTAGATAGTTATTTATATCTCGCTCTCACTTTTTTCCTCATATAAGTAAGCATATTTGAATCTGCAGAAGCTAAATTTGCATGTGATGCAACTCCATTATTATCTGTAATTTTTCTTTCGAGGGCTTCTTTAACACAAAAGCTGCTTCAAAGTGCATGTTCTAATTTCAGATGAATGCATATTTTTAGCTATTTTTTTTATTGTTCATCACAAACTTTATCACACTGTTGCTAGTATTATAATCTGCATGGTTTATGTTTTTTGGAATTTTTGAGATTATGCTGAGACCAAACAGTTAACTTTTTAATGTTTTGTGTATGCTCTAAAAGAACGTATACTTTCTGTTATTGGTAAGAAATTCTCTATAAATCAACTTGATTAAAGCTATCAAATGTGTTACTAAAATTCTCTGTACCCTTATTTATTTTTTGTCTATTTTATTTGTTGATATCCACATAAAATGCCTAATGGCTGTGTACACATCAATTCTTAATAGTGTTCATGTTTTGTCCATTCCGTTAGCATGCAGAAAATGGTAGCTGGTGGACCAGAAATTCCAAATAATCTGTGAAACAAGGTAAAAAAAATGGGATCTAACTGGAGAATTTAAAAAGTCTGAAACACACGCAGAGGTGTACATTTCCTGCCATGACATAGTAATAGGGTTTGGATTTAGATTTCCATAGGAAATAATTACAAAACTGGATTAAATTTCTGAAAGAACTGTGTTAAGACATTGGCCAATAGGCACCTTAGGACCATTAAGGTAAAGAAAATGGGAAAACTCTACAATTGCCTGGCTTTCTGCCTGGAGGCACATCCGCTTTGCAAACTGTGAAACGGGGAGAGCAGAATGTTGCTCTTGTAGAAGTGACAACCCAGAGACTGGAGTTCAGGGAGGCTGAGGTAGCCAGGGGTTGCAGGCTAGAGTTGTGGAGAAGGGGAGATAAGCAGAAAAGGAGCTTCAAAATTCAGCACGAGAATTCTCTTGAATCTTTGCTGAATACTCAACTATGTATGCAAGGGCAAAGAGGGGGCGGGGGCTTTAAGCTGAACACTTTCCAGAGCGCAGAGATGTGAGAGCCCGTGATGTTCACTCAGGGAATTTGGTAAAAACCTCAGAAGAATCATGTAAGACTAAACTATCCCTACAGTAAAGGAGAGCAAAATTTTCAGTCCACCCCAACAAGTGTTGAAAATGCCAGGGAAACCACAAGTAAAATCTAAAGCCCGGCAAGATAGCAGAATACAAGGTCAATGTACAAAACCATTTTTATGTGTATATACTGGCAAATAAATGATTATAAATTAAAAATTTTAAATACCATTGAAGCTGGCATTAAAATCATGGATTATTTAGGGATAAACTTCACATAATATATCCAGACGTGAGACCTAGGTATTGAAAAATCACAAAGATTGTTGTGAGGAATTAAAGGAGATTTTAATAAATGGAGATATCTACTATGTTCATTCACCAGAATACTCAATATTAAGAGTCAATTCTTCTTAAATTCATCTGTAGATTCAATGCCATTTGAATTAAATCCAAGCAAGGTTTTTGGGTTAAAATAGAAAAGATTGATAATACCAAATCAAGGATATGGAGCAACTGGAATGCACATCATTGGTGGAAATACAAAGTGATATAGCTAACATATTAATCTTCTCTTGCTGTGTAACGAATTACCATCAGCAGCAGCTTAAAAAACACTTTTAGTATTAATTCATGGTCTTTACAGATCAGAAATAGGGAGGTCCTTTGCTTAGGGACTCACAAAATTTCCATTAAAGTGTGGCCAGGGCTAGGTTCTCATTTGAGGCTTGAGGTCCTTTTCCACCTCCCTCGGGTTTTTTGGCAGAATTATTTTGACTGTGGAATTCATGGAAGCTCACTTGAATGAGAAAGGGCAACAGCAACTCTAAAGTGATTTCAGCACAGATTTGTATGCAAGGTAATGTGTTGACAAGAATGATATCTACTCACATTTGCCACATTTAACTGGTTAGGGGCCAGTCACAGAGTTTGCACACACTCAAGGCATGGAGTTATAAAAAGTATGAACACCAAGAGACAGCAATCATGAGGGTTAACATAAATTCTCTTCCACAGTCAGGCTGAAAATTTTTCTGGTAGTTTCTTATAAAGGAAGTCTATACTATAACCCCACTACCACTTCTAATCATATTTGCCTGAGAAAAATTAATGCATATGTCTGCATAAAGATCTGTATGCGAATGTTCATAGAAAATATATTTATAATAGCCCCAAACTGGAAACAATTCAAATGTCTAGTCACTGGTGAAATTATGAGGTTATACAATGGAATGTTTTTCAGTACTAACAGGGAATAAGCCACTGACACATGCAACAACATGAATGAATCTCAAACATCTGTGCTAAGTAAGTGAAGCCATACACAAAGACTACATTCTATTTATATGAAATTATAAAGAATTTTATGTAGAACAAGAAAAACATAATATGTCACAGTGCCAGCAAGCAGGCTTATGGCTGCCTGGTACCAGGCATGAGGGGTGGAGATTGACCAGAAAGGAGTAATTTGGGATAGTAATGATATCCTGTATCTGCTCTGCAGCGGTAGCTTTCTGCACGTACATAATGTCAAATATACGCCTGGCACTCAGCAGACCCTTTGCAATGTCATATCCCATCCCTCCTGGGCAGGAAGTAGAGCATGTCCAGGAAATGGGCAGGAAATGAGATGTCCATCTCACTGCTGAGATCAAGGATGATAACATGAGTTCACAGTGCACTCAAAAAAAACAAAAATAAAAAAACCTCAACATTCATATGCCCGACTATATGGGACTGGAGTAAAGGAAATAAATGTGGGGTTTATTTCTGGATAGGAAGTCTCTGAGGGTGGATAGTTCAGGGAGTGAGAACATATTTACTCTGGCTACTCAGAGAATTCAAATTGGTACAGAGCAAAATAAAAACAGAGATATACTAGATGCAATGAAAATGAAAAGAAGGTTAAATGAAAAAGAAGAAATAGGTGAGCTGTAGGTACAGGGGAAAGAAAGGTACAGGCATGCCATGGGTGATGACAAGGTTCAAATCTATAGAAACAGAATTGAGATACTTAGAGTAAGCATGCCGAATCCGTAATTTTGGAAGATACGTGAAGTGGAAGTTCAATCTGCCAACCTTTAAGTGAAGTAATTAAATATTTGAAATAAGATTAAAGAATAGACGGGAAGCCTGTAAGTTATGGCCGTGAAATGGGATAGTCATGATGCAAACAGATATAGGAGACTTCAACAAATGTATCACAGGAGTGAAGTAACCAGAGGACAGTAACTGTTCACTATTCTGAAAATATTCTTATCAAAACACCAATCTCTCCCAAAATATGCAAGGTCAGAAATCACCTTAGGAAATGAGACTGTGGGCTGCCACAATAGCACCTACACATGTATTGAACCACAGGTTAAATCAAGCCATCAATGAATTTAGGTGCCACGAGAGCCGATATTGTTTTGGCTGATTCTTGTATATACAGAGTGATGTGAAAGATTCATTTGAACGGGATTTTCTCTGCCACTGGCCCTTTTCTTAAACTGTTTATCAAACTAATTTATCAAGTTAATTTCAATGAACTAGATGCCAGTCAGAGCCCTTAAAAAGAGAAAGCAGTAAAAGGAATTTTGAAATGTTGGGATAAAGCGAAATCAAGAGCTGAATGTAGGCAGCATCTCTATAATCATGATGTAGGGTTCATACAAACCAAGCAATTTCAGGCAGAGAAGACCCAGTTGTCTATGTACGAGCTTCCCATCTTATGTATAACAAAACTATAATGTTCAGGGAGCAGTTAAGCTCCCTGAATTGATTTAAAATATTTTCCCGTGTGGAGACAGAACATTTTTTAGGAAAAAAAAAAAGTCTACCAAATGATCTTACTAAAGCATGGTACAAATCTAGCTTTGGTGGACTTGCTCATAATGCTGGCAACGCTTACTAAGGAGTCAAGCAGGAAAGAAATGTTGCTTTCGATTAACCTCAACCAAAACCTAAAAGTTGTTTGTTACTGTAGGTGAGATTATAGAGCAGAGAGATTGATTCCCCACTACAAATAGAGATCTGTAAAATAGTATTGATGTTTTATTTTATTTTTCTATTACAGATGTTCTTGTTGATGGTGTTATAAAAAGGATAGCATGATCATATCTAACATCAGCAGAAATGTCAATGTGTAGCCATGGAAACAGCCTGGCAAGCCAGTGGTAACCTACCCTTCATGTGGATTATTTTTCTTCTAGATGACTCCTTGGACAACAAATGTATAAACATACAACTATCAAAAATATAAAAATCAGACATGTGTAGATTGAAAACAGTGCTACCCCAAATTCACAACTCAACTCAAATGCCTCAGGTCACAAATTCATGCCTCCAGGGATAGTATAAAAGAACAAACTATCTTGGCAAGAACTCCTGGCAGATGGATAACTGGGACCTGCTTGGAAGAAGCAGTTCTACCTGGCTCCAGAGGTTCATTACTTCAGGGGGATGTCAGCCCAGAACGACACACTTTCTGATTTTCCAAGAAAATCGGGAAATTAGGTTTGTATGTAAAATCATGTAATTTTTAATCTTGTCCGCTTATTTTAATTTTAAAACATTTATACACCAAACAAGTTTTATGTGTTTATGTTTTTCAGGGAGAAGCCAGTCTCTGGCCCAATTTTATATCTGGGCCAATGGACTATCAATTTCATCTGATTGATTTACCGATTGAGATTTAGTTGCATCTATATATTCATTTACTTTCTTTGGATTGATTATATAAAGCCCAACGGGTTGGTTTCAAAAGAGAGACTCAGAATTTTTAGGTAATCGGCAAATGAGCTGAACTTTCTCTCTTTATGGAACCTTTAGAAGAACTTTAAATAGGTAATTTAGGATTTAATTTTGTTCACAGAGTAAACAATTGAGTGAATTATGAAACTGGAAATTGTGAATCCATCATTTAAACCAGTTAACTTAGTCTCAAAAGCATCTGATTATTTCACGTGGAATACACTATTTTGGTTTTCTGTAGAACCTAGTTCACTGAACATAAACTACTCTTGCTCTACATAGGTACAAGATAACGGTCTGAAGAGACCGTGGCCTAGGGCAGTTTGGATTTGGTTTACAAATATTTTAAAGATGTCAGAAATACCCCAGAGTTGTGCAAGGGCCAGAGATTAAGAGATTCAATCTAAGAAAAGAAAAAAGAAATCCCACTAATGATATGAGGAATTGGACAAAGGATGACATTAATGATACCCACTTATATTTTGCTCTGACAGTTCATTTGAGATGTGTGTGTGTGTGTGTGTGTGTGTGTAATTTATTTCTTTGAAAATAGAAATATCTTTCTGAAGGAAGGCTTAGTTTTTTTATGACCAAAGCATAACTAATGCAGCTTAAATAAGCAATAATTGGTGTTGGTAAAAACGTGTTTGAATTTTAATTAGAAAATTGGAAAATTCTGATGTTTAAAAGAAAAATATGAATTTACCAACATGAGGACTTCTTCCAGAACTTCAAATTGGGGTTCTTATAGTGAAAACAATAATTATTACTGTCATCGTTATTATTATTAACCAGTGAAGTATTTTGTCTGCAAATGTTTCTATTGGGATTAAGTTACATGAAGAAATGTTTTTTTTTTAGAGAAAGATCTGGTACCAGTTAATTAACTATGTGCTCTGATTTTTTAAAAATAATCTTTATGGAGATAGAGAAACTTAATAAAAGGCAACTGTTACTGATTAACCTAAATATTCTTTCTTAGTAGAAGTTTTAAATTTAGGATTCTTTAATTAGAAGCTAAGAAATTACCGGTCTACCTTCTGAACAATATATTCCTGAATCAGTAGAAGAAAAAGAATTGCATGATATCAAAGCAAGTGTACTATCAGTTATCCATTAATTTTTATTCTGTACTTTGGAACAGATATGAAATTAAAAATTAATAAATTAAAGGAAAGAAGTTGCCAATAAACAAATAATGGAAGGTCATGGGTTCCAAAATTTCACCAACTTTATTCTAAATATTTGATATGCCAATTGCATCATTTCCAAAGACAGTTCTGAAACTTAGGGGAATTTTAAGGAGACATTGATTAGAATTAACATATACATATAATATCACTTATAGAAAATCCATGTGGATGTTGCTAAATGTACACTTATGAGGATTACTTTCATGGAAAGCCAATGAGCAACTATGAAAGAAAGGAAATTATTTGAAACCATGAAAGCCATACTTAGGCAACCATAAGGCACCACAAAGAAATCTCTTTTTTTCTAAATGCCTTCTAGGAAAACAGTGTCCAGGAATTAGATCCGATCTTCTTTCCCTGCCCTGGCTTTCTTGAGGTCTAACAGACAAAAAAACTGCACGCATATTTAATGCATACAATTTTATGAGTTTAGACACATGCATACACTTGTGATACCATCACCACAATCAAGATAATAACCATTGGATCTAGTGTTTGTAGCATCTTTGATAAGGGTAGGCAGCTTTGTAGAAAAGCTTAAGTTGCTTTAAATATTTTTATGTCTTAAGAGTATTGGAAAATTTATTACATTATGTGAGGGAGATCAGAGTGACCAGAGTGAAGATGTGACAATTATTAGGAAAATATTGGAAATGACAAATACTCTTCAGTCAGTGGCAACTGCAGTGAAGAACATTGACCTCTTATTTGTGAAGTTTGCAAAGTATGTTCCAGAAAACAAAGAGAAAATCAAAAGCAAACAAAAATACCTATCAGATGTATTCCAGCATTTTTAGCCATCTCCATTCTTACTTATTAAAAAAAGTGAAAAGTGGAGAATATCCTTGACAATGGAAAGCATTTTATGCCTGACATGCATTGTATCACTTAAATATTATGAATCCTGTCAATGCCTGTAATCAGTTCTCACATACATACGTGAGGATTCACATCGTTTCATGATTAGAACACTACATATTAGCATGCATTTCGGAAAACATTATTGCATTTGGGCTCCAAAAGTGAAAATCCTTGGAATTTGAAACTACATATGCCAAAATCATCTTGGTCAAAAGATTCACAATATCCATTGTGAAATATATAAAATATGTTTAATATAAAATCATCTCCATTTCAAATAAAGCAGATACATATCAATATTAAGAAAGCAAAGAGCTGAGCCTAATGTTGGAGATCTCCCACTGACACGTCACTCCCTAGTAAGATATAACCACTGAAGGATGATCACATGAGACTTAACAAAGGGCCACATATGGCCCTGGGTTTAGTTATTAATGTACTGAATTATGTTTTTATTCTAATTGTTTCTTCTTTACTCTTCTATGCTTAAGGGATATGCTCATATAAATGACTGCAAGATAAATAAAGCTGACAAACACAAGTGACTGTATCTTTTGGCATTAAGATAATTATAGATCATTACATGGTAGGAATAGTCAATAGCCCCAAAGTAATATGATTAAATAAAGCACTTTAAAACTGTAATTCACCTAGCCTTTTTAATATTTTACTATTTCTTCTTTGTTGCTCCAAAGCTATGAATTTTAAGATTTATTTGTCACTACTCTCTATATTTTCTGCTGTACACACTATTTGTGGGCTATGGCAACCAATCCCCTTGGGCTTGCTTTTGCTTTAATTTGCATAAACACAGGCATCATATGAATATTCAGTGAGTGGCTTTGCATTAAGTAAGTGCCCTTAATCAGCTTTTCAGTTCAGTTTTATTGGTTGCACGCACAGTCAGTTATTTCATCCAGAAAATCTGAAGGCCCTACAAACTAACCAGGTAAGGATTGTAATTCCTTGATGCATTTAATGAAAGAATATTATCATTTGATTACATAGGTTCTGGAGAATGCTAAAAGCATGGTGGGGTTTTTTTTTTCCCTGTGTTTTTTTCTTCCCTTGGTGGTCAGGTGGGTGCATGATTCTCTAATTTGCATAAACATCAGATCTATGAATAATTCATCAGGGTTATTTTAAACACTAGGCTTCTACTTTGGATGGCACTAGGGTACCGCCATTTGATTGGCTGAATGCTGTTTTCATCACCAGCAGAATTCCTATAACATGAAAGCACCTAAAGGGGCTGAATTGAATATACAGTATTTGTTTTTTGAAAAATGTCTGTTATCTTTTCAAAGCAAATTGTGCTCTTCTCTCCTTCCCTAACATTAGAACTTGTAGCTTTTCATGATAAATACATTACAAGCTCAAATGTGGCTACCGTTTGTAGACTTGACCGGTATCTATGATTTCTGGAGAATGGGGTAGCAGCTGTATTCTTCTAAACATGCATAAACATGAGCGACATGTAAATAAGAAACTGTCACATGCATATGGAGCCCTGAACAGCTCCATCGCTAGGATCCATCTATTTCTCTTTATCAGAATATTCTCTGAATAGATAACTTTGAGGCTCTTTCATCAATTTTAAAATGCTATGGACAATTATGGCACTGTATATGCATATAGTAAGCATATATGATCTGACAAATTATTTCTCGTGTAATATTTAATTTATAGTTTCCTCTCAGCCCACCTACAGATTTTTAAATTTAGTAGTTCCTTGCCATACGATAGTGACAGGAAAACTGTTAATTAAGAATGACCAGCTAATTAATTAAGATATTAGGGTGTAACTCACTCCCACGATATACTAAAAATAAATTATGCCTGTATGCTTGTGGAGATGAGGAACACGCAGGTTTACACCATTCTTTGTTAGTTACTTGAACATTAGCCATTTGCATTTCTGGTCTCAGAGTCCTCACTGACAAGATTCTCACTGTAAGCATTTGTGATCTTGAAACATTACAGAAATAGGGGATTGGGGGATGGTATAAATTGAATTTACTCTTTGGCACATTCCATTTTTGTTTTCCTACTTCATACAGGAATGTATCACAAATAAGATGTTGAACAATTACTGTTATGAAAGGTATAGTGAATGACATGTATAATCAGTCTGTGTAATCAACTAAAAAGTACTTCAAGTTCATTGTATTTTCTATATATTATGTGGATAAAAATACCAAAGGCATCCTTAACAACTAACAAAAAAGGCTGAAAATTTCTCAGGGTTTCATAGGTTCGCCACATAATTTTTTAAGTTTACTCTAAATCAATATTACACTGTATTATTTTTCAGTCTTTTTATAAACAGTATTCAAATATGAGCTTCATGTGATGCTGAAGCTGAAGAAAAATGAAAACCTTTTCATTTCCTTTTCTAGCTCTGTATAAAGCTAATGATAGTGTTGGGCTAGTTTCCATTTCTCTTTATTTGAATTATTTGTAGTTAGATGAGGGTCTTTCTTTCTTTTCTCTCTCTCTCTCTTCCTTCCTTCTTTCCTTCCTTCCTTCACTCCCTCCTTCCTTCCCTTCTTCTTTCCTTCCCCTCTTCCTTCCTTTTTTTTCTCTCCCTTCCTCCCTCCCTTTATCTCTCTTTCTTTCCTTCTCTATATTTAGTGTATTTAGAATCAATACACTAAAAAAATATTTTTGAGATAATATTCCTTCAATCAGAATCAACTTTCATAAGCAAATTTGACATATTTATTATTTTACCTGTTGACAAAATACTTTATAATAAATGACATGGAAAAAGGAATTCAAAACAAAACTTGTTTAAAATGAGATAAAATTGCAAATATCTCTCAGAATTCCATGTACTTATATTAGCAATTTTGTTTTGCATTTAATTATAAATAATAATATTAATCTCACATCTACAGTGAGCTATATTTAATTAAATCTTGCAGGATTCAGCATGGATGCTGTTTATTTAATTATCAGCCATTAAATGTTTACAGCTATAATAAAGAGCAAGCAATCTTTACTATACTATATAGAGATTATAGATTTGGAACTAATTAACCAAACATTCTCATTCAAGTGATGCTCATTCTACTGAATACTTTTCATGTGAAATCAGCTAAACTTACATTTCTTCAATATTTAGTCCTTTCACTTGTTTCAAAACAATCAAAATTATTTTCTAAACAAGAAATTAATAGTTATGATTTCAGAAGAGATCTTATCCTTCTTTAGATCTATGACAGCATGTTTATAATTCTATTTTAGGTACATACAATTTTGTGCTTTTACCCTTTATATTATTTGGAATAATAACTGAAGCTCTTTTGAAGAAAACATATTTTAAATGAAGTTGGAAACCACCAAGATAGTGAATAACCACAGAATTTACCTTTCATTTCAGTAAGAGATTCTTCCTAGAAGGGCAGCAGGCATCTTGTATTGCATAAGCTTTGTATAAAGAAAACAAAGCATTTGTTTTAAATTTTGGAAAGTAATCATCACAAAAATATAATTAAAATTATAATACATTACATTCCTAAGGAAGAAAAATAATTTATATCTTTCAAATACTCTCATTTCATGTAGTGCTTTTATATTTTTAGACATCTAAGAAGAAAAGCAGTTAGGTATATGTTTATACTGTCATTTAAAAGACATTTTTCATTAAAAAAAAGATTTTTTAACATCTGATCACTCTGTATTTTGTGGATAAAAAACAAACATTCAGATACTATTATCTGTAATGTTTCCATCCTCAATGTAATCTTCTGATTAAAATTGTCAGAAAATTGTCCAAAAATTGTTTTCATGGGATTTAAGCTATTAAAGCTGTGTATATGTCATTACTAAATCAATTGGTAGTTAAGGAAAATTGCAACCAACCAGTGCTTTGATCTATATAAAATAAAACCTGGATTGGTCTACTTAAGTTGAAGCCTTAAACTTATCTGTACAAGGAACACTTGGCTGTACAGAAGTTTTGGAACTGAATATCACCTTAAGGCAAGAGATATCAATTATCTTTTACAGATCCCCTAGCAAGTTCATGCATCCTTATAAAAGACTGAATGTTCTCAATAAATCTAGGATGTCCTTTAGGAGTTCTTAGTCTAATTGACATGACCCATATACAAATCTCTCCACCCAGTGTCACTCTTCTCCAAGGAACCCAATCATTCACATTGGCAAATATACTTGAAATTTTCTTTTCATTTTCCTGAAATAATACTGTTTAAATCTAGACAGAATAGACTAAGTCTTGTTTAATAACACTGTGTGTGAGTTATCCCATTAAGTTTCTTAGTATAGAGGAGGCCAAGGAGGAGGAAAGGAGATGACAAATTGGCTTACTTTTGAGTTCTCTTATTCTGACTGGAGTTCCCCTCAACTACTCTGGTGGCTTGACTCTATTGGTTAAAATTTGTATACTCAATATTTTAATGGGTAGGGTTTGCAAAGTTATTGGGTAATGAATTCATAGCTATTCTTATAATATAGTCCTTGTCATATTTAGGTTATCAGCCAATATCAATAAAGATGCTACTGGCTTAGGTAGTATACATTTTTATTAAATTTTAAGTTCAGACTTTGTTTGCAATTTCCTAAGTACCACTGACCCAGTGGCACTCTGAACTTAGTGGTGAGGATAGCAAAAAGTATTTATAACTAAAATTCTATTTTAAAGGTTATTTTTGAGGGAACTAAAACATTTTCAGTCTTCTATCATACCATTTATGAAGGACATATATGATATATTGAGAATCTTCCTGGGATGACTACTTAAAATAGAGCTGTAAGGAGAAATTTTAACAAGAGGCTCTTTTAGGATTATCATGTGTTCTCTTATTTGTTAGCATAGTGTATTACATTTATAAATTTTTTTTTATCGCGACTCTTGAACAAATTACTCTGGATTCAAAGAATATGCAGTGTTTTTGCATTTCTAATTTTAAGTGAGGCTGGTTAAAAAAACTGTTTTTTTTGTCAAGTTTTAGTATCAAAATTATATTAACCTTATAAAATGTGTTGAGCAGATTTCCTCTTTTCTCTGACACAGGTTGTATATGAATTATCTATTTCTTCAAGTTTTGCAAAAATGCCTATAAATCTAACTGGGCCAGGCATCTTTTGAGGGGAATATTTTTTTCTTCTTGATTCAAGTTCTGGAGTGGTAGTGATCAATTGGGTTATTTCTTCCTGTGTGTATTTCGATCATTTATATTTTTTCTAGAAAAAGGTTCTTTGCACCTAACTTTCAACTTCATTAACATGAACTTTTTCATTGCATTTTCTTATGATTTATAAAATGTGTACTATATGTGTGGCATGTCCCTTTTTACATTTTGTATTTTATCTATTTGTGATATTCTATTTTTTTCCCTTGGTCACTCTTGCAAGTATGCGGTTTATCTGTTATCAATACTTTCAAGAAGTAGTTTGGGGTCATCTATATCATTTCCTTCTCTTTAATTTCATTCATTTCTATTTTTATAGCTTTGTGACCTTTAGTTCCTGAGAAATTGTTGCAAAGCTTTGCTCTAGCTTCAAAATTCTGTGGTTCTATAAAAAGTTATCCTATGTTTAGAAGCCAATGGAACACTCATATAAACAGAAAATGGAGTGGGATGCTATTACTAATTTGGTGAACTTATTTTTTATGTAGAAACCTTTTATCCTAAATAATCACAACCAGACCATTTCATAGGGCCATCAGTAGACTTTAGCCTTGGAGGCAATCTACTTGGAAAGACACCTATTCTGCTATCCTGATAACATGATTTTTCTTAGTGACTTTTTAAAAACTGTACCATTTCATTTTGACAAGAGCTCAAATAGTCCACAAAATAGTATTTGAAATATGTTGCGCTCACAATTAAACACAATTACCTTAATTTCTTAGAAAGTATTTGTGAAAAGTTCACAATGCAATACACATTTTATATATTTTTAATTTTTACAATAACATTTATTTACTTTTGAGAGAGAGAAAGACACAGAGTATGAGCAGGGGAGGGGCAGAGAGAAGGGAAACACGGAATCTGAGGCAGGCTCCAGGCTCTGAGCTGTCAGCACAGAGTCCAATGTGATGCGAGCCTCGAACCCATGAACTGTGAGTTTACGACCCAAGCTGAAGTTGGACACCCAACCAACTGAGTCATCCAGGCGCTCTTGCAACACACAATTGTTTTAGACTCACACAGAAGATCACTAATCTACTTGGGATTTTGTGTTTTACTTTCTCCATTTTGTGAGTGGACCACTAACACAAAGTTATCTTAAAATCAGATAAAGCTAATGAAAAAGTGCATCAGTATTCTACTCTGCTTGCTTTGATAGTATTTTCTTAGTAAAATCCAATTCATGCCCTTGGTATTTTAACATTAAGTTAAGTTAAATTCTCAGTTAATAGACACACATAAAAATCACAGACTGAATTTTTACTTGTTTCAAGAGTTGGTTTTTGTTTGCTTATGTGATTGTTTAGTTGCCTGTTCAAAAATTCTTCTAGAATGAACTGGTATGAATACCAACGTTTATTCTTCCCTCTAAGCCTGGTCACATGATAAGTCATTTGGTCTAAACAAATGCTGCCGTCAAAGCTACCTGTTGGAAATATTTTAAGTTCCATACACATTTATTTTTTTAATTTTTAAGTTTATTTATTTATTTTTAAGAAAGAGAGGCAAAGGAAGAGAGAAAGGGGGACAGAGAATTGGAAGCAGGCCCTGTGCTGTCAGCAGAGAGCCCAGTGTGGGGCTCGAACTCACAAACCGTTAAGATCATGACCTGAGCCGAAGGCAGATACTTAACAGACTGAGCCACCCAGGTGCTCCAACTACAGAAATATAATGAAATAAATTCCAAAAAGAAAATAAGAACTTTCTGGAGAAAAGGTGTTTTATAGAATATAGTAACCTTGTGGAATATGGTAACCTTGACTGACAGCTATGACATTAGAATTTTGTCATCAGTTATAGCCTCCTTACACTTTTTAAAATTTATACTATATGAATTTGACATACTTTAGTTAATTTTTTAAAAAGGCTCTGATTAATTTATCTGCTTTTAAAATGTAAGTAAATTTGAGAAGAGGAAAATAATTATTCAAATGCTAGTGCTATATACAAGTGGTCAAACATGTAGGAAAAACTTTATTTTAAATACAAATCATACATTACTGAGATATGTTTTAGCCATGATTATTTTCATTCCAATGTGATCAATTTTACATTTCCTTCTTAACATGATTTCAAGAGCAACTTTCTACTTATTTCAAGGTCTGTAAATTGTTTAGTTCAATATCTCGTTCCCAGATATTTGTATCAAAATATGTCTGAGCTTGCACCTATATTTTCACATTAAATTAGACCATTAAACCTAACTTCAAATACCCAACTCAGTGATTCTTTTTCTCTGAGACTACCCAAATTCCTTTGCCACCAATTTTGAAGTCTTCTGGTTACAGTGAGAAGAATTTTGCCTACCAACAGACTATTTTAATAAGTCACATAAAGTACCCTGGAGAGAATCTGATTTCACACAGAACAGAGAATAAAGTCTCAATAGTGGTTGTTTCTTGATATCTCTGAGACAATAAATGATGTTTTAAAAGTAGTAATATCAAGATTTGGGGAGTTTTTACTTATAATTAACTTGCCATACCTTTGTGCAACCTGATAGGATTTTTACTTGATGGCAGATTTGTGTGACATAGTGGAACAAGCTGGGAAGAGAGTCAAATCCCATACCAAATCTTGCAATTATATAAGGACTCTCCTGGAAAAGAGTTCTCATTCTCATTCTTTTATAAGTACAATGCAGTATTATATTACCAGTATTTATATTTTATAAATAAAGCATAGAATGTCTTCTATCTTCCTGGTTTTTTTCTTTGAAAAATAAACAATAAATAACTTTCTCTAAGTACTGAGCCTCACGTGAGGCAATCTGTTAAAGGGCAGTCACAATAAAAAAAATAATAATAAAAACATTGCTTAGAAATACTTTCTTCTTTATGTCAAAATTTGTAGGTTTTTTCTCTTTATGTTACCAGAAACATAGAAGAATCTTGTATTAAGTGTTAATCTGCTTCTTCTGTTCTCGTCCACCTAACAGGTTAGTCTTTGATAATTGTATAAAATAAATTTTACTGAGGCTGATTATAATATGCCAAACAATAGATGCAAGCATGAGAAGAGAATATGAAGCAATAGCAGATGATGAATTTTTAAAAAATCAAAAAACATCCCTTTCATCTAAATGCCTAGGGGAGGGTGTGGGGAGAGAGAAAGGAAAGAATATTGCATTATCTACATGCAAAATAATGAAGTGGATGCTATCTTACAAAAATTAACTCAAATGGATTAAAAACCTAAATGTAAGACCAAAAACTATAAAACTCTTAGAAGAAAACATAGGGATAAAACTTGATGACATTGGATTTTACAAATATTTCTTTGATATGACACCAAAAGCACAGGTAACAAATTCAACATAAACAACACTACATCAACCTTAAAACCTTCATGCACATCGGAGGATAATCAACCAACTGAGAAAGAAACCTATGGAATGGGAGAAAATATTTGCGATCAGATATCTTATAAGGATTTAATACCCAGAATATATAAAAAGCCGCTACAACTCAACAACAAAAAACAAATAATCTGATTTTAAAATGGACAAAAAACTTGAATAGACATTTCTTTACATAAAATAAACAAATGGTTAAGAAACATATGAAGGGATCCTTAATATCACTAATCATTGAAGAAATGCCAACCAAATTGACAATAAGATAATACCTCACACCCATCAGGATGGCTAATATCAGAAGAACAGAAAATAACAAATGCTGGAGAAGATGTGGAAATATAGGAGCACTTGTGCACTGTTGGTGGGATTGTAAAAAGTGCAACCTCTATAGAAAACAATAAGCCAGTTTCTTAAAAAATTAAAATTACCATGTGATCCAGAAATCCTTACATTTCTAAAAGAAGTGAAAGCAGGGTCACAAAGAGATATTTGTACATCTACATTCATAGCAACGTTATTCACAGAAGCAATCCAAATCCAAACTCTATCACTGGACAAAGAGACAGACAAAATGTGGTATATACACTATATATGTACCCACACACATCTATACATATAACCTATGTATATACATACACGATGGAATGTTATTTAGACTTAAAAAGAATAGATACCCTTTTACATGCTGCAACATAGATAAACCCTGAGGACATTACACTAAGTGAAGTAACTAATCACAAAAAAAGTCTATACTACACGAGGCATCTAAAGTCGTCAAATTCATAGAAACAAAAAGTAGAATGGTAGTCACCTGTGGCTGTGGAGAGGAAGAAATAGGGGCATTTTTGCTCAACAGGAATCGTGTCAGTTTTGCAAGACGATAGGGTTCTAGAGCTCCGTTGCACTGCGCAGTAATGTGAATAGACTTAACGCTACTGAGCTATACACTTAAAAATGGTTAAGATGGTCAATTTTATGTCACGTGCTTTTTGTTTTTTGTTTTTACCGCAATTAAAAATTTTCAAGAGGTTTAATAACTCAACCCAAATTATGCCAAACTTTTCACTATTAAGAAAGAAGTGTTTGGGGCGCCTGGGTAACTCAGTTAAGCATCTGACTTCAGCTCAGGTCATGATCTCTCAGTTCACAAGTTCAAGCCCCACATCAGGCTCTGTGCTGAGAGCTCAGAGCCTGGAGCCTGCTTCAAGTTCCATGTCGCCCTCTCTCTCTGTACCTCTCCCACTTGTGCTCTGTCAATCTCTCTCTCTCAAAACTAAATAAACATTAAAAAATGGTTTCAAATGTGTTAAAAAATTAAGTCTTAACAAATTTTTGAAAGAAAAGTATAATTTCAAAGTGTTTAACAGAGGAAGTCAGTAACATACATGAAATTAAAGTTTGAAAAATCTGGGTATAGGTAATTGAGCAAACTGGAAAATGCCCACTTTATCCTAAGATATATCTACTTATATTTGGTTCCTGGAGAGTTAGAGCACAGTCATCTTTTGTTGTACAGTCTGATTAAAATTTTTATCATCTTTTGTTTCTGATATTTTTACTTTTTCCTGTTTTTTTTTTTTTTGCTTTTGTTTCTGTTTAAACAAATGTGCCCCGCAATGGTTCAATAAATAAGACAAATGCTGTGACTATAAAAGCTGCAGTTTGTAATATACCACATCTAGAACCCAGAACAAATGAATTAGACAGAAGTGGTCATTATTCTAATTAAACAATCAGGTAACATCACGACAAGTTGGTTTGCAGCATCAAAACTGTCCATTTAAGTCCTTTTTCTTAATGATCAGAGGCCTCATGTTTTCGCCTGCCTCCTCATCGTGTTTTGTGTGAGATCCATTACAGGACGGGAACTTTTTGGACCTCCAACAATGGCAAAACACAGCTTTATCTCCCAAAGCCTCCATGTCAAAATGTTTACTACCTTGGGGCTGTCTTTCTGGATGTGAGGTTTTACCATAGATTTGTTGTGATGATTTCTAACATCAAACCTTTTGTAGGCTAGATAATCAATCGCAGCTGTGTCAGGAGCAATGGTACCTGTTGCGATCTATTCAACTCGTACGAAGAAGTCAGACTCATGGCACCGTTGCCTGCAAGGTGTGTGTGCATGACCCTAAGAACAAACAGGCTCTCGTGGAAGCAGGGCTGGCGTAAAGGCGTGAAAAGTGGACTAAGCGCCTGGCAGACGCCGAGGTGGGCGGTAAGCACATGTGTGCTTCTGGTATTTTTAATTATCTAGCTATCCAGCTGTCTTTAACTTTCCAAGCACCCATCCATTCACCCATCCACGCATATGTAATTTTCCTCCTTCCTCGCCTTCCTTCCACCCTGCAATACCTGTAGGTGCTTACCATGGCCCTATGTTCCTAAACATTGTAATTCTCTAAGAACTTAAAGAATGTTGAAGGAAGGTCTCAAAGAATTTTTAGGAGTTACCATCATATTGATAAGCCTATGGACACATCTTGTACGTACCTGTCAAATCCCCCAGATGATAAGCAACAGCAAACGTGACTCCTCCTTTTCTCAGTCCGCGTGACAAAACGTAGCTGCCACCGCGTTTGCTGTTCTTCACACTAGTTGCAGTGTCGGGACAACTGCACAATTTCCACAGTGCTCTCTAGCAAATGTTTTGAAATTTACCCTCCAGAGACCATCTGCTATAAATGGGCTTCAGTGGAGTTAATGAATATTTTATTACTGTCTCGCCTTATTTTGGCTTAAAATGGAAAACATGGGTTAAGTGTAAAGTGTCAAATTAACAGAAATGCTTCACTGAACCATTCAGTCTCTGAAAAAGTTTTGTTAAGTATATGTGTGTATTTCGTGTAATCAGTTTACCAATGTGAATATATGCCAGGGAATACATGAATGACTCAATATGAAATTCCTAATACTTTCTAGGCATAATTTCTGGCACCATAAACACATCACTTTTGATTGATTTGAAATAAGGCAGTCATTGACTGGTTGAACGAATCTGATAGGTCATACGTTCTCTAGAAAGTCAAATGCCTTGAGAACATTTTCTGCAGTAAAGCTATTCACCACACACCATTTTTTCTGTTGTCACTATTTGATCATCCTTTGCTTTGTGACCGTGTAAAATAGTGCTGAATTTCTCAAGTTGTTCATTATTTGCCTATGGGAGAATTACTGTGGAGTCTGGGTCAAATTTGGGGCTTTAGCCTTCAAAATTCCTTCTTTCTAAAATAAAGAACCAACTATTAGTTGAACTATGTATAGTTACAAAACATCACACCTTTGCATTGCAGCAACAGTGTATATGTTTTCTATGGTTTTAAAAACAGATGAGCTGAAATACCAGGTGAGATTTGATGACTTCATGTTGCTCTGGTCACAAGATGCAGTTAAAAAATATCTACTGAAGATCTATGTGTCTGAGACAATGTTAAAATTTTCAGATATATCATCTCACTTTATCTCCCCAATTACAATGATTTATGAGAATGAATATCAGCTACACTTTACAGTTGAGAAGGTGATAGGTCAGTCACAGATCAGGATCTCACAGTGTGTGAGTTTGAGCCCCACATGAGGCTCTGTGCTGACAGTGCAGAGCCTGCTTGGGGTTTTCATTCTCTCTCCTTCTCACTCTGCCCCTCTCCCTCTCTCTGTCTCTCAAAAAATAAATAAATAGACTTATAAAAAATTACAAAAAAAAAAAAAAAAAGGAAGGGCCAAATAGTTTATCCAAGACCACCCACTTATAAATTGAGGTTTGGGTTAGTCTAACACAAAAGCCGATGTTTTGTGTTTTATCATGTGAACTCCAGCCCTTCATAGCCCTTCACACGAATACAGTTATTTTTAAATTAGAAAGATTAAAAATTCACTTTGCTTTTTGGGGCGCCTGGGTGGCGCAGTCGGTTAAGCATCCGACTTCAGCCAGGTCACGATCTCGCGCTCCGTGAGTTCGAGCCCCGCGTCGGGCTCTGGGCTGATGGCTCAGAGCCTGGAGCCTGTTTCCGATTCTGTGTCTCCCTCTCTCCCTGCCCCTCCCCCGTTCATGCTCTGTCTCTCTCTGTCCCCAAAATAAATAAACGTTGAAAAAAAAAAATTCACTTTGCTTTTTAAAAAGAAAAGGCAAAAGGAAGAAAAACTGTTTTTTAAAAAAACTTTTTCTGACTTTTTATTATGTGATAAACATTGTGTAAGATACTTTCAAATGCTTTGTACTGAATCCGTAAAATAAAAATTAGATTATTTCTATTGTAAATATAACAGGTATGGTTGGAATTATGAATTCTAGACTTCATTTCTAGTTAATATAATCCATATTTTTCTTAATTAGGTGGATAATAGATTTTTTTGACTTCAGGTAAACATCATAGATAATGGATGTTTTGCTTTTATTTAAAAAAAAAATTTTTAAGGTTTATTTATTTTTGAGAGAGAGCGCAAGAGAGTGTGCATGCTTGAGTGGGGGAGGGACAGAGATAGAGGTAGACACAGAATCTGAAGCAGGCTCCGGGCTCTGAGCTGTCAGCACACAGCCCAGCGTGGGGCTCAAACTCATGAACCGCTAGATCATGACCTAAGCTGAAGTTGGACGCTTAACTGACTGAGTCACCCAGAAGCCCCTGTTTTGCTTTTAGATATCAACAATTGCGACCCCCCCCTTTTTTTGCTAGATTTATTTATTTACTTACCAAATTTTCATTGCATACATATAATAGGCCAGGTACCCTTCTAGGTGCTGGAGATGGAAATAGAAACATCTACCCCTATAGAACTTACATTCTACCGAATTTTATCTCTAGAACCAACTCATACACTACCTGGAAAAATATTAGTTACAGGTAATATGCCTATTTGATAATCTTCACCTACCATTAGTTTGATTCAAGAGTTCAGGATCATCAAAACATCAAACTTAAATTGTATCTTAATCTGCCAATTGGTAAAACAATTTCTTCCTTTGGCTTTTTTTTTTTAATTTCAAGAAAATCATTAGAATAAAGTGCTCATATGTTTACCTGAAACAGACTTCCCTTCAGTCGACAAATAACATCAACAGCAAATTCTGAGACTGAGTAGGTGGCTATATTATTGAGCTTCTTTTAATTGTTTTTGGCAGTCATCTCTCTTATATTCCTTTGCTTTCTTATCCTTACCTCTATGCCTAAGGCCTAACACACCCACTTTATATGGGGGTTATCGCGTACCTTCTTACATTCATTCTTTTTTTTTCTATTCCTAGTGACATTTCTCCATTTCTCCATTATTTTCTTGCATCTGAATGCATGGAATGAAAAGTTTCAAAGTTGTTATGTGTGTGAAGGAGTCTTGTTTCTGTGGTTACAATGTTATCATATAATAATGTGATGTTTCAGGATATATATTAATCTGTTACAAGTTTCACTCAGGACTTAAAATTCATCATTACATATATAAACCGGTTGCCTTCATTCTCTGATTACTTGAACAGTTTAACAAGATGGAAAAGTACAGAAAATTAGAGGACATTGCCCCACAAAGTACAAATATTATACCCACCCTAGACAAAAGCAGGAAGTTCAGAAAAAAATGGGGGGGTAGATAATTTCCAAGAAAGCTATATAAATGCTTTTTCTTTAAGCTAAACACAGATGAGCATGAAAATAGAAACACTGTTATTAGGTAGAAAGCAGAATTTATTTAACCTTTTCTGGTTGTGGGTAATTGGCACAGAAAGGAAACTTTGATCCCACGACTTGTGGGTACAAGAGCTGGGGTTGTTTTCTTCTTGCCAGAGCCACGGCATCAAAGAAAGATGCTTAAAACATTTTTAAAAACATGTTCCTAGTAGTAGACTTACTTGCAGAATTGGAAAGCTTAGCCTGAAATTGCAGCACTTGCCTATCTCTGTGCATTAGAACACAGAAATAGAAACAGCTTATTATCTAGAATTATAATTGGCGAATATTCTAAACTTTTAAAATCAAAACTTTGAACAGCATGCTATTAGCTTATCAAGTTTCACTTGAGTAAGCAGTTGACATGAACTGGATTGGATCAACGTGCTAAGGGACATGGATGATGCTCATGGAATGACACAGAGCCGTATGAGTAAAGAGGAAACAGTTACCCCGGAACAGCCCCAGAGACATTGTGCCTAGTTACACCTTAACTAAAGATGATTATTACATCAGGCACTCCTTCCCTCTTTCCCTCCTTATTTCCTTCCTTCCTTCCTTATTTGGATTGCATAATTTATTAATATCTATACAATGTGATAGGTTTTAGAGATACAACAGTGAACAAAAACCACAGAATCTCCTCCTCAGAACTCACACCTTAGTTATTTATGTATATTTTTCATAGTTTGGTAATATCAGTATAGAGGTAGAGACTCTTTGCTACCTACCCCATATCCACTGAACCCTTTTTTCCTTTTAAAGAAATTTGGGGTGCCTGGGTGGCTTAGTCGGTTGAGTGTCTGACTTCAGCTCAGGTCATGATCTCACGGTTTGTGAGTTCAGGCCCTGCATCAGGCTCTGTGCTGACAGCTCGGAGACTGGAGCCTGCTTCGGATTCTGTGTCTCCCTCTCTCTCTGCCCCTCCCCTGCTCATGCTGTCTCTCTCTGTTTCTCAATAATAAATAAACATTAAAAAAATTTTTTTACATAAAGAAATCTCTGTTATTGAGGGTGCCAATGTAGACAGATAAAACATTGCCCATCTTTCCTTTAAAAGAGAGTTATCCAACAAAATGTAAGCAAAGGTCAATGGATGAGTTTCCCAGCAAACTTCTTTAACTGAGGGCTACATCCTTGTGCACTTTGTCCTTCTTCCTTCCTACTATATGGAACATGGATATGATGGCTGGAGCTGAAGCAGTTATTTAAAATCATGAGACAACTTGAACACGGAAACAATATTCTAAAAATGTAGAGGGGAAAAAAATCAAAGGAGCCTGATTTGGGCCAAAGTTCAGGAAAGCCTGCCTATGAATTTCCACTACATGAAAAATAAAGTATGTGCTTCTTACTTAAATTATTTCAGTTTTTAAAAATATGCCATTCTTTCTAATTATGACAGATACCCAAATATACATATATATGTATATGTGTATATATATGTATATGTACAAAAGACATAAATTCTAACACAAACACAAATTTATACACATATAATGAGATGTTATTCCAAATGTGGACTTGTTTATTTTCAGTCAAAACTTCCACAAACCCCTGCCATTCCAGCTTTAAAAGTTTTTCTGTTGAAAGACTGCTTGAAATGTTTTGAGGAAAGATGCCCAACTAGAGAAACTGGTTGGCCATTCTATGCAATTTTTGGTATTCAGAAGGGATAAACTAGTCAAGAGGAGGAGCCCCTTACCCACTGAAGTTCAAGATAAGCTACTCCTGTTATGACATCTACATTTGCTTTGATTTCAGTTCTACCATTTTCTAAATTCTTAGAGCGTATCTTCTATGTCATCAAATTCATTGTTGAATTAACCGCCTTTTAGTAATTGTCATTGTTTATAGGTATCTTCTCTCTTCAGTAAAATTACCCTTGCAAAGAAGAATAGTATCTCTTCATGTTATGTTAGCCACCAGGCTGAGACTAGGACAAGCTATTCAAGTATTAACTAGGTGATCGTATGACATGGTATTTTGATTTGGAATATTTAAGGTTTCTTTGTGGTTTGTTTTTTTGTTTTTTTGTTTTTTTTTAAAGGGTGCTTGGGGAAAACCTGGGTGGCTCAGGCAGTTAAGCCTCTGATTCTTGGTTTCGACTCAGGTCATGATCTCATGGTTTGTGAGATCAGGCCTTGCACTTGGTTCCACACTGGTGGTGCAAAGCCTGCTTGGGATTCTCTCTCTCTCTCTCTCTCTCTCTCTCTCTCCCCACACACACACTCCACACACGCACATGTGCACACTCTATCCCTCTCTATCAAAATAAAATAAACTTTTAAAAAATGTTAAAAGGTATTTATATGAGCACTTCTTATAAGATAAATGTTTTCTTTTTTTAAATATTTATTTCTTTTTGAGAGAGAGAGAGAGAGAGAGACAGAGCCTGAGCAGGGCAGGGGCAGAGAGAGAGGGAGACACATAATCTGAAGCAGGCTCCAGTCTCTGAGCTGTCAGCACAGAGTCCAATGCAGGGCTGGAACACATGAACCGTGAGATCATGACCTCAGCTGAAGTCAGACACTTAACCCACTGAGCCACCCAGGTGCCCCAAGATAAGGGTTTTCTGAAAACACATAAAAGTTTCATCTCTTGTTACAACCTACAAGAGCATTTTTAGAAGAATGTCTTTCGGGGACACCTCAGTGACAAGTTTAGTGATAATAGTCAATAGGCTGCTCTTCCATTCTTTCATTCAGCATATCTTTCTTGAGGACCCTCTACCCAGCAAGCATTGATCTAAGCTGGAGGGGAGGGGAGGGGTGAGACGGATGGGATGGTAGTAAGGCAAAAACTGCACCACAAAGAACTATTCTAACTGGAAAATCAGACTACAAACAAGTATTTCGAATGTATAATATAATTCTATATCATGAGAATAAAAAGTTCTCGAAATAATTTAAAGCAGAATGGTAGAAAAGAAAATGATAGGAAGAACTATTTTTCCATGTGGAGGTAGCAAAGCCAACAAAATGAAGCTCTGGAAAATGGCTTGCAGGTCCCCAGTTAGAGATGCCCTGGGTTTATCCCAGAAATAGCCAGAAGTCTAGTATGTCTGTACAGCCATGAGTGAGGCGTAGTGCTACGGGAGGGGCACCCAGAGAGAGGCAGGGAACAGATTGCTCAAGATTTCGGGGGTGAAAGTAAGAGTTTGCATTGTACTCCAAAGGTAATGGTAAGTGACCAGAAAGTTTTAATCAGGGCAATGCATTATCAGATTTACATATTAAATTGTTCTTCTGGCTACAAGATAAAGGACAGAGTGTTTCAGATGCTGAAAGGAAACTGAGAGACCAGGTAGTAGATGACAAAGGAAGAAAGAATGTGGAGAGGACTAAGGAGAGTAGTGTTGAGAAGTTAAAAGGGGCGACATTCAGCAAATACTCAGCTAGTAGAACTGAGAAGACTTGCTGATGTAGGCGATGTGGTGGCAATATTTTGGTTAGAGTCAACATATAGAGCAGATGAAATCCAGAGTGACAATATAACGCACTGAGGTACTCAATAAAATGTTCTCATTTCATCCAGAGAGAACAAAGCTTTCCTTAAAACATTTTGCCTTTCAACTGTCACTGGATAAAGGGAGTCAGAGAATACTATTAAGAATTCTTATTGGCGGTGAGTATTTCTTTTAAGTGGCTAATCAGGAGGTAGAGGGAGAAAAAATAAAGAATGATAAGTTGTAGGATGATCATTATTTTGTAAACAATGTAAACGATCTGGATTCTAAATTATAAATGTTGAATATTGCTACTTTTATTTTGCCTCAGACCTTCACTTTGTCCCCTGGCAACTGCCAATTTTAATTATAGTAAGAAAATTTTTTTTTTAAATTGACAACTTAAAAATGTATAAAACCAGATTGGATAAGTTGAAAGTGCTCAGTAGGATGCTAGGTATATTTTATTTTTGAGTTATTGGGTACCATCAGAAAGATAGACATTCAGAGGAAGGAGCACATACCAGAAAATTGACAGCTTTGCGAATGGCTTGAAAGGTAGGAGAAAGATATATTTTAAAGAATACCAGAGAAAAGGAGTGAAACCTCCCAAATGTAGAGAACTTGGTGATTAAGTGTGTCGTCAATAGCTTCTGACAGTAGGCATGCAGTGAGACTTTGGGTATTTCACACACTGGCACTTTTGCACCACACAGATAAACACAAATCAACTATTTTGCTCACTGAGTTTGATGAGTTTATTCCATTTCCTCTATAGTCAACACTACTAGGATTTAATGGTATTTATTGTTGATTCCACTGGGAATCTGGAATCCAACCTATCTGGAATATAGCTGATTTGTGACAGATCACAGTGAGAGGTGAATCCACCGGTGATGGATAGGTAGGCAGGTAGGTAGGTAGACAGGCACTGGGGCCACTGTGGCCAGATTGTTGTATCCAAAGAAGGTGAAAATATTTTCTATGCCCTTGTGTAAAATTCCCAGTTTATTTTTATACGATAGCTCTTACTTAGACAGTCTTTTCAATTTTAGAAATTAAAAACCAAAAAGGAACTGATGAACAAAATAACTTCACAGAAATCATTTTGGAAGCACTCAAATTTTAACACTCAATTCTCATTAAAAGTCTTAATGTGGGAAACTTCTAAAAGTGAATCAAGATCAAATGATATCAGCAGTAACAGTTTTTGCCAAGATAAAGCCTGACCTTTCTAACTTAAGCTAGGTTATCAGGTTCACAGGAGAGAATAATGGAACTTGTCGTTGGAACTAGTAGTTAGCAATTAGGGACTGTGCATTATAATAATTTCATTTAGCATTTGAACAACTTTAAGATGTGATTATTATCTCCTTTTCATAAGATAAAGAAACAGAGATTCAAAAAGATAAATATTATCTGGGACTTGTAAAGAAAAAGTAAATGGTGGAACAGTGATTTACACTCACCCTTTTTGTGGTATTCCTACACCCTTCTTGCAGTAGGGAATCTTCATTGGACTGAAAGGAATGGTTAGAAGGTAAATTTCAGCTCCTAAAAAGGAAGCACCTTCTATCTATTAAACACTCTTCAAGCAAAACAGACTTTCTCAGGAGATCTCTTCCGGCTGCAAGATCATATGAGTCTACTATGATATTCTATAATTATGATAAAATAAACTAAGAATGGGATTTTTATCATGCAATTCAATGTATTATAAAAAAAGAGTCAGGTAGGTATATATCACTCTTAACAGCACCCGGGGAAGGCAAGGAAAGATGGGTCCGTAACCCCTTCACCACTGTGCGACTACACCAGACTGATGCTGTTCATCTTTAGTTGCCTTGCAGGGCAATAAGGGAAGACACCAGAGTTGGACTGTGAGTACCAGCCACAGGGAGCTACACATGAATTAATTCATGTTTGTCCAGATCAACCAGTAAGAGAAAACTCCACCAGAGTTTTGTGGGGTCACAACTGCCAACCTTATCTTCTCCAACTTTTGAAATAGAGATCTGATATTTACTTCGCATCTTCACAAAAGCATACTCTGTCTTCTGAAGGAAACTGACATGAAATTACCTGGCTAGTAATTAGCCAAACAAAATTGGCCTGGCTAGTGACTCAAGGTACTCTGGATTGTTTTGAATCCAATATAAATTTATTTAAGAGGGAAAAAAAATGCTACTCTAATCTAACCACAAATGTCCTTATCACATAGATACTTCTCATTCAGCTGATGCATTAGAACCATACCAGTTATATTCCTATTTCTTGAGAAGTTGCACTTTATCTAATTTGTTTACATTTTGACCTTCGCCAATAGTTCTGATCAATTTATTTGTAACTGTTACATTCATACATAAATAGAAGCTATAGCTCTACCATTAAATAATATCTACTTAAATTTCAGGTATTATGGCTACTGATAGTGACAAGAAAATTAACAGAAATCTGAAATATATCTCAAGATGCTATGAAATATATTTGCCTCTGCCCTTCAACTTCAGATAAACTGTGCTTTATATCTTCATTATTAATGCATATTATCTGACATGAATATTAAAATACGAGCATTTACAGAAGAAATATAAACTGCATTTACTACCAACATTGGCAGGGATGTGCAGGAACTAGAACTTGCTTACACTGTTGGAAGAAATATAAAATGGTTCAACCACTTTGGTAAATAGTTTTGAAGTTTCTTAAAATTTTAAATATACATCTACCAAATGATCCATTCATTCCACCCTGACTATGCACTCAGGGTGTAAACATACCCATCTGTCAAAGATTTATACGCAAGTGTTCATAGCAGCTTCATTTTTTATAGCCCCAAACTGGAAACAACACAAATGTCCATCCACAGGTGAAGAGATAAACAAATGTGGAGGATGCATATTATGAAATACTATTCAACAATTAAAAGGAATGAATTATTGATGTGTGCTACAATCTGGGTGAATCCCAAAATTATGCTTAGCGAAAGCAGTACATACTGTAGGATTACAGTTTTATGAAATGAGAAAAAAATATGCAAACTAATTTATAGTGGCAGAAAGCAGATCAATGGTTGCCTGGGTAACCAGGTGGGGAAAAGGAGGGATTACCAAGTAACCCAAGGAAATTTTGAGGAGTGAGGGATATGTTCATGATCTTGGTTTTGGTGACATTTTAATGGGTTAATATATATTTCAAAACTTATATTCTACTCTTCTAATATGTAAAGTTTATTATATGTCCATTATATCTTTTTTTTCAATATATGAAATTTATTGTCAAATTGGTTTCCATACAACACCCAGTGCTCATCACAAAAGGTGCCCTCCTCAATACCCATCACCCACCCTCCCCTCCTTCCCACCCCCCATCAACACTCAGTTTGTTCTCAGTTTTTAAGAGTCTCTTATGCTTTGGCTCTCTCCCACTCTAACCTTTTTTTATTTTCCTTCCCCTCTCCCATGGGTTTCTGTTAAGTTTCTCAGGATCCACATAAGAGTGAAAACATATGGTATCTGTCTTTCTCTGTATGGCTTATTTCACTTAGCATCACACTCTCCAGTTCCATCCATGTTGCTACAAAGGGCCATATTTCATTCTTTCTCATTGCCATGTAATACTCCGTTGTGTATATAAACCACAATTTCTTTATCCATTCATCAGTTGCTGGACATTTAGGCTCTTTCCATAATTTGGCTATTGTTGAGAGTGCTGCTATAAACATTGGGGTACAAGTGCCCCTATGCATCAGTGCTCCTGTATCCCTTGGGTAAATTCCTAGCAGTGCTATTGCTGGGTCATAGGGTAGGTCTATTTTTAATTTTCTGAGGAACCCCCACACTGTTTTCCAGAGTGGCTGCACCAATTTGCATTCCCACCAACAGTGCAAGAGGGTTGCCGTTTCTCCACATCCTCTCCAGCATCTATAGTCTCCTGATTTGTTCATTTTGGCCACTCTGACTGGTGTGAGGTGATATCTGAGTGTGGTTTTGATTTGTATTTCCCTGATAAGGAGTGACGTTGAATATCTTTTCATGTGCCTGTTGGCCATCCGGATGTCTTCTTTAGAGAAGTGTCTATTCATGTTTTCTGCCCATTTCTTCACTGGATTATTTGTCTTTTGGGTGTGGAGTTTGGTGAGCTCTTTATAGATTTTGGATACTAGCCCTTTGTCCGATATGTCATTTGCAAATATCTTTTCCCATTCTGTTGGTTGCCTTTTAGTTTTGTTGGTTGTTTCCTTTGCTGTGCAGAAGCTTTTTATCTTCATAAGGTCCCAGTAATTCATTTTTGCTTTTAATTCCCGTTCCTTTGGGGATGTGTTGAGTAAGAGATTGCTACAGCTGAGATCAGAGAAGTCTTTTCCTGCTTTCTCCTCTAGGGTTTTGATGGTTTCCTGTCTCACATTTAGGTCCTTTATCCATTTTGAGTTTATTTTTGTGAATGGTGTGAGAAAGTGGTCTAGTTTCAACCTTCTGCATGTTGCTGTCCAGTTCTCCCAGCACCATTTGTTAAAGAGACTGTCTTTTTTCCATTGGTGTTCCTTCCTGCTTTGTCAAAGATTAGTTGGCCATACATTTGTGGGTCTAGTTCTGGGGTTTCTATTCTATTCCATTGGTCTATGTGTCTGTTTTTGTGCCAATACCATGCTGTCTTGATGATAACAGCTTTGTAGTAGAGGCTAAAGTCTGGGATGGTGATGCCTCTTGTTTTGGTCTTCTTCAAAATTACTTTGGCTATTCGGGGACTTTTGTGGTTCCATATGAATTTTAGGATGGCTTCTTCTAGTTTCGAGAAGAATGCTGGTGCAATTTTGATTGGGATTGCATTGAATGTGTAGATAGCTTTGGGTAGTATTGACATTTTGACAATATTTATTCTTCCAATCCATGAGCAGGGAATGTCTTTCCATTTCTTTATATCTTCTTCAATTACATTCATAAGCTTTCTATAGTTTTCAGCATACAGATCTTTTACGTCTTTGGTTAGATTTATTCCTAGGTATTTTATGCTTCTTGGTGCAATTGTGAATGGGATGACTTTCTTTATTTGTCTTTCTGTTGCTTCATTGTTAGTGTATAAGAATGCAACTGATTTCTGTACATTGATTTTGTATCCTGCAACTTTGCTGAATTCATGTATCAGTTCTAGCAGACTTTTGGTGGAGTCTATCGGATTTTCCATGTATAGTATCATGTCATCTGCAAAAAGTGAAAGCTTGACTTCATCTTTGCCAATTTTGATGCCTTTGATTTCCTTTTGTTGTCTGATTGCTGATGCTAGAATTTCCAACACTATGTTAAACAACAGCGGTGAGAGTGGGCATCCCTGTCGTGTTCCTGATCTCAGGGAAAAAGCTCTCAGTTTTTCCCCATTGAGGATGATGTTAGCTGTGGGCTTTTCATAAATGGCTTTTATGATCTTTAAGTATGTTCCTTCTATCCCGACTTTCTCAAGGGTTTTTATTAAGAAAGGGTGCTGAATTTTGTCAAAGGCCTTTTCTGCATCGATTGAAAGGATCATATGGTTCTTATCTTTTCTTTTATTAATGTGATGTGTCACGTTGATTGATTTGCGAATGTTGAACCAGCCCTGCATCCCAGGAATGAATCCCACTTGATCATGGTGAATAATTCTTTTTATATGCTGTTGAATTCGATTTGCTAGTATCTTATTGAGAATTTTTGCATCCATATTCATCAGGGATATTGGCCTGTAGTTCTCTTTTTTTACTGGGTCTCTGTCTGGTTTAGGAATCAAAGTAATACTGGCTTCATAGAATGAGTCTGGAAGTTTTCCTTCCCTTTCTATTTCTTGGAATAGCTTGAGAAGGATAGGTATTATCTCTGCTTTAAACGTCTGGTAGAACTCCCCTGGGAAGCCATCTGGTCCTGGACTCTTATTTGTTGGGAGATTTTTGATAACCGATTCAATTTCTTGACTGGTTATGGGTCTGTTCAAGCTTTCTCTTTCCTCCTGATTGAGTTTTGGAAGAGTGTGGGTGTTTAGGAATTTGTCCATTTCTTCCAGGTTGTCCAATTTGTTGGCATATAATTTTTCATAGTATTCCCTGATAATTGTTTGTATCTCTGAGGATTGGTTGTAATCATTCCATTTTCATTCATGATTTTATCTGTTTGGGTCATCTTCCTTTTCTTTTTGAGAAGCCTGGCTAGAGGTTTGTCAATTTTGTTTATTTTTTCAAAAAACTAACTCTTGGTTTCGTTGATCTGCTCTACAGTTTTTTTAGATTCTATATTGTTTATTTCTGCTCTGATCTTTATTATTTCTCTTCTTCTGCTGGGTTTAGGCTGCCTTTGCTGTTCTGCTTCTAGTTCCTTTAGGTGTGCTGTTAGATTTTGTATTTGGGATTTTTCTTGTTTCTTGAGATAGGCCTGGATTGCAATGTATTTTCCTCTCAGGACTGCCTTTGCTGCGTCCCAAAGCGTTTGGATTGTTGTATTTTCATTTTCGTTTGTTTCCATATATTTTTTAATTTCTTCTCTAATTGCCTGGTTGACCCACTCATTCTTTAGTAGGGTGTTCTTTAACCTCCATGCTTTTGGAGGTTTTCCAGTCTTTTTTCTGTGGTTGATTTCAAGCTTCATAGCATTGTGGTCTGAAAGTAAGCATGGTATAATTTCAATTCTTGTAAACTTATGAAGGGCTGTTTTGTGACCCAGTATATGATCTATCTTGGAGAATGTTCCATGTGCACTCGAGAAGAAAGTATATTCTGTTGCTTTGGGATGCAGAGTTCTAAATATATCTGTCCAGTCCATCTGATCCAATGTCTCATTCAGGGTCCTTGTTTCTTTATTGACCGTGTGTCTAGATGATCTATCCATTTCTGTAAGTGGAGCGTTAAAGTCCCCTGCAATTACCACATTCTTATCAATAAGGTTGCTTATGTTTATGAGTAATTGTTTTATATATTTGGGGATCCCATATTTGGCACATGGACATTTATGACTGTTAGCTCTTCCTGATGGATAGACCCTGTGATTATTATATAATGCCCTTCTTCATCTCTTGTTACAGCCTTTAATTTAAAGTCTAGTTTGTCTGATATAAGTATGGCTACTCCAGCTTTCTTTTGGCTTCCACTAGCATGATAAATAGTTCTCCATCCCCTCACTCTCAATCTAAAGGTGTCCTCAGGTCTAAAATGAGTCTCTTGTAGACAGCAAATAGATGGGTCTTGTTTTTTTATCCATTCTGATACCCTATGTCTTTTGGTTGGCGCATTTAATCCATTTACATTCAGTGTTATTATAGAAAGATACGGGTTTAGAGTCATTGTGATGTCTGTATGTTTTATGCTTGTAGCGATGTCTCTGGTACTTTGTCTCACAGGATCCCCCTTAGGATTTCTTGTAGGGCTGGTTTAGTGGTGACGAATTCCTTCAGTTTTTGTTTGTTTGGGAAGACCTTTATCTCTCCTTCTATTCTAAATGACAGACTTGCTGGATAAAGGATTCTCGGCTGCATGTTTTTTCTGTTCATCACATTGAAGATCTCGTGCCAATCCTTTCTGGCCTGCCAAGTTTCAAAAGAGAGATCAGTCAGGAGTCTTACAGGTCTCCCTTTATATGTTAGGGCACATTTATCCCTTGCTGCTTTCAGAATTTTCTCTTTATCCTTGTATTTTGCCAGTCTCATTATGATATGTTGTGCAGAAGATCGATTCAAGTTACGTCTGAAGGGAGTTCTCTGTGCCTCTTGGATTTCAATGCCTTTTTGCTTCCCCAGTTCAGGGAAGTTCTCAGCTATTATTTCTTCAAGTACACCTTCAGCACCTTTCCCTCTCTCTTCCTCCTCTGGGATACCAATTATGTGTATACTATTTCTTTTTAGTATATCACTTAGTTCTCTAATTTTCCCCTCTACTCCTGGATTTTTTTATCTCTCTTTTTCTCAGCTTCCTCTTTTTCCATAATTTTATCTTCTAGTTCACCTATTCTCTCCTCTGCCTCTTCAATCCGAGCCGTGGTCATTTCCATTTTATTTTGCATCTCGTTTAAAGCGTTTTGCAGCTCCTCCTGACTGTTCCTTAGTCCCTTGATCTCTGTAGCAAGAGATTCTCTGCTGTTCTCTATACTGTTTTCAAGCCCAGCGATTAATTTTATGACTATTATTCTAAATTCACTTTCTGTTATATTATTTAAATCCTTTTTTGATCAGTTCATTACCTGTTGTTATTTCCTGGAGATTCTTTTGAGGGGAATTCTTCCATTTGGTCATTTTGGATAGTCCCTGGAGTGTTGCTGACCTGCAGGGCACTTCCCCTGTGCTGTGGCATATAACTGGAGTTGGTGGGCAGAGCTGCAGTCAGACCTGATGTCTGCCCCCAGCCCACCACTGGGGCCACAGTCAGACTGGTATGTGCCTTCTCTTCCCCTCTCCTAAGGGCAGGATTCACTGTGGGGTGGCATGGCCAGTCTGGGCTACTTGCACACTGCCAGGCTTGTGGTGCTGGGGATCTGGCGTATTAGCTGGGGTGGGTAGGCAAGGTGCATGGGGGCAGGAGGGGCACTCTTAGCTCGCTTCTCCTTAGGTGGTCCACTTCAGGAGGGGCCCTGTGGCGGCGGGAGGGAATCAGACCCGCTGCCAGAGGGGTGGCTCCGCAGAAGCACAGCGTTGGATGTTTGTGCGGAGCAAGCAAGTTCCCTGGCAGGAACTTCCCTGGCAAGTTCCCCGCCAAACGGAGCTCTGTCCTCCCAGGGCTCAGCAACTCTCCCTCCCTTTGTTCTCCAGCCTTCCCGCTTTCCGAGCAGAGCTGTTCACTTATGACCTCCCACATGCTAAGTCCCGCTTGCTGTCGAACACACTCCATCCGGCCCATCCACTTTTGCAAGCCAGACTCGGGGGCTCTGCTTGTCCGGCAGGCCGCCCCTCTGCCCCAGCTCTCTCCCACCAGTCTGTGGAGCGTGCACTGCCTCTCTGCCCTTCCTACCCTCTTCCGTGGGCCTCTCATCTGGCTTGGCTCCGGAGAATCCGTTCTGCTAATCCTCTGGCGGTTTTCTGGGTTATTTAGGCAGGTGTAGGTGGAATCTAAGTGATCAGCAGGACGCGCGGTGAACCCAGTGTCCTCCTATGCCGCCATCTTCCCCTATGTCCATTATATCCTAGTGAAGTTAATAACAAAGTACCTTACATAATAGAGCTGCTTCGTTTTGAACAAAAATATTTATACTTAAGTCAAGGCTCATAGTAATATTCAAGAAGTCTTCTTAGAATTTAGTTAATATATTCAGAATACTACTTTTCAAAAAATGATGCAAAATGCCAAACAACTGAATATGTGAATATGTGTCACTCTGACAATATTCTCTTGTCTTTCTCTAATACCATTTTTTTTCAAAGAGAGAGAGGGAGAGAGGGATGAGGGGTTGAGACAAACAGAGAGAGAGTCTCAAGTAGGCTCCACACTAAGCATGGAGCCCCACATGGGACTTTATCCCAGGATGCTGGGATCATGACCTGAACCAATCAAGAGTCGGATGCTCGACCAACTGAGCCACCCAGGCACTCCCCTATTGCCAAATTTCAATTATAAAATTCATATAATTGTTTCAGGTAGCTAATCTTAGAGATATACAAATGAAAAAAAAACCTTACATTGATAAGTTTTACCTCAGTTCACATTGGATATTATATTTGGTCCATGGTTAGCTTCATTTTAGTTCTACCTCTATTAAAAAGCGAAATGGACTTTTACAATGAAAACTAACCTCCTTTATAATGAAATCTGAATCTGCCACTCTCAGTCATTGCTGTTTACAGTGTTAAGTTACCCAAGCCCCAGTAAGGCATCATGTAGCGATAATAGTCACTTTGGACCATACTCACCTCCATGAACAATGGAATTGTACTCTAGAAAATGTCTTCATTTAATGCTCAACCATGCTGTGCTTCAGAATGAGGACACTTTTTTATTCAGTACTAATCTACCCCTTTTCCAGTAGTAGCTTCAGTACTATCATGTATCTTTCTCTTTAATGATGAAAAAAAAAACACTTTGTTTGTTTGTATTGCTAATGTTCTTTGTCATCTACATATTGTACTAGGTCATCCCAAGTTCAGTTCTAATTGGATGCAGTGATACTTGCTATTAAAATACATTGTGAAAGGAGCCACACTACATAGGTTAGTATTTAGCTGTAGTTCCCATTTGTATGTAAGAATCTGCTTTGTTCCCAGCATTTACTATTTTCAGACAGAAACTCAGTAGGGAGTTTCAAGTCTTCTAATACTTTGATATCCCACTGAGAAGCTGTGTGATACAGGTAGGATTAAATATCCAAATCCTGTCTGTGAGAAAGTTTCTTTTTTCCGAGCATTAAAAAAGGTCAATTGATAACCACTTAAGAACTCTGGCTATCCCCAGGGACCTCCTTATTTAATAACGTATTCAGGAGAGAGGGAATATAGCCCACCTAAAGGTTGAAAGCATGAACTTAAGGGCAGGGCCAGCTTCATGAGCACTGACAACCTATGCAGTCACACAGTGCCCTGCACTTAGAGGGTCCTATGTTTGTTTTAATGCTCTTCTTTTGCCTCTTGAGGCTCAATAATTGTTGAACAGGGGACCCCACATTTTTATCTTTTTTTTCTTCCAAGATTGTATTTAAATTCAAGTTAGTTAAGATATAACATATAGTGTCATATTGGTTGCAGGAGTAGAGTTTAGTGATTCCTCACTTAACATGTAACACCCAGTGCCCACCCCAACGAGGGCTGTTCTTAATACTCACCACCCATTTAACCCATACCCTTGCCCACCTCTCTTCCAGTAACCCTCAGTTTGTTCACTATAGTTAAGAGTCTTTTATGGTTTGTTTCCTTCTTCATTTTACCTTCATTTTTCCTTCCCTTCCCCAAAGTTCATCTGTTTTGTTTCTTAAATTCCACATATGTGTGAAATCATATGCTGTCTTTCTCTGACTGACTTATTTCACTTAGCATAATACATTCTAGCTCTATCCACATCATTGCAAAGGGCAAGATTTCATTCTTTTTGATGGTTGAGTAATAGTCTATTGTGTATATATATACCACCTCTTCTTTATCCATTCATTAGCCAATGGATATTTGGACTCTTTCCATAATTTGGCTATTGTTGATAGAGCTACTGTAGACATTGTGGTGCATGTACCCCTTTGAATCAGTATTTTTGTATCTTTTAGATAAATATGTAATAGTCAAATAGCTAAGTCATAGGGTAGTCCTATTTTTTACTTTTTGAGGGACCTCCATACTGTTTTCCAGAGTGTCTGTATCTGTTTGCATTTCCATCAATAGTGTAAGAGGATTCCACTTTCTCCACATCCTTGCCAGCATCTTTAATTTGCCAAGTTATTAATTTTAGCCATTCTGACAGGTGTGAGGCAGTATCTCATTGTGGCTTTGATTTGTATTTCCCTAATGATGAGCGATGTTGAGCATTTTTTTCATGTGTGTGTCCACCCATTTGTATGTTTTCTTTGGAGAAATGTCTTTTCAAGTCTTCTGCCCATTTATTAACTGGATTATTTATTTTTGGGTGTTGAGTTTGGTAAGATCTTTATAGATTTTAGATAGTAGCCCTTTATCCAATATGCCATTTTCACATATCTTCTTCTATTCCATAGGCTGCCTTTTACTTTTGTTGATTGTTTCCTTCAGCTTTGCAGAAGCTTTTTATCTTGATGAGGTCCCAATAGTTCAATTTTGTTTTTGTTTCCCTTGCCTCCAGAGACATGTCTAGTAAGAAGTTGCTACTGCTGAGGTCAAAGAGGTTGCTGCCTGTGTTTTCCTTTGGCATTTTGAGGTTTCCTGTCTCATACTTAGGTCTTTCATCTATTTTGAATTTATTTTTGTGTGTGGTGTAAGAAGGTGGCCCAGTTTCATTCTTTTCCATGTCACCATCCAGTTTTCCCAGCACCATTTGTTGAAGAGACTTTTTTCCATTTCATATTCTTTCCTGCTTGGTTAAAGATGAGTTGGCCATACAGGTGTGGGTCCATTTTTGGGTTCTTTGTTCTGTTCCATTGATCTATGTGTCTATTTTTGTGCCAGTACCATACAGTCTTGATGATTACAGCTTTGTAATACAGCTTGAAGTCTGGAATTGTGATGCTTCCTGCTTTGCTTTGTCAACATTAATTTGGCTCTTTTCTGGTTCCATACAAATTTTAGGATTATTTGTTCTAGCTCTGTGAAAATTTTTGATAGGGATTGCATTGATTGTATAGATTGCTTTGGGTAATATAGACATTTTAACAATATTTGCTCTTCCAATCCATGAGCATGGAATGTTTTTCCATTTCTTTGTGTCTTCTTCAACTTCTTTCAGAAGAGTTCTATAGTTTTCAGACTATAGATCTTTAGACAGGCTTCTTCTTGACTCTAGGTTTTCTGACATCCTTTCTCTTAGAGCATTGAGTTTCACAAACGAAATTCTAAGTTCTTTTTCTGCCTTTTCAAGATATAAAACTTCCTCCAGACTTTTACCAATTTTACAACACAGGAATGTCTTTCTCAAGGACCTGAGAGCCAACACATTGAAATGTAAGCATCAAAGGATGTAGCACCTCTATATCCCATCATTGGTGAGAAGGTAGAGCATAACTTCAATATGCAACAATTTAAAAACACACATTACCTACTCACATTAACCAACATTCCCACTATTATCCCACAGAATTTTTTTTCACTGACTTACACCAGCACTTAAAAATCCTCTGCTTTCCCCCGAGTGGAGTTGAGTTCAATCTCTCTCCCTTACTGCAATAGTCTTAAAGAAATTTTTCCATGCTTATTTTCTCTGACACTAAAAACCCTTTAAGGGTTTATGACTATTTAAAAGAGTGTCCAAGCAACCAAGCGGGGTGGATTCATATCCTAGCCACACCATTTATTATCTAGGTGTGCTTGAGCAACTATCCTAACCCCTCCGAGTCCTGGTTTCCTCATTTATATGTTAGTAATATTAATAGTACCTATCTTACAGAGTTCTTATGTGAAATAAATGACATAGCCATTTATAATTCTTATCCAATTTAAGCTTGGCTAAATAAATATTAGCCATAAACAAATATCTCAATAAATCCTAGCTATTAATATTAGTCACAGCATAAAATTGACATATTTTTTGGTCTCAGTTGATAACTCAGGCCCTTTTCAACTCTTGTTGTGACTACTAGAAGTTTCTGATTTCCTTTTCAAATCTATAGTCTTGCCCACCCCCCTCAATCCTCAACACAGAAGCATTCTAGAATGTAAGCTTCTATTATTTTTCCCATTTGTATTACCCCTCAAAGTTCTCCCATTACTATGAGGATTAAGTTCGTAATCCTGAGAATGACATTCAAAGGATACCCAGGTCCAGCCCTGGCCAACTCTCCAGCCTCTTGTCTTGTGACCCTCCCCCTCACCCCACACACTCACATCTATCTGTACCCATCCCCTCATCATTCAAGACTTCTGGAGGGTCCTGGCAACACAGCCCTATCAACTCTGTAGCTCCCACCACTCTGTGTGCTGGGAAACCCTTCCTTTTCTTATCTTCCACACAAGGAGCATGCATTCTTCGAGACTCAAGTGCCAACTCCCCCTGTGAAGTCTTATGTTTGTTCATTTTTGTACTGATTTCATTTATGTTTTAATTTAACCTAACTTTATTGCATAATATTCACAAAACTAGTTTACTTAACATGTCTCTCGGTTTTCATATCCTTTATGGAAGGTAATCATTGTTAAGAGTTTGGCGTTCTTTTTCTTTTTAGTGCATTTGTAAACATTAATACACAAAGACATACTCGATATGTTTTTTAAAAACAAGTATGATCATACTGAACATACCATTCTGAAACCTGCTCCTTTTTTAAAACACTATTTCATGGGTGATCCAGTTTACTTCTACAAGAACCCTATAAAATAGAAGGCAATATTAACTCCCATTTTCCAGCTGAGAAAACATGTCCAGAGAAGTTAACTCTATTGCTTAATTCACATGGATAGTAAAAGGCAGAGGTGAATACAAAATAACACAGGTAGAGATAGATGACCAACTCCAAAGAGAATGAGAAGTAGTCATCAGATAAAGGTCCAAATTTGACATCTTAGCAGTGGAAGGGTTTAAGGCCTGAGTAAGCTTCAACAGAAACACTGCTGGAGGCAACAGAGAAGGACAAGGAACTTAAGGAATCTTAAAATCTCCATTCTCATGGAGAAGGTGGTAGGCGCAGGGAAGGCTGAGTTCAGTTTGGGTTTATGGAACTATGTGTGTTTGCTTCTTTATTTAGGAAACTGGGAGGAATGGTATGGAAAGTATGGCTACCATTTCTCCTTTTGTAGGTAAACAACTGTCCTGATTTTTCCTTTTCCCATGACATGGGACTTTTCGGTGCTAGCACTAGTCACCTTGCTTGAAAACAACCTTTTGGAAAAACTCCTCCCATATTTCCACCTCCATCTCTTAGACCTATTTTAATCCCACTCAGCCTTGAAGGTTTACATTAAATGTCACATTTTCCATGTTACCGTCATTTTCTCTTGAATCACAGGTGTGTCTCTCTTCTATTAATTTTTTTATTGGTGTGATATACAGATGCAATCTTATTTTACAGATAAAAATCCTTATAATTTCTCTTATTATATAATAATTTCAATTATTATTTAATAATTATCCCAATACTTCATATTGAATAACTCATCTTTTCCCCATTGGCCTAATCTCCTACCTCTCTCATACGTTGAGTGTCAATATGTGTATGGTTCTGTTTCTAGGTTCCTTCTTAGAATTTAAAGTTCTCAGGGAGAAGTCATTATCCTACTCATTTTGAGTCACCACCACCACCACCAATGCCAAACTCTATATATCCTGCCTGGTGGATGTTTAATAAAATTTAACGAACTTAATTAAAACAAGCCTATTGTTTGTTATAAGCCCTTTTTTAACTTTCACTGCTTTAGATCCAATGGGACGATTCACGGCAATTTTATACTTTCTACAGCAGAAAGGACACCATTTATATGATTTCCATTACAAAGCCACCAAAACCTGTCCAACATGCTTATGACTATTTACTTGGATTGTATTTCAAATATGACATCAGATTAGGTTATAGAACAGAAAAACCAAAACTAAAAACAAAAAAAACCTACCATTTCACTTCTAACCAACCAAAGTATTCATTTCAAAACTAAAATGAAGATTAAAAATGGTTTTCAAAATTTGAAAACATGGAGACACTGTTTATGAAACAAAATGTGAAAAGTCTGGTGACATCCTGATAAAAACAAAACCATAGGATGGCAAAAGAACGGACTGTTGGAGAAAATCATAAGTAAGATTATTGTCCAGTGTCTAGCTTTTGTTTTGGGTGGTGGGTTCTTAACTGTTTATTTTACTATTTAAAATGATAATTAAATAATACTAAAACATAGGACATGCCTAGACTGATAATAAGAGAACATAATAAACTATAGGTTATGATTAATCCAACTCTGTGCAACTGATGTACAATTCTGAAAAATGGGGAAGTGTCAATAATGTAGACAGATGGAAATACATATTGCCTATGTTGGCCATATGAAATATTGGCTCACTTCAAAACACATATATTGAACATGTATTATAGAATTAGGATTTGGCTTTTCTGAGAAAATAATTATTTTTAGGTCATTGGAAACTTTATATTTGAAATAAGGAATTACTATCTTAAAAATAGAACCAGTAATATAAATTACTTAATTTTAAAAAGTACTCCCTGGACTTTTGACCATGCACCTCATTAATTAAAAATTTAAAAAATACAAGCTCAGTGTAGAAATATCTACTTATTTATATGCATATATATCTTCCATTTTCATTGGCTATTTCAAGGAAAATATGTACATTTAGAGGAAGGTTGGCTATGAATGATGTTCTGTTCTTAACGTCTTCTTACTCTATGTTATGTCATCTTTGAATTACTTTATAATATGGCCGACAAAGAACTCCTACCAGAAGTCGGAGAAATTTCAGCTCTGTTATTTTTGTATGATTCCTTTATGTACAAATTATAAGTATTTTTGGCTCAATCAGTAATTCCCTCACCATTTTGCAAGGGATATTTTAATTAACATAAAATAACATACTCTGGAAATCCATCTAACCAATTGTGTTTTTGTAATCGGCTGGAGGTGAATAAAGGCAAGAGGACAGTCTCAAGGCCTATAAATGATGGAATGCTCATAGACACCTGGTGCCAGTATTTTTGCAATATTTTTCAAGTACCTATTAAAAAGTTTGTGACAACAACAACAACAACAAGATTCTCAGAAGTCCTACTTTGGAGAATTTACGTTAAGAAAACTGTCAGTAAAACAGACAAAGATTAATAAACACAGGTATTCCCAGAGCATTATTCCTATTATTGAAAAATTTAAGCTCATTAAAATTGTAACAACTGAAGTATATTTAAATAATTTGTACTCATCCACATGCTAGAATAATAGGCAGCCATTAACATGGTATTTCTGAAATATTTGAGAACAATGATAAATGCTTATAATAATAGTAAGTAAAAACAGCAGGATATAAAATAGTATATACAATTTAAATAAATAAGTGTAGGGAAAATTGTCAGGTAGTACATTTTACATTTTCCTTTGTTCTGTCCTTTAAATTGCAAATTATCCACAATAAGCACGTATTACATTTATTATAATAAAATCTCCCTATAAAGTTATTTTTAAAATTAACCCTCATAATCCTGCCACCCAGAGATAACCATTGTTAAAATTTGGGGCTCTTCCAGTCTTCTTTCTAGGCATATTAATATAGTTGATATCATACCACATATACAATTTTAACATCTTACTTTTCAAAGTTAACGCTTTTAAGCACAAAATCAATGTATACTAATACTTAAAAGGTCTTTGGTTCGAATAGACCTGGGCTTAAGTCTTGACTTTTCCACTGACCATTTGCATCAAATAGAATTGTGTTTGGCAGCACTTACTAACAATTTAACTTCTGTGACTTAATCAAACTTAGATAAGGGACTTTCCAAACCTCGGATGGTGCAGTCCATAAGAATTGCCTCAAGGTCCAGGCCTCTCCTAGCCTCCTGTCCTGCCATTCTTAGCTGGTGGTTTTCAGCCATGGTTATGACTACTACACGTACAGCCTTTCCCTGCCCCTTTGGGAAAAGAAAAGGAGAAAAATGAGGGTCAAAAGACTGAAAAAGGCCCATTCTAGTGGAGTCTTCCTTAGGAATGCCAATCTCTGCTTAAATGGCATTGACTGTAATTAGTCATGTGGCCAGCCTCAATTGTGTTAGTCTGGTGGTTGAGCACATTGTAAACTCAAATAAAATTGGAGACCTGTTACTAGGGAAGAAAAGAAAATGGAATTTAGTAAGGAAGAAAAGAGAGACTAAACCATAGGTGTATAATCCTCAGCAAAAGTCTTCCTGACATCAGAGTTTTCACATTAAATGAGATTAAAAAAAAGTATCTCACTAGGTGATTGTGAGGACTTAAGGCATGTAAAATGATCGGCAAAATGCCTAACATCTATAAGTATTCAAGAAATTTCAGCTGTTACTTATTAGAACTCATAAACACAATAGTCTATGATATGATGATGTACCTCAATTTTATTGACACTGCTAATTTATTTTGGTTATTGTAAGTACATATATCTTTTATAATTAATAATATTTTTTATTTAAATTAATGCTGCTATGAACAATTTGTGCACAATTTTTCCTTCAGTTTATATTTTATTCTTTTTTATGAATATAGTTTATTGTCAAATTGGTTTACATATAACACCCAGTGCTCATCACAAGTGCCCTCCTCAATGCCCATCACCCATTTTCCCCTCTCCCGCAAACCCCCATCCACCCTCAGTTTGTCCTCTGTATTTAAGAGCTCTTGTGGTTTGCCTCCCTCCCTCTTTGTAACTACTTTTTCCCCTTCCCTTCCCCCATGGCCTTCTGTTAAGTTTCTCAAGATCCACATATGAGTGAAAACATGTATCTGTCCTTACTTGACTGACTCATTTCACTCAGCATAATACCTTCCAGTTCCATCCACGTTGCTGCTTGAGAAAAATTCATAGAAATTCAATTAATGGATAAAGGAGTTTGAACAATTTTAAAACACTTGATCCATCTTGATGGCTTTCTCTCCAAAATGTTTTTTTACATAATTTATTGCCACAACAGTTCTAATTTCTTCACTCTAAATTTTACCTCACTGCATACAGTCATTAAAAATGAAATTACTAATTTGATAGATGATTTGGCAAAGGCTACCACCTACTTATCAAAGCCCATACTTTCCTCTTCTTCCTGTTCACACAGCTTATCTATATTTCCCCACCTCCCTTGCAGACAGGTGTGGTGATGTGACCAAGTTCTAGTCAGTAGAATATGAGTAGACATGAGGTGTGCCCTTCCCAGGCATGGCCCATAAAATTCTCTCACAAGTATCTGTGCATGTTGTCTTTGGGCTGGCTGAGATGGGAACAATGATGGAAACTTTGAAAGCCACGTATTGAATGTGCTAGTTCCTGCATCACTCCCTGAGACGTTCTTTAGCTGGGTCCTGAACCCACTCCTCTGCCTTCCCATGCAGGGGCACAACATGAGCAAGAAATAAACTTCTTTTGCAACAGTTCTTTCAGTTAAGGCTCACAGATCTCTAAGGGGTCCATGGCTAGAATTCGGGTGTGTGGTGGGAGGTGTCAGTGAACTTGAAATGGGAAAAACTATTATTTTCACCATTGTCTTAACTTCAATTTATGAAAATAGGCAACAAACTGGTCGCATTATCAGTGCCTATGAGAGGTATTTTTCTATCACACGACAATTGCAGCAGATATGTGAAATTTAGTTCATACTCTTCAAAACTTTGAAACTGTGGTATTAATTAAACCTGCTGCTATATTTTGTTATTGAATATGTTAATAAAGAAGCACCTTTCTTATTATATCACATGTTCTTTTACTATTTTATTGCTCCTCTTCAATTTAATTGGTTTCTTTTGGAGTCTTTGACATTCTATTTTATGTATTTAAAAACATTATTCTGAAAAGAGGTCCGAAGTTTCACCAGACTGCTAACACGGCCCTGGTACAAAAAAAAAATTAAGAACATTTGCTTCCATCATGTTTGAGCCATTTTACATTTTTTAGTCTTTCTGTTATACCTTTTAGCATTACCCTAACTTATACGAGTAATGAATAGTGTTTTGGGGTTTGGGTATTGTAATGATAAATTTGATGTCTGTCATTACATATATATGTATATTTCATACATCAATCCTATGATATTATCATACTTGTGGCAGATGTTTTTACCAGTTCTTGTTTGTCTTTTAATTTTATGATATTTTATGTACAGTATTCAAATGTGTTTATGTGGTCAATTCTATCAGTCTCTTTTTGTGTAATTTTTGTACATCTTTCTCATTTAAAAAATTCTTCCCCAACCAAAAACCAGTCATAAGGTGCTAACATTTCTCATCCAAGAGGGTGTGCTAGTCAATGTGAATATAACTTCTGGGCTGAGTCTACAATTTGGGCAACTATACTCAGCAACATCAATTTGTTAAATTCTTACCTATGTATTTTAATTATTTAATCCATTTGGAATATGTTTAACTCACTGTTGTGAGGTGGATAAGGAAGATGGATAATTTTTACAATACCAATTTTCCAATAATTTAACTCTTCCACTGCTATTTCCTTTGGAATATATTAAATTATTTAATATGTATCGGTCCATCTTTGAACTGATCCATGCTAATCTTGTGCCAGTACTATATTTTTTAAATTATTCTTAATTTTATAATATTGTTTTATAGCTGGTTGGGCTAGTTTCCCTTTGTTCATAATTTTCGAGTTTTTGATACTCTGAAAAAATCTTCCAGAAAAAAACTGCAGAATGAAACTTTGAGAGAAAACTGAGAATGAAACAGAGAAAACTCCCAGCAGAATGAAACTTTGACAGTTGCAGGAAAAATGTGTATTGCCAAATAAGGAATGACTCCAAGATCTCTTTGTGTATTTGGCCCCAAAGAAAATATTATATTCTAACCACAAATTTATGAGTGACCTCACTTCAACTTTTTCATTTAATGGTGTGGTGAGAAGAGCTCTGGAATAAGAGTCAGAAATCCTCAGCTTGAAACCATCTTCAATTCTTTCCAGGTGTCTAACTTTAGACAGGTTGCTTATTGTCTCAGAGTCTTAGCTTCCTCATGGGTAAAATGTGAGTATAGTTTCTATTCTATTACCCAGGACTTTTGTGAAGAATGAGATAATATATTTGAAATCTCTTCAAAACCTGCAAAGTATTGGGGCGCCTGGGTGGTGCAGTCGGTTAAGCGTCCGACTTCAGCCAGGTCACAATCTCGCGGTCCGTGAGTTCGAGCCCCGCGTCGGGCTCTGGGCTGATGGCTCGGAGCCTGGAGCCTGTTTCCGATTCTGTGTCTCCCTCTCTCTCTGCCCCTCCCCCGTTCATGCTCTGTCTCTCTCTGTCCCAAAAATAAATAAACATTGAAAAAAAAATTTTAAAAAAATAAAAAAAAAAAACCTGCAAAGTATTATAGGCAACAAATTAATATTTAATTAAAGTTACTGTTTTCCTGGAGCTGGAGATGTATTTACCGTTGTGTACATTTGTACCACTGCATCCATTCTCTAGAGCAGAATTTGAAAAAAGACAGATATGTCTTGGATATTATCCAAGAAGATTTAGTTTTGCTGGAGAAGCCAAAAAGATCTCATTATAAGTTAGTGCCATGACATGGACTCTGAGGATGGTATTAGACCCAGGTTACAATTTCTGTAGCTTCCAGTGTTTGAATGGGGTAATTGAGGGGAAAAGCTAATAATGACTTGACATGACCCAAAGTTAAAATATGGAGATGGAAGGTGAGAATAAGTTATACCAAAGAGAGAGAGAGAGAGCGAGCAAGAGAGAGAGAGCCTGGTTCTAGTTGTACAAAAGAGGAATCTTTTAGAATAGGGGTCAGGATTCCAGATGGCTCAGAGTTGTCAAATTTATACATGTCAAAGTCTAGTTTTGCAAGGAGTTTGAGTGCAAGGTAGATAGAACACAGTGGTGATACATTCATTAACATTTCTTGTAGAACACCATTTAATTTCTCTGCAAATACATTCCTAGGAGACACTGTGTGGCACACTATGTCTTCCAAAAATGTATGTACAAATTGCAATTGATATGTTTCCACTCTAAAATTACCATTATGTGGGTACAGTCTACACTGTTGTTGAGAAATACTATAAGCATCAACAGGAGGAGTGCATTTCCCTATGAAATGATCCCCAATACTATAGAAGTGTTTATAAAAAAAGAAGTACATTCTTTAAACAGACTCCATGTGCAGTCTCCTGTGCTCTTTTTAGAATAAGAAGTGTTTTTACCAATTATGAGAAGAAATGGTGAGGGAACTACAATTTTATGGACTCCTACTATGTGTCGCCCATACACAAGCAGTATGTTATAATCATAGCATTAAATGCTGCCATGCATAATAGCTTTCCGAGTTGATTTCTAAGTTTGCCAAAGTTAACTTTATAAAGCAGAGGCAGTTTACCATAGTACTTGGACTCTAGGCTCAGCGTAACCAGGTTGGGAAACCAATTCTAGCTCTTCTACACTGTAAAAATTACTTGACCTCTTTAAATTTAAGCTTGAGTTTTCACTTCTTTAAAAGGAAGATACTACTATTAATAATAGGAATGGCGATATTAATATATAATAATAACATTAGGAAAAAATAATAGCTGAGCGATAAAGACAATAAACAAAGAGTTTATTCAGTATCTAAACTAGGTAAGCAATAAATAATTGCTCATAAGTATTACAAAGACTCCAAAACCTTTACTGGTAAAAAGAAAACTTTCATATTAAATTGCGATTTAAAAAATATTTTTCCTTTACATCTTTTCTGGAGTTTATGTATTTCCTGCTAAAACTTAGAAATTTTTCATTGAGCCTGATTACTAATTGAATCTCTTTAACATGTAAAGCATATCAACTAGATAGCACCCTGGCCCTACTTCGTGATAAGTTTATGAACTGCTAGTGAAATGCTGTTGGCTCATTGAAATTGGTTAATTCAATTTCCAGCTTCCAGAAACAAAAATAAATTATCTGTAGCCTGACAGATTTAATATAAAGGGATCTATTTAAAATTTATACCTCATACTACATAAAGTGAGCAACTAGGAGGTTTTAATCTACTTACAAAAATAATTGAATTATAGTTCCTTAATATCACCAGTAAAAAAAAATCCTCAGAGCATTACAATTGTTAAAGAGAAGAGTAAAATTCCCTCAGATTCTCTTCCAGTGGCTTCCAGCTCACGGAGAAAAAGACTGATATCCTTGGAATGGCCTACAAAGTATTAAACAATGTTCCTCCCTCAACTTTTTGGCCCCAGCACTCACACCTTTCCCTCTAAAACCTTAATTCCTCTGCCAAGCCCTCATTTCTAGCTACACTGATTCTTCCACTAAGACCTCAGGCTCCCATATATATCTGCTTTTTCCTGTGCCTGGATTGCTCTTTCCAAGATTAACTGATACCTCCCTCACTCATTTCATTTGGAAATTTACTCAAATGTGATCTTTGTGACAAGATCTACCTTAACCCTCTTAAGAACCACCTCCTCGTTTGCCAAGTGTCCTCTGACTCCCCTCTCTCCTTCATTTTTCTCTATAACTGGCACCTGGGTGGCTCATTTGGTTAAACGTCCGACTTCAGCTCAGGTCATGATCTCACAGCTTGCCTGATCTAGCCCTGCATCAGGCTCTGTGCTGAGAGCTCAGAACCTGGAACTTGCTTTGGATTCTATGTCTCCCTCTCTCTCTCTGCTCCCCCAAACCCACCAACACTCAACTCTCTCTCTCTCTCTCTTCAAAAATAAGTAAATGTTAAAAACATTATTATTTAAAAATTTTCCTCTATAACATTTATCAACTATCTTCCATACTTACTTTATTTTCTTTATTATTCATCTCTCTTGCAACAAAATATAAGTCGTATGATAGCAGAGATTTTGTTTGGTTTGCAGGTCTATCTCCAGTGCCTATATTTATTCCTGGCATATAATAGACACTTAATAAATTTAATTAAATGAATACTTTCTTTCTTCAAAAGTAAAAGTTTTTATTGGTGACTTCCAATATGAAAAAAAAATGGACATGTACTTTTAGGAGACACTATGACTAAATACTTAGATGTCTGCTTTCAATACGAGAGCAAGGAAGAACTCCAGGAACACAATTTATTTAAGAGAACATTCATACATTGTGTTGTACAACTGGAAGGAATGAAAAAACTGAGGAATTTAATACTAGGGAGAGAGATCCTTGGAACACTGCAGGAAATCTCCAAATGCAATGGGACAACTCCCTCATTCATCATATGAGAAATCATTGGAAGAAGTACATAATTGAAAACTTCTACACCAAAATGAAATAATGTTAAACTAAGAAACAAGATATATTTTAAACTATAAATAAACCTTGTACTGATGCTATGCTCCTCTTGATTGCTAGTGAATTATTCTGAATGAATTTCAAAATGAAATGTTATGGCTCTCGACTATTGTTTCAGTGGACTGTTTCTAGTTGGATATGCAACAAAATTGCTGCTATTACAGTTTTGCAATTCAACTAGCAATATTTTTATTGGTCTCCCATCTGCCCAACTTTTCTAAACTCTACTCCAAGGTCATACTGCACCCTTTCATTGTGACCGGATTGACAAGGTCAAGCCCTTTTTTACTTTGAGAATGACACCCAGACATCATTTTTCAACCCTGATAATTGATGCAGACAGCACTGTGGGTGGAGGAAAGGTGAAATGGAATTCACTCGGTTGTTGTTAGGGATGCAACACATCTCATGAATGCAATAAAAGACTAATGACAAGGCAGTCTCTGTTCTCTTAGCTGAGCTGTAATGAGGAATTGAAATTTTCTTCTGTGAAAAAAGGGAGATGGCTTGTCTTCAGTAATCAATAAAAACATTTGGAAATGATCACGTTAAAAGAGTTGATAACTTCATCATGTTTCCTCTATAAATGGCTTGGATTATGGAGCCATCTCATGTGAGAAGCAAGTTGGTAGCTCTCTGGAGCAAAGGCAAGACAGGGCTTCTGATAACACCCCTAAGAGAGGTAGAGCTGTTTGCTTCCAATGCAGAACTGGGAAGACAGAGACACATTTTGTTGCTTTTGTCATTTTTTTTTCAAGTTGATTATCTTTTTCATGGAAGTGATTGCTAAAAATATCTAGCTCCCCATTCCAAGTTTCATCACTCAGATTCTTATGAATTGCTAACAGTGTTTTTCATAAATGTTTAAATCATTAATTACAGTAAACATTAGCTTTGTAGCCATCTCAAAGAACTACCACTTTAATATTTCCAAATGTTATTTTTAATAACACAGATTGTCTGAAGGTGTACGTCATCAAAGCTGAACCGCTGTCTCCCATTCATGCCTCTCATCTTCCTCCTTCCATGACAGCAAAAAAAGAATTCACTTCCTTTACTTAAAATTCCTCCCTCTTCCAAGCAATTGCTTCTATTAAATTATCCTCATGATGTGAGACTAACAGCTTTTTGTTGAATGAAGGTCAAAAGACATGAGTTTAATTGTTTAAAAGTTAATATATATCATAATTTTTGTTGCATTTAAATAAAACACACACAAATACCTCATGGATACTCTGGCCAATCTATTTCAAGTCTTTTATCTTCCTTTCCCTTTTATGTACATAACGGGAAACAGGTAGTTGAAATCAAGAGAAAAAAAAAAAAAAAAAAAAAAAAAAAACAAAGAATGAAGGCCAATGGGCTCTCCCTTAGTACATAGGACCTATGAGCAAAATGATCAGGAAACTTCTATCCCATTTTTCCCAGGTGTCCTAAGATACCTTTGCTTGTAAGGCAATCCTAGACACATAGATAATCTTATTTGAAACTTTCTACTTTCCAATCAGACTCCATAAATCTATTTATATCACATATTTACCGACATTTTTTACAGGGTTATAGTGTTCAGGATTTACCATGTAGAAAACATCATTGCTTCCTGGTTTGGCACTTTCTTATGATCATACATTACTTTCAACTTCTCAAAATGCTTTCACAAACAAGTACAAAGAAGCTGTTTCCCTGTGAGAGTAACATTGCCATTTGCATCCAGCTTAGGCATTAATGAAGTTAATGTAGAAATAAGTTTAAAGTGTTCAAAACCTGTTTAATACTTTAAAGTAAACATGATACAATTACTGGATTTTTTCAATTTTGAATATTTGCAGTGTGTTCACTTAGTACTTCATGATTTGCTATCTAGTCTTAAATCTTCCAAAGTCTTGATTATCTGGGCCAGTGAGGACCTGAAATAGAATGATTGGCTCCACCGTATCAATCACTCCCAGGGACTACACTCAGGCACTTTGAGATGAAGACCTAACTTTTCTCTTGAGAGGTTTAACGTTTACAAGAGCAAGTAGCATGAGTGTTTTATTTAAACCCCCTCTTCTTTTCCCTATAATTTAAAGAGAATTATTTAAATTGATGACATGTCTGAAATATAATTATAATGGTAAATGATAATGTATTAATCATTTCTTGTGTGTCAATCCCTTTTCAAGGCACCTAACATACCTTATGTCATTTCACTCTCATAGCAGCCCTCTGGGTAGGTTCTACTAGTATGACCATTTTATAGATGAGGAAACTGAAGCACAGCATCCTCCATACCCATAATGCAACTTGCCCAAGGTCAAATGGCAAAACATGGCTCTTGTCTTGAAGAAAAATCTTATTTAATAGATGGAACATTCATCTTTTCAAATGATAAACATCAAATATTTCAAGGAATAAGATGCCTACAAGAAGACATGAGCAATATAGTTTTGTCCTGTGCATATCACAGATTTGGAGGACTGTTTCATGCAACCAGAAGGACTAGGTATATGACTTTAAACAAATTTGGTTTCTTAGGCCCTCAGTGTTTTTGTCTGCCATATTGTCAGTATTAATATTGATCTGTGAGAATTAAAACTGAACTAAAAAGGGGCGCCTGGGTGGCTCAGTCGGTTGAGCGTCCGACTTTGGCTCAGGTCATGATCTCGCAATCCGTGAGTTTGAGCCCCGCATCAGGCTCTGTGCTGACAGCTCAGAGCCTGGAGCCTGCTTCGGATTCTGTGTCTCCCTCTCTCTCTCTGGCCCTCCCCCCGTTCATGCTCTGTCTCTGTCTCAAAAATAAATAAATGTAAAAAAAATTTTTTTTAACTGAATAAACATGTAAAGACCTAGTAGTACCATACTTATTTTAGGTTCTTAACAAATATTAGTGTAATTTTCTCCTTCATGTAGACTCAATATCCAAATTTATGGTAATTTGATTCTCACACTGCACTGAAAATTCACATCTAACTTATTACAACTTTTTATTTAAGAATCTTTGCCCTTACATTTGTCATGTTTAAGTACCCCATTTTATAATTGAACCCCATTTTATAATTTAGCTTCATATTTCTAACTTCTATTCCAAATCTCTCTCTTTTTTCTTATGAAGTATAGTTAACATAAATCTCTCTTTAATATTATAGCTTCTGTGAGATTCCATTGGAGTTGAAATTTCTAACAACTAATTTAGGAGAAAAATTACTTTTGTCCCTATTAAACGTCTTTCCTACTCATTTATGGTAGACGTGATTGTCTCTTGAAAGTCTATGGCCATATTTCAGATGTTAGTGAAACTTTGATCTACTTTACCTGTTATTAAAACTTTGTTTTCTTTTCTTTTAAATATGAGGTTCAGCTACCTAAAGCATAAGTATCATTGTCCACGAATATGCCATGGAAGCTTCTCAACCATTTAATAGGAACCAGAAAACTTCTTCTCAGTTATATAGATTCTAAAGGAAAATGTGTTCCCATGTTGGTTTATCTTTTCTGCTTCTTTGTAATATGATTATTCTCAGCACTTGTTTAGTAACAAGTTATGTCATTCTTTTCTTTAAATCTCTAAAATCTTAATTTTACTTGGTAGAAAATCATCTACCTGCTGAAGAATATTATAGGTGGAACAATGCAGCCAATTTTTATAAATAATTGTCTTGCTTATCTTAGTGGTGTACAAAATATTTTCTAAAGTCATGTCTGCAAAATCAACATGAACTGAGGGGAAACATCAGAAGACTTAATGACATAATATACCAGTGTATTCCTATGTTTCAAGGCCATGGATAAGAACAAGAAATTATTGCCAATAGTATTATAATGGCTACTTCTAATCCTTTGGATATAGTATGCACCTTTATTTAACAGCAAAAAAAAATTTAAGGCTAACTCCATTCAAGATAGACCATATAATCTAATACAATATCCAGCTTAAAACAATCAGATGGTCAATATATTTTTTAGGTTATGCCCAGTCTGTCACTGTATGCCTTCTCTTCTTCTCCCAACGTGACCATAACTGTCAACCCTATCCTCACCCCATGACATCCAAAGGCTACGGCTTATTTTCATCAGAAATAATGACTTACTGTGGTAGTAATTTTCCCTGGGGTGACAGGAAAGGGGAAGTCAAAACCAAAATAGCATTAATCCAAGTTAAAATAAAAGATTATGAATAGTTTCAAAATCTCTGTCACCACAAGATGTGATGCTATGGCTGATAATGACTTCTTTCTACCATAATCTCCAGGCTAAATCCTGACCAGACACAAGGTGTTTAAGGTGGTCTTGCTTAATACGCAGACACTTGGTGCCAGAGAAACTGGAAGCAGTTTAAAAAGCATGGTCTTGGAACATGGCCTCTACCTCAGCTCCAACTCCCACTCTCCACCTTGGGTTCTGTTTCATTTCCCTGGGCTCTGGTTGCTACCGTCACTTTCTTCTCAAGTCTTCATTTTCCAACCATAGGCCTCTGCCAGGTTCTCGTTGCCCACCTCCAGCCACACAAGTGTACTGTGTATGCATGCTGACAGTACAAGATAGCATTTTAAAGCTGAGAACTCCTCAAGAAATCATTGAATTTAATATCCTCCTTTCAGAGCTATGGAAACCAAGAATCAAATCCGATTTTTCCAATTAAATACTAAAGGTATGGCTTGAGCAGGATACATCATTGGACATATTTTTCTTCCTCACTATGACTACTAGTGGTGTGTTTTCTACAAATTAAGGTATTCCTTATCCAGACTCCACCTGCCATGTGTTTCCTCCCTCCTCAATTGCTTTTCTTTCCTACGTGTTATCTTGGGTCTTGGGCCACCATCAGAAAGACCGCTCTCTCGCATACAATGCAGGTCTACACATAGAATGAGGGATGGTCTGCATTCAGACCTCCACTTGCTAGAGAATAACTTCTCATTCTTTTTCAATTTGGGGAACCCAAGGACCGTCTGACATCCTTTCTGCAGACAGAAAAATGTCATTTATCCTATAGAGATGTAGAATTAAGAAACTGGTTTTGAAACCTGCTCCCATCTTCAGTTTGTCATTTAGTCTGCTCCCTGTGCATCTCCTGCTACCACCGGAATCAGTCACATATGCTTTTGAAGTGGTCTGGGTGTGAAAGTCCAGAGCTTGACATGTTTTCTCCCACTGAAACATGTGAGGCATAGTTGAAATAGTACTACTATTATTACAATTGTTCAAGTCCATTTTGCATTAAATAGGCTTTTTTTTTCATTCTTTCCCAAGAACATATTCAGCAGATACACATAATTTCAATGAGAAATATGTTTTAAGATCCAGCCAGTATCAAAATTAACTTTTAACTCACATAATTCATTCAAAAGTTCATAGCTACCGGAATTTACCTGTTTAAGTCTACATTTCTTGTTATGGTGTTTGTGGATGGTATTTCAATATAACTGAATTTCTTCCCTTGATATTTTCTTGTTTAGCATTGACAGTCAAGGGTTTATATATCGAGACGAGTAAGAGGTTCATTCTCAAATGTCTGTTAAAGCTTTTTCTTTCTTTTTCTTTCTAGCTGGATGAAAAAAAAAAGATTCTACATAATGTTAAAGCAAAATAGAGAGTTAAAAGGTCAAGGTTCTGATCAAACTTGCCCAGGCACTGCCTGTTTGAGCTCAAGTTGATTATTTCAGTTTTCTGTGAATCAGGTTCCACATCTACCAGATACCTTCAGTTCTTGTTTTCAAAATACAGAAAAAGTCCTTGGGAAAATGCATTATGTGTTACAGTGCAGAGTACGCTTACCATTGAGAAGAGTGTGTTAAAGAGCTCAGCGTCCACTTTTTGTGCACATAAAATCAACTCACGTTCCAAGGAAATGCATAGACTGTCAGGGCTGTGAAGAAAGGATGCATTTAACACAGGAAAGGGTTTTACTAACTAAAACAGTTGTATGCTGTAGTTAAGTTATGGAGGAAGAGGGGCTAAGAATCTTTTATCTGATAAATGTGTGAAATTCATCTTTCTATAGTCAAAGAAACTGCTCTATCAGAAGGAGAAAAAAAGAGAATATGTTATATATTGTCATACTCCTTTTTAATAAAACCTAGGGAAAGCTATTTGTTCCAGGCTGAGGTTGGGAGAAATAAGACAAGAGTGAAAATATGAATTTGTTTTTACAGACTTGTCCAGTATTCAGACACTCAACAAAAAACCCATCCAGGGGTCTATTTTTGCACTGGGCCAAAAGGATTGGCAACTGTTTATAAGAGTGGGCAAAATGAACCGAGGAGAGTAATCACCGGGCAATTCAGATGCAGATTGCAGGCATGGAGGAAAGGGTGGGAACATGCAGTTATGATGAGTAAAATCGCTGACTTTAGTCATCAAGACCAAGAGTTAAATATGTGTTGGCTTTGTTAGGGATGAATCAGGCTGAGCGACAATTGTCTGTGGTTGTGGTTATTGAGAAGAGAGAGCCAGTGTGCTATATGAGTGCTGGCAAGTGTTCTCATCCTGCGTGAGCCTAAAAAAAAAAAAAAAAATTCTGTTACCGTTTCCATTGGCCAAGTAATGTGATCGTTCCTAGGGCATAAAAATCACAGCAGGAATTTACAAACATTAGACAAGCACTGCAACGCACATTATGCCACATGGTCATGAAAACTGTAATCAATATTAATATTATTGAACATAGAGAATATTAAAAAAAAGGAGTCTGTTGAAAATGAGATATCAATACTATGTAATTTATAAGTCTTTTATTTAGGGGAATGGTAGGCAAGTGTCTCCAATGTAGAAAGACTTTAACTTCCAACAGGCCGGCTCAGCCAGTCTGTATTAATGAACTATGCCAGACCTAGCATGGGGCAACCTATTATAAAGGATAAATGGGAGGGAGAAGAATCAGCAAGAAAAGAGTACTTTTCATGAAAAAGAGCAACAATGATAGGAGCATCTTCAAGCACTAACTACATTACAAAACCAGGATTGTAAATCCTACAGGAATGTGGAAAAGAGTTCATTCAGAATGAAAATGAGATCAAAGTTTGGATGGTCTACTTTGTATTTGATGAGTTGTAAAGCAATATAATGTGACAGAAAATTTGCTATATAAGTTGTGGGTAAGTCCCTCCTTTTTTGTTTTTGAGCTTCAGCTTCATCATTTCTGAGTTGAGGATCACTCTAGTAAGAATAAGTAACACTCATTGACAACATATACCATTCAGAATTTGAAACTAGACTTTCAAGCCAGGCTATGAGTCATTATTTCACTCGTAATCTTTACCTTTGTAATGGCTTACCTTAATGCCTTTTCTCCTCAAATGAAAATTACCAGATCAGAAGATAAGGTTCCAGATCTGAGGTTCTATAATATGTCAATATTGATTGACTGAAGTCAGTGAAGCCTAAAAACAACATAACTTTCTCTTAAATTAACAATCAAAAAGGAATAAGTCCGTGCTTATGGCAACCTGGTAATTGTACAATTGCTGATGGAGTTATTCTTCGAGATGCAAATTAGAAATATCTATTATGTCCATATCTTTCAACTTAATAATTCCATTTCTAGTTATGTTAGGTATAATATTTAGTGTAGAAAATCTATTCGTACAAAGGTGCTCGCTTCAACCTTGACCAGTACAGCAAAGCATTAGATGCAACTAAATTTTAAAAAATGGAGAACTGATTAAGAAAATTGATGGAACACCACAAAGCTACTAAAACTGATAGTTATGAAGACTATAACAATGGCAACCTAAATGCCCATCCAAGTGAGAACAGATAAAAAAAAGGGTGGCATGTGCACTGTGGTTTGTTATACAGAGTCATAACAAATGCCATAGAATGACAGACAACCTTATGAATAAGTCTTAGTACTAAGATTATTAAAGAAAGTAGATTCCAAAAGACCACATGCAGTATACTAAGCTTTTTATAAAGTCAGAAATAAAATATATAGTTTTTAGGATCACATATAGATACAATTTACAATTTATATAGATGTATATATACACCACCATTACATATATTTATAATGTATATAATATATATATACAATGTATATATATATTATATATTTTTCATACATGTGAAGTAAGGGAACAGTAACAATAGAGTTCTGAATGACACTTCTGGGGGGGAAAGGTAGGTGAGGGCTGGGAGACACAATGTACAGTGTAGGTTGTTGTCGAACTCATAGTTTTTGGGAGGATGGAGGTGAATTTCTGAGGGATTTTATAGTACTACAAATAAGTACATGCTTGAACCACTAATGAGAATGTTGTCATGAACCTAGGATTATGATTCCTGCAATTATGTATATCTACAAGCCAAACAGAAATAAAGATAAGACACATTTTTAAAAAAATATAAAATGGTTTTTAAAGATTCACTAATAAAAAAGACTAGAAGATAATAAATACAAATAATGGTTGTGTTGCTGTGGTAACTGTGTGATTTTTCCTTTTCTTTTTCAAATATTCTAAAACATATTATTTTAATGAGGACAACTGTTTATAACTCATTAAAAAACAGTATGCAGACCCATGGGTCTGTATGCCAATGAACTTTTGTAAATATGAAGAAGACAAATGAAATAATGTAAAATTGATCAGCATTTCAGCAGGCTGTGGACCAATCCCCATAGCTGGAGGACCTAAAGAAGTCACTATTGACCTTGCATTGACAACTAATTTAAGAATGAATCAAGAAAAAAAAATGTGACTATTTGCAAGAGCACATGCCAGATCCAATTTGCAATGAAAAGTTATATTACCTACCAGAAAAATCTCCATTTGGCATTGACCTGGGGTGTGCAAGTGTTAGATTTCAAACATGAAAGTAATATGACCGATATGCTCTCCTTTTCAGTTATTTCTGCAGAGGTTGTATACAGAGGAGTTTCAGATTAACATATGTAACATGGACTTTGAGCCCATTAGTTGAATGTTGATGCGCAGAAAACCAACAGGAATAGGGGATGATTCATAATACAAACAAATTGATTGGACACTTTGACAATGATGTTCATAGAGCATGACATTGTTTCTGGTTGGATATTAATGCATTAGGAGGCTCATTCAGCATCAGAAAAAATATTACACCAAATTACACTTTTATAAAGAGCTCTAAACCTTTGATTTAGAAACATTTAGACCATTTTCCACCTTTCTTTTAGCTTTTAAGATATAAGCTATATGATTGTTTTTAAAATATAATGATAATTTACATTTGAAGAATACTAGATGAATTAGATAGGCGATATACTTTGCAGCATTGTCATATATATTTTCCTCAAATTTAGTGTTTTCTTTCTAGTACACCATCTGTAACACATATAAATCAGTAGATTTCACAGTGTATTTATTCCAGTTTTATTTGCCTAGTAATTAAAAAAAAAATCTTGGGCAAGAAATAGCTTTCAGAAAATAGTCTCTTTACAGAATTTAAAGATTACCTTCCCTTTATCTTCTCTTTTATGCTATTCCTCATTGTAAAATAAAAATAAAGTTGGAAAATATTTTATGAAGTAATCATTTATAATTTCTCATCAATTAAAATTTAAAACCACAAGTGTTTGGTTTTTCTCTTCTTGCTAGTTATTTAAAGTTTCTGGCTTTCAATGACAAGTGTAGAAAGCTATGTGATAAAATAAATTAGATCTTCAGATTCGAAAGAAAAATAACCAAGTTTGAATCCTCCTGCTGCCACCTTGAAAAAAATCATGTAAAATCTCTGAATCTTTTTTTCCTAACCTGTGAGAAGATGACAGCAGCCAACATAGTTTACAAGAATCCTTGAAAAATAAATGGGAGCTTCTATTCAAATGAGCAAAACTCTTATTGGTTTTGTTTGTTTGTTTTTAATTTTTTATAACGTTTATTTACTTTGAGAGTCAGACACAGAGTGTGAGAGGGGGTGGGGCAGACAAAGGGAGACACAGAATAGGAAGCAGGCTCCAGGCTCTGAGCTGTCAGCACAGAGCCCGACATGGAGCTCGAACTCACAAACCCTGAGATCATGACCTGAGCTGAAGTCGGCCACTTCATCGACTGAGCCACCCAGGCACCCCAAAACTCTTATTGTTTTTAATAATTGTTTTAGAACAAAGTTCTAAAGATAAACATAATAATTATTTTAGAATAAAGAACTTGAAACCAAACCATCCTCCTAGCACAAGGAGGACGAGGCCGTCTCAAGAGTGCACGGAAATCCCAGTGAACGCTTTTGTAAGGGATTAAGAACAGTCTCCTCTGAACTCAGGCACCCAATGCCAATACTACTATGTTGTCCTAGGGACAGCAGGGCAGCATTCGCTTTCTGCAGAGTTGAACTGAAGTCTGTGGGCTCCAATACAAGCACCTACATAGATGTTCTGTGGAGATTCTGGACATGAGATGTCACTGTGTCAGGAGGTAGAGAAGAAATGTGGCACAAGTGAGCTCTTATGACATAAACATAGCATCTGGTCTAAGGCTTCTAGCATTGCTAATAATCACGATATTTAAATAAATGTATTTGTTTCTTGCATTTTAAAGTTATTTAAATTATTCATATTTATGTAGAAAATAGATGCAAAAAATAAAAGCAAGCAGAAAAAAATTACCCATAATCCTACTACCATAACTGCTATTAGTTTTATTTCTGCTAATAGTATGTAACCACTAGTAGCATTTTGAACAATATTTTATATGTTATTTTCAATGTGCATGGATGAAATATATGTATCTTTAAAGTGGGATCATAGTATGACATTTTTTGGATATGTTGCATTTACCAACATATCATCAACATACTACATATTGATCGATATAGGTTGACCCCATCATTTGTAATTATTGAATAGAATTCCATTTTATGGATATATACGTTATTCAAGTGATAACCTATAACTGTATATTTAAATTATTTTCAGATTTTCCCCATTATAATAATATTGTAATATATATCTTCACATTTCTATCTTTATGAATCTCTATGATTATTGAAAAAGAAATTTAGAAGTGGAATTTCTGAATTAAATACATTGCTTCCAACTACACTGTACAAAGTTTCTACTAATTTTACTCCAGTCAGCAATTTGTGAGAGCCCATTTCTTTTCAGGGAACCACACTGAGCATTTTCCTTCTTTAACTCTTTGACAGGATATCTAGTCTTTTTGTCCATGGTTATGATTACTAGTAAGATGAAATATTTTTCATCACCTATTATCATTTATATTTCTGTTTATTGTACCTTGCCTGTTATATGTTCTTTTTATTACTAGTTTGTAAGATTTCTACATCAGACATCAACCTTTTTCTGTCACTCATAGTTATATATTTTTCCTTGTCTGTCATTTGCTTTTTCACTTGGATTATGGTACTTTTCCCCACACAAATGTCTTAAAATATTTAATTATTTAGATCTTTGAATTTTTGCTCTGAGTCTTGATTGAAAGGGCTTTCTTCACCTGTACATATGCACTTGTATTTCCTTCTAGTAGTTTTACATTTTATTATATACTTATATTCATTTAGAGAATTAATTTTATTTTAAGGTGTGGGTTACATATTTAAATTTATTCTTGCCAAGTGGTTAACTTGTTGTACTTGCCACAACAATTTTTTATCAAATTGTACGTTTTCCTTACCGATTTTAAATGTCACATTTATTATACAGTAGTCTCCCTATCCAAAGTTTCATTTTCAATAGCTTCAGTTACCTGTTATCAACTGCAGTCCAGAAATAAATGACACCCCTTCTGACCTGTCATCAGAAGGTCACTAGTAGCCAAATGCTATGTCCCAATGCTTACATCATTCACCTCACTTCGTCTCATCATGTAGGCTTTTTATCATCTCACACCATCACAAGAAGGGTGAGTACAGGACAATAAGATATTTTGAGAGAAAGAGACCACATTCACATAACTTTTATTGTAGTATATAGTTATAACTGTTCTCCTTTATTGTTCATTATTATTAATATCTCACTGCACCTAATTTATAAGTTAAACTTCATCATAGGTATGTATGTACAGGAAAAAACATATTTTAAACAACATATGCAATATATATATGGTTACACATAGCATATATAAGATTCAGTAGTATCATAATCCTACCATTATTACTTATATTTCCACTCTTAGCTATTAGTACCACTATCGTATATATAGATGGTATAGCGGCATACAACCACTAGAAGCATGTAGCTACCATACTGAACAGTACAAGACTAAAAATTCAGTGCCATCAGGACTTAGATAATGACAAAAGCTTTTCTAGGGGTGCAGCTCGTCCAAGTAGAGTTACAGACTGATATAAAAAGATGGCCTATAACAAAACACAAAGAAAGAACTGGAGTTGAAATGGCAAGGAAGAGGAGTCTGCAAAAAAGACTAAGAGAGAACAGTGTAAGAAATAGGACAAAAGGGGAGAACATCTGAGATTTGGAAAATGAGAAAAAAAGGTTTTGGGTAGAAGAACTGTTGTTTCTAAGTTAGAAAATTTTGCTAATCCATCAAGTCATCTTCAACAAAGGGTTGGATAGCACTGAAAACATACTGGCAATTAAGAAGTAATGATCAATAATGGTTTTAAAATGAGCATCTAACAAATTCAGAGAGTCCAAGAAGAATTTTAACTGTTTTGTAGGTTTTAACTAATTTCAAATATTTAGTTTTTACCTACAATTTTTAGCTAAGCATAAAACTTTCCATTTCATTTTGTGATGGAATAGAGTCATCCTTGATGCCTCAAGTTTTCACATTCCACATCTAATATACTATAGAATCTTGAAGTTTACAACTTAGAAATCTCTCCTCCCAAGTCATCTCCTGCCATCCTGGTACAAGCCACCATCACTTACTGTTCTGGATGATACAGCAGCCTCTGGAACGGGGCTCCAGGATCTTACCCAATCCTACGTTCCACATTTCACTCTGAGTCAGTGTGATCCTTTTATAAAAGAAGTCAGTTCCTATCATTCCTCTGCTGAAAATGCTTGGAGGTATTCCTGTCTCTCTCAGAGTAAAAGGAAGAGTATGTAAAAATTTCCTACAATTCTCCATGATCTGACCATCTGCTTCCTCACTGATGGCATCTCCTGCAGCAATTTCTCCTTTAGACTTTTCAGCCATTCTAACAATCCTTTACCCCAGCCAGCCAATTTCTAAACTCTGGGCTCCCTCCTTACTTCCTTCAGATTTCTGCTCAAATGTCACTGTACCAAAACACCATTTCCGGCCTGTTAGAGGAGCAGCCTCCTTTTCCTTGTTCCATATACCCTTATCCTATTTAATTTTTCTCTATAGCACTTCTTACTCTCTGTTTTCTATTGTATTGTACTACATTGCATTCTATTCTTTTTTATTTGTTTGAGATATATAGAGAGAAAGAGAGTGAGCTGGGAAGGGGTAAAGGGAATAAGAGAGAGAGAGAGAAAGAGAGAACCTTAAGCAGGCTCCAACTCCCAGCAGAGAGCCCCACTGCAGGCTCAATCTCATCATTATGAGATCATGACCTGAGCCAAAATCAAGAGTCAGACAATTAACTGACTGAACTATCCAGCCACCCCTATTCTATTCTATTCTATTCTATTCTATCCTATCCTATTCAATTTTTCTCTAATCTCTCCTCTCACTAGAGTGTGAGTCCCATGAGGGCATGAGCTTTCTTTGGTTCCCTGCTGGATCCTGCGAGCCAAGATCAGTGGTGGCACTTATTAACTATATGACTCACTGAGTGAACTTGTATCTGGATATTTTAAAAATCACCATGAGTCTTCTAAATCATTGCTGGCATTAAAAGTAATGTTTCCAATTTTGAAGTCTCTCAGAAAGGTTTCTTCTTCCCAAGAGAAATTTCCATTTCATGTTTTGAAAGATTACATGAAAAGGAATTTGAGTTATGATGATTGAATTTTGGGGATATCATAATTTCAAGAGATTTTTTTACTGATAAAATTTTATTGTGATCATTGAAAATAAAAATATTTCTTGAAAGGTCATACGGCATAGAAATGAAAAGGTTAAGACTTTAGAGACTTTACAGCAAGATCATCTAGTCTAGGAGATCTACCTCCCAGCTGTGTAATTTTGAGGACCCCTATATGCCTCAGTTTTCTCATCTGTAAAACAAAATAAAAAATTGTACCTAATTTATAAAGCTGTCATGCGTATTAAATGATTTAGGTTATGCAAAGTGCTTAAAATAGTGCTTTGAACATAGAGTCTCATAAGAATTTGTGATTATTATTTATTTGATAATAGTATTATCACCTCACAAGTTAGTAGGTACTTGTGGTTGACAGACTCTTGGATTTTGTTAGTTTATTTTTCTCTGTAACGATTCCATGAAAAAGATCTCTTTAGGGGAGAAATCTAGGTAATATTAACCGTGTAGATACAAAAAGTAGATAAGAGAATGAAGGCAATTTCTAGTCATTTGCATAAACTCTCTTCTTTTTCACCTGTGGGACTCAAACAAACTTTTTGGGCCCTTATACTTTGCAAATAAATGCCAACTTGTACCTCCACTTCAGTTTACGTGCACGGGCAAAGTCAAAGAGAAATAGGGCGGATTCAGCAAGTGATTCCCCAATAGAGTAAAACTCTAAAAGCAAGTTTCTTCTGCCCAGAAAAAAAAGGCTATTTAGAAGAATGAGGAGTTCCAATATTGAGAATGAGTGAAGAAAGTTCAAATTCACAAACCCTAGGTTTTAAAAAAATTGACCTTATGGAAGTCAGGTCCTTAAATATTTGTCTTCCTCAGGTAAATCTGACTTAAGCTGTTCATCCATACTGTATTTCTAGGACATGACATCAATGATCATTTTTTTAGCCTTCCAAAACACTTAGAAATTTATATATTACATTTCATAAATCGACTAGATGGTGATATTAACAGTCATAATTGATACTGAGCCATGGTGTTTAATTTTGCATCACCTGTGTTTACATGTATTTATCACCTTATTTGAACGTAATCTTTATAAAATCGGGTCTTCCACTTCCTTAGTAATTCCCCAAAGAAGCAAGAGCAGTGTTCAGGAAACAACATTATCGGTGGGGATATAACAATCAAACAGAATTTTTAAGGACATCATGTCCTCTCTTTCAAATATTATTGCTTTTGAAAAATATAATCTACTACTTAAAAGTAAATTTTAATGAGGAACAGATTATTGTTGCCTATGTAAAACATTTGACATGATTTCTTGAACAATAGTGAACACCACTAAAAGTTGATTTCTCTTCTGCCATGACCTGAGGCATATTTATTAGCTTTTCACTGCCTAAATGTCTCAGCCTAAAACCCAGCAACAATCAAGACTTGATATTCAATTTAACTGAGCAAAATATTCACTTTAAGGATTGAAAAGACAAAAGAATTATATGAATTTATTTTCCTCCAACTCTGCCCCAGGGTTTACAATTGTGTCAGAGACAAGTCAGACTGGAGGAAATGGCATCTAATGAAATGCTGAAAAGGCAGCACTCATTGAGCCAAGAGATCAGAGAAGGAAGTCATCACTTTGTGATCTTAGTCAGGGAGAAAGTGGGGCTTCAGCTAATACCTAAAAGGTATGTAGAGTTTGAAGAAAGAGATGGGAGAAAAGATGGTTACGGCTCTGGCTTTGGAAATTTTGTACTTTTTATTTTTGGCCAGGACACATTTACAGATGATCTATTAAATTAAAAAAAAAAAAAAAGACTTTGTCCATCTTTGTAACCTTTGTGTCTCCGTAATCTACTCAAAGGTGACTCAGCGTCTTTATAAACAAAGTTCAAAAGATCAGTCGGAGACAAAAATCTCATGAATTGTATAAAATTGTTCCTGTTTAAAAAAATAATAGTGAAGGATTTGTTTTGCAGAAAGAGAGGAATTAAGCAGTGGGAGAAATAATAATATCCCCAACATTTATCATAATAGAATTTAGTATCTTTGATTTTGTCACTTACACCCTGGGGAAATATACTACAAACTACATTTTTACCTGTCATGTCCTTTTTTGTAGAAAAATTAGCATTAAAAATATCCTTAGTCAAAGTCACCATTTCAATGTAAGTTATACTTAAAAATGAATGGAATAAAAGGGAATTGATCATTTTTATAGTTTGCAAGATGCTTAATTGTGATTTTTCTTAAAAAGAAACTAACCACTACCACAACAAAATTATTTACAGGATATAATAATGTGGGGAGCAAGAGATTCAAGGAGATGGGGAAGGAAAGAAGGCAATTCTTTTAGATTCCCAGCTTTATTTTATTCTAATTTTATTCTAGGTATTCTAATTTTAATATGTGCCATCCTATAAAAATCCTGCATCTTAACTATAACAGAAAGATATTGATCCAAGATTTTGAGGGGGTTGGGGAAAAAGAATGAGGGAGACACAGGGATTGAGGGAAATTTATAGCTGGAGCTGATACTGAGTGAAAATTTAGAGTACGTACCTAGCTTGTTTTGTGCTTCCTTTCTTCCAGAGAGGAAATGACACTTTAGATTCCCTGGGATGCTGGAACCACATGCAAAAAAGGATGGGCAAATTTGTCATTCAGAATTTATGAAGGATATTTTTTCTTCTCACCGACTAAAAAGAACAAATCAAACACTAGGTTTCCAATTCTGAAAATTAGTAGACTCTGGAGAGCCAATTAAACATTATTCCCCTATCTCGACTCTGTTTTAACATCCTTCTTTATTGCACACTGTTTCTTTCGCTCACAAGGCAGGTAGATGGTGTTATCAGGCTAATTTGGGGACAGTTATCATTATAATGTAATTTTTTGCAATTATGTGGTAGACCAGGTGGCAAGACAGCATGGCTTTGCATTGCCAAGGTGCAAAACAAATTCAGTGTTCAATCAACCTGAGAGAGAAAGGACAATTCTCATTTGCATAAACATGTAGCCACGGAAACGAGATGCACAGAGGTATAAGGGGAAAGAGACCTATTTTACATGATGTGCATAGAATATTTGACAGTTTAGATTGGAGGCGTCATTGATGTGGGTTGGAATGGTACGGTTGGTTGCCATGGATATGGTTTTCCCTACTGGCAGTGCAGAGATTGGCAGGGATGGATGCTGGAAAAAAAAAAAAAAAGCCCAAACCACTGCAACACTCTGGCAGCCTCATTCTTTTCTTTTGTTGAAAAGCTATGTATCCTTTCTGCACTAATGACAGCTCATCAAGTATGCAGTGTAATCTAGAAACACTGATATTTCTGTAATAAATCATTCATGTATAATATATATGTATTTATACATTCTATGCACATATATATGTGGCGATCTACATGTATATATTTGGAATAACATGTATGCAGATTAATAAAAGATTAGATTCAGGAGGAAAATATTTACCTCTTTCCTACTCTTTTCTATTTAGCATTAATTTAGGAAATCCTTAGATATGATGATTTATTAAATAAAGTAAACAGTGTATAAATACACTGAATTATCATCTAACTTACAAAAAGAGAATTGCACAGTTTGTCTTTGTGGAGAAGGCAAACAATGAAAGAAAGGAGGAGTGGCTTGTCACAAGGGCCTAGTCTCTGATTATTTGACCCCTACAGTCACCACATTGTTGCAATATAACTACTCAAATGATACTTATCCATGAAAAACAAGGTAGGTTCTATTTTCTTTACAGGTTCTAGCACAACATTTAGCACAGTGTAAACCCAAATATGCTATTTATGCTGTTTTTCAGAACAGTCAGGCATTACTTTTTATTTCTAAAAGCTCACCCACCTTGTTTCCAGACAGTTAGTCCAGAGCCTTGCTTATTAAAAGGGTTGCAGGAAAACCTTTTGTCTTTAAGAATTTATTCACTAACATACTTTGTGATGGGGTCTGAAGGAGCGAAGTCTCCAACCACCCAGTCCAGCAGGGTAAGAACCTTTGTTTCCACGAATGCAGCTTTGCACTCGGCCATACTCTCGAGATCTGAATGCTGGTAGACAAGTTCTTATGAACTTGTGGGTTTCCTCAATCCTCCTCCCAGAATGGGGAGAAATGTTGACTGGCGCAGCATCCTCTAAATTGTCTGTCCACCCAAACATTGGAAACTGGGTAAAGAGTTGGAAACAGGATTATTGTACTATCAAAATATCAGGATCACTTTTGAAACATGGCCACGTTGTTTGCCTTTGATAATTGGCTTAATAATATAATAGTTGATCCATACAGCCATAACTTGATGGATAACTACCAGTGAACTGATCTGTATTTGGATTAAGATTTAAGAGTGTGCACTTGAAAGAACAATTAAAATATTTTTCTCTCGTCTTGTAAGAGAGGTCTTCTAAATGGGCAAGTGAAGAAAGTCTGCATTGATACTACATAATTTTGCCTTACTTAACATTTTATGAAGATCTATTCTTTATTGATAAGGCATAAAAAGGCACCAGTTATTTTTGCTACTTTATTTTCTTACATGAAACCTGCTAGTGGGTCAGTTCCTGTGAGAACACTCCCTCCACCCTTCACCATCATTGTTCTTTCCCTAGAAACCACTCAATAATCGCTAGTATCCATTCTATGCTAAACTAATCAGTGACCCCTTTCTCAAGGTGAAAATCAGCTGTAATCATATTGTATTTATTTTCATTATCCTTAATTCTTGGTTTACTTTTACCTGTGCTTCTTAGAATGCTGACCTCTTATTTATTCCCTAAATCCTTTTGTCTCCAGTGCATGTGGACATTAATAAATATTTGTTGCCCCCAAAATTAAAGTTAGTAATTGCTTTAATCTCTCCATTTTAATTGTTTCCTAAGTTTTAAAAAATGAAACTTCCAAACTCTACGTAGATAATAAGATTATCATATAAGGAGATTCAAATGAGTAAAAAGTGATTAAGTACAACTTTTAATACAGTAAATTAACACAATACAGATGATCAACTTGGCCATATACCTTTTGATCACATGTAGACATTCCTGTCCAGGCACTCCTCTCAACTATATTTTATTGCCTTCTATACTTTGCCTTATTTCCTATAACACTCTGTGTTCTTTTCTGTTTTTCTTTCCCGCTCCTATCATCCTTGTTTGTGCACTATTCCTCCATTTGTAATTGATATAAAAGGTACAATATTGAAGAAAAGCAATAAAGAAAAAAAGCAATATTGAAGAAAAGCCCCATGATGCTGGGGCATGTTCACCATTGCCCATAGGTTCTGAAGACACTTGCAAGATCCTAGCCTGTTTCTTTACTTATTAAAGAAGAAGAAGAAGAAGAGGAAGAAGAAGAAGAAGAAGAAGAAGAAGAAGAAGAAGAAGAAGAAAGAAACAAAGAAAGAAACAAAGAAAGAAAGGGAAAATATTTAGGTTAGGTGCTACAGCACTGAGCCCCTCCCACATCATTGTAAAGGTGAACAAGTGATCCCGTATGTATCATGCACTGAAATAAAAGTTTCTAAAACCCTGCTTCTATTTCAAAGACACAGAATTTGCTTGCTCATCATTAAAAATCAATTTTTAGTCTTACAGGAATAAAGAAACACGAATGTGGTTATTTTATGAGCGAAGACCTGATTATCTCATGCTGTGAGTGTGATTCCTCAATGGTCAGAAGGGGAGCTCTGGAGAGGTCTACTTTTCTTGGGCAAGTGTACACTTGCCTCAGTCTCACTCATAAACCAGGAAACAGTCACATGCACTGAGCCTTAAATGTGTTCATTTCAAACCAGGCAGGAGGCCTGACACACATACTAAATTTTCAGTATTAGCATCTCCAAATCTTTATCATCGTATACGTAGATTGATTCATTTTCAGAGTCTGGTAACTGGTTCAATGTTATATCATTTTAAAGATTTTGTTGAATACCTTATTCTCTCATTTTCTTGTTGAGACTACAACTTTAGTTATAGTCCCTTCCATAAAAGAAAAATGTAAGTTTTACATTTTGTGTCACAGGTTCATTTTTTTCCCCCTGAAAATAGACATTTTCCTTATTTCTGAGACTCATCCAAGATATAGGCAGTATTTCTTCCACGAAAGAAGAAAAAGGCAGCAAACTGATTACTTGTTGCGATCAAGCTTATTATAACAGAGACAGAAAACCAGAATGCACTTCCTAGATCTGTCATTAGGTGAATAAAAGGGGAGGATTTCTTTTTCTTGTCTTATTTTCCTCATTTGTGAAGTGACACCTTCTGATCTTCATGAGCACTCTTGACACAGTAAAGCAAGGAAGTCAGGATTTCCGAATTCCTTGTGATGAGGAGCAGTCACTGACTTTCCTTGTGCTGTGACTGCAGCTTCAGGTGGGACACGTGCTCAAATAAATGACCATGGTGGAGCTAGTTTCTGATGCAGGTGATAAGAGGACAGGTTGGTGGCCAGGTCTGATGGCATAAGTTGTTGCTTGAACTAAATGTTAATCAAAATAAAGCTTGATGGCTAATGATGCATTATGATCAATCTTGAGAGTAACTGATTGTTGATGACTTAGAACTTTTTATAGAAAGTATTACCTACACTGACATTCACTTTATAGCTCAACTTCTTCAACTCTAAGTAAAATGAGAGATCCTTTTATCTTCTATTTAAATCCATCCCCTTCCTTAAGATGGCATGAGCATTGGTATCATGAAGGATAGAAAGTACATTTGTTATGTGAAAGGTACTAAAATTCCTGATGTAGCATGCATTCTGATAAAATTACACAGATATTAAATTTTCACTCACAAATTTGTCTATCTGCCACCTACACTTACCATGACCTCACAACCCTGCCATCAATTTCGTTTTCTTTTTAGACTACTTCCAAAGAGTTAATGGGAAAAAAAAACAGTTTTAGAGCTCAGAATTACTGGATAATGTTTCTTTATCTGGAAAAGAAAAAGCACTTCCATTCAGGGCTAACCTCAAATTTTTATTTTTCTGGTCTTCAAAATACCACATGTCATTTTCTCACTGTACCACTATTCTGTGTCACCCATGAGGACATCAAACCATGTGCCAATATGAACTTACCCTTACCCAGTCGACTGAATAGGATGATGCCCTTCACCATTCAAATTAAATCTGAACCCTGTGTCACTGCTCCTAAGCTGCTATTCATCAATTTTTTCATGTTGTCATGTAGCCATGCTGTGGCTTTTGCTAATGTCCTTATCTCTATCATTAATTTTACCTTCTGATGTAGTAGTACCGGGTGATATGATTTACAACTTAATAAAATGAGTTTGTAAAACATTAGATAAACTAGTAAATCCATTTTTATAAGAGTCAGCAGTCTAGAGTTTTGAAGGTAGACTTAATTTACCTCCTTTGCCTGATTTCATCTCAGGTGAACTGAACAGCATAAAACAATACAGTAAACAATGCAGTCATGCATAATACATAGCAGTTGAATTCAATTTTAGTGGTTCTCCTAATGGTGTCCAGATGAGAACAAGGTGGGAGTAGAAGTGTTGAGAGGTGTTCTGAGGCATCTCCTTGACTTTGAAATCTTACTTTCTTACCTTTTTTAACCTTTATGCCTGAGAATAAAATTTACCTCGGGGGACACAAATCCTTAAGGGGAGGTTAAATTGTTTTTCACAGCGTGGAATGCCAACTTTTTTTACAAAAAGGAATCAGTTGAAGGATAAATAAACTAACATAATAAAGAATATTTCTGCCTCTAGGCAGATAATTAGCCAAACCACCTAAGACAGATATGTAAAACAATCAAAGATATTTATCTTTTAAGTGCAGAAAGAAGCAATTTGTTCTCCCTACTCACCAAGATGCCAATTTAAAGGACTAAGACAATTCCAAATATTACCCAAATGTGTGTCTGGTAAGGTAATCTGAATTCTATAACTGGATAGAATCTAGTCAATTATAAACCAACATACTTTTGAATAGGTTTGGGCATGAGTGACCATTATTCACTTATTCATGAAACTCAATACAAGCTCTCCATATCATCCCGAATACCTGTGTATTTATAGGATCTACTGCCAAAAAATAAAAAGGAACCGACTATCAAGAGAATTTTTCAAGGGCCTGAAATAGTGGGAATAAGAATATCTAATTTCTGCATTACTCATCACACCCCCGCCCCCCCCCCCACCGGGGAATGGAATGTTAAGTTGAATTTCTAAGCTTTAGAAAGTGCTTTTCTTTCCTTAATTTTGAAATGTCCATGTAAAAAAAAACTAAATTCAAGAAGGAGCTCACAGTATGGGTGAGCATAGAGAAAAGCAACAAATGGACTTCATAGCAAACTGTTATTCTTTTTATTATTATTTTAATGGCAGTTGTACTTCTACGAATGATGTGTCAACAAGACCAAATGCAGGCGGCTTTGTGAATATCCCTAAAGGACAGTGACCTCACTTCGCTGGGCCTCAGCCCCTTAGACATGAATAAAGGTTTGTGTAGCTTTCAGACTTACAATTTCAACATCATCCTGCAGGGTCAAACTCGAACAACTGTTGGGTCTCATTAAGGACCTCACTGGTGCTGAAAGAATAACAGAACAGATTCAAATTTATGGGGCATCTGTGTTGAAATTTTTCTGGCATGTCTGCTTCCTGCACATGAAGAAAGCCTCTCTAGCATTTATAACACAGGTGGAGTCTGTGTTAAAGACTTAAATCTGGAAAAAGATCCAGATGTTGGCAGTACTCTGATAATCCTATACAAGAAACATTTATATTTATCAGGTCAAAAAGACAAAGGCTTATTGGATGTAGGCTCAAAGTTTACAAAATCAAAAAAAGTTCTATTTATTTTTTTTTTAATTTTTTTTCAACGTTTTTATTTTATTTTTGGGACAGAGAGAGACAGAGCATGAACGGGGGAGGGGCAGAGAGAGAGGGAGACACAGAATCGGAAACAGGCTCCAGGCTCTGAGCCATCAGCCCAGAGCCTGACGCGGGGCTCGAACTCACGGACCGCAAGATTGTGGCCTGGCTGAAGTCGGACGCTTAACCGACTGCGCCACCCAGGCGCCCCAAGAAAGTTCTATTTAAAGTAAATGGATTATCTATCTCATCAAATCTTAAAATGCTAGAGCAACTAAATACCCCACGGAAACCTGAAATCCTTAATTTTAGCACAGGTCAGTAGACCAGTAATTATTTTATTACTTACCATGTCCAACACAGTGCTAAAATCCATGGTGGATATGGAAGCATCAGGCATGACTCATACTGCCTAAGTAGTTACAATCTAGTTGGGAGGCAAAACAATAATGAAAACTACAAAAGTATATACACAAGTGCTAAATTTTATAACATAGACTACAAATGTGCTAGTTTATTGTTTTTACTGTGAGTGGTATAATACGGTCCTCTAAGAATGAAATTCCAAACAGGATTAGAAGTTAGATTAGATTAGGGTATCCCAAAGTATGTAACTGAAGACAGTAATCATAGAGAATACTCTTTAACACTGGCTTTTGAGGTCAAAAACATCGTATATTGTATCCCCGCTTTGAGTGTTAATGATGTATCTTAGCACACTAGAGGCTCTAAGATGTCATGCAGAAAAGTTATCTTTATAATTTCATTTATTCCAATATTTTCTAAATTTAATTAACCACGGGTCCCTTAATGTCTCTTATCACTTATATTCCTCCAAACATACTTTAGAAAACACTGATTTTGGTAAATCCATAAATCACGGAACCATAATACAGTAGTAACTAAACATAAGAAAGCTAGGAATATGTCTGTTTTTGTAAATATAAATTTCAAGATGACAGCCAAGATCTTCGTAGACAAAATTTGGCTAACGGACCTTCGTCCATCTAACATGAGTCTTCATGGCATTTATTATGCTCTTAGGAATCAGTCTAATACCCAGGCTGATGTTTTTGTTGTATTTTTTTTTGCAAACTCACAACAAAAGCACACATACAAGCAAAAAATTATTATAAAAATAGAGCCATTAATGACAGCCATAGAATTAGCTGAAGGATATCTCAGCAGCACACATTTGACTCATACATGCATGTGCTAACATAAAGTATAGGTGATGACAGTTTGCCCTTGACAGCATGTGTTTAGTTCTGATTGTAAGAAGTTTGGTTTGGAAATGACTAGTGTAAAACGACTCAGCAGACAGCTGTGGGCTAAGCCCCTCTATGTCCTTTTCAGGGCATTATATTATTTAAAGATTTAACCTTGAAAAACACACACTTTATTTCTAGCACTTTCTTCACCTCCAGCATAAAAGTTGGTAATGGTGCTATCAATATTTTAACTAAAATAGTTGGCCCACATCATTTTATGTCAAACCCAACCAACTACAGGGTCTCAAAGTAATGGTACTCTGTAGTAGCATAATTCAGAAACCTCTTGTGTCATTAGCTCCTTGAAAGCACATTGACAGAAAAAGTGTTTAAAAGTAAGTTGCCCAGGTTGAATGGTATTATAAGGATTTCTATTACTACTGTCTAGTGATATTCGCCATTGTGAACCCTTGACTCAGAGCAGCACCTCCCAAACTTTCATGTGCAAAGGGATGATTTGGGTGGATCTTGTTAAAATGCACATTCTGATTCAGGAGGTTTGGGATCTGTCCCAAATTCTGCATTTCTAATGAGCTCCCAGGTGTATGCTCCCTGAACTGCTCCTTAAATAGCACGATCACAGAAAACGCATTGCAAAAAGCCTGGATCCTCTCCCTTCCCGAGGGCTTATTAGTTTTTAGTTCCCAAAGGCACTTGGTATAGGGATAGCTGGTTACAGAGCTTTTGTTTCAAGAACGTCCCTCTTTCCATGTATTGTCCCTATCTCAAAATTCTAGTCCTTCTTACTTCCAGAGCAGCGTTTATTTTAATAAGTTAATTCTTCAAATAAGTTGTTGATAATTCAGTTGTTTTCAAATAGTTGAAGGTAAGCAAAAAGTTTTTTGTAGACTATCTCCTATCAGTCTTCTCTTTTATTTATTTATTTTTTAATGTTTATCCATTTTTTGAGAGACACAGAGAGACAGAGCTGAGGGAGGGACAGAGAGAGAGGGAGACTCAGAATCCAAAGCAAGCTCCGGGCTCTGAACCGACAGCACAGAGCCTGACACGGGGCGCGAACTCACAAACTGTGAGCTCATGACCTGAGCCAAAGTCTGAGGCTTAACCAACTGAGCCGCCTAGGTGCCCTACTCAGTCTCCTCTTTTAAAAGTGAGGCTGGACAGATTGCATGGGCCGCATTGCCTAAAGCCAAAAGATCCTTGCCCAGCCCTAGTTGAGAAGACATGTGTCCATTTATGCTTTAAATCACTGAGTGTAAGCAGGACTCCCCCAGGGATTGGTCAGACTATAGCAGGGGCAGTCTTCAGGGAATGACCACTTCATTTTACTCTTAATGAGGCGGCAATGCCAAGCTGCTATGGGTTTTACCCAAGGTGTTGTGTAGGCATTTTTTAATGAAGTCTCAGACATATTTTGCATGCTTTTACCCAGCAGCCTAACCATGCTTCAAAGTTTCAATCTTTTGATTGATCTCGCTCATCTTGTTTGGGGATGAGGGGATGGGGGAAAGCTTCTGTAGCTGGTTGGAGGCAGATCCCACAAGAAAGCAATAAACTTCAGAATTGAATAAAAATCTAATTTGTGTACGCTAACTCTTTTTGGTAATGTTAATTTTTTATCATTTTATGGATGCATTTCCATGGCCATAACATCCTTTTCGTTGGACTACTCATTAACTAATAGCCCACAGCAGTTAATTTCCTGCCTTTCCCTCCTACAATCTCACTTTATTTGTTTAGCTGACAGGCTTTTGAAGCAAGCTGGCTAAAGCCTGCAAGAATTCCTGGCTTTCTTTCTTCCTTTCATTCTTGTTATTATTAGGAATATGGACAAGGTGCTTGTATGTGTGTTCCATCTGAAATTCGTGCTGGAGTTTCTATCTCTTGGGAAAGAACCAAATTGCTTCATAATCGTCTTGGACCCAATTCTGTAACTATCCGCCGTCAAAATTCTTGTTAGTGCCAACGGGAGTTTTGCCCTCGTTTAAGGTTACAAGATCAAGTGGTAAAGGTATTTATAGCCACCTCGCTCTCCCCCAAAAAATGAGTTAAACTAGATATGGGGAAAATTACTATATGTGCTGTAGATGCTTTTCTTTTCACCAGAACAATTTCTCTAAGGATAAATCAGTGACAAGACTTAGATAAAAAAGAAAATGAAAATTAATTGCTGGATAGTGTTTTAACTAAGTTATTTTATTTTTCACTTCTCATGAAAAAATATACATTTTGGAGGACACAATGAAATATAAAATTTACTGGCTCTCTTTTCTTAGCCAAACATGGAATGCACATTCTGATCATGTGTCCCTCATAAGATATATAGAAAAGCTAAAAGTTATGAGGCTCTTTGAAGGTCAAACAGCACTATCTTTCCAAAAAATTGTACTAACATTGACTTTGTCAGGACCCAGCTCACTCTGTGGGACTTACATGACTTCCCGGCCCTTTTTCCTTGTCTTTCCTCCCCACACTTCACCCACAAAAATGTGATTTGTGGAGGAACCAGAGAACTTCAAGCCACAACTTTTGCTCGATCTAGTTTTACAACTATCCCTCTGGTGGAAAGTGCTTGACCTTTCTGGTCTTAATTACCTCATTTATAAATGAGTGGGGTGGATTAGCTATTCTCAGGTTTCTCTGGATCAAATATCCCATCATGAGTACAGGTTATAAATTTTACATAAATATTTAACTTTATCTACATAATGGGAAAGCTGAAAAGAGAAAAGCCAATCAGTATATTGTACTTTCCATTTCCTATACAACTCTACAGATCTGTTTGTGGTTTTTTTTTTTTTTTAATTAAATGGATAGTTCTGCAGCAAGAAGAGGGTGAATTCAGACAAGCTTTTCTTAGATTGCTGGCTCTGTAAGGTGACTTTGAACAAGTTACTCCATCTTAACATAGAAATTTATAATTGACTTATGAGTAAAATTGGGGTATTAAAACCTATATTACAGGATTGCTATAGGTTTTAATATAGAGAATAAAGACTTTCCATGCCAAACAAATGGTAGTTGTTCTGACCACATATGATGCCCTGTGTGGGTGTGGGCAGTAGCGAAATGAACATTGGTTTAGGCATTAAGAAAAGTGGATTCTGGTTCCAGTTCTTCCACATCTGGCCAAATCATAGTTTTCTCATTTATTAAATGAAGTATTCAACAAAAGGTGTTTTAGGTCTCCTGCTAGCCTTAATTTTTCACAGTCTTAATGTGTGAAGACTGCATGCATTGAGGCTTTGTGTCACTGAAAATACAGATATTCTTTTCTACAAAGATTTACATAATTCTCATTCTTTTTAATAGTTTATTGCAATAGTTCTTGTTCATCTCTTACTTTTCCAGTAAATACTCAACCTTTTTTCTCTGGTATCTGCATAAGTGGTATTTAGAATTAATGTAAATTTTTCAAGGACAAAAAAGTTGATCCACATTTGGAAACTAGGTCTTTGAGTTTTATAAGAAAAGACATTTAAAATAGTAAAATACAAGTATTTTATATTTTAGTATTAAAGTCAACTTCTTAGTAACTTGACTTATGAAAAACAGAAAGGAAAGAATATAAAAATACCTCAACAGAGTAATAATTATTTACTATTTCCCTTGGGTTGGTAAGTACAGTATGTCTTTTTCATATTCAGAATGAACCTATAATAAAATATGCTAAAAAACATAACTGGCATTTTTTTTGTATTGCAAACTAATTGCAATTTATATTTTTAAGTCCAAACTATTTTATACCCTCAGATGTCCATTGGGGTCAGATCCTCATTTGGTAGTTGGATAGCTTCCTTAAATGAGAACCCAACTGACAGCTTGTTATGTATTAGCTATTGATCAGTAGGTTCCCTCACTTGAATAAAACAAATGTCTTTAACAAGTTATCTCTTATACTGTGTATGTATCCCCTAAATATTAACAGTCTCTCAAAAATATCTATACAGCTGGACTTGACAGCCACAAAGATACCTAGGCTTAAAAAATATTTGGAAGGTTGCCATCACTTCTGTATCTGAAACCACTAAACTATCAATGGCAGACAAAGGTCCAAATATATTTGCTAGGACAAATTTCTCTTCCAAAAATGATTCTGTGAAATTCATATTCATTTTACAGAAAAGTGAAATCCTGCAAAAATGACAACGAATTTTTCAAATGGATATGGTAAGAATGTTGTTGGCACAGAACCTGATCATAAAGATATAAAATGTGAAATGAAATATATTGTGTGGTGAACCTATATACATATTCTTGAAGACATCTTGAACCATCATTAAATCATATTACTGTTGATTTTCATTTGAATACGAGTTGCAAACTGAAATGCCTTTAGGGCCTAAGCAACCATCATAAATGTAGGAAGAAGTCAGAAACTAAACAATTGAGAGGTGTTAGGACTGTGTTTTACAGGACAGCATATGCCTCCTCCCAAACCATTCAAATTATGTTAAAAGCAAAATGAAAATCATGATAACTGAATTAAACACATCTGGGGGCGGGATTCTTCTAAACCAATGAGAGAATCAAATTCCTATAAGAGACATGGAGCTGCATTCCTGCCTTAAACAATGGATATTGAGAAGTTGAGGATGGACTAGTTAAGTGGAAAATCAAACGTGGGCATTTAGAAGTCATGAAAAGTGTATTTTATAAAGAACAGAGCCAAGGCACGTCCTCAGTTTTCCAGAAAAGAAAAAATAATTGGGGTACTGATAGATATGTTCTTCTGATCCTCGGTTCTAATAATGAAAATTCCAGGGGCGCCTGGGTGGTGCAGTCGGTTAAGCGTCCGACTTCAGCCAGGTCACGATCTCGCGGTCCGTGAGTTCGAGCCCCGCGTCGGGCTCTGGGCTGATGGCTCAGAGCCTGGAGCCTGTTTCCGATTCTGTGTCTCCCTCTCTCTCTGCCCCTCCCCCGTTCATGCTCTGTCTCTCTCTGTCCCAAAAATAAATAAACGTTAAAAAAAAAATTTATTTAAAAAAGAAAATTCCATAATCATAGTTGAAAATTTGGAACCAAGGACTCCTGAGACAGGGTTATCAATTTCATGGGCTCTCAGCTTCTTGGTAGTATGGACTTCAATGTAAAAAAAAAAGAAAAGAACTAGGAGGTAGAGAAGAAAGAGAAGTAGAAGAAGGGAAAGGAAGAGAAGACCACAATTTTTTTCTCTGGCACATGAGTTCCTGGAGTTTGAGACAAAGACACCAGATCAAACTTAGTCATTATGCTATACATTGAGACAATGGAAGCATGTGCTCAGAATCTTCTTCTGCCTGAGTGGCCACATCCAATTTGTCAGTTTATTTTAACTTCAAATTAAATTATTTTCCTATGCATCTGGATGAGTCTTAATCACTCATAAGATGATTGATAAGAAGTGTCTCCATAGCCTCTCAGTCTGACCCCTATGGTGATGTCTTGGTTGGCTTAGGGCTTCTACTTACTGGCACTTTCCAGGCATGGTTCTCAAATATGAGGCTGTCTTACCTGTTATTTCCATTTTTCTTTGGATTTCATGTGGCTACATTGTAGGTATGTGCAGTGCTGAAAACATTAGTCAACACATTTTGAGGCGGGCTAAAGATATGATTTCAGATCCTGGCTGTGTCTCTTCCTAATGTGGCCTCTAGGAAAGTTACCTAACCTCCCTGAGTCTTCATATCTTCATCTGCAAAAAGGCCTTGAGCATAGTTTTCTCTTGGAGCGATGGCAAGGCTAACTGCACTAACTAATGTGTGTGAAGTGCCTCAAACAGCTGTGACACACAGGAGGTGAGCACTCAGTAAACATGCTCCTTTTCACACTCAACAAGAACTGATAATTACAGCAAATCAACTTCAAGACTTTCAAAACAACCTCACTGATTACTAGGATCAATTCAACTGCTCTCTCTGGTCAGAAATAAAAACCCTTAAACAAAGAAAATTTAGATCAATGCTTGAGTGGAATTTGAGAATTCAATAGCTGGCTAGAAACAAGGGTGATGGCTCTTAGAAAACAAGAAGAATGTAAGGGCCAGTATGGCTTGGTAGTAGGTACAGAAGCTCCTTAGGGAGTAATGCTTTCCGCAAGGAAGCCAGGGGTAAGATTGTGACCATAGCTCAGAGAAACAAGAAACGTCCAGTGAAAGAATTTCTATTCAGCTAGGATTGCTTCTGGTCACCAATCATAAAGCTGCGCTTAAAATATGCTTAATGCATTCAAGAGCAATCAGCAAGAGCCTTATTATTTAAATTTCACAATCAGAAGTACCAAAGGACCCTTGCTCCCCTAGTCAAGTGTGTAAGTGCTGACAAATTACCAAAATCTAAATTTAATAAAATTGTATTAGTCACCTTCCAAGGTGTCATCTCAGAGTAATGCTGAGATCAAAACCCTGATTTGAACATGTCAAACCAATTGCAGGATGCCAGGTGGCTTGTGAGTTGGAGACAAACTACTGACACAATGGTCTGTGAAGCTCTGCTAATAAAGAAAAGGCACTCTGCCTTTTAAGAATCAAGACCCAGGCATATCCTTCTTGCCCAAAAACATGGACTGCCAGACCCTGGGCTCTATTTTATGTTTGTGAATAATGAGCAGCCCATAATGGTCTGTGTCATCGTTCTATCCTGTGATTTAAGCACAATCCTAAAGAACAATGCCCTGATAACCAGAATAAAGTTGTAAAAACAAAAAAATTAAGAATTAGGAAAAATGGTCTCTGACCTCAGCTTTCTAATCTGACTAATGGAAATAATAACTGCTCAGCCAATAGCAAGGGATAATTTTAAGGGTATAATTTTGTAACATATTACAGTATGCTTTATACTGTAAAACACTATATAAACCTAGCATTTATCTATCAAATACTTATTATTCACATACTAGATGCAGGCATATTTCCATTTTCCTAGGACAAATCAGAGAACAAAAAAGATTTTGTATTTTATGGAATTCACCATCTAGTAGGGGAGAGAGAAAACAAGTGATAGATGTTAATAAAATAAAAAGTAAATGTCACTATATGTTAAAAGGGAGTGTAGGGTTGGGGATGGGTTGCCGAATGAACCAGATATATCAGGTTAGGGTTAGTCTGTTTGTGAAGGTGATACTTGAGCAAAGACTGGAGATGGTGAGGGAGCTGGACTTTCAGATATCTGTGGGGCAGCTCTGCGGATCAAAGGAGCAGCCCTAAGGTAGGAGCACATAAAGTGTGTGGGTGGAGTAGAGTGAGGAAAAGAGTGATCCTAGATGGAGTCAGAGAGGTATCATGGTCCCGATCCTGTAAGGCCCTGTAGGTTTTTATAAAGACTTTAGCGTTTGTTCTCAGTTGAAAAAGAAGTCATTGCAGGGTTTCAACAGGAGAGTTACACACATGCTCTGTTATTTTTGAGAATCTTTGTTTTTGTCTTCCATATTAAAAATAGATTGTAGGAGGCCAAGGGTACAAGATCTCTACTACACTTCCATTTGGAGATGTTGCATAGGCAGCTAACTATGTGACTCTAGGGATCAGAAGTGAAGTCCAGAGATATAAATTTGGAAGCTATCAACATATAGATGGTTATTAAATCCATAGGACTCAACAAAATCACTGGGGATATGAAGCAAAGAAATGAAGAGCCCTAAGGGCTGAGTCATGGGAAACTCGGGTATTCACTTCATTGGAGATGTGAGGAGGAGCCAGCAGATGGGACTGGGAAGGAATAGCTAGCGATACAGAAGGGCAATCAGAAGAATGTGGAAAACTGGAATCCAAATGAAGAAAAGTTTCAAGGAGAAGGAACCAACTCTGTCAAATTCCAATGAAAAGTAAAATCAGAACCAAAAATTGCCCAGTGGATTTAGCAATACGGTTGTCACTAGAAAGTAAGAAAGAATGGCTTGAAGAGACAATGAAGAAATAAGGACATGTGTCCAATTTCCAGGTCCATAAGGACTGTGGAAGAAAAACAAAGAACAGCTGAAAACAAACAAAACACCCTGGCCCTACCTGAGAGGCACTGTAAGCAAAGCAGCCTTCCTATAGAAAAGCCAGGTGTTCACTAGAATGAAAAAGATAAAAGAGGTGTTAAAGAAGTTAAGGATCTAAGGGGTTTTGTTGGCTGCAGACCATATATTCCAGAGGGCATGGTGGAAGGATTAAATGAACTGGTGAGTGCTGGGAGAGGGGAACGTGTCAGAGGCTGTGCAGAGCCCTGTGAAAATTAGAGACAGATATAAAGGGCTTCTTTTGATGACCGACATATACAGGGAGAACGGGAGTAATGTGTCCTGGTGTATTCCAACACAACAAGGCAGCAGAGCAATAAGTATGAGGAGATTGAAAGGTTTGGTTATCTAGGCCTCCCTCTAGACCCCTGTTGGGACATGCATGTGGCCTGGGGAAGCCGTGGATAGTCGAAGTCCAAACCATGGACTCAGCCTTTACATTTGTGGATGGAGCTAAAACTCCTTTGGACATGGGGTTTTGCTGTAATTCACAATCCAGTCTCTTCCTTTACCCTGAGGAAACTTAGAGGGTCTAGAGGAGGCAGAGATACTACCCTTCCCCAAGGGTTCCCTTTAGACCTCTCTTGAGAGAGGAGAGGAATTACCACAAATATTCTGACTCTCCTTTGTCCCTAGTTAATGAAACTGAGGATTTCTGAGGAAGCCAGTTATAATTTCCACCATTTTTATGGTGATCTGAGACTTAGAAAAAGTATGGTCTCAGGAAGTATAATTAATTGAAACCATTCAACTAAATGAATAGGATAGAAAGGTGTGGGATGGGAGAAGAGAACTGACATTCATTGGGTGCTTATTACGTGCCCAGTTAATGTACATAAATGTACATTTCATTTAGTCTACAATGTTTTAGGTAAGTAGGATTAGCCATCTTCACCATAAACAAATGACATGCTTGAGCTGCTCTGAGATTTTTATTGATTTATTTATTTTTTAGAGAGAGCATGCAAGTGGGATGGGGGGAAGGAAGAGGGAGGGAGAGGGACAGAGAGAGGGAGAGAGAAAGGGAGAGAGAGAGAGAGGGAGAGGGAGAATCCCACCAATGCAGGGCTCGAACTCATGAACCATAAGATCATGACTTAAGACGAAGTTAGACACTTAATTAACTAACTGAGCCACCCAGGTGTCCCTGGAATTTGATATCAGGTGTGATTACACTATTTAGGTTTTGTTGGGATCAACTTCCATACGTATTTCCATTCTTGCACTGATATATACTGTTGATAGTATGGTATAATTCTAAATATTTTATAGGTTTTGCTACATATTTTCATGAATTATTCTAAAGAAGCTAGTATACAAGCTGATTTTCTGTATGTTTGTTCATTGACTAAATGGTTCATTAATTCAATCTTTTTTTTTTCATTCAACAAATATGGGTGTTTCCTATATATAAAGGACTTTTCCTATTATATAAAGGATTCTTTCCATTCACTGTCCAGCTGGTTGACTGGATCTCATTTTATTTTTATCCTTAATGTAAAATTTTTTAACAGGTCAATTCTAAATGCCATAAATTCTTTAAATATAATAGAGCCAGAGAAAAAGACCCCTCTTGATATTTAAAATATTGTGTCTGTAATGTATTTATCTGAAACATTGAATAGAGTTCTAATTTTAATAATTTATTTTACTTTAATTTTGTAAATGGGTTTATTTATTCAACCACTTCACCCAAAACTCCATTACAACAATTAAGAGTTCTTGTTCTGAAGTTAGGCAGAACTGATTTGGAATGCTGGTTTCACACATCCTAGCTGTATAAATATGGGCAAACTTCTGAAAATTTCTAAGCTTTGGTGTCTTCCCTCATTAAATGTTAATGACAATAATACCTTATGCACAGTATTCCTGTATGAATTAAAAGGGATAATGAGGGAAAACCTTGTAGCACTGTGCCCGGAACATTATTAGAAGTTCACTAAATGCTATCTAATACAATTACTGTTATTATTATTAATTCAAAGCACTGCAGGCAATATATAAGTGAATGAGACCTGGTTCCTAACACCAAGTAGTTAAATGATTCAGTATACAAATATGTACTACTAATAATTCAGTGTACAAATACATACTAATGCATACTAATAATAAAGTATACAAATAATCAATATAGCAGGCAATACAAATACCATAAAGTGGTCTAAATCAAGTACTGGGGAGGAATAAATCACTTCCTGCATAAACAATTAAGGGAGATTTTGGTTGAGGTTGACCATGAGTTCCCAGTCCTTGTATCAAACATTACTCATAGGCTGAGAGAAAAGGAAAGTATATCTAGAAATTTGAGGGATTATACTAAACTAACAGCAGCCAGCCACCAAAGCCACTCCACGGAACTGTGACCTCCAGGGGCAGAATCAGAATCCAAAACCTCCTTATGAGGATGGGTGGTTATAAGAGCTAAATGGTACAAATTTTGGAATCGAAGTTATGACCAAAGCCAGGTCAAGAGCATGCAAAAGCAAATAAAGCATCAAAATTTGCTGTGGATTTAAGAGACTCAAGGGCCAGAACCAATTTTCAAGACTAAATCTCCTTGCCTAGATTTCTTTTAAAAGAGCAAGAGCACAACTTCACAGCCATGTTGTCCCTCATCTTAAAAGAAATTATCTGCCATTAGCCAGACAGTTTGGGAAAGGAGGCTTTTAGTGAGGGAGGCTTGGCAAATGAGAGCAATGGCATGAGCAGTGGTGCACAGGTGGGAAAGCCTGATGAGAGAATGGTCATCCCACTTGGTAAAAATCTCAAGGGATACACTCAAGGAAGAATCCTCTATAGAAAGCAATGATTTGGGGGACAAAGTGAGATTTAAAAAATCAATTCACAGTTTGCCTTTGCCTTACTTTGTATTTCAGAGTTGCCCTCTGTAAAGACTGTTTTGTGTCACTCTCTCAGCCTCCCTGCCCATTACATACTGTTATTTTTGTCTTGGGCTCATTAAACAAAGTACTGGCAGGGTATAGGCTCTGGCTTCCCTTGAAAGTGACATCATCCATTGTAATCATGTTGTGCGATAATGCAACAGTAAGCTCTCTGTCAGAGCTCTGAATCCTAAAATAGAGCGTCAGGACCTCACTTACTTAGCCTGAGCACGTCACCATGGTACTGTGGTTCTGACAGCACTGGCAAGGGAACCCAGAGGTGGGGCTCAGTCTGTTTGTTCTCATCTCAAAGAACCTATAATATAATAATAGTAGCTAGAGGCACTCCCAAAGGAAGCAGATGCTCAAATAGAACCTACCCTTTATTTCAAAGAGATGAAGCACGAGGACTAGCTGATTAGAAAGCAGAGAGAAAACCCACTTAAGATTAGAGGCTGGATTGCCTCCTGCATAAGAACACGGGCCCTGGAGTCAGACCAACCTGGAATAAAATGCTAAGTCTACCACCAGGGACCTCAAGTAAGCCACTTACCTGCACAGATCCTTAGTTCTTCATCTGTAAAATGGGAAATTGTAATACCTATCTCCAAGGGTTATTGCCAAAAAGTTATATGATGTAATATAAACGAAGCACCTAGCTCTTGCTTGACACATAGTAAATACTCAACAGATTATTGCTATTATTCATGAATAAGTCAAAGAATCCTATGCAAAAAGAATCGATGGGATATATCTGTTTTATAAGCCTGGAGTTTAGTTCATCATACAACCATGTTGATACAAACATGAGTTAAGAGTTAATGAGACGAACAGTGTCATAGAAAGAGGTCTCCCAAAGTTGGAGGGCCCATCAAAGTTCTCAGCATCCATTTGGTGATTATGTCTACTCTGGTCTTGAACTGTCCTGTCCCCACAACAAAGTGATACTTTCCACTGGCCAAGAGGGCCAACAATACTAGTACTTCGAGTTTAAGTTCATTATGGTGTTGGGTCCCAAGTTCCTCGAGCCAAAAGGAGAACAGACCTGGCCATCTAAAACAAAGTTCGTGACACCACACTCTAAGGGATATTCATTGTCCGGTGAAATCATGCATTGCAGCAAAAAAGAAGAGCTAGTGAATTTTTTTTTTAAAGCCATTGAACTCCAAAAAAAAGGAGCATGTAGAGTAGTTTAAATGATCAGAATCACTTGGGTACTTATTAAAAATGAAGATTCCTGGACTTCTATACTAGGCTGCTGAATCTGGGGCTCTGGAGGCATAGATTCCCAGAACCTATATTTTAAACAAACATCCCCATGCAATTCTGGTTTAGGTGGCCTCTGTGCCCCACTTTGAAAGTCACTCTTTAAATAAAGCTTAAAGGTACTGAGGAAAATGTGGAGGTAGTTTTACATACAAAGAAACCCAAATGGCTGAAGTCTTTAATGAAAAAATAAAAATAAAAGATACCTCAGCCTATTTCAGCTAAAGCAATGTAGATTTAGGGAAAAGGTAGGTTCTTTAGTAAGTCACAGTTGAACCTTATTACTTAGAGTGTGGAAAGACACTTAATTAATCGATTTGGCTGCAATATCTTTCTGGACTCTACTGCAACAGCTTCTTAGACATGTCAATTTTATTCATAAGGAACAATTGTATAAGGCAATTTATTTTCCTAGGCCACTCAAGCTTTAAGGCATCCAGTATTTATCAGCTCTTTATGGTGCAAGTAGTAAAAAGCAAATGAAAACAAATAAGAAATAAGAGCTGACTGATTAGTCAACTTTTTTTTCCCATGATTAAAATTAAAATTCTAACAGGACGTAAGATTTCTGTAGCTTTAAGCCTAAGGAATTTGCATCTTCCAGTCCTTTTTCCCTATTTGATTCACCTCTGCTGCCAGAATGGCATTATGTATGTAATTTTTTCAAGACTGCCATGTGTTTATTATGAGGATTTCCTTTTAATTGCTTGAATACAATCCTCTGCTTCAGCCAGAGCACAAGATGGTAGATAACAGTATTCATTATCATCATTTGCGGATGAAATTTGGACACTGATTTGGATAGGGCAGTGGGAGCAATGTTATTTTTCCTTAAAAACAATGACATTTCTGTGATTTTTTACTTACTTGGATTGAGGATTTTTTTACATGTAATGATAAAATATTGTGATAGATGGCAGTTCTTCTCTCTTAATTGCACTAAAAGCAAAACACTTACTCCTAAGGAATAGTTGTGGCTTACACAAATACAAATCTTTTTCTTTTCAATATAGAGTAAGCCACTCTCCATTTAAAGGATCAGCCCGTGTACAATCACAGTCCCTGGTAGTCTGCCAAACACAATAGGGCATTAATTAACATGTGCTGGGGGATTCATCAACATGCACAGTGGTAGCGTGCAATTGGAACCTTTTTTTTCCCTCCCCTTTCTGCCTCTACGTTGGCAGAATTCATGAAAGATCTACTCTAGTATGTAAATCAGTTCTTGCTAAACGCCTGGTAATGGAGTTCCTTTATTTTTCAAAGCTGTTGTCAGAGCTACTCACATATCCTAGAAAGACACTTACTCTGTCTCTTTCTTGTGTTTAAAATCCAACTACAGTGGGCAAAAATAACATATTTGTTTACTTGTCATGCGGATTGCACTGTAAATAAATCATCTGATAAATTACTCCCCAAAAAAGAACAAAATGAGATTCATTTCCTTTAATGTAGTACTGGTGAAAATTGCAGTTACTCCCCCGGTTAGCCCAGGGTGACAGTATTTTGGCCTGCTAACTTAAATGAATGTTGGAAGAAGCACCTAAGTCATACTGTATCTAGCTTCTATCCACTGGCATGAACAGGTAAAAAAAAAAAAAAAAAGAGTAAATTTGATTTTAATTAGTTCTAAGTTGGGTCTTTCATCTAAGTCTTACCTTGCTAAGCCCTTGCTGATTTCAGTACTGTTTACATGTGCTTCGGGACTACAGTATGGATTTAATCATTCAGACTTGTATGAACCAGACTTGGGACAATAGAAAATCTGTCCACTTGAAGTGAAAGTAGTATCAGGGAAATGGAAAATTGTCTTTTTATTTTCCACTTCTGAAAAAATATATATATACATGTTTCAATTCGGTTTGAGATTTAGATGGTAGAATATGTGGCCAGTTCTTTTTTTAAATGAAATAATATATGGTAGTGTTTAGCAAAATACCTACAGTAATTGCTTAGTAAATGGCAGTAGAAATTATTCGTAGAGGTGGTGGTAGAAGTGTGTCTTTTAAAGCCCAGAAATCACTGGTATTATAAAAAGCACAATATTGAAATTAATCATTTTCAATATATATCAATAAATTCTTTGTTTGGGGATGGAGAGGAGATATGGAATTTGAAGGCTCAGTCTGATCTTCTTGCCCTTCATAAATGTGTGCCCTTTATGTGACCTGTGCTGAGGACAAGCAGATGTTTTTGGAGTTGGGCAGACCTGGTTTCTATCCCAGTTCTACCATGCATGACCTTGAGCAAATTATTTAACCGCACAGAGGTTCAGCTTCTTCTTTTGTAAAATGGGAATAATGGTTATAAGGATTCGCTGAGATGATGTATATCAAACACTTGGCAACATCCTGACACACAGAAATGACTCCATAAATGATAGAGACACATTCTTAATATACCCCAAACCTCCCTTCCCCTGTGCTGAAAGACACAGGAAGCATTCTTTGATCCTGCTTAGAAGTGAGATTGCTTCCTTTTCCTCTACCAGAGAGCAGGGGCTCCTGTCCACTGACACTCAGAGAAGCTGGTGACTATTCTATGATGTTGCTTCCCCTCCTTGATTTTCCCCCAAGATTTACTCTATATAATTAATAGTCAGTGAGAGGCAGATAATTAAAACTGCTTTCATAAAAAAATAATAAAATAAAGCAAAAACAATCACTTTTAATAAATAGTTTTGAAATATTAAAATTTAAAACTTAAGTGAAAAATTACCTTTATAAGTACACATTTTTCTCCTATTAGAGGCTTCTAGGAAAATACTTCTGTTTTATGAGCTTTTATTTGATCATGAATTCCAGCATGATTTTGTTTTTAATTTTCTCCTTGAAATGATGGACTATTTGGAGCAATGTTCTTACTATAGTTCCTTGAAGTGTGAAAAATTAGTTATAATATCCTATAAGTTGTTTTTCATTGAGAATATGTTTTTGGCAATTAGTACAATTGTGTTGATATGTTTCCATGGATCCATTTTTCCCTACAGCCCTATTTATATCATATTTGACTTGTGAGATATTAAATAATTCACATGTTAGATTTACTCTTATCCATAAAAGGAAATTACAAGGTAACTTTTCGACACTGAATTTAAACAGACTAAAAAACAGATTGAACTTGGATTTTATGTAGAAAAGTGGCCATTATCATGGGAGTGTCAATCTTTCCCATCTTCAGCTACTGTCCAGAGTATGGGGAAGTAAAGTTAATTTCACAGGAAAAAAACTTTCAGGGAAGACAGCACTCTTTTGTGGAAAAGAAAAGAGTATATATTGTGCTTCACATTTGCTGCTTCACTTTGAAAGAACAGATAACATCTCAATTCTTTGTTAAGACAGGGCAGACATACATAGGACATATTTAATATTAGAGGATGTGGAAATTTGGGCTTATTGGTTTTTTAGAGACCATATAAGAAGTCTGTCTACAAAGGTCTTCTGAAACTGCAATCTCAGTGCTAAATGAAGTGGGATTATAAGAACAAAAGAAGCTGTTTTTCTTTTCTGGATTGGAAAAGGGATTGGCAGATTACCCTTTTTGTACATAACTGAGTCTCAAGGAATTTGAGATGAAGTGAGATAGGAATGGAGAAGAAGAGTGCCAAAACAGCAGAGTTTGGACTTTTCCTCTCTGACTGCTGCTGTTCCTTTATGAAAAGATGGGTATGGTCATTTAAAATAATCATAATTACCCAGTCACATCATGTTGGCTGAGAACATTGACTTATTATAAATACTAACCTGGAGTTTTGTATGTGGTAAGCACCCCTCTGGGCACCTTGTAAACAGTAACTCATTTCACCTTCATAACAACCCTCTGAATCATGAATCTTCATTATCATCCCCAGTTTACAGATGAACAAACCGAGGTGCTAAACAATGAAGCAACTTGCCTATGGTCTTGCAGCCAGGAAGTGGCTGCACTGTGACTGCAATCCCTAACAGTTTGGCTCTAAAGTCCATGTTTTTAACTACCATACCACACAGCTTCTCTAGCAAGCTGTGTTGGTCATTTATCTCCATGAAAAAAATGGAATTGAATAGTGGGAGAAGATGGGTGGCAGAATGGGAGAATCTACAACAGCCATTCAACCCATTTGAGGCACTACAATGCATATCTGGCATCCTTTCAGACCCAAAAGTGAGGCCAGGACTGAATGAGGTGAACTCTTATTAATTCATCTAGCAGCAAACCGAACTTAACAACATTAACTGATTGACTTGAGGTTAAATTCTTCTAAATTATTCAGCATTTGGTAAAGAATGCCTGACATCTAATCTATTAAGGACTACCAGTGACTTTGAATTGCACACTGTTTTGAACAAATCAGCATTGGTTAAACAAACCTTTATTAGTTATCAATGGTTATACCTTTGTTGGTACAAAAAAAACCCATTTTTGATATCAGTTTATTTAAAAATGGCTGAAATTTGAAGCAATTGCTAAGATCTCCCCTTTTTTTTAATGTCTTAGAAGAACAGGGGCGCCTGTGTGGCTCAGTTGGTTGAGCATCGGACTTCCGCTCAGGTCATGATCTCACGGTTCGTGGCTTTGAGCCCTGCCTTGGGCTCTGTGCTGATGGCTCAGAGCCTGGAGACTGCTTCCGATTCTGTGTCTCCCTCTCTCTCTGCCCCTCCCCCGCTCATGCTCTGTCTCTCTCTCTCTCAAAAATAAATAAACATTACAAAAAACTTTAAAATGTCTTGGGAGAACAAATGATTCAGCAGCCAAGTGCTTGCACTATCATCTTCTTTTTCTGACTGGCTCAACCAGTCAGCTTTAACGATTATAAAGAAATGAGAGAGAGAGATAAAAGGAGAATTTTAGGTGAACTTTCCCCGTGTTTTTTGAGAATCCTTATTCTGAAAGTATTTTCCACTGACAAAATACAATATTATGGCATAGGCTCAATAATCTTCCATGTATATACATAGCTCTGTAGCTCTGTGAGTGTGTGTGTGTGTGTGTGTGTGTGTGTGTGTGTGTATGGTGTGAGTGATGTGGGTGTGTAAAAGATAACCTTGCCGACTACCAATGACATAATACACACTGAGATGACATATTCAAAACTAAAACATGATGATCTAAAGCAATTTAACTTTCTTAGATATCTAAGTTTTGTTTTCTAAGCAAAGATTGCTAATGTGAGGTAAGCACTATAAACCACAGGAAAATTGAAGTCCCATAGGTCATTAGCACAGCCTTGCCTCAGGGTAAGGACATCTTTTTGCCCCCCTTCCCCCTCTCCCACCTTACTCACACAAGCAAATGTGTACCCACCCACAGCCGCACACATGCACATACTGATGCTGCATTTACAAACTACAACAGTCTGTCGGAAAATGAAGAACTGGTGTCAGTTACCTGAATATTTTTGTCTACTCTGACATCTAACAATTTGTCTCATTACTCACCCCGCCACCAGAGAGGCCAAACCCATCAGCAGTTAAATTGACTGATTGTGTGTGTGTGTGTGTGTGTGTGTGTGTGTGTGTGTTTTAATCAAAATGCCTGCTCCCTATAAAAGTCACCTGCTTTTGCAATGGTTCAACGCTGCCTTTGACCAATTCAGAGGCCTCTTTTTTCTTTGCTCACTCCTTTACAGAATTCCCTCATGCATCTCTGCATTCCCTCACGTATCGATTCTTTTTGGAGTGGGGCTTTCAGCCTCCTCTCTATGGAATTTAAGTTCATATTTCTTATTAACCCATTGCCTCTCTGATACATTTTGGTAGAAGACCTCTTTATAATTCCTATTAAGTATAAATTACTGTATAATCACAAGGGACACAAACTAATTTGCAAAATCCTGCAATCCTCAGTGGCCCTTCCTATCAATAGGGTCAATGAGCTCTTATGCTTGATGAGTGAGTGGGTGGGTGAGGGGTGAGTGAGTGGGAGAGCAAAAGGCTCTGTCCTTCCTCTTAATGTATTTAATATTTGCCTTATTGATGCTGAAATGGGTAGCATAGTGAGACTTCTAAGAGGCCCATTGCACCACTTCCCCTGCAGCAGGAGCTCAAAAAGGATGCAAAGTGCAAAGCACTGTGATTACTTTCAGACACACAGTGATGATGGGCTGGAAAACTAAGTTTTAGGGCTATACTCCAATCAGAGGCAAGGGACCGGTGTTGGCACAGATGTTTCATTTCACTTAAGAAATTTACCTTAATGCTTCTGAGTCGGGAGAAGCAGTCTCAGTGTTTTGTTCTGTTTACCAAGAAATATTTTTGAAGATCTCTGTAGCAATCATCTTTGACACAGTTGACAAATGATTCTGTGAAGCATTTGTTGGTCTCATTCAAAGTTTTAAAATACTTTTGTATAAATCTCTGATGATTACTGCTTTATTGTCATTCTTTGATTAATTGAACAATATTAAAGAAAGTAGAAGAAACCCTTTGGAGTCTCCCAGTGACATTCAAGGGCTTTTTATGTGTGAGGTCCATCAAGGTTAATGAAAGTTACCCCTGCAATTCCTTAGGCACCGGTGGGAGAACAGATCATTTAATTTCTATTCAGATGCCATCCCCACATGGAGTATCTGATCTGTTGGGGAAGTGAGAGATGCAAGTTGGATGAACTAGAAGCTGACATACACAGCAGGTCGTGTAGAATTGAAGTTAACTTTCCTATTTGTCATCTTCCTAATTAATATTATGTGACCAAACTATCAGACTGGAATATTATTTAAATCTTTTTCACTCTCTTGGAAAATTTACTCTGCCCTCATAAAGTATAGTAGATGGGGGCAGTGGCAAAACTTAAGGATAATTGCTTGAAAGAAAATAAGTAACAAAATAAGATATATTTTTGGAAATCACAAAATTGTCAAGTTTCAAATGGAAAGGCAAGGCTTTGTGTTCCTGGTTTTATTTTATTTAAGGTCGTATTTCACCATGGCTGATAGTTACCCTGAAACACTTGTGCTTCGTTATTGTGAAGGAAAAGTGCGTTTCTGCAAGATAAACCCTTCCCAAAGAGTGAACACTAGATTAGAGGGGTTATTAATTTGATCTCATAAGGTGACCAAAAGAATCATTGTAAGTGATCCTACCTGACTCTTTAATGTTTATTTATTTTTGAGAGAGAGAGAGAAAGGGAGAGAGAGACAGAGACAGAGACAAGCATGATCAGGGGAGGGGCAGAGAGAGAGGGAGACACAGAATCCAAAGCAGTCTCCAGGCTCTGAGCTGGCAGCACAGAGCCCAACACGGGGCTCGAACTCACAGACCGTGAGATCATGACCTGAGTTGAAGTCTGCCACTTGACCGACTGAGCCACCCAGGTACCCCATACCTGACTCTTTAATAGAAAACAGGACTCACAGGTGATACCTACAAAGTAAGGTTAAAATGCATCGTGACTTTTTTAACCAAGTTTATCGGAAACCAAAATTGAGAGCATTAGAAACTACTTTTACCAAGATCTGAAAACTTTCAGTCAAATCAGAGGAGATGGTTTCTGAGTTTATCTGTATGTTGATCTATGTAGATCTGTAGAGCCTGTGAGTCCCCATCTGAGGGGGCCTGCCATGCAACTTCATCTTATCATCCCCCTCTCTATGCTTCTCTGCCTCCCCTATAGTCACTCTGGATCCTTCTTGTTCCTCAACACACCAAACACATCCTGTTTTCAGGGCCAGTGTACTTCCTGTTTCCTCTGCTCAGAAAGTTTCTCCCCCTTGATCTTCATGGTTCACTCCATCAAGGATTTAACACTGTTGCGTAAATGTCTTTTGATCAAAGATGTCTTCCCTGACCATCACCTGTAAAACAGCACCCTGTCACCCCCCATCCCCTTTCCACTGCCTTTATTTTTATTCCTATCACTTATTACCATCTGACATATTATATATTTGCCTTTTTAAATGTCCCCTCTCCAACCCCAACTACTAAAATGTGGGATCCATGAGGGCCAGCTTTGTTGGCTGCCATTTCCTCGGCCCCTAGAATAGTGCTTGGCTCGTAGGAGATCTTTGATAAATTTTTGTTGAATGAATGAACAAATGAATGAATGAATGAATCGCTTCTCCTTTGACCCATTCATAACATCAACCACATCATTCTCTGAAAACAATACTTTAGAGAAGCAGCAGAGTTAATGTCAGGAACTTGACCTTGCAGCTTAATATTTGAATTTAAATCATGATTTTATAATTTATGAGTTATGAAAACTGGATCAAGATAAATTATATCTGAGTTTCATTCTGTTCATCTGCAACATTGTTATACTAATACCTATATTATTGAGACATTAAAAAAATATAAATCAGTGTCTACTACACAGTCACTGTTAACATGTACATACTTAAGAATATTGAAACCCAGGGCACCTAGGTAGCTCAGTCGGTTAAGTGTCCGACTTCGCTTCAAGTCATGATCTCAGGGCTCGTGGGTTCAAGCCCCATGTCGGGCTCTGTGCTGACAGCTCAGAGCCTGGATCCAGCTTCGGATTCTGTGTCTCATTCTGTCTATGGCCCTCCCCAACTTGTGCTCTGTCTCTGTCTCTCAAAAACAAATAAAGGTAAAAAAAAAAAGAAAAGAAAAAAGAATATCGAAACCCTTCATGACATAGTAGGCATGAATTCTCTTCTATAACTCATCAAGTTTAAGAACTGTCACTGTTTAAATTTTTTCTAAAGTAGATAAAAGTGCTTCAAGTCCCTTCCTAATTGAATGGAAGGAAAGACAATATTTGTGATAATTTGGGAAGCTCCTTCACCTTAGGTCATGTAAGAATTCTAGGGTTCTACCCACTCAGACTGTTTGATGAATCACCCTCCAGCCTTCAGTTCACACTGGTCCCTTGAAAGGCTCAATGCTTGAGCAACATCCCTTGAAGACTGGAGGCTTAAATGCTCTAAAATTATAGACTCAGGGCCTAGTCTCCATCCTTTCCAGGTATTACCATAACTGCTTCCATCTAAGGTCTTGCCACCTCTGTGATACTGCGTGAGGCTAAAGCTCTGATCCTGTCACCTGCAGAACAAGTAAGACTTCAGCTCCTTTCTTACCCCATCTTCCAAAACACTCTATGAACCTCTCTCACTTCTCTCATTGGCTCCCTTTGGACTCACTTAATCCTTGAGGGTCTTCTCCCCACTGACATGTACAGCCCCATTATTTCAAGGGGCTGGGCTTTTCCAAGCCAGACTATTGGGTGAAGGTTACCTTTAGATTCCTGGAAATTTAACAACTCCTGGGTCACAGAAAGACAATGACTTGGCAATTTTCTTAAGGTGTGGGGAAAAAAAAAAAAAAAAAAAATATATATATATATATATATATATATATCAGAAGAGAACACAAATTGTCCTGCCAAAATTCAATGTAATCAGAATTCTGGAAAGTGGAGACAATATACTAGCATGCCCCTTCAACCTAATCATGTTAAAATCCCTTAAAGGGAGTTCTGTCTCCACTTAGAGTTCTTAAATGGTTAAGTATCAGGTATTTTCCAGGCTTCACAGCTAATGGGTCAAATCAAAGAATAGGAGTCAGCACAGCAATAATACAACAAGACTTGTGGCTCTGAGGCCTCAGGTGTAATTGCTGGAATTCTTTCCTAAGTTCCTTCTCTCTGCTACTAGTTACTTCTTTTTTCCTTCAGTGCTGCCTTTGCTTCTTTGGTCAGCCTATGTTTTCAAGAGTACAGTAGTATGCTCTCCTAATATTACCCTTATGTGGAGCCATAGAGTGAATATATTAAAATGAAGCTGGACTAATGGTATTGCTACTTCTGTTTCTGATACCAGTATTGACAGTGGACAGACTCTGCTTTGCTAGTCCCCAAGCCTGAAATTTATAACTTCTTTTACTAGGAGCTGACATCTTTCTCCAGCTCCTTCTCTTACTCCTTGTAACTCATCCAGAAAGTCTTAGGAACTTCTTGCTACCTCTAGAGGAAACTGGTGTTTTTTTCTTGTCTCCCTTATTTACATCGGGATTGGGGCTTCCCCAAGACAAATTCTCGTCCTCACCCAGCTCATTGCCAAATTCAGGCCATCCCTCCCAGAGGACCCCCACACATTTTCTCGTGTTTGTTTAATAGTTTAATATTTATAAAGATTTTTTTTGCATACATTATCTTCTTTGACTCTCTCAAGAATCTTGTGTTGCAGAGAATTTTCTTGTCTTTACTGTATAGGAGACAGAAATGGGGTGTAGAATGGTTAAGTGTTTTGCCCTCTGTTAGAGCTATCAGGTGTTAACTGGAAGTCAAACAAAGGTCATTTGACTACAAATCTTTCCCTTCTTGCCCGTATATGATACCTGTGAGGTTCTGATTTGTATTTCACACATTGTCAAACATAGTATGCTATTCGTTATATCTCTCTGATAAACACTTACTGACTTATCATATTTGCATGTGCCAGACCATGTTTCGGAACTAGTTTGGAAGGACAGGAAGACATTTTCTTGAATTTGAAGGTCACAAAGCAAACTTCTGCCAGGGAGATCTATACTGACTCAAATATTTTCAGAGATCAGAGAGATCTCTGAATTATTTTATGTAAGCAGCCTACTCTAAGTGATACTGTGATAGTCTGAGGGACAGAGGGAAAATGTACTATAAACCAGGAGGGGGTAGGAAGTGGGAATTTTACAAAAATAATCTGGAGCAAGATAACTATCACTCCTCAAAAGACAATGCATGGCAGGAATAAGATACACTGATAATACAACTAGCAGGGGAATATGATGTGGATGAAATAACTATCCTGGGTAGGAGAATGAGAGGTTCCAGGGGCTTGGGGGTAGCAAGGAATAGAAATAATCATGGCATTCTTTAGAGCAATGACTAGGGACTAGGTATTGCCATTCTCATCAAATGTTTATCTAGAGATCTAAGTAGAGATAGAAATTCCTAGTTGAACTATATTTCTTTGAACTCAACATGGGTGTCCAAATTTAAGAATGTTAAATTGAAGTCAGTATATTTCATGAAACTGGAAAATATGAGTCATCCAGCCTTTTTGCTGGTTGCAGTGTCAACAGATTAACTTTGCAGAGATCACAATTCTCTTCCCTTGCTAGATTGTAATTTTTAGTTGAAGCAATTTCCAATATAAAGAGAAATTAGATTTTACACACTAAGGTCAACATCTCAAGCCATGACAGAATATCTAAATTAATGCCATTATTCTCAGATTTTTAAAAAATGGTTTCTGGTGTTGAATTGCAAAAGGTGAATGCCATATTTTAAATCCTATATATACAAATATTTCTATTATTCTATATAAATGAAAGAATAGCATTTCTTTTTCATCGGATTGCCTTAAAAGCTTTGTCTTCCCACTTTCCTATTATGTCTGCCCACTCCAAATATTGAGTATGAATGTGGGGACACTAATTCAAATATTTCAGTGTCCAATTGTTTGCTTCAGCTGTTATAATGGCTAAATACTTAACAATTGATTGGAATAAAAAAAACCCACATAACACCAAAATGAATAGAATGTATCTGATCTGTTATTCAGTCATGTACGCTACAATAACTGATCTGTTAGGCCATTGGAATAGCTCTAGCACACCTTCTAATTGTATGAATCTTGTACCAATAAATTGCTTTGCCTGAAAACAATACTGAACTGAAATTTTCCCTTGCTGCCATTTCTTCTCTCCCATTTCAATGATCTCATTTTTCCCCCAAATAGAATTTGTTTTATTTTCCATATCTAAGAGTAATACAAAAGTTGGAAAGGAATCATTTATATTTGCCTTTACTAATCAGGGCCTGAATTTGTAAAATGTAGGTACCTTTTTAGTTAACTACAAAAATGTTAGCAGAGAAGTGAATGACAGTGGGTAGAGCTTACTGAGCACTGTATTTGAATAATATTATGATGTTTTTATACAGACTTATCAATATATTTTACTCCTTATAACTTTCCAAAAGTCAACATTTAGAAGTAAAATTGTCCACACTTTAGGTAGGCTTGAAACTTCATTTCTTAAAAGTCTGAGAAATATCTTTTCATCCAGCATTGTTATAGAGTATGAACAAGATGTTCTTGCCCTGCTTTCAAAGGAATTTAAAATTGTTTCTGATTCCATATAACTCAGAAGTAATTCTGAGTATTTTTACAAAACAACAATATGCAATTTCCACTAGACTTGGAGTCGCAAAATCATTATTGTTACTATGGAGTTTCTTAACAATTTTGTTGGGTTCCCAAATGGACATGAATACTTGTGTGTGTCGTAGATTGCCTGTGACTTCTATATTCCTCTGATTTAGTTCCAACAGGAGAGGGAAAGAAAGATAATTAAAGCTCAAGAAAAATCTTTAGTAGTATAGGCAAAAACAGATAAATTATACATGAGAAGAAAGAAACAATATTTTATGAGCTATACAAATCACAGTTCTGATAGACACTCTCATGCTCAAAAATTCCCTGTTGCCTATAGAATCACAACCCAACTCCAGACTCCTTAGCAAAGTCATTGAGCATAAGCAGAGTTGTTCACTCTTGACTTCCATCACTCTTCCCCAAGCAGTTTATGTTATATCCAGTCCAGGTACTCCGTGTCACACAAAAATGCTCTGCATTTGCCCACCTTGAGGATTTTTCTCTTGCCATTTTCCTGTCTGAGATGTATCAATTCTGTCAAACCATTCCTGTCCCCCTTATACTGCTACACCAACTGTCTGCATCTTTCAAGGCGATGTTCAAGTGGTTTCTCCTCTGTGAAGTCTTCCTTAATTCAGCTGGAAGAAATCTCATTGGTTTGTTCTGATGGAATTGTGTGACTTTCTGTTTTTATTCATCATAGTCTATCTTTTATTATGGTTGTGCACGCTACTTTTTTGTTATATTGTAGAATTCTTAAGGGGAAAGAAGATGCCTCATTCATTTTTATATCTCCCCATGATCCTAGTGCCATACTTTCCTGATAGTATATCAAGAAAGATTTGTTGCATTCAACTGAACTGAAAAATGTGAACTCCACTGAGAATCCTGTAATCAGAAGTAAATATTTTGGTGTATTTATTAAATAGAATGCTGTCTCTCTTCCTCTTCTCCTTGTAAGTGAACTTTGGATATTTAAAACCACTAAGAAAAAATTAGATGTTTTAAAAATTAATCATGAGCCTATTTTTCATAATATTCTGATCAAATGTTAAAGTAGGTAGAAAGATGAAATAAACCAGAATCAGCATTGTGTGTTCCTCAAAATCTACATTGGGTGTGATTATGAAAAATTACCAGGTATGTTGTATGGAAACCAATTTGACAATAAATTTCATATGTTTAAAAAAAAGAAAGAAAAAGAAAACTTACCAGGTAGATGGCTTTGGGGCTAATGATTTTACAAGTTATTTAAACTGTCCATCATTTAGAAGTGGCATACCTTGGTGTTCCACCTTGACTGAACTTGAGGCTCTTGTCAAAGGGAGCCCTCCAATCTAAAGAGGCAAAGTTGTATAACCTTCTTAATAACCACCTAGTACTTTTCAGTGAACTGTGTTCTTCCACTGGGACAAATGCCTTCTAATATTTTATATATTCCTGGTCAGTGACTTAAAAAAAAAAAAACCTACCCAATTGCAGTCTGCCATTCAAAAGGAATATTTCTGCAAAGAAAAAGATGTGAAAATGTAGGCATTCAAGTGAAAATTCAATCCTTCACAGTACAGAGCCTCTGCGAAGTCTTTTAAATGACCCTTTTTATCATGGTGCCATGTCTGTACCTTTCTGAATAGTGAGACCTGGTAAGAAAAATAGATGTATGTATACAAGTGGTTGAGTAATGTATTACTCATATGCACTTTGTTCTTTTTGGCAAACTGACCTTATCAAAAGAAAGAAAGCTATACATTGTGACAAGCTGAGCCTTACCAGAAAGTCTGAATTAGAAGTGCGAGTCCTCTGTTATCTGGATTAAAATGTGATCAGAACAAAAAAAAATTGTCATTTAACCTCTTGAGAAGTCAAGATGCTAGAGAATTGAGTTCCTTTTAAATCAAAACCTAAGCTTTCTTGTTACGTTTAGATTAAACCATCAGAGATGATTTACATTAAAAACAATAACAAAAATAAATACTTTTTTCCTCTAAACACTTGTCAAGTTTTTTTGTAATGTTCAAATAAAGTGTTAGATTTCTTGATTGCCTACACTATTATAGAGAACTATTTTAAGAAGGTGGTGATCAAATAACCGTCATCACTTGATCCAGGGCAAATGCTGTGCCTTATTTTTTACCTCCATAGATCACTTTTAAATGAAAATTTAAACTTCTGCAATAATATTACACAGTTATCAGAATGTTTTGGTAGTTATTTGAGAAGCCTCTTGGAACATAAAAAGACTCTTCTGTCGATTTAACCCGTTTTAGTACAAATATCAAATTATTTTTCACATCAGTTAGTGGAGGAATAGTGAACCAAATTCATTCCTTTAAAAATAAGCAGACATACACAAGCCAAACTTGCTCATCTGCAGTCTTTTTTTCCCTTTGTAATAAACAACCCCTTTTCAAGCAAGTACATAAAGATGGATAAAGTAATCTGATATGGGTAAAGCCAAGAGGGGGGAAAATGGCATCTGACATAACACAGGCACATAAAACTACTGCTATTTTATTCACATTACAGGAGTATGTATGTTGCTGCTGCCTAGTTATTGTGCATGTGAATTTGCCAGATCTAGACGTATTTGCCTAATTAATTACTATGCTGTTCAACAATGATGGGTAATGGTCCAAGCAGCCTGCTCCCCTTCAGATCACCGATGGAATTCATGCACGCATAATGCGCTCTCTTCAGAAAATGATCCCAACAAGCTCTATAATTATTTTTTTCTTTTGAAATAAAAGCATCAATTCAATTATATGTTAAAACAGTTTACAGGAGAAGGAAAGGAAATGAAGCAGGATCCTTCTCTTTTTCTTTTTACCTTCCTGGGTAGAAAGCTGGAAGGCAAGCTTCCCCTACCCTACTCTTTCCAGTAGCAAACTTCGATATTAAAAAATAATTGCTGATCAAAATTGTTCATCATTACCCTTAATTGGTCTGTTGGTTTTCAATAGTTTTCTTCGTTAAAAGAGATGAAGGTGTGTTCTTCCACGTTCAATTATACATGCTATCCCTCCGTGCTGGTAAGCAGATGACTAAGCTTATGATGTAGCAGATCAAACAAAGAACCCTCGTGTACAAATGCTTGGCAGTCTCCGTAAACTGGGTTAATTAGCATTGTAATTAACTCACGTGATGACTACAACAAAATCAGAGTAACCTAAGAATCACTTAGAAAGGATACCAAGGGGTGCCTCTCTCCCCCCCGCCCCCACCCCCCCACACACACATACACTTTGTTTCTAGTGCTGGGGAAACCCAGAGCCATACCCTCCTGCCAGCTGGCAGTTCCCCACTTCCTGGTGGTGCAAACCAAGCTCTCTGCCCAGGCCTTGGACAGCAAAGAATGCACAGGGCTCGCCTGGGTCGGCTATAGCAAGGTTGCTAAGATTTTAGTGTAGCGCAAGATGTTGCCAATTAAAGATAGCTTATTAAAAAGGCCTTCTTCCTTTGCCTTTGCTGAAGTGGACAGACACAGTTCTCTTTGTTAGCATGAGAACTGGAAGCGAGAGTGGACATTTGGACTTCCTTTCACGTAGACTTCTCTGCTTAGTGAGGAGTAAATGTTAAGTATACTACATGGAGTTCTACTTACATGCTTCCCCACCAACATTGCCTGTACAATAGTGGGGCCCGCAGGCCTAAACGATTTTCTTTGGAATTTTACATGTGATGATTAAGGCATCTTGCTAATTGATACAGGTTTTTGTACTAATTTCGGAAAAAAATAGTTCCAAAGTTTTACCTGGAGTAAGGGAGGTCAGAGACTATAAATAAAAATCAAAGGGAAAAAAATGACCGTTGCAGGAAAACAAATCAATATTTGGAATAGCATAATTCACTCTTTAAATAACTTTGTGTCACATAAGATTAATTATTCATTATTCAAGTGTTTTCACCTTTTATTTCATTTGATCCTTACAATTACCTGTCAAAAGAGCTATGGAAGTTATTTTAATTCCCATTTTACACAATAGGAAAAGGCCTCAGAAGTGTTAAGTGACAGCAAACATAATCAACACAGACATAATCCTCAGACTTCTAGCTCAGAGACCCTTCCACCATGGCAACTCACCATGTTTAAAGACTGGGAAAGTTTGTTTTTGTTTTTTTAAATTAGTCTTGATCTAACTGCAACTCAGTTGTTATTATGAATTTAAATTTTCTGACTTAAACTAAATTGCTCTTAGTTTGTTACCTTTAGACCTGTGTAAATACATAAAATGTCAAACATTATCCAAAAAATTATAGACTAATTCTATTATAACACATTTAGCATGATCTAAGATTAATAATACCTTGAAGGCATGGCTCATCCACATTTTTTTCAGGATTAGAGTGAGATTTACTGAAGATCTCAGATACCGTACTTCCTTTTTCAAGGCCAATGTCCATTTATTTGGAAGAGAATTACATTTGTTCTCCTTTAAAGGTATGTGCATGTGGTTAACAGCCATGAAAATATAAAAATTGGGGGGTGCCTGGGCAGCTCAGTAAGTTAAGCATCCGACTCCTGATTTCAGCTCAGGTCATGATCTCACGGGGTCTTGGAATTCTTTGTCTGTGACTCCCTCTCTCTCTCTCAAAAATAAATAAACATTATATATATATATATATATATATATGTATATATGAAAACTATATATATATATATATACGTATATACACGTGTGTGTATATATATATATATATATATATATATATATATAGTTTTCAAAACAGAGGATCCAGGGGCGCCTGGGTGGCGCAGTCGGTTGAGCGTCCGACTTCAGCCAGGTCACGATCTTGCGGTCCATGAGTTCGAGCCCCGCGTCAGGCTCTGGGCTGATGGCTCAGAGCCTGGAGCCTGTTTCCGATTCTGTGTCTCCCTCTCTCTCTGCCCCTCCCCCGTTCATGCTCTGTCTCTCTCTGTCCCAAAAATAAATAAACGTTGAAAAAAAAAAAAAAATTAAAAAAAAAAAAAAAAACAGAGGATCCAGTCTTGTGTTAGAGGTAGCTTAAATGGCAGCAGAAGAGTGTTGATTCCAGGATTGATAATAAAAGCCTGGTAAATATTCATAAAATGCTATTTGAGATTTCCTAAAGAATCAGTGTACCAGAAAGAAAATGGATACATCATTAGTAAAAACTTGTGTCCACATTCTGTGTGATATATGAATACTTTCAATTAAGACACAATTTGTTCCTGTTATCTGTCACAGAATTATGTATGGATGAGCTTGATCTGAACATAAAAGGAATAACAAAAGACCTGATCATAGGCTTTTGCAGTGACTACTGGGAATCAGAGAGCTAATCCAAAGAAAACGCATACCCTCTGCTTGTACTTTCTTGTCTCCTTTTACAGAAGAATGTAGGAAAGTGAAACTAGGAGTGTGCTGGCTATGATTTAACCATCTTAATTATAATAGGGGGCAGAGAATAAATTGGCTGAAGGGTAATCAGTAGTAAGTGAGGGTAAGACTGATACAACAGACCTGTCATTCCCAGGCTTCAGGTTTAACTGGTGTTAGAAATGGAGAAGGGAAGACTCCAATACAGATTTCTTCTTAATTTGCAAACGACAGAAATAATTTTGGACTATGTTCGCTACCTGATTTTGAAATTTAAATACAAAAGACACAAGACACAGGTGAGAAAATCATAATCTGCCAGTGTAGAGCACAATACGATATCCTGTACTTAACCATTGAAGCATAAAAGTGGCATGTGACAGATCACTTAAATGAAGTAAGATTTTTCAAGAGAAATAAAATAAGGATAAAAGTAAATGCGGTTATTATAAGTCAAGACAAAAAATATGTCAGTGCTCTAGGGGAAAACTAAAATTGCAAAAGTCCGCAAACTAAGTGCAAAGTAGCAATATAATGTATGCAATATGATCTATTACATTTACTTTATCATTATGCTGTTTTGATTATTACATTTCCTCATAATAGTGCCTTCTCCTCTGCCTTTTCTTTCATCTCCTACATCTGGAGTCCAAGTGCAGGCTTTCAGACACCCATACCCGCTTGAAATTGCATGTAGGTTTTATGCAACTGTACTTCTATACTTATGAGAGGATGATCCTTAACTTTTATCAGATACACTAGAAACCCCATGTCCCCAAATGGTTAACTCAGCATCCTATGGTTATGAGGAGTCCTATGATAGTCCTATGGTCTATTCCCAGTGATTTTTTTTCTTTTAAAATTTCCCCATCTAGATCATCAGTGCTCACACCCCGACTATGCTTCCCACATGCCTTCTTTACCACCTGTCTTCTTTCTCTAAGTCATCATCTATAGAAAATGCCATCAAATCAATCTTACTAAAACATCATCTGTATCATGTCTCAAATCCATTAAAAAACAAATAAAAACACTAAAGCTTTCACTTTACTTACAGGGTCAAGTTTAGACTTCTCATTTTGGCATTCAAATTCATCTAATATTGGGTTCTCTCTTACCTCTACTAAGTGTAGCTAACATTTATGGACTGGAATTAATGTGCCAGGGACAATGCTAAGTGCTTTGTATAAGTGGACTCATATACTCTCTCAAATGTCTCTATAAGATCAGTCCTATTCTAATTATAACCATCATAGATGCTTTACTGAGGCTTAGGAGGTGTGGTCATCTGCCAATTTTACACAGTGAGTGACAGATCCAAAATTCAAACCCAAGCTGCTTAGCCCTGCATGAGTTTTTAGCCATGAAGCTCCCTCCAGTCTACCTAATTTGCTTCTTGCCAATGTGAACCTTTCTCTAGATAGCTGGGGATCTTTACTATCAACTGAACAAAGTGTGTTTTTGACCTCAAGCCTTTTTCAAACTCTTTCCATCCCATTCTCCAAAGTCTCACCTCTCCTATAATAAGCTCTATGTAGCTCTTCTTAGAACCACAATGTTCATTTTCCTCTTCCCTGTGTTGATCATACACAATTTTGCTTTGTGACTCTTCTCTAACTGGACAGTAAGCTACTGGTGGGCAGGGCTTTGATCCTGTATTTTTGTTCTGTCATCGTCAGTACATCAACCTGTTCCTTTCATCAAGTTTGCACTGAAAAAAAAAATACATATTGAGGGAATAAATTAACCTGAACTTCTAGAGAGTGTCATGTTTGAAAAATGATACTATAATTAGTTCTCTAACATTCTATTATATCTTGATAAAAGCTCTTGTATATGGTGGCAGGTGGGCTTATCAGCTATTGCTACCATGCTAAAACTGGCTTTCTATCCTTTTTCAATTTTCCTGGGGTAAATTTGATAGGTGATAAATAGAAACCGCCTAAGGTGAGTGCCAGTGTGTGATTTGGGGGGAAGAATTCATTTTCATCAAAGAAATGCTCTGTTATAAATGAAAAATAAAAGAAATCGCTGGTTTACCTTCTTCTTGAGAAAAGAATCTATTTAGAGAATAATCTCTCCCTGATCCAGAGTTAGAATCTCTGCTCAAAAAGGGCAAGAAAACTCCAAGGACTCAGATTTATACACAGTTCTTGGGAGCATGAAGAGCCTTCAGTTCTTTTAATCCTTCTTGTGGATACATGGAAGAATAGAAGTCTCTAGTGCATGGACCAATGTTAGATTGCCCCATCAACACTCTCTTCAGGACTGGATCCTTCCTCACCATCAGACACTCCAGCACAAACTGATCGAAAGATAACAGCAAAGGCAGAGTTGTACGCATACGCTTAAGAACTCAGTTCTCTCAGGCAGAACTATCTACAGTCAAACTCTTTATATTTTCTTCTCTTATATACATAGAACATCTTGTGTTTTTCATATCTAATGAAAATACATATTACCCATTTTTTGTTGAATCTTTAGAAAAATGTAATATGGAAGATGTTTTGTAAAATAATTCATGTTACAGTTGATCTGGGTAATTATATAATGTACATATATATGTATGCGCAAATTTATAATAGAATGCTTTGACTATTTAAAAAATCCTTTTAAAATTTCTAAAAGTAACTCACTCCTGAAGCATCTAATTGCTCAGTGGATAACACCCAGGGCTTGGATGCATCACTATAAATGACTCAGCTTTCCTTTTAATAGTTTAAAATGCAGGGCTTAGACTAAATCAGGAATCACTTAAATGCTTACAGACGGAAGGCAGATAATGAAGCTTGAAGTGGAGTTGGTGGAAATCTAAGAAGTACTGAGGACTGGGGCAAATTGAAGAAAGTATGCCCTGTCTAAAGAGAATAGCTAATGTTCAGTCCCAGATGATTTTACCCTGTAAGACCCAGTGTTATAAAACCTTCCAATTCTTTATGAGAAGCAAGGTTTTGTTTTGTTTTTTTTAATGTGAAATGCTCTGGTTTTTAATTAACCCCCCTCCCCCTTTTTTATTTTTGGAAACTGGGCAGGGCAAACAAAGCACATATGAGGATGGAATCTAGCCCAGAAGCTGCCAGTTTATTACTAAATGGTGGACTGAATGGTCCATACCTACTTATTTGACCTATGTAACTTGTACATATGTATGCAGCTATTTCCAATATACGGTTTCAAAAAACCTTTTTAAAATTAAGGATATTCAACCATAATCAGTGTGGCTGAATTAAGAACAATTCCTCTTAGATACACTATTAAAAATATTTCATAGATGGGAGAATAAATCTATAAATAAATCTATAATAAGACTGTACCCAGAAGGGGTGTCTGGGTAGCTCAGTCAGTTAAGAATCTGACTTCAGCTCAGGTCATAATCTTGTGGTTCATGGGTTTGAGACCCGCATTGGGCTCTGTGCTGACAGCTCAGAGCCTAGAGCCTGCTTCCGATTCTGTGTCTCCTACTCTCTCTCTCTCTACCCCTCCCCCACTCATCCTCTGTCTCTCTCTGTCTCCCAAAAATAAATAAGTGTTAAAAAAAAAACATTTTTTTAAAACTGTACTCAGAGAAAGGTTAATAGACTCTGCGCCATCCTGGAAATGTTTTCTTTTTGAAGTTAGTAATTAATAATTATTTATTCTGAGACAGAGCGCAAACAGAGGAGGAGCAGAGAGAGAGGGAGACAGAGAATACCAAGCAGGCTCTGCACTGACAGTGCAGAGCCTGATGTGGGGTGCAGTCTCACAACCGTGAGATCACGACCCGAGCTGAAATCAAGAGTTGAACATTTAACTGAGTGAATCCCCCAGGCACCCCGTCCCAGAAAATGTTTAGCAAATAATATTCTCGAAGAATTAGTCTTGGCCTCATCTTATGTAACGTCTTCTTAACATATATGATAGAATTGAGTGCTGCTCCTTATCCTAAGACTCTGGGGAAGTGACTTGATGACCTGCATCCATCTGGCTCACTTGTAACTCTCGAAAAGGATATCTCTTTTTCTGGAGCATTCCATGGAGTACATTGGAAGGATGTTACAGAAACGTAAGAAATGAACATTTCTTCCACTGTAAAGGCTTTGAATATAATTTAAAATATCAAACACATATATGAAATGAAATAAGTTTATTCTACAAAACTGATCTGGTAAAAAGTAACATCAAGCAGTGCCAAGACAGAAAGGCATTCGATCAAGTGATATCAATCACCACAAACTCCCTGGAGGTGAATCTCACACTGGACTTTGAAGAAAGCTACAAGGCCAGGCAAGACAGAGATTAACAAGCCATGCTAGGTCTACTGTGTTTTATGTTTGAAGTGGTAAGACGAATAAGCCAAGTGTAAGACTCTCTCTAGGCAAATGAGATAAAAGGCAGCAGTTATGAACAAAGAAAAAATGGTGCCATTCCACAATCCATAAAATGGAGTACCGATACAGAATATATAAAAAAGAATAATTACCAAATTCATCCATCAGGGTTGATTTTAATATTGTATTAAATCGTTTGTTAGCATTATGACCCTTCATTTTGACCAAAGAATAGTGCTTTGATAACTGACATATCTGATTAGAGTTCTGTGTCTGCTTTTTCTGAAAAGCAAATATTGTAACTATATTGCTATTTACAAATCTATATTCAGTTCAATTTAAGAAGCATTTAGGAAATGTCGCAGTCTCTATAATCAAATAATGATATATATGAAAAACATCGGACAGTTTCTGACTCATATTAGTAATCATCATGGCATGGAGGAAAAAAATGTGGTAGAATGAAACAGACATGGATTTGAATTTATTTTGTCATTTGATAGCCTGGTGATCATGGGCAAGTCAACCAAGTTCTCTGAGTTTCAGTTTCCTCGTGTGTAAAATACGAATAGTTTCTATTTTGTAAGAGTGTTCTAAAGATGAGCAAAAATAAAATGTGAATCATGGCAGATGGCATTAAGTAACAGCTATTATTATGAAAATTATCATTATTAGTCATGTAACAATTGTAAGTTCCCTTATAAAATTCACAAGCACTCTGGGAATGAATCAATTTCTAAATTGCTATTGTAATGAAGGTAGGACATCTTTCCTGAGTTAGGATTCTAGAATCTTGTAAGCAGAAATATAGTACTTATATTTTGTTATCTGTAGTCCTTAATTTAGATATTAACTAAATTAGCTCAGAATCTTAGCTAAAACATATATACACTCACTTTTCTACAAAATATGATCAGATATTTGTAATAGGTTAAATTACTGTGCTTCTGATACAAGAAAGAAAAAGAAAGAGAGAAAGAACGAGAGAAAGAAAGAAAGAAAGAAAGAAAGAAAAAGAAAAGAAAGAAAGAAAGAAAGAAAGAAAGAAAGAAAGGCAGGCAAATTTCCCCTAGGATTCTTGTGGAAAATTAATCTGCTAATTTCTAAAGCCCACTGTGATTCAAAATGCCTTGTTGAGTCTTCAACACATGTATTGTTTTAAATACAGCAGATGCTTCTGTGTGGGGCACATTTCTACCCTCTGCCATCACTTATGAAGCAGATAGAATGGGGTAGTGCTGCAGCCTAGCTGTGTGCCCCAAAGAAAAATATAGCCCAGAAAAAGTGCAAGAAGAATCTACTATCCAGAATATCTGCCTCTAAGTGCAGCATCAGGTAGAGAACACCTGAGCAAGGACATTCATTAGGAAATTTCTGTACACCAAATACACTCCTACACATGAAAGGGAGGAAAGAGCCCCCTTGATTTGTGTTTATGAGATTACAAATCATTCCTCCAGAAAATATAGAAAGACTCTCCCTCGGGTATATAACATAAAATGCCAAAGTCGATTAATTCCATTAATTCCATTAAAAGCACCTGAATAGACACTAAAAATTTCAGACATCTGTATCAATCTAAATCTATACATATCAGATAAATTCGTACTAAGATAAAAATAGAGGGGAAAAAAAGAGAGAAATGTAAAATGCACAGAATTGTTTTCATCAGGATTCAATTGTAACACCTAAAGAATGAGCCAAATATTTTATCCTTGGAGAAACCAAGGTTAAATTATGAATATCTTAATATTTTCTGTATCAAAAATATTTTAATCATAATTCAAATTCCCTTTTTCTCTAGTTTTATAGATGGAGCTTCTTTGTTTATTCACTTTCTATAGAAGTGATACAAAGAAAGAAAATTACCTATGTAAGTTTGGTAAGATTAAAACACGTACATTCATCACCAACAGTTGATTTTTTCTAAATACTTGTGGATTCCTTGCTTTTCAGTAATTTTAAATATCAAATCCATCTTTTAGGATGAGCCAACTTGAGCAGCCTGTGGCCTAAAAACTTATCGACTATACATATTTTAAAGCACCATTTTTCCTATCATAAAGCTACAAACATCTGCACTGATTACAATTAAAAACAGTGTAAAAGATTATCACTCCAATTATAGCTTCTTGTTCTCATCAAAATTCAGAACTGTCCTCAGACAGCAACGTGTGTGATGCCCATATGCCTTTTTCTTTGAAATGAAACCTCCCTGAGATTTTTTTCCCACTTCTTTAAAACAATGAATACGTGTAGTTGCCCTGAATTTATCTTTACCAGAAAACTAGCCTTTGAGACACATGTTCAAAACTATTTGAAAGCCTATTTTTCCTTTCTTATTATGTGAATCTACATAAAAGAAATGAAGAAAAGCACTAGTATGTTACCCAAAAAAAAGTTTCTATCTTTCCAGTTTTGGGGGGGTGATTTGAATGCTGTCTTAAGGGACACTACTCTATAGTTTGTAATATTATTGACATAGGAAAGTATAGGAAAGTATAGATAAACTACTGAATTTGAAATATGTATGCATTAAACTATTTTGGAATATTACATTAAAAACTGAACCAATATTTCTCAGAATTTTATAAGTTGTTTCTTTTTATATATGGAAATAAAACCAAAGTATATATGTAATAATTAGTAAAAAATAAAAAGTAAAAATTGAATATAATTTTTACATTATCAATCAGGTAAGAAATTATATGAGAAAATCACTTTTAGGAAAATCATGAAACAGTTGCACAATTATATATATATATACACATATATGCATGTATGTATATATATATCCACATATAGATATAAAATATCAGTAAGTATTTCTTGCTTAAGATTTAACATTGCTAAGTAAGGCAAAACAATTGGGGGAAAATATTCAGTATTTTGTGTGACATAAATTTTCCACCATAGTTGTTTAAAATCTACAAATGAGGACAAAAGTGAAAACATGGATTGACCTTTCTTTAAGCAAATTTATATTAAAATTTAGTACAAAGTGGAGAAACTAAAGAACATTCTGTTTGGTGCAGCTTTTAAGAAGAACATCCTTACTTTAAAATATCTGTTCATCTAAATTAAATGGTGAAAACACAAATGTTCAAAAAGAACACAACTAAGGCAAATCCATCATAGCAATCAGAAAATGTTAAATTTAATTTTGTTTGTTTATAACTGAATTTTTGAATATTTAATACATATGCCAAAAATGAGGAAAATAACCAATAAAATTATTTTCCCACAACAATATTATGTAAAATGTATGAAAAGTTGTTTCCACACCTCTTCAAAAGAACTAAATCCATTTACTAAATCCTTTCAAGTAGGGATATCTTATAGAAAATATTTATCAGCCATTGATCACCATGTATACAAATAAAGTTCCAACTTGTATTTCTTATTGCTCTCCAACCACAATAAAAAATATGATTTTTAGGCCACCAAGTTCTTCAAAAATTTGTGTTTTACAGATACAATGCCACAGCTTTTTACACTAAAAGCCCCCTTTATTGATTATTCACAAACCTTAATCTTTGATCCATGTCTAAAACTATACCGATGCTTGTTACAGAAATATGGAAATCTGCTTCTTTGCATCATTAAAAGGCATCTATACCTCATCGGTGAAAATATTATAAAGCTAATCTTTTCACATTACACAAGAAGGCAACTATATTCCCAGAGCAGAATGGTTTATATCTGTAGGTACAATAAATATAATATTAAAATGTGTGAATCAGTGGGATCAAAAGGGAGAATTCCTATGCCAATGGAATAAATCTCAGGAAAGACAGAAATGTGTGATTTTGGTTAAGGGCAGTTGATACCAGTTGAAGACTGACTTGTTAAAGAAAGTTCATGGACACTCGCTATACATATGAATAGTGTGGATAAGGACATTTTAATGACATTTTGCAAGGATGACAATGGAAAGTTGTGTTTCTGAGAGTGACAAAAATACCTTAGCTGGTAAACTATACCTTTACAGTCTGATGTTCCAAGCACTGCTTATAGGATAGCACATCAGAGCAGTGGTAAGAAAAAAGTGTCAGAGAGTATAACTATTTTAGGTGTTTCCAAGAAGGTGGTTCTTTGATTTTATCACCTTAGATTATGTCAGTATTAGAGTGCTGAAGAGGACTTTTTATGGGGGGTGGAGGGGTGTGGGGAGCCTGATAGAAGCACACATGCACAGACACACACACACACACACAACCTCTAAGTCTTTGAAAAATTGAAATTTTAAAATTCCAAAATAGGAATTTTAAAGGGAAGTTGTCGAGAAAGAATGTAATAAAATAGAATGTAAAGGAAAAGGAAAGGAAAAAAGAACCCTAATTTTTGAACTATCTCCACTCAAGCCAAAATGGCACCCCAAATTTAAAGCTAGGCTGTTTCAACTTCTGGGATTCTTTAACCTAAAGTCTTTATGTTTTTCAAGCAAAATAACGCCTTTTTGACTGAGTTGTCTGAATTATGATCATTCCTCTCTTATTTGCCTTGTAGACACTATCTAAACACAGACGCGAATCGGTACAGACACGAATTGGTTCCCTGAGACGAGGTCTTCGGGAGACTTCTCACACAGCCACTAGATGGCATGAGAGCACTGCATTGCGCCTGCTTGGCCACACTGCCGCTTGCAACATTGGGGCGTTTATTCTCCTGCTAAGAGCTCAATGTTTAGTCAAGTAAGATGCATTTTCTTTCAGAGAAATCTTTCTGTGTCGCATGACACTTCTCAGGACACAAAGGGGGTATTCCACCCTCCCCCCCACACACACACACTCAGAAAATGTCGAATTAAATTTGGAATAGTAAAAATCATTTCAGTATTTACTGGGGCTTCCTGAGAACTTTACCTTTCAGTTCTTCAGGGGATAGTCTGCTATTTGTTATGCAGCCTTCCTTAATAGGTAGTTAGAGGGAAAGAGAAGTCCCTTCAGCATTTTGCCTGTGCTCAAACAACTGCAGACAAAGTTTGCATATTCTCAGTCATCTCTCTCATTCCCCTGATTTTTTTTTTCATCAAAAATTCTCTTTGTCTTTCTTCATCTGATATTGTGGGATCTCTCATTAAGGACTGTAATATGAAAAGCCGGATTTAAAACTGCTTTCAGAATGGCAGTTGTCCTCTTTTAATATTCTTCACCAGCAAAGCAAAAGGAAATGTCTTTGTTCTTGCTTTTCAAATGCAATGTTTTTGCTTCATTTAATGTTTCTGCCTGATCACTAGGCACCTTCTAATCTACCCTCCAAACTTTGAGATATACTTTTATGTTGGGTGTATTTCCAGCTTTCCAATATATAGAAGGCAGATACCTCCCTGTGCCTCCACGACAGGAACAATTACCATATTCCTGCAGATTTTATCACCATCTCTCTTCACAAATGTCCGTTGTAAAAGCTGTTTTGATCTTTTGGATAAGTGCTTTACTTTAAAACAATAGCAAAAAGGTAAAATTAGGCCTCTGTGCTCAGCAGTGCATGAATGACAAATCTGTTGTAGTTTGGGGTATATTTTAAAAGAGTCCTTCTAAAACCTCTTATAGCAAATTTACATAGGATCAAAAATTATATTACACATTGGCAAACTGAACTGCATAATTTATTTCGTATGCTACTGATATAACTATGTTTATACATATAATGGGTTTTACAGTTTTTACATATTATACAATTCAAAGTCAAAGATTTCTAAAAGTGTTTTTTTTAAGTTTTGTGCCACCTTTCGAAAGTTTTTTTTTTCCTTTGTATAATGTCTCAGAGCAAGATTATCATTTTTCAAGTAATCTTCTTAGCCCTTATTTAAATAAATTTATAAACAATAGAGATTTTATAAGGACATTCACTTGAACTATTTAGAAAAACAAGGATTCAATAAAACGTGATCATACCTCTTTAAAATACAAATACTGGAGACCAAATGGACAACTTGGCAAAAATTGCTTCATAGGCAATGTTACATCTTGTTCTTACCCTGTGTAGTTCTGGTTTATGGGAACATAAGTTAATTTGTCATATTAATAGATCCATGGAATAAGTCCTGTGAGTCATGCTTTAATTATGGCTCTGATTTTTGGTATCATTTAAAAATCTTCATTATTTGTATACAATGAGTTGCTATAAAACAGACAGATAATAGATGATAGAGATAGATATAAGATATCCTGAAACTGGAACCTTGTGTGCACAACTGATTTACTTAGACATTCTATGTAATTCACAATTGGTCATAAGGAATATAATACAGACTAATGGGTTAATACTTTTAAAGTGAGTGATTTTATATACCAAGCTAAAACCCTTTCTAGAATTATGAGTTCAACTGATTGTGAATGACCACTAACTTTTTTTGTGGCCTCTAACTCTCCCACACCACTGAAGCATAAAGTCACTTTATGCTTGAAAATCCACCCGGGAGGGTATATATGTGCTATAGAAACTGCCTGTTCAGTTCTGTTTGATTACGTGTTGAAAAATAATAGCTTTTCACTGGTTCTGAGAAGGACATTGCCTCCATAAGTATTGCAGTTCATTATTTCAATGAAAACCTTCTTTAAAAATCCTTTTTAAAATTTGGACTCCTTGTGGATAAATGAGTAAACTACTTACACAAAATGGAAGACTGAAGATACTTTCAAGTGTGGTAGAGGGTTGGAAGAGTTGTGGTAGCTAGAAGCAATACAGATTAATGTTTTATTGTATTCTTTCTATATTCATATATTCAAAGAGGTTGATAAAACTTGCAATATCATTTTATGCAAACACAACCTATGGAAAAAATGTTTTCTTAATGATTTCGTAGATATGCTAGGTCAAGAAGAAAAACCTACATTTAAATTATATTTGGGGTCACACCAAGCAGATTCAACCAGTATTTGAAATGATTAGTAATGCATTGTATTCTCATTTGTCAATTGATTGTCAGTAATATTAGTATTTATAAAATATAAAAGAAAATCTATTGATCAAAATCTCATTAAAAAACTATGTTTCCATTCATTTCTTGCGGGGGGGGGGGAGTGTTATTTTGTTTTGTTTTGTTTTGTTTTGTTTTGTTTTGTTTTGTTTTGTTTTGAGACAGGCTTTTTTCCTCTAATATTGGGTGGCTTATGTGGCCAACCAGTTAATTAAATATCACATTCCCCTTTTAACAATAAATAGCACATATTAACAGAAGACAGTGATTATGTAGAAATAAGCTCCTAAACTTCTCTTCCTTAGTAATTTTTTTATTTCATCTTGTGGTCAAGATTCTACAGAGTCATTGTATATTTTTAAGAAAAAGTAAAGGGGACTCACTAACAATGTGGAAGTTGTTAATAAAATAAATATCCTCCTTTAAGAATACACACACACACACACACACACACACACACACAGAATTACACTCTTGTTGGTTTGGAGTATCTTAGATTTGAATTACATTTTTAAAATAAAAATCTTAAGTTGGAAGAAATTGGGAAAAAAAATTTTCAAGAAGGCCAGAAGCATATAGGCCATAGAAAACACTAAAGCCTCTTGAGGTGACTAAAACTCCTATCTCTTTAATATGCAAAATATAGAAGAAATTATTAAGAATTCACCATTGATTTGGAGAAAGAATGCTATTTATTTGCTGGCTATTTCATTTACTTCCTTCACAGAAGCTCAAGTGATTAAGTCATCTATCCTAAAAATCAAGGCAACTACTTTATCGATATATTAATTCTAATTTCCCAAGTGCTTTCACAGTGTCTTCCCACAATGCACTGCCCTAAGTATTTAATCTGTGACTGAGGTCGAGTAGTTCAAGCCCAGAGTAAGAGCACAACCTCCATCAGCTTCATAACTTTTAACTTTTCATCAGTTTTCAGCTATGTTCCCACTTCTACTGAGTACAATAGTCAACAAATAAAACAAAGCAAAACAAAACCACAGATAGTTGAATAATGTTGGGCCCCTCTATTTGTTTACACCAAGACTAGTATGTCATTTTGCTCCTTTTCTGATTTGCTGCCTGAATGAGTTGTTTACAAAACATGTAACATTCTGAGATGAACTGGGGAGGGAACAGAATGAGAGAGAGAGAGAGGGAAAGAGACAGAGAGAGAGAGAGAGAGAGTGAAAGGGAGATGAAGGAAGGAAGAAAAGGTTCAGTTCAACTGGAATCTAGAAATCTGAGCAGGAAATACAGTATGAAGGCCTATCATTCTTCCAGTGGTTCACTTGAGTTAACAACGTACAACTTCGTGAAACACTTTTCTCTGCCTCGGTCTCTATGTCTTTCTCTCTCATATATAGACAGGTGTGCACACATACACTCAAACAGACCTCTACTCCAAAATGAAATAAAGGGGGACGTGTGCTGCCAATCTTTATGAATGACCATTTGCACCCGGCATTGGCGACAGCAACAAATGCCAACTGCTTTTTCAGTTATTTTCCATGTTAAAATGCCACCAAGAAGAGGCTCACATGAAATAAAAACACACCCTGATCCTGAAGAAGACTGCAGGTAACCAGGCCCACACAAACCTTTGCCCCAGTTTGACTGAAACCCCAAATACATAAATGTAAAGCTGCAGCTGAGTGGGCTCAGACGAAATAGAAAAACAGCCGGAAGCATAGAAACATCGTGTGGAAAAGAATATGAGCAATTAACCCGATAGAAATTTGAGATACATTTTGAAGTCACCAAGATGTTTTCCAGTTTTCGATATCAGTTCTCCAAATCCCCACTGTTTAGTGAATGATCACAGGAGAGGCCAAGTATATAACATGTGGATATATTGTTGCAACCACTTTTGCCACTTTCCAGAAAGAGAGAGAGAGAAATGAAAATACTTGCTAATAACTTCACCAGGCATCCGATGGCTTAGGTAGAATTAGAATTCAAGACATCAAAAACCTCAATACCCAATTTAATCCTTTAACCACCAGTCCACACTCTCTTTCAAAATTGTTAATAGAAACAACATTGCCCTTTTTGTACAGCTGTAGATGCCCTATTGATCTGTATCACATACCATTTAACACTGGATGATTTGGCTAGGAAAAGCAATGTTCACTGTTCCATGGCAAATCAGACAACAATGCTAAGATAGGCTATAGAACCAGGAAAATAGTATAGGAGATGGGGAAACAAACAACCACAAAGAACAAACCTCATCTGCATGGTTTTCACAGCTATTTTTTACTCAGCAAGACAGCAAAGTGGTCGAGCGCAAGTGTATTAAAAGTAAAACTATTTTTGCCTAACGCAGATGTGGATCATGGGAATGGAAACCTAATAAACCAACAGCTGAGGGCCACATTATTGCCCTATCCTCCTCCCCTAGCTCATTTAGAAAATGACATGTTTTTCTTCACAATGTTTTCCCCCTCCTCTCTCTTTAGTGGCAGTAATGCTGAATGCTCTTGACATAATTCTTCGCTCACCCCTGACAGTCATTTTTTTGAATACTATCCCAGTAATAAAACACCTGACCTCAACTCTTTCAAACGGCCATTGGCTTGGGTTACCCCAATTAGCTAGGCTCATTTGGAGATATCCCGAGGAGTCGGGTGTCTCACTCTTCTCTAAACTCAGCATTAAGAGAGAATACATTGTTTTATTCAGGTCAATTTCTTTTTCTAGTGGATTTCTTTATTCTTCTATGATCTAAACATAGCAAAATAACAAATTTAAAAAATAATCTACAAGTATGTAGAATTCTGATACTAAATATTTCTGCCTTGGAAGTCACACAGGACATTTCTCGTTCTCCAAGAGTTACTTTTCAATATTCAAAGATAATTGAAAGAACTGTGTGTAAAAGGTTCGATGAAGAGCTCTTTTATTTACAGATAAGGTAGCTACAATTCTGCATAACTCAATGAAAATACATATGCACTGCGTGCAGAGGGCACATCTGTGAATATGTGAGTATCTAGGTCAATATATTTGGGGGTACACAGCACCCAAATCAATAGCTCTTTATAAAAAAAACCCATAACTGGAGAAGAAAAAAGAAAACTTGTGCCTCTAGAGATAAAAGTATGTTTATTACATGTTTGTGGGTTAACTAAATTTAAGATTTTTGCCTCAAGAATAAAGTTGGGAGTTACTGTAAATAATAACACTGAGGTTTCTCAGAGAACTTTGATAAAGGAATATGGGCATTTTCAACATAAATGAGACATAAAGAAAATCAAAAGAGTATATTTAAATTATACACTAAAGTAAGGGCCCTTTAATTTTTAAATTATTGTGAACTAAAATGCATCTTTGTGTATCTTACATAACAATGCCTTGGCCCCCTTTATTTCATATTTAATATTTACCAGTAAGTGTAAGGCTTCTCAACAATGGTACAATTTTTCTTCACAAATCCTAACAGGTTTGTGTGCACTATAAATTTTATCGCGGGTTCCATTTTTATTCCTTCCTAAACAGGGCAAACTCTAGGATTTCTTGATAGACAATACTTGAAATAGACTATGAAGTGCACACAACTGAAGGCGAACAAATAATGCACACTGAAATGAGTGCACGTGTTCTTCCAAAGACTACAAGCCTCCTTTTGACATTCAAGCGACTCAGTAAGGAGGGAAGAAGAAATTGAATTTAGCTGATGCAAATGAAATTAAAACTAAATTGGTTGTCACATCAAACTGATGTTAACTATGTAAATGTTTTCTGTTTATAAAACTACAGTTTAGAGTGTCTCGTGCTGTAAAAATAAGAATATTTTCATGTTCGTTTAAAATAAAAATTACAAAACAGAGTGGGAAATTGTTTCAAATCTTTTCCACTTACCCATGTACTATTTAAGGGACTATGAACCATGAAAACTGTGTTCATGGAAGATTGAGGTAAATGTGCACATACACACATACACACGTCAATGCACATGCATGCTTTCCTGGCCAGGCAGTATCCCATTACATCATTGCTTCAGATGCATTCATTCTCCTCAATATTGTTGGCTGTTTCAGGTTAACTACCAAAATCATTTGCCTGAGAAGCGAGATTTAATTGTCTTACAACTACCTCTGTGAGGTACAATAGGGATTACAAGTACCCATTGATTATACTATTGGGTAGAATAAGGGACTCTTATTCTAGCATTTCTCATTCATTTTGTCATTGCATTCTCTTTGAAAGAGACCAAATGGGTCCCAGCAGGTGAAAGCAAAGAAACCTGAAAGGCCCCCTTTGATGAATGACAATACCACAACCACCCTCCCCCACCATTTTTGGAGATTATAAAACCTTATTAAATCATGCCCTGTTAGATATTGATTGAGAGGGAGCTAAACTAAAACCAACAATAGCAGCATGGATCACAGAACACTGCTTTCATCAATGGGCACTAAACACAGCTAAGCTTTCCAATCCTTTTGGTGGGGAGGGGGGGTTGGTTTTGTTGGTTTTTTTTTGTTTTGTTTTTTTTACTATTTACTTTTGTTTAAACCATTATCCCAGAAAGTCATACAATTACAGCAGCTTTGTCAGTCAAGAATAGATCGTAGTTGTCGAGCACTTCATCTTTTTTAATGTAGTAGTGTATTGCACAAACAATGTTATACTTGGTTAAGATTCAGGATTATTATTATGATTATTGGGGGGGTGCAATTCTGAGTAATTATCATAATTATTCTTGACTCTGGGACCCCTTTGATGACAAGGCTGCTTTAAAGTAAACCACTTGGACATAACAACCCAAGATATTTGAAAAGAGGCTGCTGCCAGGATCAGAGTTGAAAACTCACCCATATTTTAAGGCTATCGTGATTATCAGGCTGTTTGCGTTCCTGGGCTGTCTTTTCTGCCATCTGTGAGCGCCACAGCAAACAACCCCTTTATGACAATCACCTCAGTATAAGTTGAATATGTCTGCTTTAGAGGAGACTTCTGCAATAAGACTCTGTGCTAATTAACTGTCAGCTTTTTTTTTTTAATCAGCATAGTGCATTTCAGAAAGTAAAGACATTTCACCAAAAACTCCTAAACAAGAATTAAGCTTATGTGCTAGACTCCGACAACTTCTCCTTGTTCTCAGGCCTTATTCTACGTAAATCTGCTTGCTTTAATGACTTCTCCTGTGATAAAGATTTTCATTTGTCTTGCCAGTTGACTATGGGTAATAACATTTGCTCCTTCGAGACAGCTACTTGATTCAATAACTTCAATGAAAGAAAGAAAGAAAGAAAGAAAGAAAGAAAGAAAGAAAGAAAAAGAAAGAAAAAAGGAGAATAAAAGGAAAGGAGAGGAAAAGGAGAGCAGAGTGAGAGGAGAGGGAGAGGGAGTGAAGAAGAAGAAGGAGAGGGGGAGGGAGAAGGAGTAGACAGAAGAGGAGGGGAGAGGAAAGGAGGGGAGGGGAGAGAAGAGGAGAAGAGGGTGTAGGGAAGGGAGGGAAGGGGAGAGAGAAAATATGCAGGCGGAAAGGCAACTTTTTTGTGCTGGAAATAGTAGTTACACAGTTAGGAAAAAGGCAGCTAGTATTGCTATTGAAAATCATAGTTAAAAGCACTAGATACTGAAATTGTTAGTGTGCTATCAAAGATGAGTAATTTCCTATTCAAGAGAAATAATTATTTGTAGAAACAGCATCATATGCCATGAAAATGACATCTGAAAAAAATATCGCTAGTAACTATCATTGTCTTAGAAGACTAGAAATCAAGGTTTGTGCAAAATGAAAACAAATTTAAAAACAAATTTATTTTGGTGAATTCTTTTCTAGTTGATGGATAATAACAGTAGTAACTGTTTGAAATAAAGCATTAATAACATTTCCTTTAAAAATAAAACTTAGGAATTTATGCAAAGGTTTTTATTTTGTTAAAATCACCTCTGAATTATGGATTTCCAAAATAAACACAGGAATTTTAAATTTTAATTTGGTACAATAACCATAGAAAATGAGAACGGTATGAAATTAATTTGTTTTAGGCAAATTTTTGTTTCTTTTCACACAATTTGCAAAATCTTAAATTGCATTTACAAATTAAATTTTTATTGAATGATTTAAAATTTACTCAAACTTCTTATTGCTAATCAATATTTTCCATTTCTGGAGTCCCCTGGATTAGGTAGCTTAAACTTTGAAATTAGGCATTACATTCTTTTAAAATGTTTAAACATTTGGCATCAAATATTATAATTGATAAATTTTATTTTCCTATTTTTATTTCTACCCCTTTCTAAGGCTATACTCTAAATAAAAAAAATTAAAGTGTTAAGTACGCCTAACACTTTGAAATCTATATGTCTAATGAGTGTTTTAAAACATTTTTTAAAAGACTAGTTAACAAACAAAAAAGTTGCCACGCTATGAAATAGTCTCTTTTTAAAGCATTATGGTGTGTATACATTTTTATAAATGCCGTAAGCCAGTTTAAAAACTTTGAAGTTCCATGTGGTAACTGATACAGATAATTAAATGACAAAATCTGTTGCTAATATTATTTCCATTAGATTTGATTTTCTTCAAGTGAGTGTTGCCTGTGTTATACTGATTAGTTCAGTTCCTTTGCTGATTTCTATTTCCTAAAGGAAACCTGAGACTTATTCTTTCAATGTACAATAAAGTTTTAATTCAGTCATCAGTTAGCAATCTTAGATTGCCCTCTATCATAGGCAAGTCGCTAGAAGGTAAAATAACTGACCATTTAAGTTGCAATAATAGGACTTTTTAAATGCTCGTAAAGTACCTTTTTATTTTCCATTTTTTTTAATGCCATAATTTTAACTCTTCTTTAAGTTGTCTAGGACAATTACACTGAAACAATTCTATTTAATAATAAATCATTATAGTAAGACAATTACCAAAATTTTGTTCAGTACTCTCCATATGTGACAAATAGTGATAATACTGATAATATTTAGCTTGCAAAAAATTCGTATTGTCATTTTTTAGAGGTACGTTTCCTGAGTTTTTTCTCTTCCTTCACATTTAAAGATTGCAAGCAAGATTGCAAAGACTGTGCCCCCCAAAAATAACTTATTTAACAGTTTTAACAGTACTGTAAAATTATTTCAATCTGTATTAGAACTGTAGCTAAAAAAAGAAATGTGCCACATATTTTGCTTAAGTTCTTTTTAACTGTTAAGAAGACAGAAAGAAGTCTATTTCATACCATTTTACTCTTTTATGCAGGATCACATATACTTTTTTTTCTAAAATATTTATCGAAGTGTCAGAGAAAAATAAAGAGATTTTTTCATATACCTTCTAAAGATTCTCCTAAAGCCAGGATTATATTGATGTACAGACAAAACAGTACTCCCTTCTACCTTAGAAAAACATTACCTCAAACAGTCCCATGCACCCGACGTACAGCAAAAATGGAATAAATTGTTTAAAAGAATAACTGTGCTGAAAATATCCTAAATGCTGCAGCACATACCCTGCAAAACAGTTTCTTCTGTTGGGTCAAATACGATATATTTTTCCTAGTGAGAAGTGTCATACTCACTTTATTATTGGGGGAAGGGTAGCAGAGCTAATTTTCACTTAAGTTGAACAACATTGTTACTATGAGAAAGAACAGCTCAATGAAATGGACATTGGATTTTTAAAATTAAGTTGGTAGGGACCTTTTAATTATTTTTTTGCTTCAGACACATCTAACTCATGGTGATGTTTATTTGCAGTAGATTCAGTGGAATGAATTTTGACAAAATGTTTCAGCTGTCATTTCTGAAGTGGGTAAGTACCTGACAAAGTGCTTTCTACACATGAAGATTCTTCCCTTTCAGAATCTTAACTTTTCTCTATATTTGATTACTGAAAAACTCAAGTAAATTTAATTTCCCAGGACAGGAAATTATATAGAATTTTTCACACATAACTTTGTAAAACTATAAGATTGCATGCCTTTTTTTCCTGGAGCTTTCACATAAAGGTATTTGGATGGACTCTGCTATAGTTTTCCTTCGATCTATTGGGGGTGAAAATACTATCACTAGCACTTTCTTCAATTTCAGCAGGATAGCCAAGAGATGTTTGCATATAGAAGCTAAAGGCTTTCTTTTGACCTGACAGAGGCCTTCCAGTCCATGCTCAGCTCATATTCACAAAGTACATGCATTAATTTTCTCATTCAGCATAGGGAACTTGGAAACATCTGTAAAGACAATGCTTAGAAGCAAAACTCCTTAGAGGGAAAATCTAAGAAGCAAAGTCAAGTCTCCTTACTTTCAGGCTAAATGTTTAAGTCCCAGGTCCCATTGGGAGGTTTCATTGGAAAGTCAGTCAGCAAAACTCTTGTTTTGTCTCTTCTTACCAAGTATGACTATTATGATCCAAGGAGACATTTGGCTGGTCTTTACAGCAGCTACCCCGAGAGTCTATATACATGTTTCATGTAAGCCAGTACCCCGCCCTCCCACTCCCCATTGCTCAAACCATTTATCAAACACTTCTTTTGGAATTGTTCGACTATCAGCTACTGGAAAAATATTCTTATATATTCTTATATATTTCTCATATATTCTTAATAGTGAGATTGCACGTTTAAACCCAAGGTATAGATATCTATGTTTACCACACTTGACTCCATATAAGTTTCCCAAAGTCAGTCTTCTTTCATTGGAGAAAGATTTTCCATTATGAAAAATGTTCAAAGGGGTGGGCAGTAGCCTCTCAAGGCAATTATCAAGAGAACATCCAATACTGGTTTCAGCAATGGTAGCATCATTGAAACGAGTATTTAATACCTACAAGATGACCACTTTGAAGCATTTGATTTTGATGAATGTTTGGTTATATTAATTAAAATCATCAGTCATCTGCCCTCAAATATCTGCCTGTCACTCCTTTACAAGATCACAGTCTCTTACAGCTCTGCACAAAGCATGACTTGAAAACATACACTTCATAGTCACAGTCCCTTTGGATGTAAGCCTTCTGAGTGACAAGGCTTCTTTGTTTATTTGTACAGTGGGTAAAAATTTAAGACAAATCTTTACATATAGTCTAGTATTTAACATACTTTAAGACACCACTGAATCACCACACATGTAAATTTGTTAATTTGGGTAAGTTTAAATTAAAAAAAAAAAAAAAATATATATATATATATATATTGGATCCGAAAAGACACAAATTTAGAATATAGTAATATGAGCATTTAGTTAATGCACCAATACATATGTAGCCAAATTTAAAATTTTGTTTTTAAAATAAAGTATACATACCAGTGCTTAAATGTTTCCAAAGGGTTTGATAAAAACCACCTGATAATTTCAATAACAGTTGTTTTACATATGTATTTTTTAATTTAAGAACATTTTCAATTATGTAGAATTATGTGTCAAATTATGAATTTCTAATTTTCTTTTATAGTTACCTTCTCTATTTTCAACAAAGACCATACATACATGATATACACTTTTCTGTTCTGAAAACTTTTTTACTGTTTTGTGAGTGCAATTTACCACTAAGAAATAGCTATGTGATGTACATGATATGTGAGAATTCCTAGTCATGCCTAGCAGTGTAGGTGGACTCTAGTATCTTTGTGTAACTTGGTGTTTCTGGCCACTATCAACTAATTATTCCAGTAAAAAAAGATGAAAGTGAATTCAGGTTTCTCTATCTTAATTCAGCAATGGAAACTTCTCAGTGTTAAGTTGGATGCAATTTCTTAAATTTCGGCAACATTTACCACTCCCACCTCTAGAAGATGCCAAAAGAGAAATCCTAAACATCGTGACCATGAGACCCTATATTAAACACATGGTGGGAACTTCATTGTCTCTGACTGATGAATGCGTTGTCTTTTGTGTGGCCAATTCATTGTTTTCTGGTATGTCATACTATGTTATTAAGGATTTTTAAGATGGGCTAAAGGCTGTTATTCACTCACTCATTTTCTCTCTTAGGAGAAATCATTATTTTTTTTTATTTATGTGGCTCTAAAATTATTCTTTGAGATTTTTTTTTATGACCTAGTTAGTATGTAGCACTTTATTTGTATATATCATGGTTTAGAAGTTAGAAATCAATCCTTCTGGGGCACCTGGCTGGCTCAGTCAGTTAAGCAGCTGACTTCCGCTGAGGTCACGGTTTCATAGTTTGTGGGTTTGAACACCACATCGAGATTTTTGCTGTCAGCACAGAGCCCACCTTGGATCATCTGTCCTGTCTCTTTCTCTGCCCCTCCCCCACTGGCATGCACACTCTCTCTCAAAAAATAAAAAATAAACGTAAAAAACAAAACAAAAAAAGGAATCAATCCTTCCTAGCCTTGCTAGTTAAACAATGAGTTTCATGAGCTCCTCCTTCAGTTTTGACTCTAAGAAACCATGCCATCCTCTTAAGTTACTTTATTTCTCTCTTGACTTAGATAAGAATCTAATGCTGAATCTTTTTAATAGCTTAGGGAAAAAATCATAAAACTTCATTTTTATTACTGCAATTTATAGGTTTCTGTGACACATTCAGTTTAGAAAAAGAAAGCTGGATCATTTGAGAAAATGTTCAAAATCAAAATGAGATAGATCTAGATAACTGCTTTGGTAAAATACTGAAATAGCAGGCACACTTACTTAGTGATTAAGACAAAACATGAGAACAAGGAGTAAGAATCTGGAAACATATTTCCCTTAGTATAATGGAATTACCCTGGGGGCAATTATCCTTACATCCTCACCCAATCCTCTGTGGTTCTTCTGCAGGCTGTGTAGAGAGCTATTTCCTATGCTTCTCATAGGTCTGATCTTAGTTTCTCTACTTCCCCACTTTTGGCTTCCTTTACTTTTTCCTTCTCATTCATTGGTCGGTTTGTTATTTTTACAATAGTTTAGGAACTATTTTTGCAATAGTTTAGGAACATCACTACATTGAAATATGGCTTGTTGTATTGTATGTTGGTGTTGGGTGGGTTCTTAGAGCCAAGGGCTGGATGATCTTTCTGATATTATGGCTCTGAAGCTATTATTTCCGATAAAGTAAGAAATTTTCAGCTCCAACATCTAACATCTGTTATTAGCTCTCAGCTTCCACTACATGCAGTACTGCTTTCTTCATAAGTATTAGATTTTAAATTTCTGGAGGGCAGAGATGCTTTCATTTGCTTTTCCTCTTAATTATCCTTTCCTTGTGGCTAATGGAAATTTGGTTTTGCATAAAGTAGGTGCTAAGAAACTTACTGAAGGACTTGTCTGCCATTAATACTTCCTCTGAAGTGAAACTTGTATAGTCTATGAGAAAATCCAATTAAGGTATCAAATGAACACAAGACAGTTGCTTGCAGAGTAGTTGGTGAAAATCTTTTCTTTTTCACCATCAGAGTACTTCTGAGCATATTTCTGAGACTTCCAGACTCTTTCCAGTGATCGAGTCATTTGATTGTACCTGTAACTTCCTGGTCCAGTCTGAACCAAGAGGTGGAAAACGGAGTGGATTCAAGAAGTTTCAGCTCACTCCTCTGGCAACTCACATTTGCCATACCAGCTCTGACCTTCAACCCCAGTTTAGTGAAGTGGCTTCTGCCTTATTTCTTTTGTCTGGACAATTATCTTTGTCATTGCCCATAGCATTTTTTTTTTCTAGAGCCAGACCATTTCTTGTTCTTATTAATGCCCCTTGAGGCTGGAGTCAGTCTGTGAACAAATGTCAAAATTCACCTCATGCAGACAGACTGTATACCCTTTGAGGATAAATGCCAAGATACAGAATTTCCTGGCAGACTTAGCCTTTGTGCTTTTTAAGACCACACTCATCTTTTGCTAGATTCCCTATCCAGACCTCCTCTCATGAATAGAGACCCATCACCACATCATAGTGGGTCTGTGCCACGTGCTGCAGAGGAGACAGCTTGCAGGTTTTCTGTTGAGTCAGTGCCCAACCATGGCTACCCTGGTCCAGGTAAAGGTATAGTACAAAGCCCAGGCCCTGCAAGTCTGCTCTGTCTCACCATTGCTATTGTTAACCTGTCTCTGTAGGCCTCTATCTACAATGAAGTTGGGTCACTAGCTGCCTGTATTTCTATCAGAGCTAAACTCAAGAGTTTAGAGTATAAAAGATCAGGAAATTCTGATTTTTACCTACACCTCAATCTAGTAACAGACAAAGTGATAGCAAAAACCTCAATGAGTAAAAGCCAACAGACTTTCTTAAAATAATGATTCCAGGATCATAATCACACAAGCAGATTTGAATATATTCTACATCTTGCCATTACATGTAAGCATGTTGAAGCAGTAATGAGCAACACAAATGATGGTGTTTTGTCTCTTTATGCCTCCATGCATGAATATATAAAATCGTTATTGAAAAAAGTAGATGTGAGTCACCTGGGTGGCTCAGTCAGTTAAGTGTCCGACTTCGGCTCAAGTCATGATCTCGCGGTTCAGGGGTTCCAGCCCTGCGTGGGGCTCTGTGCTGGCAGCTCAGAGCCTGGGAGCCTGCTTCGGATTCTGTCTCCCTCTCTCTCTGTCCTTCCCCCACCTGTGCTCTCGCTCTCTCTCTCAAAAATAAATAAACATTTTTTAAAAAGCATATGTCTTTTTTTAAAAGAAATGAGGCACAGGGCGCCTGAGTGGCTCAGTCGGTTAAGCATCCGACTTCGGCTCGGGTCATGATCTCACGGTTTGTGAGTTTGAGCCCTACATCGGGCTCTGGGCTGACAGCTCAGGGCCTGGAGCCTGCTTCAGATTCTGCGTCTCCCTCTGTCTGCCCTTCTGCTGCTTGCACTCTGTTTCTCACATTTTCTCAAAAATAAATAAACATTAAATTTTTTTTTTAAGTAAAATAAAAAGAAATGAGGCACAAAACACATCTTTATATGCCAATCATTGATTATGTTACCAATAATAACTTTAAGCACCTGGACACTTGAGAGCAATTGACATCAAACTGGTGGTTTTCTGGAGAAACATTTACCATCTGCGTAATGTAGGATGAGATTTCCAGCTAATACCTAGTTCATATTTGGGGGACATAGTAAGAATGAAAAAGATGTTGCTTACAAAAGGCCTGTTTCTTGACAGTATATGAATAGTGTAACCATTAGTTTGTGTTCCATTGAAATGATCAATAGAGAGCCAAATTTTTTCTACTTATAATTGCCAGCAAGCAGAAATTATGGGCATTATTATTTCTGTCTGAAAATAAAACCTATTTCTGCTGTTCTGTGATTCTGGTTTCTTCATGCTATGTATTAAGTGCTTCCAATCACAACACATAAAAAGGACCATCTTACATCTTATGTTTTCCAAATAAAGTTTGTGTTTGATACAAAATGGACCTTATCAAGAAAATATAGATGTCAGAGATTTTTCCAATGGGACAATATTTGATCACAGGCTTCAAAGCAATTTTATGTGATGTGGGAAATTATTATACAAAATGGCAAAGTACTAAGCTATTAATGGCTCAAACAATAATTTTTATTGACTCCACACTAGTAACAACTATCACCGTGACTGCCACCTGAACCTAAGTTTTCACCCGTCACTCTTTATCTCAGACAAATTTAAAGCATGTTGTGTAAGTCGGTCCTGTCTTAGCTTAGTGAGTGTTTTCCAAAATGGTGAACTGACACTAGTATTTGTTTCGTGACCAGGAGAGTCATGCTCACTCACTTCATCATTACATTTCTCCAGATGGTTTTAATTTTTTTTTATTTTTTTTAACGTTTATTTATTTTTGAGACAGAGAGAGACAGAGCATGAACGGGGGAGGGGCAGAGAGAGAGGGAGACACAGAATCGGAAGCAGGCTCCAGGCTCTGAGCCATCAGGCCAGAGCCCGACGTGGGGCTTGAACTCACAGACCACGAGATCGTGACCTGAGCTGAAGTCGGACGCTTAACTGACTGAGCCACCCAGGCGCCCCTCCAGATGGTTTTAAACAGAAAAACTCTGGTGAAGAAAGAGACAAGCTACCAGGGTCCATCTGCTTTGGTTCCCAGCTCGTTTATTTTTATTGATTTTACATTATGGCCAATTAATGTGTTTCGTTTATAATGTTCTCTTTTTTATTCAGGAGGATGCCTGTACCCATTGTAGCTTCTCCGGCACTCACACTCCAAATGACAGCAGCTGGTAGGGGGTCACCAAAGCAACGTGCTAATTCCAATTGTCATGATGCGTTGAGTTCTTAGAGCTTCAAGCCAGTTCCCCTTTTCCTCAGGAGGAGAAAGAAAGAATGAGAGAAAGAGAGAAAGAAAGACAGAGTTTCTTTTCCTTGAACTGTTGTTATGCCAAAATAGGAAGTTAAGAACAAGGGAGGCTTCTGGGTTCATGCTGTGATTTAAGAAAAGGAAATAGTTCCCACAGGAAAATCACATACTATTATGTTTGGGCATTGCATGTTAGGAAACAAAGAGGCTAGATATTTTTTTTTTCAGAGAGGCAAAAGGAACAGTAAAGGGATACAGCTATAGTTTCTATTCTCTAGTCTCTTCAGAGAGAAAAGAACTGTGTGTGGTTTTGTGAGTGATCACATGTATTTGTATCTTCTTAGTGGCACTGACATGCACACTTCTAGTTTTTGTATTTAATTTCTGTATTTGTGTCCAAAACTGATTTTTTTTGAAAGATCAGTTAGTTGTTAAATAAAGCTTAGAATAATTTACTTGTTTATTGTGATGGCTATGGAGTGTAGTTTTCAAGTTTGGGTATTTGAATTCATTTTAGAAAAAATTTACAAAATATTGTTATCAAGCGTAGCTATTTAATCTAGTTGTTTTAAAGGGTTAACTGTGTACCCAAAAAAATGTCTTTTACTTTATTTTTTTTTCATCAGTCATTAACATAACTGCCATGCTGTGATTTTCTCCTTTATGACTTTCTTTAAATAGACGTACCAAAAGAAATGTTATGTGAGTCAGTCAGTCGAAAGCCTTCTTTCTTGTTCCATAATTAAACAATGCCATTCTTAAAGACAGAAAAATATCAATTTTAGGAATTTGCTCTTAAAAAAAATACCTTTTATTTGAACAAAATGCAATCAATGCAAAAAATGGCAGTTTGAGATTTTATTGTATGGATGATTGTCTCTTTTTTTTTATTTCCTTAGTGTAAGAGTGGCTTCTTTCACTGATTTACCTCAAAATCCTGAATAAAACATAACCTGTTTTATTTTTCTAATCTCTAAATAAAGATAATACTTATCATATAGGCTATTTTGAAGAATAAAATGTTAATGATATTAAATTATTTCAATTAGAGTACAGCAGCTCTCTGAAATAAGGATATTCAAATACCAGCTGTTCTGTACTCCAAATCATGTTTTGTCTTGCTTTTCAATTATTTACTCTGTTTTTGATAAAAATGAAGAGTTCGTGATGATTTACTAGATGCAAAGATCCAATTATTAGTTCACTGTTTAATAGAAATGTCTGGATATACTAAACTTTTATGGAAGTGACTTGAAATTTTTTCATTGTACTGATATCGTAAAAGCTCATTTAAAAGCAAATATTGACAAATGTTTCTAAGCAATAGAAACAACACACCAAAAGAGTAGAATTTAAAACTCTAATAGGAAAAGCTGGCCAAGCCCCATTCATGTAGCAGTTAGAGATTTGTCCTGATCTTTTCTGTCCTATATTCAATTCTGTCTTTACAAACTCACCCTCACCTAAACTGACTTGCCTGTCTTAGATCATGCACATGAACAATTATTCAAGAGTGGGTCTGTGTTGATACCTTCACCATGTAGTGAAGGATGAAGGTGGGATAGAAAAAGAGCTGTAATAATCCCCATAATTAAAAAACCAGACTCCATCTCCTTCTTACCACCCCTGACGGTGTCATCTGAATAACACGAGCACCTCCCCACTCCCACTCCCCCATCTAGGCTCCCTTTCTTGACTCTTCTGGAAAGTTATAAGAAAAGAACATAAAGGACAATAAGAAAATGAGAAGATAAAGTAGAGCAGAGAATTAAGGCAAAAGATGGAAAGCTGTCTCTTGAGGAGTTCTTACCCACTGGAAGTGTGGGCAGCAGAACGAGGACAACCAAAAGAATTCAAAGGTGGCTTCGTCACTGTAGCTACAGAGACCAGGCGTAGAGGCAGACCACATGGTTTCTAGCCCTGGATTTACCGCTCCAGCTCTGCCACCTCTAGCAAATTATCTAACCTCATCCGCAAATTAGTGACAATAATAGTCCGACCTCAGAGAGCTGCGAGGCTTAAATGAGATAATATATATAAAGCACCTATCAGAGCGCAATTAGTAAATGCTACCCTTATTATAGTACCTTCAGTCCACAAGCATTGTACAAATCACAAAACTACCTATCTACAAATATTGATGACTTCCCTCAAAAGCCTAAGTTACCAAAGGAGAGCCTGACTCCAAAAGTAAAAACCTTTTTTCATCATGTTTCAAAGGTGACTCCATCTCAAAAGGCCACAATAAGCCAACTCAGACATATCACTGGCACAAGGTTAGTCTTTCAACCTAAGGTAACAGTGGTAGCCATCTAGAGGCAAGGATTCTTATTCTGAGGTTCAGAGACATTCCAACACTCAGGCCTTCAGGAACTTGTGATTTTCTTCGAGAGAGGGGCGTTAGCCTTTAACCAATTTCCAATGATATCCAGAATGTTAATAAATTTGTCTGCCATCTTTACTTTAAAGAATTTACAGGGGCGCCTGGGTGGCGCAGTCGGTTAAGCGTCCGACTTCAGCCAGGTCACGATCTCGCGGTCCGGGAGTTCGAGCCCTGCGTCGGGCTCTGGGCTGATGGCTCAGAGCCTGGAGCCTGTTTCCGATTCTGTGTCTCCCTCTCTCTCTGCCCCTCCCCCGTTCATGCTCTGTCTCTCTCTGTCCCAAAAATAAATAAACGTTGAAAAAAAATAAAAAAATAAATTAAAAAAAAATAAAAAAAAAGAATTTACAAAGGAAATTAGCTCTGTTACCATATCCAATAGGCAGGCATGAATACCAGTTGGTACATGCAACAGGGTTTCTCTGGCCGCACTCCAGGTTCCCACCTTGATTCTGAAAACCCTAGATTTGGCTAGGGAGGTAAGAACAGGTGATCTGCTCTGGTTTGAATAGGTCTGATCTTGGAATGTTTCTTTTTCCCTCAAATAACCCTTTCCATCTACAGGATCTATATCTTTCTCCCTGGGATTAACTGTTCAGATTTGCCCTTGAGTTTCCACTAATAGACCAGCATCTCCAGACCTAAACGTGCTTTTTACAGGTTCCTTTGATAAAGGAGTTCTGGCCACTGTGTTATGGGTACTCACATCGCGTAGGTATTCAGGCATAGGTATTCAGGCCCCATGCAAAATCCACATGCTCCAGCTGTGAAATGGGCTGTGAGACTTGCCAGGTCCACCACAGGTACAAAGAAGTATAAGGCCAGCTACCCAAATGCCTGATTTGCCATTTTAAGAAAGAGCTAGTATAATTTAATCCATAATTACTACCTAGGATTCAGAAAAGGGTTTCTCCATTTGCCACCTGCTTTTTGATCCTGGAACAATTGTCATATAGTTTTCCAAGTACTTCATCCTGAAGTAAAAGCCAGTCATGTCTAAATTTACATATGTTGGATTATTTGCAAATGGCACCTCAAGAAATCCTATTTTATAAGCTATTTGAGATGTAAGAATCCCTTCACTCTTTGGTATAATCTCTTCGAAGCCATTTTTTTTTCTTCTTAAAATAAGGATGTTTTCTTCTTAAAAAAGAAAAATCTGAAAAGAAATTAAACTCCTTCACATTGAATCCAGTACTATCACCCAAGAGATTTAAATAAATCCTGAATTTGACAAAATTCATTTTTACTATTATCAGTGATCATCATGTAAAACGTGGCAGCGAACCCAGTGCTGGGACTAGTTACAACATTTTCTTAAATAAGTTTTTGCTGTACTTCCTATATATTTTTCTGGTAGCAAGTTACAAAGGTTTTGATTAAAAAGTATTTCCAGGCTTTCATATGACACAGAAGTTATTAAAATTACACATTTGTCTGGGTACTTCCTAAAGTTAACGTATGTGTGCACAAGAGCATCATATGGAATATGTGTATGTTTAAATACAAGAGAATTCCATTAAAAGGTGAGAGGAATATGTAACATCTGGGATACAACAAAGCGCAGGACATGTGTGCGCTATTTCTGGTGCTCCCGCTTATAAAAGTATAACGTGAGGGCTACAGTTAGACTACGTCAATCTCAGTTTTATTCACGATCTCCAGGACCACAACCTCATCCCTATCTTTCCAACTGGCTTCACTGACCTGAGCTCAGATACGCTGTCGGAAATCGGGGCATGCCGATACTGAGTGAGCTGTGTGTGGGGTCTACAATTTATCCAAACCAGGTGACTTAGGAAATTTGGATTCTTTAACAAATGAAAAAGTCCAGTTCATTCTCTTTTTCCTCTTTGATTGTTTAGTGTTTTGTTAATAGTGCTTGACACAGTAAGATCTACGCTACACCTTCACGTTATTTTCTCTTGCAAGTCTTCAGCCCCTACTGTTTCGTCTGTCAGCTAATTAAACACATGAACCTGTGAGGAAGCTACTGTGAAATCCACCCTGCTCACAAAGAGGATTTCTCAATAGGCCTGATGTCGAATGCATTTAAGGTGCACAGCATAACATCCTCAGGAAGAAAAATACATCTACTCACGAGCTGCCAACTGATATTCATGATTGCTTCCAACTGGACACTGGCATTTTAATCATTTATCACAGACATTTGTGGGAAAAAAAAAGCTTGGGTTTCCCAGAACAGGTTGAACAATCCACTAAAATATTGTATCCCTGAAAGATGTGTGCATAGGATTTTATTTTTTATTTTTTTAATGTTTTATTATTTATTTTTGAGAGTGAGAGAGACAGAGCACAAGCAGGAGAGGGGCAGAAAGAGAGGGAGACGCAGAATCCAAAGTGGGCTCCAGGCTCTGAGCTGTCAGCACAGAGCCCGACATGGGGCATTAACTCGTGAACCGCGAGATCGTGATCTGAGCTGAAGTTGGCCACTTAACTGCCTGAGCCACCCAGGTCCCCCTGAGCATAAGTTTTTTTAAAGTGGGAACTGACTTCTTAAAACAAACAAACAAAAACAACTAAACTAAAAATGTTACTATGTAAAATTGAAGCAGGAAATATATATTCAAATTATATCTTTAACATAAATATTTATTTATATCTTTAACATAAATACTCGTTTTTCATGTCTTTCCAAAAAACGTATGTGGTTAACTCCATGACCTAACTTTATTAACAGTGTCCTTTGTGGCTCTGCTATTAAAACCAATCTATGTGCTTTCAGGTGTAAGAGTGAAAGTATGATTAGTATGTACATAAATATTTACTCTCTGCTACAAATGTAATTAATTAGATCTAGTACACAAATTTTTTTGCATGCTATAAATCACCTTTGATTTCAACACATTGTACTACACAAACCTTAGTAAACTAAATGCTATTTGACTTATCATTGCTAAATAATTGAATAAAGAGAAGAGCTAGGTAAATGGTGTGGAAAAAATATCTAACATCACTCTTATCAAAATGAAAGTTGTTTTGAAAATGAAACACAATTTCAGCTTTTGTAGCTAGTGCAATCATTTTCTTACCTTTATTTCAGTAAAACACTTTCCCCCTACAATCTACACATATACACAATCTGCAATGTAACTGTCCTTGTGATGCCTCAATTCCCACAAATGATTTTTTTCTTTTAATTATCTAGCTTTACTTTTGGACATAGAACAATTGATTCTACATGTCATCAGCCAAGCTCAAAGCACATGTGCATGTCTTATTATATAATATCATGAATTTGGGAAGTGCCTGGGAGTTAACTACTAAAAGGTAAAATTACTCTTGTTGATACTAATAACAAATCTATCATTGAAAATTACAAGTATATAGTACTGTGTTTTGGGTCTTGGGGCATCATATCTATGAGGGTTTTTGTAATACCTTATTTTACTAAATAATATATCCTGAATATGCTTCAATATAGATCGGAAAGCTTTCAGATCTGGGGCGTAGAGTGAATCTTTCATTTGTTTCTGTTGGAAACAGTTAAGACACTGTTAGGGATTATAAATTTTGAGTTTTCGTTTTCAGTTTCTTGGACATGTGGGAGATGTACTGTCCTTTTTTATTGAAATTCCCATCATGTCTCATGCAGAGTTGAACTACACCCTGCAAGATCTCAATACATTCTAGAGGAGTGGTTATTAATGAAAGAAATCACTCCCCAGGCATACATATTATGGGAAAATCATAAAGAAATAGGGGGGAATCTCCTTGTTTGTAATACATTTCACAGTGAATATTTTCACTGTTGAATAGTCTTACCTTGTGAATTGATTGATTTTTAGGTGATCATGGGATTTTTCCCACTTCTATTACTGACCTATATTACCTGGTACATTATGAAAATAAAGTGTGACTTGACTAGAGTCTGTTAATAGGAACCTAATATCCCAGATGAGCTTTTAGGGACTTGTACCTTAAGTTCACCTGAGGCATTTTTTACAGAATTATAACTTAATACGGCAAGCAAAGACCTGGATTCCTAGTTAAGTATAGGAAAACTAGCTCTTTCCTAATACTAATATTCCCACACCTCTCTATCTGCTATTAACCAAGCTTTGGCGCCATCCAAGGAAATGAAAGGAAATAAGATGAGTTATAAGTGCCTAGGTGCCTACAGAAAAGATTCACTCGAGTCTCACAATATTATGAAGAAATCTTCTAAACTGAACACCCCCAAGTGACTCATTTTCTTGACGAAAATACTTTGTATGACTCCTGTAGTTAAACTCAGCCCACTTTCCAGTTATTCTCACTTGCCTATCTTTCCATTGTGATTCTAATCCCCAATTACTTACATTTACATCTGCTAATAGAAAACTTCTAATTTCCTAAACTCTTAGTAATTTAACAGTCATTAGAGATGACTCTGGGTTAAGGTAACAGGAAATTCTAGAGAGTAGGTATAAATTATCACTGTGTAAAGGCAAGCAACAAATTGTCTATTGTGTGCATGTATATCTCTCCTCAAGAAAATATATTTTACATAATATTTATAATATTTAAGCATTCACTATATGTAACTACTGAATTACATGCTTTGAATGCATTATTCATTGAGTCTCATACAACCCAGTGAGTTAAGAATAACCATTTTTCCCATTTTGCAGATGAGGAAACTGATACTCTACATTTACCTGTGGATTAATCCCAGTAGAATCATCTGGAGGGCACTGATGGAATCCAGAATCTCTTAGGTACAAGCAAGCTTCCCAGATGATTGTGATACATACTAAGTTAAGAATCACCCATGTAATGGATTTTAAATTTAATATCTTATTATATATCTATACATATCTTCATACTAATTCCAATACATATTTATAGCGACCTGTATTGCCATCATTGAAAGCTGAGTAAATAGTGCTCATCTGGTGATCTTTTAAAGCCAATGCATCATTGGAGATGATTTGATATTCTCCTTGTGAAAAGCAATGATACCAAAGCCAGTGTTTGGTTTATAAGGCATTCTATGAGGTTAGGAGGCACCGATGTTCCATGAATGACTCACTTAAGTGGAAAGCCTCCAATTTGTGGCAAGGGCAGAAACTCTTTAACTAAAATAAATAGATTAGATAGATAGGTGATAGATAGATAGATAGATAGATAGATAGACAGATAATAGATCTACTTCCCACAGAACTGCCTATGTTTCAGATACTGTACTAGATCTAGATCTCAGGAGTACATGTTGATAAGAACAATCCCTGGGAGAAGCAGGTTGAGTGCAGTGGACTCCATGAGTTGACAATGTGCCGCGGACAATCTGGGAAGACCAATGAGGCTAGATTATGAAGGACAGAATACCAGAGAGGAAAAAGCTTCACAGAGAAATTAATCAAAAGATCTTCAGAGGGCCCCCCTTGAGTATTAACTGGAGGACTAATCACCACTTGCATGTAAAGAAACTGCCCAAGGTTAAAGAGAGACCCACCTGAAAGGATTAGAGGAAGCAATATTCAGCACTCACACCAGGCCAGAAATAGTGCCTGTTCTTACCAGTCAAATGGGAAAGCTTCATAATTCATGAAGTGTTGAATGGACACTATTGTCTCAATAGTGAGGAATAAAGAGCACTAAGCTTGCTTTAATTATGAATCTTAAACTAGACCCAAAAGACCAAACTGGCTCCAAGTAATATAAGCACATGCAATAGCAAAGCTCTAGAATACAGGGCTGTGGTATTCTATAGGAATACAACAACATTCAGCACTCAGCAAGGTCGAATTCACAATGTCTGGAACTGATTAAACATTTCCAGGTATGCAAAGAAGTAGGCGAATATGATCCATAATATGGAGGAAAATAAATCAACCCAAACTGAACAAGAACTGACACAGATGTTAGAATTACCAGACATAGACATTGAACAGTTATGTCTTACATTACTGTACCATAGCTGTATCCCATAACTGGAATACCATACAGTTACCATGACTGTATTCCATGTATTCAATAGCTAGAGGAACACGTGCATGGTTAAATACAAACATAGAAGAAACAAAAGGAGATCCAAACTGAACTTACAGACATGAAAATTCAATATGTACAATGAAAACCATACTGAACAGAATAACAGCAGATGATACACTACAGAAGGAAAAACTAGTATGCTTAGTGCATACAGAAACTGTCCAAACTGAAGCAGAGAGAGGAAAAAAAAAGACTAAGAAAAATTTAACAGACCACTGGTGGCCTGTGGAAAAAAATAAAGCACCCTAATAAACATTCAATCGGAGTTCTCAAAGGAGGGAAGGAGAATGGTAAGTAATATTAAAAGAAATAATAGCTGTTCCAAAAAACTGTTCCAAATTTGATGAAAATTATAAGATAGCAGATTAAAAAGCTCAATGAACTCCAAGCAAAAGAAACATGAAGATAACTATAGCAGGGCACATCATAATCAAACAGCTCAAGATCAATGATAAAAAAACAGAGAGAAAAGATATATACAAAGGAACAAACATAATATGGCAGATTTCTTGTCAGAAACAATGTAAACAAGAAGATAATGGAGCTATATCATCAAAGCAATGAGAAAAAACTTAAAAAAAATTTTTTTGTTTACGTTTATTTATTTTTGAGAGACAGAGAGACAGAGCGTGAGCAGGGGAGGGGCAGAGACAGAGAGTGACACAGAATCTGAAGCAGGTTCCAGGCTCCAAGCTGTCAGCACAGAGCCTGAACCAGGGCTTGAGCTCATGAACCGTGAGATCATGACCTGAGCTGAAGTCAGCTGCTTTACTGACTGAGACACGCAGTTGCCCCAGAAAAAAACTTTTAATGTCAATCTAGAATTCTACACCCAGTGAAACTGTCTTTCAAAAAAGAAGGTAGAATAAAGATTGTTTTCAGTTATACAAAAGCTAAAAAAGTTCATTGGCAGCAGATATGTACCACAAGAAATGTTAAAGGAAGTCTTTCAGACAAAAGGAAAAGAGTTTTACGGTATAGGAAGCAGAAAACTAATAGAACTACAAGAAATAGACTAATCCATAATTATAGTCAGAAATTTAAACATCCCTCCGTGAATAATTGTAAGGTGAGGAGGCAGTAAATCAATAAAGATTTAGAAGACTTGAAATATACTATCAGTGAGCTTGACCTATGGATATTTATAAAACATTCCACTCAAAAACAACAGAATACACATTATTTTTTAATGAACACATAACATTTACCAAGATAGAGCATTTTCTAGGCCATAAGACAAGTCTCAATAAATTTTATTTTATTTTTAATTTTTTAAATGTTTATTTATTTTTGAGAGTGATAGAGCATGAACAGGGTAGGGACAAAGAGAGAGGGAGACACAGAATCTGAGGCAGGCTCTAGGCTCTGAGCCATCAGCACAAAGCCCGACACGGGACTTGAACCCACAAACAACGAGATCATGACCTGAACCGAAGTTGGAGGCTTAACCAAATGAGCCAATCAGGTGCCCATCAATAAATTTTAAATAATTCAAATGAAAGTATATGTCTGACCACAATGGAATTAATTTAGATATCAATAGCTAAAAGATATCTTTAAAATCTCGAAACATTTGAAAACTAAATAACACACTTTTAACAAAACCATGGAGGGCCAAAGAAAACATGAAAAGTAAAATTAGCATTTCTAACTACAAATGAAAACATGCCATATCAAAACCTATGGGATGCAGCTAGAGTAGTTGGCAAACTATAGTTTGTGAGCCAAATTCTGCCCATCAGTTAAATTTGTGAATAAAGTTTTACTGGAACACTACACTAAATTTACAACTACACTAAATTTTTACATACTATCTATGGCCACTTAAGCTACAGTGGAAGAATTGAATAAATGAGGTTGAGACCATAGAGCCTGCAATGGCTAAAATACTGACTACCCAATATTATTATGAAAAAAAATTGCTGAATCCTGACTTAGAGAAATTTATAGAATTAAATGTCTATATGGGGACAGTCTCGTAGACCAGAAATGAACTTTGTGAACATTTTCATACAGGGCGCCTGGGTGGCTCAGTTGATTAAGTGTCAGACTCTTTATTTCAATTCAGATTTCTCGTGATTTGTGAGATCAAGGGCTGTGTCAGGCTCTGTGCTGACAGCGCACAGCCTGCTTGGGATTCTCTCTCCATAGATATAGATATAGATATAGATATAGATATAGATATAGATGTAGATATAGATATAGATATAGATATAGATATAGATATAGATGATATAGATAGACATAGACATAGACATATATGTCTATCTATATGTCTCTCTCTATATATATACACATATATATATATATATATATATATATATATATATATATCTGTCTCTCTCTTTCTGCCCCTCCCTCAGTCATGTGCTCCCTCTCTCTCTCTCAAAATAAATAAACATTTAAACAAAAACCTTCCTCTACACTATATTCATCATTTTTGGTACATATATTATTTTTACAAAATTGGAATCACACTATATATATGTATGTATATACATATATATTTTTGAAATATTTACTTTGAAATGTTTTTTGAAAGCTATATAGAATTCCATCATATAGATGTATCATTGCATTTTTTAATTCCTTATTCTTGATTATAACCTCCACTGAAGACAACAATGATCCTTTGATGATAGTTTGGAATTGTGATAAAATCAAAGGTCATTCATGGTCAAAACTGAAGAAACATCTAACAAATAAATTCTTTTGTATGTGAAACAGTGTGGTCTATCTGAAAGAGCACTAGACTAAGAAAAGGTAAATCCAGATTTTATTTCTAATTTTGACAGCCAGCACCTCCCTGCATGTATCTGGTATCTGAAAGCCACTTTCCCTAACCAAAATATAGTCAATGTCTCCTCATCAGAATCCCTTTTGTCAGAGATATCTGGGCCATACCCTACAGATTCTGATTCAATTACTCTAAGGCAGGTGAGTCTCAGGAGTTTGCATTTTCAATGTCTTCTATGTTTTAAATGTTTTGTGGCAAAAAACTTGTGGGCAGGTATTGGGGACAATTGGAATAAGTAGTCTTCAGGATTATTTCTAATTCTAAAGTCCTATGATTCTGTAAAGGCAATGAAGAAAAATGAAGATTCCACATCACTTCTAATCAGTTTCTAATGATTACAGCTACAGCTGATTAGAGTAAAAAGATTCATTTCAAATTAAGAAATAATTGAAATAATGAAAATAAGAGTCCTCAATATCAAGTAGTTAGTGCAAGCAGCAATAAATAAAAGAGAATTCCATTGTCCACTGCTCTACAATTCTTTAGAATATAGATAATTTTCCATTCTTTCCTTTAGGAAAGAAGAAAAAGAAAAAGATGAACTTGTTCGGAATTCTGTGTACTTTGCCCTTTAGAACTAGATGGTGATACTGAAAGTAATAGGGATCCCAGCACATTACAATATATAAATATCAGAACCTGAATATAAATGTGCAGCGTATCTTTGGCCTTTGGGATATTAAAATGTTTGATGAGCCATGGACACACATTAAGTTAAAAAAAAAAGGTGGCCCTTCTAAGTTATGTTATGAAACCACCAAGAAAGAACAATGTCTTATTTGATGTTCTCTATAGCACATAGTATACATTGAAGTTCAATAGTCATCCAATAAAAAACGTTAATAATATTTATGATCATGAATTAAATTATGCTGAAAGGTAATACTTCAGTGGTAGGTAATAATAGGGAAGTAGACATAACTTTGATAATATACAATATTCTGTATAAATCTTTCTGCATCTCATGTTTTTATTTGTACTTTATGTTATATAATGAACTCATTTAATCTACGAAATGAGTTTTTATCTATATTTTCTTTAACTTGCTAAACTTATACATCAGTTCATGTACAAACTCATTAGTTCATACATTTATTTAGTAATCACTATGTGAAAAGTACTTCCAGACACACACACATCAAAAAAACAAGCCTACCCTTTTCCCACAGATTGTCTTCACTTCTTTTTGCTCTTTCCTTCAAACATCCAAAATGTTTTTAAAAAATGTACTTCCCACCCCTTGTCCCACTGGCCATTTTTCTATACATGCTAAGAAACTTCTACATCTCCAGGCCACAAGGCATTGCTTTCACTATCTTACCTGTGACCATCACACTTCCATCTTCTTTCCCAAAACAGTTTTATTATCTCCTGCTACAGACCTGTCTACTCTGATGTCCAAGCTAATCCCCATGGACATTCACCCTTTCCCTGGTGTCAGGCTTCTCATAAACTAGTATTCTGTTATGGACAGCCTTATTTGTCCCCACTTCCTTTTATTCAATGCTCACTTCCGTCAAGAAAACTTCCCCAAAGTGGACACTTGCAAATGCAGTCACATGCAAATGCAGTCACATCTATTCCAGGTCTTTCTCCACTCTGACAGATTGGTGTGTCCTATAGCCTTCAGTTAGTGCGATAATGATATGGATATGACCATGCTTATTAATACACTGAGAGCCTACTTTGTATAGGACATCATGAGAATCTTAGGATATCAAGAGGTAAAACACAACCTTTGAGAAAAACCTCAAAATCTACTTGGGGGGTTTGACAAGAGATGGATAACAATACTACAGCTAAGTCCAATATAGTAGAATAGAAAGAAATGCACAGGGGGGTCAAAATTTACTCAGATACACTGCACTGTGCATTCATGTGCAGACACACACACGCACACATCTTTTCTTTAGCTGATTTCATCATGTTCTAGTACTTCTGTTTTCACTCAGTAGCAAAAATGTTTTTCAAAATTAACTTGCCAATTTAATGTAACTCAGTCTTTTCCGATTTCACACTAGGTAAGTGCTGTTAGGGTAGACTTACTATTCAGATGCGTGAGTGTTCTGTCTTCTTTTCATGCCTCCCCAGGGTTATCTGATCACAGAAAAAGGTTTTGCAATGCCTCGGCAGCAGGAGAGGGGCTCATGTTTCCATGTTAATGTCACGCCTGGCTTTCTGACCTATCGCTGAGCTCAGCTTCTGGTTTAGAGGACTTGGCCTCACTCCTGTGGCAGTGACTAAGAGCAACATTGCCATGGAGTGGGCAATGCTAATAATTGGTTCTAGAGAGCTGGTTTCTTCTTCCTCACTGACGAGACACCCACCTTGACTCATGATGACACAGCTGACATTGAGACTCATCAAAGTCCTCCTTCTGTCCCCCACTTTAAGTGGTTGCCTTAACGTTTCTTAAGGTCTTTTCACCCCAAGGTGATCCCTTCATAGGGACCCTGATTCAATATCAGATTCCTTTTGCTCACCCTATGGTGTCACAAACAAAATCCTGGGAAGCAATTACATTTACACAGGCCATGGACAGACAAGAGAGGGATCAAGGGGGAAGAGTTGGGGGAGAAAGGAGCGGGAGGCTGACTGGGAGGTAATTAAGTTTGATTATTGTGGGGTTAGAAGAAGGAAGTTACAAGATTTAAGTAGGGGCCACATCATAAATAGCCCTGTATTCTTTGCTAAGGAGTTTAGAATTTATCCTAAATACCATGATTTCCAACAAAAAAGTAACCTGGCCCACAAGCACAAGGGGAAACTGAAGCTCAGGGTGAAAATTACAGGTTGTTAGTTAGTGAGAGAGGAGAGGCTGAAATGACACAGACAGGGAGATCCCTTGCTCCAGGACAGGACTAAGGTCGCTTTACTCAATGGCCATTTGCTTTATGGCCATTTTTCTATACATGCTAAGAAACTTCTACATCTCTGTAGAGATTATCACTGTATTATCACTACTTGAAACAGATTTTTTTTTTAATTTTCTTGAATGAGTGTCATAAGCGATGGAGGCAAAAAATTCCATCAAAAATCCTAAAGAGATTGCTCCTTCAGACTTTCCCTGGGAAATCGGCTCTAGATCAGAGAAACAATGAAATTTATGAAAATAGGAATAAACTCAGATTCATGTTAAAGACTTATTAATTCTTCAATTCTTTCTATACTCATTTCTAGTGTAAAAAGTCACATCATGGGGGCGCCTGGGTGGCTCAGTCGGTTAAACATCCCATGCTTGATTTTGGCTCAGGTCATGATCTCACAGTGGTGAGATCGAGCCCTGCACCAGGCTCCACACTGAGCTGAGTGTGGAGCCTGCTTAAGATTCCCTCTCTCCCTCTCTCTCTCTCGCTCTCGCTCTCCCTCATTCCCTTTCTCTCTCTCTCTCAAAAAAAGTCACATCCTGTAATATTCTGGGTTTTCTGATTAAAGACCCGAATGGTTGCAGCACTAAGGAGAAAGGGCTTTATTCCACTGGTAGTTTTAGTCCTTTGGAAGATCCTTTGAATTGTTTGCTGTCAGCACATGTAACCTGTTGAAGCCACTTCAGAACACAGCTACCTTGCTCAAGGATGGAAGCAAACCTCTCTCCTTCTAAAGTATAATTTTAATTGTGTAGCAAGTGGAGCTTTCCAAAATGAGTGTTCGGAGAAGTCCCTCTACTGCCCATTAAGTCATGTTATTCTTAGTATCATCAGTTTTCATGCTGAGGGATTACAGGTTGAAACAACCTTATGAAACACTTTGGTTATTTTAGTAACAATGCACAGGGTCATGTAATTTCATTTGAATTTCTTTTGGGGCTTAATCATTAAATTTCAAATATTAAAAACATCTAGGGGAAATGTATGCTGAATCTCAGTGTCATCATTTAACCATTGAGGTATCTAAATCATGGTAGTGAAGTTTAGAGCTTAAACACTCCCCAAGATATTCCCTAACTCCCTTTCTTCCTGCAACCAAATGTCTGGCGTTTTCGACACATCTTTTTGTTTCATTGTTGCAATAGCCTATATGGTAGCTATTGTTAACTCCATTTTACAAGCAAGGAAGGCAAGGAAACAGTCTCAGAAGGTTTCCATAACCTATCCAAAGTAGCAGCCTCTAAGAAAACCCCCAGCATCACTGTTTTGGCAGCTCCACTATCCTGTGGAATAAATGGCACTCTATTGCTTACTTATTGTTATGAGCACTGCTGTTTTTCTGCTCTGAGCATCTATGCCCCAATGGGCATATTCTGTTTTACAGATGTGAATATGAAATGCTTCAAGAATGAGAGGAGATGTACAGCGGAATAGAATTGGAGTGTGCATTCTTTGTCTTTGGGCAGGAGACCAATATTGCACTGGAGTATTTTTCCCTCAGCAGATTTCTTCTGGTATTTCCCTCAGACGTGAAACTCTGGTCCAAGGGTCAAGTGTTGAGATTTTTGTTGTCTCTGTATTATTGGATCAAAGTGATTCACAAAGACAGGTCAATCTTCTCTAAGCTCTTTCAAGTTGTTGCTCGGTGGGGGTAAAAAAAAACCCACTAATTTTCAGAGGGTGGAAATAAATAAACAAAATGGGATTGAAGAAAGGGAAACAGGCTAATAAACCACACCAAAAAAAGTCACCCTTCTCAGAGTTGAGTTGTAAATTTCACCGAATGTTATGTGCTGGGCTGAATTCCCTATAAAAGCCATTAGATATGTAGGGGCAGCAAGGGCCCTCCAAATAAAATACCCCGGGAGTCTTTTACCCTTACAAAATCTTCTGAGTACCATTATCTTGGGGCATTCTCTACCTTAGTTAGAGACTATATATTTTCCCAGGGGAAAAAAAATAGAATAAAACACTTAGGCTGAATGGATAGTTTATCGGAGAGAACTGGGGAAAGACCATAGAGCCTGCTATGGTTCTGACCAGGATAGAAACAGAACACCCATCTGAGCCAAAGTGTTCTCTCTCCCTTCTTTCTCTCTCTCCCTTTTCTCTGTTGCATTCTCCCATAGGCCAAATAGAGTCACCACAGGCCTGGCTGTCAGTCACTTTACACTTCAGGAATCCATCGCGTTCACCAGCCTCCCCCACATCCATTTCCAAATTCCAGAGAGAAGGAATCTGATTGGTCCAGTCCTCATCCAGTCAGCGGTGAGATGGTGGGCGGGGCCAGAACTGGCCACCCTGAGAAGAAGCATGACTCTTCCCATCAGGCTGGGGTGGCAGGGCACTTGCCCTAGACCTGAGGGTCCCTTCCTCCTCCCAACAGTCAGAGTATATCAAGTGTATTTCCTTTGTCAGTGCATTCTGATTACAATGTTATAATTAATTTCCAATGTGCAGAGAGACTAGTTTTACCTTCATATTTAACCAAATCCCTCACAACCACTACACAGGAAAAGTATTTGTTTTGGCTTAGTTCCTCAAAACCTGCAAATAACCCTTTAGTCCACTCCTACCACCATCACTCATATGCCATCTCCCCATCTTCCCTTCCCATCTGCCACCTCCCCTGCAGTATACATCAGAGAGAACTGTAAACACAAAGAACATATTATTGGCCTGAGAGCAAAGAGGATTAATAATGACTCCCTCTAGCTTTCTTCAAAAGGATGTTGTTGACAGGCAATATACTACTGTTTGTTGAGTCCTTTGAGTTTCTCAGAAGACAGTCATTGTATAAATCCAAGGTACTATTACTATTATTACCACATTTAACATTCGGTTAATAGTGAGAAAGTTCTTTTACAGTCCTAGCTGTAAACTATAGCTGTAAATTCTTTCCTGCTTCTTTAAAGCTCTTCCAGACGCTTTGAACAACGATACCAAAGTAACAATTCAAGTACATCACTGTGCCTAATGAATAAAAGCACTCTTGATTAATGGCACTTGTTCAACATCACACTGACAGAAGTATGAAGTGTTAAAAAAATGGAGTTTCTGCCTACTGTGATTTTTTTCGCTATTAAAAAAAAAACAGGCATCATCAGAGCTGATTTTTTTTAGAGCTAGATTTTTCTTCTATTACCTTTTCGTCTATTCAACTGCTGTTGTATTTTTCATTCGACAAGTACTGTGCTTTTGTCTCATGCTGGTGCTTGCTATCAGAGTGTTATCACTCAAGAGGCTTGCTGCAGGATCCCCTAAGCATCTTCGCAATCAGCAAGCCTACTGCTACCCTAGCACCAGACCTCTGCCCAGGGTGGAAAAGGAGGGTGAGGGAGGGAAGGAGGATGGGCGTTGCTAAAAGGCATACACTGGTCAGAGCTGACAAGGAGCAGCCAGGTGCTGGGAATATCTATCATGAAGTCATTGGTGAATTGCAGGTGACTAGAGGCATACTTCACAGTGCTGTATCAGAGTTTATGTATTTTACTAACCTTATTTCATAGGGTTGAAGCTATACAGTTTTATGAGCCCCCCAATCCTCTACTAGTTGGAAATAAATTCCTCCTCAGTTATATATCAGAGGATGACATTGGCTGTTGGCCCATCTCTCCAGGCAAATGCTCTGCCTGTATTTCTTCTTTTTTCTTTCAGTCTTGGGATACGGTGCAGGGGTGCGGAGGTGGGAGTGTTTCTGTGTGACATGCCAGGAAGGAAAAAGCATGCAGTTCAAGGTGAGGGAGGTGGTGCAACCTGAATGCCAGCTTTAGCCTCTTGTTACATCCCTCTTGTTACATCCTGGTCTTGCAGATTGTTCAATCCGCTGGCGATTTGAATGGTTAGCACGATTGTCAGCTATCTCTGCACTCCAGCTTTTCTCTCTCCTGGCAGGAACATCTGGGACACAGACTTTACAAACAGTAATAATAACCCTACTTTAGCTTTCACATTTCTGCAGTTGTTATTATGTCATCATGGCAAATGACCATAATTGACCCCACGATGAGATGTTGCCAACATTCGTATGAATAGCAACTGCAATCACACAGGCTAGCAGGCATGGGCTTTGCAAATAAAAATTTTGCTGAATAGCCGAAACCTCAGGTTCGTTTGGGGACCTGGGTATTTCTAGATTGTAACAGAAAACTATTTGTTTCTGAAACAGAAGAGTGCTGCATGCAGGAACCTAAATAGGACAGGGGTATGTAAGTATTAAAGAAAGATTTCCAGGATTTGCAGGAACCCCTGTGTCTTTGGGAGCTGATTTGGATACAGAGGGATGAGTCATGAGACTCCACCTGAGCACAGAGATAATGTAATTCTGTTTCTCAGCTCCAGGGTGCATGCATGCGCACACGTGCTCATGCAAAATTCGACCATCTCTATCATCCCAAAGTTAACACTGACCTTTCCTGACTCTCTCCAGAACTGGCATGAAACAAGGCTCTAACAAAACAGTGAAGAAAGAAATGACAATGTCAAAACACATATCAATTCTCTTGACTGTAACTGGGTGTTTTACTATTGTGCTCAGGAGGCAATTTCGGCTAAGTTAGTCTTGAAAATTTTCAGCTGATTTGGTTTAGAAATTAAGATCATCTCAAGGTGGTTGTTTCAATAAATTCATATTGAAACCTACATGCCCCTATTTTCTAAGGAACCTCTTTCTCTCAGAATGCCTATTTTTTATTGAACTTGTTTTCCCAAACTGGGCATGTTGCCCTAAAATAAAAAACCACCTGACCCAAGAAGCAAAGACCTTGAATTTAATTGAGTTCATTTAAAGGGACTCGTACAGGATTTTGAAACCTGCCCCCACAGTCTTCTCTCAGTTCTTTCTCATGGTCCCAAACCCAGCTTCTCTCCAGTTCCACTTCTCTGCTTAATGAGAACACCTTTGGGGAGAATAACCAGCAGTCTCGCACCAGAAATTATAGAAGGTGTAGAAGGTATAGAATTTAAAGAAGATCGTGAATCTCTTATTATAAACAGAAGATAATGGAATTTTCTGTTATTCCTATGACTTCCATATTATAGGGAAACTGAGAAAGAACTTTGCCTGGGCAGTTTCTAGCATTTTAGATAAACTATTTGCAAGAGTATGTTTTCTGTGGATTCCTGTGACGTAAAGATTTATCTGCCTGCAGATGGCCCAGGACAACCACTGAATAGAACCCAATTGTCTTTGGACCGCTTCAACCTCCCTAAAAATTCTCCTGTCTCCTAGTTCTCCTACTGACCAATGGCTCCACTGGATCAGTGACCCCTAGGAGCAGGTCAAAGCCCTATAATATCCACCACTCCTCCCTACTCCCCACCACAAACAGATATGTTCCTTTATTCCTATGTATCACCTCAATCAAAATTCCCCCATTATGCTAGTGTAGCAATGCTAGATATCACCAGAAAACATATTAGTCTCATGCTTTTTTTTTAAGGTCAGTGAACATGTGTAATTCTCCTAATAAATATTTTCTATGTTTAAAATGATCTTATTGTTTTAATGTTTATTTATTTTTGAGAGAGAGAGAGAGAGAGAGAGAGAGAGAGAGAGAGAGAGCATAAGCAGGGGGGAGGGGTAGAGAGAGAGAGACACAGAATCTGAAGCAGGGTCCAGGCTCCTAGCTGTCAGCACAGAGCTCGACGCAGGGCTCGAACCCATGAACGCTGAGATCATGACCTGAGCCAAAGTCAGATGCTCAACTGACTGAGTCACCCAGGGGCCCCTGAAAGAAGCTTATTAACACAAATGAATCTCTTATTTGTGAAATGGAGAGGCAGATTTTGTTTAGGGAGAATTTCTCTGCAGTACTCTCCTGATTCTGCCCTGACATGCTAAAAGTCAGCAACTTGATACCCTATTTCTGAAAAGTTCTCTGATTTGGATTTGAATTTCAAAGATCAAATTCAAGTGTCTTAACCTTCTTCTTAGTTTTACTCTAAGACAAGTTAAACACAAGCAGAAAAAAGACAGAGATTATAACTTTTCCTAAATTGTATTTATTGTTTGTTTCTTTCCCTTCTTATTTTTACCATAACAGAAGAGAGCTGGGTAAAAACTATAAGACATTAAGACACAAACTATAAGACATAAAACCATAAGATGAAAGAAACTGAAGATGATACAAACAACTGAAAAGATATTCCAATGCTCATGGGTTGGGAGAATTAATATTGTTAAAATGTTCATTGGACCCCAAGTGATCTATAAATTCAATACAATTCCTATAAAAATACCAATAGCATTTTTCACAGAACTAGAATAATCCCAAAATCTGTACAGAATAAGAAAAGACTTCAAATAGTCAAAGCAATCTTGACAAAGAACAAAGCTGGAGGTATTATAATCTCAGACTTCAAGATATAGTCTAAAGCTATACTAATCAAAACTGTATGGAACTGGCACAAAAATAGACACAAAGATCAACAGAACAGAATAGAGAGCCCAGAAACAAACCCATGCTTATATGGTCAACTTATGTGATCAACTACAACAAAGAAAGCAGTATACAATGGGGAAAAGACAGTCTCTTCAATAAATAGTGCTGGAGAAACCGGAGAGCTATATGCAAAGAATGAAATTGGACCATTTTTAAACCATACACAAAAGTAAACCCAAAATAGATTAATGACTTAAATGTCAGACCTGAAACTATAATACTCCTAAAAGAAAAGATAGGCAGTAATCTCTTGGACATTGGCCTCAGCAACATATTTATGGGTGTGCCCTCCCAGGCAAGCAAAACAAAAGCAAAATTAAACTATTGTCACTACAACAAACTAAAAAGCTTTTACAAAGCAAAGGAAACCATCAACAACAACAAAAAGGCAACATAGTGAACGGGAGAAGATATTGCAAATGATATATCTGATAAGGAGCTAATTATCCAAAATATATAAAGAATAATATAATAAACTCAACATCAAAAGAAAAAGCTGATTAAAAAAATGGACAGATAGGGGCGCCTGGGTGGCTCAGTCGGTTGAGCGTCTGACTTCGGCTCAGGTCATGATCTCACAGTCCGTGAGTTTGAGCCCCGCGTCAGGCTCTGTGCTGACAGCTCAGAGCCTGGAGCCTGCTTCAGATTCTGTGTCTCCCTCTCTCTCTGACCCTCCCCCATTCATGCTCTGTCTCTCTCTGTCTCAAAAATAAATAAACATTAAAAAATAATTTAAAAAAAATGGACAGAGAAACTGAATAGATATTTTCCCAAAGAAGACATACAGATGACCAACAGTCACATGAAAACCTGTTCATCATCACTAAACATCAAAGAAATGCAAATTCAAACCACAATAAGATATCACCTCACACCAGCTGGAATGGCTAGTATTTAACTATTTTTTAAATGTTTATTTATTTATTTTGAGACAAAGAAAGAGTGTGCACATACAAGTGAGGGAGGAGCAGAGGGAGAGAAAGAATCCCAAACAGGCTCTACGCTCAGCAAGGAGCACACGTGGGACTCCATCTCATGACCTCAGGATCACAACCTCGGAATCACGACCTGAGCTGAAATCGAATTAGATCTTCAACTGACCAGGCCACCCAGGTGCCCCTGGAAGGGCTAGAATTAAAACAATCAGAAATAACAAGGGATTGGCGAGGATGTGAAGAAAAAGAAAGCCTTGCACACTGTTGGTAAGAATGTAAGTTGGTGCAACCATTGTGGAAAACAGTTTGGAGTTGTCTCCAAAATTTAAAAATAGAAATACCATACAATCCAATAATTCTAGGTATTTAGCCAAAGAAAACAAAGACACTAATTCAAAAAGATATCCACTTCTATGTTTATTGCAGGATTATTTACAATAGCTGAGATGTGGAAGCAACCTTAGTGTCCACTAATAGATGATGAATGGATAAGGAAGATGTGGTAAATACATACAATGACTGATTATTCAGCCATAAAAAAAGAATGAAATCTTACCATTTATACAACATAGACATCCCTTGAGAGCAAAATGCTAAGTGAAGTTAGAGAAAGACAAGTACCATATGATTTCACTCATATGTGATGTCTAAAAAAAAACAAAATAAATGAACAAACAAAGAAAAACAAGCAAACCAACTCCTAAATATAGAGAACAACCTGGTGGTTGTGAGAGGGGAAGCAGGTTAGGAGATGGGCGAAATAGGTGAAGGAGATTAAGAGGTAAAAGCTTCCAGTAATAAAATAAATAAGTCACACAGATGAGAAGTACAACATAGGGAATATAGTCCATAATATTGTAATAACCTTGTATGGTGACAAATGTTGACTACGCTTATCACGGTGAGCAGGGAGTAATGTATAGAGTTGTCAACTGAATATAAGCTGAAACTAATATAACACTGTATGTCAATTATAGTTCAATAATAAAGATTAAATTAAAAATAATAATTAAAAAAATAAATACACAAAAAAGAAGGGAGCTAGGAAGTGAGGCGGGGGCAGACAACCACTTGCTGGTTTGGGACTGACTTACTGTTGTTGTTGATCATGCAAAGCCTGGATCATCTCCCGCTGGATTAGTTGGCCACTGAGAGCAGCAGAGGTGCTCCTCATGCGTGGAATCTGCAAGTGGAGAGAAGTAGATGACACTGTTGCTTATACGAATTTTTTGAAGTTTGTGGATTCCATTATTAATTCACCTGGGTGTAGTTTTTTTTTAAAGCATAATATTATGGGGCACCTGGGTGGCTCAGTCAGTCAGGTATCCGACTTCAGCTTGGGTCATGATCTCACCATTCCTGAGTTTGAGCCCCACGTTGGCTCCATGCTCACACCTCCGAGCCTGGAGCCCATTTCGGATTCTGTGTCTCCCTCTCTCTCTACTCCTCCTCCATTCGCACTCTGTCTCTCTCTCAAAAATAAATAAACATTAAAAAAAAAATAAAGCATATTATGTATGTATTTGGTTTAAATACTTCCTTTCACATAAATTAAGTCACACCACATATGTTGTTTTGTACTTCGCTTTTTCCACTTAATATATTGTGCACATTTTCACATATCAATATATATAATTGGATGTGATTTTGACCAGTAACATATTAGCCACAAGCGTGGACCATCAGTGTCTGTGGTCACCTGGCATTCCAAGTGGAAAGACTTCCCTTTCTCATTATTTGTCCATGGGCTATCTTGTCCTCCTTCTCTGTGTTCTGAGTCTCCTTCCTTGACTAGTGTCTTTTACTTAATAGATAGGTACAAATGCACAAAGAAAGTTAAATTTTTCATTTTATGTGTTTAAAAGATGCTCATTAACCCAAATGACTAATGTATTTTTGATATGTATCGTCATTTTCCATAATTGAGTAAATCTTACTTTTGAACACCCACCCCGTTAAGTTAAATACGTGAGAAATCGTATCTCTTACTATCTTCCTGTTTAACACTGTCTCTCATTTTAATGTGGTCTATTTGAGGAAACATGCTCAGGCTTTCAGAGTTCTTTTATGCCTGAATCATCCCAGGGTAGAACTAGGGTATATATAAGGTAAATTAGGTTCCTTTGTGAGGATTGGGGAAGAGGGGGGAAAGTAATGGATTTGCTCTTATGGGCCCCTGTGCTGTACTCTGGATCTTGAAAGGATTCAGTTAAGAAGTGGCTTATCTGGGGTAATCTGGTTGAGTTTATAGGGTCCTTTGCAGTATCTTCTGAGGCACAGGAAACATCATGTTCCCAAGGGTGATATTCATGGTCCTATCCATTTGCTTCAGGTGTCAAATACTCTATACTTTATTACCTCTTCTTTCAAGCCCCACATCTCTCCTCACCAAGGCCCACGGATACTTCTGAATTACCTACATGCCATGTGCAGCTATCAGAAACCTGGACTGAATCTACTGTCTTTTTAAATAAATATGCCTTCTACCATGCCTGTGGTTGAAAATGGTTCTGAATAAATGTTTGGCTTCTAAAGCTCTGTACCTTCCCCTTGGCCAGTTCTAAGAAAACAGGCCACTAGTACAGATATACGGAGATGTCTTCATTTCTCTCTGGATGTTTCTAGCTCCCCACCCCCACTCAATATTGCTCCCAAAGTTTGGTCTGGAGTGGAAAGCCTGGATGCGTGTATCCCTCTGCGTGCTTCAATTTCTCTCTCTCGTAGCCTTTCCAATTATCTGTGAGCTGGATTTTTACCTTGTATCAGTACCTTTTCTTACATCATATTAATGGCACATGGTAAAGCTGGGAGCTCAATGAATTTAGAAAATCTTTTTTTTTTCCCTCCCAAGGCTTTTCTGGCCTTTAAGTTTGTTTTTGCAACTAGTTGCTCACAAGTTCTTCTTTGACAGAGAGAATCTGAATGTTGGCTCTTTATTTCTCTTCACATTCTGCATATTTCATGCCTAATATTTCCAATAAAAATCCATGTTTCTGGATGACTAGAAGGATAGTCTTATATATGAAAATGCAAATGAGGAAAAATGCAGTGATACTTTAAAACAATATTATCCCTGTTACATAGGCTTAACATTTCTAGCTAATGCCTTTTCTGCCATCCTTTTAGGTTGCTTCTCAGTGGTGATATCCTTACAAAATAGGATGAATAAGAATTTTCCCCTAACCATCTCTGAGTCACAGTTCCTGACCTAAGTTTTAGAATGCTTTTATTGAGTTACAGAACAGCTTGACACCTTTGTCTTGTCTTTAGACTGTAAGTTCCCAAAATACTGGGACATCTCTTGTTCATATTGAATCTTCAGGATCTAGCATAAACATTAGTTATGGTTGAAATTTACTGGATTGGAGTCAATAGGATGCAAGTGACAGTGCTGTATATAAATTCTAAATTGTCTCTGAGTTGAAGACAAGCTGCTTTCTTGGACTTTGGTTCGTACTTCCACAAGCAGGACTGTTTATAAGCCAGCAACCCAGACTTCACCTTTGTAAATGATGGTGGGATTTCATCCTAAAATGAAAGGAATCTAAGTTTCTAAAAGTTTGTGGAGCACAGCTACCCCACTGTTGTAAACCGGCCTGTTACATTAGAGATTAAGCTTCTATTTATTTAAGATGTTGGATAGGAACTTGGCACTCACCCTAATTAATATGTTCAGTTTTCTGAGGTACAATGAGAGCAGCATTAACTGGGCACGTGTAGAATTTTAATCTATCTATCTATTTTTATCTATCATTTTATTGTTTTCTACCTAACTATCTATGCATCTGGGGAGCTCTTTGTCAATCAGATTCTTGCCTCTACCTTCTGTCTTCAACTCCCACCCAAGCTAGAAGAAAAGTGGTATTCAAGGTGATATTATCAGTTGTAGGCACAGCAGATGACGCATGATGCATCTAGCACATTCCAACAATGATCACTGTTAACAGTTTTATCACTCAATTTCTAGAGCAAAGCTACGAATTCCAACTTTTCCATTAATTTTCATTCTTTCATCCCAACTATGAAAAGTGGACTATAGTTTGCCAGTCAGTGCTTACAGCCCTCACTAATAAAGGATATTTTTGCCTCATTAGCTTTCTCTCTTTGTTCCTCTTGTGCTATGTTGCAAAGAACAACCTGTGATAAGTTGCTCCCACTTCACGACCAAAAATAAAACCTTCTTTTAAAATTAAATACTTTCATTTCAACTTTGATAGGGCCGAATTTGGCACAAAACTATAATAATTTAACTATTTCAACCTCAAAATCTCTCAAAAGCAGTGGATTCAAAAAGAATGCTTAAAATCCAGGCAACAATCTTCTAGGGAAAACATTCATAGAGTTAGGAAGACCCTAACAAGTAGGGAGTTAGAGCCCCTTTCCCATCTCTACGGCTACCACCCCACTCTCAGTGCCTAATCACCCTAGCTCTCAGCAATCTGTCCTTCCATGACTTTTCATAGCTCTTATTAGCCTTATTCATTTGCAACTCAGCATGTGATTACATTATAGTTGTTTATCTTTCTTGCACGTAGGCTGTCTCCATATTTCGCTTATAAGACGGGAGCTATGGCATTTAATCTGATGGAGCTCCAGCTTTTAGCATAGCTACTGCATGAAAAAAGTGTGCTCAGTAAAAACGGGCTGGTGATGATGCATGTAAATGCTGTTTTTCTACTGGAGCCCAGTGTTTCCAAGAGGCAGGGGTGGGAAGGGAGATTTGAAAGAGGAAAACTTTTTCCACTAAATATATATACACACACACATACATATATACATAAATTCATTATTTAGTGATTAATAAAAGTTAAGGAGGCCCACAATAGTTTGTTTTTTCTGATGAACCAGTGTTTAAATTTATGCTGGTCCCTGTGGGACATCTCTTGAATTGTAATTCTCAATTGAATAGGCAGTACTTGAATATAATGATCTCAAGAGGATCAATACCTAATATCTAATAAGGTATGAGGAGTATTTTATGAGTATTAGCATAGATAAGGTTCTCATTTCTACCTATTTTTTAAGGTTATTTATTTAATTTTGAGAGAGACAGAGACAGCATGAGCAGGGGAGGGGCAGAATGCCAAACAGGTACCATGCTATCAGCACGGAGCCCGACGTGGGGCTCCATATCATGAAACCATGAGATCATGACCTGAACCAAGAGTTAGAGGCTTAAATGACTGAGCCACCGAGATGTCCCTCATTTCTACCTATGTTTAGGCAGAAAATATTTTAAAACTTCTTTTCCCATGTACTTTGCTGATAATTAATTGTCAGCTTTATTATTTTTAATTAATTTTATTTTTTGGTTTATTTTGTCAAAAGTCTTTTTATGGTATTCATCTCTGTGAAAAATATGGCAAATGATAATAACACAATGCATCTCTAAGAACTTGGAAAGGGCATGTATCAACACGACATTGTCAACAGATGTCAATTTTATGTAAATATCATTGTAGAGGCAGAAGTGAAAAGAATTCAAACAAACAAAAAATAAATCTGCAATTAAAAACCCATCCGAAGGACATTTTTAAATTTTAGTGTAGTGGTTCAGAGCAGTCTCTTTAAAGTTCTCAGAAAGGCAACATGGCAAATGGGTTAAGGAAATAGACTAAGGGACCAGACTGCCTGCATTTGGATCCCAGGTCTACCACTCAGCTATTAAAACTAGGGCATATCATTTCTCTGTGTTTCTATTCCTTCAACTGAGAAAAATTAGAGAGGAATAGCATCTATCTCACAGGGAAGTTCTGAGGATTGAGCAAATAAACACACACAAAACATGGAGCACATGGCCCAACACATGATAAGTATTCAAAGGATATTAGCTGTTATTTGTAGATAGCAAGTATTCTAAATACATAAGTGCTGAAATCTCCATTCAACTTTTCATTTTCTGATGAAAGGATGTAAACCAACATTTTCTACATATTTAATTCCCTCTTGTCATCTCCAGGTGAGTTCCACTTTAAGAGGAAAATAACCTCAATAAGCAAAAATACACTGAAAGATAGAAAAAAAACTTCAGTAATTCTTCTTTTTATAAAAGTATTCACCAAGGGTTTAAAAAATATATCCATACCTAATACTGTATTGAATTGCCTACACCTTCATAGTTTTCAGGAGGACTAAATCCAGGAAAAATCCTAGGGTTAATTGTAAAACAGGAAAAATAGTCCTATCTCCTATAGGGACAACACCTCCCCTTTTCTGGGTGTCCATCCTGGGTCTTATTTCCACTGTCTCAAAGTTTATCCAAGCCTGAAGAGGGCCCATTAAAATGTCAAGTTAGTGTTACTCCTTTAAGTATGGTCTCATTTAACAGAAAACCCTTAAAAGGCAAAATGCTGGACTAGTTTAGTAGGAACCTACTGTTTTGTCCACCTATCACATTCCTTTCTTAAGGCAAGTGCCTTCCCTCCTATTCCACCCACATTTCCCATGCCCTCCGTGATCCTGCCTTCTGGTCCAGGAGTTGGCATTAGTCCTTCATTAGACCAATATCCCATCCTTGAGATTTTTAAGCTTGGGACACAGAGAGGCAGAGTAGTTTCTCCTGAATTAATGACGTAAGATATTAAACTTGGAAAGCATTGAGGATCACATTTGTATCATATGAAGAAAGAGAGCCTACCAGGAGAAAGAAGAATGATACTGACAGATAGAGACTAGAGACATAAAGAGTTTGGGAAACATTAGAGATGGGGATTCTACAAGACTTATTTTGAGGAGCAGTGAAGAAGGGAGACCAAGCAGTTTTCCTGCTCTTCTCACAGCAGTTTTTAGTTCTTCTGGAGAATGCAGAAGACACCTCTTAGGTTGTGCTTCAGAATTCTCCTGACCTAACTTCTTTGGCTAGGCATGCTGTGCCCACTAGTCTGATGCAGGCTTCCATCAACTCTCTGATGGTACGTTTAGAGAGCAACTCACAGGAGGCCCAGACTCTGCACTTCCCATTTCCTACCTAGGGCCTTCTGCAGTGCCTTTCTATTCCATACTCCTTTATACACAATATGGAACCCCAAAAGACTTATTGCTCATGGAATCACCATTGACCAGTGGAAGCCAGTGGATGAGGTTTTCTTCTTTTGTGCCTGTGAGTATTTCACAAGGGTTTCAGAGAGATTCAGCACCAGTCACCTGATCTCCTGGTGCAGGTTAGGGTGGTTAAGCTCTTCCTTGAATTGGTTTTTCCTCCTTCTTTGTTTCTCTCGCTCTGCCCATACCCCTGTTCTCTGGCATCATATTCCCAGATAAATTGCAAAGAATCCTCTGTTCAGGCTCTGCTTTTGAGGCAACTCAGGCTAAGATACTCAGGATTCTTTTGACAAATTTCCTTTGGGTTAGATTTCAGTTTTAACCAACTGTAATGGCTTTAAAAAGAATTCATCTCTGGTCCCTGATAAGAAGCTAACACATTAATTGTGACTTTGAACAAACTGGCTATTCTATACCTCAATTTATTCATCTATAAAACAGTGGATTTGGTGAATCTACGTGGCTCAGTCAGTTGAGCGTCTGGCTTTTGATTTCATCTCAGGTCATGATCCCAGGGTCATGGGATTGAGCTCTGAATCCACCCCCACATAGGGCTCCATGCTGAGTGTAGAGCCTACTTGAGATTCTCTTTCTTTCTCCCTCTACCCTTCTCCCAGATTCATGCTCTCTCTCCATCTCTCTGTCTCTCTGTCTCTAAAATAAAATTAAAAAAAAAAACAGTTGAATTGGTCTTATTTCTGAGATTCCTTTCATTTATAATATTCTAGGATTTGAAAACAAGTCTTATGTATCAGAGAAATAAGTCTCTAGTGACGGCAGTGCAGAACCTGGGATAGTTAGTTCCTCTTTTTCTGGTCCCTCAGTGCTCATGTCCCTGGTAACACCATGAAAGAATTAGCGCTTGATTCTCATGTTTCCCCTAATGGTCATAATGATTATATGTGGGAGTGGAATTTACAAATTATTTCCCTAGAATATCTGGATCCTTTAAGATGCTCCAAAAAGAATCTTTGGATTACTCTTGGTCAGAAACTAATTATATTCTCATGAACAAAAAGGTCAATTCACAAAAAAGAAATTCTGTGAGAAGTTCTTGGAAAGCTTTTTAATCTGTGAAAATTTGTGTTTCATAGTATTCTGGAAAGTTCTTTCAGCTTCTCTTGGTTCCAAGATTCTCAAACTTGGGTTTGTTACCTCAGTGCATTTCCCTGTCTTCCTTTCATATCACACATCAGATTGTCTCCTCAGGGCCTTCATTTGTTAAAGTGCACACATTCTCTGTGACTCCTGGCTAACTATTCACGGTGCTTCGGTCATCTTTAAAACTCTGTACTCTGCATTCATATCTGACTTTCTTGTGTTTGATGAGGACTGAATGCTCCTCCAGTTCTTCTTTCCACTTTGATATCTCTCCCAAGATATGACCAGGGAAAGTAGAGAGTGAAAAAAATTATAGTATTAAAACAAAACAAGACTATTCTTAAAATTTCTACATATTTTGTGTTGGAAAAAAAATGGATTTAATGGCCTAAATAAATAAATAAATAAATAACTAGAAATGTCACTGAGTGCCAATTTCTACTATCTCAAGCCATTTTGAAGAGTGAAAGTATTTGGCATGCAGTAAGAATTGACACAGCAAAATCACACCAAGGATCTGAGTTCAGTAAGTAAAGCACATGTGTAGATCCACCTAGTGCACCTGGGCAAAGGAAAGGGGAAATGATGGAGTATTTAATAGGAGGGCAGAGAAAATGACTTTGGAATAAAGGGTATCTAGATGATTAAGGTTTTTGGACAATAATAAATCCCAAATTTCTTGTTCGATTCCCCCTAAAACCAGAGAAACTTATAAAATCCTTTCTACTTTGTGGCATTGAGAAGGCACTGATGTATGGCAAACATTTTTGTGGAGCCCATTATATTAAAGTAATATTGTGTTGCCAAGTTTTGCATGAACTTGTACAGTAGAAAATAAAAACAGAAATGACCAGAAAAATTAAAATGCAGGTGAGGCATGTGTTTTCTTTAGAAACTAAACTGAGTAACTGCAAAAAGAGAAACAAAGAAATTTTTGCAAAGCATATGTCAGCTTTGATTTTTTAAAAAATGGCTCTGGGATCTAGAAGAAGATCAAAGGAAAATGCAACAGAAGCTGCTGTGCATAAGGCCTGTGCTGGCTTTCCCAACAGGCAGACTAGCCACAGGTCTCAACAAAGCAGGGAGATGGAGAATGAAACAAAAAAAAAAAACAGGCCAGTTCTTCTTTGATGAATGTATCCAGAACTTGGCAAGGTGAAAAGCATCTACAAGGAAACTATTTCCATTTCCACCTCATTTTAAGTGGTGTCCTTTTGAAAACAAAATTTTTATTTTGAATTACATATAAAGATAGGGGTAGGGTCCAATCTCTCCACTGATAGCTTCTGTGAAGCCCTTCCCAGGACCAACATGGAATACCAGTGGACACAGTGAAACCTCTAAACTGGAGAGAAGATGGAATCAAAGTGGCGCCAACCCAATTCTGTTCTCAATTCTGCCAAACTAGCATTGCCTCTAAAAAAGTGAGGGCTCCATTTTCTAGAACTTTACATTTATTGTTGTTGTTGCTATTTATTTCCCCCTTCCTTCCTTCCTCCCTCCCTTCCTTCCTTCCTTCCTTCCCTCCTTCTTTCCTTCCTTTCCTAATTGTGGTAAGAACATTTAACATGATATCCACCCTTTAAAATTTTAAGTGTACAATATAGCATTGTTAACTATAGACACAATGTTGTACAGAAGATATCTAGCTCTTATTTATCTTGTGTAACAAACTTTATGCCCACTGAATAGCAACTCCCCATTACATTTTAATAGCTGATGGAAATGGAGAGGCATTTTCTATTGAAATATTTCCTGAAATTATGGGGGGGAAATAGAGTGATAATTTCTATATCTAAAAACAACGGGGGACTTGGCCATTCCTTGCCCTAATATTCATAGCCATAAAAACTAAAAATCAGCAAATGATGGGGAGTTAATGACTCATCATTTTTTTTCCACTTGCCTCTTCATGTTCTCACCCCAAAATTTTTTCAAACAGTCTTTTCTCTTTAAGGAAACAACTAGTAGAATATATCCTGAGATATATCCTGAGGCCTTCCTATTTTCTTACAGAACACTAGGCATTTCCCTCAGGAGGAAGAATGGTGGGACCAGTGCATCCAATTCACTGTGACTAATCCTGTGTTCTTTTATTGCTGGGTTCAGTTCCCAAGAAATCCTTTTATGTGTTAGTCTGGAGAAACTTTGACTATCTCATTCCTCTTGGTGATTGCTCTCTTGACTTCCTGTTGAGTTATTGTCCCTCACCAGAAAGGTGATCTTTTAAAACAGGGACTTTCCTTAAAGTTATTGAAATAATTATAGGAAACGTTTAAATGGTATTAATAACATTTCAGAGGACTTTACATCACGTACTCTACACAACAAATGGTCATTCCAAAGGCCAAAATATCAAGTACTAAAATCACAATGACATTCTGGTAGTGAACTAAATCCTCTGAGAAACAATGGAACTGGCTTAGTCTACAGCCCACAGAATTTATCACACTCCAGGGTGTAAAGCAAGGCAAAGAACTTTATTTTCTGTGTTATGTATTTCAGTAAATATGTCTATGTCCCTAAAAGGATATTACTTTTAAAGGCCCTAAAGACTTTGAGTTCCCTGAGACTGTGACATTTTGGGATGACTGCAAGTTGCCTACACAAGCAGAACGAGACCTATATTTTGCACAGAACTGATAATCTATTACTTCATCAGTTTCTCAAATTCACATTAACAGCATTTATGATAACAGGGCAAAGTGAAAATATAGATGGGAAAACAGGGGGTTTTGAAGAAGTAGTAAAGAACATTCTTCTTGAAAGAAATTTGATTAAAATAAGCTTTGGGATTCTATTTATTTAATTTTTTTTTAACATTTATTCATTTTTGAGAGACAGAGACAGAGCACAGTCAGAGGTGGGGCAGAGAAAGAGGGAGACAGAATCTGAAGAAGGCTCAAGGCCCTGCGCTTTCAGTGCAGAGCCCGATTTGGGGCTCATACCCACAAACCACAAGATCATAACCTGAGCCCAAGTCTGACGCTTAACTGACTGAGCCACTGAGGAGCCCTGGGATTCTATTTATTTTATAGACTCCCCCATCCCTGCTTCAGTGTCAACTCAGAAACTTAGATGTAAGAAGGAGATTGTTAAATATAAAAGAATCCATTCCGATTTTTCTGAAGCCCCTGCTGTCATTGTTTAGTCACTCAATTTGAATCTTGCCCGACATGGTTCCTGAAAAGCAAGGTGAGAGATGGCTGGAAAAAATGACCAAGCAGTTCAGCCTCTCCCAGCTCTGCTGGGCAACATGTAAGAACAGTAGCAAGATTCCTCTCTTGCCATTCAGAATCGAGGTGGGACCACCTGGGGTTTCCAGTTTTAGAATATAACTCTTTGGGCAATTAGAAAATCTCTGAGCATCTGTCTCCCCTGGCATTTAGGTAAATTAATAATATTAAGCATTTCTAAAATAAGAAGTGGGTTATAAGATATGCCAAAGTACCACGAACATAATTTGCTCAGTTACCTTTTCCCCAAAGGAGACTTATCAAGGTACAGTCCTACAGCATTAATGCTTATGAGCTCATAGCCCTGGAATATCTATTTCCCACAGATTCAAGACAATGAAACTTCATTATCATGCCCCCTTATTTAACTCCAATGCCCAGGACAACGATTTGTTTTAATGTCCCAGTCTAAACCTCCTACGGCAATATTTTTTCAGGTAATAGCTTCCATTCATAATGCTAACAGCTCTTGAATCCTCCAGTCAATTTGGTTGTTAGGATCCTCCCTTTTCTTTGACTTTCTAAGCTTTACACCTTGCCATATGCAGTTCATGTTTAAAAAACAGGTACAAATGTTACATGTAGCATTTGGGATGACTAGATAATTCCAAAATCAACAGGAACATTACTCTCAAGGTACGTATACTTCTGCGTTTTCCATAAACAAGAATAAAAGAACCTTTTTAAAGCTTTCAAAAACTCAAGTAAAACTCTTCTTATTTATGATTGATAAGATTTTTGGTTTCTGGAAGAGAAAGTTATCTTTTTATCATTTCAAGACTTTTAAGCTTCCCACCAGGTTCTTTTATAACGTGAAAGTTATGGAAGACAGATATTAACATCCTTTCCTGGTATAGATTAGAGAACCTTATATATGCTTAATTTATGCTGCATAGGCGGTATACCAAAATAGAATGACTTAGAGGTACAAAGTTAGAATGACCTGGATTTCATTCTCAAATCACTACTTATAAGCTATTCATCCTTGGGAAATTGTTCTCATCTGAAAAATGGGACAACAATATAACCTAATTCACAAGGTTGCTATGTAGATAAAAGATTTTAAACAGGTACTTTTCCTTCTCTGGAACTCATTAATCATTTCCGCCTTGCTAATGCAATGATTGTAGTACCTGCATGGTTCCAGGGAAGATGATCCTACCCTCTGGCATGTGAACTAAACTAAGCAACCAACATATGTACCCCAGGGCCACAGAGATAGTTTCATGGGGGTTTGAACCATTCAAATCTTAGGATTTGAATCTTTCAATTTACTTTTGTGGAATACATCAGGACAAAGAAGTTATCTTTTCAGCTAGACAGGAAACAAAAAGAATGCAGCTTTGGGTACTTTTGGCAAACATCTTAAGACCACAAGGGAACCAATGGAAGGAATTGAATGCTCAAGCCTTAGCTGATGTCAACCCAATCTCTGGATTGTCCAGTCACATAACCCAGGCTTTGTTTAAGCCCATTAGAGAAAGGTTTTGGTGTTTTTTTATTTTTATTACTTTCTAACCTATATGTTAAACACACATGGGATATGATTAAATATGATTTTATGTTGTTTTCTGTATCCCCGGACATATTATTTAGTGGATGGAAATCAACTGCGCAAAAATTCCAGCAGCCCCCTGATTCCTCTGCTCACAGTGAGGCAATAGAAAATCCTAGTCATTGTAAGTCTTCAAACACGGTCGCACTTCAGCTATGTAGAGTCTCCAAGTTCAAGATATTAAGCAATCATTCAATTTTTATTCAAAAGGGAATCTTCTCCTTCTCTTCAGCCAATAATTGGCAACACCCGCCTTCTCCACTCACCTCCTCCTCTTCTTCTTATCTGCTCTCATTTATCTCATCATGGTCACACGTAATGGGAGGAAAAAGATCAAGGGAATGAATGAAATGGCTTTTACTTGCCTGGTAAGTGGTAAAATTATATTCTGGCTTCCCACTCTCTGGACCAGACATATGTTGACTCTCTTTTGTGAACACATCCATGAGCCCCTCAGAAACCCCCATTGGCCCTCTCTGATCACAGCTGCTCTGAGTCATGAAAGCACATTTTCTGTGGCTCACTCTTTTCCATTCCTCATCACCTTCTCTTCATCAGCCATCCATATCACAGAGATTTCACTGATGGGATTCCCTCATTCTGTGGTAGGAAACTTATTGACCCTGTTCAAAAAAATTCTAATGTTGTAAGATCATCATAAGTATACAAAAGTTGTAAGAATATAAACTCATCTTGGGAAACATTCACCTCACTAATTCTTAATTTCTTTAAAAACTCACAGTCTCAGCGGCCTGAAAATTAATTAGGAAAAAATAACCTGAAACACCAAGATTGAGAAAACAGGTAACTAAAACTAAAACCAGACCAAACTGCTTAGCTACTCATGAAATGTGGGGAAACTGCTTTCGTCGTCCACCCAGATTAGCAAAGCAAAAAACAAATACAAAACCTAATAGCTGGGAATATTCATTTGTTTTACTACAGCTCAGTTTGCTTTTGACAAAATCCCCTAGCACCACCCATGGACTGAAGATGGCTATGGACCTCTGTGCTGCGCTCTCCCTGACTTCACAAAGCTCCTATTGGACCTGGGCTTTGATTTCTTCTGTAGTTTCACCCTCCCTAGAGACATGCCTTCCTCTGAGCTACTACTTGTACAAGTCATTATGGAATCCCAATTTGCTTCCCCAAACTCATGCTGCTGTGTACAGCAGACTCTCAGCAAATACTGTTATCATGCCATCTCAAATTTCTCCAGTGCAACAGCTACAGTTTTCTACTTTCAATGTCAATATTTCCTTGGTTCTACTTGTTTGTCAGGTTATTCCTAAAGCGTATTTTTAATGTTGCCTTTGGCTACCATGACTTCTTTGGGACAGCAAGAGCATGGCATTCTGGCTTACATCAATTTTTATCATGTGGCTTAATGACACTCAGCATGGCACCAAGGAGCTAAAACACTCCTGGAAGCACACATTAGCAAACAGCTCCTTTATTCTGCCAGTCCTAGTGTGGTATACAGCAGCAGTAAGCCAAGTATGGCCCTATTCCTAATTATTTGTCATATGAATAAACAACGAATCCCAAGTAAAATATTCATTCCTCTACCCCCCAACACCAGCTAATTTGAAGTCAGGATAGGGTGCAAAGTGTATGTGCAAATTTTCCATGGGTGATTCCTTTCTAATCACAAATAGTATAATTTTCCTAGGACTAGGGAGGAAAGGGAACTAAGTACTAGCTCTCCCCAGGGACTTTATATTCTTAGAAATACACTTGCTAAAGTCTTCTTACCGCCTTGCACTTTGTAGCCCACCTACTATCTCTATCCCACAGCTCCCATCTGACCGGGAGAAACCTTCTCAAAGAAATATCTATAAAACACATGGGGCTTTTGAAGCCACCCTTCCCCTCTCCTCTGTTACCCATGCATCAGCGTCTATACTCTCTTGGCAGATTTCACAAAGGGCTGCACACCAGGAGAGGGAAAGGTAATGATGTGTGTTTGTCTTACGGGTGCACTCACATTTCAAACTTGTCTACGATTCCAATAAATGAAAGGAGTTGTGAAACCATAACAAAAGCTAAATAAAAAGAAACATTAAACTGTAAAATGAATAAAAACTGTCATTAGGTGTAACCTAAACAGTCTGTGTGTGGTTTCTCAGAATGACAAGTAAACAATAAACATTAAATGTTGTCAAGTAGCTTCAACAAAAAGTGTTTCCATGCATGTGCAAATAGAGAGATGTGCTGCAGCCAGCGCCAGATCACAGGAGCTCTGTGGGCAATCACACGGGCACTGAGCAAAAAGCCCTCGACCCGCCAGATTTGCCCTTTTTTCCCCCTCCTTCAGTAAGGTCGACAGGAATTCTCTTTCTCTCTAATTGAATATCCAGTAGTCCCTTCCTCTCTTTTTGGCTGCTTACTAACAAAACCTTGAAGAAATTATTGGAAAGACTAGACCTATTTAGATTATTTTAGCTGCAAACATTTTTAAAGGCAAAGAATGCACTACCAGTATTCATAGCATGTATTCACAATAAAAATGTAACTCTCTTTCCATGCTACAACGACAGCATAAAAATAATTACCTGGGTTATTCCTTATTTCCTCCTTTCCATGAACTAGAAGCCCCAAACTCCAATGCCCACTGGGGTCAGGCAATTGACATAAATGAGTGAGGTGGCTGGGTGTAGGATGAGTGTGAGAAGGTGGAGATGTGGAGGCTTAGGATGGTGGAGAGTGTACACGTACCCAAGAGGTACATCCATTCCCAAACAAAACTTGCCTCCAGCATAAATTCAGTCCACAGACTAGATGTAGCATGCCATTTTTTATTTGGATGTAATGAAATTAAAAGTCATCAGAAGAGCTTGAGAAAACCAATAGTACACCAACCAGAGTTTTGGTTAAATGTCCAAGTCAGGCGTACCCCAAATGAGATAAAGATCTCCCTACTTTCCACTTCCGACAAAATAAAGCAAACACTAATGGATAATAAAATCACTGAGTGTTTAAAATAAATAAATAATAACAAAATAAAATCACTGAGTGTTTTGCTGCCAAAATCACGTAATTGAACAAATACTCTCATTTAGTTGTGATCTTTACTGTAACTTCAATTATATGCTGTTTGCATGTACTAGTCATTTTGATTTAGAAAAAAAAGAACAACTTCGCAGAGAAAAAAGCAAATAATAATAATCTACATATATGTTCTTTGAACATCTGTGATGATAATGAACTTCCAACTTTATCCTTTAGTGAAAGCAATTTACATTTGCTCCACAGGAATCAACCGTGAAATAACGTCTTTGTCAAAGGAAAGCATCCTGCATTGACTTTAGCTGTTTACATGGATCTTAGGAACAGGTACCCAGCAAATATAACTTTCAGTGCCCAGGTCTAAAGATCTATGCTTTCTCAATGAAGAAATAGAGAAATATAATGAGCTATTTGCCTATAACAGGTCACAGGCTATTCATATATATTATCTATTTTCATTTTAATGATTTGGTTGTTATAATGATTCTCTGAAGGTGGTTATTATTTACACTGACAAGGAGAATGATGCTCAGGAAGTCAAATGACTGGTGATAGAGAAGGCTCTAAAACTTCTCTCAGCCTCACAGGTTTTTACTTTCCATAAACTACACTGATTTTTTAAGTTTGAGGGGAGAATATTGTGCTTGTGATAGTTCTTCAATGTTTCAGTTCCCATTTTCTGTTAACGTTATTTATAAATAAAAATTATAGTCACTGTCAATGCAGCAAGTCCAGCCTCCTATAGAAGCACTTAGATGTTGCAATTTCCTTGTGCTCCTTTATTAAATGTAAACAACACAACTAGTGAGTCAAGAGACAGATTGCTTTCAGTTTCCTTATGCCCCTTTGGCAGATATGAATCAATAGTTGTGGAAGAAGGGGTAGTAACCACTGAAGAGAAAGGGAAATGGAGGCTGGGGTCCAGCTGGTGAAGTTGGCACAGAAGGGTCTATGTGGACTGAAGGGAAAGAGTGGAGGCTGACTATCAGAGAACCTATCAGTTTCCACTTCCCCAGGGGTGCAGGTGGATAGTACTAAGAGTAACTGTACAAGGTTCTGGGCTCTTTCGTGCAAAATCCTTGCACTTCAGCTATTGGCAAAAAAAAAAAAGAAAAAAAAGTAACTAGGCTCATGAGGAACCAAATACACCTTTAATTCAGTAAGAAAAAGTGTTGCCACTTCAGAGACAAGAAAAATTAACATAGACCTCCTCAACGATTTCTGATTTTTTCCTCATTTTCCTTCATATTTCTGCCTTTCCTTCCATCTTCCTATATTATGCTTAAATGCTCTGTTTGGTTTCATTTTTTTTTTTTTGCAGTGTGAATTTTAGTTTCATTTATTTCATGATGCTTAAAATTTTAACCTTGCATAAATTAAAATCTCCATTAATATTCTTGGAAGGGATCTTTTCATAGAAGCTTGAAAGAAAAGCACCCCACATAAGTAGATGCTATTTCTGAGTAGCTAAAACATAGGTTTTGGAGCAACATCAAGTTTGACTCATAGCCTATTTCTGACACTTCCTCTAAGTCCAAACCCTTGCCACTCAGTAGCCATGTGACCTTAGTTATGAAAACTTCCTGAGCCTCCTCCCTAACACGGTGATAATAATAATAAATAATTTTCTGAGCAATTAAAATTTAGAATGTAAAGCATTTAGAACAATGCCTCAAAACACATTGTAAATTGCTGTAAAATGTCTGTTATTACTCGGAATATCTGTGTGATCTTATGCAAGTTACTCAAACTTTCTAAGGTTCCAATTTTTATGCGAACATTGGAATAAAATTACTTTCTTCATAGGTGTGTTATAAATTCTAACTGATGTAATCTGTATAAAGCAGAGTTGCTGACAAATGTGTTTACCTAGACAGTATGTTAGGTAAGTGGTACATTTCCCATGCAAACCCCAAACCTTGACCTCTTCATCTTAAGGTCTTCACCTCCACCTCATTTAACCAGCTTTCCTTTACCCTCATCCCTGGGACCTTGCCAACATTTGGAAGAAAGAGGTCTCTAAAATTTCATATTCTAACATTCCTACTCCCTGATCACACCTTTCTTTGCTCTGTTCAGTAAAACTCTAACTTTGGATATAGTTGTTAGCCTTCCTGCCCTCATACCAAGGCAGCCAAATTCTCATGACAAAGCCATACAATGGCAAAGGCTGATGCCACCAAAAAGTCATAATCTACAAATAATTGGATCTTAACAGTGCCTGGTAGTCTTAATATTCTCCTAGTCAATGGTTTATGCCTTTGGGTGATTTTTCAAACCATCTCCATGGTCTTCAAACATTATTCATTTCTCTTACTTAGATTATCACCTACTTAAAAAAGACAGTAGAAGGTTGCAAGCAAGAATTCCACCAGTATAAGCACAGGTAATTGGACAAGCACTTAAGTAGCTTTCTAGGGAAGGTAATATATCCATCTCCTCCTTCTACACTTGCCAATCCCTTTCTGAGAGCCTAGAGTCTAGAGTCTGGGCTCCTGCTAGCTCTCAGACGCGAACTCTAACCCTACCTGAAATTGAGGAAATGCTGTCCCTCATCTAAGAATAAAGAAAGCTAACCTCTTAATTTGGGCTCTTAACCCCCTTTTCCTCTTTCGTCTCAAGGACTTTGCTCTACTTGTCTTTTCTTACTACTGGCTCTTTCCCAACAGAGTTGAAATAGGTTTAGTTTTTGTTAATATTAACAGAAAAAGAAGTCCTTCTTTTGTACATTAAATATGGCCACAAATTCTGTTCCCCTTCATTCATTAAGTCCTGCTAACGCTACTTCATTAGCATCTCTTGATTTCAATCCAATCTGCCATCTTCATTGTAACCATATCTCATCATCTCTTCCTCATTTACTGCCTATAAGCTTGTCTTCAAACTGGTTTCCTGCTTCCAGAGTTGTCTCTCTCGAATACATACTTTGCCTTCCGATGAAAATAATACTTCCAATAAAAAATATGGTCATATCACTCTTTTTTGGAAACCCACTAATGAGTTCCCATTGCTCAAGTATAAACCAAATTTCAAGCCAGGTTTTCTTTCTATGTCTTATGTTTATCTTATTAGACCTAAAGACTGACAGAACAAACTCTCCATAGCTAAATGTAGAGAAGAGGCTGCAATGAAGAGGATAGGAAGGTTGGACATGTGGGCAGGAGCTAAATGGACCCACAGAACTATCCATGAGAGGGAGGGATGCTGTGGGCAGGGAGAAGGGAGAGAAACAGGCTCATACCAAAAAGCCTGCACAGGGAAGATTAATTCCCTTAACACGTGGCTGCACAGGAAAGATGAATTCCCTTAACATGAGGAGCCAGATTTCATGAATTCTTATAATCAGTGGGGCTTAAAACATGGAACTTTAAAAATCAGCAGTCTCAGGGGACCTGGATGGCTCAGTTGGTTAAGTGTCCGACTTCAGCTCATATCATGATCTCGTGGTTCATGAGTTTGAGCACCATGTCAGGCTCTGTGCTGACAGCTCAGAGTCTGGAGTCTGCTTCAGATTCTGTGTCTCCTTCTCTCTGCTCCTCTCCTGCTCACGCTCTGTGTCTCTATCCTTGTCTAACTCAAAAATAAATAAACATTAAAATATTTTTTAAAACAAATCAGCAGGCTAATGGGAGAGCTAGGGGTGTGGGGGGTGGTGGTGCAGAGGAAACTGGCAGTCCTTAAAAAGAAAGCACAACAGGAAGGTCCAGCTTTATTGCAGCCCTGGGTAAGGTAGGTGTGAGAGATCTGGTTTATTGCTCAAAGACAGGACAGACCACTGATACAGTGGATGATATTCCCTTCCCAGATCAGCACACCTCTTATGTTCACATATGGAGAATTCAGAAAGCCTCTTATACATCAGATTTACTCCTCACACGTTGACTTCACTAATCCAATGAAAAGAAATATTAAGTGGATCCTAAAATTTTTATGGAAATGCAAGGAATCCAGAATACATAAAACAATCTTGAAAAAGGAAAACAAAGTTGGAAACTCACACCACCCAACTTCAAAAGTTACTACAAAGCTACAGTAATCAAGACAGTGTGATACTGGCTTAAGGAAAGATTGATAGGTAAATGGCATAGAATTGAGAGACCAGAAATAAACCTTTACATTCATGATCAACTGATTTGCCTGAAAAAAGAGCACCAAGATAATTCCATAGAGAAAAATACTCTTTTCCAACAAATGGTGCTGGCAAACACAGAAGTTGGACCCTCACCTAACCCCATATTCAAAATTTAGTTCAAAATAGATCAAAGGTGTAACTATAAGTACCAAAACAAAACTCTTAGAAGAGAACATAGGTATAAATCTTTATCACCTTGGATTAGGCAATGGTTTCTTAGTTATAACACCAAAGACACAAGCAACAAAACAAAAGATAAGTAAACTGGACTTCATCAAAATTAAAAGCATGAGTACATCAAAGGACACCATCAAGAAAATGAAAAGACATTGGGGCGCCTGGGTGGCGCAGTCGGTTAAGCGTCCGACTTCAGCCAGGTCACGATCTCGCGGTCCGTGAGTTCGAGCCCCGCGTCAGGCTCTGGGCTGATGGCTCAGAGCCTGGAGCTTGTTTCCGATTCTGTGTCTCCCTCTCTCTCTGCCCCTCCCCCGTTCATGCTCTGTCTCTCTCTGTCCCAAAAATAAATAAATGTTGAAAAAAAAAATTAAAAAAAAAAAAAAAAAAAAAAAAAGAAAATGAAAAGACATAGACCAGGAGGAATATTAACAAATAATATATCTTATAAAGGAAGTGAATTCAGAATATATAAAGAACTCTTACCATTCAGCAATACAAAAAGGATAATCTAACTTAAAAATGGGCAAAAGACTTAAATAGACATTTCTTCACATAAGATATACAAATGGTTAATAACAAGCACGTTTTAACATCATTAGTCATTAGAGAAATGCAAACCAAAACCACAAAGTGATACCACTTTGCACCCATTTGGGTGGCTATAATAAAACAAACAAATAAACAAACAAACACAGAAGCTAAGTGTTGGCAAGGCTGTGAAGAAAATTAAACCCTCATATTCATGGTAACATGAAATGCTACAACAAAAATGGACCTTGAAAATTTTGTGCTAAGTGAAAGAAGCCAGACACAAAAGGCCACATATTATATGATCTCATTTATATGAAATATCCAGAACAAGAAAATCCATAGAGACAAAAAGTAGATTAGTGGTTGCCTAAGGCTGGGAGGGAGGGGGAGTGAGTGTAGGGTTTCTTTTTGGGGTGATGAAAATGTTCCAAAATTAGATTGAAGTAATAGTTGCAAAATAATGTGAATGTGCTAAAAACTGCTGAATTGTACATTTTAAAAAGGTGATTTTAATATCAATTACATCTTCATAAAAGAAAGAATAGTATAAAAGAAAAAAAAAAGAGAAACAACACAACAAATGACCCGGTGTAAATATAGCAGAGAAGCAGTAGTTTGAAAAAGGCCTGGGGTTTATGGGAGGCAGATACGTTTACTAATCTCTGAGCATGTGTTGGAGGGACAGAGATTATTGGGAGACTTCTCTAGGAACAGAGGATTTAGTGGGCACCATTTTATTCCCACACTGCCCAGCATAAACATACAAGACACCTGTAGGAAACAGCATGGCACTGACACTTGCTACTTAACTTTCCTAACAGCACAGCCTACCCCATGTGTTCTCCTGCAGAAAGTCCCCTCCAATCTGGCCTCAAATCCAAGTCTCCTCCCAGAACAGACCTGTAAAACTTGCTAAAACCACATGCCCCACTACCACGCACACACTTTGGAAGATTCTCACCCTCCAACCCAACTTGCCTTCAGCCCCAGCAGCTGCAGGTCTCTTCCTACCTGTGAAGGCCTTGCTGGCATTGTGCACCCTGCTCCCACGTTCTCCAGCAGTTTTGTGCCACTGCATCTCTGGCAAATGACTGGGCCTCAAACTGGCTCACTAATCCCATAAGGACCAAACACTGCCCACAACAAGCAAAGAGAGCCATTTCAGACAATTGGACTGAAGGCAAATGCAGCTCCACCACCACAGCAGTATGATACAACACACATAGGAGACACCCCTGAAGTGCCAGGTTCTGGTGAACAGGAACATTGTTCTGCAGGGCACTACAGGACCTCTTCTTCATAAGGCCTTACTTTTAAGAGCAGAAAACACAGCTGACTTTCATAACACATAAAAACAGACACAGAGAGTTAGACAAAATGAGGAGACAGAGGAATATGTCCTAAATGAAAGAACAGAACAAAATCACAGCAAGAGACTTACATAAGACAGAGGTAAGTAATATGCCTAGTAGAAAATTTAAAGTAATGGTCATAAAGCTACTTACTGTACTTGAGAAAAAAGTGGAGGGCCTTAGTGATACCTTCAACAAAGAGATAGAAAACATAAAAAAGAACTAATCAGAAGTAAAAAAACCTCAATACATGAATTAATTTATTTCTAGTAGATGGAATTAATAGTAGACAAGATGAAGTAGAACGTATCAGTGAGCCGGATGACAGAGTAATGGAAAGCAGTCAAGCTCAACAGGAAGGAGAAAAATAATAATGATAATTAAAATAAATTTAGACAACTCCATGACAGCATCAAGTGTAATAACATTTGGATTATAAGGAATCCCAGAAAGAAATGAAAGAGAAAAATAAGAGACAATTATATGAAGAAATTGTAGCTGAAATTTTTCCAAATCTGAGTAAAGAAAACAAATCCAGATCCAGGAGGCACAGAGACCCCCAACAAAAACAACCCAAGAAGGTCCACACCAGGACACATAGTAATTAAAATGACAAAACGTCATTTTTGATAAAGAGAGAATTTTAAAAGCAGCAATAGAAAAGAAAACAGTTACATACAAAGGAAACCCTATAAGACTATCAGCTGATTATTTAGCAAAAATTTTGCAGGATAGAATGAACTGTCATGATATATTCAATGTGCTAAAAGAAAAAAACGTGCAGCCAAGAAAACTCTCCAGCAAGGCTATCATTCAGAATAGAAGAACAGATAAAGAGCTTCTCAAGAAGGCAAAAGTTAAAGGAATTCCTCACCACTAAGTCAGTGCTACAAAAATTGTTAAAAGATATCCTTTGAGTAGAAAGGAAAGACCATGAGTAAGAGTAAGAAAAGTAGGAAATACAAAAGCAGTAAAATAAGTATATCTATAAAAATCAGTCAAGGGATTCACTAAATAAAAGGTTGTAAAGTATGACACCATAACCTAAAATGTGACGGAGGGGGTAGGGGACAAAAGTAAAGAATGGGTTCAAAGTTAAGTGACCATCAACTTAATACAGATCACTGTACGTAGAAGATGTTATATACAAACCTAATGGTAACCACAAACCAAAACCAGTAAAAGATATTCAAAAAAAGAAAAAGAGAAAGGAATCAAATATGTCACTAAAGGTCAACAAAACATGAGAGAAGAGAGCAAGAGAAAAAGCAACAGAGAAGAACTATAAAAACAACCATAAAACAAATTACAAAATGGCAATAAGTACATACCTATCAATAATTACTTTGGAGATGCCTTGGTGGCTCAGTTCGTTAAGCATTCACCTCTTGATACGAGCTCAGGTCATGATCCCAGGGTCGTGGGAATGAGCCCCACATCAGGCTCTATGGTAACAGCATGAAGCCTGGTTGGGATTCTCTCTCTCCTTCTCTCTCTCCCTCTCTCTCTCTCTCTCTCTGTCCCTCCCCCACTTGTGCTCACTTGCTTGTACTCTCACTCAAAATAAATAAACAAACTTTAAAAAAAAGAATGTAACCAATCAAAAGATAAGGTGACTAAAAAAGCAACGCCCATCTATATGCTGCCTACAAGAGATTCCTTTCAAACCTAAGGACACAAGCATAATTGTAAGTGGAAAGAAAGTCAGGGTAACCATACTTATACCAGAAAAAAATAGAAGACTTAAAACAAAGACTGTAACAAGAGACAAAGAAGAACACTACATAATATACAAGGAACAATCCAACAAGAAGATATAGCAAGTGTAAATACTTGTACACCCAACATGAAAGCACCCAAATATATAACACAGCTAATAACAAAGATAAAAAAGAAGTAATTGTAGTGGACTTTAACACCCCATTTACATCAGTGAATAGATCATCCAGACAGAAAATTAAGGAAACGGTAGCAATGAATGACACATTGGACCAGATGGATCTAACAGGTATATTCAGAATATGCCATCCTAAAACAGAATACACATTCTGTTCAAGTGTACATGGAACATTCTCCAGAATAGACCATGTATTAGGCCACAAAACAAGCCTCAACAAATTTAAAAAGATTGAAGTCATTTCATGCATCTTTTCCAACCACAACACTTTGAAACTTAAAGTCAACCACAAGAAAAAATCTGGAAAGAGCAAAAATACATGGAAGATATATAATATGCTACTAACCAATAAATGGGTCAGCCAGGAAATCAAAGAAGAAATCAAAATATACACAGAAACAAATGAAAATGAAAACACAATAGTCCAAAATCTTTGGTATGCAGCAAAAGCCTTAAAGAGGGAAGTTTATAGAAAGAAGAATATAATAAAGATTAGAGCAAAAATAAATGGAATAGAAACTAAAAAACCAACCAACCAAACAAACAAAAACAATACAACACATCAATGAAACCAGGAGCTGGGTCTTTGAAAAGTTCAACAAAATTGATAAACCTTTAGCCAGACTCATCAGAAAAAGAGAAAGAGAGGGAACTCAAATAATCAAACCAGAAATGAAGAGAAATAACAAACAACACCACAGAAATACAAAGGATTGTAAGAGAATATTATGAAAAGTTGTATGTCAACAAATTGGACAACCTAAAAGAAATGGATAAATTTCTAGAAACAACTAACCTCCCAAAACTGGATCAGGATGAAACAGAAAATTTGAATAGACCAATTACCAGCAATGAAATTGAATGAGTAATCAATAGAACTCCCAACAAACAAAAGTACAGGTCCAGACGGCTTCACAGATGAATTCTACCAAAAATTTAAAGAAGACTTAATAACTATTCTTCTTAAACTATTCCAAAAAATGGAAGAGAAAGGAGAACTTCTGAATTCATTCTATGAGGCCACCATTACTGTGACACCAAAACCAGATAAAGACACTACAAAATAGGAGAACTAAAGGCCAATATCTCTGATGAATATAGATGCAAAAATACTCAACAAAATATTAGCAAACCAACACAATAATACATTTAAAAAATCATTCACCACGGTCAAGTGGGATTCATTCCCGGGATGCAAAGGTGGTTCAATACTCACCAATCAAGAAATGTGATATATCACATCAACAAGAGAATGGATAAAAACCATGTGATCATTGCAACAGAGGCAAACAAAGCATTTGACAAAGTATAACACCCATTCATGATAAAAACCCTCAAGAAAGTAGGGTGAGAGGAAACATAACTCAATATAATAAAGCCCATAAATGAAAAATCCACAGCTAATATCATACTCAATGGGAAAAACTGAGTGTTTTTCCCCTAACGTCAGGAACAACACAAGGATGTCCATTCTGACCACTTCCATTCAACACAGTATTGAAAATCCTAGCCACAGCAACCAGAAAGAAAAAGGAATAAAAGGGCATCCAAATTGGTAAGGAAAGACTCCACTAAAAATCTACTAGCACTTATAAATGAATTCAATAAAGTTGCAGGATACAAAATCAATATATAGAAATCCATTGCATTTCTATACACTAATAATGAGGTAGCAGAAAAAGAAATTAAGAAAACAATCCCAGAGGTGCCAGGGTGGCTCAGTCGGTTAAGCGTCCAATTCTTTAACGTTTCTTTATTTTTGAGAGAGAGTGTGAGTGGGATAGGGACAGAGAGAGAGGGAGACACATAATCTGAAGCAGGTTCCAAACTCTGAGCTGTCAGCATAGAGCCCAATGCAGGGCTCTAACTCACAAACTGTGAGATTATGACCTGAGCCAAAGTCAGATGCTTAACTGACTGAGCCACCCAGGTGTCCCTAAGTGTCCAACTCTTGATCTAAGCTTAGGTCATGATCTCACAGTTCATGAGATGTGTCCCTTCTTCTGGCTCTGCACTGACAGTGTGGAGCGTGCTTAGGATTCTCTCTCTCTGCCACTCCCCTGTTTGCATGCTCGCTCTCTCTCTCTCTCTCTCAAAATAAATAAATAAACTTAAAAAATAAAACAGTCCCACTTACAACAGTACAAAAATTAAGAAAAAAAAAAAAACTTAACCAAGGAGGTAAAACACCTGTATTCTGAAAACTATAAAATATTGATGAAAGTAATTAAAGACAACACCAAAAAAAAATTAAAAGGTATTCCATGCTCATGGGCTGAAAGAACAAATATTGTTAAAATGTCCATACTACCCAATGCAACCTACAGATTTAATGCAATCCCTATCAAAATACCAACAGCATTTTTCACAGTACTAAAATAATCCTAAAATGTATATGAAACCATAAAAAGACCCCCAATAGCCAAAGCAATCTTGAAAAAGAACTGGAGGTACTACAATCCCAGATTTCAAGATATACTACAAAGCTGTAGTAATCAAAACAGTATGGTACTGGCACAAAGATAAACACATCGATCAATGGAACAGAATAGAACACCCAGAAATAAACTCACAATCATATGGTTAATTAATCTTTGACAAAGGAGGCAAGCATATGCAACAAGAAAAAGACAATCTCTTCAACAAATGGTGTTGAAAAACTGGACATCTACATGCAAAAGAATTCAACTGGACCATTTACTTATACCCTAAGACATGCAGATGGTCAACAGACATGAAAACATGCTAAACTTCACTCATCATCAGGAAAATGTAAACCAAAACCACAATGAGATAGCACCTCACATCTGTCAGAATGGCTGAAGTCAACAACACAAGAAACAAGTGAAAAGGAACCCTTCTGCACTGTTGGTGGGAATGCAAATTGGTGCAGGCACTGTGGAAGACAGCATGAAGGCTCCTCAAAAAATTAAAAATGGAACTAACATATGATTCAGTAATTCTACTACTGGGTATTCATCTAAAGAATACAAAAACACTAATTCAAAAAGATATATGCCCCTGTGTTTATAGCAGCATTATTTACATTAGCCAAAATATGGAAGCAGCCCAAGAATCCATGAATAGATGAATGGATTAAGATGTGGTATATACATATACAAATGAATATTATTCAGTCATAAAGAATGAAATCTTGCCATTTGCAACAACATGGACGGAACTAGATAGTATAATGTTAAGCAAAAAAGTCAGAGACAGATAAATACCATATGATTTCACTCATATGTGGAATTTATGAAGCAGAATATCAAAAAAATAAAATAAAGAGAGAGAGAGACAGAGAGAGAGAGAGAGAGAGAGAGAGAGAGAGAGAGAGAGAGAGAACCAAAAAACAGACTCTTAACTATAGAGAACAAACAGATGGTTGCCAGAGGGGAGATGGGTGAAATAGGTGAAGGGGATTAAGAGTACATTTATGTGGAGGCACCTGGATGGCTCAGTCAGTTAAGCGTCTGACTTGGGCTCAGGTCATGATCTCACTGGGTTTGTGAGTTCGAGCCCTGCGTCAGGCTCTGTGCTAACAGCTCAGAGCCTGGAGCCTCCTTCAGATTCTGTGTCTCCTCCTTTCTCTGCTCCTCCCATGCTCATGCTCTGTCTCTCTCTGTCTCTCAATAATAAATAAATGTTAAAAGAGCACAGTTATGGGGCGCCTGGGTGGCACAGTCGGTTAAGCGTCCGACTTCAGCCAGGTCACGATCTCGCGGTCCGTGAGTTCAAGCCCCGCGTAGGGCTCTGGGCTGATGGCTCAGAGCCTGGAGCCTGTTTCCGATTCTGTGTCTCCCTCTCTCTCTGCCCCTCGCCCGTTCATGCTCTGTCTCTCTCTGTCCCAAAAATAAATAAACGTTGAAAAAAAAATTAAAAAAAAAAGAGCACAGTTATGTGATGAGCACTGAGCAATGTATGGAATTGTTAAATCACTATATTACACCTGAAACTAATATAACACTGTACATTGGGGTGCCTGAGCGGTTTAGGTGGTTAAGCATACAACTCTTGATTTTGGCTCAGGTCATGATCTCAAGGTTCATGAGATGGAGCTCCACATCAGGCTCTGCACTAACAGCACAGGGCCTGCTTGGGGATCTCTCTCTCTCTCTCTCTCTAAATAAATAAATAAACAAACTTAAATATATATATAACATTATATGTTAATGTTATATAACATTATATATAATGTTATCATTATATATCATATATCATATAGCATATCAGATATCATATATATCACACTAAATAAACTTAAATATATATATAACATTATATGTTAACTATAGTGGACTTTTTCTTAAAAAGACAGTAACAAGTTTTCATGAAGATGGTAGAAAAATCTGAAACCCTGTAAATTACTAGTACAATTGCAAATCAGTGTAGTCATTGGGAAAAGTTTGACAATTTCTCAAAACATTAAACAAAGAATGATCACATGACTTAGAAATTTTACTCCCAGGCATATACCCAAGAGAAATGAAAATGTATGTTTATATAAAAGCTTGGACACAAATGTTCATAGCGGCATTGTTCCTAACTGAAAAGTAGAAGCAACCTGAATTTCCACGAACGATTGAATGAACAAACAAAATGTGGTAGAGCCACATAATGGAATATTATTCAGCAATGAAAAGAATAAAGTACTGATTGAACCTTGAAAACATAATGTTAAGTCAAAGAAGCTAGATACAAAAGGCCACGTATTGTAGGATTCCATTTATATTAAATGTCCAGAAAAGGCAAATTTATAGAGACAGAGTAGATTAGTGATTGTTTAGAGCTGGGACGAGATGATGGGCATCAACTGCCAACAGGAGTGGAATTTCTTTTAGGAGGTAGAAAATGTCCTAAAATTGGATTGTCATGATGGTTTCACAACTGTGTGAATGCACTAAAAAACAGTGAACTGTACACTTTAAATGGGCAAATCATATAAAGCTGTTTTTAACAAAGAAAATCATGTAATAGTGCACTTAACAGATAAACATTACAATTACACTACATAACAATTAGGAAGTTCAAAAATGTGATAGTTTAGGCTCCTTGCCAAATGTTTCTTAGTAAATCCTTTGAGAGGATCTCTTTTTTTGATATCTTCCCATCTCCCCATTGAAGACAAATGACCATATAAATTCTTCTATTAATCTTATATATCCTGCTGTAACAAATTTTGGCTTGAAACAACATAAATCTACCATCTTTCAGTTCTGTAGGTCAGAAGTCTGTTAGAGTTCTCACTAGACTAGAATCAATTTTGTGGGTAAAGCTGTGTTCCCCTTTGAAGACCCTAAAGTCTGTTTCCTCACTTTTTATAGCTTCTTCAGGCTGCTCTAATTCCTTGACTCAAGGCCAAGAGAAGGCCCCCTTCTCTCATCTTCAAAGCCAGCAATGTCACATCTTTCTGACCCTGCTTCCAATATCACAGCCCTCTCTCTGGCTATAGCCAAGAAAGACTCCTCCTAAGGATTTATGAGATTATATTGACCCCATCCATATAATCCAGGATATTCTACCCATCTCTGGGTCCTTCACTTTAATCCAATCTGCAAAATTCTTTTTGCCATGTAAAGCAACAGATTAGATTAGATTAGAACATGAACGTCTTTGGCATTATCCTACCTATCATTTTGCCAGATGAAGCTCTGTGTTTTGGATACTCTTGGATCCCTAAATTTTAGAATAACTTCATGAATACAACTAGCTACCAAAAGACATTAGATACAATATGGAAGGAGAGCGGTAAAAGATTCCTCTAGAGTCAAACAGTTGTCTCTGAGCAGCCCACTCAATACACAAAAAATTCCTTTTGAAAACTCCAATCCAGGTTCGTGTAAAACACCATAAAATCACTTTATCCTTTTTTTTTTAATGTTTATTTATTTTTGAGACAGAGAGAATCAGAGCATGAGTGGTGGAGGGCGGGGCAGAGAGAGAGGGAGACACAGAATCCAAAACAGCCTCCAGGCACTGAGCTGTCAGCACAGAGCCCGACGTGGGGCTTGAACCCACGAACAGTGAGATCATGACCTGAGCCGAAGTCAGATGTTCAACAGACTGAGCCACCCAGGCGCCCCAATCACTTTATCCTCTTAATGAGCCTCTGAATTTTCAGAAATTCTCTGGATATAAATATAACCTGAATCAGATTTCTGTTTTTGAGATTAGGTGTGATGTAATTCAGTGACCTAAAAGTTTCCTCTTACTTAAATATGGGAATTATGGCTCATATAGCCATGAGTCCAGCTGACAGTGATTAGTCATCCCTACATCACTGTCTTTTATGTGTCTCCTGAGTCTTCCTATGAATAAGACATATATCAGATAAAATTTTATTGGTTCCTAAATCATATCCTTTACTTTTCAGCATTATTGTTGTAGACACTGGATACGAGAAGTGGTGAAGGACACTAGAAATTTCATGGGGGAAAGAGCTCCATGGAATAGGAATAATGAAATTATGTTCCATTACTCTTGGAGATTATTCTTTTCTCAACCCACTTCAGTCATTTTTTTGGTCAATATGTCTTCATATGATGTAAAAGAAGGAAATATGACTTCATGAAATTCAAGTTGGAAGTTAATAAAACAAATGCTTTGAAGAAGTTCAGGAGTATAGTGTTTAATAGACACATATGGACACACTTTTCTTTGGCAATATTTTCCTCTACAGATGAAAAAAAGCAATTTCCATCTTGAATTTTGATGCCAGGCTAATTGTCATATTCTTAGTGTTCTTATTTCTTGGATGTTCACAGTTTATGCCAATTATATTTATTTTAAATTTGTTCAGATTTCACTTGTCATCCACTAGCAATCCTTGGCTGTCTTGTCAACCTTTTAGTGTATATTTAACCAAGAAGAATTGAATCAGAGGCAATATCATTTTGATGCCACAAAAGCTAAATAATAGAAACTAACCTTTGGCAATCATCTCTGTATATTTAATATTCAGTACAATTGAAAATTCCATTTCTTCTCCTTTTTATCCCACTACTACAACTTTTTATGGTTCACTGGAGCTCAGTGCCATTACTGGTAAGCAAACTTAGATGTCCTGAAAAAGTTTATAAATACTCTAAATTACTATGTGATTAGTTTAGAGTGTAAATTTTCTACATTATGTTTGTTCTATTCCCCATTAATTCCTTTATTACAATGAAGTAAGGCAAAGTTGTATTCTGTCATAGTCAACCCACTCTATAAGTAAAAGCAAGGAAATATCAATGCGCAAGAAGTCATATTTAGTGCATATGAGCAAATGACTAAAGCATATTTTTTTCATATAAAAAATAGAGGAAATAATATTTTTGAATATTTAAGAACTATTTTATTTATTATTTTTAAAAGTTTTTTTATGTTTTTTTTTTTGAGAGAGAAAGAGACAAAGCACGAGTGGGGGAGAGGCAGAGAGAGAGAGAGGGAGACAGAATCTGAAGCAGACCCAAGACTCCAAGCTGTCAGCACAGAGCCCAACATAGGGCTCAAACCCACAAACCTGTGAGATCATGACCTGAACTGAAGTTGGATGCCTAACCTACCTGACTGAACCACCCAGGAGCCCCTTAAGAACTAGTTTTATTATTTATTTATTTATTTATTTATTTATTTATTTATTTATTTATAAATATAATTTATTGTTAAGTTAGCTAACATACAGTGTATACAGTGTGCTATGGGTTTTGGGGCCTTGGGGGTTGGGGGTTTTTAGATCCCCATGATTCATCACTTATACACAACACCCAGTTCTCATCCCAACAAGTGCCCTCCTCAATGCCCATCACTCATTCCCCCCCTTCATCAACCCTCAGTTTGTTCTCTTTATTTAAGAGTCTCTTATGGTTTGCCTCCCTCCCTGTCCGTTTGAAATTATTTTTCCCCTCCCCTTCTCCCATGGTCTTCTGTTAAGTTTCTCAAGTTCCACATAAGACTGAAAACATATGATATCTGTCTTTCTCTGAGTGACTTATTTCACTTAGCATAATACTGTCCACTTCCATCCATGTTGTTGCAAATAGCAGGATTTCATTCTTTCTCATGAGGCAATAATATTTAAAAAGAGTTTTGGTTATATGATAATGAGCCTTGATTACCAGGGTCAGGAATACAGAGTTTAGTTTGTAAATTAGTGATTCATTAGAATGACTTATTTGAAATCTTAAAAAAGTATGGCAGAGCTGATAATTAGCTGGTATTGAGAGCCATTCTGTCTTTTTGCAGTCAGTGCCTAAGCTGGTTGGTCAGCAAAGCAGTTCTGATTTGGATGGTGTTCTGTCATGTCACTTGTCAAATTCTTGGAACATTAGCCCTTAATGCTTGGCCCCTCCCCTGCCCCTGAAAGTCTGTTTCAGTTGGGCTGGGTGAGGCTGGGCATAGGAGGCTCTAAAAACTCCCCACATGATTCTAATGTGAAGTCAGGACTGGGAAACCCTGTTGTAGGTTTTCCAATATGAGAGTGACATGATGAATTCATGGCTTTAAAGGAACAATTAATCTGGAATATATTGGATGGGTGAAGAAATTGAGACAGGGAAGCTATTCATTCACTAATTTGACAAGTAATTATTATGTGTAGGTCTGGGCACTGAGCTACAGTGCCAATCCAGATGAATAAATGGGAAAGGTAGAGCCATAGGAAAGAATGGACTTTGCAGATATCAAGAGATCAAACAGGCAGTACTATATGGGGTCCAGAAAGGAGAGGAATCAAAGGAGATACTGAAGTTTGTTTTCCATTAAATGGGAGGAAGAATGCAAGAACATCAAGAAGCAGAGATAATTTCAGGGACACAATGAGTTCAGTTCAAAATACATTAGATTTCAGGTAAAGGGAGGTCATCCAAGATCATCTAGCAGGCCTTTGGAAGAGCACTAATTGGAATTTTAGAGTAATTTTGAAGGCAGAGGTGTAAATTTAAGAGTCATCCATGTAGAGATACTAATTAAAAACACTTGAGTGACTGAGATGAAATATTGCAAGTTATAAAGAAAATATAGTGGAGGGCTAAGAACTAAGGTTTGGAAAAAGGATAAGGGAAGACATAAGCAGAGAACCTAGAAAGGGTAGAGTCAAGGAAATTAAGAGAAGGGAGATTTTTACATGTTAAGAAAAGTCAACAAAAATTCAACTGAGGAGGCCATTGAACATTCCTACAAGGAGCCTCAGATTTATTTCAAAACTCATGGAGTGGCATCAGAGTTCAATCATCTACATGTGATCTGTAGTGAATATTAAATATTCAGACACGGTCGCCAAAAGTTAGTTTCTATTATTTAGCTTTGAGGGCATCAAAATGATACTGCCTATAATTCGATTCTTGGTTAACTATCCACTAAAAAGTTGACAAGACAGCCAAGGATTACAAGTGAAATTTGAACAAATTTAATATAAATATAATTGGCATAAACTGTAAATAGCCAAGAAATAAGAACATCATGAATATGACAACTATCCCGGCATCAAAATTCAAGACTAAAGCTGCTGTTTTTCATCCAAGGCTGAAGGCCTAACAACGTATCTAAAATGCTGAGTTGTTGGGGCGCCTGGGTGGCGCAGTCGGTTGAGCGTCCGACTTCAGCCAGGTCACGATCTCGTGGTCCGGGAGTTCGAGCCCCGCGTCAGGCTCTGGGCTGATGGCTCGGAGCCTGGAGCCTGTTTCCGATTCTGTGTCTCCCTCTCTCTCTGCCCCTCCCCCGTTCATGCTCTGTCTCTCTCTGTCCCAAAAATAAATAAACGTTGAAAAAAAAAAATTTTAAATGCTGAGTTGCAATAATATATTGTTATATGTTTTCTAATATCAGTCACTCACAGCAATTAGGAACAATCTATCTGTCTAATTTCTAACACCACTTAGACTAACAAGTCTGTAGACTGAACCACTCTGGATAATCCTTTTCTCAACTTGATCCATGGTGTGGTAGATATAAGGTGCTCTGGAGGGAGCACCAAAAAACAAAGGTTCTGGCACTAATTCCGCTTAACTTATTGTGGGATTCTTTGGGTACAGTTTCCTTGCTTGTAAATGTATTTTAAATATGTGAAGTAAATTGGAAAATGACTCAGGGGAAGGCCCATATTTATGATTTCAGCTCATGAAAATCTACCTTGACAATGGGGGTTATAGTTTTTTATTTTTATCTCTGATATTTTTCAGTATTGTATTCCTCTTAAACTTTTTTCTTTTGAGTTACTGTTACTAGTTTTGCAGAGAGACTGAAAAGAAAGACATCAAATGACTTTATTAAATCCTATTTAATAGAATTTATTGAATTAATTGATGCAGAATTTACTTTTGGTTCAGCTCCACAGGAGACATGAAAGAAAAATCTGTCCCTGTCCTTAATAAGCTATCCATATATTTGGAGGAGATGAGATCAATATATAAGCAAATATTATTTTACAAAATATATCAGTGAATGATTAAGGACCCAAAAATACCAAATGTAAAAGATATAGTTCATTGAAAAAACAAAACAAAAAAACCCAGTAAGTCCAAAGCATTCTTAAAAGGCATCAGAGAGAATTTGATCCTGACTCTTAATGAATACGTTTTGAGTAAATAGGAGAAAAAGGTACACAAGAGAAGGAGAATCAAATAAGCGAAGGTTTAGAGGCTCAAAAGGGCTAGGGGAATTCTGAACAGACCATTCCAGAAGGACAATCTAATTCCTGCCCCAGAGATTTCCATGCTAGTGAGATTTCTGGTCCTTGACTACTTTCTTTTCTTTTCTTACTTTTTTCTTTTCTTTTCTTTTCTTTTCTTTTCTTTTCTTTTCTTTTCTTTTCTTTCTTTCTTTCGAGAATGAGGCGAGGAGAGAGGCAGAGGTGGGGGTTGGGGGGAGAGTGAGACAGAATGAATGAGAATCTCAAGCAGGCTCCATGCTCAGCATGGAGCCCAATGCGGGGTTCAATCCCACGACCTTGGGATCATGACCTGAGGGGAAGTCAAGAATCCAACGCTCAATTGACTAAGCCACCAGGCACCCAGACTACTTCCATTTCTGACCTTATAAAGAATGCTTAGTGGGTGGAAGACCATAAGCTGAGAGTCAGAGAGGGAAAGAAGCAGAACTCGTACTGTAGTTAAGCATTTATGCAGTGCTGCTCTCACCAGGCACTAGGCATGATTCTAGGAGTGCTCACATATTAACTCATTTAATCTTTATAACAACCATATAATGTAGGTACTCTTTTAGTTCCCATTTTACAGAGGGGAGAACAGAGGCAAACAGAGAGTAAGTAACTTGTGTGAGGTGACACACCTGATAACTGAAGGGGCCAGAATCTGAATTCAGATTCTGGACTCAGAACCCTGACGTTCATGCAGAACTGGACGTGCAGGGTGGACTCATATTCAAGGGAGCTTTGAAACAAATGTGGGAGTTGCTATTTTACTCTAAGAGCATGAAGGTTTCAACATTTGAATAATATGATAAACTTAATCTGGCACTGATGTGGAATTAACTATAGAGGAGAAACTGCTGCCATATTGTTTTTCTCTCTTTTTTGTAACATGCAGTTTCAAAGGTGCTATGTAGTTGACAGACGTGAATCTGGCCCACAGCTATGGCTTAGCTGAGGTAGACTAGCTTTGAATGGCACTTTTCTCCTTGTTCCAATGTTTTAAGTTAAACCATAGAAACATAACACAAGTGCAAGGTAGCGATTAGTCAAGTTTAGTTTTTCTGTACAGCTCAAAGCACCCACACCAAAGCTACTTTAAAAGGAATCTTGCCGCTTGCCTGTCTGCCTGCCCTCTTCTCGGCTTACACAAAGTGTTATTTTTCCCCAACTGCCAAGGCCTTTTCAAGCTGAGCTTGCATGCGACACTTCCGTGAGACAATATGGGCAAGTGATCAGGAAAGGTCTTGGTACATCCAATTAAAAATTGTTCAATAAACAAAAATTGAAGCAGTCTAGGACTAGAATCAAGTCCCTGGAGGGCTGTTGATAGACTTGTTATTAAAGGTTTGCCAAGCTTTAATAAGACTGATAACAAGAAACCGCAAATCTCTTCAAACTAGTCTGTAAACATTTGGATAGGATTGAAATTAAGAATACGGAGTACATGCATTTCACTGATCTGTTCTTTTTAGCTGGCTTTTATGTTACAAAATCAGCAACATATGTCGGCAGATCCAATTGACCTTCAAGCCAGAGTTTGAATATCTTAGGTGTATGTCACCTCATCTCTGGCTTTGATCTGTTGTAAGAAAGAGAAATATAATTATTAGCACATTGTTCTGTGCAGCTGACAGAGCATCTGGTATTTTAGAAATGCTTTTGAGATGCCTAAATTGATTTGAAATTCGGTTATAAGGAAGCTTGGAAAAGATGCGACATCTTTACCGCATCAGTAATTAAGAGAAATCAGAAGCAAGTTTGATCAGCACGAAGTTATAGCTGAAAATAAAACACCTAAGCATGATTAAGGAAAGAATTAAAGAAGTGAAAGCACATAAGGCTCCGTAAGAGTGATTAGTCAAGTATCTTCCTGATATAGATGATTTAATTACATTTCCTTATAGCAATACCACCACCCATCTGACCATGGTGACTGAATCTCCATCATGGACTATTATGTCTGAGTTTCCATTATAAACAGTTAATTTTTGAGGTTTAAAATCTCAGTCATTTCAAATTGCTTCAGATTTTGACTTGGCATATGGGCTGTTAGTCCAGCTGCCATTATGTAAAAGAAAAAAAAAGTATTTGAAGTCTTTCAAGACAGTTTTGAATAAAAAATAAAAGTATACAATTTTCATGCTTCTTTCCTCAATCTCTAGTCTAAAAGAAATGTGAAAAGAGTTAGTCTAAAAATGTTTCAATACTGGTTTTGATCCAAATGAATGAAAAGTATCTCTATTCATTTGAATGGGGATTACTGTCATAACAAATATTTGAAAGGGGAGAAGAAGTGCAATGTTCTTTCAAAAAAGAAGACAAAAATACCTGTAAAATGTCTAGTTAGAAATGCTGGTTTTGATCCACTGTTGAGCATCAGAATTGTTCCTAGTATGCTTCCAATATTACTAATCATTTCCTTAGGCAATTTTGCATTCATTTTTAGAAATTTTAGGAGTAAATTTAAAATTTTGCACTAAATTTAAAATGCTGAAATCTTATATGTATTTCCTCCTTATGCAATCTTTTTCACTGACACTGTACTTATTGGCAAACTGAGGCATATTTCTGATTTGGTGATTCTTAAGGACCACTTAAATTTTGTTATGAAAATAATGCCAAGTTCCAACATCACAAACATCACAGTACTGTTCACTTTGCTTAGTAAAGCATTTCCGTATTTGTGGTTAAAAAGGAATTATGGTTTTGGTCAACCATTGGTTTTGTATCTGCCTATTACCCACATTGTGACATATATGAAGTAAACACTTTAATTCTCTTATGCCCATTGTCTGCCTTCCTTTCCCCAACTATGACTGATGTGTTTATAGGAAATGCAAAGTAATACTGAGACTGATTCTCTTCTTTCAAGGACACATCTGTCTATAAACTTGTAAGGGTTTTTAAAACTGGATAATCTCTGATGTTGACTTAGGTACTCTACCTTCTATACTGTGAATATATGTATATATCACTTAAAATATAATACTTTAACCTTGGGGATATTACTTGTGTCACAAAGGCAAACAACATGCAGTAGCAACCTTTAAACTATAAAATTAAAAGGTCCAACTACTTGAAAAAATTATGCAAAACTAAGGAGTTAGTGCTGGTTCCAAATGTAGCCTTTATGAACTGTGAAGTGTAGCTTTTGTGAACTCATGAGGGATAAAACTAGGTGAATCTCAGAGCTGTTTTTTTTTCTTTTGCTTTCTGTAGTATCACATGAATTGATTCATACTCATCAACAAAATGTCCAAGTTCAGTCAATCTTTGGGGGGAAGGGTTCTTCACCTAATTGCCTATCTACCTACCCCACACCTGCCACCTACATACCCATATTTACACACTAAGTGGAGTACAGAGAATCAGATAAAAATTTTACGAAGAAGCCCAGAAAGAATCAGTGATGCTCTGCAACTCAGTATTTGTGGGGTAGATGTTTGAGATGGTAAGAAGAGGTGTGAGTTGTGGCCTCCACTCTCCAAGTTACAATTTAAAAACGTAGAATGGGGGCGCCTGGGTGGCGCAGTCGGTTAAGCGTCCGACTTCAGCCAGGTCACGATCTCGCGGTCCGTGAGTTCGAGCCCCGCGTCAGGCTCTGGGCTGATGGCTCAGAGCCTGGAGCCTGTTTCCGATTCTGTGTCTCCCTCTCTCTCTGCCCCTCCCCCGTTCATGCTCTGTCTCTCTCTGTCCCAAAAATAAATAAACGTTGAAAAAAAAAATTTTTTAAAAAAATAAAAACGTAGAATGTATAGCTCAGACTAATGTACGGCCTGGTGTATATTACAGATGCTCTCAGGCACCTTGGCTCCTATTTGACAATACAAATAGCCATGCTTTTCATAGACCATGACCATCTCCTATATTCAACCATATTTATTGAATATTTATTTTTTTCAAAGACCAGATATATAAAGACGCAGATGTATCAAATAGAGTCTTACTCTCAAGTCATTAGCAATTCAAAATTGGACAGAGTAAAAGTTAGGAGAGAGGTGTTCCAAGGAATTAAATTCCCCTGATACTTGGGTGGGGGGGGCAGGCAGGGCATTTCTTAACCTGAATGCTGTAGCACTCATGGTTTATTGTATGGGGCAAAAATAAACAGCAAATACAAAGAGCAACGTTTTGAAGTCTGGTGGCACTTTTATCCTCATTAGATGTGATTATTCTTGTAATATGACACAGAGGTAGAAATAAGGCTTGCTGACATATGTCTAAGAGAACTGCCCCAAAAAGGGATAGAGAAGGATGGGAGAAAAAGATAAATCTGATAGAAAAATAATAGATTCTATTTTCTAAACAAATATAAATCATTTATCTGCCATACACTATTTTTGGATAAACCTCCCAATTAGCATGGATAATCAGAAACAAGATTTGTATATTTTATTTCAAAATATAAATTGTAGTTTACAAACCTAATATCCCAGCAAAGTATATCCAATCTAACTTTTTAAATATTGTAAAGCCTTCTCTAGTAAAAGTTTCTATTACGGTCAGATACTCAGAGCTGTATTCTGCAACAGTCTAGTGAATTAGAAGATATTTGGGGAAGTCTATTTGGCTGTTTATATAACCGCAACTCAACATAAATGTGTTAAGGTTGTTAGACCCACAAAAGACAAAAAAAATGCTAAGATCATTCTTATCTGACAATTATTTGCCAGGTTTACACAGATGACTTCTTCAAGCTCTCTTTGACACCACTTTTTCATAAATATGGTGATCGTCTCTCCAACTCCAATACTCGCATGAATTGTTCTCTTTGCACACATCACAATTTCAATATGGAAATTCAACTGTTTATTAAAAGAAAGAGCAACCAAATTTCAGAAAGCCATTTTAAAATAAATGATTGACCCCACACTACATTAATATTTAGTATGTTTTGTATTGCTTGAAAGAAGATATGATGGTATTTTTCATTTTCCTTCCATTTTAATGAGTTTCTTTAAGCTCTTAGCTTTAAGGGAGAAAAATATCCAAGCTCTTTTCTCAGCAAAAGAGCCTAAATGGTGAGTGTGGTACCAAAAGTTGATGGAATCAAGTTACCAAAGTGACTAGTGAATGAAAGGAAGGAAAAGAAAAGGAACATTTTAGCTTCCACCTCTGTTCCATATCATGCCAGTGTTCTCACATGTCAGCACATCAGATTTAATTCAAACCTTTCAGATGAGGCATGATTCTCCTCAGGAGTCTGAGATGAGGAAACTGAGACTCAGGTCAAAATGCACCCAAGATCACACAGCTAAAACAAAGTAAAACAAAACAAAACAACGAACAAAAAACCTAGGGTCAAAATCCTGGAAAAACCTCAGGAGGAATCCACCTGAGCACAAGCCAAAACAAGGTGATTCTGAATCTGAAAGCTTGGAATTTTTTTTTAATATAATTTACTGTAAAATTGGTTTCTATACAACACCCAGTGTGAGAGCTTGGAAACTAAAGGGATGGTTATACATCGTAAAGAGCGGCATGAACAAGGACATCTGGCTGAAGGCAGCAAACAACAAAGAGGCCACTGTAGAGTCCTCAGAATTATTTTCTAGAGAACAAATACAGAGTCTATACCTATTTTCCCCTTGACAATCTTCACATTCCTTCCATTCACCAGCTGCAAATTTAGGGATGGTTTTGAAAACTGCCTAAAAGCAGTCTTAAAATTAGATGTATCTGATTGGTTCCTTGGAGTATTTATAGGGTTCTGCTGTAATCTGATGATGTCAGGTTCACTAGAGTTTTGTGGGACTTGCTTCCATGGAGACAATCTCTAAAAGTCCTCAATTCCAAAAATGAACTTCTCTTTGACAATGTGGATCCCTTACCCACCATTCCCCCACCCTTAAACCAAAGGTTTCTTTGGTTCAGTCCCTATTTTGCATACTAAGTATATCTGAACCCTATATTCCTACCAGTTCTTTCTCTGAGTGTCAGTGCCATGAGGAGGAATTTCTACTAATCTTTCTAGAAAATTCTGTGGAAATAAAGGGACAGAGAAAGGAGCTGACCAGTTCTTCATCATCCAATAATGCAGCTATACAGTAACAGCCTGTAAGTGATACTCCTATCATTGGGATCAAGGTTAAAGTTACCTAGGTAGCTTGAAGGCTCTGAGTGTTAATAAAGGAAAACATCAGCATTTCACAAGAGATGAGAATTTAAGTGTCATTCAGGTAAGTATTTTACAAAATTCTGCTTCCTATAGTGCAATTATGGTATATATACTTAAATGACTAGGCATTTAATCCAATAACAAATTGCGTGCCCTATAAAATTGTGTGGTTCCTTTCTAGGTGAAGAAATTGCTAAGTTGCAAATAATATTATCATGTATCTGTTGGGCTCATGTAAGTTCCTCTCAGACTAGAAAAGATCCCAATTATGAACCTAAGATTAATCCCATTCTTTCTACCCAGTGCTTGTTGCAGTGTCCACAGATGCATGTCATAGCTGCCATCTTAGATAAAATGCTCCTTCTGAACAATGCCCAAATATGCCTAAAATTGCAGACGACAGTTGTGAGCTTTTTTGCTTGCTTATCTGTCTGCCTTCGATGTGACCCTAAATTAGGCCTCAGAAGGTATAGTGTTTAATACAGATTCCGGGCACAATATACCTTCTCACAATTAGTTGAAAGTGCTGTTTTGTAATTAAAGGGTGAAGTGGGGCATGATGAACATATGGAAAAGGAGACCCTTAATAAGTGATGGAGCCTTCAAAAGAAATTGCTAATTAGTATGCATTTGATGTGCACTATACCAATTTTAAGACTTTGCCTTGAATAAATTGCTATGTTGGGTGTTCGAAGGAGTGGTGAGATTAGCATTTACAAAGGGGGCAATTTTCTGTCTTCTTGACTCTGTTAAATGGAGGAAATAACTTCCAAGACTGGAGCAGTAGTTAGCCCATCAATCACTCTCACAGCTGGAAACTGGGGATCCCAAATGCGGAGATCAGTTAATCCGTCAGCTAATAAGTTCATAGTGGCACCATATGGCGCAGGGCCACTCCACACTGGGACAAGGACAGAACTGTTTACATAGGCATGCTGCTTTCTCAGGTAGCTCCCTGCTGACAGAACCCTTTGTTCTGAAGGATCAATTTACTTTGCACAGTAAATTGACTGAATTGGTCAGTTCAGAGCATATAATTGTTGGCTAATCCTGTGGAATCATGTCCCATCCATGTGAGAGGGACAAAGAGGTGCTGCCCATGGTCTGGTCTAGGTTATCATCCTGGGGCTATTCTCACAGGACAGGTTGGACACTGATTAAAGGACCAGGGGATGGTAGATATGTGTTGAGCAATGACTTCAAACACCAAAAGAAAGAGAAACCCTGCCATGCTCAGAAGGACTTTTCTGACTGTCTTTACCCAACTAGTACCACAACTTAACCTGGAATCAAAACAGACAGTCAGTCCAAGCAATTGAGGTGCAGACCCTTTTCCAAATACTCACCTAGAAGATGGAAAAGGTACTGTTCCATCTCCAAATGTAATAAGTAACTACACTCATGCTCCTTTCTAAATTTACCTTCTGTTTAAAAAAAGGAAACGAAAGGAACTAAGAAAAAGAAGTTTAAGAGATATGTCCAAAAAAGCATAGATACTGCAAGTTAAGCGAGAAACACATTTCTTAGGCATTGTGCCAGTGGCAGAGGCCTCCACTGTTAACGCCTATGTATGGGAAAATGCATCAGGGCTTTTCAGAGCAAACGAGAGCAGAATCTTCCCATCCTTGCACATTGGTGTGAACCCTGTCACTTTGTTCTATAGATGTGTTTGATCTGACTTTGTTTTTTCCTTCTCACATACAAAAATAAAAGAAGAATAAATAAAATGAAAAAATTCCACCAAGAGAGATAAATGTTGGACATAGTTCCCTCCAACCAAAGGTTGTCTTCAATAGCTAGTGTCAATAGAATCATTTCACATCAATGGTTTGAAAAGAGAATTGTGTTCAATAGGGACTGAAGCCATTTGGAGTTGCTGAGAGGACATTTGCTTATTAAATGTCTGAACAGTAATGAACTTTATACAACCACACCGAAGTTTCCACCAATTAGGGGGCTATTGATTTCTTTACTTATTTTATTGAGAATTCTGAGATAAGTGTAACAATGAAAATTGCAGCAAGTTTTTGGCTAGACAATATGTGTGATCTTAGGGTTATCTCAATTTTTTCCTTTAAAGAAATTTATAGGAAGGGGCATATAGTTTAATGGCGGTTGACATATTCTACCATAGAAAATCTAAAATTAACAATTCTCAAATATCGCCAGTGTATCTTCTGAAATTCCTATGTATCTGCGATGTTTTTCCTCTCACGGAATTTTTCGTCTATTACCACATCCACAGTATTCAGCATTCTGCAGCATTAAAAAAAATGAAAAACCAAGAGCATTTGTATATTTTATTTTAGGAACTGCCATAATGAGAATAAGATAAAATAGAAATAATGCTGTAGAAGCGCTTTTAAGTTAAACTTGTGAAATGGGGGGAAAAAAGCAGAAAATGCAAATTGTATAAAGAAAACATCTAAGCAGGAGTCTTATGTGAAAGCAGGCACTTTGCCAAAAGAAGTCTTTTTACAGAGCAAAAGGCCCTTTGTGATTTTTGGTAAAATTTTCTCTCTCAAATGTTGTTATCAAATTGGATTCTCCCTCTCCATAGACTGCATGTGAGGCAAGCTTAAACCCTTTGTAAGCCATTCATGTGCCAATTTTTCATTTATTTAAATAAAACTTGCCCAAGTACATACTCTGAAGTCGACTTGAATTCCCAGGCCCCGAATTACCAAAATCAAATCCAACCCCTTTGCCCTATGCTGAATCTCCACGAATCTCCACCCTACCCCCATCTTCGCATTTACCATCCTGTAGAGGTAATGCCAATGTTTTTGCATTCAAAACTAAAAGATAGGGCTCAGTCATTGAAATGTATGTTGTATTTTGCATATTGTACATGTATGGCATACTGTATAATTGGAATGAAGTAAACTTTATACATTTAATAACTTTCAATCTTTAATGATCTTTAAGTATAGGAGTAGGTTTAAAGAGATTATAATAATTACATTTCACCAAAATACTGTCAAAGCTTCTACCCATTTCTTTATTTTATGTGCACTCATGCCCTTCCTCTGCTGTCTAAACTCTCTATAGTACTTACACTGGAAATATCTGAAGTTTTTTTTTAAATGGAGTATGCTCTTCACAGTAAGTGGCAGTATGTCTTAACTTTTAAGAGTGATTTTTGAATTCATTATCTCAAAATCTTACACAAAATCTTCCATGTTTAACTTTTTTTTTTAATGTGCAAAAAATAAGAAACCAAGGGAAAAATATATGCGTTTTCTCCCTTTTGTTACTGCTGACCTCCTCCTCCCTGGGCCTTTCTCATTGAAGACAAAGAAAACTTCTCTCCCGTCTCATTGTAGTATGTCCCCTTACAGGCTCTATCTCTTAAATACATCATTAGATGTGTTTTCTTTATTCTGTAGTTTCAGACTAAAGAAATGCCTATTCAAGGGCTTTAGAAATTTGCTGTTTTTCAGAACTAGCTTTGGGCACATGGGTTGGTCAGTAGAGTTCCTCATAGACTAACACAAGGCAAAGGTCAAGACCATGGGTGATTTCTCCTTATGGTGGCAGCAATTTCTCCACCTACCCACCTAAAATTTTAGTTTCAAATTTATAATATTTCCCTTCCTTACTTTATCTCCTTAGCAATGAGCCCTATTTAACATATTATGTTTTTTGTTTATTGATGTTTTCCATTGTCCCCTCCCGCAAATGTAAGCCACATGAGGGTAAAGATTTTTTTCCTTTTGTTCACTTCTGTGTCCTAGTATCTTGAAGGGCACCTAGCACATAGTAGGCCCTCAAAAACTAATGTCAAATGAATGAAAGAAACAATATGACCTGAAATCTTGGACAAAAATTCTATTATCCGCAAGTGGAATAAAATATACTAATTTTCCCTCAATGAAATGAACTATTATAAAAGATTATTTCAAGTCCTTTTGCAGATAAGCTTTACTATCAATCCTGTAAATGCTTGTTTTTCAAATTGTGGATAACATGTGACTTTTAGGCATTGTTGTGGATAAGGATGGAAACAGAAAAAGGTGATATCCTTTCTCTTGCTATTTGTTTGATATTTTAAATAAAGATTTGATATAATATGGAAACTGAAGCCTAACGATAAGGTTTGGATATATCCACGCATTTAACTTCTTCCATATACTAGTCTCTGTTTCTTCACTATGAATTGCTGGAAATTAATTGATTTGGTAGAGAAGCTTTAAAGTTCTAAATTCCCAACTTTTAATAAAGGCCATGTACCAAATTTATTACAGTTACATATAATAGGTTACACAAAATCCCTTTCTTCTAAAAGTCTGTATTCTAGCCTCTGGTGTGCTAGAGCCAGCTTTTACAAGCTCGTGAGAGTGGATTTAACGCCTCTCTTCCAGACTTCATGCTCAGTGACATCATATTGGTATCTTGAAGCTGGGCGTGGGTGAAGTACCTCAACAATGGGTAGATGTTGCAAAGAGACACTGTTAACACTTATCAGTACACTACCAGTGCTATCTGAGTCTGATGAAACCAAAAGCTAGCAAGTATACTACGAAACAAAAGGGAGATACAAGTTCCCAACATAAAATGCTTTGGTTCACACTAACCTGGAAAACAACAGATTTCCCAACTCTCTTCCCAATGCCTTACTCATTTATTGCCTCTTTTCCTATCAAGCCATAAAGAATGCTTTCAAGTATTATTCTTTAGATGAAGAGATTTGCCATAGCAACTATTTTTCTACGTGTCCAGGGAATACTTATTATATGATGAATGATGATGGTATACAGATAATAAATCTTAACTCAAGGGAAGAAAAAAAAAAACTGTTTTATTACTCCCTTTGAAACGCAGGATGTCAGACTGCAATGGGGTACTTTATGCCACACCCTTCTTCCTGGTACTTCTGTACAGAATTATTCAGAAACAGGAAGTTGATTCTGATTCATTTGCAACAGTAGTCTGAGTAATACACTTGTGTAAAATGTACTAGAGGAAACCATGAGAGTCTGACAAAGTCGGGGGGGGGGGAGCTTTAGTAGGGCAAAGAAGGCTGGAATATTTAAAAATGATTTTTAAAAGCCATGAAGGTCCAAGTTTTGGTGGTTCACTTGTGAGACGTGCTCGAGTGAACTGCATAATACCTTGAACAAAAGGCAAATCATATGTTTGAATCACTTCACTTTTGTTTATGGATGTTCATATGTTAATGTTGTTGGCTTCTTAAAATGCCTTTATGTGTTGGTGGTTTGTGTTTAAAAAAAGATCTGAGCAAAGTGGTATTTGTAAAGATAAAGACACTGTATAGTAAAATAATATAGAGCATTGTCAATCTTTTAACTAAAATATATCAAGAATGCTTCATTGATTTTTTTAAAATTAATCAAAGATTTAAAAGATAGACACTTATACAGTGAGATAACATAGAACCTTAAAGCTATAAAAGGCTTATAAATTATTTCATACTTGTGAATAAATGCAAAACACATATGTTAATACTCACCACCTCCTACCCCTTTGCAGATAAGACTAACTGACCAAGACATTCTTTGCCACTGTTCCCAAACTTAGTTTCACATCATGGGTAGCTCAAAGCTCTGGATGGCCACTACCAGTTATTAGGCATAGCATACAACATCAAACCAATTTACCAATCCTAATATTGGTAAACTCTTTTATTTTACAGTTTTCCTCCGTGGGCACACGGAGTGAAAGAAACCTACTTTCTCATCCAGTGATAAATTCAATTGCTGGATAAAATGTTTGAAAGAATTTTAAAATATATGCCTGTGCTCTAAGAAAGAAGTTAAGTCCTCAGACCCCAGGAATGAAGAAGAAACTTAAAGACAGACATGTACTTGTTAGTCAACACCATGCTAGGCCAGGGAAATATTCATTGTAAACTCTTACTGTTAAGTCCTCTGGTCTTAATACACAGGCAGTCTCAAGACATGTGGCCTTGGACTCATCTGAAATGTGGTGCTGAAATGGAATGTGCTACATACACCTGGTATCCTGAAACTCCATTCTAGGGAAAGGAAGTTGTAAAACCCTATTCATAGTCCTAGGAAAGTGAAGGCAAAAAAAAAAGTGCCATAAGAAATACTATCTCCAATTCTTCTCTACACATGGGTTTGCAATTTGAATTATGCTTCTTGAGTTATTGCAAAATCCCATGAAAAGGTTACAGTAAAATCTAGTTAAAGACCAATAAAAACTATGGGGTGCATAGGAAAGGCTAATACAAGTATACTGAATTAGGATACTTCCAAAATCAAGAGCACAGAAATGCTCCCTTAAAACACAATTACAGCTGAAGAAAAGTATACAATCAAACAGTTCATGATTTACCATGAGAGAAAGTGGGCAGAGCCAAAATAGGAAGAGGAGGTCTTCAAGACCTTGAGATAATAAAATAATCTGAAAGAGACCATGGAAAAAAGTAGGTTTAAAAACAACACATTTTTTAAAATAGAAACTATAATAAAAATAACACACCATGAAACAAGAAGAGTTGAAATTGAAAAAGACTCAAGTCAACTTCCAGAAATGAAAAACAGTCACTTAAGTTAAAAACTCAGTTGATGGGTTGAAATATGAAAACTAAACAGATGATATGTGAAGCAAAGTATACAGATCTGAGGAAATTACTCACAATTACAATACAGAGTCAAAGAGAATGAAAAGAGATTAAGAGGCATGGAGCAAAGACCGAAGAAGCCCAACATACATCTCATAGAAATTCTATAAGAAGAAAATAGAGAAAAAACAAAAGAAAGGCAATATCCAAAGATTATGGCTAAGGATTTCAAATATATATATATGAAAACCATAAATATTTGGAATAAGGAAGTACAATTAATCCCAAGTATAATAAAATACATATACATACACACGCAAACACACACACACACATACATATATACACATACATACACACACACATACATATATACACGTACATACACACACACATACACTTGAAACATCAAAGAGAAAGGGAAATTTAAAAGCAATTGGAGTACAAAAGATTATGCACATATGAAACATTTAGACTGAGAATAGATTTCTTATCAGTATGATACATGCTAGAAAACAATGGAGTAATATCTTTAAAGAGCAAAAGAAAATAGCTGCTAATCTAAAACTATCATTCAAGAGTGCAAAATGAAGACATTTCCTTTTCAAAAAAATGAGAGAATTTACCATTCTTAGATTCTGAATACTATAAGCTATTTTAAGTGGAAAATCAAAACCAGAAGGAAGCAATATGAGCAACATACAGGGAAATATGAATGTATGGCTGCAAAAGCGTTGTCTACAAAATAACACACTGTGTATTTTATAAATTTAAAGACTATGGGGGAGCCTGGGTGGCTCAGTCGGTTAAGCATCAGACTTCGGCTCAGAACATAATCTCACAGCTTGTGAGTTCAATCCCCACATCTGGCTCCGTGCTGACAGCTCAGAGTCCGGAGCATGCTTTGGATTCTGAGTCTCCCTCTCTCTCTGCCCCTCCCCTGCTCACTCTCTGTTTCTCTCTCAAAAATTTAAAAAAAAAAAAACATTAAAAAAAATTTAAAGACAATGGACAATAACAACGGAAGCTAGGAAAAATGAGTAATCAGAGTTAAAGCATGCAAAGGTCCTATTGGCAAAAGTGGAAAAATATTACTTATAGACTTAGTTAAATCTAGCACATATGTAAATTATTTTATAGCCATCCAATTAAAAAAATGAATCAGAATGCAAACATACAACCTACTAGAAGACAAAAGGGAATATAGAGAGAATAAACAGGAGAAAAGGGGGAAAGAAATTTTGAAAAAGCAAGGTAAAGAGAAAATGTATTTATAGCTAGAATATAAATAAGTGTAAATCAGATATTCTCAGAGTGGATGAAAAAAGAATCCAATCATAAGCAGTTAGCATAAGCCATCCCAAAGCTTAATAGGTAACACTTTTTGCACATCACACTAGGCCATCTTAAAGCTCTTTATATTTAATACTTTATCTATCATAATAGCCCATCCCCTGAGGTAGGAATTATTATTAGGAAGAGGTGGAAAGGGACTCAAATTCAGGCAGTCTGTCCCCCAAATCTGTGTTTAATCACCTACTATCATTAGAGTAAGAACAAAATAACTAGCACTTGTTGAGTACTTAATAAAACACAGTTCTAAGTGATTTTCCCACACTAACGTATTTGGTACTCACAATAAACCTATGAAGTATTCCTATTTTGCAGATGAAGACAGTGAAGCATAGAGAGGTTGTGTATCTAATCCCAGATACACAGCTATAGGTAACAGTCTTGTTCTGGAGGCCATGTTCTTAATCCCAGTGCTAAACTACCTTACATCCATGATGGCATAAGAAGTTTGACAGTAAAGGAGAGAAAAAAGGGTTGGAAAAGAGTGTACTCCAAAGAGAATACTAGTCTAAGAAAGCTGTTGTCACAGTACACATACTAGACAAAATAGACCTTAAGTAAAAAGCAGGATCAAAAATAGAATTACCATAGGGGCGGGTGCCTGGGTGGCTCAGTCGGCTAGATGACCGACTTCGGCTCAGGTCATGATCGCGGGGTTCATGGGTTCAAGCCCCGCAATGGGCTCTGTGCTGAACACTTGCTCAGAGCCTGGAGCCTGCTTCAGATTCTGTGTCTCCTTCTCTCTCTGCCCCTCCCCCGCTTGTGCTCTGTCTCACTCTGTCTCTCAAAAATAAATAAATGTAAAAAAAAATTTTTAAAAATAGTTACCATATAATGGTAAACACACATTCACTTCTAAGATTTAACAATCCTGAATTTGCATGTGCTTAATGTAGCATCAAAACAGAGTCAACAAGGTCAACAGAACACCAAGGAGAAATTGGCAAATTTATAATAGCAACAGGAGAATTAAGGAAACTTTCTCAGAAACTAAGAGATCAAGAAACAAAAATTAGTAGAAGGAAAACAATTATAGTTCCAAGAGATGAAGTACAGAGTTCAGGGCCCCACTTCTAGGTAGCAGTGATCGAGTTAGTAAGCCAGAAACAGAGTAACAATTCTTCTTGAGTAATTTCTTTTATTTAAAAAATGATTTCACAAATAACATTCATTTTTTTAACCACTCTACACTGAGTTTCCTCAATACCACTAAGTAAACAGGTTCTAAGAAATTAAAGAATCTGTACTGAGGGAACAAGAGAGTTTTCTTCATGTTTGTTGGCAGAAAGGAGATGAGAATTGGAAAAGTAGGTGACAATAAAGGGTAATATGTACTCTTGTTCCAGAGTCATCTCCATGGACAAGCTAGGCTCACAAACACTGACTAAAGACAATTTTAATCTAAACATCCAGACAACAGTTTTTACATGAGCAACATACGAGGGAAACCCTTCCTTTGCTTGATTAGTTAGAAAGTTCTTTGATACCTTGACCATGAGGTTTTTGTTACATGGGATGGACTCTGGGTCTTTCAGGTGCAATGAAGTTATCACAGGTAATGAAAGGAATGACACACAACCTCCTCTTGAGGAGCCTGGACAACAATCATTCCAGATTTATATCAGCTCTAGGGATCATGGCAGCCAGATCCTATGGAATTTTACCTCAGTGCGGACCATTACATAACATAGTTCTATCTGAGTGTTTGGTTGCTTTCCTGTGTTCACCTCTCCCTTTCTCACCCTCTGGATTTACCCTGCATCGCTTCTACATCTCACAGCTTCTCCTTCATTATAACTCTAGACCATATATCATGGTGACTATGATTAGCTGCCAACTGTGTGATACTCTCCGTATTTCCTAAGTATCTATGAAAGTGAGCATCAGATCAGTCTAGGCATTTTCTTTTTCAGAATATTTTTTCACCCCAGGCTACCTCATAGGCAGTTGTTGGTCAGGCACCCATTGTCAGTTGTGGCCAAGAAAGACATAGTCTAGAACTAAAACATGTCTAAAACATGCCCAGTTCATATGGGTTGTTCCTTTTTTCTGTGAAGAAACTATGGGTTTAGCATGAATGTGACTTTCAATTAAACATTTTAAATTTTTTTTTTTCAACGTTTATTTATTTTTGGGACAGAGAGAGACAGAGCATGAACGGGGGAGGGGCAGAGAGAGAGGGAGACACAGAATCGGAAACAGGCTCCAGGCTCTGAGCCATCAGCCCAGAGCCCGATGCGGGGCTCGAACTCACGGACCGCGAGATCGTGACCTGGCTGAAGTCGGACGCTTAACCGACTGCGCCACCCAGGCGCCCCAATTAAACATTTTAGATATATAAGTTTATCTGAACTCCTAAATATAATAGAAGACTAACATTTTACATTCAGAAATCTTTCTCATGTTACTACTACTGTCATGAATTCTTCTTTTTTTCCATAGTTGTTTCTCAGGCAATAATATGCATTGCCATATTATCTTTATACAAGACTATTAGAAGTAGATTGCAGCCTACAATGAAAATGAAGATTCCCAAATTTCAAGGTAGATAGAGTGATTCGAAAGTTCTGCTATGTTGCTATTTCCATTAAACTCACAGAACCAAACAAAATAATCAAAATTACCAAGTTGTAATATTTTCCATATATCTAGAGTTTGAAAGAATAATTCAGATTGATGTTTTGAACTAATTGTACTCAGAACCCAGAAATTTTAAATGCAAGTTTATAAGAGTAAAAGTTGAGATGAAATTTGAATGCGTAACGGGAAGAAAAACCAACAGCATAATAATTCCTGCCAAAAGACCACATTGGATGTTTCTTTTCATGTTAGAGTCCCTAGAGGGCAACAGATACACAGAAAATGGGTTTGAGTGAATGACACAATGTGTCACCAACTTGAAGCAGACTCCACAATGGTGATGCTATGGATGAGTCATGAGTTCAAAAGACTCCCAACGTTCTAGGAACATTTCCCAAAGTTTACTTGACAGCATTTTGTGAGAACATAAACACATGAATTTTTTAAAAATTCTAAACTAGCATAAAGTCAACCAAAACGGTAACCAGCTGTATATCTTTGAGAATTCTACATAGGTACGTACATTCTGCAAAACTCCCTCAAACCTGCCACTGATAACTAGAAGGAATAAGGCTTCTGTTTCATACTGTCTTCTGGATTTTCTGTTTCTGTTTTACCAAGCCCATTCTTCAAAGAATAGTTCCTTCATTAAACAAAGAAGGCCCTTGCCTGGTGCAGCACAGCTGAACTGTCAGACTCTGACAGATTGAAAAGCTACAAATCTGCAATGAACCAACAATAGGGCTCCATGACCTTTAGCACCTCCCTGAGTTGTCTGACCCCATTCTTTTGTCTGCTCACTTTTCGTTTTGGATATGTTACCTACAGCTTTTTCAAAGATCCATTATCATCTTAACATGTTTCTGCAGAAGTTAATTTCTCAATTTCGGGTCCTTTCAGTAACAGTTAAATTGACTTTTTTGACTTATTATTTCACCCTTATGAAGACGTACACATATGTACACACTTAAAGTATATTATTTGATATCTGAGAATTTGTCTCCAATGGATAGTCTCAATTCCTCCTTACTGGAATAGAAAAAAAAATTATATATATATATATATATATATATATATATATATATATATATATATGTATATATATATATATATATATTTCAGAGTGGCAGGCTCACTAAAAATTTTTAGTTTGCATAGTGCATAGCAACAAGTGACCTGTTAAATGATGACAAATCCTTTAGATTATGGCTTTAGACCTTTAACCTTTTGACTTTAGGTTGTATCCAGGGAGCAGTCTGAGAGGAAGAATGCAATAAACTGCTTGTAATCTAGTGGTCTCAAAAGAAATTACATCAAAACCAGCTGTTACACCACTAGTCATTAAAGACTGACAACATGTTAACTAAAATACGGCCATTACATTGAAAGAGACTCTTCTCCCCTCCCTGCTGCTGAACTGCTAAAGGTCTCCTGACTCACTTAACAGCATCAGAAAATGTGGATGCAACAAAGCAAATTCAACACTTGCACTGAAACTTGCAAGAAGTAAGTTGCATTTGATTGAGATGTGACCTCTTTCTTTTAAATGTGTTTGAGGGGCCTCACCAATTTTGAACAGTGTGGTCTCACAGACTGCTGGCAGACACTTGGGATGTTACATGACTTGACAGCTAGCATAACTTTTCTTTGGATTGTTTAAGAAAAAGTGTTTGTGTAAGACTGCACCTGTCTTTTTCCCCTCTTCTTTTGATGTGAAGAAAGTTGGTGCAGGGATTTTAATCATAAAGTACAATTCCCCAGGTACCATTTTCCAGCTTCCTTCCACTTGAAACATTGAAGGACTTTGAGTTGGAAGTCATACTGGTCTATGGCTGACATCCAATGGCATGTCAAAGCCGTAGCATAAAAGCTTGAAATGTAGTGCACATCTTCCTGGGGACTGTCATCCAGCCACGCCAGCATTTAAAACCCGGCAAACAGTATCAGTAGGCTTCAGAGATGAAAGTCAAAATCAGTGTGGGAAGCATACAGCAGTGGTTGAAAAACATGGACTGGAAAACATGTTGCTAAGTGCCTGTTACAAACACAACCTGTACAAAAGAGAGAGTGCCAAGGGCATCCAAAGAAGAGAAGATGCCTTTCCCCGCCTGGGAAACCAAGCATCTGAGCAAGAGGAAAAAGCCAGTGACACAGACAAAGTACAAATTCAGTAAGTGGCACCATTTTGTGGGCATCTTTATGACCTTGTTCTCTCTCATGCAGGGTTCAGTGAGTAATCCTTTTATTAGAAAAGACTCCTTGTTGAAATGTACTCAATAATTTCAAGCTCTTTCTGCATTCTTGTTCTGAATTCTATAGCAATTTCAACTTGGATTTCTTTTTAGTAAAAAAAAATATTTGTTTTGTACAAATAAAAAAAATAAATATGTGATCTTATAAAGCTAACAAACTATTTTTTAATCCACAGATTAATGGCCAAGTCTTTACCCATTGAGAGAATCTAGGAGTTTTCCTTTCACTTAGCCATGTAGAATAAAAATCCAGCAAGCTTCTGTTTGTTCATCCATGGGTCATGTAAGTGCCACCCAGCCCCTACCTCAGCACCAGGCCTCGTCCAATCAAACACAAGGCCAGGATCCAAACTCTTGCTTGTTGCTTTTAAATATTATGGAACTGAACAAAGGGTAGTGGAGTCAGGAGACCCACATATGACTCCTGGTTCAACTTCTTGCTCTGAGCTCTTGGCATAACTTCTCCAGGCCTCAGTTTTCACGTCTGGAAAATGGAGTTTGATACAGCCAATGCTCTCAGATTTCACCAAATGGGTTTTTTGAGAGAAAATCCAAAAAAATAATATGCATAAAAGGGTTCTACATAAGGAGCTATACATATAAAAATGAATACTTTTATTATTTCTACTGTCACCTAATTCTCCAATAGTGTGAAGGGTGCCCATGCTTCCTGGGACCGTCTGCCTTTACTGTGTACAAAATCAATCCCACATAAACTCTCCAAATGCTGGCATCTCTGATGCTGATCCTTCCAAGGGACACAAATAAATTCACTAGTGAGTAAAATGTCACTGATGCCCACATGCCTGGTTGTCCTAATAGCTATAATAATAATACACTTAGCACTGTAAAGTTTACAAAATTCATTATCTCACCCATAGTAAGTAGGGAAAAAGCAAAGTAAAATTCACTGCGATTCTAATTTTGCCTCCTATTGTTAATACACACACATATTCTAAAAGGGGTTTAATAACTGATATATACATACTTTAAGGCTGTTTTATACTCTTTTACCTTGTTAAGGAAAATCAATTTTCCATATACTGACTCTACTTATGTCTTCTCTTTCCAGTGAAAATTCTCATTCTGACACGCTTCCTTTCATTTATATGTTTAGGAAGATTCCATATTGCATGTCACATGTGAATAAAAATAGTATAACTTTTTTGTAATACCCTGCCCAATTTACAGGGACTCCTGATTTATCTTAAAACAACTTTCTAAATTCACAAAAATGAACCCGAAGCCAGTCATGCTTATATTCCATGACCATGGTTGATTGGGTCAGGGGTGGACACCTGACCTGCGTTCAACCAATCAGAACCTCTTACCCCAATTATGGAATTAGGATTTAGAGATTATTAGATTATGCCTACATGTTGCAAAAATCATAAGCTATAAATTCAAAGACTGTGAAAGACATGTTTGTTGAAGTAGGAAAAGCTGGATAGACACTAAAAAGACACCAAAATGAGAGGCTTCTAACAGTTTCTGGATCACTTCATGACGTATGAGTGTAATGTAGCTCTTTGGTTTTGCAAGACATTCCTATATCGTTACAATAAATTGCATTTTTTTGTTAGTGTTAACCTATATCAAACCGATTTACATTTTGTGCAAATTTCTAAAAAAAAAAAAATTGAGATTGTGTGCTGACTAAGCTGTTTAAGATACCTTAACAGCCTGAGGAAGGTGAGGAAAATTGAATGTACAAGTGGAGAAGACATCAATACGAAACTTTTATACATTTATCCTAAGAACTAAAATACAAATGAAAATTTCCTGCAAGATTTGGTGATATTAAATCCATTATATTAGAGGTTCATTATATTTGTGGGTCAGATCCTTGTATCGTTGAAGAGTTAAATTTTGTCACCCTGTTGCCAGATTTTTCTCTTAGAGTTGACAAAAAAATTATCCATCCATACATCCATCCATCCATCCATCCACCTATCTAACACCATGATGTTTGGATAATAAAAAGATTTTTTCACAGGGACAAGGAACAATGACACTCAAAAAGTAATGAGCACATGTAGTCTCTCTAACACCAGAACTCCTCAAAGAAGTAGCTTATTCCAGGGCCAGGGCCAAAAACATACAAGATGAACATGGGCTATTTTGTTATGCCAGAAAATGTCAAGAAAATGATGGGTCATTGCACAAGAATAAAGAGTCTATTTAAAGGAACCATCCCCCTCCCTGTCCAGATCTGGGCTAATTTATTGACTAAAATAATGAAGAACAATACTGAATTTTAAAGGTATTGAAAAAATAGGAATCCAGGAGTCCATACCAATAATTTAATTATAAATAGGTTGATAAAAAGGAAGGGCTTTTGCTTAAGGTTGAATACCAATAAATGTGGAAGGAATGCTGAAGTTGGAAAATCAGCATTTTGCAACCACTATAGAAAAGATTGGGTCAGACAAAAATTATCAATAGATGCTAAATTTTGAATTTTGACAAGGAGCACGATATTTGCATGGTCTTAAATCATGTCCACATAGACTGCTCATTAATGGTAAAGAAGAAAAAATAGCAATTACAGAGTGGAGAAATCAATAACACTTTGATCACATGAACAAAAACACTATCACTGATGAGGAATAAATGAGCATTATACATCCCTATGTGATACCCTCGGAAGGACACATTACCTATGTAGTGCTTGGCCAAGAATAAATAACCTGAATTTGAAGTTTCATGAAGAAACAGTCAGACAAGCCCAAATTGAGACATGCTCTATTTCAAAAAGAAGGGAAATATCAGTGTCATTAACGGGAGAGAAAGGCTGTGAAAATGTTACAGATTAGAGGAGGCTAAAGAGACATGATAATTAAATGCATTATCTGACCTACATCCTATACTGGAGGGAAACATGCTATAAAGGATCAACTTTAAAAATTAGAAAATCGACGATAATTCAAGTGCTGTACCCATATTAAATTTACTGAAGTTTGTCATTGCACCATGGATATGTTAGAGAATATTCCCATTAGGAAATACACACTGAAGTATTTAGGGATGAAGAGCCATGTGACAGAGAGAATGAGAAAATGATAAAACAAATGGGGCAAATGTTCACATAGGTGAATTCAGGCAAAAATTTTATGAAAATCCTTTGAATTAATTCTATTCTTGCTTTTTTTCCTATAACTTTGAATTATTTCCAAGTAAAAAGTGTCATTTTTTAAAAAGATCTTTTTATAGACCAGAATGAGACTATGGAAAATGCCTAATCCATAGAACTCAAACTATTCTAATAGGTGTTTTGAAACCTATTTTAATAGGTGTTTTGAAAAATATAAGTATTTCATGTATAAATACAGTTTAAAATGTTAGGTTAAAAAAAATAAAGAGTTCTTTACTGAAGGGCTTCTCTGAGCCTTCCTTAAGTTATGGTTGGAGGCTATGAACCTCCAGAAAAGGGCTTTAGCTTGAAGTGCTTACAGAATAGATTTGAGTATTGAACATTTTTGTCAATATCCATTTATTACCTTTTATCTTCTTGTCTAGTCTCCGAACTTTATAGATAAAGAAGTAGACCTTATGAATGATAAATGATTCTAGTTTTGCCCAAGGGGATGTAGCTTGTAAGTAAGAATGAAAGCATGTAACACCTCCAGAGTACTTACTATGTGTCAGTGCTTTAACTGTATTTTTCTTCATCTTGACCCCACAAGTAGAAGTTACTATCACCTGCATTTAATAGACAGCTCAGAGAGGTCATATGACTTGCCCAAGGGCACACATCTAACAAGTCAGGAGAGAGGCTTGAACGCAGGCTGTCTGCCTCTGAAGTTTGATCTCCATGCTATCCTGTCAGATCAAGTTAGGGCCAAAACCTGGAGCTCTTTACTCCCCAACCAGACATCCCCCTCTGTGGGAATCACTAAACAAACTGGCCTAATTTATTTTCTATTTAATTTTTTTTTAGTTTATTTATTTTGAAAGAGAGAGAGCCCACTAATGGGGGGTTGCAGAGAGAGAGAGGGAGAGAGAGGATCCCAAGCAGGCTCCATGCTCAGCACAGAACTCAGTGCTGGGCTCCAACCCACAAACTGTGAGATCACGACCTAAGCCGAAGTCAAGAGTTGAAAACCTAAATGACTGAGCCACCCAGGAGTCCCTATTTTCTATTTAAATTTTAAGAGTCAGTTAAAGAGTTGAACAACTATTGAGAGTTTCTAATTATTGTGTTCTTCTGTTTATAGATCCTTTATTTTTGTTTTAAAATGAAAAATAAACTCCCTGTATTTCCTAGTATTCACGTATATAACAATTATCTCATTGAATATTAAAACACAATGTACATTAAATTCTTTTAATTGCTGCACTGGTTGTGTATCGTTTCAAATCTCTAATATATGGTATTGGCCTTCCACTGCTAGGGACTACAAAATATTGTGATTATTAGGTTGCTTTTATGTTGCACTTTGTATTGCCCAGTGTTATGCAGTCAGTTCTATCACATGTTCTTCCCACACCCTCTTCACACGGGACAGCAGTTTGCGAAATCCTCTGAATAGACCACAGATAAAAACTATTTCAAAATGTCAGGTGTAAGTCTTGTGGAATTTTGAGTTTCAGGATCACTCCTCCAGGTGGTACAATTAGCTATCCCGTCAAGGACCTGGTCTGAGAAGCATGGACAGTGACATCACCATCAATTCAAAGATGTTGATAGACCTAGAGAAGAAAGCTGCTGAATCATGTCTATGTGCAGAGAGAAATTGTGTCTAAAAACATTTTTACTACTGATTAGTTTCTGAAGTTAGTTGCACATCAGCTTAATTTTCTTTCCACTTGTAATTTTCAAGTATCTTTGCTATAGGCCAGCCTTCTAATTCCCACTTCAGTGGAAGTTCTGAGCAGGTCCTTATGTGATATGTGTTGCAAAAACATTGTATGAGAAGAAGAACAAGGATCTGTGACTTAATAATGAAGAATTAGGGTACACACAGTAGTGCTTGTCTTAGTGACCACTGATGTAGAAATCGACAGCTTTCAGGCTGTAGTCTCCTCTGCCTGACTTGGCTGATAACTGCTCCAACTAAATGACAGCTTGCCAGCATGCAAAGCCACTAGACATGCACAGCTAACTGATTGCCTACAAGAACAATGCTCTCGATCTCAGTTCCTGTTTATTTTACCAGCATAAATTTATCAATCAAAATCCACCAGGACTAGAGCCAGTGGAAAAGCCAGGTAAACTGATGAATTCATAGATCAGCTGTCCATAAAGAACAAAATAAAGTGGAGACACTCCCATAAAGACTAAATTATCAAACCCTGACATGATTGCTTAAAATTACAACTGTGTCCAGTAATTAGACCAGCTTGTAAAAGGCGATCAGAACCAACATCTAATCCTGGGATACATTTTGCATGTCTCTCTCCAACCTTCATGTCCAGTGTCATTTTCAACTACAGTAGTTCCCCACCACCACCCCCTGCCAATCTGCAGTTTCACTTTCTGTAGTTTCAGTTACCCTTGCTCAAGTGCAGTCAGGAAACATACGACCCTCCTCTGACAAACCATCAGAAGGTCAGTGGTAGCCTAATGCACGTCACAATGCCTACGTCATTCACTTCACCTCATCTCATCACGTAGGCATTTTATCATCACATGTCATCGAAAGAAGGGTGAGTAAAGTAAAATATTTTGCGAGAGATACCATAGCACATAACTTTTATTACAGTATATTGTTGTAATTGTTCTATTTCACTGTTAGTTACTGCTAATCTCTTACTGTACTGAATCTATAAATTTAACTCTATTGTCGGTATGTGTATATAAGAAAAAACACAGCATATATAGGGTTTAGTACTCTCATGGTTTCAGGCATCCACTGGGGTCTTGGACCATGCCTCCCATAGATAGGTACACTGAGCCTTATAGGTTCTCACTGCTACGTCTTAGCCAAACCTAATGCTCTCTCCTCCTCCTCCTCCCTCTCACACTACCTACCTCCCCATCTTCCTGAAAACTTCCTAACCTTTCTAATGATTTGTTTACAAGTATATTTCATGCACTAAACCATAAGCAACTAGAAAGTGGGGACAGACTATATTTTATTCTATCATACAAAGGCCTAATAGTGTAGGCCATTGAGAAGCACAAAAATGATCCGTTGAACTTTGGGGCCTAAGAAGGCCCATCTAGGAGACTTAACAGTAACTCACTTTTTAAAAGCATGTTAAGATATTTACAAATGACATACATAATTTTATAGCATTTTTTAGTAAAATGATCTAGAATAATTTAAAATTTTTGAATAGTATAGAAAAGGCCAGGAAAAAAGTAACAAACCCCCAGGTTAACCAGTTACCCAGACATACATCAGACATATACACATTTACAGATATTCATAGATAAAGGTATACAATTTTACAGAAATGGTATCATTTTTTGCAAGTTCTTGTGTAAACTGATTTTTAAACTCAATTATGTGCCAGAGATAGTTTTGTATGTCAAGAAATATCATCTAAATCTTATTCCAGCAGCAACAGTGCAGTTCTTAAAGTGGATATAACATACTTTAAAATTTTGATGGACATTTAGACTATATTCAGTTTTCACTGTTGTAAATATTGGCACAATGAGTTTTGCTAGAAATGTGTATGTTCCAATTATTAGTAAAGCAGAACATCTTTTCATACATTTATTGGCCATATGTATTTTCTCTTTTATAGGTTACTATTACAGCCTATTGTTCTAGTGTTCTAACAAGCATTTCACAAATGATTGTCAATGCTTTTAACATAACAAAGTCACTAATATTGGAACTTCAGGTATGGAGTCAAGGAAAGGAGGAAGACTTTTTTTGATGAATCTGCCTTTAAGGGTCCATCAGATCATAGACATTTATGGGCCTTTGCCAGGAATAACAATGGCACTGTATAAGATGCCCAAACTGTAGAGATGGGAGCTTTTCCTTAAGTCGTATTTCATTGCGAGACAAGAACTTCAGAAAATCAGGATATTTGTCTATTAATTTTTTTGCCTTTCCCTCAAAGTACTCTCCCATAATATTCACTCAAAATACTTATGACTAATTTACTGACCTCAGGCATTTTATTTATGGTTTACATGTCACCACGTCATCTGTTTTTCCCACAGGAATTTTACATACACATGATAAAATAGAATTTATATATTTGAAATTACAGTTTTAAAACTAGTTTATTTTCTGAAGATTTATATGGCCTTTATTTAACTGGGACACCTGACACAATTTATTTACCAAACCACGCTCTGTCTTCCTGAAATCTTTAATCCTGCAAGGTAAAAATTAGACACTCGCAGGCTAAGATTTAAATATATACCTGTATATCCCTATTGTGCCACAACTCACGGTGGCTTTGTTGATTTCAAAGGTACTAAAATAAATCTGATTATCATGCTATAAACACCATTATTCTAAGCTACTGAAAGACTAGTAGGTGAGAGTCTGGTTAAAGTTGTTTCTAAGCAAAAACGGGAAAGCAAAGTTTCAGAATCGATTTTTGTCAGATACGTGAACACCCGTTCTATAGAATTCAGCTCCTGTTTTGACAGCTTATTGAATACTCTCCCAACTTTTCCCGCCTGGTAATGTCTCCCATTAATTAATACCCATTCTCTGTTCACAGTTTTGATAGAACAGCAGTAGTTGTTAACACAACACTCATAATCACAATTGTTCAGGTATGTTTTTGTCTGTGTCATGTATGAGCCTCAGATAGTAAATGATGCCCAACAAGGTAAGTAAGGTGGACTTCTTAGGAATAAAATTAAGTATTGTAATAGGAATAACAATTCTGTGTTTGCATTTCACTTCTTTTCCCCCTTTCCTTATGGTGGTATCGAACTCCACAAAATATCTTTTCCCTGTCTTTTCTTTTCTTTTTGTATGAATCCAAGACTGTAAGAATTGGATTTTTTTTAATTCTTTAAATATATTTAGAATACAGTATTTTTACTTGGTGGAAGTGAGGAGTAACTTTCCACTACAACAATGTACAATAATGGTCATCAAGAGAGTTCACATGTTCAAATATAATTTTTCCCTTAGAATGCAAAGTAATTTAGTGATATTACCTTTCCATGTTTTTGAAGTTTGCAAGACTTTGATGCAGTGTTCCTCCAAATCATTAGCCCACGAGTGAGCATCAGGATTCCTAAAAATAACTACATACAATGACGTTTTCCTGGAGGAATTGACGACGGTGACCGGTATAAATCTTTGCATGCATTTGAAAAGGTTGTTATATGAACATTAATAAAAATTTGACAACACAAAAATTTTATGAAAAATACTTCTAATACAAATATTTTTGATAATTTTGTGTTTTTACTTCAAGGCTTTTTTCCTATGCATAAGTGGTAACATTGTAGCATCTTAAGTATTTACCTGTGTTATTACCTCTTTTTCAAAACTATTATTTTAATGTCTGGATAAAATGCTTTGGGGTAGATTAAGTAATGAAATTTTACTTGTCATTTATGTATAGTCGAGCATTGATTTTTGTCTTTTTCTAAAAATGTACATAATATTCTGAAAAAACATCATAATGCCTATACCCCTGCCCCTAAACGTAGAATTGTTGCTTCAAGACACATTACCAAAAGTGCAATTATTGAAGGAAAGACTATAAATATGTCTATATGTAATGTGTGTATATATGTAATATAGAGAGAAATAGAGATTGGTGATTTTGTTGCTATATGTTTTCAGATTACAGTAGAGATTTAACTTGAACATAATTTGTTATACATTAGACCAATAAGATATGAATACTAAAATAATACAAGACTTATTTATGAAGTATAATTGAAATGGCAATTAAAATTACTGAAACCTATTAGCTTTGTCCATAAAGTAAATCAAACATTATCTCTATCCATGAAACAGTTTGAAGAATAATTTTTTAAATATCATTTTAAAACAACTCATTAGAAGTAAGTTTCTCCTGATTATCTGGGCAACTTGAGCTGATTTTCTGCTAAATTCCATTTTGTTTTTATATTCAGATCAAGGAAATTTTCCTTTTTCTATCAATAGTTACTAAGAGAAAGAAAGAAATCAAGGTTTCATACACAAAAACTGATTTAAGTGTTTTTTAAGACAGCAAAATAAAACACTGGCTTCAATGATTATAGATTATTAAAGAAGAGAAAATATAAACCTTCCTGTGGAGATTTACAGCAGTTATTTAAATATAATCTTTAATTCAATGTCACAATCAGTTGAGGAAAACAGATAAAGGTGAGGGGAAACAGGAAAGACTGGGAAAAAAAACAGAAGAAAAAAAGACATAGGGAAAAAAAAAGAGAAAGAGGTGGGCAAGAGAAATAGAGGGAAAGCCACAGAAAAAGAGAAACAGAAATAACGAGCCACAAAGCAAGGAAAGAAGAAATGCATAAGTACTGCCAGAGACCCCGAGGGGAATGTTTGTTCAAACAAAAGCAAGCCACTTTGGTCACAGTGCGAGTGTGCTGGGACAGGGACCCCTGATTATTAGCTTTTATGATCATGTCCTTTCAAATACTGACTCAGGGGCAGAACAGTGATGAACCAACGAACATTCTAGACATCAGATCATAACTGAGTCTCCATTACTGACCTCGAATAGTTGGGAGAAGGAAGAGGAGAGTGTGGATCCTCCAAGTGTGTCCAATTCACCTTGGGTTTACTATGGAAGATCCAACCTTAAAAATTTCTCAAGAACTGTGATCAGGCCACCCAACACAGTTATCTGCACAAGTAGCCCTTGGGCCAAGCGTTGTCTAATTTCACTAACATAAGGAGAAATTATTTTTCCATCAGATTGAAATAATGGCAAAGCTCAGCATCCTTTGTTCATTTTATTTTTGATTAGTTTTCATTAAGTATGTTTTTACATTATGTTTTTCTTCTTTCCAAAGGAAACCACCAGGGAGGCCTAATTTTCACTGCGTTAAATATGGTGTGCCATTCTTGGCAGGGAACTGTAGGTGTTGCTGAAGCTACACAGCTGAAAAGGCTAAACCAGGCCTCCAAATCTTTGGCTTATTACAGTTCTATTTTAGCCTTGTCCTCTTCCTCCCACTCAAATTCTGTACCCTACCATGTGTTTGGATATGCTGCAGCCTCCAGTTCTTCACACTAAATATACTCTCAGAAGCCGGAGCGAAACTTGAAGATGAATCATTCTTCTTGGAAGCCTCAGCTTTGTGGTGGACAGCTCGTAAACTGGAATAGAGTCAGTTGGATGGGGGGAGTAGAGACAACAGTAGTTGGTTCATCCTGTTCTGCAAAGGGAGCCAAGGGGGTGGGTGGGTGGGGGGTTCAGAGTAAATTGAAGCAAATGCTCATATTACACTTTAAAGAAAAGTTGGTTAAAAAGCTAACACTCTAAAGATAATGTGCTAAAGCTTAGAATTTTCTGTTCATCACTTGTTTTTTGGGTCAGCCAATTTTTTTCTTCTTTTTTTCTTTTCTTTTCTTTTCTTTTTTTTTTTTTTATTGTTATCCTTTGACTGGTTCTCAGAGCATAATTTGTTTCCAGTCTTTTTTGTTCTACAAGTGAAAAGGTCAATGCCCTTTGACATTGCATGAGCTGTTCAGTGCACCAGGGGAAAAATCATCAGCACTGCTGGGCTTAAAACAACTTCAGGGCAACCAGAGTCAAACACAGGAAGTGTTGTTCAAACCCCCAGAGAATACTGGCTTTGTTTATTAGCCAACTTACATCTTGTTGAATTGCTAAGCGCTGCTATCTTGAATGAGCAGATATATCAGAGACTCCAAACCCAGATGAGGTATTTGTAAGCATGATATAACAACATCAGTCTCCTAAAGTGTCCCCTACAGGAATCTAAATACAGAGTGGCTATTTTCTTAAATGGGAAAAGTTCCATCTCAGGTCCCCATAGTCCAATACATGCTAAATGATTCTACAAATGAACAAACACTGCTTTGATGAGACAGTAAATTTAGTGGGAGAAATAATCAACAAGAAATGCAGAAAAAAAATGTGTATTTCTTTTATAAACAGTCTAATCAGGAAATGAATTACACATTCAATCTTGTACACACAAGACTTTTTCTTATTAATTTAGCCCAGAAAACACTGACCTGCTCAAAATAGCATCAGAAACATTTTTATTTACATTGCATATGTAAATCTCTAACTGTTCAACGAGTTATTAACTGTTACTTTACAGATATGAGATTATATTTTAATTCCATTTTACAGATTAATTGAGAAAGAAAGGTTAAGTGTTTTGCCTAAAGTAACTCAGCAAATATAAGCGAGAGACACATTTAGTTTCTTGAACCACTGATTCCTTTATATTTTAAATCAGTGAATCATTTTGCTTCTAAATATGTTGGAGGAGATTCAAGCACTATGGAAAAAATCACATTACAGAGCATTCCATTTGGAAATAGAGGAAATGGACTTTTGGGACTTTTCCCAAAATAGGTGTAATAAGATGTGTCCTCCCCTGTGGAAAGTCATGAGTTTCAAATGGAAATATGGACACAAACGATTATTTTAAAGAATATTGTAGCTTATAAGGTGCTGTACAAATTCCATTAATGATTGTGGTAGCAGTGTTATTGTTCTATTCCAAAGGGAATGACAGAAAGCCAATGAATAAAATTGCCAAACATTAATGGCTCTTAACTGAAAATCCAATGAGAATCATGGACTCTGTTCAGAAAAATTCAAATTAGAAACATACCCAATATTTTAGTTATAATTTTGAGAGATTCAAAGATCATCTGAATTATATGTGTTCACAGAACTCATATTAAGAACACTTGTAGGTTTTCCTGGGTGGCCCAGTCTGTTAAGTGTCTGGCTTCATCTCAGGTCATGATCTCGTGGTCTGTGGGTTTGAGTCCCATGTTGGGCTCTGTGGTGACAGCTCAGAGCCCAGAGCCTGCTTTAGATTCTGTGTCTCCCTGTCTCTCTTCTCCTCCCCACTGTGTTCTATCAAAAATAAATAAATATTAAAAAAATTTTTTTTTTAAAGAACACTTGCAGAGGAAGAAGAGAAATGGCAGATTATCTGGAAAGAAAGGAGACATGGGAGTCAAATAGCAAAATGGACACATCGGTGACCCTAACAATCTTGTGATATAAAGCTGTAATAAGATGGGTTAGAGTCATTGGGAGGTGAGATGCAGACACACAGATTGCTGATTGAGGAATAGTGTCAACATTTTCTTGTCCAGGAGAGAAGGAAATTCCTCATCTATTTCCATAAAAATTCTAGAAGCATTCTCATAAAGCTGTAGTGAGAAACCCAGAAATGTGTGTTTGGGGGTGAGTGTGTAGTAAGTGGATGAAGGAAGATGGCAGCCAGAGATTCTGATTGGGACAAATGTAGAAAGTCAGAGGTGGGAATGACATTCTTGCCTGGCAATTAACCCAGGTGGCACTGCCTCAGAAACTAACGGTAACTAAGAGAACCAGCCTCTGCATTCCTCTCCCACCTGTACGCTCAGCAGGAGGCCACACTGAACTAATTCTGGTTAGACTTTGGGGAATAAAAGGACCTGGCTGTCAAGATCACTCTCCACAAAACCATCCTGTGGCTGATCTCGTTCTAGTTTTGGCTCCAGCCTCTCTCTGAATGAGTTTTATGACTTGCTGCTGCTGCTGCCTGAATCTCAGATATGACTCCAGATTTGCTCAGAGGGATTCCACAAGTCTGCCTAATGCTGACTCTGATCTACCTTCTAGATTCATATATCCTCTGATATATGGTATGTCCATTTTCCCTAGTCCTGATTGGGCAGTAGATCTCCATCCCCTAATGAATTTTAATTCAGGAGAGATTCTGGTTCTTGATCTGCCTTAACATTGTCTCTCCTGATCTGAACAGTATAGGGGAGAGGGGTCAGAGATTCACAATGATATTGCTTTATATAAAATAGCTAATTTGTATAACTCCAGCAAGTATGTGTGAATCTTTCTCCTCCCATAGATACCTCCCATGTCATGGTGTCACCCCAGTAGGAGAGACCTCCCAAAACCAAACTGGTTTCTCCAGTTTGCCATACATTAGATGACTGAATTTACCTAAAGTATCTGAAAATAAAATTATCAAGAACAGATACAAACTGGGTACTTAATAGTTGGGGCATCTTTTGCAATGAAATTACATATTGGTACTCTTGCTTATTATAAAGTGGATGTGCATGCACATGCACATGTTCTTCCATTTTATGATGATAAGTCACCTTGGAATATACTGTTCATCTTAATGTTAAGTTTTTGTACTCAGATTTACTGGGTTTTTTTGTAGCCCACATAAAATTTCTAACTGTGTGTTCTATGATAAAGACTTGATTATATTCTTTTCAGTGCTCACCTCTGCAAAATTCTCAACTGGAAAAAAAAAAGATATGAATCTCAAAGGAGTTGGAGAGGTGGAATTAATAAGTAAGGCCAGACACCTGTGACTCCACTATACTTCCCCGAATGTGAGAAATGGCAATCTATTTTAGAAATCATAAATTTATTATCTGCAATTCCAAATAGAGAATTTTCTTTTAAGTGTGAGCTACAAGAACCTCAGTAAAATCTCTTGGTGATCTATACAGTAGTCCCTCCTTATCTGTGGTTTTGCTTTCCATGGTTTCAGCTACCCACAGTCAACCATGGTGTAGAAGCAGATGATCCTCCTTCTGACTATCCTCACAAGGTCATTAGTAGCCTACACTAGGCCAAAATGCCTACATCATTCACCTCACCCCATCTCATTATGTGGGTATTTTATCATCTCACATCATAAGAAAGGTGAGTATAGTACAATAAGATAGTTTGTGAGAAAGACCACATAGTATATTATTATAATTATTCTGTTTTCTTATTACTGTCATTAATCTCTTACCGTGCTTAATTTATAAATTAAACTTTATCTTAAGTATTATAGGGAAAAACATATGGGGTTTGATACTATCCATGGTTTTAGGCTTCTACTAGGTATCTTGGAATGTATGCCCTGCAGATAAGGGGGACCACAGTTTTACATGATATTATTTAGAACTATACAAAGAATCTAGATTTTTGGCAAATGTTATTTTATGAATCTGGAAAAACAAAAGATCATTTGACCTTACTATATTTTATGGAAATCAAAAAGATTAAACAACTTTCTGACCTCTGGTTGATAATCTACAGGACTATTTCATTTGATACTTGACATATGCCCTCTGATTCTATTTCATTGTTTTGCTATATCATCTATGGCTTCAAAATAAAATTTATAATGCAGTGATAATAAAGCACTTAATTTTCTTATAATATCTGGTATTTGAATGTCTTTAGATAAGCATCTTTGAATGAAGCAAGTCTTGATTTTTTATTAACAAATATTGGAGGGAATATTAGCTGGCAACTTGAAAACTACTTTCTGGTGGTACCGGCTGGCTCAGTTCAAAGAATATGCAACTCTTGATCTCAGGGTCATGAGTTCAAGCCCCACAATGGGCATAGAGATTACTTAAAATAAACTAATTTATTTTTTAATTAAAAAGGGGCACCTGGGTGACTCAGTAGGTTGAGCATCCAACTCTTGATTTTGGTTGAGGTCATGTTCTCAGGTTCATGGGATCGAGCCCCATGTGAGACTCCATGCTGAGCATGGAACCTGCTTATGATTCTCTCTCTCTGTGTGTCTCTCTCTGTCTTTCTCTCTCCACCCTCCATCCTTCTCTGCAGCTTGTGCACTGTGTCTAAAAAAATTCATTTTAAAGTACTTTCTGGAAATATTAGTACATATTTTGCTAAACTTCAGCACTAAAAAAAATCCAAGTTCACTCTAAACCACATTGCTTGAGAGTATAATTATAAATTTATATGGTTACAATATTTATATGGGATCAGAGTAGAATAATATGTTTTTTAGGAAGGATACTGATTGGTATTTATTGATTCTAGAAAGCAAGTAACAAATTAATATCATGATGTTGATATTAATTTACACTTCTATTGTCAAACTTGAAAACAAGAAGATAGCTGTTGTGACAACAATCTTATTTGTCACTATTCATTTGGAGCAATCTAAGAAAAGCTGTTCTAAAAATTTCCACTATGTAACCCATAGTGTAAGACAAGGAATGGGGACATTCGTTATCTAACAGCTACGATATAAGATCTGACCACATACTATTTACTCAGTTATTTGTTCATCTACCAGTCATCTCAGTTATTTGTTCATCTAAGTCATTCAGTGTCTTAACCCACAAGACACGGTGAAAAACTCTGGAAATATGGAGATGAGTAACACATGGCCCCTTCACTCAAAGAAATTGTGATTATCAGGAGAGGAAGACATTAAAAATTATTATAGGTTGAGTAATAATCCTTAATAATAAGTGCTCTTTGGGGCGCCTGGGTGGCGCAGTCGGTTAAGCGACCGACTTCAGCCAGGTCACGATCTCACGGTCCGTGAGTTTGAGCCCCGCATCGGGCTCTGGGCTGATGGCTCAGAGCCTGGAGCCTGTTTCCAATTCTGTGTCTCCCTCTCTCTCTGCCCCTCCCCTGTTCATGCTCTGTCTCTCTCTGTCCCAAAAATAAATAAACGTTGAAAAAAAAAATTAAAAAAAATAAAAATAAAAAAATAATAAGTGCTCTTTTAGGAAGGATATTTATTGGTCAGTTCTACCTATGGAAAGGAAAAAGAGAAATTCTTGAAAAAGGAAATCATGGAACACAACCTTGAAGGTAATGTAAGTCTTTGTATGAGATAATAGTTTTTATTTTTAAGCCATTTTTAGTTGGATATTCTGTTACTGGAAGCCCAAAAAAATTTTAAGCAGTTATATTATGAAATTGCTTTTTCTGTAGGTCAAAACCCACTCAATACCAGAAATTTCATGTACTTCAACCTTGGAGCTAACATGAAGAGATCAGAGTTTTAAGCAAGGGATTAACATGGTCATAATTTGTACCTCAGAATGATCACACTGACAGCACAATATAGGATAGGTTTATGGGGATCCATAACAGTAAGCAAGGGGATCAGTTCAAAGACTATTCCAATAGCTGAACTGAGAGTTAATCGGATACTAAATTAAGGCAAGAGCAGCAAGGATCGCAGGTGTAGGAGTAAAGATGGGAGAGATGATAGAGAAGTAGAATTGAAAACTTTAGTAACTTAATGGAATTAGAAAGTGAGAGATAAAAGGATACTTCTAGAAAGATTTTCTGGCTCAACTAATTCTACTGTTCAGTGTAATTGATTCTAACTCTATATTCTCACTTCTGTATCTTGATTCAAAATGCTCATTGGTCCTGACACTTTGGCCCTTCCACCTTAACAAAAAGCCCTCCATTTGCTCTTAGCCTTCTGAATGCACTAGCATCTTGTGACTTGTTCTTTGGAATAATCTACTGTCTACACATTTTGATGCTCAAAAGGACACAACTTTGTCCTGTTTTTATTTGGAGGCAGGAGATAGACACAATGGCAGGCCTCCCACACTGGAAGCATGAGCTCTTTACAAACAGGTACAGGACCCTGGATTCTATTTCTTGATTGAATTCATGACACCCGACATATGTATGCACAAAGAAAACAAAATTGACTTCAATTATGGCAGATCAGATGCTTCCTTATGACAAAGTGTAAGGAAATTTAAAGAAACGTTGGTTAATTAGAAGAGGTAACAGCTGTAACATCCCAGCCTTAGCTGCCCAATCCTGTCTGATCCCAAGTCATAGAATCATGTTCTTGCCTCATGGGGTATCAGACATCCGCCTCACTTCTACAATCCTTGTGCCTAGTCTATTTGGAAGATAAATAAGGAAATTTAAAGGATCTGACATGCCCTGTAATTCTAAGAGCTTTATTATTTGTGTTAATAAATCTAAGAGTGGGAAAGCCTGTTAGGTAATTGAAATTTTAATATTCTCACAAGTAACACATTTGTTTGCTTTCAAAAAAAAACTCTAGACAATGAAAACAACATCAAAATTCATCTGACTTTGAATATGATTTTTATATAGTTATTCAGAATTGACCATATGTACTTTATTGATGTATGATTTTCTTCTCACATTCATTATATTAAAAAATATTTTAGAAAAAAAAGTATATATATTATTCAACACTATTTAATGGATATTCTATTTTTTGTTGCAGATGGTTTGCCACAATTATACAAGATGTAACAGTTAGATACTTTAAATTTTTTTAGGAAAATAATGTAGATTTTTCTCTACACTTTAAAAAAAACAAATCTGTGATCTTAAAGATCTTTCTATAGTTCTCCTTATGTCTATTCACATCATTTTGTCATTTTGGTATAGTCAATCTATATTTCATATGAAACTGCAAAAATTGAAAGATGAAAATGATCTATTCAAATTATCTGCTATTATACAAACAGGTTAATAACAGTAATTAAAAGAATAATTATGCAACTACATGCCACTCAAAGGAGTCATTTAAATTATGCAAATCAAGCATAAGGTCATGTAATGCTAAGAGAAAAGAGCTAAAATATGCAAAATAGTGTACTCTCCGTTGGTGGTTTCAGCATTAAAAATATTCATATCACAAGCTTGTAGTGTGCATCTCATTTTTGAACCTTTGTACCATAAAATCAAATTAATTTTTCTTACCTTATTAGGTGCTCTGAAATTTGAGTAGTATAATATCTTATAGATGGACTATTTGATCCAAGGGAAGAATGTTTATTTTTTATTCGACTTTATTTTTAAAACATTGATTATTTTTTTACCCATAGAAACTTACTGCATTGTAAAAAAAAAATTTAGAAAACACACAAAAGTATAAAATATACAATTAAAAACACCTATAATGTTACCATTTTGAAATTATCATGATCTCATTATTGGTAAGATTCCTTTCCTTCTTTTTTAAATGGATCTCTTTTTTTTTATCGTAACAGGTACCAGACTGTGTATTTATCTGTGTCATGTTTCTTTTTGTATTTTATTTACATTTCCCCGATGATTCTTGAAATCTGAGTTTTTCATGGTGGTATGAAATTTTTTACATGTGTATATAATATTTAACTATTTAATTATTTTTATATTCTTTTCATTGCCCACTTTTCTCTTATAAACCATGCTATAAGAAACATACATTAAATCATATAAGAATTATTATTTTATCTGAATAGTGTGATAAAGTAGATTAGGATGTTGTAGTTATAGCTATGGATAGAATCAGATTTAGATGTAGGATTAGGATCAGGGAGGTAACAGATGTGAATTTTTAAATTTCTTACTGCATATTAACAAATATCTTCACAGAATATTTGTACCAGGTTGCACACCTATCAGCAATCCAGATCTCTGTAAAATTTCCAGTAATAATGAAGATAATCTCACATTATTAGTGTTTGATTATAAGTGAAGTTGAATTTTTTTCCATGTTTCTAGGCCCTTTATTTTTCTTTCTCTATTACATGGCTGTATATGATCTTTATTCATTTTTCCACTGGGTGGTTAATTTTAATATTTTAAATGTTTATTTATTTTTGAGAGAGAAAGAGACAGATTGTGAGCAGGGGAGGGGCAGAGAGAGAGACACACAGAATGTGAAGCAACTCCAGGCTCTGAGCTGTCAACACAGAACCCAACGAGGGGCTGGAACTCACGAACTGGAAGATCATGACAGGAGCCTAAGTCGGACACTTAACTGACCCAGCCAACCAGGCGCCCCTGGGTGGTTATTTTTAAATCATCTGCAATAACTCTACTCTTTTCATATTTGTTGTAAATATTTTCAAGTTCATTATTTGCATTTTATTTATATTGTGACATGCCTAAGCATTATGTTTTTATGTGGTCAAATCACTAAATATTTACCTTTATGGTTTTTTCCATTGCTTTTATGCTTAAAAATTCTCTTGCCATTTTAAGAATTTTTCTTCTAGATCCAAATGAAAATCACGTTAGTAAATGATACAATGAGTTTTCCCCAAAGAGTCAATTCTAACAGTTGTTGAATTAAATCTTTCTTTTTTTAAAAAAAAAAATTTTTTTTCAACGTTTATTTATTTTTGGGACAGAGAGAGACAGAGCATGAACGGGGGAGGGGCAGAGAGAGAGGGAGACACAGAATCAGAAACAGGCTCCAGGCTCTGAGCCATCAGCCCAGAGCCCGACGCGGGGCTCCAACTCCCGGACCGCGAGATCGTGACCTGGCTGAAGTCGGACGCTTAACCGACTGCGCCACCCAGGCGCCCCGAATTAAATCTTTCTTATTTGTTTCATTTTATAAATTGGTTTACATATTAGCATTTGTTTTAAAGATTTATCTAACGTATTCCACTAAGCTGTCTGTTGATTCTTATATACATATTTCACTCTTTTGATGATTTTTATTCTGTGCTATGTTTTCATATTTGGCAAGGTAAGGAACCTCCCACCACTTTTATTTGTCAGGTGTCATGCATTAATCTCTAAGAATGAATTTATCTGAAGAATTTCAGAACTTATTCTAAAAAGATAAGCATTTATTCTTTTAAAAGCACCTCTTATTATTTTTGAGCACTTCAAAAAATCATATATGTGCACCTTATACAGAGGAAAGGAAAAAAAAATATGATAAAGTACCTCCTGTATTTTTCCAAGGACTTGCTAAACACATTTATAAACAGTATAGTTCACTTAACCCCCAAGCACTCCATGAAGTTAGGATTAATTATCCTATTTTACACATAAAAAATCTAAGACTTTAGCAAAATTTACGACTTACCCAGGGTTCCAGTAAAAATGCTGCTAAAATTACACCAAGCTAATACTCCTTTCATAATGTCACATCTATCTTATCCCATACTTTAAAAAATGAAACCCTTGAGTTCAAAGACTATCATTTTACCTAAAATGTATATAGCAAATGTTCTGTTATATGTAATTAGTGTGCATTTTTACTTTTTTATGTATTAGCCTAATGATATATTTTCAAATAAAATATGCCAGGAAAAAAAAAAGACATGGAGTCTCTAAAGGCAATCACACAAACCCATGGTTTACTCTCAGGCCACAGTGGAGCTTCAGTTAAGTCACTTGACTTGAATTTGCTTGTGGGTAAATTCTTTGTCTTCTCAAAGTCAATAGTAACTAAAGACTACATATTTTTTTCACTATTTGAGTATGTACATGGAACACACTGGAACAAAGTTATGTTTTGGTATTCAAGAATTAAACGTGCAAAACATTTCAGTCTAATGGGAAGATCCCATGCTTTCAATTTCTTCCAAATCGAATCCATAGCTATTCCGTAAGTCCACTTTCAATCTAATCTTTCATGCAATCCCATTCCTACATCTTACACTTTCAGCTAAAATAAATTATTTTATGGTTCTCATATATCAAGATTAATCAGGACTCTTTGCTTGCAAGTGACAGGAAATTAAGAAAGCTTAGGCAAGAAAAGAAATGGGTTGGCTCATATAACTGAGAAGTATAGCAATTATCTGGACCTACACTCAACTTAATTTCCAGACATTAATATATATATATATATGTGTGTGTGTGTGTGTGTGTGTGTGTGTGTGTACAGTGACAAATCACTCTGTCTACATATCTTTCTATAAATCTCTATGTTGGTTTATCTGGAAAACATGAGAAAATAAGGGTGTGAGATTTTATTCTGCTTATAAGCTAACAAGTTAACCTGCCTTGGTTACCTGATACTGACAGAAGACAAGATTCCTGAACCAAAGACAAGGGTCTTGACTACTCATGGCCCAGACATCAGCATAAACATCAGTATATTTCTGTGAATCCGCCTTGCCCCCAAAGACCACAGGGCTGACACAGACAAGCTCAAGGAGATGCCGCCACCTGCATGATACTTAAACCTTGAGTTTAAGGAATTTGAATCTTTTATAATGGGCAGTAAACATTCTTCTTTTCCTTTGCTCAGGATCTCTATCCCTCTCTTGGCACCGCTGTTTACTAAGCAAACATATTTGAAAATATAGTCTCGAATGAAGAGCAAACAGTATTTCGTCCACAGAATGTACAGAAACCTGAGAGACACATGGAGAATTATTTCCCAACAGAAGGCTTTCCCCATTAGGTAGCAGAGACTACCTGAGTAAGCTTAACAGAAAGAAAAACTGTGCTTTATTTCAAAAGTCTTAGATAACGTGCTATCCCTGGACCACAGTAACTCTATGTGACCAAGCCTGAGCTCTGAGGTCCTCTGTGGTTCTCCCTCAAAACACATAAATAAATATTAGGGTAGTGTCAACAGAGGAAAGGCTATTGATGTGAAGCACGCAAAATGCAGACAAGTTCTATATCGTATACCCTTTTCCCTGTCTGTATCTTTGTTCTCAGTTTTCCCTTTGTTTCTGCATACTCCCTTCCTCCTTTATTTCTATGTGCCCCTATCTAAGACATCCTACAAAGCCACACATAGGTGCACATTCTACCACATTCCAGACTACAACATTCCCTTGTAAGCTACAGAATTTTCTAGATTCATTCACCATTTTTTCTTCCTCAACTGTGGCACTTTTTACTTCCTACTTTGCATTACAGTAAACTGTTTGTATGCCTTAAGCTTCCCATACAGACAAGGATCTCCTTCTGAGCAAAGTCATGTCTTTACCCATCTGTTCCGCCTATGGGTCAAAACATACTGCAGGTGCTTAATATATAAATACAGCATAAAGGGAAGAATATTAGACTGAATTTAAATAATTTGTATCTTTGAACTAACAATGATCAAACAATTAGCAGTCCAAGAAACCACAGACTCTGCTTCTCTTCCTATGTTTACCACACTGGTTGGCTACCGTGAGCAAATCTATTAACCTCTCTAAGGCACAAATTCTCTCATTTGTACAAAGGTGAAAATATATACTCTTCCTCATAGTGTTACTGAGATAATCACATTAGGAAATGCACATGAAATGACTTTAGAAATGTAAAGCACTCTTGGGGCACATGGGTGGCTCAGTTGGTTAAGTGTCCACCTTCAGCTCAGGTCATGATCTCACAGTTCATGGGTTCGAGCCCCACATCGGGCTCTGCACTGACAGCTCAGAGCTTGGAGCCTGCTTGGATTCTGTGTCTCCATCTCTCTCTGCCCCTTCCCCCTTCACACTCTGTCTCTTTCTCTATCAAAAATAAACATTAAAAAAAAATTTTTTAAGAAATGTAAACCACTCTAATAATTAATGAATTCCATTTTCAAATAACAACTTAACCATTTCTGTTATATGAATTCGATGTGTTTAATATTCACAGACTAGTTATCATACAAAAGTAAATAGATGTAATTTGAAAGATGCTTACAAAAATTCTGTCAGGACAAAAGTATATATTCCTTGGTAATTCTAATTCCACCATCACCTTTTAATTTCTCTGACTTAATTTTTAAAATGCTTATCTCCAGAAGTCCTCATAAAGTATAAAGTTATCAATAGGGTTATTATCTTAGGGCATTATCTGTTGATACAACCTTATATTATTTTTACTGGCTTAGAGGCAAAGAGATATATACAGGTAAATTTTGAAGGAAGAGAGACAAATCAGAAAGAAAGTAAAACCTTGGCATGAGTTTGCCTAGAAGATAACAGGAAAAGGAACATATTGCCAAGAAGGGGAACGCATGTAAGAACTATTGGAGATGTTGCCTAAACCTAAAATTCCTAATTCATAGCGTTGTTTTGGACTGGCCTTGTCAAACAGGTCAATTTTCTGTACATCTGTATATTTTTTTAATTCACAATATTTTGTTTCAAATTTGAACAGGAAAACAAAGTGGAGCCAAATAATTCATTTGTTCACATAATGTTCTCCCTTTACAGGAGGAATTCCATGACTTTTTGAGTTTTCTTTCTCCTATACTGTCAGTTGGTTGGAAAGGCATATTTTTTCCTAAAATTTTTCCTAGGATTTTTTCCTAGAAGTTTTGGTTGAAATTTTGAATTGAATCTGCAAATACTCAAGTGTTGAAAATTACTTCTACCAAAGCTGTGTGGTTCTTCCATCTGTCAGAGAAATTAGTGTATTTCCATAAACTGCCTTCCTGATTAATAATGAGCAAATGCCCAAGGAGTAAAATCATGACAACATGATACAGAAATGTTTTCAGTTCCTTAAAAAATGCCAGAAGAACACAGTTACAAAAAGAAAAAGACGTGGACTCTAATACAGAAACCCCAAAGCAACTACATTTTTCCCAAAGAGTTGGGAACTGCATGGAAACAGTTCCAAACTATTTTCTCAGAAAGAAGCAGAAATGAAAATGTGAGACAGGAGTACTTCTAAGGTCCACAATGAATTCCAGGCATTCAATAGAGCACCATGATTTCCAGCATCAAAAGCTATAGCAGGGATCAAGAAAAATTAAAATTCTTTGTCAGAAAGAATCCACCTGCCCCCCTGCTCCCTTATTCCAGTGATCTCCTAGGCCGATGTAAGGGTCTGTGTTGTGACTGAAATGCTTTTAACGAATGCATTATCAGGAAGATGAATGAGACAATGCTTACTACACTGTAGCCTGTAGATTTGAGACCCCTTGCCACAGCCAGCAGATTTCAGATTTCAGACAACATTACAGGAACATATCAAAAGAATCAAAATTAAAAAGTTAAGTGCCTTCCTTGCATTCAACAGATGAGGCACACCTCTGCAGTAATTGTGCTGCAACTTTCAGCTCCCTTCCCTGCTTGCCAAGATCAGAGGCAAAACCTAGATGGACTCTTTAAAGGTTTAATTTTCTTTTTCTTTTCAAAATTCTCATATAAATATTCCTTAATAAAATGCTGTGGTGTGAAATAAAAGCACCCTGAGTGCTTTTCAAAAGCTCTCAAATGTTGTTCATATCTGTGCAAAGTTTTAGATATCTTTATAGTAATCCTTCAAGGAAAAGTACTTAACGCCACGTGTACGTGGATGAAATGTAAGGGTCTAGGTTATTCATTAAAAATTATTATGCTTAGATTTAAAAGTTGAGCACCTCCTATATGTTGAGGCTTCTGGAAGCAGCAGTTTTGAGCGTTCTATTAGCTCCTTCAGATCCCTGCAAACCAGAGAAAGTGCATACCTCTCACATTATTATACTATGTGACTCTTGCTAGTTCTTATTATTCAGATGCGAGGAAGTATCTGCATTTAAAATGATATATTTTTATTTTATTTTTTATTTTTATTTTATTTTTTATTTTAGAGATACAAAGCATGCACACAAGCAGAGGAGTGGGGCAGAGGAGGAGAGAGAGAGAAAAGGAGAGGGAGAGGGAGAGGGAGAGGGAGAGGGAGAGGGAGAGGGAGAGGGAGAGAGAGAGAGAGAGAGAGAGAGGGAGAGAGAGAGAGAGAGAGAGAATGAATCTTAAGCAGGATCCATGCTCAGTTCAAAGCCCAACATGGAGCTGGATCCCATGACCTCGGGATCATGACTTGCGCTGAAATCAAGAGTCAGATGCTCAACCGAATGAGCCACACAGGTGCCCCAAAATTAGGTTTTAAACATACATTTAAATAGACCTATGTGTACACATACATAAATTCTAAACAATGTTGTTTTAATGGATACACGAGAAATAATCAAAATAACAAGCACAAACAAAAAAAGTCCAGCCTAGGTAAAATGCATCCCAATCTAATTTTCTGCAGAGGAAAATTTCCTAGCATCAGAAGTAAAGCTTTTATGATACATTCTATTCTTGGGAATTTGTGCCAAGAAGACAACCTTATCCAGAGTCTGAATCGTAACATCTCTTATATTAAATTAGGATAAAAATTCAATAGTTCACCTGAAGACAATACTGGCTTTTAATCAATGGCAAAAATCATTAAAATGTTCAGCAGAAGAAAAGCTTAGGTAAATGCAAAAAAAATTTTAAATACTAAAAATTCTATTTCCAAGGACTCACAATAAAAGACACAATGAAAGGTTTAGATAGAGAATAACACTCCCGAGTACACAAATGAGAATCAATAGACACTCTAGGTAAGGAACAACAACACAGAAGTAGGAACTATTCAAGAGATGTGTTCAGTTTTCTTAATTAAATAAGAATAATACATACACCTATTGATATTTCTCCCACAAATCTCAGGATTGCTACTTTCTATATTAAATTCATAAACAGGATTCAAATTTACAAATTCCAAATACACTTATCATATTAACAATTAGTGGTATTTTCAAGAAAATAAGAGTAATTTTATTTTTTTTTTTTTTATGAAATTTATTGACAAATTGGTTTCCATACAACACCCAGTGCTCATCCCAAAAGGTGCCCTCCTCAATACCCATCACCCACCCTCCCCTCCCTCCCACCCTCCATCAACCCTCAGTTCTCGGTTTTTAACAGTCTCTTATGCTTTGGCTGTCTCCCACTCTAACCTCTTTTTTTTTTTTTTTTTTCCCTTCCCCTCACCCATGGGTTCCTGGTAAGTTTCTCAGGATCCACATAAGAGTGAAACCATATGGTATCTGTCTTTCTCTGTATGGCTTATTTCACTTAGCATCACACTCTCCAGTTCCATCCACGTTGCTACAAAAGGCCATATTTCATTTTTTCTCATTGCCACGTAATATTCCATTGTGTATATAAACCACAATTTCTTTATCCATTCATCAGTTGATGGACATTTAGGCTCTTTCCATAATTTGGCTATTGTTGAGAGTGCTGCTATGAACATTGGGGTACAAGTGGCCCTATGCATCAGTACTCCTGTATCCCTTGGATAAATTCCTAGCAGTGCTATTGCTGGGTCATAGGGTAGGTCTATTTTTAATTTTCTGAGGAACCTCCACACTGCTTTCCAGAGTGGCTGCACCAATTTGCATTCCCACCAACAGTGCAAGAGGGTTCCCGTTTCTCCACATCCTCTCCAGCATCTATAGTCTCCTGATTTGTTCATTTTGGCCACAATAAGAGTAATTTTAAACTGAGTGCTTAAAGACATAATTCTCTTATTCCTCAGAATCGGAAAATAAAAAGAACTTTGTAGATAAATGATCAAGCAATAATATATGTTGCAACTTTACAATACTGCGAATTATATATATATATATATATATATATATATATATATATTCATTCTCGTTCTACAATTAAATTAGGTTCAAACAAGTTCCTGCTATGTCAATTTTATATCTGGAAAATATGAAGCAGAGAGCCATACAATGTCTTTCCTGCCCCCAGATAAAAGATAAAAGAGGTGATCTTTCTTTCCAAGAACATTGTATTCACTCAGCTACATGTAGTGTTTATTGCACCTATAGATTAGCAGGAAGTGGAGGGGTAAAAATAGATGAAACAAATTAAATGAAAAGAACTATAATAGACCAAAAGGGTATGATTTCAAGCACCTGAATTATGTATACAGATGCAAATAGGTTTAATTTTACTAAAAATCACGTGAAAAACTAAGGAAAAAAACTGAGGACAAAAGACTTTTAACCACTGGTATTAAATATGGCAGATAATGGTAGAATCTATCAGAGAAGAAATAAGAAACCAGAACACAAACAACTTTCTAATTAAGCCATAAAGTACAAACTTATACAAAGTTAGGAATGAAAGAAATTGTATTTTCTAGATGGTAAGTTTTTGGGGGTTAAAGGTTAGGCCAACTGTTTGTGACCTTAACACAAGTCTTGTGTAATGGAAGTAGGAGAATCTTTTATTATAGCATACTACGATGGACAGAATTTTAAAACCTATCATCCTAACAAATCCTAATGAAGCTAAATACAAGAAAAAGCAAATCACATACCACAGCATGAAGTTAAAGAAAGAAGTCTAAGATGATTATTTATGTTCCCATGATAATAGAATGATGAAAAGCTTGTTCTTAGGGTTAGTCCTTGTTAAAAATACAGATATGAAGGGAGAATAGCTAGTTCCTCCCATTCTCCCCACATCAAAACAATGCTGGTATACTTTAGACACTAAAAGTTATATAATGCTAATAGCTTGAATCATTACCTTTCCCAGAGGTATTTACATCTCAAGATGTATCAAAGTGTTATGCAAATGAACTATCACTATTTAGTGGGTAGGAAAAGATTTGGGGCAAGGATAATGGGCTTCCCAAGGATCCCAGAATTCATTCAGGAAGACACTTGGTCTCAAACTTGCCCAGTATGGAAAGTGAATTTAAACTTCTAGTGGCCTCCGACTGTAACCCAAAGTGACCTATCATCCAGTTAATATTTTCTGAATATCTCAACACTTTAGCATAAAATATCATATGAATTTTGGACCTTACCTTACTGGCTACATATTTGTTTTAAAATAAAAATGATGAGTTCCCCGATCTGGAGTAAAATTGACACTCAAGAATGATTCAAAAAAAACACAAAGTCATGTTTGTAATTTTGAGTAGCCCCTATCCAATCCATTCTATCCTGGCATGCTGACATATGTAATATTTGTCTCAGAATAAGAAGAATGAATATGCTTTTTTTTTACTAACCTGATAAGATATACAGAAACATATTATCTATATGAATCAGTCAGCACCATAACAGAAGGAACAGGCATGATACCTAGAAACCACTTTTTATGGTTTGTTTAAATGAACTGTAGCCATGTGTACTGGGTATGTTTTACCTGAATCAAGATAGACCCTTGGAAAATATACTGGTCTGTTCTGTTCTAAGATGAGCCAATAATTGTGAACAAATATGACCACCAATAGTCTCTCCAAAGCAACAGAACTGACCAAAATAAAAAGTCACTTGAGATAATTCAGCCTCAAAAAATCCAAACAATATATTTGTGTGGTGGATGAGCTCAATTATCATTGCCCAAACTTCTAACATCTCTATGGAAATACAAATTAAGAGTTTTAGAGGCAAAAAAAAAAAAAAAAAAAAGGCGGGGGGGTGGAGAATGTATAAGGCCATAGAATTGGATTTTGCCAGAAAAAAACAAAAGACAGTCATGTCAGTTAATATTTTTTCTTTGGAATTTCACTGAGTTTTATTTTTAAGGCACATATGATAGAAAAAACAAGAAAAGTACCCAAATAGCAGATTACCCTGCAAAAAGATCAAAGCCTGAGCACTAGCTTCTCAATAATAAAATTCCACGCTCATCCTGTAAGATCACATTGAAATGTTTACCTATAGAAAAGCCAACTTCTTACAAGGAGAAAAACAAAGGAAATTCTAAATTATAACAGGAGTTGGTATGATACAAAGCAGTCATGATCACATCCATTGGAGTATTGATGCAAAATGAACAAACCTTTGTTTTTTAAATTTGAAAGAGAAAGGAAAAGGGTTTTATGCCAGCCAAAGTTAGGAAAGCTGCCCAGGATACACAATTTTCACAAAGAAGAGAGTACCTCAGGGAAGGAATATTTGCTGCAGGGTCGTAGATGTTTTTTACATAAAGAGTTACAAATCATCATGACAAAGGACATTCCATAAAGTTACAGACTTTATCTTATTGTTGTTAGTATGTGCAATCTATATGACTTTTTAGTCTTACGGCAACCAGCGAGGTTTTTTTTTCTTCTTATCTTTATGTTCAGAATGCTTTTTATTTCTCTTTTCGCTTTTGTTTTTTGTTTGTTTTTTTTTAATGAAGAAAATGTACAGTGTATGCTCAAGGCAGACATAGAGCCCATGCTTTGAGGTTTTGCTGAGTCATTCTGACCTTGGTAAATGTTCAAGTATGGCTTCCCAGAGAGCTCAGGAGCAGAGCCCACAAATATTAAAAGTTGAACATTTCCTTTACGAGGAGCTGATATAAAATAAATGTTCAGATGCTAATGCACTTGCACTGTAACATCAGCATATCCAAGGTATTTGAAAAGCATCAAGCCAGTGGTGATTTTAGTTCCTCTTGTCTTTTTTCACTCTTGGATAAGATAATATTAAAATTACATTTTCTGACATACCCAAAAAAGGGCTAGTATCCAAAATATATAAAGAACTTATACAATTCAATAGCCAAAAATCAAATAATCCAATTTAAAAAATAGGCAAAAGACACAGACATTGCTCCAAAGACATACAGGTGGCCAACAGACAATAAAAAGATTCTCAACATCAGTCATCAGGGAAATGCAAATAAGAACCACAATGAGATGTCACCTCACACCTGTCAGAATGGCTAAAATCAAACACACAAGAAAAAATAGGTATTGGTGAGGATATGGAGAAAAAGGAACCTTCGTGTACTGTTGGTAGGAATGCAAACTGGTGTGGCCACTCTGGAAAACAGTGTGGAGTTTCCTCAAAAGTTAAAAATACACTACCTTATGGTCCAGCAATCACATTATTGGTATTTACCCAAAGAATACAAAAACACTAATTCAAAGGGATACATGCACCTCTATATGTCTATAATAGCATTATTTACAATAGCCAAAATATGGAAGCAGCCCAAGTGTCCCTTAACTGATGAATGGATAAAGAAGATGTGGAATATTATTTAGCCATAAAAAGAATGAAATCTTGCCACTTGCAATGACATGGATCGGGCTAGAGTATAATATGAAGCTAAATAAGTCAGACAGAGGAAGACAAATACCATATGATTTCACTCATATGTGGAATTTAAGAAACAAAACAAACAAGCAAAGGAAAAAAAATGAAAGAGACAGAGTCAATGCAAGAAATAAACTTTTAATTACAGAGAATAATCTGATGGTTACCAGAGGGGAAGGAGTTGGGAGGATAGGTTAAAACAGGTGATGGAAATCAAGGAATGCACTTGCAATGAGCACCAAGGGATGTGTGGAACTTCTGAGTTATTATATCATACACCTGAAACTAATATAACACTGTGTATGTTACATTTCCAAGAGAAAGCAAAAACTAAGAAAGTAAAAACTAAAAATAAGTGCCACTACCTGTCAAAAACAATCATATACCTCCATTATTATAAACTTGTCCTATAACAACACTATCACCATTCTTATGATGAGCTTTAGAGAGGTCAAATAATTCACCTAGCTTGATCAGCAAGCAAGTGGCTGAGTCAGAAGTTGAAATGAACTTAAAACATGAAAGATTTTAATTCCACTTCACAAGCCATTGCCCATCTCTTACTCAATGCTGCCTCTCAAAAAAAGGAAACTTATGAATTCCTCCACTGGGGAGAAGCTGTTGTTTTCTATCCAAAGAGTGGGAAATTTATCTGAAATTTATCTTCAGTCCCAACTAATTTGTGGCTCAGTCACAAGAACAGCAGACAGATTATGGCAGGTCATTGGTGTTCTCTAAAGCAATTGCTAAGGGTTAGCATTCATTAAAATTACATACAGTGTCTGTTTAACATACATACCCTTAGACCCCAACTCAGATCTACGATAAGCAATTTCTTGTAGTGGGTACAGGCAGGTGCATTTTTATCAAAAGCTTCAGTAAAGCTTTACACATTATAAAAACCCTTGCCCTAACCAGAAGAAATAGCCCAATCCCAAATCAATCCCAACTGGTTAATCCTAAATGGGAAGCTGACAATATTCTGAGATAGGCTCAGAGCCAGACCCCAATCACATCAAGTAGTTAAACTCTGTTTAAAAAAAGTATGTTCCAGGGGTGTGTGGGTGGCTCAGTTGGTTAAGCATCTGACTTGATTTCGGCTCAGGTCATGAGATCAAGTCCAGTGTCAGGCTCCATGTTGACAGCATAGAACCTGCTTGTGATTCTCTCTCTCCCTCTTTCTGCCCCTCACCTGCTCACTCTTCTCTCTCTCTCAAAATAAATAAATAAACTGAAGAAGAAGAAGAAGAAGAAGAAGAAGAAGAAGAAGAAGAAGAAGAAGCAGCAGCAGCATGTTCTAGGAGTTAACTGTCCTCTGGAAAAAAAGAATCAGCAATAATATGGCTTTCCAGTTCCCTTCAGACTGAAACTAATTCAAAAATGTTTAATCACAGAATTAAAACATCAAGTCATAAAAGGCTTTGTAAAATCATCAGGTAAACCTATTGGTACAGTCCTACACTTAATGAACTATGAATATACAAACAAAATAACACATAACTAACCAGATGAACAAAGAGTAATTCTTTCCAAACTACAAAACAATTTTTTCAAAAGGTGTGGGGGGCCTGGGTGGCTCTGTCGGTTAAAATCCAACTCCTGGTTTTGGCTCAGGTCATGATCTCATGGGTCATGGGATTGACACTTCTTGGGATTCTCTCTCCCTCTCTCTCTGCCCCTCCCCCGCTTGTTCGTTCTCTCTCCCTCCCTCCCTCTCCCTTTCTCCCTCCCTCTCTCTCTTTCTCTCTTCCTCTCAAACTAAACTTTTTAAAAGTGTGAGTTCCTTGGGATATTCTAATCAAATAAAATCAGAAGCTTTTGTGATGTCAGATAATTTCTCAAGTATATTATAATGAGAATATAAAAATTTAAAATACATTCTGAGCAATATAGAATCTCATTTTTTTATGATATCAGTATAGAAATGTCAGGACAAAAACTTAAGAACTCTGCTACAAGCCAAAGAAGGCACATCCACAAACCATCCTCTACCAGAAGAACTCCATGAGAGATGGGCAGCTTCAAAAAAAGATCTTAACATGGCCCCCAGCGTTTCTGCCTTGAAAACCACATTCTGCCACACACACGCCCACTAGGATCCTGTTAACCTAACGGAATGGTGATGGGTAATACAAACTATGAAGAAAGAGAGAGGGATCTGGGTCTTTCTCTTTTCTCTTCTACTCTGCCAGGTACAAACTCTGCTTCTTTGAACAGATCACTCAATTTGGCAAGACCTTGGTAATAATAGGAAACATACATGGAACTATTTACAGAGTATGAAGTAACGTGTTTGATTTCTTTAACCCTAAATGATCGGACTAGAAAGACTATGTTAATCATATAAACACCTTTGAGAAAACATACATAAAAAAAGCAGAAGGGAAAGTGATGTTTTTTTAAATAAAAAGACCTTTAAAGATATATGTAAAAAATAAAGATTGAGTAATACTATAAGTACAGTGTTTAATCAACGAACATCCAAAACACATTGCTAAGTATGCAATATTATAAGTAACATACATTCCTTTAATTTTTTACAAATTATCAAATATAATACTATCAATAAAGTTATAGACATGTGCTATTTTATTTTGAATAATCTTATTTGCTCATGTACACTCTATTCCTAAAAGATTTGAATAAGATAAGTAATTGGTTATGCACTTTTTAAAATCTTAATTGTTTGAAAGACAATGAACAATAATTAAAACTGCAAATTAAGAAAACAGGAAATGTATGAAATTTCTGAAATATTATTTTAAAAGACAGTCCAGAAACGTAAAATTTCCAGGTCTTAAAATGCCAACATACATGCCCTGGGACCAGTTACAAAATTTTGTGTTCATATATACAGTATCATTTACAAACCTACCTTTCTCCCAACTGAGAGAGAGATAAGGGGTAGCCTAAAGCAGGCTTCTAGCATCTTAATAAAGACCAATACTTTATGGAGGTGGGAACTGTCTAAGCCCTTTGGATGCATTAATTGTTTCATCCTCTCAATAATTTTAAAAGGCAAGTACCATGTTATCCCCATTTTACAGATAAAGAATCAAAGAATAAGGGGGCTAAGTACCTTGCCCAAAGTCAGACAAATATGAAATGAGAAAGCTAAAACATAAATACAACTTATTCTGTCTTTGCCCTCTTAATTACCTCCTTTTCCTGCCTCCCTTTCACCTGATGTTGTGAGAGAAGAATGCTTCCTCCTTACACATACCTACAAGTATTCCCAAATACGGTCACTCTAACCAGGTATTTTATTTTCCATGATGCTCCAACAAAATGAAGAAATGCTACCACAACACTTTCTGGTTTTGTATATCACCACTTCCTTATACCCACCCTGCTCACCAAGATAATCTCAGGTGGCACAGAGAACATGCATGTAACATGGAATTTATTAGGGCTCTCACAGTCAAGATGTGTGTAGAAAGATTGCTCCAGGATTCCCACAACTGGGACAAAATGTGACAAAGGTGGATGATGACTGCTGTCTTCTGAATGTGAAAAGGGGAACAGTAAGCCTACTATTATGCTTGTGCCCCAAGAACAATATTGCCACTACTGAAAAAAAGAATATTATTTTCCCTAGGAAACCAAGCATATTACATGTAAATCATTCATGTGCTCTTTAAAAGATTTGCATGTTGGTAAGCCCAAGATTTCTCATTTTCCTTCCATTTTTACAGTATCTCTCTGGTCATGGCTTAAAATCCATCACCAAAAATGCTAGTTGCCAATATTTCACTGTTAATTCTAAATATGTATAAGTAGTATCTCCTATGCAAGGTCATGTCTGTGATGGAGATCATACATTTGGGTATGAGTCATCTAGCCCAAATGTGTAAAAAGGCAACATCTTATTGGTAATGTCTTATCACCTTACAGAGCACTTCATCCAAATATATTCTCTTGAAAACTGAAAGGGATAAATATGTCATATACTCGATTGGTCTGTAGGAGACATATGTCCTACAATTCCCTTCCTACCATACTCTAGCAATATTCAGCATGAAAGAAGAGAATATAACAATGTAGCACATTGGAATGTATGAGCACAGTGAGGACTATGTGGAAATACACTGAGTGTTCTTTGCCATAAGGTAGGACCCAGAGAATTTCCACTACATGTCCAATTCCAAACTCAGCCTGCAAAGGAATTAGCTAATTTTTTTCCCAGTTCAACCTCTTCTAATGCCAGAATTAAAGTGTGGCTGCCCCTTGTGCCCACTGGACCTCAATGAGCAATGGATCCAAGAGTATTCCATAATGCTTTCATCATTTTTTTTTAATTTTTCAAATAGGAACTTTTATGTAATTTTTGGTTCTTTCACATGTAATATTTTTGAAGAGAAAAAACATACCATGTTAACTTTTACAGCATCAAAAAGAAAGTGATAAACCAAAAGCATAATTAACTTTGTTACTTTAACATAACACGGTTGTTTTGATAGATCCTGGCTTACTAACGTCTCCACAGGCCACTTTCTTCCTCAGTATGCACAGATGAATGAAGAGATTAAACAATTTTTGGGACTGACAGCAAGGTCAGACTTTAATTATTATGCTAACTTCATGTACTAGATTCCACAGATTTACTACTTTCCTACTTGTTAATAAAAGTACTTTATTTTTACAAAATTTTACCAGCCTTATGGTTTCTATGTCTTGTCTGTTGTAAATACTGCTGCTTTGAGTTAGTGTTTTAGTTACCTTTGGATATATTCCCAGAAGTGGAATTGCTGAATCTTATGATGGTTCTATTTTTTTTTATTTTTTTTTTTGAGGATTCTCTATACTGTTTTCCATACTAGCTGTACCAATTTACAATCCCACCAATAGTGCACAAGAGTTCCCTTTTCTCCATATTCAAACCAGCATTTGTAATCTCTTGTCTCTTTGAGGATAGCCATTTTAGCAGGCATAGGTGAGATCTCATTGTGGTTTTAATTAGCATTTCCCTAATGACTAGTGATGTTGAACATCTTTTCATGTTCCTGTTGGCCTTTCTTGTATCTTTTTTGGAGAAATAACTACTGAGGCCCTTTGCCCATTTTTTAATTGGGTTATTTGGGCTTGGGGGAGGAATGTTTGTTTACTACTGAGTTGTACAAGTTCTTCATGTTTGGGACATTAACTCCTTATCAGATAAACGGTTGGCAAATATTTTTTCCCTTTCCATAAATTGTCTTTTTTGCTTTGTTGATGGTTTCCTTTGCTCTGCAGAAGCTTTTTAGTTTGATATAGTCCCACCTGTTAATTTTTTATTTTACTGCTGTATTTTAAGTGTCATATCCAAAAAAAATCACTTTGAAGACCCATGTCAAGGAGTTTTGTTTCTATGCTTTCTTCTAGGAATTTCATGATTTCAAGTCTTACATTTAAATCTTTAATCCATTTTAAGTTAATTTTCATGAGTGATATAAGATGTGGGTCCACTTTCAGTCTTTTACATAAGAATATCTAATTATCCCAGCACCATTTAATAGAGACTGTCTTTCTTCCATTGAGTTTTCTTGGCTCTCTTGTCAATAATAGTTGACCATATAGGTCTGGGCTTATTTCTGGGCTTGTGATTTTTTTCCTATTGGTCTATATGTCTGTTTTTATGCTAGTTCAATATAATTTTGATGATTATAGCTGCATAGTATAGCATGGAATCAGGAAGTGTAATAGCTCCTGCTTTGTTCTTCCACAGGATTTCTTTGGCTTTTGGGGGTCTTTTGTGACTCCATATAAATTTTAGTACTGCTATTTCTACTTCTGTAAAAATGCCATTGAAATGTTGATAGGGATTGCATTGAATCTATGGATGGATTTCAGCAGGATTGACATTTTCACAATATGAATACTTCCAATACATAGACACAGGATACCTTTCCATTTATATGTGTTTTAAAGTTATCACTGTAGACATCTTTGACCTTGTTAGTTAAATTTATTCCAAAGTATTTTATTGTTTTGGGATGATATTATAAATGAGATTGATTTCTTTATTTCCTTATCAGAAACTCCACTGTTGGTATATAGAAATGCTTCTGATTTTTTATGTTAGTTTTCTATCTTGAAGTTTTACAGAATTCATTGATTAAATCCAACAGTTTCTTGGTTGAGTCTTTAGGATTTTCTAAATATAAAATCATGTAATCTGCAAATAGAATGTCATTTCTTCTTTTCCAATTATATCTTTTATTTCTTTTTCTTGCCTTATTACTCTAGCTAGGATGTCCAGTACTATATTGAACAGCAGTTTGTCTTGTTCCTGAATTTAGAGGAAAAACTTTCATTCTGAATGGATGTTGAATTTAGTTTAATGCTTTTCCTGCATCTATTGAGATGATCACATGATTCTTTTCCTTCATTCTATTAATCTGATATATCACACTGTTTGATTTGCATATGTTGAATCATCCCTGCATTCTAGGAATAAATCCCACTTGATCATGGTGGATGATCATTTAGTGTGCTGCTGAATTTGGTTTCCTAGTATTTTGTTGACAATTTTTGCATCTATATTTATCAGGGATATTGTCCTATAGTTTTCTTTTGTTTTGTTTCTAGTAGTGTCTTTTTTCTGGTTTCCATACCAGGATAATGCTGGTCTTATAAAATGAGTTTGGGAGTGTTTCCTCCTTTTTGACTTGCGAGAGAGTTTGAAAAGGATTGGTGTTAATTCTTTAAATGTTTGGTCACCAGTCAAGCCATACGGTCCTGTGCTTTTCTTCACTGGGAGATTTCTTTTCTTCACTTCTCCTTACTAGTAATTGGTCTACTCATATTTTCTATTTCTTCCTGATACAGTCTTAGTTAAGTTGTATGTTTTAAAGAATTTTTCCATTTTTTCTAGGTTGTCCAGTTTGTTGGCATATAGTTGTTCACAGTAGCATCTTATAATCCTTTGAATATCTGTAGTGTCAGTTGTAATGTCTCCTTTTCATTTATAATTTTGTTGGTTCAAGTCCTTTCTCATTTTCTTTGTCTTTCTCATTTTCCTTGGTTTGTCAATTTTGTTTATCTTTTTAAAGAATCAACTCATAGTTTAGTTAATCTTTTCTATTGTTTTTCTCATCTCAATTTCATATATTCCTACTCTCATTTTTATTATTTTGTTTCTTCTGCAAACTTTGGGCTCAGTTTGTTCTTCTTTTTCTAATTCTTTAAGGCATAGAGTTAGGTTGTTTATTTGGGAACTTTCTTGTTTCTTAATGTAGGCACTTATTATTATAAACTTTCCTTTTAGAACTGCTTTTGCTGCATCCCATAAGTTCTGGTATGCTGTGTTTCCATTTTTGCTGTCTCAAGAAGCTTTTTTTATTTCCCCTTTAATTTCTTCTTTGAGTCATTTGTTGTTCAGGAGATTGTTGTCTAATCTCCGTATATTCATGAATTTTCCAGTTTTCCTCTTGTAACTGATTTCTAGTTGCATGCCATTGTGGGCAGAAAAGATAGTTGATATGATTTCCATCTTCTTGAATTATATAAAGTTTTGTGGCCTAACATGTGGCCTATCCTACAAAATGTTCCACGTAGGGATGCCTGAGTGGCTCAGTTGGCTGAACGTCTGACAACGGCTCAGGTCATGATCTCACAGTTTGTGGGTTCGAGGTGCGCAACAGGCTTGCTGCTGTCAGTGCAGAGCCTGCTTTGGATCTTCTGTTCCCTCTCTCTCTGTCCCTTCCCTGCTCACACACTCACTCTCAAAAACAAATTTAAAAGACATTTAAAAAATGTTTAAAAAATGTTCCATGTGTGCTTCAGAAGAGTGTGTACTCTGCTGTTGTTGGACAAAATATCTGTTAGGTCTATTTGGTTTATAGTGTTGTTAAAATCTGTGGTTTCTTTGTTGATTTTCTAGCTGTATGATCTATCCATTGTTGATAATGGGATATTAAATCCCAACTATCATTGTACTGCTGTTTATTTCTGCTTTTAACTCTGTTAGTCTTTGCTTTATATATTTAGGTGCTTCAATGTTGACTGCAGAAATACTCTTAAATACAGAGAACAAACTGAGGTTTGGTGGGGGTGGGGAGTTGGGTAAATGGGCATTGGGCATTGAGGAGGGCACTTGTTGGGATGAGCACTGGTTATTGTATGTAAGTGATGAATCATGGGAATCTACTCCTAAAGCCAAGACTATGCCATCTGTCATATAAAATAATAAAATAAAATTGCTATACATTCTTGATGCATTGACTTTTTTATCATTATATAATGACTTTCTTTGTCTCTTTTTAATCTATTTTGTCTGATATAAATATAGTTACCCCTGATTTTCTGGTTACTATTTGCTTGAAATGTCTTTTTCCCTCCTTTCATTTTCAGGTCATGTGTGTCTTCAAGGCTAAAGTGAGACTTCAAGTGCTAAAGTGAGGTAGCATATGGTTGGATCTTGTTTTTTATCCATTTTATTCATTCTATGTCTTTGGATTGGACAGTTTAATCTATTTACATTTAAAGTAATTATTGACAGATAAGGATTTATGACTGCTGTTTTGTTCATTGTTTTCTAGTTATTTTGGAGATCCGTTTTTCCTTGTTTCTTAACCTGTTGTCTTTTTTTTGTTGGATGGGGGTTAATGTCTTTTGGTATCAGTATGCTTTGACTTCTTTATCATGTTTTTGTGTAATTACTACAAGTTTTTCCCTTGTGGTTACTATAAGGCTTACACAAAATGTCTTAAATTTATTACACTATTTTTAAACTGATAACAAGTTCACTTTGATAGAATTTGTATACTTTATACTTTACTTCTTCTCCTCCTCATAGTTTAGGTTTTTGCTGTTATAATCTACATGTTTTTTTATATTGTGTAACTAATATCAGATTATTGTATTTATGGCTATTTTTGTAACATCCTTTTAACTGTTAAATTACAATTCTGAGTTATACACCACTATTACCATAATGCAGAATCTTTGGCTATATATTTAGCATTGCCAATAACATTTATAATACCTTTTTATGTTTTTATAATGTAAATTAATGTTCTTCTACTTCCACTCTAAGAACTCCCTTTAGCATTCCTTTTAAGCCAGGTCTGGTGGTAATGAACTTCCCTAACTTTTCTCTGTTTGGGAAAGCTGTTATACCTCCTTCATTTTGGAGGACAGCGGGGCTGAGTATGGAATTCTTGGTTGACAGTTATTTTCTTTTAAAAATTTCAATATATCATTCCATTCTTTCCTGGTCTGAAAAGTTTCTGTTGAGAAATATTCTAGTAGTCTTATGTGGCTCCCTTGTACATAACTTCTCTATTTTCTCTTGCTATTCTTAAAATTCCCTTTCACTTTTCAAAATTTAATTATAATGGGTCTTAGTATAGCTGTTTTCAGGTAGAACCTATTTGGAATTATTAGAGCCTCATGGATCTGGATGTCCATTTCTCTCCCCAACTTTGAGGAGCTGTCAGCCATTATTGCTTCAAATATACTTTCTGTCCCTTTCTCTTTCTCTTTTCTTTCTGAAAGTCCCATATGTAAATATTGTTTCTTTTCATTATGTCCCATAATTCCTGTAGGATTTCTTCACTCCTTATTCTTTTTTATTTTTACTCCTCTGAGTTGGTAATTGTTAATGTCCTATCCTCTAGGTTTTTGATTCTTCTGCATGGGCAAGTCTACTTTTGAAACTCTATTGAATTCTTCAGTTCAGTTATATTTTTCAACTCTAGGATTCTCTGTTGACTTGGGTTTTTTTTTAATGATTCTTATTTCCTTGTCAAATTTCTCATTTTGTACATGCATTGTTTTCCTAATTTCATTTACTTGTCAGTTTGTGTTTTCTTAAAGTTCACTAAACTTCCTTATGAGGATTATTCTGAATTCTTTGTCTGATAGTTCAAAGATCTCCATTTCTTTAGGGTCAGTTCCTGGACCTTTATTGTTCTTTGATGGTGTCACATTTTCCTGATTTTTCATGATACTTGATTTCTTATGTTAGTATCTGTAGAGTAATGAGGTTCCTCTTCTCTACTTTACAGGTTTGTTTTGGCAGAAACAGCTTTTTACCAGTCAGCTCAGTTGGGTTTCTGGATGTGTCTGCTGGCAATGTTTGTGGACAGGAGAGGCCTGCTATTATAGTGTATGTTTGAGCAAGGCAACTATTCAAGCTCTGAGAATGGAGATGGGTGGGAAGGGCTGCCACTGGCTGAGAATAGCTGGATAGGACTGCTGGCTTGGTTCTCTATCTAAGTGAGACTGTTGGATGGGCTCCACAGAAGCCTGGATTCTCTGGGCAGGTTTACTAGATGGTTATGACTTGTCACTATATTCAATAATAGTTGAGGTATAAATTAGTTTCCCTGCCCTGGCAGGGCAACAGGCTGCAATTCAGGGCCTATATAGCTCATTGTTTCGAAGCCTGAATCAGGCCTGAATAAGCATGCAATTCCTTGGTCAGATGAGGCCACTGGTTTTGTTCTACAGATAGAAGCCATGGGCTATGCTCTCTGTGCCACTGTATGTAGGACTATTAAATAGGCTACACAGCTTCCTGTATACTCTGGTTAGTTCCCCTGGTCAGAAAAACTGAAGGCTGTATTCAACAATAATAAGTACTACAAATGAGATTCCCTCTCCAGGTCCAGTGGAAAAGGCAGCTTTAAAACCAGTAAAACTTTGAGCATAAGAGACTCTTAAAAACTGAGAACAAAATGAGGGTTGATGGGGGGTGGGAGGGAGGGGAGGGTAGGTGATGGGTATTGAAGAGGGCATCTTTTGGGATAAGCACTGGGTGTTGTATGGAAACCAATTTGACAATAAATTTCATATATTAAAAAAAAGCGATTTAAAACCAGTAAAACTTTGTTTGCTGTCTTAACCCAACTCACACCTCAAGTCTCTTGGCTGAACAGGGCCACTGTCTTTGCTCTGCAAACTATTAACTTTGTCTGCCCTTCTCTCAATTTAAGTGCTGCTGGACCACACCATTGTCAGGTGTTTTCACCAGCCCTTCTGGTTAGAAGGGGTTGGAAGACACTCTCTACAGTGAGTGAAGCTATGTCTCAGCCCTCTTTCCTGGGCAGAAAAGGGAAGGGCCACTCCAGGCTACTCCTAATTTCCCAAATAGGATCTCCCTTGGAAAGGGAGGTAGCCAGGAGCTACCCTCAGCCTTATCTATGAATTTATAGATAGATAGATAGATAGATAGATAGATATAGATAGATAGAGATATCTATATATATATATATAGATAGATATATATTTATATAGATATAGATATATATAGATATATATAGAAATATATTTATATAGATATAGATATATAGATATAGATATAGATAGATATCTATATAGATACATATAGATATATATATAGATATATATATCAAAAGATACATATATATCTATATATAGATATATCAAAAGAGATATATATCAAAAGATATATATATAGATATAGATATAGATATCTATATAGATATATAGATATCTATATAGATATCTATATAGATATCAAAAGAAGCCTCTACACCCAGTACTGGCTTTGCTCTGAGGGCAATCTGCTCTGCCCATTTGTAGGCTTGAATATTGCTGGTCCACAGAGCGTCCAAGAGTTATGACAGGCCTTCTGGTAAATGGGGCTGAAAGACACTCTTCACAGCAGGTGGGGCCTTGACTCAACACCTTGCCTGAGAGCGGGCAAACTAGGATCCAGGTCCAGCAAATCTCCTCATTTCAAGATCTGAATCAGGCAGATCTGCATCCCACCAAGTTCTTTGCTCAGACTGTGCTCCCAACATGGCTCTGCAGATAAGCCAAGAGGTTAGGATTACTACTTGGGCTCTGTAGGTATGAACCTAGTCTGCTAAGATCCATGTGCTGGTTATTGCAAGCCCCTCCTCCTTTTCTCTGTCATAGTCAAATTGCCAAGGGCTAGACCCCAACGTTTCTCCTGCACTTCCCATATTGCAAGATCAGAGTAGGGGTTTCCACAAAGCAACCCACAATGCTAAGGGAGGCTGGTGGAGGAACCTAAGACTCATGGGAGACCTCTCCATGTGGTGCTGCACAGCCCTGAGGCAGGGCAAAGTGCTCAATGTGTAGCCACCTCTCTTACTCTGCTAATGCAGTCTCTCTTGGTCCCTGAGGTGCAGAGGGTGCTTCAGCCTCACTTCCATGTTCTAGGATTCTCACAGCAGTGTCTTGTTCATGAATAGTTTTTGTTTGTTCTTCTTGTAAGGGGACATGAAGTCAGGAACAGCCTATATCACCATCTTGGTGGCATCACTTCTGTTAGTTTCTGCTTATAAGTCAAATGTGTATGAGTCTACCAGCATTAAGCTGGGTGAGTGGTTTATTCATTTATTAAACAAATATTTCTTGAATGGGTTGATGGCAGGCATCAAAGTAGGTGCTGAGAACACAACAGCAAGTAAGATAAACCTAGTCCTGTGCTCTGCTCAGGCAGGCTACATTATAAGGGAAGACAGAAAATTAGCCAAGTAATTACAGTGGAAACAATTATAGACATACTTAACTTACTTTTTGTCAACTATATTCATTCAGATCAGAAAAAAAAGAAATGAAGAAGAGTTGGCAGAGGGGAAAAGAGAAACATAAAAAATCTAAACTCTGCCCACCATTCTTCTCACTGATAACATGTCCTGACATAAACATGATCCAGAAATATGAAATCTCAGTTACCACCTGCCATGCATAATGTGAACATCTCACCATGGGATGATCTAAGTGTTTTGAAGGTTTGACCACTAAATACAAGTCACTGCCTTCATCTTATCTTCAACTGAATTAATAGCAGTCTAGAAGACAAATAGGTTGTGCTGGATTTATTAAAGACAGGATAAATAAATATATCCTCCAATGTGGTAACTTCCTATAGGATTTTTCAAAGATAATTTTGACCTTGTGTGAATCCTGTTTACTGAAGTGCATAAGCTATGTCTCTACTCTATTATAGTGCGGTATATGGCAGAAAAGAAAAGCTCCGGGCACATAGACCAAAATTTTCCTGTTTGATTTTACAGATCACCATAAATGCAAATGAAGTGAAATGAATGATGAGAGGGTCATATTTCCTGCCAAACACTATAGAGTTCATGCTCTTTTCCTTTAGCAATGCCTGTTCAATACTGTTATCTTTAGTGCACAAAGCAAATTTAAAAAGATCAAAGCGTTTTACCGTTAGGACAAGATATTTTCTCACTCGAGAAGATGCTGTATTTAATCCCAGTGCAATTCTTCTTGATACAAATGAGATGGATCAAAAAACAAACAAGCAAGAGTGAATAGTGGAGTGTCTTCACTCTTCATTTCTATTAGTAGACCCTTAGGATGAGACATTTGACTATTTCCTTCCCGTCTGCTTCCTCAATGGGCAGTGCCAGCAACCCTGCTCAAATGAACTGGGCTTAAGGAAAGACTTTGGATGAACATACTTCATGTAATGAAAGAGAATCAGAGTAAAAAATGAAAGCAGTCACCTGCATAATTCAAGGCAAAAGCTCATTTTTATCTCTATTACCTGGATACTTGGAGTGAGAGGGAGGCAGTAAATTATCTCGATAATTGCATTATTTCTTTAACTCAATGCATCTTCATCCTCAACTACAAAAAGTTTCTTATTTTCTTTCTGCAATAGTCCAATTTCTAAACTTAATTGAAATAAATAGCAAAACCAAATGCAAGCATTATCATTCACACAAAGACTTGATGACCCAGAGAAGTATATTGGCCTTACAGCACTTAACTTTTGCATTACTGTTTCATTACAATATCACTTAATTGATATTCAAAAACATGCAAGCTCATGCAACTTTCCCATAAACCAAAGTAGAAAATGTTGAAATGGAGAAGAACAACAAGAATGCATAAATAAAATATGAAGAGTTTTGTCATGTTCTATTAGGGTTTTTCATGTTAGCATCCTATTATATTAGTATTTGTTTTCACTAATATGAAATGAAAATTGCTGAAATGATTGCATGGTCATATCTTGTTAGGCAATTCAAATTCTAAAATTATATGATTCTAATATAAGATGAAAGAAAATTGTTAATATTATAAAAAGTTTCTAATATGATGTGAAGGCCCATCTGGAAAAAAAAAAAGTTTAAGTTACTTTAGAGTGATTTCTTGGAAATATTTTCTTCATAGGAACCAGGTGGTGACAAAGAATCAGAAATTGGGCATGAGGATATCACTAGTTGACTGGATACATAAACAGAAAATATTTCTCTCAAACAGTCAATATATTGCATGAATTTTTTTTATTCATTCTACAAGTGAATTTGTTTTTAAATGCAGGAAGTAACTGCAGTGATTTCGTTTTGGGGGGTATTTTGTTTGTTTGTTTTTAAGAAAAGTCACTATTAGCAATATTATTCTTCATAATATGTTTTCATGTAGAAGTTACTATTAATTACTAAACAATAAACTAATTGCTAAATAACACAGCTTGATGTCTTGTCCATGGTAGTAAATGCAGGGTATTGCTTAAGTTAAGGTAATATTTTTTTAGCACTTACGGAGAGACCTGTTTAATTTAGTGCATATCTTAAATGTGATATTATATCATTTAGTGGTCTGATTTATTAAATAATTTGGGGTTAAATCTAAAGTTCACTTTCAATCTAGGCATAAGTGTGATCCTTTGGGGTATCAGAAGCAGCAGCATGCCTAATGTAACTTTGAAGTCAAAGTACACCTTCTTTATCAAATTCATGTTTTATGTTACAGAAACCTGGCATAAGAATCGAGAGATGAAAGAAACACTAGAAGAATAGAATAATTGGTTGTAAAGGATGCTATTTACCCTTTTATAAATACCGATTTCCAAATTCTATATGATCCCCTAAAATATTCTATTTGAATGAAGACTGCCACATTTTAGCATTTATCTTAATGTCACATTTTATACACTGAAGAAAACTTTTCTCTCAAAGATAACATTATCAATAGTTTACAAAACGATTATGATTGCTTGAAGGGTGAGGGTTAGGAAATCTAGTCCTGACATATATTACTTTTAGGGAAAATTAAATTTATCTCAATTGGCTCTTAATGTCAGCTAAACAGAAAAACCATTTAAAATTAGCTGCCAGACACAAAAATCATCTGTTGATTTTTGATGTTTGATGAGTTGAAATTAGATGTTTTATAAAGACAAGGTGAAAACTTGGCTTTAGGATAGGCCACCTTTCTTCACACAACCAACGTATTTCATCTTAACTGTGGTGTGGATTGTGTTTGCCAGGACCAGGCTAGTCCTATCTCTCTCTCATTTCACCCAACTTGAACGGTTCAACCCCATGTCCATTCTTCAAAGATGTTTGGGGATAAGAACCATCCTGATATAAACTTCTCCGGGGCCATTTGGATCTCTGTGGTGAACCAATAAAGCAAACTAACTAAAATAACAGCTGAGCTAACCATGAGAATGTTTAAAACGATAAGACTTGAATGACAGCTTTTCTAAATTCCAGTGAACTTTCCTAATTACCATATCTGTCCTAGTTTGAGTATCTAGGTCTTGTTACCAAGTCTTCTCTTGTCTGAGGAAAAGAAAATTCAGTGGAAGAAGTTTCTGAGGGTAGTAATAAGAACTGGAACATCCATATCACTTCACGATCCCTTTCCAATAAACTATACGGTCAGAAGATCAGATACATCTTGGAACAGGAAACTTTACCATTAAAAAAAAGACAAAAACAAGAACCACAGCTCCACTGTATATCTTCCATAAAGAATAGATTTTCCTATTTCTCTTTCGTGAGGGATTTTTCAGTGTTGGAAACTGTATACTTATCTATGTTCTAATTAATCAAGATAACATGATTCATCTTCAAGTTAGACTTTATCCTAAGCAATTTTTCTAATGTTTTCACTAACTTTCTTTAAATTGCCAGCATGGTGAAGATGTAATGTGTCACCAAGGCCCTTGTCTTTATTTCTGTCTACTACTGGTGGAAGCTGCAAAACTTACACACTGTATTATCTATTGCAGTGAGAATACTGCCAGCCCCAAATCAAACGCCTTTCTTTCCTCAAAGCCCCAACAATGCTTCCCTCCCCCCCCCCCCATAAATTAGCAGTGTTTAGAAGGAGACTTGCCAACGTTCTTTAGATTACTTTAAGGAAAAGCTCCATCATCCATAATACATTTGGGCCTCTTTTTTAGTTGAAGATTTATATTTTTTTTTATTGATGGGTTATGAATATTGACACAGGAGATATTCATTGTTTATTGAAGGCTTGTTTACATAAAAGATCTTCACAGGCTACCCCCTAAGTCTAGAGGTCCTAAACCAGTGTCAGGGAGCTGTCTGGGTATTTTTTCCCACGTATTGCACTGCCATTCTACCAACAATAGAGGCCCATTAACGTTTGGCCCTTCAAGTTACTGCAGCCCAAGCCTCAGTGGCAGGACGTCTGCCCAATATGTAAAATAACGGAATGAATGGATTCCTTGGAAACAATGATAACAAGACCTGGCTGAGCTAACTGTGACAGCATGTGGTAATTTTCCAGCCCGCTGGCCCTGTAAAGGAAACTGGAACACAAAGCGGAGACTGCAGGGCGGGCCGGCCTGAATAGCTGCAAACAAGTGCAGAATATCTGATGATGTCATACGCACAGTTTGACAGATGGGGCTGGACAATTTTTCCCCCTTCAAACGTGTTCTTCTTAACTATTTGTATTCCATCAGCTTCTCGCTTGGGAAGTTTGATCCTGAGATCACCTGCTTGAAAGACTAAACAAACCTTAACTGTCATGTGCTTGATTCGAGTACTACTAGTTTTATGAAGAAAAATGATATCCAGTCTTAGGGGCTGAAGGCTGAGGGGAGCAGCGGGGGAGAGAGCGTGGCTGTGGATTAATGCATCATCTCTGCTTTCAGCTGTGGGCCAGGTTTTGAGTCTCGCTCTGACTGAATCCTGCCATACACTCTGAATAGCATAATGAAGTATTGTTACTGCCCCAGTCTAGCCATTACATCAGGGAAACAGACATCCAAAGTTATCAACACTGATTACTAGCTGGGCTTTGTGTCTATAAAATAAATACATTAAAAGACGCCTTTTTCTCGGTCTTATGGGTGTTCCCTCAAGGTTGGATGCTTTCGTGTTTATAGTTCTACGTGTCACTATGTACAAGTGGGTGCTAGGGTATATCTGTAGACAGTGCTCCCCCAAAACATGCTGGTGTGGAGATCCGCATTTGTATGTGTGTTCAAGTTGGTCCATGGGAGACAGAGAAAATGAAGATTGACAACATTTATAAAAATGAGACACAACTCAATTAAAATTCACCGAAAATAGTAAATGAACCGGCATACACGCTTTAATTATAACAACATAGGACTGTCTCTTCCTTCCTTCCTTCAAATAAGTAGTTGCTTTGGATCTCACATGTCTCCACCGTTTTATTCATGCGCTTCTTTTTATTTACTTTTCAAGGAATTTATGTAAATATATGGAGGCTACAGAATGGGTCTCAGATACAGCTTTATTCGCTAATCTTTTCATCCGATAGCTAACCAAAGTGGGATAGGCAAAGGATTCTGTTTGTGGGGAAGTGCTATCTGTCCCACAGAAAGGCATGGCACACTGCCTAGCCTGCAGAAACAAGAATAATAGCAATAGCATGATAATGAAAAGTAATGATGAAGATTTACAAAACACCTTTTCAACTAGCAAAGCACCATACACTAAATAAACCACTTTCTTCCGAGTCTCCTAGACTATAGAAGCTGTGTAGCAGCTATGCTCAACTGAACTTCCCCTGGTTTATCTAACATACTTGTTGGGTAAGGGGGGGGGGGGGGGGGGAAGTGATAAATTTAAGCAAGGAGAATTCTCCCTCTCATCCTGAAGACTAGTTATAACCAACTCACCCTTGCTCTCACCTTCCACTCTCACCTTTTAGATGTAAAGGGAAAAACATGTCCCTGATATCCTCTACTATTACCAGCTCCCTAGGCACAATCGGACTATGCTTTGTCCCCTGTCTGTGCATTCATTTCTGAGTGTCTACTACCTGCTTGTTACCGGGTCATCGCTTTATTCTGTGCAAATGCTCGAACGGAGATTGTGTCACTACTTTAAGGTCAGTGTAAGAGAATTATTTGCACAATGCACATTTGCAGCAGTCGCTACATTTGAACAGCAGAGCTGTGGTTCATAGGCAGCCACAATCTAGTCCTAGGTCATGTCCAAGTTCAAGACCTACGTGTCAGCCACAGCCTATACTGAATGAGAACTCACTGGAGGGCACACAGTTTATGAAGAGTAGTTTGTCTCTGTTTCCCACATTTCCCACACACTATCACCAAGGGCATCCCTCTACATGTTTACACCAGATGGAGCTCCCTGTTACAAAAAGCCAAATTGTTTTATTAGTAGCTGTGGTGCTTACATCCCAACAGGATACTGAGAAGGTAAAAGCAAAGGGAAAAATGGGATCAGCAATAAGCACTTTCCACTATCACAAGTCATAATCTGAAGCTATCCACAAGCTGCTCTTGGAGACCTACTTCTGACCCATCTATGTTAGTCGCCTAGGTAGGGCTCTCTTAGAAAGCCTGGAGATCAGAGCCAAGGGGTTCGAATGAAGAATGGTGTGATACATGGTAGGAAGGAAAAACAGAGCCCTGCATTCGCATTCTTACCACTGAGGTAAAAGTTTGTTAATATGTTGGCTTTCTACAAGTACTCATCTGACCAAAAAGCCAAACTAGTGAGGTTAATCAAAGTAATATCAGCCAGAATGACAATCAGGATAATATTTTGTAATAACTATGACCTGCAGGATATTTGGAAGAAATTAATACATGAAGTTTCCATACTCATTTCGTACAACTTGTAAAAATGTTAGTAAAGATAATGTCATATTAAGTCAAACCAAGGATCATCCAGTCCAATATGCCAAGAGCGATTCATTCTGTGGCAGGACATACTGTCATTCAGATTCACACCTCCAAAAGTAATTTATTTCTGTAAATATGACTAATACCTTAACAATAAACACGGGTGTGCCAGTATTTAACCTACGTAAAGATTTCTTGAATCTGCTGAGAACTTAAATCTACCATCACTCCTCATAAATATATTAGCCACCTCATAAAACTGTGCTTCATGTTTACCTGAAACTTACAGTTGAGTTAAATTAAATAAATATCTATTAAGGACTTACCTAGTGAATGGTGCCATGCAAAAACAACCAGAAACACAAGCGTGGGCAAGAAGGCTTAGCGAACTTATAATAACCCAGAGGCAACTAGAAATAGACAAAAGTAGCTACAATAATCATGGAGTAAAGGCTATTCTAGGGAAAAGTACATGTAAGTGATATATAAATTCCAAAAGAAATATCCACGAGGGAGAGTACTGGGGTTTGGGGAACATATTCATGTTTACTTAGAAATTTACATAACAGTGTTTTAACTTTGAACAAGGTGCTGCCCATACTTAGAGCCTTCACCTTTCAAGACTGAAGCTGAACCTATTCTTTTAGTTTATCTGCCTTCGGAGAACACCTACTTCCACTTTTATCACTGCAGTCATTCTTCTCTGGACGTTTTCTAGTTACATCACTTGATTTTCACTTTCCATTAAGCATGTTTCAGTATAAATAGGCATTTGAACTTGGAATATGAAAATCAGAAGTGAAATCCAGTCAGATCTAAGTCCCAAGAAAGGTAGGCCAAACTTTTAAGTTAAAAACAAATACATAATTAAAAGCAATTCTGTTGATCCTATAGAGCAGTTCTAAAAAAAAAAAAAAAAAAAGAGGTTCAATTGGAAAAAGGGATTTGAAGATGGGGCAAGGAACTCCATGGAGTTCTTATCAATTATTGGGCAAAAGCATTGGCGGAGTGCTATAATCCATCCCAATGCCTGATTCTGTTGTTAACTGTTTGTGTAACTGTAGCTAATGCATGTCACGGCACAAGTTTGAACCACTGTACCGGTTTTGGGTATAGCCAACCCACTTTTGTCATTTTCTAGGTGTGATGTTTGGCAAATTGCTGGTCCTTTTGCACACTGTGTCCTTATTGATAGAATAGAAATAGCTTAGCAACCAGAATATAATGAGTTCAACAAATTCTATAACCTGCTGTTCTTAACAACAAGAAAAATAATAAAAGCTCTCCCTTTCTTAACTTTAAACTGAATAATTTTATGTCAGAAGTTTTGCAGTCCTTCTTAACTCTGAAATTCTGTGCCTCTGTAAAACAGAAGCTATAGTTTAAGATGACTGACACCATCTTTTGCTTATTTATTTTTAAAAAGAGGCATAACTTGGAAGACAAAAATGAGGCAGCAGGTATCACTGGAGAGAGGTGGCTCTCATAGTCTGAGCCTCATGCTCAGCTTCAGCTCTGTTCTTTACTCATTTAATCATGCCAAGCAAGTCAGAGAACCTTTCTGAAGTTAGCCTTAGAAAGGGATTATTAACCCTTACCTCAATATGAAAACCCTTTGTGAACCTCAAAGCACTACAACATCATGAGTTCTCATTGTCTTATAATACTTTGCAAACTTAGCCGCACCATGATTCTCATGGCCATAAGCCCCCAGTTCCTCCAGAGGTGTTTCAACATTTTTGTTACAAGTACAATTAAAGCCAAATGTCAGTAAGAACAAACTTACAATACGTTATTCAGATGAGATCGGGTGTGTTCAGGGGAATGTGGCTATAGACGTAAAATATATTATTCAAAATATTTACCTAATTTTTTTAAAAAAATCCAAAATCCTCTGAAATTTCAGCTTTGGATTTATTCACAATTGTTACTTATTCATTCTATTAAACTTTATGTCTATGGCAAAGTCTGCTTTCCAAGTGCACTCAACATCATAGAGCATTCAGATCTGTGTCTCAAGCTAATGAGAATATGTTGGGAGAGATTCTATTTCAATTTAAGATGTTTTGTTAAAGTTATTCTTGAAATCAATTCACCAATATTCACTGAGTCCCTCCTACAAGAAAGGCATTGAGATGGGGGCCGGAGTAAATACAAAATGAGTAAGACCAAGTTACCGACCTCAGGAAGTTGACAAACCTGATAAAGTACAAAACAGGTACACAAATGATTATTTCTGAGGATAAGATAAATGCCCTGAGAAAAATAGAAACAAAGTTTTATGAGAGAATCAAAAAAGGAAAAGATACACTTCACCTGGAGAAGAATTCCATTTGCAATTAGAAAAGTTCTTTTCAGGACAGGTCTGCCAATAACTTGCAAATTAAATATCTGAAAAGACTATAATTATAATGCAGGGTGGCCCATTTACAGAAGTCCCACTTAACATAATGTGATTTCAACAGTAATAAGATAAAGAACACATAGTTGAAGCGCATATAGATCCTCTTTCTTAAGGGACACAAAGGATTTTTCCTGCCAACTTTTTTCTTAAATGGGTCATCCTATCTAATAGGATCACGACATTTTTTTTAATAAGATAAATTTGAAGAGCTGATACAAATTTTCTGGATGAAAACGAATCGTTTTTATTTGTGTTCGCGGACGCTATGTGAAGTTCCATGCATGCAATGCCCTCTGGCATTTCCGCGGGGGGCGGTAACTCAGCCATCAGGGCACCACAGGGTCATGCAGACCTCCAGGGAAGGAGGCGGCTCCCAAAGAGGCCCCTCTCCACGATATCTTTCTTTGGAGTCTAGTGGCCCTCTCTAAAGGCTAGGGTCCCTCACCCTTACCCCTCTGCCCTCCCCCAGCCTGGGTCTGGGTACCATTAGTGCACTGGAGCAGTAATTTCACTAAATTGTACCTTAGTGGCCCCCTATTACGAAAGGAAGTGTGAATGCTGCCAAAGCCCTTTCCTAACTGGCAATGGAATCACAGGTCAGAAAACATCTTTAGCAAGCATAAATTATTAGGCTCACTATAAAAGAGAACTGACAGATGAAACAGGCATTTCCATGAGTGAACAATACAGCTTCAATTCAAAGACTGCTGATTGGGTGTTCAGCCTTCCAGCATAAACAGCTATTCAAATTTTAAACTGTAACCAAGTGAATAAAGAGAAGGAATGCCACGGCCACCTCGGGTTCTTCAGAACAATTCAACAAGGGATGTGGTATAAATAAAATGTCAACCTATAGGTTGAGTATTTCTTCTTCCCAAGGGTGCTTCACAGCCCATGAAACAGAAGGTCAGTATTTCAGACCAGAGTCTGCTCTGGAAACCTGGAGAGCCAAGTTCCCCCCACTGGCTGTCCCAGAGCCTCGCCAGGAGATGGTCACTGAGCACATCAGCCTCTCTCTCCTCCTCCCCTGTCTGTCTGAGTCGTTCCCAGCCTCCCCTTTTGTAAGATGTTATCTGTATTCATGGGGTGAGGCTGTTGAGGATGAAGTCACAAACATGTAATTATGAACCTTGGAGCAATGCAAAGCATTCTACTCATAGGAAATGTAGACACTGTCAGTTTCTTGCTGAGATGCCACAAAGGAAGAGCGCCTCCCTGAGATAAACCTATACATAGGTAGCAGAATGAAAAGCATTTATCTCCACGGTTTGCCAAAAGACGCAAATCCCGGATGTTTAAAGTCTCCTAGCATTTCTCAGGATGTGATAAGAACCTAGGACCATCTGCGATCCTTGCTTGGATGTAAATATCTGGTTAAAATAGAAGCACGTAGCTGTGCGTATCTGGTAACAGGAGACACATGAGTGCTTAGTGCTTGCTAAGAGAGAATGCTTGACTCTTTTACCAACAGAGTACATTTCTCACGAACGCCAAAATATTGGCCGCTTCCATGTCAGGCTTAAATTGGGTGCCCTTGAGTTTCAGGTCACTAGCAGTAATTTGAGGCAGCAGTAACAAAGGATGTGAAGTGCACTTTCTTCCCTGAGCGACCTTGCCTCTGTGCCTTCTGAAGGACCTACCTATGGAGTGCTCTGCCCCCAGCCCTTGCCCCCATGAAATCAGTTTAGGTTGCTTTCCCTAAAAAGGGCACCTGTTACCACAGAAACACTTGCTCATCAGTGGTTGCTTTCAGGTTAATTTTTCAGTAGTTTCCAATGCAAGCTGGGAAGTCTTCCAACACTGAGGATATCCATCCAGAGAGCTCTCAGGTCAGTGGAGAGCTCTGATTGCTTTTAATGTGTTTTAATCAGAGCACACAAATAGCTTCGTTTACATTGAAGATCTAGCAAAGTTAAGTTTTGTAATTTATATGTATTGTTTTCCATTCCGATATATTTGCATCAGGTCATAATTACTGAAGGCCTAGAAGTCACTGTGAAAAAATCTGTTTGGGATGATGTTTCTTTACATTGACTACAATTATACAAACAAATGGGCCTTCCTGCCCTGAAGAACTACTTTCCAAATTCCTTGCCTCCTGGAATATGCTGGTAACAGTGCTTTTAGATGCCAAGGACAGAGTCCTTAAAAATAAAGAAGTTCTACTGATAAGAAGAACTACTCTAAAATGTGCCATGAAATGAGACTAATGACTTTAAGAAAATTGCACATATGTGCCACTAGGTACGCCTTTGATAACCTCAGGTTGAGTTCTCATTCATGTAGTGTCCTCCCCATAACTACCGTTTAAATAAGGGTACTGTATGACCCATGTGATTTTAGGGAAGAGTATTTCCATGACCACCATCTAGCACTACTATAGAGAAACACAATGTGTAAGAGCATGTTGTTATTTTTGAATAACATGGCATGTCTGCCAAGATGGTAGACATGCCTGTGTCATAATGGTGTCTAGAACCTGAACATCTCATGCAACCTGCCATCAACTGGAATGTGCTAAGCCTCCATCCAGTTACTGGGTTGTTGGCATATGTATTTTACTGACCAATGATTATCAATTTCCATAGCAATATTCCAAAGGATTCAAGTTGGCTTAGTTTTCCATACTCCAATCCAGTGATTTTGTTGTTACACTACAGCATATGGCAAGAAATATTCTTCCCTTTGTGTGATAGGAGGGTGCTTTATCAGATATTTTTCTGGGGATGACTGGGTGGCTCAGTCAGTTAAGCATCCAAACTACTGATTTCGGCTCGGGTCATGATCTCACGGTTCGTGGGATCAAGCCCTGCATCCGGCTCTACATTGACAGTGTGGAGCCTGCTTGGGAGTCTCTCTCTTCTCTCTCTGCCCCTCCCTCTGTTCGCTCACGCTTTCTCTCAAAAAAAATACTGATAAACTTTAAAATTTTTTTCTTCTGTTCTAATATATCTGAGCGAAGAAAGTTCATATATAGCCTGATTCAGGAAGTTTTCAGAGAAAACCTGTATATTGTCACCCACTAGTTATGTTACTACTGTCTTTATAGGCAAGGCAATTATGAGATGAATTGTATAACTAGATATAACCCCAATGATAAAAACCTTGATAAAAGCAGTAATCTTCAAACCTGCTACTTTTACTCTGTAAGTCCTAAAACATTTGCATCTCTTCTAGATAGATCTTTGTTCATGATATTACAAACTTCCATTGTGCCACATGTATTCCTTTATCATAACAATCTCTAGCTTGTGATCACATGTATTCGATATTTGTCTTTTCTCTTAATCGGTGATTCTCAACTCTGGGTGCACATTTTAAAATTCTGGGAGCTTTTGAAAAATACTTTATAATAATTTAAAAGCCAATAAAAACTGAATCGCCATGTGTTTGTGCAAATGTTGAGGGCGGGGGAGGAAGACTCTTGTTGTCTTTTTTTCATTTCCAAGGTGATTTTCACACTCAGCTAGAGACAAAAACCACTGCCCAATATTGTTAGCTCTGAAGAAAAGGACTTCTTCCGTATCTTGATGCTTGGAAAATAAGAGTACTCAAAAATTCACGTTAAATAAATAAATGAATATCACACTATTATCATGCACAACACATTCCTTTGTCAACAGCAGAAGCATGAATTTTAAGAACCTCCCATATTTAAAACTAACCTTGGACAACTGGCCTCTGAGTGTTATTTCTGATGAAGCAGAAGTTGATGAAATTATGTACAATGAGTTATATGATGTTACTTCAGGTCTTCCTTTTTAAGCTTCAATTGTCACTCTGCAGTGGCCTCAGCTGCAAAATGCCATCCAGCACTGTTACATCAGCAACTCCCCACCCCTGGAGTACACAGCAGAAGGCGTGCTTCTGGAGTACACAGGCAGAAGACATACACTAGAGGGTAATCTGTACACTCTTCCCACACCTCCCCTACCTTTTCAGGTCCATGAGCACAGAGCTCCACATGAAGGAAACTTGCTGCATTAGCAAAAGGAACGTTGACTTTTTCATTCCTTCATATCGAAAGGTGTTGAGACATAAAATTACTGATTTCCTACTTAGAATATAAAGACATATGCATATCTACAGTTAGTGACATTCCTGATCCATCCAGATTATGGGTCTGGTGGAAGCAGCAAGCGAGATGTTCTTGAAGGACAGTATCTTCCCACCTTAATATCAAAGTCAAAAATACACACCTGAAGTGATTTCTGTAAAATTCAGGACAATGATTACTTCTGGGGCAAGGAAGAGGTAAGATTAGAAAAAGGCACATACAGGGAAGGTGGCTGAAAGAATTCTAGTTCTTGGCCTGGGTGGGCAGTGGTTATAAGATTTTCACTTGAAATAAGCCATTAAGCTACACATTCATCTGGTAGGTTTTTCTGGCTCTGTGTTTTATTTTATAATAATATAAAATTTTAAATTAAATTGCATTAATAGTCAACAGATAGTTTAAACCAATTTTAATTTAAAATAATTCATCTCACTGTAAAAGTTAAATATAAGTATATGAAGCATCAAAAACTATATCTGAATTCAACTTGTCTTTTACATCTATCTACATATTCGTTCTTACCACTGGTTGGATTATTGAGCTCTTGAAGTGTGTTCTTCCCTCCTTTCTCAGGCTTCAAGTGGAGTTCCCTTCAATTCAACTGTGGGTTCAGAGGGTAAGTTTATACTTTCTCAGTAGAAACCATCTGGGTTTCTACTAGTGACTTTTATCACGTGCCTGCTCTGCCTTCTCCTTTCCAGACAGAAGAGTGCAAGCTTTGCCACCTATCATCACAGGAAAGAACCCCCAGACCCTTAAGCACCTTAGTTCTCTTCTTTAGTCCTATAGATTTAGTTGGGGATATAGAATTCAAGAATAGTTTAAGTTGTTTTTCCCAGCTTTACATATCTTCCACCATCTTTTTCCTCCTAAGTAAAACTTTAGTTATAATTATGGAGTAATTCAGGTGGCTCTTTTTTATTTCTCCCCAATTCCTTGATTTCTCCTTGAGTCTCTTTTGTGTCTGTCAGTCAGTTGACATTTCCTGAACATCCAAGTCTATGCTTTGTGAATTTCGCCAGTTTCTCAGAGTGATTCTGACGTCTCTGGGTTTTCTTCTTATTTTATACTTTTACAGTTCCTCTCTCTCCTCTCTTGGTAAATATGTCTTCCAACCCCTCCTTTTCCTCCCACTGTTTCCTGAAGGAATTAATGAATATCTATATACTTTCTTTGTTAGTCTTCCATCCTCATACCTACTTCTCACCCCTGCCACAGCTAACATATTTCCTGAAGTAAATTGGATTACTCACTGCATCCAATTGTCATTGACAGACATTCAAGTTCATATCCCCTCAAGCCTGCTTTAGTTTATTAGCTTGAATTCTAACTTTTAGGATTCTATTTGACAAAGAATATATTTAAATCCTTATTGAGGATAATAATCCTAATAATAATTCCTACTCAAAGCATATTTCACTCATGAAGTGTATTTTCTAAATTAAAAAAATGCATTAATCTTCTTAATCCTCCAGTGAGCCAAGAAGAAAGTATAATTATTCCCATTTTGCATATGTAATCACTGAGGTAAAACAATGCATATTTCCCTAGTGGCTAAACAGAACAGGAAGGAAATAAGTACCTGACTCAAGTTATCAGGTGGGCCACAAAGAAAAAATTTCATGAAAAGTCAAGAAAATCCAGATGAACCCTCTGTGCCAATGACTTACCATTGCCTCCCTTGAAATGATTATAGTGAATATTTATTCAGAAAATTCTAAGATAGCTCATGTATGTCATGCTACCCTGAATAGGAAATGTCAAAAGACAGGGAATAAGAGAAATGCCAGGAAGAACATGACCCACAGAGATGATTAATATGGAGTTTGCCCATTGAGATACAAAATTTAAATGAGTATCTTTGACTTAATGCAACCTGAGGATGAAGAATCCCTGGAGATTCTTCTAAGACCTGAAACAGTGCCTTTCCAGAGTTCAGAGACCTGACTGAACTTTCTCTCACCCTCTTTCTCCTCATACAATGCTGTCCCTGCCTTGGGAAGCTCTATCACATGAGGAGAAATGAAAAATCACTTTAAATTTCATTCATACAGGAGAACTGGAGGGAAATAGAATGATTCCCCAAACATGTCTGTGACATCACAGGCACAGTAAGTGTAGAATTGTTGGAGTGAGTAAAAAATAAAAAATCACAAATTGTAATTTCAATCTTCAACAGTTTTGGATACAGTTTCTGGCCATTACAATACTTAACATATAAACAGGAAGCCTACAGAAAAATCTCTTCCTGAGGGCCAAAATGCCATTAGATTTGTTTCTTGCTTGCTAGATCAATTCAATAACATTAAGTGCTTTTTTTTAATAGACCAGTGTGTTTACCCCTTAGTTAAAGCAGGTGATCCTATTCAACTAGAATTTCCTTATATCCAGATACCAATTCATAGCACCAGATCTGCTCATGGTTCTGCTGATGAACAGTAGGTCATCGTCCACAGTAATAGGTTGCCTCCATTGTAACTCTTATTTCCCATATTTCTTATTAGGATTTTATTACTATTGCTATTATTATCAGGTGTATGAGTGGAGTCCTTGCAGTTTTATTTCTTTTTCACTTTTAGGAGGAATTCTTCCCACCTTTAACCTTCTCCTCCTTACTATCTTTGAAATCAAAACGATGAGCAATCTTTCTTAAGGAATGAAGGGAACTTTGAGAGTTACTCCCATGTAGCACACACTTCTTGTACAAATTAAGATATTATTCTTCTGAGTTCCTGTCAGCTTACGAGACCCACTAATAAAAATCCAGATAGTCAAGAAAACATTGCTTTGCTGGACTTTTTCAGAAAACTATGTTCCACTGTGATAAATTAAAAAACCCAGCTGAAGAGGCAGAACTTTTAGGCAACAGGATAAGTGTCTAGGAGCTATAGAAGATTCCCCTGAAGAAAGCTTCAAGCCAATAGTTGCAGGTGCACAATAAGGGTATTGAGTAGACAAATAGATTCAGAGTCACTGCTATGTTCCATTTCCTATCCCCTAATCCCATTCTCAGAACTGTAAAAGAAAACAAAACAACCCTTTGGTCCTAATAACTATACCAGGTGCCATAACATCAATACAAGGATGTTAAGATTTTTTTTTTGACACTGGATTGGTTGGGATGAAAAAGAGCCAGTCCCACTGTGCATATGCATATTACGCTAACATGTACATCTATGATGAGGAAATAAAAGAAAAAGAGTTGTAGAATTATTCTTTTATGTCTGACAGGGTACTATTTCATTATTTTTATATTGAGATATCATCTGACCTCCATCCCAAATATAGGTGTTCATAGCTTTTTGCTATGAACATGGAAAACCATTTGTGCTGACAGGCTGATCATATTCTCAAAAGGTCAGGATCTGCTGTAAATGTGCTTTTTCCTTCATCATTTTGTCATTTTTATGGAGTCTTTTCAAATTTTTTGTCAACATATGTGTTCCTCACATCTGGGTTGACATCTCACTTCAAAAGTGTGTTTTATCCCTGTTGCTTCAAATGCATGAAATTAGAGAACCCATTTTTAATAAGTAAAAATAATTTTATGAAGAGAAGTATCTATAGTATTGAAAATGTGTCAACACACTGATAACTGTTTTCCCTTGATGTATATCTGGAAGTTCTCTCCAAATTTAGTGTGGTAGATGGACAGATATCATTAATCTTTGGAGAGGCAAAAATGGTCAAATATTAATTTCCTTTACTACACAGAGCCACATGAAGATTCTTCCAAAAGAGCCATTTGAGGATGAAAGTTAACTCTTCTCATTCTCAGTTAAGGCTATCTCATTTTGAATCACTGCCTAAGGAGCATAATGTTGGAGCATAGGTTAGTACATGTTCAAGTTGTGACACAATCTCTCCCTCTAGTTTTGGTTCAGGAAAGTAGATGGAAAGGAAAAGGGATTTGATGTCTGATTGAATTGGGGACCGGAGAAGAAGAAGGAGGAATCAATTACCTCTCCTCTCCCCTTGTTGTTCTTAAATTCCATAACCTTCTATCCCAAACCATTTGTTCTTCCCACTTCCCAACAATGGCTTCTTTATTCCATTTCTAATCCTCAATTTGTCAATCTAGAACACTACAAATATCAATAATACAATTCAAAACCTACTTCCTGTGGGAAGATTGCTGGTTATTCCTTCCATGCAAATAAAAGCACTCTAGCATTTTCCTCCAGTTTTCATATACAGCCAAGAGTACCTCAAAGCTGGAAGGGATCTTTGAGATCCTCTAGACCAGGTCTGGATTTTTAAAAAGAGGACAGAGAGGTTCAGATAAAATGATTCCCCAAATTCATACAACTATAATGCAACTCCTCTGACTCTGCCTTCAGTGATTTGTTTTGTTTGTTTGTTTGTTTGTTTGTTTGTTTGTTTGTTTAATGCAAATGATTTATTCCAGTGAGATTTCCATTGTCATTGTTGTTTTTGTTTTTGATGACAGTGAGAATTGCCATCCTTTCTATGCTGGAGGGTTGTTAGTGATCCCACTCAGGACAAGGGTGGAGGAGGAGCCATCAGATCCTGAAGACCCTTGCCTGGCCCAAGTTCCATACAGACTGAATAGTGACCAGAGCCCTCTCTGAAGGAAGACATGGGGTGTTGATGACTATATTCGCTTGACAGGGAACCACAGGTTCTATGTTTTAAAAATATCCCTACCTTAACAAAGTCAAGGATATAAAAGCACCATTCAGATACTGAACTATTTTCAGTATTCAAAGCTTCATTGTCAAAAAGTTTTACTACTGAAGCTAAAATTATTTTCTGTCATTGCTCTTGAAATAAAAGCAAGAGAGGATTTTTGAACTAGATCATTTTGTCCAACTTCTCCTAAAACAATAGTTGCTTTTTCCCATTCTGCTTAAGCTTGCTATTTTAACAAGTTGACAATTTCCAAATGCCTAAAATGAATTCTTTTAATGGCTTCAGCCATAAAATCTCATGTCCATATCCCTAAGTTACAACTCAGAAAATCAAGACACCATCCTCACAAATACCCACTTCCCAGCTCAAAATGGGAATGTCAAAACCAAATCCTAGAGCATTCTTGCTCCCCTTGGAGGTTCCAAAACAAAGCTATTCCTCCCAAATAGAAGAATGCTTTGATGGCCATCAACCTCAAGGCCAGACAGGAAGGTCTAACCCAGATTTTTCTAAGTGAAATATTACCATTATCTTTGTAAAAACTCAAGCCATGTCTCCCATGTTACCCTGATAAAAAGCTTATATGGATAGCAAAGTAGAATTCTGGACTATACTTTCTGTTTGGTTATTCTGTCAGCCCTCAACTTAATTATTTGTCTGCATACTATTCCAGTTATCATATGTTCCCCAAGCAGTAATTAATGACATCTGCCATACATGGTGTTTCAGGCTGCTATGGGCTGCATATTTGCATCCCTTCAAAGTTTATATATTGAAATTCTAACTTCCAGGGTAATGGTATTCAGGGGTGGGGTCTTTGGGAGGTAATTTGGAGTAGGTGGAATTAGTGACCTCAAAAACAGAGGAAAACAGAAATATCTCTGTCTCTCTCTCTCTCTCTCTCTCTCTCTCTCTCTCTCTTTCTCTGTCTCTCCACATGCATACACTGAGGAAAGGTCATGCGAGCACACAAGAAGGCAGCATGTCTACCAACCAGGAAGAGAGCTGTCACTAGGAACCAAATCTGCTGGGATACAATCTTGGAATCCCCAGACTTCAGAACTGTAAAGATAAATTTCAGTTGTTTAAGCCACCCAGGCTCTGGTATTTTGCTACAGCAACCTGAGCTAAGACACAGACACTATACTAAATATTTTGCACTCAGTATCTTATTTAAAATTTAGACAAATTCCAATAGGAGACACATTTTCCCCATTTTACAAATGGGAAAACTATGTCTTAGATTAAATAGTTCTTCAACCTGAAGAATGTAAAGTGGCAAAGCTGGATTTCAAATATGCTTAACCCTGAATCATGCTGCATAGTACATAGTAGACATCAAATAATTGAATACCTCTTACTTCTTCTACTTCAGCACTTTAAAAGTGTCCATTTACACATATATCTTCATCACACATCTAGAAGTTCTTTGAGGGCCAATATTATTGTATTCTTATTGTCTAACACATAGCAAGTGCTCACTAGAAGAAAGGAGAGGAGAGGGGAGGGGAGGGGATGGGATAAGACAAGAGGAGAGGAGAACAGAGGAGAGGGGAGGGGAGGGAAGGAGAGTAAAGGAAAGGAGAGGGAAGGAAAGGAATGGAAGAGAGAGAGAGAGAGAGAGAGAGAGAGAGAGAGAGAGAGAGAGAAAGAAAGAAGAGAAAAAATGGTGTATGTGAATCCATAATCAGTAGGTATATTAGTTTACTAGGACTGCCATAACAAAGGACTACAAACTGGATGGTTTAAATGACTGAAATATATCAATGCATAGTTCTGGAGACAAAAAGTCTGAAATCAAGGTATCATCAGGGGCAGTACTATTCCAAACCTCTTACCCAGGCCTGTAGGTAGATGGCCAGCATCTCCCTATGTCTCTCCACAATGTCTTCCCTCCATGTATATTTCTGTGTCTAAATTTCTCCTTTTGTAAGAGTACCAGTCATACTGGATTAGGGCTCAACCTAATGACCTCATTTTAAATTGATTACCTCTGTAAAGACCCTATTTCCAAATAAGTTCACGTTTTGAGATACCAGAAGTCAAGACTTCCACATACAGATTTGGAGGGAATCACAATTCATCTCATGACCATGGTAATATAGATGTTCTCCATATAAGGCACAGCTGGCCACAACACAACCCTTGGAATAGAAAAAGATGCACAGGATTCCTGTGCTGAGCTCCAGGCTCAGTCACACACCAGTGATGTCACCGTGCACACTCACCATGTAGGCACACACACAGTCTCCACCTCTTCTCATTTCATATTGGAGTGAAAAGAAGGCCACATAAGACCAGAGATTTAAACCCTCTCTGTCCCTCTGATCACTGCTCTCATTTGCTTTCTTCACTTGTGTCTTTGGAGAGTGCTAAGTACACGGTGCATGTTTCCTCTGTAGGTGTTTGACAAGCTACAGCCTTAAGGTTTCACGTGATTGTGATCCCATCAACTCTTCCAGAAATTGGCTTCATTCCCCAGTTGATCTTACTGTTAAATTTTTCTCCACTCTTTCAAACACTTCTTGTTCAAATTTAAATCCATTATTTCTCTTCTTATCTCTGCTAACTAATGAGAGTGGTTTCTTCTCCTTTGGGGAACTACCAAGGTGTGTGTAACTGCATTCACATTTTCATGTGTGTTTTCTCTCACACTTGTAGAGGTTATCAACAATTCTGAAGAAGAAAACCTTGCTTTAATTAAAGAATATACACAATTTCATTCTTTCCCAGAACCTCCTTGTATGTTTACTTTCCATAGTATTTGTCTCCTTAGAGGAATGCAGAAGTAAATGGAAAAGATGTTTCTCAGATACTGTTTAAAACATGCAGTCTATTATCAAAACTACTATCAAAAGTCCACTAATGGGTAACTTGATTGTGGAAACTGAAGTAACCTAGCCTACATGGAGATTATCTGACTACCTTATAACTTTCCAGAATAAAGTATTCTCCCCAATTCTAATTTCTTTAATAAATCACCGTAATTTGATCCACCATTTATGTGATATGTGATAAACAGAGAAGAGTCCTTCCTCTGAACTGTCAGTGATTTTAACAGACAAAATCAAGGTTTTTTTAATTTTTTGTTTTTCTAAGTAATCTCTACACCCAACACAAGGCTCAAAACCACAACCCCAAGATCAAGAGTCACATGCTCTACCAACTAAGCCAGCCAGGTGCCCCTTAAAAGACAGAAATAATAAGAAATAGTAAGAAATAATCACACTGCTTATGAAAAAATACACCTAACCAACTAACAAGTATTTATCAAGAATTTACTGGGTATATAATATGACAAGACACAAATAGGGATATAACAAAAATATGTTTTCCTTTCCCATTCCCTTAATTCCAGAACAATCTCCCATGAGAGAAATATGCCTGTCATCCTCTTCCTGATCCTCAATTTTCTTACCCTATTCCCCCCAAATCAATCATTATATCATGTGATTACATCCTAACCCCTATGAGGCTCCTTCTAGCAAAAGATAAACACCATGCTTCTTTCCCCACACACTAAATCTACTGCTTTCTTGCCATCACTGGGCAAATTTGAAGTAACTAAGCACTTACCATTGCCCCAACCCCACTTGCTCCTGACCTAGACCAGGCCTCCATCTCCTTCTCAATACACTCACCTCCATAACCAGCCAACTTCATGAGCTACTTCAGTGACCTTCACTACTCCACCCTGAACTCTACTGATAAGTAGACCTCCTCACTGGTAATTCTACAACAGCATTCTTCAGAAAGAGAACAAGCACCCTTGAGAGCATATTAATAGTTTTCCAAAGATTACACAACCAAGTATGGTTTCAAAGGAGTCATTTTCCAGATCCTCACCTTCCATTTATGTTCTTTCACAAAACTGATCTAAGAATGGTTTTAGAAGGAGGGAATTATACAGTTCTCCTTTCTCATTCCATGCTTTTCAGTTTCTCATTTGTCCTTTTCCCACATAAATAGGTACATACTTATATACATAGGTAGACAGGTAAATGAAATATCTCTCATTCCAAATTTTACTATATTGTACTACTTTAAGACATATAAAACTTTCCAAGGCCCCAAAGGAAAAAAAATTAAAATATAGGTACTAAAGCCACGTTTAATCAAGACTTCAAAAATCTTTGCTAGGCTTCATACTTTTCTCTGTCTTTATACACATTTTTCCTAAGAGCCAAGTATGGCATAAAAACAGGTGGTTTTGGCATTGGTAGAGATGGATCTAGATGTTTTATACGGTACCGTAAAGGGAGTGATAATGAGTTTAAGAACTTCATCTCCAGAGGAGCCAAGATGGCCGAACAGCATGGAAGGTTTTTTGTGTGTCTCGCAGCCATGAAATGCAGCCAGATCAACACTAAACCATCCTGCACACCTAGAAAACTGATTTCAGGATTAACACAACAATCTGCACAACCTGAACCACAGAACTCCACCGGTATGCAGCATGGAGAGGCTAACTGGGGAAGAAAGGAGCCGCAGAGGGCAGGGAGCTATTTTTGCTTGCGGAGAGAGGATGGAAACGGGGGGAGAGTACCGGAAAAGCACCCCCCCCCTGCCAAAAGCAGCTGGAGAGAAAGTGGAAAAGTGGAAACAGCCACAGGGACTGAACAAAAGAGAAAGGAGAAAGGAAAAAGGAAAGGGTTTAAATTCTATTAAGACTCTATAAACAAAGGGAGTACGGAGTCTGAAACTCTATACCTTGATAATTGGTGGGGCTCTCGTGAGAAGGGTGAATCCCCAGGAGCAGAGTGAAGTCCGGGGGTCCTTGGGCCACAGGGAGAGGCAGTTCCCCTGCTGGGAGGACATTTGGTAGAGGCTGTGTGCCCCCCCCCCCACAGGCGAAGGCCCCAGTGGACCCTGAAGAACAACTACATTCACTGGTGCTGAAACAAGGTCATAGAGGGTGAACCCTGGTACCAGATGTGTGAGGTGATTTGCCATAATCCCTGAAATGCTGTTGCTACACAATTGCATGAACTTTTTCTGGGGTGGGCTGACACCCAGCAGCAGTCTCTGGGCTTCAGCAGCAGCACAGTCTCACTAACATTCGTGGGTATGGCTGGCACCTGGCCATTGCTCAGTGAGACCCTCCTGCAAAGGGGCAGAATGGGTCAAAGCTGCAGTCCCTCAGAAGCAAGGGGTCAGATAAACAACCAAATATGAATTAAAAGTCAGGAGGGAGGTGTGGCCTGGCAACCTGACAGCTTGGTCATGGACAGTGTAAAAGCACAGAGCAGAGAGAAACCAAAGACAGAGGATGGGTGCGCAATTGCTGATTGGGGAAAACAGAGTTCCGGATACTAGAAACTGGGTAGCTGGGTGATGCCATTTTCACCCCTCCTGTGTATGCGCACACATACCTAAAAGTGCCACAACAATCCACCCCAGTAAGCTAGGCAGCGCCATCTAGTGGAGAATGGAGCTGTTACACTAAACCCTGCCCAACTGGGCCAACCTTGCTCTTCAGGAACACCACAATTCTCTCTGCCTGCTTAGTTTACAGACTATAAAGTGATTCATAGTTTGACTTTTAGGGGAAATGATGTATTTTCAATCGTATTTCAGCCTGTTTGCTGGTCCATCTATTCAATTTTCTTTTTTTTTTCTTTTCATTTATTTTTCTGAAATATAGAAAGAAAAATTTATTCTTATTTTCAATTTTTTTTAAAAATATTTTTCTTTAATTTTTTCTTATATATTGTTTGTTTTATAAACTTTTCAAATTCTATTTTACTTCCATCATTTGATTTGATTTGATTGTAATCAATTTTTCAAATTTTCAAACATTTTTCCTTTTTTGTTGCTGTTTTTCCCTTTTTTTCCTCTAATCTGTCAAGCCCCTTTCAACACCCAGACCAAAACACACCTGGGATCTAGTTTCATTTATTTGATTCTCTGTGTGTGTGTGTGTGTGTGTGTGTTCAATTTTTTAATTTTATTTTTTTAACCTCATTAATTCTTTTTCTTCCTTCAAAATGATGAAATGAAGGAATTCACCCCAAAAGAAAGAGCAGGAAGGAACAACAGCCAGGGACTTAATTAACACAGATACGAGCTTGATGTCTGAACCAGAATTTAGAATCACAATAATAAGAATACTAGCTGGGGTCGAAAATAGATTAGAATCCCTTTCTGCAGAGATAAAAAAAAGTAAAAGCTAGTCAGGATGAAATAAAAATGCTATAACTGAGCTGCAATCTCAAATAGATGCCATAGTGGCAAGGATGTATGAGGCAGAGCAGCGAATCAGCAATATAGAGGACAAACTTATGGAGAATAATGGAGCACAAAAAAAGAGGGAGACTAAGGCAAAAGAGCACGACTTAACAGCCAGCAAGGCTTTCATTCTAAATAGAAGTAGAGATTACAAGTTCCCCAGACAAACAAAAATTAAAGGAGTCTATGACCACAAAACCAGCCCTGCAAATAATTTTAAGGGGGACTCTGAGGGGAGAAAAGACAGGAAAGAAGGAAGGAAGGAAGGAAGGAAGGAAGGACGACCAAAACCAACAAAGACTAGAAAGAACCAGAGAACACCACCAGACACTCCAAATCTACAAGAAACATAATGGCAATAAATTCATAACTTTCAGTACTCACTCTAAATGTCAATGGACTAAATGCTCCAATCAAAAGACAGGGTAACAGAATGGAAAAGAAAACAAGATCCTTCTATATGCTGTTTACAAGACACCCACTTTAGACCTAAAGACACCTTCAGATTGAAAGTTAGGGGATGGAGAAGCATCTATCATGCTAATGGTGGACAAAAGAAAGCTGGAGTAGACATTCTTATATCAGACAATCTAGACTTTAAAACAAAAACCGTAACAAGAGATGAAGAAGGGCATTATATCATAATTAAGGGGTCTATTCACCAAGAAGACCTAACATTTATGAACATTTATGCTCCAAATGTGGAAGTACCCAAATATAAATCAATTAATCACAAACAGAAAGAAAACCACTGATAAAAATGCCATAATAGTAGGGGACTTCAACACCCCACTTATAACAATGGACAGATCATCTAACCAGAAAATCAACAAGGAAAAAATTGCTTTGAATGACACAGTGGACCGGATGGACTTAACAGATATATTCACAACATTTCATCCTAAAGCAGCAGAATATACATTCTTCTCTAGTGCACATGGAATATTCTCCAGAATAGACCATATACTGGGACACAAATCAGCCCTAGTACAAAAAGATCGAGATCATACCGTGCATATTTTCAGACCACAACACTATGAAACTCAAAATCAAACACAAGAATAAATGTGGAAAGATAACAAATACTTGGAGACTAAAGACTACCCTACTAAAGATGGATGGACTAACCAAGAAGTTAAAGAGGAAATTAAAAAGTACATGGAAGCCAATGAAAATGATAACACCACAGCCCAAAACTTCTGGGACTCAGCAAAGGACATTTCAAGAGGCAAGTATATAGCAATGCAGGCCTTCCTAAAGAAGGAAGAAAGATCTCACATACACAACCTAACCCTACACCTTAAAGAGCTAGAAAAAGAACAGCAAATAAAACCCCAAAACAGCAGAAGACAGGAAATAATAAAGATTAGAGAAGAAATCAGTGATATTGAAACCAAAAAAAAAAAAACAAAACAGTAGAACAGGTCAATAAAACCAGAAGCTTGTTTTTGAAAGAATTAACAAAATTGATAAACCACTAGCCAGTTTGATCAAAAAGAAAAAGGCCCAAATAAATAAAATCAAGAATGAAAGAGGAGAGATCACAACCAACACAGCAGAAATAAAAACAAGAATAAGAATATTATGAGCAATTATATGCCAAAAAAATGGACAATCTGAAGAAATGGACAAATTCCTAGAAATGTATACACTACCAAAACTGAAAAAGGAAGAAATAGAGAATTTGAACAGACCCATAACCACTAAAGAAATCGAGTGAGTAATCAAAAATCTCCCAAAAAACAAGAGTCCAGGGCCAGATGGCTTTCCAGGGGAATTCTACCAAACATTTAAGGAAGAGTTAATACCTATTCTCTTGACACTGTTCCAAAAAGTAGAAACAGAAGGAAAACTTCCAAACTCTTTGTATGAAGCCAGCATTACCTTGATTCCAAAACCAGACAGAGACCGCATTAAAAAGGAGAACTATAAACCAATTTCCCTGATGAACATGGATGCAAAATCTTCAACAAGATATTAGCCAACCGGCTCCAACAATACATTAAAAAAATTATTCACCACGACCAAGTGGGATTTATACCTGGGATGCAGGGCTGGTTCAATATCCACAAAACAATTAACGTGATTCATCATATCAATAAAAGAAAGGACAAGAACAATATGATCCTCTCAATAGATTCAGAGAAAGTACTTAACAAAATACAGCATCCTTTCTTGGTAAAAACCCTCAAGAAACTAGGGATAGAAGGATCAAACATTTAGATCATAAAAGCCATATATGAATGACACAACGCTAATATCATCCTTAATGGGGAAAAACTGAGAGCTTTCCCCCTAAGGTCAGGAACACAACAGGGATGCCCACTCTCACCACTGTTATTCAACATAGTATTGGAAGTCTTAGCCTGTGCAACCAGACAACACAAAGAAATAAAAGGCATCCAAATCGGCCAGGAGGAAGTCAAACTTTCACTCCTTACAGATGACATGATACTCTATATGGGAAACCCAAAATATTCTACCAAAAGATTTCTAGAACTGATCCATCAATTCAGCAAAGTGGCAGTATATGTAATCAATGCACAGAAATTCGTTGCATTCCTATACACCAACAATGAAGTGACAGAAAGAGAAATCAAGGAAACGATCCCATTTACAGTTGCACAAAAAACCATAAAATACCTAGGAATAAATCTAACCAAAGAGGTGAAAAATCTATACACTGAAAACGATAGAAAGCTTATGAAAGAAATTAAAGAAGACACAAAAAATGGAAAAAGATTCCATCCTCTTGGATAGGAAGAAAAAGTAATGTCAAAATGTCAATACTACCCAAAGCAATCTACATATTCAATGCAATCCCTATCAAAGTAACACCAGCATTCTTCACAGAGTTAGAACAAATAAACCTAAAATTTGTGTGGAACCAGGAAAGACTGAATAGCCAAAGAAATCTTGAAAAAGAAAACCAAAGCTAGAGGCATCACAAGCTGGACTTCAAGCTGTGTTACAAAGCTGTAATCATCAGGACAGTATGGTACTGGCACAAAAACAGACACTCAGATCAATGGAACAGAATAGAGAACCCAGAAATGGACCTACAAACGTATACCAACTAATTTTTGACAAAGCAGGAAAGAATATCCAATGGAATAAAGACAGTCTCTTTAGCAAGTAGTGCTGGGAAAACTGGACATCAATTTGCAGAAAAATGGACCTGGACCCCTTTCTTACACCATACACAAAAATAAACTCAAAATGGATGAAAAACCTAAATGTAAGACAAGAAGCCATCCAAATCCTCAAGGAGAAAGCAGGCAAAAACTTCTTCGACCTTGGCCGCAGCAACTTCTTACTCAACACATTTCTGGAGGAAAGGGACACAAAAACAAAAATGAACTGTTGGGACCTCATCAAAATAAAAACTTCTGCGCAGTGAAGGAAACAATCAGCAAAACTAAAAGGCAACCAATGGAATGGGAGAAGATATTTGCAAATGACACATTAGATAAAGGGTTAGTATCCAAAATCCATAAAGAATTTATAAAACCCAACACCCAAAAAAAAAAATAATCCAGTGAAGAAATGGGCAAAAGACATGAATAGACACTTGTCCAAAGAAGACATCCAGATAGCCAACCAACACATGAAAAAAGGCTCAACATCACTCATCATCAGGGAAATACAAATCAAAACCAAAATGAGATACCACCTCACACCTGTCAGAATGGCTAACATTAACAACTCAGGCAACGACAGATGCTGGCAAGGATGTAGAAAGAGAGGATCTCTTTTGCATTGCTGGTAGGGATGCAAACTGGTGCAATCACTCTGGAAAACAGTAGAGAGGTTCCTCAAAAAATTAAAAATAGAACTACCCTATGACCCAGCAATTGCACTACTAGGTATTTTTCCAAGGGATACGTTTTGAAGGGACACATGCACCCCAATGTTTACAGCAGCACTATCAACAATAGCGAAAGTATGGCAAGAGCCCAAATGTCCATCAATGCTTGAATAGGTAAAGAATGTGTGGTATATATTACAATGGATTATTACTCAGCAATCAAAAAGAATGAAATCTTGCCATTTGCAACTACGTGAATGGAACTAGAGGGTGTTATGCGAAATTAGTCAGAGAAAAATAAATATCATATGACTTCATTCATATGAGGACTTTAAGACACAGAACAGATGAACACAAGGGAAGGGAAGCAAAAATAATATAAAAACAGGGAGGGGGACAAAACATAAGAGACTCTTAAATATGGAGAACAAACAGAGGGTTGTTGAAGGGGTTGGGCTAAATGGGTAAGGGGCATTAAGGAATCTACTCCTGAAATCACTGTTGCACTATATGCTAACTAACTTGGATGTAAATTAAAAAAAATAAAAATAGATAAAAAGAACTTCATCTCTTGCATCACCCAACTATTTACCACCCACCCCCAAAAAAAGTATCACTGTAAAGAAGAGCCTAAGAAAATAAAGCTAGACTGTATAGGTAAGAAATATTGAAAGCAGTGGAACCTTTTCCATTTAGGCAAAAGACTCCCAGTAAGGCTTTGTGCCTTGCCTGACCTAAAATCGGCATTGAGAAGTAAGATGTCAGACAGTGTATATTAGCACATTTATTTGAAATGATAAACTCAGTACGATTTATCTGAGAGAAAGTAAGTCTAATTTACCTGATTGGTTCAATAATGAAAACTGGCCTGCCTATTTGGTTATTTGACAGATACTTCCTTAATTTGAATGACTTAAATGTGTAGTTTCAAAGTTTTGATGAAAAAATATTTAAAGCATGTGATACAATAAATGCAATTTCTTGTATTGGCAAAGAAATACTGAAAGTAACAATGTTTCAATGTTCCCAGAAGTTTCTGAATATATCAGATTTTTTTGTATTTAAAAAGAAAATGTTTTAACATTTATTCATTTTTGAGAGCTAGAGACAGAGTGCAAATGCAAGAGGGGCAGAGAGGGAGGGAGACACAGAATGCGAAGCACGCTCCAGGCTCTGAGCTGGCAGCACGGGGCCCAATGCGGCAGGGCGGGGCTCAAACCCATGAACTGTAAGATCATAACCTGAGTGGAAGTCAGATGCCTAAGGACTGAGCCACCCAGGAGCCCCTATCAAATGTTTTTTTAAAGTGCCTCTAGGGGCGCCTGGGTGGCGCAGTCGGTTAAGCGTCCGACTTCAGCCAGGTCACGATCTCGCGGTCCGTGAGTTCGAGCCCCGCATCGGGCTCTGGGCTGATGGCTCAGAGCCTGGAGCCTGTTTCCGATTCTGTGTCTCCCTCTCTCTCTGCCCCTCCCCCGTTCATGCTCTGTCTCTCTCTGTCCCAAAAATAAATAAACGTTGAAAAAAAAAAATTTTTTTTAAATAAATAAATAAAGTGCCTCTAAATGAAAGAGAAACAAGTATAGCTAACAGTTGCTCCATGAGTCTCAGTGAAATGAAATGGAAATGCTCACCAGAAATTCTGTGACTAAGTAAATAAGGACAATTGTACAAATTCTTTCCCAATTCTCTGCTCTCAACAAAACTAAAGATGAACCTATCATGATTACAGATTGTTAACTGTAACTTTGGTGATATATTGCTGGGGTCTTTGGTATCTGATTCAGAATAAATCCAAATAACTGTGACAGATTATTTTAAAAATAAACAAATTCCTTTCATTCCTGTTCAGGCCTTACAATCTGCACCATGCTTAGTGGGAAGAGAATTGATATTGAACCGTCTGTTATTCCAATTGTTCTCCCAAGAAAAGACTATCCATCTAATTTTAAGATGCACTTCTAATAAAATTTATTTCTAATGTTTAATAATTTTATGTAAAAATTCATAATATATTTGTATATTGCCAATTGTATACTAATAAAATCTTGAGGATAACTCAACCCTAAAGAAAACATTTTTTAAGACTTAGAGCATTATATTTACAAAATAAGTAAAACTCCTATGAGGAAAATGGAATAGAAATAAAGGCTCAAGTAATAAAAGAAATGATATAAAAATAAAATTAAAGAGGAGCTTATTTGTGAATTTTTTTATTTACTTGCTTTTAATATAAATACAGTGTCTATTCAGCCTATCTTCGGAAAAGCATAAAAATCTTAAGTGTAGCTCAATAAATTTTCACCAAATAAACATGTGAAACGGCACCCAGATCAAGAAAAACAACATTACTAGTACCCCAGAAACACATGGTTCTCCCCCAATTCCTACATCCCCAAAGTTAACCACTATCCTTGCTTCCAACATTCTAGCAAAGATGTGCTTATTTTTGCACTTTAGAAATGGAATCATACACTATACGCTTCTCTTCTGCTGTCTTTTACTCATCATGTTTGTGAAGTTCATCTACATTTATACAATGCATAAATGCATTATAATGGCTATCAACTATTTATTTTGAACTTTCAATTTTGCAATATATGAGAAACTGCATATTTGAATCTACTTAAACAAGTGAAGAAACATTTGGATGTCAATTCAAAATTATGCAAGGTTAGTTATTTCATGTCCATGGTCCTCAATTTAATCATATGGAAAATGGGGTTAAAGTACTGATTCCTCAGGGCTCCTGGATGGCTCAGGCTGTTAAGCAAATGATTCTTGATTTCAGTTCAGGTCATGATCTCATGGGTAGTGGGTTCAAGCCCCACATCGGGGTCTGTGCTGACAGCATGGAGCCTGCTTGGGATTCTCTTTCTCCCTCTTTCTCTGCCCCTCCCCTGCTCATGCTCTCTCTCTCTCTCAAAATAAATAAACTTTAAACAAATAAAAATATTGATTCCTCCTAGAGTTGATGTGAGATTATGCATGGACAACACTGTTTCTGACACATAAAAACTACAGCTGTTGTGACTGTAGTTGTTATTGTTCCCTTCCAACTGGTCATCCCAACTTTAATAATACCCTCTCCAAATCCCTTCTCCTTACTGTCCGTAAGTGATAGAACTAAAACACGTAAATGAACATGTAACTCCCATGCTTATGATTTTTTTGTGCTAGCTTTTTACCACTTAAAGCGTATGGTCCAAGCACTTGTGCATGGCTGGACCAGACTCCTGCTTAATTCCTCTGTAATTTAGGGTTACCAACACCTCTTTTACTGGAAAACTAGAAAAAAATAACTGGAAATAAATAAAAGATAGAAGAAAGGAAATAAATAACAGCTTAGTTTATGTACGTAAAGCATTTGGTATGAAACAGGTGCATCACAAATGATAATTATTTAGGAAGGGAGGGAATGAAGGAGGCAGAACGGACATAGGAAAGATAATTGCATAACCTGATTTTGTCAGTGACAGATGGGTGCCTGTGAGGTGATGAGTCCATAGGTCATTTGCTCCTTATATCTACTTCCTAGGCAAGGTGGGTAGAAGTAGTATAAGTAAAATAAGTAGTACATGTGATGTTGCCCATCTTGTAAATGAGAAAACTACAATCCTAAGAGGGTAAGTGATTCACCGAGGATTACAGGAAATCAGTGACAGAGCCAAGATTCTTGTGTGAATCTGTCTGATTCCAGAGCTATGATATTTTTTGTTGCTCTATTCCATTGCATCTCTGAAATAGTCTAATTTTAATGTGGTATCTCAAATAAGCTCCACTCCAACGAAGAGATAATTTTCAGTTTTAGCCTTTCTGACCCTCAGGGCTTAGTTTATAAAATTGAGCTAATAATAATAATTGCCTTCTTTTTTTTAATGTTTTATTTATTTTTGAGACAGAGAGAGACAGAGCATGTGCAGGGGAGGGGCAGAGAGAGAGGGAGACACAGAATCCTAAGCAGGCTCCAGGCTCTGAGCTGTCAGCACAGAGCCCGACGCGGGGCTCAAACTCACAAACTGTGAGATCATGACCTGAGCTGAAGTTGGACACTTAACCGACTGAGCCACCCAAGCAACCCAATAATTGCCTTCTGAATGACTTAATACATGTAAAGTGCCTAGAATAGCACTCAGTAAGTATTACCTTTGTTGTTGTTTTCATTTTAAACTATCAGTTCATTGAACTTTTGACTTAAATAATCAGTGTATACTGCTTTGGCCAATATGGGTGAGCCATCTAAGTGGAACATTATCCCTTCCATCTAAAGTAAGCATCAACATTCAGATATACCCTTGACCCATTTCCTAATCATTACCTAATCATTGCCTTTAATATCCCTGTAAACTCAAGTCCCAATAATAAGTGCTAAATAAATACAAGTTAAAAAATTAGCTATCAAGATCCCTGCCCTTAAAAAGCATGCAACAAACCTATGGAATTAGGGTATATCTGAAAGAAAGAAAGGAAGAAAGAAAGAAAGAAAGAAAGAAAGAAAGAAAGAAAGAGAAAAAGAAAAAAAGAAAGGAAAAGAAAAGAAATGAAACAAAACAAGGAAGGAAGGAGGAAAGGAAGGGAGGAAGAGAGGAAGGAAGAGGGAAAGAAGGAGAGAAAGAAAGGGAGAACGGAAGGAAGAAGTAACCATGCTTTTTCTGGTATAACTCCATTAAATAATGTTGAAACAGTGTTCTATTTTTGAAAACTCAACTTTCCCCCATAGTTTTGTTTTGTTTTGTTTCAGGAGAGAAAGAGAAAGAGAGAGAAAGCTAGGGAGGGGCAGAGGGAGAGAGAATCCACTCCCAGTACAGAGCCCAACTCGGGGCTCACTCAAACAACTGTGAGACCATGACCTGAGCTTAAATCAAGGGTTGGACACTTAACCAACTGAGCTACTCAGGTGCCCCATCTCCCCATAATTTTTAAAACTACTCTGACAATGAGCTGAAAATATGAATTTTTTTATTACTGTGTATTACTGCTATTTTCTATTATTGCTATTTATTATTGCCTTTACTTTTTCTCATGAAAATATGTTTGACCAGGCATATGGTAAATATCATTTGTATTCATGGCAAGGTGAAAATGAATGGTTCATTTCAAAGGATAATTTAAATCACCCTCATACATACAATATGGAAATAAAAGGATTTGCCTAGATAGAGTCAGTACTATTCAATAGAAACTGAGTATTTACCGTGGTCACAGTGGATCTGACAGAGGACACAAAGATGACTTGAACACAATCCTTGCCCTTTGGGAGGACCCACCCCGTGGGGGAGAAGAAACACACACACACACACACACACACACATGCAGAAATATACACATAAAACATGTAAACAAAGCCTGCATAATACAAATTCATGAGGCAGCTGCACAACCCATGTCGATGAGCTGAAATATTTAGTTTTTCAGGATGTATAATCCACATAGCTGACGCAAGGAGAGAGGATTCCAAATCAGCATATAATTTAGAAAGCCCTGTGTCTTCATGAGATAATTTGAAGCCAATGCTATATAGCCTTGATTCTTTTCCTCCTCCTCCTCCTCCTCCTCCTCCTCCTCCTCCTTCTTCTTCTTCTTCTTTTTAAATTTTTTTTTAATCTTTATTTATTTTTGAGAGAGAGACAGCATGTGAGCAGGGGAAGAGCAGAGAGAGGGAGACACAAAATCCGAAGCAGGCTCCAGGCTCTGAGCTGTCAGTGCAGAGCCTGACATGGGGCTCAAACTCACAAACCATGAGATCATGACCTGAGCCGAAGTCAGTTGCCTAACCAACTGAGCCACCCCGGCGCCCCCCCCCATTTTTTTTTAATTTGAGAAAGAGAGAGAGAGCACGTACAAGTGGGAGAAGGGCAGAGAAAGAGGGAGACAATCTGAAGTAGGCTCCACATTGTCAGTGCAGAGCTTGATGTGGGGCTCAAACTCACAAACTACAAGATCATGACCAGGGTTCCAACTCATGAACCATGAGATCATGACCTGAGCCCAAGTCCAGTGCTTAACTGACTGAGCCATGCAGACGTCCCTAGTCTTGATTCTTAGTATATAATCCAAAGAACATCAGCACCATCTAGGAAATCTCAGGGCCCATACTTGACCTTGTGAGTCAGAATCTAAACTTCAGCAAGATTGCCAAGTGATTTGCATACACATTTCATCTGGAAGGCCCCAATATAGGGTGGTTCTGCATGCTGCCTGTACATAAGAAATACCTGCAGAGTTTTCTTAAAAATATCCATATCTGGACCCCACCCCAGGCCTAAGAAGTTAGAATCATTTATTTATCTTCATCATATCTCAACTCAAACATCACTTTCTCTGGGACATCTTCTCTGACTCACCTTCAGACCAAAATACATTCCTAAATTATACATTCTCAAAACACCCTAAACCCTTATCACACTTTGCAACTAAACATTTGCTTATGTTTTCATGTGATAACTGTCTCTCAAATTGGCAAATGCTCTATGATAGCAGCAACAACACCCCTAATGCCCAACAGAAATTTGTCACAGGTTAGACATTCAATAAATTCATTCAAATATTTATTGAGCACCTACAATATTCTAAGTTCTTGAGATGTATCAGTGAATGAAACAAGAATCCCTGAAGGAAGTGACAGATTATAAATGTGTTGTTCTATTTCTAGCAAGGTGAGAAAATTAATAATAAGAATCAATAATAATATAAGCAAAATTAGAGAAAGTCAAATATCAAGACTTCACTGATAGGTGGAATTTAAGATACAAAACAGATGAACATAAGGGAATGGAAGCAAAATAATATAAAAAGAGGGAGGGGGACAAGACATAAGAGACTCTTATAGAAAGCAAACTGAGGGTTGCTGGAGGGATTGTGGGTGGGAGGATGGGCTAAATGAGTAAGGGACATTAGGGAGGACACTTGTTGGGATGAGCACTGCATGTTATACACAGGAGATGAATCACTGGAATCTACTCCTGAAATCATTATTGCACTGTATGCTAACTAACTTGGATGTAAATTAAAAAATTAAAATAAAAAAAATAAAGGCATAATGTAGTATGTTAGATATAACTGTTATATAAAAATAAGAATGAAGGCAAGGTAAAGGGAACTAGAAGCACTAATAGGGGTGGGCCAAGTTACTATTTTAAATAGGGTGGTGAGTGTAGATAGGTGAGCGTAGATAGACGTCATGAAAAAGTAACATCTTAAAGAGACTTGGAAGAAATAAGTTAGCCCAGCTATCTCAAGAAAGAGCAGGCCAGACTAGTGGAACAATACTGCAAAGGCTCTAAGAAAGGGGCATGCTAGTATGTTCCAGGAACTGTGAGAAGGCCAGTGTGGGCCCGGTAAGGTAGTGGGCAGACAGGGTGGTGGGTAACCTGGCAGGGAGGAGCAGGAGATAACAACACAAAGATAACTGAGAATCAGACCATGTAAGCTCTTGTAGGTGAGTGTAAGGACTTTGGCCTTTACACTGTATGAAACATGGAACCACTGCAGGATTTTGAGCAGCAGGGTGATATAACTTGACTTAATTTTAAAGGGAATCTTCTGGTTACTGTGTCAAGAACATATTAAAGAGGATCAAGAATAAAAGCAGAAAAAAATATCAACAAAATATTGCTACAGGTCATGTGAGAAATGATGTTAATGATGTGGCTTGGACCAGGGGGCTAACAGTGACACTAGAGAGAAGGGATTCGTATTCCGGATAACATACATACGTACATATGAATCCATATTGTCACAAAGTGAACACACCCATGTAAACATCTATCAGGTATAGGAAGAAAAAGTCACTTATGTCTCCCTCCTCCCCAAGGATAACCACTATCCTGAATTTGAACACCATTAGTTTACCTATATTCAATCTTTACATAAATGAAATCAACAATATATATTCCTTTGGGTCTTTCTTCTTTTGAAATCAATTCATGTTGTTGCATACAACTGAATTTCATTTACGTTTGTTGCGGTATTGTGTTTAAATGCATAAATATGTATAATTTATTTACCCATCTTACTGTTGTCAGGCATTTCTAGCATGTAGCAATTACAAACAATGGTACCATGAACATTCTTATACCTGTATTTCTGTGTCAGTATATATTGACCTTATTCATAAAAGTAGGATTATGAGGTCATGAGTTATGGGTATGCACAACTTTGGTAAATAATGTTAAATAGTTTCTCAGAGTAGGTTTTATCAACTTAAATTCAAATCAGCAGGGTATAAAGTCACCTGTGTTTGTAAATTTTAGCTATTTTATGGAATATATAGTGCTACCTCAGAGTAGATTTAGTCTGCATTTTTCTGATGAATTAAAAAGTTGAGCACCTTTCCATATGTTTATTGACAATTTGAAGAACATCTTTTGTGAAGTGTCTCTTCAAGAGTTAATTGTTAAAAGACCCAAATGTGAGACAAGAAACTACAAAACAAGAGATGACAGGCAGTCATCTCTTGGACATCAGCCTTAGAAATATTTTTATGGATATTTCTCTTCAGGCAAGGGAAACAAAAGCAAAAACAAACTTTTGGGACTACCCCCAAAATAAAAAAAAAAGCTCTTGCACAGCAAAGGAAGTCATCAACAAAGTAAAAAGGCAACTGCCAAATGGAAGAAGATCTTTGAAATAATATATCCGAGAAGGGGTTAATATCTAAAGTATATAAAGAACTTATACAATTGAACACACACACACAAAAAAAAAACAAAACAAAAACAAATAATACAATTTAAAAATGGGCAGGAAGACTTGAAAAGACATTTTTCCAAAGAAAACATACAGATGGCCAACAGACACATGAAAAGATGCTTAACATAACTAATCATCAGAGAAATGCAAACCCAAAACATAATGAGATATCATCTCACAGCAGTCACTTTTTATGGCTAGCATCAAAAAGGCAAGAAATAACAAGTGCTGGCAAGGATGTGAAAAAAAATGGAATCCTTGTGCACTGTTGGCAGTAATGCAAACTGGTGCGACCATTGTGGAAAATAGAATAGAGTTTCCTCAAAAACTTAAAAATAAAAGTTTGCCATACAATCCAGTAATTCCACTAGTTGGGTATTTACCCAAAGAAAATGAAAACACTGATTTGAACAGATACAGGCTCCTCTATGTCTTTTGCAGCTTTATTTAAAATAGCCAAGATGTGGAAGCAACCTAAGGGTTCACGGATTAATGAATGAACAAAGAAGATGTGGTATATGTAAGTAACAGAATATTAGCCAAAAAATATTGAGATCATGGGGCCCCTGGGTGGCTCAGTCAGTTAAGTGTCCGATTCTTGGCTTTGGGTCAGGTCATGATCTCACAGTTCCTGAATTCGAGCCCCACATCGGGTCCTGCACTAACAGTGCAGAGCCTGCTTGGGATTCTCTCTCTCCCTCTCTCTCTCTGCCCCTCCCCTGCTCATGATCTCTCTCTGCCTCAAAATAAATACATAAATTTAAAAAAAAAAAGGATTAGATCATGCCATTTGCAACCACATGGATGGACTTAAAAAGTATTATGCTAAGTGAAATAAGTCAAACAGAGAAAGGAAAATACCACGTGATTGCACTTATATGTGGAATCTAAATAACAAAACAAATAAATAAGCAAACGCAAAACAGGAACAAACTCATAAATACAGGGAACAAACAGGTGGTTACCAGAAGGGAGGCTGACAGGGGGAAGGACCGAAAAGGTGAAAAGGATTTAAGAGATACAAACTTCCATTTATAAAACAAGTAGGTCACAGGATGAAAAGTACAGTAGAGAGAATACAGTCAATAATATTATATTTTCACAGTGTATGGTGACATGATAATTTATTGTGGTGAGCAATGCAAACTGAACAGATATGTTGAATCAGTTGTATGTTAATGTACATATATATTGTATACTTGAAATTAATATAACATTGTATGTCAACTTCAATCATAAAAATTTTTAAAAACAAAAATAAAATATCAGTTGTTGAAAAGGAGTCCATTGTTTTATTGGATTATCTATGTCTTCTTACTGATTTGTAGAAACTCTATATTTGAGAATGAGACCTTTGTCAACTTCAAGTATTGCAAATATCTTCTACTATGTGATTTGCCCTTTCACTTTCTTTTCAGTGTCTTCTTATGATCAGAATGTCTTAATTTTAGGGGCACCTAGGTGGCCCAGTCAGTTAAGCGTCCAACTTCGGCTCAGGTCATGATCTCACGGTTCATGAGTTGGAGTCCTGCATCGGGCTCTGTGCTGACAGCTCGGAGCCTGGAGCCTGCTTCGGTTTCTATGTCTCCCTCTCTCTCTGTCCTCCCTGGCTCAGTCTCTCACTCCCTGTCTCTCAAAAAAGAATAAACATCAAAAAAAAATTTTTTTTAGAATTTCTTAATTTTAATTTAGTCTAATTTATTAATATTTTCACTCACGATTAATACTTTTTTCCTCCTACTGAGAAATCTTTCCTCATGACAAGGTCATGAAGATGTCCTTTTATATTATCTTCTAGAAATTTTATTAGTTTATTATTTACATTTAGCTTTACTATTCAACTGGACTTAAAAATGGAGTAAGATAGGAGTTGAGTTTTATTCTTTCCCATATGAATATCCAGTTGACTCAGCACCATCTATTGAAAAGACCATCTTTTCACTACACTTCTATACTAAAACCTTTATCATAAATCAAGTGTTCGTGTTTGTGTGCACCTAGTTCAGAATTCTCTGTTACTGTGGCTTTTAGGCCAGATATTCAGTAGTACATGTTGTCCATGTGTTTCTGCTGCTTTAACAGTACTTTAAGGGGAGCCTGTGGCTCAGTAGGTTAAGCATATGACTTCGGCTCAGGTCATGCGTGATCTTATGGTTTGTGAGTTCAAGCCCCACATTGGGCTCTGTGCTGACAGCTTGGAGCCTGGAGCCTGCTTCAGATTCTATGTATCCCTCTCTCTCTACTCTTCCCCCACTCATACTCTGTCTCTCTCTGTGTCTCTCAAAAATGAATAAACATTAAAACATTTCATAAAAAAGAGTACTTTGGATATTCTTAGCCCTTTGCATTTCCATATAAATTTTAGAACAAGCCTGTTAACTTTAACAACAACAAAATTGTCTTTAATTTCTATCAATCATGTTTTATAGATTTGTGTGTAGATGTCTCGTATATCCTTCATTAGATTTATATCTAGGGATTTTCTGGTTTAGTGCTACTAAAAATAGTCACTTTTACTACTAATTTGTTTTCTAATTGTATTCTGTTACATAGAAATTTACAAAAATTGGTATGTTGACCTTATATCCAGAACACTTGCTAAACTTACTTATTAGTTACCTGACTTTTCTGTAGTCTATTTTGGATCTTTAATGCGTGTGATAATATTGTCTAAGAAAACAACAGTTTAATTTCTTTGTTTTAAATCATTGTAGCTTTTAATTTTTCTCGGCTACAAAACAATGTCATTCCAAGCTCAGAGAAAACCTTTCAACAGTTTTAAGTATGAGGCTTGTTAGAGACTTTTTGTAGATGTCCATAACCAGATTAAGGAAGTTCCCCTCTATTCCTAGTTTGTTAAAGGTTTTTATCATGAGTGGATTTTTAATTTTAGCAAATTTCTTTATCTATTTTTCTCTTTTATTCTGTTAATGTGATAAATTGCACTAGTGGATCTGTAAATATTAAACCAATCTTGCATTAATGGCTAATATCTATTTAATTATGATATAATATCCTTTTTATATATTGCCAGTTTCAATTTGCTAACATTGTTTTTAGAATTTTGGTACCTATGTTCAGGAGTAAGATTGGCCTAATATTTGCTTTATACTAATCTTCTCAAGTTTGGTGTTAAGGTTATGCTGGCCTCTTAAACACTTTGGAATGTGGTCCTTTTTTAATTCTCTGGAAGATGTTGTGTAAGATTGGCACTATTTTTCTTTAAATATTTGATAGAATTTGCCAATAAGACCATTTAAATTTTAAGTTTCCTTTTTGGTGAGTTTTAAGATGCTAATTAAATTTAAAAGTTATAGGATGGGAAGCAAAAGCAGGATAGGAAGAAAGAAGAGGCCTGCAGTCCATTCTCTCCTCTTACTGGGAGATGCCTCCATAGAAAGAAAGATGACCTGGTCAGGTAAACTACTCAAGACCAAATTCAGTCCTAGTGCACACTTTAGGTGCCCATTATATCCTTCCTGATAGCCTGACCAATGTATGGCAAGGAGAAGTCTGTCATTTTCATAACTGTTTTTCCTCAATTGTATTAATAATCAAATTTCGATATTGTGATTGTCCCTACTCTCTTTGGCTTCATTGTAAACACCTCCACATCAGGTATTTTTTCTAGAGTTCCCTTTTCACACCATGCTCTGACCAACTGAGTTAGCGTTCCTTTTTAATTACCCCTAAGTACTCAAACTAACAGGCTGAATGAATGGGAAAGGAATCAAAGGAAACTATTAATATCAGAATGGTATTCCCACAACACTTAAGTATTTGTTAAAAAGAAAATTAATTATAGATGCAAAAATTGAGGGCGTTAGGCTAAGTGAAATAAGTCAGACAAAAACAAATAGTAAATTATCTCACTTATATGCAGAATCGGGGGGGAAAAAAAAAAGTCCAGGGCACCTGGGTGGCTCAGTCAGTTAAGTGTCTGACTCTTGGTTTATGCTTAGGTCATGATCTCACAGTTTCATGAGTTCGAGCCCCACATCAAGCTCTATGCTAACAGCGTGGAGTCTGCTTGGGATTCCTCTCTCTCCCTGTCTCTCTGTCCCTCCCCCACTCACATTGTTTCTGTCTCTCTCAAAAATAAATAAATAGGGGCGCCTGGGTGGCGCAGTCGGTTAAGCGTCCGACTTCAGCCAGGTCACGATCTCGCGGTCCGTGAGTTCGAGCCCCGTGTCGGGCTCTGGGCTGATGGCTCAGAGCCTGGAGCCTGTTTCCGATTCTGTGTCTCCCTCTCTCTGCCCCTCCCCCGTTCATGCTCTGTCTCTCTCTGTCCCAAAAAATAAAAATAAAAAAAAAAAGAAAAAAAAGAAATAAATAAATAAATAAACTTAAAACATTTTTCTTAAAGTCCTAGAAACAGATAATAGATTTGTGGTTGCCTGGGGCATGGTTGGGAGCAGGCATTTGGGGAGTGTAAATGGGTGAAGATCGTTAAAGTGTACAAACTTCTATTTATAAGATGAATAAGTTCTGGGAATGTAATATACAACATGGTGACTACAGTTAACAATAATGTATTGTATATTTGAAAGTTGCTATTAAAGGAGATTTTTTTTACACATTTTTTTTTAAAGTTTAATTTATTTATTTTGAGAGACAAGTGGAGAAAGGGCAGGGAGAGAGAAGGGAAGAGAAAAATCCCAAGCAGGCTCTGCACTATCAGCATAGAGCCCAACACAGGACTCTGTACCACAAACTGTGAGATTATGACCTGAGGCGAGACCAGTTGAACAGAGTTGGATTAAGTTGGATTAATCAGTTGGATTAAGAGTTGGACACTTAATCAATTGAGCTACCCAGGCAGCCCTACCAGAAGAGTAGATCTTAAAAGTTCTCACCACACACACACACAAATGTAATCATGTGAGCTATAGATGTGTTAACTAACATTGTAATAACCATTTCACAATACGTACATATATCATTACACTGTACACCTTAAAGTTAAACAATATTATGTATCAAGTATATCTCAGTAAAGGTGAGGGGGAAAAACGAAGTATAAGTTATTTGCAGCTATCTTGCAATTCGCAGAAAAAGCAACACTACTTAATCTTGCAGGTGAGAATAGTCCAAGTCTTATCCCATCACACTGGCATTCACCCATATTTGGCCTCCCAAAGGAAGAACCAAGAGATAAATAAGATGTTTGAGTTGACAATTTGATATGGGAAACATAATCTTTTGATGGTTTATTTCAGTCAGAATTCAGCGGTTATTTCCCATCATAGTCTAATAACACAAAAGGTAAACAATCATGTCACTGATGTCATGTCCTTAGAAATGTGATTCAAGACATAGTGCTCTTCAACATGTTTTCCTCTGTCCTTGATCATTTTTAAACTGGGTAATTTACATTTTGAAGTGTCGTTGAGAATGATTTTATTTCCTCTCTTCATACAAAAAAGGAGGGGTGAAAAGTCTTCAAACCTAATGCTATGAAATTCTTTTGCAACAAACTCAGGGTTTTTCAAGTAAGTGTTAATATTGCTGTCAAACAAATTATTTTTCCAATGAAGACATAAAGGGTATCCTTGTATTTCTTTAAAACAAACAAAAAAAGCCCCTATTTACCTTAGGTTATGACATGGGAAAAATTATCAATAAAATCATAATCTTTATACAAACTTCCAAGACCTCCTAAACTGAACAATTCTGACAGCTCTACCATTGGGTTAGGAATCTCTTTAAGTTGAAGGTATTCTTCCAACCTGTTAGAGTTTTATATGGTCCACAAATAGAATTTCCTTTATTTTATGGTAGAATTGTATGTGACTAAGCAATCCAGTCAGTTGGATTTAGTTCAGCTGAACTTCATACCATAAAATTAAGGCATTGAGAGATATAATGGTTCTAATACTCTTAGAACTAGCTTAAACTTCTAGGACAATACGTACTGACATAGTATGTATACTGTACATTTCTACCTCTGTCATTAACACAAACCCATGGTTTCTATTTTCTAAAATGTCTTAGGACATGGGAAAATAATGTGCTTTCTAAAAGACAGATAACTTATAGTGGGGGATATCAAGCACTGAGAAACTGTATATCATTAACACATCTTTCTATCAATAGCAAATTGTAGACTTGGTCAGTATCTGAGGATGGAAAGATGGAAGGGACTATAAAAGGAGTTTACTAAAGATAAAGTATCATGCTTAAATGGAGTTTACTTGGACAACCTGAACACATTATGAATTATTAAGATGGGATGGTTGCCATTGCCCTAAAATACTACAAGGTGGCATTATTTAGAATTGTTGTCAATCCCCCATTTACTAACTCAGAATGCATTTCTTCATATAACATTAGGTTACATTTGAGCAGAATCTCTATAGGTGAAGGCTGAAAAAAAACCATGCATTCATGGGGGAAAATATGGGAACAGCCACTGCAATACTAATAATTTAAAATACACAGAGACTTTAAGGAAAATAAAAAATAAAAGACATAAAAACATAACAAAAAGTAACAAGACTACTATAACTTTTTGTGTACTTGTTTCAAGAATTCTTTGTGTCATGAAAAGCAGGATTAGTTTTGTGAGGGGATAGGTAGAAAATTTTCAGGAAATTCTGAAGAACATTTTTTAATGATTTAGAGATTGAGATACTGTTCTCTAAGGGTATTTCTCTCTTAAAATATTTCTAAGGAAATTTGAAAACAAATATATACCTCTCAAGGAAAAAAAATGTTATTTTAGGATGTTGAAAGGAACAGAAAAAGATTTATATGATCACCAGGAGATGAATAAAGAAGTAGAAAGAATAGCTAGAACAGACCATCCTTAATGTCAGCCATTAGGTGCTACTGTCTCTCAGGGGGTTCCTAACTTCACCCTGACTTGAACAGATCCCACAGAGAGCCATGTGTACCCTATCAATGGCGGAGCAATCTAAAAGTTGAATTTAACTGGTTCATACTGACTACATTTTTTTAGAAGGCAAAAAAAATGAAGGTATAAAATGAGTAAAAAATAGCCAAAATCTAATTTCTAATAATAGGGATTCATTAAATAATCATGTGTGTGTTTTAAGTACTAGAGAAATCTGGGGGAAGCAAAGAGATGCTATTAAAAATTATCCTAGGGAAAATAAATTACCCTAGGAGAAGTGGTATAAATCAGACTGTTCCAAGCACATCAGGAATTATAGCTATAAAACACTGTAAAAAAATAAATAAAATAAAATAAAATAAAATAAAATAAAATAAAATATTGTAAAGTATATGTAAAAACTGATGGGTTGTAGAAGTTATGAAGGAGTGTATGAAGTATATCGGCTTCATTAGATCATGCCAAGGTGTTTTCTAAAATGATCATGTAACTTATTACATCTTCACCAAATTGTGGTATTCTAATACTTTAAATTTTACCAATATAATGGGAGCAAAATGCATCTCACTGTGGTTTAACTTAGGATATCCCTGATTACTAATAAAGTTGAACATCTTTTCATAAGTTTATTGGTTATTTATTTTTCCTCTTCTGTGAAATGTCTGTTAATGTCTTTTACCTTCTTCTCTAGCAGATTGTTTACCTTTTCTTATTGAAGTTTTTTTTTTAATGATCTGGACACTATCCTTTATCAATTATATATGTTGCAAATAGTTTCTCCCAGTTTGTGACTTGACATTTCCTCTGTTTGGGGAAATCTTTTGATAAATGAATGTCATCATATTTATCCCCTTTTTTCTTCATGTTTTATGATTTTGATGTATTAAGAATCCATTCCTATGCAGAAATTACATATTTACTTCTAAAAGTATTGAAGTCTTGCCTTTCACACTGAAATCCTTTAGCTGTATGGAATTGATTTTTGCATATGATGAAGAAATATCTTGGGGGGAAGGGTAGGAGACACCTGCCCCTCATTCAGTGACGTTTCAGAGATCTTAATACATGTTCCCTGAGTGTGGCAGGCACAATGGACTGGTGTCACCAAGAGATGAATAAAGAAGTAGAAAGAAAAGCTAGAACAGATGATCCTCAATGTTAGCCATCAGGTCGCTCTAGTGGCCTCTGACAGCAGTAGAGAGTTTGTGCAGTGTCTCTGATGTGATCATGCCACCTAGGAAGGCCTCAAGCTTTGCTGCTTTTTTCACATGGATGTAAGGTGAACAAATGCAGGTAGGCTACCTGGGCAATGCAAATACTCTTTCTTTCCCTTCCCTCCCCTCCCAGCAAATGCCCAATACCTACATTGGGTATTTGCTTATATACCTAGATTTACGCTTTCTCATTTTGGTCTCTGGAGATTTTCCTTTCAGCTCACAAATTACCCATGCATTTAAAATTATGTTTTTTTATATTTTAGCCAGTATTTTAAATGTTCTTTTTAAAGAACTGTTCTCTGAACATCTACTCAGCCATGTTATCTGCCAAAGAAGTCTATAATATGACTTTAAAATGCTTTTAAGTGGAGTCTAAGCTGAATGAACAATAAAACAAAGTTTATGCTAAAAGTGTCAGCATTGGAGAACCTCAGTGGCTCAGTTGGTTAAGTGCCCAACTTCAGCCCAGGTCACGATCTCACGGTTCATGAGTTCAAGCCCCACATCAGACTCTCTGCTGTCAGCATGGAGCCTACTTTGGATCCTGTGTCCCCCTCTTTCAGTCCCTCCCCCTCTCACTCTCTCCCTCTCTCAAAAATAAATTTAAATGAACATTGAAATAAATAAATAAATAAATAAATAGTGTCAGCATTGTCTCTGTGTTAAAAAAGGGACAAGTGGGACAAAAGGGATTAAATTTCTTTGCCAAGGTGACTGATCTTCTGAGAATTTTTTTTTTTTGTAACTTGTCTTGTTTCTTAGGGTTGGTAATAATATAGTTCCCTCAAAATCTTTGAAATGGCCTTTTCCCACTCTTTCTGACAAAACTCATTTTAGTGAAAGACCATTCCCTGAGTTATTATCTGAAACCATATGTGAAGAGAAACAGAAGAGTAATTGAAATTTTCTGATTATCACTAACAAACTGCTAATTACAATTGGATACCAGGCACTAAAAATTTAGTCATAATAATCAATTTAAATATATTTTCATGTTGATATGCTTAATAGGAAATGTGACTCCTGCTTTTGAAAATTAGATTTTAGAACACAATACATTATGTATCTACTTTGTTTTATCATTATTATTTAGAGGAATGATTTCCCTTTCTCTCATAATCAAGTGACAAGAAGGATGTTTTCTCAGGTTGGGTATTCTAGAAATGGATTTGAGATGGCTATCTGCCTGTGAGAAATTCATCAGAAAATGTTCTCAGGAACAATACACATAAGGAAAAAGGAAAAGCATAACTGGAGAGAGTGAAGGGTTGAAATATGAGGCAATTGCAACAGAGACCTAAGCATTTTTTGTGGTGATCTCTAGCTGCAATGGTCCTTCAAAGTTGTCCTAAATTGAGGTAAGGGGATCGAGCCTTTGTACCCTACATGGTCCAATCAAGGGATGAGTGGTGCCATGGGATTGGAAACAGGGCATAACCATTGGCAAAGTGGCAAAGAGGGAATGTGTGAGCTACAGCAACCAACACTCTCAGCAACTGGAACAAAGCATGCCTTGGCTCTGATTAGGGGATGGGAGGAATCTCCCTGGAGAGGAATTTGGGTAGCAAACCACCTAATGGTGTTTTGTTTTTTAGCAAAAAACTTAATTTTTTTAAGTTTATTGTCAAGTTAGCTAACATACAGTATAGTCATGGCTTCAGGAGTAGATTCCCGCGATTCATCATTTACATACAACACCCAGTGTTGATCTCAACAAGTGCCCTCCTCAATACCCTTTACCCACTTCCTCCAGCATTTTAAATTTTTTTTAATGTTTATTTATTTTTGAAGGATAGAGAGACAGACCGTGCACAGGGGAAGGGAGAGAGAGAGAGGGAGACACAGAATCCAAAGCACCTCCAGGCTCCAAGCCCAACGTGGGGCTCGAACTCACAAACTGCGAGATCATGACCTGAGCCAAAGTCGGAGGCTCAGCTGACTGAGCCACCCAGGCGCCCCCAGCATTTTTTTTTTAAGTTTATTTATTGAGACTGAGAGCATGAACAAGCAGGGAAGGGGAAGAGAAAGAGAATCTCATGTGGGACTCAAACCCACAAACTAGAAAATCATGGCCTGAGCCTAAACCAAGAATTGGATGCTTAACTGACTGAGCCACCCAGCCACCTGTGAACCATAACATTTTTAAACAAGAATCATGGTGGGCTCTAAGCAACCAGTGTTTTCTGATACTAATTTTTTGCTGACTTACTTTTATTAAGGTACTCCAAAACCATATCAATTTCTCTAATTACCACAAATCATGAGATAATTCAATTTAAAAATCAGTTAGAGGTGGGGGAGGAGTCAAGATGGTGGAGAAGTAGAGGGGGGCAAAAGTTTCCCTCATCCCTCAAACTCAGCCCTACTGAGGTCAGAGCACTTGGAATTCCAGGAATCTGGCTTAGAGAGTGACAGAAGCATCTCCAGGGGCCCAGAAAAAACAGCTGTCAGGACAGAGGGTTACTTCAATGAGCAAATCAAAGCATACCTGGTGGAAGGTCCAAACCACCACTAAGAGCAGGGAGATAAAGCAACCAGAGACACAACAAGAGACAGCATGCAACACACTCCAAAAACACTTCCTGATGTGCCAGGCCCTAGACAGTGTATGACCCCTTGTTACTATAGTAGTGCTAATAGGTACAGGACATTTAACAAGCTATTAAAACATATAAAAGCCAAAATGATGAAACAAAAGAATTTTCCTCAAAAGAAATTCCAGGAAGAAATGACAGCCAGAGAATTGCTCAAAACAGTTATGAACAACATATCTGAGCAAGAATTTAGAATAATCGTCATACGACTAATAGCTGAGCTTGAGAAAAGCATAGAAGACAGCAGAGAATCTAATGCTGCAGAGAACAAGGAACTAACAAATAGTCATGACAAATTGAGAAATACTGTAAATGAGATACAAAATAAACTAGATGCAATGACAGCAAGGATAGAGGAAGAAGAGGGGAAATAAATGAAATAGAAAATAAAATTAGGAAAATGATGAAGCTGAGAAAAAGAGAGATAGGAAAATACTAGATCACAAGGGGATAATTAGAGACCTAAGTGATTCAAATAAACACAATAATATCCATATCATAGGAGTTCCAGAAGAAGAAGAGAGAGAGAAAGGGTCAGTGGGTTTATTTGAACAAATGATAGCTGAGAACTTTCATAATCTGCAGAAGGAAGCAGACATCCAAGTCCAGGAGGCAGAGAGAACTCCCTTCAGAATAATGAGAACAGGTCAACACCATGATATATCATAGTGAAACTGGAAAAATACAAAGATAAAGAGAGAATTCTGAAAGCAGCTAGGGACAAATGGCCCCTAACCTACAAGAGTAGACACATACCTTTAGCAGCAGACCTGTCCACTGAAATTTGGCAGGCCAGAAGGGAGTGGCGGGAAATATTCAAAGTGCTGAATAGGAAAAATATGCAGCCAAGAATCCTTTATCCAGCAAGGCTGTCATTCAGAATAGGAGAGATAAAGGCTTTCTCAGACAAAAACTAAAGGAGTGCATGACCAATAAATCAGCCCTGAAAAAGATCCTAAGGGGAACTCTGTGAGTCAAATGCAAGGAAAACCACAAAGGGCCAGAGATATCACCACAAATACAAAGCCTACAGATAACACAATGACACTAAATCCATCTTTCAATAATCACCCCGAAAGTAAATGGACTAAATGCCCCAATCAAAAGACAAAGGGTATCAGAATGGATAAAAAACCAAGATCCATCTATATGCTGTCTACAAAATGCTGACTCATTTTTGACCTGAGGATACCTACAGATTGAAGGTGAGGGGATGGAGAACCCTCTATCAGGCTATTGGAAATCAAAAGAAAGCTGGTGTAGTCATAATTATATCAGATAAACTATACTTTAAAATAAAGACTGTAACAAGAGATGAAGAAGGGCATTATACCATAATTGAGGAGGCTATCCATCAAGAAGAGCTAGCAATTATAAATGTTTATGCCCCAACTTGAAGGAACCCAAATATATAAATGAATTAATCACAAACATAAGCAAACTTATTGATAATAGTACTGTAATTGTAGGTGACTTTAATACTCCATTAATAGCAATAGACAGATCATCTAGGCAGAAAATCAATAAACAATAGCCTTGAATGATACACTGGACCACAGACTTGATGGATATATTCAGAACTTTTCATCCAAAAGCATCAGAATACACACTCTTCTCAAATGCACATGAAACATTATCCAAAATAGATCTCACATACTGGATCACAAAACATCCCTCCACAAATATAAAAAGATTGATATCATACCATGGATATTTTCAGATCATACTGCTATGAAACTTGAAATCGACAAGAAAAAGTTTGGAAAGCCTCTAAATGCATGGAGGTTAAAGAACACCCTATTAAAGCAAAAATAATATAAAAACATGGAGGGGGGCAAAACATAAGAGACTCAAATACAGAGAACAATCAGAGGGTTGCTGGATGGGTTGGGAGAGGTGAGATGGGCTAAATAGGTAAGGGGCTTAAGGAATCTGCTCCTGAAATCATCGTTGCACTATGTGCTAACTAATTTGGATGTAAATTATAAAAAATAAATTATAGAAAGTAAAAAAGAAAAGAACACCTTATTAAAAAATTAATGGGTCAACCAGGAAATTAAAGAAGAAATTTTAAAATATATGGAAGCAAATTAAAATGAAAACACAATAGTGAAAAACGGTTGGGATGCAGTAAAGACAATCCTAAGAGGAAAATACATTGCAATCCAGGCCTATCTCAAGAAGCAAGAAAGATCCCAAATCCAGAACCTAACCTCACACCTAAAGGAACTAGAAGCAGAGCAGCAAAGAAACCCCAAAGCCAGCAGAAGAAGAAAAATAATAAAGATTAGAGCAGAAATAAAAAAATATAGAATCCAAAAAACAGTAGAACAAATCAATAAATCTAAGAGCTGGTTTTTTAAAAGAATAAACAAAATTGATACACCCTTGGCCAAACTTCTCAAAGAGAAAGAGAACCCAAATAGGTAAAGTCACAAATGAAAGAGGAGAGGGGTGCCTGGGTGGCTCAGTCGGTAAAGCATCTGACTTCAGGTCAGGTCATGATCTCACAGTCCATGGGTTCAAGCCCCGCGTCAGGCTCTATGCTGAAGGCTCAGAGCCTGGAGCTTGCTTTGGATTCTGTGTCTCCCTCTCTCTCTGCCCCTCCCCCACTCACACTCTGACTCTATCAAAAAATAAATAAACGTTAAAAAAAGTTTTAAAAAATACTTTAAAAAAACAAATGAAAGAGGAGAGATCACAACCAACACCACAGAAATACAAACAATTATTAGAGAAGAATATAAAAAATTATATGCCAACAAACTGGGCAATCTGGAAGAAATGGAAAAATTCCTAGATACTCACATGCTACCAAAACTCAAAAAGGAACAAATAAAAAAATTTGAACAGACCCATAGCCAGTGGAGATATTGAATTGGTTAACAAAATATCTCCCAACAAATAAGAGTCCTGGGCCAGATGGCTTCCCAGGAGAATTCTACCAGACATTTAAAACAGAGTTAACACCTATTCTTCTCAAGCTGTTCCAAAAAACAAGAATGGAAGGAAAGCTTCCAGACTCATTTTATGAAGACAACATTGCCTTCATTCCCAAACCACACAAAGACCCCCCTGAAAAGGAGAATTACAGGCCAAAATCCCTGATGAACGTGGATGTAAAAATTCTCAGCAAGATACCAGCAAATCAAATTCAACAGTATATTAAAAGAATTATTCACCATGATTTAGTGGGATTCCTTCCTGGGCTGCAGGGCTGGTTCAATATCCACAAATTAATCAATGTGACACATCACGTTAATAGAAGAAAGGATAAGAATCATATGATCCTGTCAAAAGAGGAAGAAATAGCATTTGACAAAATACAACATCCTTTCTTAATAAAAAACCCTCAAGAAACTCAGGATAGAAGGAGCATATCTTAACATCATAAAAGCCATATATGAAAGGCCCACAGCTAATATCATCCTCAATGGGGAAAAACTAAGAGCTTTCCCCCTGAGATCAGGAACACAACAGGAATGTCAACTCCCACCATAATATTGGAAGTCTTAGTCTCAGCAATCAGACAACAAAATGAAATAAAAGGCATCCAAATTGGCAAAGAAGTCAAATTTTCACTTTTCACAGAGACCTGATACTCTACATGGAAAACCTGAAAGATTCCACCAAAAGACTGCTAGAACTGACACACAAATTCAGCAAAGTCACATGATATAAAACCAATGCACAGAAATCGGTTGTATTTCTATACACCAATAATGAAGCAACAGAAAGAGAGACCAAGAAATCGATCCCATTTACAATGGCACCAAGAACCATAAAATGGCTAGGAATAAACCTAACCAAAGACGTATAAGATCTGTAGGCTGAAAACTATAGAAAACTTATAAAAGAAATTGAAGAAGACACAAAGAAATGGAAAAACATTCCATGCTCATGGATCGGAAGAACAAATATTGTTAAAATGTCTATACTACCCAAAGAAATCTACACATTCAATGCAATCCTAACAAAAATGTCACCAGCATTCTTCTCAGAGCTAGAACAAACATTCTTAAAATTTGTATGGAACCACAAAAAATCTCAAATAGTCAAAGTAATGTTGAAAAAGAAAAAGTGAGGCTAAAACACACTTTAGCCTCTCCTACAAAATTGTAATCAAGACAGTATGACATTGGCACAAAAACAGATATGCAGACCAATGGAATAGAACAGAGAACCCAGAATTGGACCACAAATGTATGGCCAACTAATCTTTGACAAAGCAGGAAGTATCCAATGGAAAAAAAAGACAGTCTCTTTAGTAGATGGTACTGGGAGACCTGAACAGCAAGAATAAAACTGGACCAGTTTCTTACACCATACACAAAAATAAACTCAAAATGGATGAAAGACCTAAATGTGAGACAGGAAACCATCAAAATCCTAGAGGAAAAACAGTGCAACAACCTCTTTGACCTCAGCTGCAGTGACCTCTTACTTGACACCTCTCTGAAGGCAAGGGAAATAAAAGCAAAAATGAACTATTGGGACGTCATCAAAATAAAAAAGCTTCCGTACAGCAAAGGAAACAATCAACAAAGCTAAAAGGCAACCAACAGAATGGGAGAAGATATTTGCAAATGACATATCAGCTAAAGGGTTAGTGTCCAAAATCTGTAAAGAACTTACCACCTGAAACTCAACACCTGAAAAACAAATAATCCAGTGAATAAAGGAGCAGCACACATGAATAGACATTTTTCCGAAGAAGACACCCAGATGGCTAACAGACACGTTAAAAGATGCTCAACATCATTCATCATTCAGGAAATACAAATCAAAACCACACTGAGATACCACTTCACACCAGTTACAGTGGCTAAAATTAACAACTCAGGAAACAACAGATGTTGGTCAGGATGTGGAGAAAAGGGAATTCTCTTGCACTATTGGTGGGAATGCAAACTGGTGCAGCTGCTCTGGAAAACAGCGTGGAAGTTCCTCAAAAAATTAAAAATAGACCTGCCCTATGATCCAGCAATAGCACTGCTAGGAATTTACCCAAGGGATACAGGAGTGAGTGCTGATTCATAGGGGCACATGTACTCCAATGTTTATAGCAGCACTTCAATAATAGCCAAATTACGGAAAGAGCCTAAATGTCCATCAAATGATGAATGGATAAATAAGATGTGGTTTATATATACAATGGAATACTATTTGGCAATGAGAAAGAATGAAATCTTGCTATTTACAGCAACATGGATGGAACTGGAAGGTATTATGCTAACTGAAATAAGTCAGAGAAAGACAGATATCATATGTTCTCACTCACATGTGGAATTTGAGAAACTTAACAGAAGACGAAGGGGGAAGGGTAGGGAAAAAAAATAGTTACAGAAATGGAGTCAAATCATAAGAGACTCTTAAATACAGAGAACAAACTGAGGGTTGATGGGGGGAGGGGTAAATGGGTGATGGGCATTGAGGAGGGCACTTATTGGGATGAGCACTGGGTGTTGTACATAAACAATAAATTATGGCAATCCACTCCAGAAGCCAAGAGCACACTGTATACTCTATATGTTAGCTAACTTGGCAATAAATTATATTAAAAATAAATAAAATAAAATATAATATAATAAAATAAAAATTAGAGAACAAAAAAGATCAGAAATTTAGAAATTATTTTTTTGGATTAAGTCACTTTTTCATAAATAAGAACACTCATTTTTAAGAATAGTACTAAAACAAAATGACACAGGGATGTCTAGCTGGCTGCGTCAGTAGAGCATGCAACTCATAATCTCTGGGTGATGAGTTCGATGCCCACATTGGGGGTAGAGGTTACTTTTTAAATTAAAAATAAAAAAAATAAAAATTCCCAATGTTTATAGCAGCATTATCTACAATAGAAAAATTATGGAAAGAGCCCAAATGTCCAACAACTGATGAATGGATAAAGGAAAGATGGTACATGTTTATACAATGAAATATTACTCAGCTATAAAAAACAAGAACTAAATGTTGCCATTTGCAATGGCCTGCAAAGAGTTTGAGAGTATTAAGCTAAGTGAAATAATTTAGTCAGAGAAAGATAAATACCATATGATTTTACGTATATGTGGAACTTAAGAAACAAATGATCATGGGGAAAAAAGAGAGAAGCAAACCAAAAAACAGACTCTTGGTTTTTTTGTTTTTTTAATTTTTGAGAGACAGAGACAGAAACAGAGTGAGAGCATGGGAGGGGCAGAGAGAGAAGGAGACACAGAATCCAAAACAGGCTCCAGGCTCTGAACTGTCAGCATAGAACCCAACATGGGACTCAACCTCACGAACCATGAGATCATGATCTGAGCTGAAGTCAGATGCTTAACTGACTGAGCCACCAATGCACCCCAAGCAATTTCTTAACTATAGAGAACAAAGTGATGGTTACCAGAGGAGAGGTGGTCAGGGAGGATGGGTGATGGGAATTAAGGAGAGCACTTGCTGTGATGAGCACAGTGTTGTATGGAAGTATTAAATTACTATATTGTACACCTGAAACTGATATTACACTGTAGGTTAACTGGAATTCATATAAAAACTTTTAAAATAATAAAATAAAAATAGATAAAAATAAATATTTAAAAATGACATGAATCAGAGAAAAACTTTAAGAATGCTAAAGCACCACTTTCCATGACATCTGTAGCAAATGCTGTGGTGTACTGCCAAGATCCCCATGCAGGACCCTGACATTTATTTCCCTACTGGCCAGATGTTGGCTGATGACTGCTTACAGTCAGTTGCCTTCTGTAAATGGCCTATGATAGAAGGAAACCACCTGCCCTAAGTTTCACTCCGTCTTTAAGGGTAACCTTCATTTAGTGACTGGTTTATGTGGGAATACAAATATTTGGCCTCCCTGTCTCAAACTGGGACAGCTCTTAGAGCCATCCCAGCTCTAGAGCCCCTCATATGATTAGCTGAGGCCTTTCTTGTAACTGCATCACAATTCAATCTCTCCTTTTGCCCAATACTGCTTCCTTTACTCCTTTACCTATCTCATGCCCAAGAACACTGCCCCATACACTTCCTGAATACACAAGTCTATCTCAGCATCTTCTTTCCAGGGAATTTTATCTGAGACCATACCAAGAGCAATCCTAGGAAGCAGAATCTAGAAAAAAATTTTGTAACTCGATCACCCATTGGCCAGCTAGCTGGTAATGTGGACCCTGTCACTGGGCCTAGGTAGATTACTGATAGTCTCCGGGATGCTATAGTAGTTCCATTGTTATAACTCTCAGTAATCACAAACTGGTGGAAGGGAATGCATTGGTATAAGCAGTATCTCAGGTATTTGAGAAGTCTGGAGGATTGAGCAATGGTGATTATAATGAAAGGCTAAAGATAACTAATCATTAGTTTAAGGCAAAATGTGAAAGCCAGAGGGCCTCCTTAGCAGCATACAATGGGGCTCTACATTTTTGCAGCCAAAGGGCAGGAAAATCTGAGTGGCAAACACAATATTTAATTGTGATACGGAATATTTCCAGAAAATGCTGTATTTCTCAGCCTCAATAGGTCTGCTGTTTCAAGTTCAGGACTCTGATGAGGAAGGAATAGAACCATGAAACATGGGAGGGGAACATTTGGGTTGATACACTCAAAAATTTAGAATCCTTAAGTTTCACTGAAACCTCTGAACCTGTGTATGGAACTAGTATTCCATCCTTCCTTGCAGATGATGCAGGGCCTTTGCCTTGAAAAAGAATAGGTGTTCTCCTGAGGATCAACCCCCACTTCCTTCCCTAGCTACCAAACCCATTGTTAGGGTGAAGACATGACATACACTGGCCAAGAAAGTTCTGGGTCTATTGAGGGAGAAAAAGCAAAATATACTGAAGAAATTACAGGACCTAGAAAATACTTACCAGTAGGAGCCAGGAAAGTAGGACTAGACCCTGATGGTGCTGGATCAAGGATGTATAAAGCATACATTTGCATAAGGGAAAATCTGTTCATGTGGAAATATTCTCCCATGACACAGGAGTTAACACCTTGGTAAGGACCTGGTAACAATCCAAACATGCTCCTGTATGACTCTTGAAAGTCTAAAAAAGCTATGATCCACACAAAGTGAAGTAGAAATGACAGATGTGGAAGAAAGGATGAACGAGTTCAGGGAAATGGGCATTCTACAGTAGATGGACTACATATGGTTGGAAACCCATCAGTGGACTACATTCTATGGGAGAGCTTAGAGAACATATTAAGGAATGTACTGGCTGAAGGGTACCAGAATCATTGATAAACTCAGTGGGGGCTCATCTCTATAGGCCCAGGCTAATGGTAGGAGATGCTATTACAGAAAGCAGTAGACATGATAGAGTACAGTAGGGATAATAAGAATAGAAATGGAGGCCAAAGAGTAATGATGCTGAACCATCAGAAGCAAGCTAGGGGCTATTATCATTACGAGTGGGTAATTGCTCACCAGCAGCTATGGAGATGATTCAAAGAGGATAGGATTCCTAAGGGGAAAAGATGGACAGCCAACAAGTATATTTCTTAATTTATACAACAGAAAGAAATCAAGGATGGATAATTAAGAGGTTTAAGGCAGATGCCCCTGTAAAAAGCCCACTTTGCAAACCTGATCTTGTTCTTATCCCTAAAATCCAGTGACTGAAAGAGTTAGTGAGTCCCTAGGAAAAAGAACTTTGCAACAGCACAGCAAATATATATGGTAGTTCTTGCTTAAAAGGGCCTATAGCCATTTACTCAGATAACCATAAAGTTTATAAAGACAAACACAATACTTTTTGAGTCTCTTGAACGCTGGATCTAAAATAACATTAACAAGAAGAGGTAATACTTACTCTTCTCAAACTATTCCAAAAAATAGGAGAGGAAGGAAAACTTACAAATTCATTCTATGAGGACTGCCTTACCCTGATATCAAAAAACAAATATTACAAAAAAAGAACTACAGGCTGATATCTCTGATTAGCACAGATGCAAAAATCCTCAACAAAACATTAGCAAATGGAATTCAATAATACATTGAAAAAATCATTCACCAGGATGAAATTATATTTATTCCCAATTTACCCAATATTTGCAAATCAATCAACATGGCACATGGCATCAATGAGAGAAAGGATAAAAATCATATGATAATTTAAACAGATTCAGAAAAAGCATGTGACAGAGTACAACATCCATTCATGATAAAAACTCTCAATAAAGTAAGTTTAGAAGGAATACACCTCAATATAATAAAGCCCAAATATGAAAAATCTACAGCTAACATCATACTCAATGCTGAAAAACTGAGAGCTTTTCTGCTAAGGTCAGGAACAGGACAAAGATGTCTACTCTTACCATTTTTATTCACATTATACTGGAAGTCCTAACCACATAAATTAGACAAAAAAAAATAATAATAAAAGGCATCCAAATTGGTAAGGAAGAAGTAAAACTTTCACTATTTGCAAATGATAATACTATACATAGAAAACCCTAAAGACCCCACAAAAAAACTACTAGAACTGATCAATGAATTCAGTAAGGTCATAGGATACAAAATCAATGTATAGAATTCAGTGCATATCTATACAATAAAAATAAAACAGCAGAAAAAGAAAATAAGAAAACAATCCCATTTACAAAAAAAAGTAAAAGTAAAACAATCCCATTTATAATTGCACCAAAAATAACAAAATAGCTAGGAATAAACAACCAAGAAGGTGAAAGACCTATATTCTGAAAACTATAAAACAACGATGAAAGAAATTGAAGACAACACTAACAAATGGAAAGATATTCCATGCTCATCAATTGGAAGAACAAATATTGTTAAAATGTCCATACCACCCAAAGCAATCGATACATTTAATGCAATCCTTACCAAAACGCTAAGAGTATTTTTCACAGAATTAGAACAAACAATTCTAAAATGTGTATGGAACCACAGAAGACCCTAAACATTCAAAGCAATTCTGAAAAAGAAAAAAAATCTGGAGGTGTCACAATTCCAGACTTCAAGTTATACTACAAACTGTAGTAATCAAAACAGTATGGTACTGGCACAAAAATAGATACATCGATCAATAGAACAGGATACAAAGCCCAGAAACAAATTCACATTTATACGATCAATTAATCTTCAACAAAGGGGCAAAAATATGCAATGGGAAAAAGACATTCAACAAATGTGTTGGGAAAACTAGTCAGCTATATGCAAAAGAATGAAGCTAGACCACTTTCTTATGTCAAACACAAAAGTAAACTCAAAATAAAGACCTAAATGTGAGGGGTCCTGGGTGGCATCTGACTTTGGCTCATGTCATGATCTTATGGTTTGTGAGTTCAAGCCCCACATATGAGCTGTGCTGACAGCTCAAAGCCTAGAGCCTGCTTCAGATTCTGTGTCTCCCTCTCTTTCTGCCTGTTGCCCACTCACACTCTGTCTCTCTGTCTCTCTGTCTCTCTCTCTCAAAAATAAATAATAAACATTAACAAAAAAAAATTTTTAAGACCTAAATGTGAGACCTGAAACCATAAAAATCCTAGAAGAGAGCACAGTCAGTAATTTCTCTGACATCAGCCACAGCAACATTTTTCTAGACACATCACTGCAGGCAAAGGAAACTAAAGCAAATATTAAACTATTGGGAATACATCAAAATAAAAAGCTTCTGCGCAGTGAGGGAAACAATCAACAAAACTGAAAGACAACCTAGTGAAAAGGAAAAGATATTTCCAAATGACATATTTGATAAAGAGTTAGTATCCAAAATATATAAAGAATTTATATAACTCATCACCTCAAAAACAAATAATCCAATTGAAATGAACAAAAGACACGGACAGACATTTCCCCAAAGAAGACATTCAGATAACCAACAGACACATGGAAAGATGTTCAACAATACTCATCATCAGAGAAATGCAAATCAAAACTACAATGATATATCACCTCATACCAGTCAGAATGGCTAAAATCAAAAACACAAGAAACAACAAGTGTTGGTGAGAATGTGGAGAAAAAGGAACCCTGGCTGATGGTGGGAATGCAAACTGGTGTAGCTTCTGTAGAAAACAATACAGAGGTTTCTCAAAATATTAAAAACAGAACTTCCTTATGATCCAGAAATCACAATGCTGGGCATTTACCCAAAGAATACAAGAACACTTGGGGCATCTGGGTGGCTCAGTCAGTTAAGTGTCCAACTTCGGCTCAGGTCATGATCTCACAGGTCATGGGTTTGAGCCCTGCATTGGGCTCTGTGCTGACCGCTCCGAGCCTGGAGCCTGCATTGGATTCTATGTCTTCCTCTCTCTCTGCCCCTCCTTTGTGCTCTCTCTCTCTCTCTCTGTCTCCCTCTCAAAAATTAATGAACATTGAAAAAAATTTTTTAAAAAATACAAGAACACTAATTGGAAAGATATATGCACCTCTATGTTCATTGCAGCATTATTTACAATAGCCAAATTATGGAAGCAGCATAAATGTTCACTGAATGATGAATGAATAAAGAAGATTTGGAATACATATACAATGAATATTATTTAGCCATAAAAAGGAATGAAATCTTGCCAATTGCAACAACATGAATGGAACTAGAGTGTATAATGCTAAGCAAAATAAGTCAGCCAGAGAAAGACAAATACCATATGATTTCACTCCTATGTGGAATTTAAGAAAAAAACAAATGAACAAAGGACAGAAAAAGGAGACAAACCAAAATCAGACTCAACTTCAGAGAACAAGCTGATGGTTACAGGACAGAAGGTGGATCAGGGGGATGAGTGAAATAGGTGATGGGGATTAAAGAGTACACTCATTTTGATGAGAACTAAGCAATTCATGCAATTTTTGAATCACTATATCATATACGTGAAACTAATATAACATTATATGTTAACTATACTGGAATTAAAATAAAATTAATTAACTAATAAACAGCGAACCAGAGGCCCAAAGACTCATCATGGCCCTCTATTAGAATAGAGATGTACAGGAGTCAGGTATTAAGTACAGTCCTGGCCCAAGTCTGGCTTACAGCAGGTCCATTAAGTCCATGGTGGTCTTTGCCTCGGTCTCCAGATCAATAATCGAAATGGACATCCCGGATAGTCTGTGGAACTTCTACAATTGGTCCTTAACATATAAGGTAAAAGCTATCATGGTAGAGAAAGCCTGATATAAGCCTCTGCAATTTCCCTTTCACAACTAAAAGTATTTCATCTTGGTGCCGGTGGCAAAGGTTAGTACTGCCTGTATAGCCCTAAAGAAAGCAGAGGTAGTGGTCACCATAATATCCTATTTAAATTCATCATAGCCCTAATGAACTCTACGAAGCCAGATGGATCCTGCACGTGACATTTGATAACCACAAACTTAATCAATTACAACTATGTGCCAGATGTGGTATATTTACTACAGCAGATTAATATAGCCTCAGGTATAAGCTATATAGCCATTTATCTGACAAATGTGATCTTTCCCACTCCTATCAGGAAAGAGGATCAGAAGCAGTTCATATTCACATGAGATAGACAATCAGACGCATTTAGTCTCACCCTAGAGCTATGTTGACTCTGCACCCTCTGTCATAATATAGTCCAAATGAAATCACCTGGATCATCTAGACATTACACCAAACATCACAAAGGCCCATTATACTGATGAGATCATGTTAATCAGGCCAGACGAGCAAGAACTGACAAGTCTTCGGAAAGTCTTGTACATGTGCTTCAGAGAGTGCAGGAAAAACCTTACAAACAGTGAAGTTTCAAGGGGTCAAGCGATTCGGAATATCAGAGCATCCCTTCAAAAGTAAAACACAAATTATTATATCTCGGAATTAGTGTCACTAAGAATGACACCTGGTATGCCTCTTCAGGTTCTGGAAATAGCATATGCCATACTCTGACAACTTTACTAAATAACATGAAAGGCAGCTGACTTTGACTGTGGGGGTGGGGACAACAGGAAAGAACTCCACAGCATGGCATCAGGCTGCAGGCAAGCAGCTCTGCCTCTTAGTCTTGTGTGTGACCTGGTAGGGATTTTCTCAAGATTTGGAGCAATTCTAAAAATGAATATGATTTTGTAATAATTCAATGTAGGTAAGTCAGACAGCACTGGTTGCTTAGAACCTGCCATCCTTCGTGTTTAAAGTGTGGCTATGGGAAAGAAAGACCCCATTTTCCATGTTAGGACTGATGTGATTACCAGCCCCCATCTACATGAGGACAATGTCTAGGGAATGGATACAAATAGTCATAAGTGAAGGGGTTTCTCATAGGCTTTCAGAAGCCAAAATAATCACTTGAAAAATGAAGGCTTTGATTAACTACATAGTTATTTCCTCTACATAAGACAGTAGTCTTCAACTATTAGACCTCATAAGGACCTTCAAGGTCATCTAGTCCAATGCTTTAATTTTACAAATGAAGAAACTGAGGCAAAAAAAAAAAAGGTTAAGGAATTTTCCTAATATATTTTCAATTTAAATTTTACTCAAAGCCTAATTTACATCCAATTATATTCCCATAAAACTAAGTCTAATCAATTCCATATTTAACAATTAAAAACCAAAATCAATCAAATCTAAAATGCAATCATGTAAAAGAGATTCATATATTAAATCATAAAAAATAGAACAGGTGATTAAACAAGGATTCATTTGCCCAGTCATCTCCTTATCTGGAAACATAGTTCACTTGTCACGTGGTCTTAAATCTTTATTTCTTCTAACAAAATCCTTTACACAAACTCATGACACAAAGTTGCTAAAATTTATGTCCCCATTTCCCCTGATTAATTTATAGACTGAACATTATCACTTTTAATCATTTTATGAGACTGATACTTTTATGGCCAGAAAAGGCCTCAAGGTTATCTTTTGTGTTATAGGATTTGGTCTCTAAGCTCTACAAATCCAAACTTGATGGTCTGATGAGCCAGAGGAAAAAAATAACTTACTCCTCCCAAACGTATATAAGGCTAATGGCTGCCATAAAAGTCAGAAATCATTCAAGCAAAGGTTTCTGTTGATCAAATCCTACAGACTCTTTTTAATACTAATTTCTCTTGGTCTCTTTCCTTAAATCTGGGTGCTCCCATTCCTTAGCTTAATTAATCACTCTTTCAATTCCCTTTCTACCACCCTGGCCATTTCTTCTCAGCCTCTTTTCCATCACCTCTTCTCAGTCCTTAAACACTAGAATGCCTCATGGTTCTATCCTTGCCTTTTTCCCTTCTTTATACTCTATAACAGAGATTCTTCACAAAAGCGGGTGTGAATTTAAATAGGAAAAATTAAATATTTATTTCCACTAACTTCTAATTCAAATTCAGTATTCTCCTCAATTAAGAAGATATGCAATAAACTATGGTAATATTATAGTAACTATGACTCTGTAACCATTGCTTAAAAACCAGATTTTTTTTTATATCACATTGAAATTGTCTTAGAGATCTTAAAGTAGCATTTATACTCATCACTTACTTCAAACATACTAAAGGAGAAACCATCACATAAAACCTAACACAAGAAAGTACAAGAAGAAAGAAGGAATAAAGTTTCATGGAGGCAGAGGGGGAAAAATATGTGATTCTCATTAGAAGAAATGGGGAATGTTTTATAACTCTTATAAAAGTATTGTAACTTTAAACAATTCCTGTTTCAACCACTGGTATTTATATTTCATTATTTAACTTTTATCATTTATCACATGTTATGGCATACTCTTTTACTTAATCTGTAATTTGTCATTAGAGACATACTGTACTAAGTGTATCAAAAAACATAGAGACTAAAAGCCTTTATAAATCTGATCACATCCTCACATATAACATCAAACGACATGTTTTTTAAATTTCTATTTTACTATGTAAAATTAACTTCCAACTAGTGAAATTCATTATAGTGAAATTCCAGATAGATGATATAGATATATAGATAGATAAATAGATATAGATAGATAGATATAGATATAGATACAGATACAGATACAGATATAGATATAGATATAGATATAGATATAGATATAGATATAGATATAGACATAGACATAGACATAGATAGATACAACAGTTTTGGAATAAGATAGTAGTTGGAAATGTTGCATTCTTGTATTGCTAAGAAATGAATAGCATTTTATCTATTTTTCAAAATTTCCTGTGTACATCGCTACTGCTAACCATTCAGTTTATCTAATTATGTCAGAATGGTATCTTGGAAGACAATGGTTTAATTCACCATGAATTCACAAATAGCATTGACTCAATAGACCTCCACATTAGACCTTTCCTCTCATTTTCTCATGACAGAATCTCTAGTTCATGAATACAGTCTACGCTACAATCAGAAGTAAGTTCAAGGACAACAGTGAGTTTTCTGGGTTAATACACCCGATTTGTGAAGTCATTTTTGCCTCAGTTCTCACCCTAAGTCTTCTGAAAGACAGCATGTCTGAGCAACATTTAAAACACTGGCGATTTGTTCTCAAGTCAAATTTCTCTATTTATGTACGCTTTTTTGTCATTTAGGTTTTGTAATGTTTGTCCTGCACAATTATTTCTCTTCTGAATCTACCCACCTCCCTGCAGGCCTGAGAGGACTACCAAACAGAGGTTGTGAATGCACCTCAAGATCCACTTTCTGACCTCCACTCTACACTGTACATGACTGTTTAATTTCCTATTTAACACAAATTAATCGTTGCATGCTCTAATGAGGCTGCAAAGGATCCCGCTCCAGTCCACAAGCTTGGAAGAGGTTACCCAGAGGTTGCCCAGATTGATGGTTCCAGGGTGGATGACCTGAAAATGAACTTTGACTAAACTTTGCTCTTTGTGCACTTGGCAGTCTGTACTTGGAAAGTGGCAATTGTCTGCAGCAGACATTTAAAACTCAGCCTAAGATTTTGTTTGGAGGTTGGCCTTTGGAGAAAGGAGCAGAGGGAAAAAAACTCTTTGTCAATCTTTTCAATACTAGTTTTATGAATCATTTTATAAGTGTTTTATTCTTCTTTAAAACATCCACGTTACTTTGCACGGTAGAAAGTATTAGCCTAACTGAAAATGTCTTTTGTTCTTTTCCAGTTCCTCTCTTCCATGCACTATACAAGTTAGAATTGTTTTTTTTTTTTTTAACTAAACCCAATGTATTATATTACAACTTCTACAATGCCCTCCACTTAAGAATTGAGATAATTTGCATACAAATATTACTTGGTTCCCGCAACCTGTAGGCCATGTATTAAACATATTGTACTGATTAGATAAAAACTTATCTCTGGTTTATGTTGTCATTGAAGACAACTGTGTTGAAATCATTCAATTTCAACTCTGTAATACAAGACTACAATATGTCCAGGACATTTCTCTTAAACTAATTGTTCACCAAAATGACTATTAGAGAACTTTTTCTATTAATGTGCCAGTACAAAGCAACAGGACACTCTGAGATAAATTATCTGTGTATAACCTGCCCTACCAGCTGGACTGGACTACATAAAAACAGTTTTGAGTAACATACAACTACCGTCCACTTAAAGATACATAAATAAAAATAATAGTGCTATTTTATGTAATATCCTCCACTCTGTTTCCTCATAAACAATTGATAAATATCACAATATTCTCATTAAGAAGCATGAATAGGAAGAGGCATCTCCCTATTAAAGAAGGGAAAACTGACCTGGGAAACTGTTTAGATTACAGAATAATAGATTTGAAATAAGCAGTCAACATTTCTTACTTTCTGATACTTTTCATTTCTCCTCATTTTCTCATCTATTTTCTCTTGATGTAACCTAGGCAATGCCAGGTGCTGGCCAACCACCTCCCTTAGTCTCAGGTTAGTTTTAAGTCAAGAAAAAAAAAAAAAAAAGGAAGAGCCTTAATGTGCGACTCTTTAGGTAGGCAGTAAAGGAGCTTGCATGTGTCTTTTCCCTAGGCCAAAATCACTATAAAAGTATATAAAGAGCATGTTAAAAGGTCACCATACACTTGGAACCCGACTGATGGAAACATCAAAGACTCTCAGTCTCCCCCTAAAAGCCTATGTCATCTCCCAATCTCTGTCATGGACTGGAGAAACCAGATTATTTCATCTTCTTAGGGGTATTCTTCAGGTCTTAGTTGAATTAGGAATTTTTGTGTGTGTGGTGGGGTGGGGGGGTTCCTTTAGAATACATCAGAGTCCTCACTGGACTCCAAAGCATATAACCATGACATTTTTAAAATATTGTCCTTTCTAGTGCTACCGTGCACTCCTAAAGCCAGGCTGCTTAGCCTAGAGACAAAGTGACTGGAAGTTGCCAAACCAATTTTCCTGAAGCTTCCCTAAGGTTTTCTGACTGGAGTTCTCTAGTATCAACCTGTACCCCTGATGTCCACAGAATTGGGCAGGGGTCAAGGAAGGCATCTTTCTGGACTCTAGCCAATCAGCACATTATCATCAGCGAGACTGGCCCATAGAACAAAATGGTGTCCTGCGGCTTTTAGTGTCTCTTGAAATTATAATACTCTTGAGTAGATAGGATTTAGGAAAGAGTGCTGATACAAACTCCTATCAATAATCTGCCCTCTCTGCTCTTTACTTTCCTTCACTTGTCCATTGAAATTCCAGGATCAGGATTGGAAAGAGAACTTATAGACAGACATAAAATAAAAGTCTTAGCAACAGAACTCCAGTGGCAGTTTCTATTATAACCCATACACCTGAAAAATCAATTGGCCAGATAATCCATGATATATTGGACCAAACTCCTTTATAAGAACAGAACTTTACTGTTATATCCCAAGCTAAAGGTAAAAGCTGGAGTGAAGAAAGCTGAAACAGATCCTCTGATGAGCAAAGATACTCTGAGTTAATGTCAGAAATGAAGGGGGCAAAATGAACTGGGAAAAAAATAATAACCCTTTGACGTGGAGAGGGATAATACCTGCTAAATAGAATGTCTTTCACAATTTAACATGAGACATCACCAGCTCTTTTGGGGTCATTTCAAATCACACCAGGTGGTACTAACTTGGCTCAGCGGCTAGAAATTGAGACACAGCTATGATCAGGTACTTATCACAGTTTAGGAAGCTGAAGAAAATGGTAGTGTGATGACCTGATCACCGTGCTTCCATTCCTCACAGCTTTCACTCTTTTACCTTCCTCTGCAGGGCAATTTGATGTTAGTGATGTTGTTGGCATCAACTTTTTTTTTTTTTAAGTCACTGACTCTTTTTGTCGAAACTCCACTGCTCCCATAAGACAATGTTGTAGACTTCGTGGAAAAGAATGATTGACAGAGTGCATTTTGAGAGTGATTTTGAGAGTGCCTTCCAAACCAAATTTCATGTCAAGACTTCCAGCCATCTGAATTCCCAAATTATTCCATAGAGAGAGCGCTAGGTGTTCTGCAATCTTTTCCATTGGCCACACAGCTACTCCTTTCCTTTCCTTTTATTTACTTTTTTGTTTTTAATTTCTGGGTACTTTTACTGTAATTTATTTTTTTAATATAATTAATTGTCAAGTTGGCTAACATACAGTGTATACAATGTACTCTTGGTTTTGGGGCTAGATTCCCATGATTCATCACTTATATAGAACACCCAGTGCTCATCCCAACAAGTGCCTTCCTCAACGCCCATCACCCATTTCCCCTCTCCCCTTGTCCCCCCATCAACCCTCAGTTTGTTCTCAGTATTTAAGAGTTTCTTATGGATTGCCTCCTTCCCTCTCTGTAACTTCCCCCTTCCCCCTCCCCCATGGTCTTCTGTTAAGCTTCTCAACTTCCACATACAAGTGAAAACATAGGATATCTGCCTTTCTCTGATTGACATATTTCACTTAGCATAATACCCTCCAGTTCCATCCACATTATTGCAAATGGCAGAATTTCATTCTTTCTCATTGCCAGGTAGTATTCCATTAATTTCTTACTCAACATATCTCTACAGACAAGGGAATTAAAAGCAGAAATGAGCTATCAAGATAAAAATCATCTGCACTGCAATAGAAATAATCAACAAACTAAAAGTCAAGCGACGGAATGAGAAAAAATATTTGCAAATGATATATTGGATAAAGGGTTAGTTTCCAAAATCTGTAAAGAACTTACCAAACTCAACACCTGAAAACCAAATAATCCAGTGAAGAAATGGGCAGAAGACATGAATAGACATGTTTCCAAAGAAGACATCCAGATGGCCAACACACATGAAAAGATGCTCAACATTATTCATCATCAGGGAAATACAAATCAAAACCACATTGAGATACCACCTCACACCAGTCAGAGTGGCTAAAATGAACAACTTAGGAAACAACAGATACTCCTTTCCTTTTAAAAAAAGTTTAGGGAGGAGAGCCATTAATAAGTCTAAGACCTCAAGTGCAACCAAAAAATACAGGTAAAAAAAATCTAATTCCATTTCCTTCTGTGATCAGTATCCCTGAAACGGGTCATGAGTAAATGAAAATGTAGCCTCGCTTGAGGTTAATTCCTTCATCACAAATAATTATGGTGAATTGGCTCTGTACTGTCAACATTTACTCTATTTTCAATTGATTTGCTGCTAAAATAGGAAAAAGTCTGAAAAACTAAGGCCATACAACCATTACAGGAAGGAGAATTATTTACTCTACAAAGTATATTTTTAATTTTTAAACCCAGTAACTGGTTTTGAGTTCAATGATTGACATGCTGGAAAAATTTGTAAGATGAGAAGATTTGTTTTCTTTTTTTTTTTTTAATTTTTTTTTCCAACGTTTATTTATTTTTGAGACAGAGAGAGACAGAGCATGAACGGGCGAGGGGCAGAGAGAGAGGGAGACACAGAATCGGAAACAGGCTCCAGGCTCTGAGCCATCAGCCCAGAGCCCGACGCGGGGCTCGAACTCACGGACCGCGAGATCGTGACCTGGCTGAAGTCGGACGCTTAACCGACTGCGCCACCCAGGCGCCCCGAAGATTTGTTTTCTTAAAACATTATTAGTCTACTAATCATCAAGCAATCTACACATATACAAAAACATATTGTTTCACTTTGTGTGTTTGTACCTATTCACTTAAAAATGACCATAATTAAAGAGCATCTGACTGGCTCAAATGGTGGAGCATGTGACTCTTGATCTCAGGTTTGTGAGTTAGAGCCACACACCGGGTGTAGAGATTACTTAAAAATAAAATCTTTAGGGGTACCTGGGTGGCTCAGTCAGTTTAGCGTCCGACTTCTGCTCAGGTCACGATCTCGCGGTCCGTGAGTTCGAGCCCCGCGTCGGGCTCTGGGCTGATGGCTCAGAGCCTGGAGCCTGTTTCCGATTCTGTGTCTCCCTCTCTCTCTGCCCCTCACCCGTTCATGCTCTGTCTCTCTCTGTCTCAAAAATAAATAAACGTTAAAAAAAATTAAAAAAATAAAATAAAATAAAATCTTTAAAAAATGACCATATTTAAAATTAAATACTAACTTGAAAATTTTCATTAACATGTATTTTTAATAGAAAATATCTAAGACCTCAGACTCCTCACCAGAGAAAACTTTTATTTTGAGGGTACTATTATGATTTTTAAGAATCTATGAATCTCTGTATTACCATTATATTCATTCTTTTTTTTTTATTAAATGTTTATTTTTGAGAAAGAGAGGGAGAGGGAGGGGCAGAAAGAGGGGGACAGAGGACTTGAAGCAGGCTCTGTGCTGATAGCTCAGAGCCCAATGCAGGGCTCGAACTCACTGACCACGAGATCACAGCCTAAGCCAAAGTCAGAGGCTTAACCAACTGAGCCACCCAGGTGTCCCTATATTCATTTTTCTGTTATCTTTTTTATACTGAGTTAGGTTTTCCTTTGCTCTCCCTCTTTAGGGAAGGCAGCTTTCCTTTATATTATTTTGAACAGTGGTGAGGCATGAAGCAAACACAAGACAACCAGATACTAGCTATTCATCAGGGTTAGGTAAAAGAACTGTTCAACCGAAATTAATAAGAAGGGATGTAACAAACCCACCTTCCTACAACTCATTTGAAAGTCAGATAATATCAATTAGCATTTATCAAATAGAAATGAGCGAGTGAGGGTGACAATATCTTACCTACCTCTCAGGAACATGTGATGATGAATGACTCACTCACCAAATATTTTAAGTCAGTGTTTCCTGAGCACTCACAGACTATGTCTAAGCAACTCCAACTATCCATATAAAACAGAAAAACTCAGTTGTGAAGCCACAGTTAGGTGACATAAGCCTATGCCCATGCTGAATACTTCAACACATTAGAGTCCTAACCTTCTATCTGCCAATGTCCTAGGAGATAAGCATTAAATAAAGTTGACCTGGATTCTATTTATTGCAGTCCAGTACAAAAATCATTGTCTAAGAAAATATATAATTCTTTTCTATGGAGTCCTAGGACTACGTGAAGTTAATTCTTACTGACCTCTGCAAGGTGGGAACCATTAAACCTATCATAAAAATAGAAAATGAAAGTAAAGAGAGACCTTAGGATGATTTGCCCAGGTGAAGAAATTGAGAATACAAACCTGCTTGCCAGACCCTTAAGACAAGACTGCATCCACTATGCTAGACTGTCTTTTATACCAAACTACTCACAGGAATCCTCTGCATGTATGTGAGATTCATCACTGTTACCACTTATCCAGATTAACGTAGGTCTACTTGATAGAATCTCCCCAACACGTGAAACATTCAGATGCAACCTTATAGTGTTTCAATTTTGGAAAACAGAGACTCCTCCATGCCGCAGGGTGCTTACTAGTAAGTCAGGCTTCCTATAGCAAAGGCAAAAGAATCTTTGACCTTGAAATTCCTGGCATGTTTAGGTTTAAACTCACTAAGAAAGTTCAGTCTGCTTAGATTTTATTTGAAACCTGAATGCCCAAACAGGCCAGTATTATAAGCTTGGAATGAAAGCCAATTTGGCTGGTAAGGTATAATTAACTTCGGTTATAACTGTAAAATCAAATACATTGGATTTCCTAGCCTTCCAGTAAAATGGATTATAAATGCCAAAAAACATAATTGTCTACATTAAATGGTTGTAAACGTGGAATTTTTTTGAGAAAACTGTTCAGCTTAGCTACGTTTTCTTCTCCCTTTTGTTCATTCATTAAATGCACAGATAGATGTGGGGCACGTGCTGCCATACACTGGGGCTAAGTGCATGGTGACTGAGCACCGGGCTAAGGTTGAAGACCCACAGGGAGCAGGCAGACTTAGTCCCTGCCAGCAGGTACTTACCGTTTGGGAAAGAGGAACCACAAAGTGCATTCAAGCATCTCATGATACACAGGAACATAGAGTGCTATCAATGGGATTCACCCTGGATGCCCCTACTCCATCAGGGAGAGCCAGACAACAACCATGGAAGACATCCCAGGGACAAAGACCTGGGCATGGATTAGGGAAACATTGAGAAAATTGATTTGATTTTTAAACGTAATATGAGGCCACTTTTAAATTTTTTTTAACGTTTATTTATTTTTGAGACAGAGAGAGACAGAGCATGAACGGGGGAGGGTCAGAGAGAGAGAGAGAGAGACAGAATCTGAAACAGGCTCCAGGCTCTGAGCTGTCAGCACAGAGCCCGACGCGGGGCTCAAACTCAACGGACCTCGAGATCATGACCTGAGCTGAAGTCGGCCGCTTAACCGACTGAGCCACCCAGGCGTCCCTATGAGGCCACTATTAGCCTCATATTGTGATGGTTGTGAGGGCACTGGGGAGTAGAGAAGTTAAAGAAAAACTCTGAGACTTCATTGCCATGGCCTTCAAATACCTTCTTTTTGAAAATAAATGAATTTAGTAAAAATGTAACGAATTTAATTTTACATCATATGTAAATCTTTTCTAAGGACTGCTGGCCTGTATGGGAGATTCAGTGAGTATGTGGTTTAGCTCAACTTTCAAGAAACACATGTTGTATAAATTGTTAAATGTCAAGATAGAATCTGATTCAAAGCATTCCTTCACAAGTATGAGATGAAGCTGCCAAATAGTACACAGGGATATTTAATTTGGCAAGTTAAAGAATAATAAAAGTAAAAAAAAAAAAAGTAAGTAGTGATAAGGCCCAAGAGAACTGACTTGAAATTTATAGTTTCCCTTTAAATAATAGCATTTTTATTTTACTTTTGTTAAGTTTATTTATTGATGAGAGAGAGAGAGAGAGAGAGAGAGAGCAGGAGAAGCAGAGAGAAAGGAAGAGAGAAAACCCCAAGCAGGCTCTGCATTGATAATGTGGAGCCTAATACGGGGCTCAATCTTGCAGTTTGTGATTCGTGACCTGAGCCAAAACCAAGAGTCGGATGCTTAACTGAACAAGCCACCCAGGTGCTCCTGAATAAAAGCATTTTTAGTTGAAATATCACCAATACTGATAAATTGGAGAAATTCTTGTCTTAGTATGAGGCAAATGCAATACTCAACATTTACCAAGGAGATAATTAAAACTTTAGAAATTTAGAGTTCAAAAAATGAAATGCTTAGATATAAATCTAACAAAATATGTACATTTGATGTTTGTATTTGTTTTCCTAGGGGTGCCATAATAAAGCATCACAAAGCAAGGGGCTTAAACAACAGAAATGTATTGTCTTACAGTTCTGGAGGCTAGAAGTCCAAGATCAGTGTGTGGGCAATGTTGATTCCCTCTGAGGGTCATGCGGGAGATCTCTGTTGCATGCCTCTCTTCTAGCTTCTAGTGGTTTGCTGGCAATCACGGGCGTTGCTTGGCTTCTGTATCACAATGATCTCTGCCTTCACCTTACCTGGCATTCTCTGTGTGTGCTATCTCCAAATTTCTCCTTTTTTTGAGGACACCAAGTCATGGTGAATTCAGACCCATGCTAATGATCTCATTCTAACTTGATGACTTCTCTTAAGACTCTGTCTCCAAATAAAGTTACATTCTGAGGAACTGGGGATCAGGACTTCTACATTTGAATCCGGAGGAGATACACCAATGCTGAAAACTACAAAGCACAGATAAAATCCGTAAATGTAGGCGCATACTGTGTTCATGGACTAGAAGCCTCAACATACTAAAGATGTCAATTCTCCCCCAAATTAAGGTATAGATATAACACAATTCCAATCCAAATACCAACAGAATTTTTTTGTATATAAAGACAAGTGTAGGGGCGCCTGGGTGGCGCAGTCAGTTAAGCGTCCGACTTCAGCCAGGTCACGATCTCGCGGTCCGGGAGTTCGAGCCCCGCGTCAGGCTCTGGGCTGATGGCTCAGAGCCTGGAGCCTGTTTCCGATTCTGTGTCTCCCTCTCTCTCTGCCCCTCCCCCGTTCATGCTCTGTCTCTCTCTGTCCCAAAAATAAATAAGCGTTGAAAAAAATAAATAAAGACAAGTGTATTGCAAAATTTATATGAGAAGGTAAAAGAACTAGAACAGCCAAAACAATTTCAAAAAGAGTAAGGTTGAATCACTCACAGTACCCAATTTTAAGGCTTACCATAAAACTATACTAAGTAAGACAGTATGGTACTGCTGATGGAGTAAACATATAGATCAACGCAAGAGAATGGAGGACAGAAATACAGATGTTTCCCAATGATTTTTGATAAAAAGTGTAAGGGCAAATTCAAGGGAGAAAGGATAGTTTTTCAACACTGGTGTTGGAATAACTGGACATTTATATGCCAAAATAGAAATCTCAGCTTAAATGACACACCTTTTACAAAAATTAATCCAAGAAGAATCACAGATCTAAAGGTCAAATTCAAAACTATAAAACTTTTAGGAGAAAATTTTAATAGGAAAAGGTAGTCCTCGATATGACACCAAAAGTTCAATCCATAAAAGAAAAAAATTGACAAACTAGACTTCATCAAAATTTTAAAGTTCTGCTCTGCAAAAAATAGTGTTATAAAAAAAAAAAAGATAAGCTACAGACTGTGAGAAAATATTTGTAAACCACATAGCTTAAAAATGACTTGTACCAAGGATGTATAAAAAACTCTGAAAACTAAAGCACATTTTCTTAACGTTTACTCACTTTTGAGAGAGAGAAAGAAAGAGAGAGAGAGACAGGGTGAGAGTCGGGAAGGGGCAGAGAGAGACTGAAACACAGAATCTGAAGCAGGCTCCCGGCCTGTGCTTTCAGTACAAAGCCCAATGCAGGGCTCGAATCAACAAACTGTGAAATCATGACCTGAGCCAAAGTCGGACCCTCGATCAACTGAGCCACCCAGGAGCCCCTCAAGCACATTTTTAAAAATGCTCGTCACTCCTCATCAGGGAAATACAAATCAAAACCACACTGAGATGTCACCTCACGCCAGTCAGAGTGGCTAAAATGAACAAATCAGGAGACTGTAGATGCTGGCGAGGATGTGGAGAAACGGGAACCCTCCTACACTGTTGGTGGGAATGCAAACTGGGGCAGCTGCTCTGGAAAACAGTGTGGAGGTTCCTCAAAAAATTAAAAATAGATCTACCCTATGACCCAGCAATAGCACTGCTAGGAATTCACCCAAGGGATACAGGAGTGCTGATGCATAGGGGCACTTTACCCCGATGTTTATAACAGCACTTTCAACAATAGCCAAATTATGGGAAAAGCCTGAATGCCCATCAACTGATGAATGGATAAAGAAATTGTGGTTTATATACACAATGGAATACTACTTGGCAATGAGAAAGAATGAAATCTGGCCATTTGTAGAAACGTGGATGGAACTGGAGAGAGTTATGCTAAGTGAAAAAAGTCATAGAGAGAAAGACAGATACTGTATGTTTTCACACTTTTGTGGATCCCAAGAAACTTAACAGAAGACCATGGGGGAGGGGGAGGGGGGAAAAGTTACAGAGAGGGAAGGAGGCAAACCATGAGAGACTTTTAAAAACTGAGAATAGGGGCGCCTGGGTGGCGCAGTCGGTTAAGCGTCCGACTTCAGCCAGGTCACGATCTCGCGGTCCGGGAGTTCGAGCCCCGCGTCGGGCTCTGGGCTGATGGCTCAGAGCCTGGAGCCTGTTTCCGATTCTGTGTCTCCCTCTCTCTCTGCCCCTCCCCCGTTCATGCTCTGTGTCTCTCTGTCCCAAAAATAAATAAACGTTGAAAAAAAAATTTAAAAAAAAATAAAAACTGAGAATAAACTGAGGGTTGATGGGGGGGTGGGAGGGAGGGTGGGTGATGGGTATTGAGGAGGGCACCTGTTGGGATGAGCACTGGGTGTTGTATGGAAACCAATTTGACAATAAATTTGATATTAAAAAAAAATTTTTTAAAGGCTAAAGACTTGAACAGAAACTGAATAAAAGAGGATAAATGTAAAACAAACAAAGAATTGTAGAAGGCTTTAATTTCTAGTCTCTCCTCCATTCATATATTAATTATGCAAGCATTTTATTTCCACTTTATTTGAGTGAATTTCTCCAAATTATTCAATATTTATATTCAATATACGTTTAAATTTAAAGACAAGTTTTCAAATGTATTTGTTCAACATTCTTATATCTTAGTCCTTTCCCCTCAGTTAAATTTCCTTTTTGCTGTAGTAGATATTTGTTTTGTTTGTTTGATAATGTATTTTTCCCGGGTACTGGATAGTTAGGAATTTAGCTAGATACACATTTCTAGGTTGATGGTTCATTTCTTTCACCATCATTTTGAAGATTCCACGAGGATTCCATTGTCTTCTGGCTTCTTGTTGAAATTTTTACAGTTTAGTCTAGTTGGAATTATTTTACAAATAACCCTTCTTTTATTTGTTGTTCCTTTTCAGATTTTTCATTTGGTCTTTGGTATTTTGCAGTTTTACTGTGATGTCTTAAGTATGAGAAAAATTTTTATTTATCACCCTTGGGACTCACTGTGATCATGAAAAACTCTCCCTCATTATCTTTATACATACCTCCTGGCAGCCCTATCAGGCATAGATTTTCATTTTACCCTCCACTCCTCTTTTATAATTTCCAACCTATAACTCTCTTTGCTGCCTCATGGATGGATAATTTCCTTAAACCTCTTAATTTCTCAGTTTGGGGGCTTGCATGAAGCACAGACTATGGTTACGCATTCTAAAAAGAGCTCTTTCATTCCATCCGAAATCCAGGTCAAAAGAAAATGGCAGGTATTTTTTCTAGTCCCACTTTTACTGAAATTCTATCCTTCTGAGAATCTTTGGATAATATGGAGATTTCCATTTTAACTGACCTCTTTGGATAAGCCCAAATCCTAATGTGCTGTCTTCACGTGAGGAGCAATGAAATCCTTATATTACCATGACTAATCATCTCTAACCATCCATTTTGTCTGCCACTTCCAGGCCTAGTAGCTACAGTAGCAGGTATTGAGCGCACCATTGAGGCTTACTCCTAGAGCCTCGTGATTACTTTCCAGGGAGACGAGCCATGCATTTAAACATGTGTTGTTTGTAGTGGTAGGATTTTTGTGTTTCGTTTTATTTTGTTTTTGTTCTCTAGAACTTTTCAACCATTTTTTCATCAGAGCACACATTTTAACAAAGTATTTATTTGGCACTCTGGAGTTAAACAGAAGAGGCTAAAGCTGGCTTTGCCCCTTACCAGCCAAATGACCTTGAACAAGTTACTTAACCTGTCCATACCTCAGTTTCCCTATCTGGAAAATGGACATAAAAGTACCTACCTCATAGTGTTGTTACGAGAATGAAATGAATTAATATCTATCAAGTGCTTACAACAGTGCCTGGCACTTAATAAACACTGGCTATTTCCTATATAAAAATGAAAACAGAGAAGAAAATGTTAGTAGTCTTCTATTATATTAACATGTGTATTTAAAACAAAGAAATTCCATTTTGCTTTAAAACCTAGTACCTATTGTAGAGATGGAGGATTAACAAAACCCCAAAGTATTTTTATTTAAAAATCACTAGGTTAACACGCCTGAAGTTGAACAGTAACATTCACTCAATTTTGTTCTCATCATTCCACAACAACTCTTCTCTATCCCGTATATTCACCTTGTCACTCATATGTCTCAAATTCCTATAAGCAAAACATTGTAAATGACAAGGAAAGTGACTACTGCATCTCTCCATTTCCAACTCAGAGAAGCACTCAGAACTTCTAGAAAACACACAAATCCCAAAAGGAAATGACATTAAAGGATTAAAGGGGTTTGCTTTTTATTATCTTCCTTCTAATCTCTTTGGAGCAACCACTTTTTCATATTGCTTCTTGAAGTCTCTATCAGTCAGCACCGGTCAGGTGGAGAGTAACTTCCAGGGGAACATGCTGAGATTTCCACCGATCCATATATTTCTGCATCTTTGCAGAAAATGCCAAATTCTCAATTATTCTTGTAAATATGTTAAGCTTATAGCCAAAACCACCTCCTTTCATTTGAATGGGCTTCTAATACTTGTATTTCCACTTCTCAGTCTGGCTCACCGTTATTCAACAGCTGATGCAGTGCCTGTCACATCCTTTCCTAGGCTATTAAAAGTTTCTTTTCTCCCCCCCCCCCATAAAGTGTTCCAAGGAATGCTTCCCTAACTATTCATTTAGAGGAATAAAAAAAAAAATCATTAGCCTTTAAGCTAATTCTTACCATATCGTGGATAAGTTTTAAAAGTGAAAACAAATGCAGGTGCAGAGCTGGCTCAGTCAGGGGAGCACGTGACTCTTGATTTCAGGATTGTGGGTGTGAGCTCCATAGTAGGCATAGAGATTACTTAAAAATAAAATCTTTTTTTTAAGTTCAAACAGAGAGGAAATACAGTCATAATCATTTTTAAAACTCCCACAAAGTAACCACAAAGTAGACAGAGTTCAGTGACATATCAGTAGGTCTAACACGGGTGTTTCTCCTTCTTGCACTGACTCTAATGATTGTTTCCTCTGTTAATGACCAGATGACGAAGCTGATTTGTATTATGGGGTCATTTAATTGGAAGATATGTACATTTAAACACTAGAGCTACATTCAGGGCAGGGAGAGGCTCACACTATCAGAGTGATGGGATTGCTGTGGTCCACAGAGGGGACAAAAACTCACACCTAGCACTCACCGATTGAGAAAGAGAAAGAAGGATCACCTGACCTATTTAAATACCCTTCCTTCCTCCCCTAGGGTTCAATGTGATGAGATTATATTACTCTTTGCATCCATGATGATGGAAAAACTTGGTCTTACTGGTTTCCAACATGTCAAAAAAAAAATTAAAAGAAAAAGACAGAAGAACAGCACTAGGGTCAGTGATAATTCAAAGCCTAACTTAAATTCCATAGACAAATCATCATTAAAGAGGATCATAAAGTATAACTTGAAATAAATGATATAATTTTGATTTATAGGCTACTAAATCTTCCTATTGATGCTTAAAATGACTAAACATTTCATAATAGCATTATGGTTTCCAGGATATCAGAAATGTTTTTTTCACTTAAAAATCTTTAAGCCTTTTGCTAAAAAGACATTCTTTTAACTTATCAAAAAAAAAAATAGAACGTGCAATTCAATATATCCATTCCATACTGATTTTCAAATTGCTCCTAGGAGCTCTAGAGTTTGGGATTCTTCAAGATTCAAAGGAGACATGATAGCTGTCTTCAACTGTATGGATGCCTGCCATTTAGCAGAAGAATTCAGTTTACTGGAACTAGGATCAATGATTGCGATTGAAGTTGGTAGGATGGCATGTTAATACACGACATATGCTGTCATTTTTTAACAATTAGAGCTGCCAAAGTAGGCTCTCTCATGACAGGAGTTTTCTATCATTGTATTTATAAATGGAATAATGGTACATGAAAGCATCTGGTATACCAGAAACTAATGTAACACTGTAGGTTAACTATACTGGAATTAAATATACACAGGGAGAGAGGGAAAGTAATTCATCAAAAAAAAAAAATGAATTAATTACAGAAAGAAAGCACCTGGCATACATTAGGTTCTCGCGTGTTTGTGAACTTAATCATACCCATCCTGAGTGCTTCCCTATCAGGGCACTATTACTAGGAATGACTTGAATGATCTAATCGCTAAGATGGCTCTGGTTCTAAAAGTCATTGAGCTCTAGATGTGAGTTTCCGTCCCCTCTGTGGACCACAGCAATCCCATAACTATCATAATGTGAGCCTCTCACTGCCCTGATTGTAACTCTGTATTTAAATGTACATATTTTTCCAACAACATGACTCCTAAACGCAAGCCAACTCCATCCTATGGTCTTTGGACTCCAATAATCACTGGAGTCCATGCAAGGAGAAGCATCCGTGTTGGACTTCCTGTGATGTCACCAAATTCGACTTTGTGATCAATTCTGAAATGCTTTAAAATTATTAAAACTAAATGAATGATAATTTGAATGCTTTTCAAATTATTAAGAGCAATTCACTGCAACATTATGAGTAAAGTATCAATTCATTTTAGAAGACCTCTGGCAAGATACTCTGAAACAGTATTATGTGTAAGACATGACAAAGCAATTCCTCCCCTATATCAATGATCAGCAACTTTTTCTGTAAAGAGCCAGAGAGTAAACATGTCAGGTCTTGCAGGCCATGTGGACTCTGTCACAACTATCCAACTCTGCTATTACAGCATGAAAGCATCAATGGACAACACATAAATGAATGAGTGTGGCTGGGTTTCAATGAAACTTTATGTACGAAAACAGGAACAAGCCACATTTGGCCTGCAGTCCATGATTTACCAACCCCTGCCACACATCACAGAGCTACAGATCCTATACAAGGTCAAAGAAAAATATATTATTTATCTACAAGCTTTTAATAGAGAAGAATCATCTAAGAAGGGCTTTGAAAAGCTACGTGTAAATCCAAGAAACAATTGATTCATATTTCTTTGTTTAGCAGAGTAATAAACATTTGAGAAAAGAATCAGAAAATGCTCAAGAAAAGTAACTCCAGCTCTGAGATGTAACAAGAGAGTTTTTCAGACTTCCTGCTGATCTTTATCCGATGTATGTTTTATGTTACATACTAGAGTTACATAATGTATGTACAATGTTGTATGGGTGTTTTTAATTAACATTAGACACGAATGTTTTCTTGTCACTAAAAATCCTTCATAAACATCATTTCTAATGGCCAAATAATATTTTAACACAAGAATACCGTAATTTACTTAACTTTCCCCTAATACCCAACCAGTATTTTTTAGTGTTACATTTTATTAAAAGGCGCCTTACACTATGGAAAATGCAAACATGTAAAAAGAACCCATGATCCAAAAGCCAATATTTATGAGAAAAAGCTGAGCCTTCCATGAAACAGGAATATGAACACATTTGCCTTTTTCTATGCTTCCTCCTAAAATGACAGCAAAGGAATGTAGGTGATATAAACTCACAAGGACAAACAGGAGAGGAAAGGACAGCAGACAAGAGATGTCAACAGCTTGGGGAAGGAGGAAAGTGGATAGATGAGGAGCACCTGTGGTTTAGCTGGTACTTGTGACTTCTAGAGAAAGCAGAAAAGTGAAAAAGTGAGTCACTGTGTTACCAAAAATCTCTACTTTGTTACCATTTCTTATTGTTTCATTTTCTTACCCTCTTCACTAATTTCTTCAAGTATATTCTATCACACTTCCTTTAAATTCATGGTTATTCTGCTTCAATAATCTGTTTTAGGATCTTGTAAGATAGGTAAATTGTCCCAATTTATTTCTACATTAGTTAGAATAAGGTTAAACTACTGTTACAGGAGGATCCAAAGATACAGGGTCTTAAGGAAATAGGCATTATTTTTCTCATTTAACAGACCTGAAGAAAGTAGTTGTCACTGGGGCAGCTGCGGCCCATGTGACCATTCAGAACACCAGATTCCTTCTCTTGTGTTGCTAGTTTGTCCCTGGGCTCACTGGAACCATCTGCATGGTTGAAAGTGGCTCACCATCATGATGGTCCTGGTTCTAACCACTTGAGGGGGGGTGCCAAGAAAGCCTGTAGGAGGCATGCCCAGCACCCCAGCATATATCATTTCTGCTTATATCCCATTGATGAAAACTTAATCACAAGGCCACACCTAACTGAAAGGGAGACTTGGAAATGTTATCTAACTTAGCAACAAGGGAAGAATTAATTTTGCAGAAAGTGAACAGTGGCCACCACAGTTGTCTTTCTTTTTGTAAGTTGTACTCCTCAGGCATCTAGTTATTTTCACTTGTGAGCTCTTGTACCAGAGAGAAGAGGGAATGTTTAAGAGTGGCCAGGAGCAAGCACCCACTTTCATATCCTCACCAGAGTAAGGCTTAAATCCTACCCTGTTACCTCTCAGCAGACTCTTGCTCTAGGAAATGGACCAATGCTACTGATTCCTGCCATGGAAGGAAGTGAGGCAGTGATTGCCCATAGAAGGGAATAGCAAGAGCAGAGTTAGAGAAGGCTTCCTCCCACTTATCCACCACCCTGCCAACCCAGGCTGCTGCAGGCAAGCTGGCCTCTCTCTCTCTCTCTCTCTCTCAATCTGTGTGTGTGTGTGTGTGTGTGTGTGTGTGTTCTTGTACAAGTTATTTAAACTACCACATTATCAAGTTTTAACTGGGGCGCCTGGGTGGCGCAGTCGGTTAAGCGTCCGACTTCAGCCAGGTCACGATCTCGCGGTCCGTGAGTTCGAGCCCCGCGTCGGGCTCTGGGCTGATGGCTCAGAGCCTGGAGCCTGTTTCCGATTCTGTGTCTCCCTCTCTCTCTGCCCCTCCCCCGTTCATGCTCTGTCTCTCTCTGTCCCAAAAATAAATAAACGTTGGAAAAAAAAATTAAAAAAAAAAAGTTTTAACTTCCCATCATTAAGAAGAGATAATAGCAACTATCAACAAGGGGCATTTGAGGATTAAATGGCACACATGTGTAAAAATCTTACTATCCTTCCTGAAATATATGAGGCAGTCAATAAATGTTAACCAATATGTTTCCCGACCTCATGGAGCCTCTAACAGAATGTTAATAGATCTGAGATCTGATCTGTGACAAAGCCACTTTGTGTTTTTGATGTAATCACCTAATCATAAATATCTGGGTCAAGTCACAGAAAACTAGGTATGTCTAGGGAGCCAACAATAAACTCTAGAGCTCCTTCCTAGGCATGACCTTCTCTGATGCAAACTGTAATGGGTTAGTATGATCTGCATTTCCAGGACATCCTAGGGCAGCCATGATAATTCCATGCCTGAGTGAACTACTTTTCCAAATGTTTCAGAAAAGATTCTATTGTCTCCTCAGTAGAAAATACTACTAAACAATTCAGATCCCCACCTTCACTTTCCTGCAGAGTAGAACGAATACAGTTTGGACTTGTCTGAGAAGATGCAGACGGAGCTAGATGGACAGATGGCATGCTACTACATAGCATGAGATTTCTGGGATTTCACCCTTCCTAGAGTGTTGGTGTTAAAACATACTTTCTTTTTGAAATGATGATGTCAGTAGATATGGTTGGGGTTTTTGCTGTTGAACATCTTCAAAGAATATAAACTTAATATCCTTTGTTAGACTGTTCCTCATAACTTTTTAAAAATTTTACTGTCCATAAACTTCAGGATCCTGGGAAATACCACCTAATGATTGAACATAGATGGACAACTCGGATTGCTCCTGTGTAGAAGGACTGATTCACAATTTCCTTAGGGCCCAATATTTTTCACGATCCTAATCCACATGGTCTCATATGCACTACGCCTGCCTTCTCTAAACATCTTCAAAACAGTGCTATTGGATTTTGATTTGCTTTCATTTGAAGGAAATATCAGGGACAAGACATCCTGAAAAACTTCCCAATACCAAAACACACATATGATAACAAATATCCTTCTAATCACACACACACAAAAAGGAATAGGTCCTCAGGGGCTCAAAACAAAGCAGTTGCAAACCAGAAGCTACCTCAGTTAGGCATTTGCTGTTCTTGGCTAATAACAGCTACACTAGGGATAGGAGAAGCGACCTTAGACTTGCAAAAGTGAGGTACTAGAATTGAGCACCCCAATATAAAGTTTGGACATTGGCAAGGCCTTAGTAAAAAGGTAGGCCAGGAAAAAAGTCTTTCCACTGATAAAGAAAGTGAAGGAAATTATCTATTTCAGCCTAGGCTCTAAGTGGGGAAAAAATTTTCTCCTGAGAATTTGTAGCTACAGGCCTTTCTTCGTACAGATTTGAGGTTCAAATTTATACTACCTATGTGTGATCCAAGAAATGCCAGACTGAAAACTAATCTAAAGTGGACTTGCCATGCTGGGACACTTGTCAAAGCAAATGCAACCATAATCCAGGCCTTACAGGATGCCCAAAGACAACGTCTAGCAAAATATAATCTCACAACCCAAAATTGCACATAAGAAATAAGTTACCATGAGAGAGAATTAGCAGAAACACCAGATAGTACATTAGACTCCTACGAACTTATAGTTATTATTATTGGATACACAACTTACAAAGAATACAAACTAAATATGCTTAATGGTAAAGAACTACAACATGGAATCAAAGACAGGACAGGGAACAAGGTAATATCAAAATAATACACTTTTTAAAGAACCAAATAAATCATGTAGAAATTAAAAATATGAGCAGTGATTTTTGGTCACCATTATTTTGAGTTGTGGGTGGGACAATTCAAACATGTGAGTAAAAGGTGTTATAAACATAGACACATTCCTGTAACGTCCTGATTTACATTTACCTGACACTGTCCTATGTTTCTGGCCTTATCCACCTTTAAAATATGAAATAAGACACAGTATATAAAGGACCTATTCTGACTTCAGCACCCCCCCCCGTTTTTTTAAATTTTTTTAAAGCTTATTTTTTGAGAGAGAGAGAGAGAGAGAGAGAGAGAGAGAGAGCTTCCATAATTGGATTATTGCAAATAATGCTGCAATAAACATAGGGGTGCATGTATTGAATTAGCATTTTTTGTATTCTTTGTGCAAATATCCAGTAGCATTGGATCATTTAGGTAGCATCATTATCTTGGCTATTGTAAAAAAAAAAAATGCCATAATGAACATAGGGATGCATATATCTTTTTGAGTGAGTGTTTATGTTTTCTTCAAATAAATACCCAGAAGTAGAATTGCCAGTATTCCTATTAAACTTTTTGGTGTGCCTGTGTGACTCAGTTGGTTAAGCATCCAACTCTTGATTTCAGCTCAGGTCATGATCTCAGAGTTCATGAGATCAAGCCCCATGTTGAGTGCTGTCCGTTCAGAGCCTGCTTGGGATTCTCTTCCCCCTCTGTCTCTGCCCCATCCCCAGTCTCACATGCTCTCTCTCGCTCTCTCTCTCTCTCTCTCTCTCTCACTCACTCAATCAAAAATAAATAAAAAAACTTTTTAAAAAATAAAAATAAAAATAAACTTTTTGAGGAACCTCCATATTGTTTTCTATAGTGGTTGCACCAGTTTACATTTCCACTGACAATACATGAGGGTTCCCTGTTCTCCACATCCTCACCAACACTTGTTTCTTGTCTTTTTGATACTAACCATTCTGACTGGTACGAGGTGGATATCTCATTGTGGCTTGATCTGCATTTCCCAGATGACTAGTAATGTTGAACAGTTTTTCATGTGTCTGTTGGCCATGTGCATATCTTCCTTAGAAAAATACCTATTCAGTTCCTCTGCCCATTTTTTAACCACATCCCCTTGGGTTTTTTTTAGAACAAACCTAATATACAAAATAAATGTAATTATAATTACCCTCCTCAATGGAGGATGGTGATGGTAGATAGAAAGGGGAGAATGATTTAGGTGGATCCTTACCAGCATGAGTTTCGCGTGAGAATCCCTGAGACCTAACACCCTAAGGATCCCAAAAACCCAGTTTGAAAAATGCCTGCTCTGGCGTAGCTGACTACCATGCTGCCTCAACTGCTTTTCCTCTTCATTTCCTAAAGGTACAATTCCTGGGTGATTTTACCATAAGAAAGAATTATCTTTTTAGCAAATGACTAAAGGATTTTAAATGTAAGGTATTTTTGTTTTTATTCCCAAATGTTCAGTCATTTTAATATCATTTGCCTCTAAACTAACACTATTAAATATAGTTAAAGAGGATTTCTTTCTCCACGATAGATGTAGGATTTATTAGAATAATTCATTGCTCCCTAAAGACAGCAATACACATATTGCAATTGTTGCAAATCACACAGTTATCATCTTTCCTGGGTTTTTTTTGTACTGAAGCCTTGTTTTGCACAATCAAAATTTAGCAACTTCATTAAATGCATTGCCTGATGCACCTGTTTGGACTCTGGGTATCATTTTCTTTTTTCCAACACATTTTTATTCAAGATGTGCTGAATTTCCCAGAGGCTGTCTGGGGACTTTGAGACATCTGTACCCAGCAGTTTGCTTAAACCAACAAAAAGTGTTGAAGCAAAAATCAAACTTTGGGGCATCAATTTAACCATTCCTTTTCAAGTATCCTAGATTGATGGAACATGTCAGCCCTGATACAACCACCATCACTGTTCAATGCTTAGAAGAACTATTAAAGCAAAACTGACTATACTCTAATGAAAGCTGTCACCAGGAGTAGTATAAAGACCGTGAAGAGAAAACAATACAGGAAATATTATGAAAAACTTGATTGGAATGGGGTGACCATGAGGAAAACAGTTCAATGCCAGAAATAATATCATGCAAGATAATTTAATCTATACAAGTGATTGTGTACAAGTAATTAACCCTATTAATAAAGAAGTAAGCATCCAACCAAGGAGAATATACTAAGATCAAGCCTTTCAATTCCCAGCATATAGTTCAGTTCTATGCTCCCAATTTTCTGAAAGTTTCCTTTTAAAAAAATTTTTTTTTCAACGTTTATTTATTTTTGGGACAGAGAGAGACAGAGCATGAACGGGGGAGGGGCAGAGAGAGAGGGAGACACAGAATCGGAAACAGGCTCCAGGCTCTGAGCCATCAGCCCAGAGCCCGACGCAGGGCTCGAACTCACGGACCGCAAGATCGTGACCTGGCTGAAGTCGGACACTTAACCGACTGCGCCACCCAGGCGCCCCAAAAGTTTCCTTTTATTACATGTGAACGTGCAGTGATCATTTCACTGGCTCTCTTCATTGGCTTTATGAATTTAGATTTGAAGAACTGTGTACAAACAAAAGGGACAGAAATAATGGAGTAAGCAAAAAGGAGAAAGTGTGGCTAACAAATGAAAATTCATTTGCAAATCTTGATAAACCCTTTGTAAGAGCCAATTTTTGGTCTCTGAGTCTCACGTCAGCTTTTCAGAATCAGAATTTATTATTATTATTATTATTATTATTATTATTATTATTATTTAAAGGCATGCTGGGGTAGGGAGAAGCAGGTGAGAAAAATTAACACCCAAGACCATGACCAGTAGAGGGCAGGATGGCTTTAATATTTATATTGAGTATTTTAAAAGCCTCCAGGATATTTCCATAGATTCTGTGATAGACTGATTGCAAAAGTGGCTGCAATTCATCACTCCTCCCTGTATCCATGTCCTTGGCAACCTCACTGTGAAGCTCCCTCCAACAAGAAGCAGATCTTATGTCCCACCTCTTAAATCTTGGCTTGCCTTGTGATTTGCTTTGGCCATCAGAATCCAGCAGCAGTGATGCTGTCTAGTTCTGAGACTATGACTCAAGAGACCATGCACATTTCCATTCTCTCTCTCTCTCTCTCTCTCTCTCTCTCTCTCTCTCTCTCTCTCGGAATTCTTCACTGCAGATAGAATGAGCCCAGACTAACCTGACCATAGAAATGAGTAAGGTCAACCTATACAAAACAGACTCCAACTGACCAACTAGCTGACCACAGTACATGAACAAGACCAACATCAGTCAACTTTGACCCAGACTCCTATGCTAAATAAATTTTTATTGTTTTAATCCACTGAGTTTTGATATGGTTTGCTAACAATAATTAGGTGATTCAGTCTGCAAAAATGTCATTTCATGTCACCTTTGTCATATAAGCCCACTGAGTCACTCTATTCATTCACTTAAAATTTTTTTCAGTGCCAATTCTATACTAACTGTTAGGGCACAGACTATTCAGTAAGCATTCACTGAGCATCACCTTAGCATTGTAACTACTTAGAATACAAAGAATGGGGGCAGACTGTCAAGAAGTTAATTCTCTAGTAGTAAAGACAGACATTTGCGGATTAATTACAAAGGAGTAGCAAAGGGAATTTGTGGTATGATGAAAATATGTAAAGAACTGTGCTGGTATACACATAGCTCTATGCATTGGTCAAAATCCATAGAAGTGTATACCACACAGTGAATTTTATTGTATGTAATTTTTTAAATAACCAAGACATGAGAAAACCAGAAGTAAACACACATTGTGACAAATTAATCTTATAACAATAAATCACATATCCACACTAAAAAGGGTGGGAAATAAAGGGGTTGATCCAAATAATTCTGGAAAACAGTGTTTTTGAGTAGATGGCAAGATAAAGACAAGAAGAACTGTCACAACAGTGTACTTCTGTACTCCAGTTGAAAAGATTTTTTTCTCAACGGAAGATGGGTTAGTCATCCTAAAACTACTTTGTATGCCTGATGGGAATGGACAAGTAAGTAAATCTGCTGCAGTGTTAAGAACTAAGTTTCTCACTGTCAAAGAAAGAGGTATAAATAAAAGGGAAAGGCTACAATGAACTCTGTTTCTTTCAGTATGAACTCATGTATGAATCTCATCATATCAGTATGAACCCATGCTTCATTCCCTTTTAAATACATATATAGAAATACAAAACTATACATAGATATGTGTATGAAAGGGTAACTCTACACACATAGATTCCCTAGCTCTGTCTGCTGACAAGGCCTAGAAACAGTGACATCCCAGTATGAATCAGCACACTTGGTATCCAGATCAGGGTTTCTAAGTACCATTTCTAATAAAAAGAACCAAGTGTCCTTGGAAAAGCTGTTGATTCTAAGGCTGGGTCAGGTAAAATATAAGATAAGCCTGGGGCATCTTATGGTGCTTTAAAAAAAAATGGGGGCGTACAGAAAGGATATAAGAGCCAAACTGAAAGTACCCCAAGTGGTCAAATCTATAACAAGTTGGGCAAAACAACAATATTGGCTTATAATCCAAAAAATAAAGTAAGTACACTTCATATAAAATATTTATTTAACTAAAAATATTTATTTATAAATAAGTGAAGCAGAAGAGGCAACACTTCTTGACTTACTTCCAACTAATAAACATACAAGGAATACAAGAAATGGACAAAAACAATTAGAATACCACAGCAATAATTGATGCAGGCAAGATGCACTGATGGATGATAAAATCAGTGGGTAAAAGTTAAGCAAAAATATTTGCCTAATTTCAAAATTCTATCCCCAAAATAAATATATGCTAATTACAGAGAGAAAAAAATAGTAACGCTGCAGTATAAAAGCATGACAGACACCTCCTTTAACCTACTGACCAAGATTAATATCACCAGTAACAAGATGGATCTATATAATTTAACCCTATATCATGTACTGAAAAGGACATCTCACCTTTGTGGTATTTTTCCTGATAGTGCATAACCTCAATACAACCATGAGAAAACCTAAATGAATCCAAGTTTGAGGGACATTCTCCAAAATACCTGGCCAGTACTCTTCAAACTCTCAAGGACATGAGAGTCAAAAAGATTGAGAAACTACCACATACTGGAGGAGACTAAGATGATCTAAGGGGTAAATTTAACGTGGGATTCCGGGATAGACCCTGAACAAAAAGAGAAACTAGTAAAATTCAAAGTCTCTTGTTTAGTGAATAACATTGCACAAATGTTAATTTATTCGCTTTGACAACTGTTCTCTGATACGTAAGATTTGACATTGGGGGAAGCTGGGTGAGGGGTAAACAGAAAGTTTTCATACCATATTTGCAACTCCCCCTTAAGTCTGAAATTATCTCAAAATAAAAAGTTTAAAAATACATGTCTATCATTTATTTTAGTAATAGACACTACTAGTTTATAGAGTATGTCTATGGCTTTATATATGCCAAATTCAAACAATTAGAATTTTAATATATGTTTATTTATATCTCTTCAGACTGCCAAATATATCAATAGAAATTTGGACTAGTTATCAATCTAATTGGGTCAACTAAATAATGTTAAATCTTCATTAATATATTATATAAACACTGATCAAACAGATATTAGTTTTACCAGCACTTAGTGTCCTGGCATCAAGTCATAAGAATGTGTTTTAAAATCTCTATTCCATTCAAGCACAAGAAACGAAATCAAACTAGAATAAATGAACAAAACTAAACAAAAATTTAACACTATGAGCACATAAAGTGTGACGGGCGCTATGCTTGATACTATGATTAAGTAGTAAGTGAAACATACCTGGTCCTTACCTAATATAGTTTATATTTTACCACTAAGATTATTCAGTTCTTTTGCTTTCGGTGACAATTAGCAAAAAGTGTGTAATTGCAGACAAACCATAAGAGACTATTAAATACAGAGAAGAAACTGAGGATTGCTGGAGGGAAGATGGGTCGAGGGATGGGCTAAATGGGTGACGGTCACTAAAGAGAGCACTTGTTGGGATGAGCACTGGGTGTTATATGGAAGTGATGAATCACTGACATCTATTCCTGAAACCAATACTACACTGTATATTAACTAATTTGCTTTTAAATAAATAATGTTTTTAAGTCTATAATTGCAACAAATGTCTCAAGGGCAAGAATTCTATTTCCCCTTCCTTAAACCCAGTAGAATATGTTATGTACACAACTTAATCATCAGTAAATGCTGGCTGACCCAGACTCAGGATGTACACATTGCAAAGATATTTTTGTTCAAGCCTATGAGAAACCTAAGGTAAAAAACAAACGTAAAAGGTAAAAAACGGCTTTTGGAAAATGTTCTCCACATTGCACATTGTAGCAAATTGCTCAAGTTGGCCATGCACTTCATCTTTCACTACATTAACTACAAGACCAGCTGCAGAATCCTCAGAAACAAATTGCCTATTAACATACCTACTTCTACCCAGCAATAATAGAAAATTCTCTCTCCTCTTTGGTGATTCCAATTGTCAGATATTGATAAACATTATTGGGTAAGAAACTACACAAACTGATTCACCTATTAGTACAACTGGGATCTTTGATTTAAAGAGTTAAGTCAAGGGGCACCTGGGTGGCTCAGTCGGTTGAGCGGCCAACTTCGGCTCAGGTCATGATCTCGCGGTCTGTGAGTTCAAGCCCCGCATCAGGCTCTGTGCTGACAGCTCAGAACTTGGAGCCTGTTTCAGATTCTGTGTCTCCCTCTCTCTCTGCCCCTCCCCCGCTCATGCTCTCTCTCTCTCTCTCTCTCTCTCTCTCTCTCTCTCTCTCGCAAAAATAATTAAACATTAAAAAAAATTAAAGAGTAAGTCAAAAAATTTGCCCTGTTATGAAGATTATTTCTAAGGCAGTTTCCTGCTATGTCCTCACATGGCCTTTCCACTGTGCAGGCACATCTCTGCCATTTCTTCTTCTTCTTCTTATAAGGACACCAGTCAGATTGGATTAGAGGCCCATTCTTATGACCTCATTTAACCTTAATTACCTCTTTAGCCCTAAAATACAAACAACAACAAATACAATTAACTATATTTCAAATGAGCAATAAAAGCACACTAAAGGGAAATATCATCTAGTTAACTTCTAAATACAGTTGTTTTTACCATATACACTCAGTTTAAAGATGAGGCAAGCTTTAGATTTATTCAACTCTAGTTAGTAGATTTGTTTTTCTTAGAGATACAGGTGAGCAATTCTAAAACTTTTTGTTTTTTGAATTAAAGCATTGAGCAATAGGTAAACATATTATGGATAATAAAACCAAGTAATTTTATTAAAAAAAAAATTACCTCTTTAGAGGCCCTATCTCCAAATACAGTCACATTCTAAATTACTGGGGGTTAGGGCTTCAGCATACAAATTGAGGGGAGGGAGGAGGAACACAATTCAGTTCCTAACACTCTTCATTTTCTTTTTCCACCTGCTCCATTGTCAAAAAGTCAGTGGACAGTGGGATAGCAGGAATTAACAGTGAGATGGAAAAATACCCCAAATTATCCTCAAAATGTCATTTAAAGCTTCTTCTTTTTTTCTCTTTTATCCAGGATCCAATCAAGGTTCATTTTAGACGGCCTGTCCATGAGCTACCAGGAAGCAGGACCCATCCCTCACTTGGGAAAAAACATAACCCCCCATCTTTCCTTCCCAAAGAATCAGGGGTCCAAAATCTCCAGGCATAGGAAGCTGGTATTTGTCATCACTCCCCTACAGAGCTAACACTGATGCTTAGACTCTTCAGCACCTGAGCCAAAAAAAAAAAAAAAAAAATGTGCCTGCCAGTCCACCAGGCACATCACCCCATGGGCCACTCTTATGTTCCCATCATAAACAGTGACAGCTTCAAAAGGTCAAGGTGTATTCTCCTGGTACAGAGTCAAATAGGGCTATATGAACCGTGCCCTAGCCGAAACACACACTCTGCAGGATGCAGGACACTCAAAGAGCGATTCACTTGATGACCAGTGCCCAGGAGCTTCAGCTGGACCAAGTGACCAGGCAGGGTTTGCCCAGAGCCTTCTGCATGAAACACCCCCATGAGACATTTAAAGCAGTCGTGGAGGCTTTTCCCCTGCTCATCTTTGTATTGAGCCTAGCACAGTTCCTGAAATATAGTAGGCTTCTGATAGATGTTTGCTGAATGAGCAAATTACAAATGAAAGCATATCCGTTTATCACCTTCCAAATGACTCTACAAAGTGTTGCTGCCTGCCAATAACAACAGTGTGCATTCATAGGTAGTTATGAATTTGCATCATATTACAAACATGCAGCTTTAACACCAGTGAATTTCCTCCATCCCAGCTTGCAGAGAATAAAATGCCAGTGTGTTTTCACTGCCTCCCTGCATATGTTGGTAGTAAAATATTCACGACTTAGAGAATTATGCAGTGTGTTTTCAACAGCAGCTTTTGAAAGCCACTTTTTCCATTAAAACTGTCAGTTTGGTAATACAGCCATGATTTCAAAGCAAAGGAGCATTATGGCGCAAATCAAAGATAGATTACATATTTTATGTTTACATATTCTAGGACCTTCATAGTGTAAAGTTGTTGGATTTTTTTTTAGACTTTATGTAAGTCTCATCCATTTTGGAATTGGAATGCATCACCTTTATTATGAACCAAATAAAACCCGTGTATAATATATGTGGTACTGCTAGGTATTATACCTGCTCTATTCACTAGAAACTGCAAAGGAAAAGAGTGGCGTGAGAACTGAAGAAAGCCATTCACTGTTGCTTTAATTTTTAGTTAAGGAACCCCTGTATATCTTCTATCTTTCTTATGTTCTGGCAGGACACACGCATATCCCCCAAAATGTCCATGATTACAACTAATTACTGGTCAGATAACAAAGTTAATAGGGACCTTAAAAGTGAGAGGAAGCTGTGACGCTATTTTTTTATTAAGAGAAAATGTATTAATATCTCTGACAATTAGTTGCAGTAGGAAACTATTACTGGGTTTGTGGTGCGAAGGAAAAATTGCTTGGCAATAAGACAGCCTGTATCTTAATTATAGGTTACAATGCATACTTGGGCATGCTCAGTCTGCAGGAAAAAAAAAATAATAATAATAAAAGGAACTAAAGCTCTTAAAATAACAGTATTTGTCCATAAGTGGTGAGAATCTTCAACAACACATGAAAGTGACAAGATGATAGCCTGTTTAAATACAGTTAGATAATATGCTTCAGAGATTTCCATCTTTAGCAGTATGGTGGCAAATGAGGGCTGTATAAATTAAACCAATAATGGAAGAGTCCTGCAGTCTTTGGCTCAAATTTGATGAGAACTATTTTATTTAAGCATCTCTTCTGGTCAAGAAGACCCCATAAGGGAAAAAAAAATAAACCTAAGAAAAACAGAAGCAATGTGGCATCATGATTAAGGGCACAGGCTCTGAAACAGCCTGAGTTCATATTCTGGCTCTGCCATTTAGCAGCTCCTTAAAAAGCCACTTAACTCTCAGCCTTGCTTTCCTGATCTCTCGATGTGCGGAGCACTTAGTCTGGCTAAATCAAAACCATTGCCAACATCTTTCTCCTATATGCACATAGGATGAAAGAGCTAATGACTTGCTTACCAGATTCCCATACAGCTAGGGCTGGTCATATGGTGCCATTCCAACTAGTGAGACAGCATCAACTGTCTGATGGGAGTCACTAGGGACACATTTGCTTTCCTGTGAAAGGGATCATGGCAGCTGGTTCTACTCTTTCCTCTGTCTTCTTGCTTTGAACACAGAGGGGATGTCTTAAATCGTGGCAATCATCTCAGAACTTGAGGGAAAGGCCCAGAGAATCCTAGAGGCAGCGGTTCTGACATCGCTGAGCCACAGGATAATCAGCCGTATCTGTTAACATCCACAAACTTGGTAATAGTCTTCTGTTGGGACCAGTTGCCAGAGATATTAATATGGGTTTTTTTTCCTGATAAAAAATAACATCACTGCTGGCACACAGAGATAAATTAGCTGGTAGTGGTACGAATAGTAGTGGTATCATCATCATCACTATTATACTTTAAAACCTGCTAGGAAAAAAAATATACCTCCAACATGGTACCCTAAGTGAGCTGCCTTTAGAGTCATGAGCCTGGGAGAGAGGATCCTCAAGGATTCCAGCATCTCTCAGGTTTAATTGGCCTGTAAGAGAATCTAGAGCCTTGAAAGAACTAATATGATTGTCAAACGGACATTGCCTACAATCATGGGTTAGCCCAGGCATTGAGAAATCAGGACCAGCACTAAAATCCATTGTAAAAGAAACAAAAGAAGGTAGAACAGAGCATGTGCAACTGGGAATTACAAGAAATTTAGTTTATATGAAATACAGAGTTAAAGATCATGAAAGTAGGCTAATTCAATACAGTCACGTATCAAGCAGAAAATGACATGTAATTTATTATTTTATTTTTTAAGGATGTATATTTCAGAAAATTACTTCTTCCAAGAATTGCTAATTAAAAGAAATATATCTTCCTCTCACCTTAGGCTTAAGAGAAGACAAACATTTGCATCTCCACAACCACAAATGTAATTCACACTAATCATCAAAATTACCCTGCCAATTTCACTTTGACAACGACAGAGCAAAATCCAGATCCCTAAGAGTCAGTTGCCAAATAGCCAAATGGCAAACTCCAGGATATCAAGGCAAAAAAATGTTTTAATTTTTAAAAACCATCAAAATGCAGCATTTTGGGGGGTGCCTGGGAGGCTCAGTCAGTTAAGCATCCAACTTCATCTCAGGTCATGATCTCACAGTCCGTGGGTTCAAGCCCCACGTTGGGCTCTGTGCTGACAGTTCAGAGCCTGAAGCCTGCTTCGGATTCTGTGTCTCCCTCTCTCTCTGCCCCTCCCCTGGTCATGCTCTGTCTCCTCTCTCTCTCTCTCTCTCTCTCTCTCTCTCTCTCCCTCACTCCCTCCCTCCCTCAAAAATAAATAAACATTAAAAAAAATTTTTTTACTGTAGCATTTTGTTTCAGAGCACTGAGCCCATGTCTGAACAAAGAGAACCCGGTGGCCTGATACTCTGCACTACAGTGTTTATAAGACCATGCTTAAGTTCCAGCTATTACTGAAGGTGGAAGAAAGAGAAGGCGACAGCAGCTAAGCAGCAGGGTAAGAAGAACAGCTGATGACAACCCACACTGGTTCTGCCCACGGTCCCAGAGTGGCTGCTTCCATTTCCAATGCCCTGTGCCGTCTCCGCCACCGCCTGGCAGGAGACTAGATATAGGTTTATTCCAAATGCTTACAGTCACTTCTGTTGATTACGTACAATTTGAAATAAACATTATGTAATTCCCCAATATCAAGTTGGACTTTCTACAGTAGAATAGACCTCTTTCCTGTCTTCTGGGTAAACAGTGCACAATGCAAAGCTCTGTGCCACAGTGGCCCATTAGACAGAGCTACCCCAGTCTGCTGGCAGCACAACTGTAACGAATACAGTGTCCTTTTCTCCTTCCTTCTCATTCATAATGGTGTAGGGATGAATTGTTAGCTTTAACTCTGAGCTTCCTGGCATTGGTCCATTTGTATCACCACCCTGGCATTATTTAAACACAGTGTGCTTCATATTTATGAGCTTACAAAATTTCTGGTCTCCTGCTTCTGCCATTCTTAAGAACCATCAAGGGAAAAGGGTGTGACCATAAAAGCTAGTGTGTAACAAACCTCATTCAAATGCAGGCAGTGTATTGGGAATCTTAATTCTATTAGAGCATGGACAATGAATGTATTTGTGTTAGTTACTTTCCCACTTTGAGGTTAAACAAACCAGTGAATGGGACTCCGGGTGGCGGCAGAATGAGATACTGCATTGGATGACGCAGGCAGACAAATGCCAGGGAGCATTTTAGAAAACAGCAAGTCTCTTTCCTGCCTTCCCATGACTTTTCAGCAATTTGGATTCTGTAAATGGAAATGAATAGCCCCAGCCCTCCAATATCTTCATTCAGCAGTTCGGTTCTGATGGTCACGTGATGCATTTATCTCTATGGCTGCTTCTAAGAAAACGTACCCCATTGAAAGAGGGTCTGAATTAACTATAGTAAATGTGTTCTGTCTACTCTTAAATTGATATCCTTTCCTGAATAAAGTTCTAATTTGCAATCATTGCCAGACTGAATAACTTGTTGCAAACCTCCTACTAATGTCACCACAAGACTTGTTTTCCACCAAAGTGATTAACTGAATACGGTAGTGTTTGAAACACCACACACACTCACACACACACACACGTGCCACACCTTCGACGATGGTGTAGCCTCCAACACAGGCCCTCTTCCACTGCAGCACCTGTCTGTCCTTAACAAGCATCACCTACTCTGAAGGGGGGTTGCCACAAGTCACCTCTACCGCCTGCCCAAACTTGCACTCCACACACATTTACTGAATATGACTGGGATTCCACATGATTTTTAAGTAAAACTGGAGGAATATGCATTTGCTTGCTTTTCTGAAGATTAATTTCTTCAGATAGAGGATCTGGTGATGGAATAAGGCCCTAGAAATTTTGGTGGCATCCCCTTACCATACTCTGTCACCAGGGTTCTCTCTTGTGGGCATAAAGCTATGTTGATCATAGGAAGCATCACTTATCAAGTATCAGAAAAGCACTAGAACTTAAACTCTGTCAAATCAGGTAGGTGCTGACCAATAAGATTGAGCAGATGAGAGCAATAAGAATAAAGAAGTTAAACATGGATGACATGGTGTAATTAGATTCTCGGTGTGTCAGGATTTTTACAGGCCTGAAGTCCAGTAGGAATCACTATTGATAAAATAGCCTAAGCCTCGCTTTAAGGAACCTTCCCCTAACCCCACTCCACCATGATAGAAAGAGGTAATCATTCCACTCTCACTAAAAGAGAATGTAATACAGATTTCCTGATTACTCACACTGGTTCTAATTTGCAATAAAATTTACCATAATTTTTTCTACAACACTTGACCTCACTGATTCTCACCTAATTGGCATTCAATAAATATCTACACTATTGCTGATATTTTAAGACGTTAAGCAGTTATTGAACTTAATGAAACTTGTTTTCTAAGGAAAGAAAAATTAACTATTTAGGTATTACCAGAGTTCAAATTAAATGTTTATCCTTCAGATTTACTCATCGCAATATCATGAAGGCATAGAGAAAACAACTGATACCCACCTATAGATGGTCCCATGGGAATTCTGATATCCTTTTTACCAATAAAGACCTAGAAAAATGTATCATTCTCTCAATGGGTCTAAGAAAAACAAGTACTAAAGTAAGACAAGAAAACTTGCCAAAGGTATGAAAATACATTTCACATAGAAATATTAGATCTCAGGGTTCCTAGTATTTTATTATTTTTTTTCAGCTTCTAAGAACTACATCTGTAGAATGTTTGCTAGTAGATCTGTAAGTACAAGAAACAGTGAGATGAGCAAGCTGGCAATCTAATCACAAAGAGAGATTCAGGCTTAAAAATGTGCTAGGAGGTCCATGACAAGTAAAGTTGAATAAAAGGTTTTAAGTTTCTCATTCAATCCAGTCCCTTTTAATAAGTCAAAGTATTTAGCAATCAATTCTATCAGGATAGAAAATAAAATAACCTAAGTTGATACAATCTTTCTTAAGCAAATAGAGACCAGACCTACAGGAGCAAGGAAACAAGGACTGTAAAACTCTTATTCACAACACATCTTTGTCTGAGAGATCTCATCAGTTTATGTAGGAAACCGTATCACTTATTGGTAGTGGAAAACCCTCCCTAGCGTTCAGGGCTAAACCATCTGAGTCTTCTGGCTTCTGGCTTTGACCAGTCACTCTAGGCCACAACCTTTTCTAGAAATGCTAATAAACACAAATCCATATTTTTAGAATGGTAGAAAATACAGAAACAGAAGTATTTAAGCCAGGCTTCAACTAGAGCAGCTTATCTCCATTTTATAAATCCCAAGAAACATTGAAGACCTCCCTATATGTCTTCTTCTACCTCCACACTCAGAGAGGAGTGTTCTTCCAGTCAAGATACCGTATAATGCTCAGCCACTGAATATCTTCTACCTGCAAGTTTTATCAGGATTTGGAGCCTATATCACAATTCTCCTGTAGCAGTGAAGTAAAGTCAGATGCAAATGCTTTCTCAGTATGAGATAGCCCTGCGGCAGTTAGACAAATACATTCAAATGTTAATGTCCCTTGGGTCTAGGAGTGTATTTGGGCATCTCTTTCCATGGTATGTAACCATAAAAAACATGCACATTTGAGAACCTAATAGTTTTTCATTATGATAGAAGTTCGAAACAGTAAAATCTTCTTACACAGAAAATAGGCAGAGCCTGAACAGTGACTCTGGCGGTTTTCGTTTTTTTAACCAAGTCAACCAACAAAGGAAGGCCTGTACTCATCAGAATGAGAAAGTATTTCGGCCCCCGTTCCTATTTAGCCCTTGACCTCAAATGTGACTGACAAGTGGAATAGTGATTTGGGAATGCGAGCAGACACCTGTCCACTGAGGAATGGACTGGAGCCAACAGCTCATTACACAGAAAACTACTAAACAGCCATTGTAAAACAACGACTTTTCATCACCTGGGTCAGATACAAACCAATAACCTAGAGGTGAAAGGCTGTCCATCAAATTCCAGTTCCCACTTCCCAGGTCCATTCAATTCCATCTATTCAATTTTAAGGACTCTCCTCTATAGGTTTGTGCGAAAGAGGCCATGTGATTCAATAGAGTTCAGACTGTTATTATTTATGGGATGAACTGAAAGGATTATAGATTCGATCACAATTAAGTTCTCCCCTAATGAATCTGCTGGCTTTAAATAATCTTCTCAAAGTGCACATCACTTTTCTTTTCTCCTTAGACGCTCTTGAGAGAAGGCACACTGGGTGATTTCAATGGTAGATACTCTCAGCCCTGAAGTGGATTTGACATGTAGACGAGCCTGTTAAGCCCAAGACTGTGAAGTCCACACTAGTTGCAGTGTTCCTGATGTGTGAGCACGTATTCATAAATTAGCAGCCCAAGTGTTTAATTTTCATGCAAGTACTTATGTGTTTACTAAAGATTAGCATTTTAATTAGCCTATATTTTTCTCACAGACAATTGGCACAAAATAGTATTTGCAGATACCTGACTAAGAGGATGCAAAGTGAAAGAAAGAAAGAAAGAAAGAAAGAAAGAAAGAAAGAAGGAAAGAAAGAGAGAGAAAGAAAGAAAAGAAAAAAAAGGAGGGGTGTCACACAGCTTTATTCAAAAATTCTAATTAGTTAGTCATTCCTTTAGCATGAAAGAAAATGACACGGAGTGTAAGTTAGTAACCACTGAGATTGTGTACGGCTGGTCTGGTTTGAGGTTTGGTTTTTTATTTTACTTATATATTAGTTATTTTGGTGGGTTTTTTCTTCTCAATTAGAACTCTCTATAGAGAGTTCAGCAAAAGTCTTTTCTCTTTGTATTGTGTATTTGGGTCATGCTTGGAATATTAAACATTTTGTCTCTTCCATTTTAAGTTCTGATAGTGTTAAAATTATGAAGTGGCTTTAAGTTAGCTAATTTCTAAGAGACATCAAAAGAAAATGAGCTACTTCAGCTCTGTCTACAGCTCTGTCTTCAGCTCTGTGGTTGGGTAAAATCTTTGCCATGAGACTCTCTTAATGGAACGCCTGAAGATATGGAAAAGTTGCTGAGAACACAACCCAAAAGCCTCCCCAAAACACCAGAGAGTCTTCATCTGGAAATGCCCACACTGATGACCAGTGCAACAAAGTTAATCCCTTAGGATTCCTCCCAAGATTGTTTCACAGATGCAAAGGAAGTGATTCAGAGGCTGGGTGTTGTCATCATGGAGCAAATCAAAATCATCACAGAGCAAATCAAACCATCACATGTGACTTCACTTTCTCTCCATTACCAGGTCATTAAAATATAAAGCTTTTTAAAATTCCTGTAGCTTTTCTGCTTTTTCCAGGTACAACTCTTTCTTCTATTCTCTACTTCGGTGGGTTTTTTTTTTTTCATTTTGTTCAATAATATTTCCTAGTTTGATATATAATCTTGTTCTGATATTACTCCCCCCAAAAAATAACAGTGTGTGATTTATACTTGTTTCATAAATTTTTTCATACAAATTTTCTAAAACTTGGGGAAGTTTTAGCATGCTTGAGAGGCATTACTATATGTTCACAAATAATTTGTTTCAGATGGTCTAGAATTTATGCAACAACCACCAGGGTTTTAACAGGAAAAGTGAGTTTTTTAAAGAATGTATCTTTAACTGCATAAAACTTAATTTTTATTTTGCGTTATCTTTTTTCCATGTGATGGTTAATTTGAAGGAAAAAAAGAAAGATGGTTTTAAAAATTGGCACCAAAGAGATAAGCGTGCAAGTAGCCTATGTAAATGTCATATAGACTCTTAAACTGTATAATGGAATCGGATCATCTTCTTTGTCAAAGTTATGACTAGATGTCACATACATATTTTTATGGCATTATAGATAACCATGTGGTGTTATTATAACATGTAACATGACATTTGACAGACATTAAATAGCTCTCTGAAGTGAAGAGGGCACAAAGACAAGAGTCATCAAAATTCTTATGAAAAATAGAATAAACAAAACAAATGAAAGGGCAAATGATTAAAAAGGGAATAGTTATTATGATCTCTCTTTCATTTCATAAGATCACTCAGCAAATAAAGCTTCTGACTTTTGGGGCTTTCAATATTATTTTTAAAAATTTAAATGTCTGGGGGAAATTTCAACCCCATTGTGATGACCCCAGCTACTTTACAAAGGACAGTGACCTCCTACTTCTAGCAATGATGGGAAATTTTTCCATACAAGTGAAGCTTGCTATCAAAACCTTTTTTGGTTGACTTCAACTCTTTTTATAAAATTCCTTCTGAAATTTACTTCGTACTTCATACTTCCTTACCTTCTCATACATGTACGTCCTCATACATACATGTATGTATGTAGGTTTATCTCTTTTGGTTTTCAGCTGTCCCTACTTACTGCTATCAATATTCCTGTGTCCCATAATAACTTCTATATTCTAATTTCAAATTCTAATTGGCTGGAAAACCAATAGCCTGACTTTGGAATTAAGTGAGCTAATGATGATACATTCTTCTTACCTCTAATATGTGAAATATAATGCAAAAACGTGTTGATATCTATGTTTGCTTTTCAAAAATTTCTCTACTCTTGCTCTTAGCTGCATCCCCCATCAGTTTCAGTAGATGAATGAATGATCTCTAGATAAAACAGGTGTTCCTAATATTGAAATATTCAAACCTCTATAAGAGTCTGTAGAAAAAACAACAACAACAACAACAACTAGGAAAGTTAAATTCAATACACTGCCTTCTGACTACTTACTTGATCTGGTCATTTTTAACCTCTGAAGAGTCAACCACACCATAATCTTCTTTTCCTGCTACCTTATAGACAATCACTAGTTAACAAAAGATTCCTATTTTAGTATTAAGAAAAAATCTAGCTCTGACTGAAATAAATCTTAATCTGCTGCCCATGCATTCACTTTTAAACTACTGAAGGACACTTTGGTACCTACGCTAAGAAAACATAAAAGACACAACCAGTGACAAAACATTGTGTGTTCAGGCAGTCTGCACCTGTTTATGGTATCAGAAGAGTGATAGCTACATAGCTTAGACATTTTGAACCGTCTCTGCAAATGAATATGAAAGTGCTAGGAACTCAAAACTAAAACTCTTATCAGACAACCCTTCTTAAGACCCTAGGCATTATGTGGTCCATAAAATAAAGCATCAATTATTTTTTCTCTAAACACAAATAATTTCTCATGTAAGATGACCATGAGCAATTCAAAAGGCTCTCTACGATGAAATGCTTATCAGAAAGATAGAGAAATCTGCCAAATTTACATAAGAAACAAAATGAATAAATGTTTAGAAATACAAAAATAGCTAAGCGCCCTATATAACACCACTTTGTGGCCAGACTAATTATTTGTCATCTTTCTGACTCAGTTTCTTCTTCATCTGTGGGGATGGAACTACTTAGAAAGGGACAATGCTGGTATTGTCTACTCTGCAGGGTTGTTTGGGGAGTTAATGACTGAGTGAAAGTCTTGAGAATGTATCATTTCAAATGAGATAATATATGCAAAAGGGCACTGAAAACTTGTTGAGCATTATAGTAATGATTAAAATCAGTATAAAAGAAGTTAGTTATCTGTAAAATATACTTTGATGCAGACACACGCTGGATGTAAATATTTCACTGCTTTATGCCATTTCTATGCATAAAATTTTAATTGTAAATGTTAGAAAAGTTATCTCACACAGAAAGTATGTACCAAAAAAATAGTATTGATAAAAATTTGAAATGAATCCCAGCAGTAACAGCAGTAAGAATGTGAGGGCAATAAAATGTGAAAGTAAACCTCTTAAGGATGTCTCCAAAACCTTCATAAAACTTCAAAAACAGATTCGATCATTTTAACAATTAAAAAGAAATTGCTTCTGATAAAAGGAAAAAGAACAGTTCCAAAAAATAAGTTGATCGAGGTTCTGTTTTCTCTAGGAATATATTAATTCTTCTAGTGAGTATTCCATGAAAGACTACTACACGCACCTTTCCAATACCTCCTGTTCTTTTTTGGGGTCTCAAAATAGGTATCAATCCCTCAGGAGACCTTCCCTAGAGTGTTCTTTCTGAGAACAGTCTGCATTTCTTCTATCACAGCATTTCTCACATCTTAAGGCAAATGCTTCTTTCACTCCCCCAATGGACGGTAGCTCTAAAAAGGCTGAGTTCTCTGTCTTGTTTGCAGTGTCAAAAAAATATTTGCTGAATTAATAAACAATAGGCCTTGTGCTAGAAAATGGGAATGCAAAGAATACAACATGGCCCCTGACCTCAAGGAGCTAGCAGTCCAAACAAACAATGGTAACACCCATGGTAAGTGGAATGAAAGAGGGTCCCCTGGGGTAGGGAGAGCAGGATGTCAAGGGACATTTTCTGGACAAATGGAGTAGGGAGAACAGAGAGCCAACCAGCAAGTCACAGAGCCCATCTGGATGATATTCTCCTCATAATAGAATTCTAGGAAATTTTAAATTGAGATCATAAGTGTCAACATAAATATTTAGAATTGAGTTACATGAAAAACTGAGTTTCAAAAAGCTGAAAGAGACATTTTAGAACTGCATGTCTAAACTGTTTCTCAGAACACAAGCGTTCTGGTGTAACATGAATGGTTATTTAGTAAAGAAAAAATAAGAGTTCTACAAATATATTTGAGAAATATTACATAGTTTACCCCAACAGGAGGATTCACAGGGCTTCTTAGATTATTACAGGCTCTAAGTAGCCCTCTGGGAAAGAATATTCCTAAATTTTCTTTGAGTCAGGTTTTCCAGAATGACTTCATCAGGAAGCCCTTCTTTCAGAGACCACCACTGCCATCTCAATGGATGTGATTTGAAAACACTGATCTAGACATGCGTAAGTTAGTTACATGTTACCTTCTTCATCGATAATATATCATGTAAATTATTGCTTTGTTAGACTATGATATTTCACAAAGTGCATGAAGCATCAGTGACAGTCACCTCAGAAACTATACTAGTGATGATTAGATCTAATTATCTAGATCAGTGGTCACTTTTTCATATACTTATAAAGGAGAGGGTTAACCATGGTTAACCCTATATAAATTTTACAGTATTATATATATAGTATTTATATGTATGTATATACATATACAAGTCCCCACTTCCACCTTTATCTCTAATACTGAGAAAACAGAGGCACGTTATCAGTGACTTCCCATGGAACACTAAGCAAGTCCTTCATGGTCTGGTCTTTATGAGAAATGGAAGGGCTGACTTGGATGGTCTCTGACTAGTCTGGCATCACGATCATCCTACATTGATGCTTTAATATACGTTTTCCCTTTCCATAGCCAATTTTTATCATTAAAAATGTGATGTTAATTTTTAATTGTTTCTTTTCATTCTAATCACCCCTTCAAGGTTAACAAAAGTGTACAGTATATAGAAACGTTTTATTTTGTTTCTGAGACAGAGAGGGCGCAAGTAAGTGAGGGGCAGAGATAGAGAGAGAGAGAGAATCCCAGGAGGGACAGTCCCATGAGGGGCAGAGAGAGAGAGAAAAACAGGGCTAACCCAATGTGGGGCCTGTGTTTTACCCGAAGCAAGCTCAAACTCATGAACAGTGAGATCATGACCCGAACCAAAGTCAGTTGCTTAACAACTGAGCCACCCAGGCACCCCGATAGAAATGTTTTCAAAGAGCTTTTGATCTCTTAACTGATTGCCTATTCCTGTGTAATAGCTATGTTTCAAATGTCAATCCACAGTGGGGCTGTTATTTTTGCTTGTGTAGGAAAATTCTTTATATTTCTAACAGTAAGCCAAACCAATGAACATTTTTAGTTTCACTTCACTTCAATTCTGGAAAAAACTATATTTGTTCCATTACAGTCTCTAAGAGTAGATTACATAATGTATTCCTAAATTAAGTTATAAATTGAACATTTAATCATGTTTGCACAGAAAATCAGGAACATGTCTTCAGCGGATAGGAAAATTTAAAAGAGCCCTTTAAGTATAGGTTTTGTATCATCCAAAAGACAGCATTTAGTTTCTCAGAGATGATCACTCTTTTTCTGAAGATTCCAGGAGATAACATTAAAAGACAAAAGCTATGAGGGCTCTAGAAATCCCCCAAGCTGAAAATGTAGTGAAGACTTCAGAGAGCCAAGACAAAATCTAAAGAAGCAGAGCACAACCAGTCGGCAGAGAGTAATTAACTGGATGAGAGGAATGATCCTCATTATCCACTCAACTGACAGTTGGGATGACAAACTCATGTTTAGGCAAATGTGGTAACAGTGATTCTTGAATATTTACAGATTATGAGTCTCAAAGCTGAAAAAGTTAGGGTTGATGCATTTGAGTCCCATAAAAGAGCATTACACTCTATTGCATCCCTGTGAAGGCAAGGCAGGTAAAGTCCATATGCCCTCCCACTGTGTGTGTGTGTTGGGGGGGGGGGGGTTGGTTTTTGTTTTGTTTTGTTTTGTTTTGTTTTGTTTTGTTTTGTTTTTTTAGAGTTCCATGCTTGGAAGAAGGAATAAAATTTTGATTCTGGCCCATAAATCCAAAGTGGTTTTTCAAGGTTTACAAATCTTACTCTTTTTGAATTACAGCTCTGCCCTGCTTTGGCATTGGAAGGCATTCATGACTGCTATCGAGGTAAGATAGAAATTGATGGATTGAAAGACCATGTTTCTTTAGCCCGTGTCATTTGGAGTTTGCTGGAGAGAGCTGGAATTTATTATGTGCTCATTAGTTCTAGGACTGTGGGGCCATGGTTGGTGCCTCTTATGTTATGTTAATGAATCTCCCGATTTATTTACACGAGGTGTTAGAGGTGAGAAAACCTGGCTAATCCTCAATGTAACTGAAATAATCTGCATCTTACCAGAGTTCTCTTTTAAAAGTAGCATTGTTTAAGAGTTTGAATTCTTCCACGTTTGCCATATTCAGAAATAATGTGGTAGTAAAGAATGCCTAGCATTGTCAAAGAAAAAAATAGGGATATTGATATTGAAAATTTTAAGGAAAAATAGATGTTCTAAGAGTAAATGATTGTCTTTGAAAAAATTTGCCCTATAAAAAGATTAGAGAAAAGCTACACCCACTTTGGTGCAAAGAATCATCTGAGAGGTAAAAGATCTCAAAAGGAAGAGTCCGTTAACAACTGGTCTAGCCAAGAAAGGTAGGAAAGTGCTGCAGGGTAGAGTGTAAGAGCCAGTAGGAAACAGGTGCCTGCCCAGAAGGGCAATTAGAGAGGCCTGAGCAGAATGGCTCTGGGACCAAGTTTAAATGGTGGAAGAAATTTCTTGGTGAGTTTATCTTTGAGATAAGACAGTAGTTGCAAATCATAAAGAAACTGCAAAGTGATGAAACTATTAAAAGCAGAGATGAGTTATGAAGCACTAAAAGTCATGCAGTGGATTCCATGGTCTTAGAAAAGCATAGGCCAAGGCTAATCTACTTATACCCAGAGAGCCTGGCATGTGTTTTCAAACAGCCTGAAACCGAAACAGGGAGTTAGAGACTATACAGAAAATGGGAGACAAGTCAAATAGCATGGTCTACAACAATGGCTCTTGACCTTCTTTGTCGCTGTTTCAATCACCCAGGAATCTTTTCATACATACTCAAGCCCAACCCTCAGAAATTTGGATTTGGGATACAAGTTGGGGCCCCAGGCATCCCTGTTTTTTAAAGGCTCCAAAGGGATCCCCAAAGTGCTGCTGGGGCTGAGAATCCCCAGGTGGTAGCAAGGGATTCTTCAAGTTGAAATATCATCATTTTCAGAAATAACCAACTGGCAAAAGGGATTGCCCTAAATATTCAGAGTCAGAATCCAGCTAGCTCTCACCTACCTTTCTTGGCTTATTTTGCATGCACTCCTCAAGTAACCATTTTGCCTACCGTTCTCCAAATATAGTGTTTTCCTGCCTCCACCATTCTTTCATGATGCCTCTTCTGCTCCTATGACATTTTACCTGCCCTGCTTCCTCTTCACCAGCTAGTGAATTGTACTGCCTAGAAATATCATTTGAAAGTCACCTTTTCAGTGATGTTTTCTCAGGAGTCTTCTATCCCCGTCTCTATGATTCCATAGCACTTTATTCATTCCAAAAGCTTACCACTTCCTGTTGCACTGTAGTTCAGTATTCAGTCTGCCATATCCCCAAGACTAGCTACAACACTCACAACTTGTGCTGATGGCTTGTCCTTAGGCAGCCAAATTTTGAAATTATAACCCGGCTTCGTCTGCCACAGCTGATCAGGGCAAGCAGCTGATCCAGGACAATCATCCCACAGGATAAGCAGTGACCTATGAGCCAGGATTCAAAGGCAGTTCCACCAGATTCCAAAATCTGTGCTATCTGCTCTATGTTCCAAGGCCAGCTTATTTTGGGTAATAAAATTATCTATAATAAGGGGGTGGGGGATGGATCATTAAAAATAACACATTTATCATAGAAAATCTAGAAAATAAAAACCAACTAAAATAAAATTTAGATGACCCATAATCCCCAAATTCAGACACAATTAAATTGTAAGCTTTTGGGATATACAGATATAAAACTTTATACACGCACACATACTATATATATATATATATATATATATATATATATATATATATATTATTGTATAAAAATGTTACATATAAAAACAATTTTATATCTATATATCCCTAAAATTAACATGTATATATGGAGGAATGTAGTTATGAAGAACTGCTCATATATAGTTATATAATGAGGAAAAGATTTTTTAATTATACATATAATTAACTCCCTTTAGGGAATGAAATATTCTTTTATAAGATAATTCAAAATACTATATAATATGGGGCACCTGGGTGGCTCAGTCAGTTAAGCATCTGACTTCAGCTCAGGTCACGAACTTGCAGTTCCTGAGCTCCAGCCCCTTCTCAGACTCTGTGCCGACAGCCCAGAGCCTGGAGCCTGCTTCAGATTCTGTGTTTCCCTCTCTCTCTGCCCCTCCCCCACTCATACTCTGTCTCTCTCTCTGTCTCTCTCTCTCTCTCTCTCTCTCTCTCTCTCTCTCCCTCTCTCAAAAATAAAGATTTAAAAAGTTAATAAAAAATTCTATATAGTAGTGTGTATTATAAAGTTACTATGACTTACTATTGGACATTTATACTAGATACAATTTTTATAAGTAATACTGCAATAAATATTGTGTTTAAATCTTTGTATTTATTCTTAGTTATTTTAAAAGATCTATTAATAAAAACTGAATTCTGGGTAAAAGACTGTACATTCAGGACTTTTTTTTTTTTTTAGTTTATTTATTTTGAGACAGCAAGAGCAGGTGCTTGCATAGGGGAGGGGTAGAGAGGGAGAGAGAGAGAATCCCAAGCAGGCTCCGCACTCTCCGCATGGACTCTGACTTGGGACTTGAACTCACGAACTGTGAGATCATGCCTTGAGCCTAAATCAAGACTCAGATGCTTTAACCCACTGAGCCACCCAGGTGCCCCACTTTCAGGACTTGTCTGCAAATTGATTAGCTTCCAAAAGGTCTGCATGCCCATTTCCCCACATTTTCTTCAACACTTGTGCAAACATTTTTGGCTGTTTTCTTAGGCAAAAATTACATCGCATTGTTTTAGTTTTAATTTCTTTGACTATTAGTGATTTTCAGCATTTTTCTTTTTCTTTTGAGGGAAGTCATTTTTTTTAAATTTTTTTTTTTTTTAACATTTATTTATTTTTGAGACAGAGAGAGACAGAGCATGAACGGGGGAGGGGCAGAGAGAGAGGGAGACACAGAATCGGAAGCAGGCTCCAGGCTCCGAGCCATCAGCCCAGAGCCTGACGCGGGGCTCGAACCCACGGACCGCGAGATCCTGACCTGAGCCGAAGTCGGACGCTCAACCGACTGAGCCACCCAGGCGCCCCTTGAGGGAAGTCATTTGTATTCATTTTAAATTTCTTACTTACTCCTTTTGCTTTTTTTTCTTCCTGAATTGTTTTACTTCTTGATTTTTAAAAGCTCATTATGCAGCAGTGCCATATATGTGGAAACATTTTTTTCCTTATTTCATAACTAAACGCTTTATCTTACTGAAGATGTTTTCTGATCTGCAGAAGATTTTGTTTGCCATGGAGCTAAACCTATCAACTTCTGTGTTAGCATCTGCTTGGGGATCATGCAATCTTCTTAAGAAGATTTTCCTTGCCCCCAAATAATACAAATATGCACCTCGTATTCTCATATAATTTTAAGTCCTCATTGTTAATCTTTACATTTTTTATCATTTGGAATTGATTTTTATGTATGATGAAAAAGAAATGTAACTGCATTTTTCCCCAAATAGTTCACAGTTCTCATAACATAACATCAGTAATTTCAAATGGCAATTTTATTATATATTAAAATTATATTAAAGTCTTACGTATACATATCAGGATGTTTCTGATTTTTCTAGGTTTTTAGTTATGTCCTATGAATCTGTCTACATTTCTGTACTGACCCTCTCTGCTAATCATTGTAGTCTTGCCAAATTATTAAGTATCATTTAAAGTATCCCCCCTTATTAATACTTTTTTTAAAAAATTAACTATTACTGCTTTCTTGTCCTTGAACATAAATTAGAATGCCATAAAAATGCCTGTGATGCTTTAACTTAAATATAATTAGATTTAGAAATTAACTTGAGATATAGCACCCCATCTCTATCTTCATCATTGAGGTCAGCGCCTAGAACACAGCAAGTGCTAAATGTTGCTTGATTTAAGCAGATCAATGAATTTTTGGTTTCAGTTTGGACAGTATGTTAGGTGTGTCCCCTACAAGGATATAAAGTATATATCCATGGTTATATATCTTTATTTCTATTTATCTTTATATCTGTATCAATAGAAGTACCAAACCAAACTGGCATGATTCTCCTGGACTGCATAAGATTAAATAATTTATTAAGTTCTTTGATGTTGGTCTTCAAGGCAAAAGCCAAATTCTTCTGTTATTACTGAGCTCTTTCTAGAGTTAAAATATATGGAAATCAAATTAATCCCACTAACTCAGATATGAAAGAATAGTATTCTTAGTGAGGTAAGCAGAACTCTTCCCTGGAGTACCTTCTCCAAGTAGCCAAACACTAACCCAGTAATTCCCCCTTATCCACAGGGGATATATTCCAAGGCCCCCACTGAATGCCTCAAATGCAGATAGGATGAAACTCTCTCTATATTGTTTTTTCCTATACATACATACCTATGACCAAGTTTAATTTATAAATTCTGTACAGTAAGACATTAACAACAATAGCAAAATACAGATTTTCCTTGATTTATGATAAGGTTACATCCCAGTCTACCATCGTAAGTTGAAAATTAACTTGAAAATGCATTTAATGCATCTAACCTACGTAACATCATAGCTTGGCTTAGCCTACCTTAAATGTGCTCAGAACACTAGACTACAGCTGGGCAACATCATCTACACGAAGCCCCTTTTATACTAAAGTGTTGAACAGCTCATGTAATTTATTGAGTACGGTAAAGGAGGTGTAGAGTGGGTGTATGGGTACAGAATGGTTGGAAGTGTATGAGTTGTTTACCCCCCTGCACACGTGGCTTATTGAGAGCTGAGGCTCGCTGCTGCCTGGCATCATGAGACAGTATTGCACTGCTTATCACCGGCCCGGGAAAAGATCAAAATTCAAAATTTAAAGTTAAGTTTCTACTGAATACGTATCACTTTCTCAGCAGTGCAAAAGTGAAAGATCATTAGGTCAAACCATCACAATTCAAGGACTATTGGTATAATAATTATAACAATAAGCTGTAATAAAAGTTATATAAATGTGGTCTCTCTCAAAATATCTTATTATACTTTACTCACCCTTCTTGGGATGATGTGAGATGGTAAAAAGCCTACGTGGACACAGAGTGAGGTGAGTGAGGCAGGCATTGGGTCATAGAGGTAGGCTACTATTGACTTTCTGAAGATTCGTCAGAAGGATCAAATGGTTCCTCCACGCCCCCTGCTCCAGGTAACCATGGGTAACTGAAACCACAGCAAAAGCCAAACAGGGGAAAGCGAAACCACAGATGCCTACTTCTCTGAAGGACTTTTGCAGATGTAATTAATTCCCAAATCAGTTGACTTTAGAATGACTAACCTCAGTGGGGCCGACCCAATTAGCCGAGCTCTTAAAAAGAGACAGAGCTTTTCCTAAATAAAAGAGATTCAAGGGGTGCCTGGGTGGCTCAATCGGTCAAGTGGTGGACTCTTGATTTCAGCTCAGGTCATGATCTCGTGGTTCATGAGTTCAGCCCTTCCAGAGGCTCTGCACAGAGCCTACTTGGGATTCTCTCTCCTCCCTCCCTCTCCCTCTGCCTCACTCTCTTCTCTGCCCCTCCCCTACTTGTGCAAGCACATGCACGCTCTCTCTCAAATTAAATGGATACACTTTTTTTAAAAAAGATTCAAAAGGTAAAAGGAATCTTCTACAACATAGAATCTCCACTGCTGATTTAAAGACAGAAGAGCCACACGGCAAGGGATGTGGAAGCCTCTAGGGATCTGAAAGCAGCCTCCAGGTGTCAGCCAGCAAGGAAATATAATCTTCAGCCCCATAACCACAAGGCACTGATGTCTGCCACAACCATAGCAGAATGCAGCTATGGAAGAATGCAGCACACAAACCCCTCAATTTTAGGCTTCTGAGACCCTGAGTGAAAAATCCAGTCTTGCTGTGACAGACTTTGGACCTGCATAACTGCTAGGTAACCATTTTAACAGTTAGATTAAAAATGGATGTTATCTTCAGCCACAAGGTTTGTGGTCATTGGTTATACAGTGGTAGAAAACAACTATACTTGAATTGCAACTTAACTCATATATCATTTCATCCCAGATCTGAAGGTGTTAATATGACTTAAATACACAGATAACTAACTTGCCTTATTGGTCAGAATTGGGTAAATCAAGAATCACTATCGAAAGCAATATAGAATATTTGCAGTAAGGCAAATTGCAGTAGGCTAGAAGGGGCTCAGTAATGCATATTGCCATTATAATAACAGTTTGTATGTGTCAATGGTAACCATTATATTTTAATATCTTTAATAATGAAAGGCAACATTGGAGCAGAAAAAAAAAATCTCAGATTGTCTGGGTGGCTCAGTCAGTTAAGCATCTGACTTTGTGCTCAGGTTATATCACGGTTTGTCAGTTCAAGCCCCACATCGGGCTCTGTGCTGACAGCTCAGAGCCTGGAGCCTGCTTCAGTTCCTGTGTCTCCCTCTCTCTCTGCCCCTCTCCCACTTGTGCCCTGTCTGTCTGTCTGTCTGTCTCTCTCTCTCTCTCTCAAAAATGAATAAACATGAAAAAAAACTTTTTAATTAAAAAAAAAACAAAACCCTGTGTTCAGTACTCAGCCAAGGCTTTGTCTGGTAAATGTTTTGAAGTTGTCTCTTATCTACATTCTGTACTGTACCATGGTCTACCTCATTTTCTGATGCAACCTGGAGAACAAACACTGGGGAAGTGTCAGTCACACTTTCGTGTAAAATGTGTTTCTACAATAGTGGCATCTCAGTGGCTCCTTAGGCCCCTCCAAACATGTGATTGACAAAAGCCACTATTCAGGAAGGCCCTCACCTGCCCCATACAGTAGAAGTGGAAATAGTAGAAGAGTTCCATTTCTATTTAAAGAATAAAAGTGTTTTTAAGGTTTCACCTTGAAATGACTTCAGTCTTGCTATATGGGAAAATGCAGAAGCAGATACACTAATACACAAGCTATCACAGAATCAGAGAGCAGAGCTGACCTATTCTTTTGAGCAGAGAAGTATCTCTCCTAACATACACACGTGGCATGTGTGTGCACATGTGGCAACTCAACAAAACCTGGATGAAAAAGAAAACGATTATGGAAAAGTTGGGTGTATAAGGACATTATTCCCTTTACACAAAGAATGCTTCATTCTTTTAGGACAGCTCCAAAAACATGGCTTCGTTGTGTTTCAAACAAGGTTATTTTTTATAGTGGCAAGTTCACGCTTTCTCCCTTGGTAGAATAGTTCTGAAAATAAAAGAACTTGCTGTAGCCTACATTCCATGTATCAGTAAAGAACAGTATAGCCTCTAGTCGATGACCTTAACCTCTCTTCTTCATTTGCTGGCCTTTTTTGGGGATTAGTAACTCTCTGAGTTGAGTCTCTATAATAGCTTATCACCTTTGGCAATGGAAAATCAGGGCTTAGAATCCTCTTTTGAAAGGATGAACACAAATATCATCTTTACGGTACAAGTACTAGTACAGCCTGATATGTATAAGAAATCTCTTAAGCTTCTGTACCCCCTTCATACAAGCTCCTGAGATCAAAAAGTTACTTCACTGGCTTTCAGCTAAATTGTGCCTATAAGATCTAGCCCAATAACCAATACCAGGCCAGCCAAAGAAAGATCCTATTGCATGCAGACTACCTTCATAATTTCAGTACTTCACATGTCACCAAATCTAGAATGAATCATGGTATTCCGGTAAACTCATGGTATGACTCTGGAGTTACTGTAAACATAGCTTTTTCAAAAACCATCATGCTATAATAATGCCTTCAACAACATGTTTAAGTAAATAACAAAAGGAAGCAAAATTCATCTTGGGTGAGAATGTTTTTTCCTAATATTTTTTAAATCTAAATTGAGTCTAAATCACATAATCACATTGACATGGGTGTTGAGTCCAAGGAAAAATTTTAATACATTCTCCATATTACATTTCAGTTGATTTTTTTAAGGAGGAAATTGAAAATAGTTTGGTCTTTTTTTCTCTCCAAAATCCTTGGTGGAGGATGGACGATGGTAATGGGAGAGATAACAAAGAGATTACTTGGTTTGAAAATCTACCACCGAGCAATGCAGACCTGAAGAGGCTATGAGAGCCTCACAAGCTAACTCCCAGAGATCCTGGAAAGCTGTTTGAAATTCAAGGCTATTTCTTTTTTTTTTTTTTTTAACATAACTGAAATAATGCCTGTTCTATATTTATGACCATTTCCTTGACAATCTGGGAGAATCTGTGCTTTTGGCCAAAAATTGACTTTCAACAACACTGCTTCCTGATGGAACTTGAAATAATGCCTCCATGTCTCCTGAATATCTTACAATGACATCTGGAACAATGGAAAAAGAGAATCACAAGTAAATTGGCACCAGGAAGGTGATCCCCTAAGGAACCTGGCTATTCACACTAATAAACTGAAGTATAATAATGTCACTCTTTAGAGATCATGGCTTTTAAAGAATAACCTACTTTAAACGAAATCATGCACAGAAGCAAAGCAGGATCATACATTTTTGTTCAGCTTCTCTGTGTCAAGACCTTCGGTACATGATCTCATTTAGTTGTCACAATATCCCTGACAGGATAAATAATACTATCCTTGCTTTATAGCAGAGGAAATGGAGGCACAGGAAGGTTAAATAACTTGTCTATAGTCATACAGTCTATGGGGTGCCTAGCTGGCTGGGTTGGTGGAGCATGTGACTCTTGATCTCCCGGTCATGAGGTTTGAGCCCCATATTGGGTGTGGAACCTACTAAAAAACAAACAAACAAAGAAACAAACGAATGAACAAACAAAACTTATAGTCTTACAGTCTATAAATGGCAGATTCAAAGTTTAACCCATAATCTCCTGCTCTTAATTTTATAATATGAATAAAGATTTTCTTCTTTATTCTTACAGAATAAAGGTCTCACCCAAGTGAGGTCTAACACTTATAACAGAAGTCCATGCATACGCCATTCACAGGGCATCAGATCAGAGAATTAGAGGAATACATCTGTTCTTAGGTCAGAATAGGAAAAGGAACCCAAACTGCAATAAATTACACCAAGAAGTAGTGATAATGAATAAAGAATCAAAGATATCAATTGAAAGAAATGGAGAAGACAGCAACAAATACACCATAAATTAATTAATTAATTAATTAATGATGAAATAGATTTTTAAAGCAAAAAATATAACACTGTTCTTAATTTTCTTTCTCTTTTAATTCCTCTGCCCTACCATGTTATCTTGAAATAGGATGACTATATATTTTATCAAACTGGGATAGTTTTGAAAGTCAAAGGAGGCTCTATTAAAAATTATCCTGGTTTAACAAGAACTTTAAACACTGTGACAATGAAGGATGATGAGAAGTTTCATTCTATGGCAAATAGTTCCTTTTGGAGTAGGGCTGGTTGTAAGCAAAATACACCTTTCTTGTATCTTTAGGGCCACAAAACTTCCCTACAATTTCTAGCTTTCCCCCTAAAGCTGGCTTCCTGTGGCTACCAAAATGTACCTTTTAGGGGAAAAGATCTTATGAGGCATTAGTGACTGGATATATGACCATCCCAGGAGTATTTACATTTTAACATAGAACTATTTCATAAACTAAAGGAATGAATTTCTGACTGTAAAGTATCTGGTATAAGCAGCACCCATATTTGGGGAAGCCAAGAGGCTCCTTGGCACCTGTTAAAAAGTCCCATCCACAAGCCAGAGAAGCCCTACTTATCAAGTCACCTTCAGCCATAAATATAAGTGAAACTAACTCCAGGGATATGTCTTTATGAGAGACCAAGGTTATCAGAAAACAGACATTAAGTCATTCAACTGAAGTTGTAAAATGTAAGCCAGAGGAAACCTTGTAGATCTCAGCTCTCAATATTTTTTTTCTATTCACAATGTGAAAAGTTGTCATCAGAAAAATGGTCATGGTTCATAACTGTCCTTGTTGGAGAAAGCCTGAATGCCCCACCAAAATAAATCAATCAGTCTAGAAGAGGATTATGAGATCAGAGTAATCATAGGCACAAATGAATAGGTATTTACCTAGGACCATGGTGGCACAGAAAAGTCATTGAGGCATGTTTAATAAATTCAGTAAAGAATGAATGAGTGAACTAACAAGTGATATAAGTGAACCTATGACAAGAGATTAGATCAGGCCTCTACCCAAATCATCTGACTTCAAGTTAAGTATTCTTTTGACAACATAAGACAATCCCCAGCTCTGAAAAGTAATAGCATTATACATAGGATCATAGCTATTTAAACAAAGCAAAATAAAATCTGCAATCAATAAAATCTTCCCTTGAAGTGGAAACAGTAGAGAATATAAGAAATGGATGGAGAGAAATTGGGGTTTAGAGATGAACGCATTCAGGAACTAGAAAGCAAGAGTCACTTCTGGGATTAGAAAGACAAATGAAAAAAAAATAGTATGTCTTAAAAGCGGGGCAAGGATGCAAAGAAGACTGAGGAGAAAACAGAGAAGACAAAAAAGAATACTTTTTGTTTTTATTTTTATTCAGTAACTAGAAAGTGAATGTTTCCATCAAAAAATAATTAAATGAAGCCACATGACAGAGTTACAAACAACAGGGTCTGGAGAAAAGGAAGAGAGAGGCATCGATGCTGAGGAATGGAGCTGTACAAAGTTATAAGCCATAGGAGGAACAGAGGAAGAGGTACAGCCTCAAAATATATGAAGGTTGATAAAGGAACGCAGAATCCGCAAAGGAAATGTTACTCGAAGTAACCGATAAGCAACAGAACCTATCAGAGAGAAAATCCAAGCATGACATTTTAAAATTAAGCATAATTAGAAGGAAGGAAAGCAAACATCAGAAGTGATAAGGCAAATACACAAGACCATGTACATACACACACACACACACACACACACACACACACACAAATAATGGTGAAAGAACAAAGGGAAGAAAGGAGAAAAAATAAGGGGAAAAGAAATCAAAGAAAACAGAGTTTTTTTTTTTTTCTTTAGAAAATTCTATCCTAAAACTTCCCATCTCCATCCATACACACACTCTGCAAAGAACCAGACACACAACTCTTTTCCCAGACACTGAGAATGTCTTTGCCCCCAGACGCCACCCCTCAGCCCCCCTCACGGAAATTCTCCTGGGAAAAGCGACTGCTCAGGCAGCAGTGGCTGGGTTGGTCCTTCATTAGAATAGTTCCCACAGATCCCACAATCTGGATCTCACAGAGGTGGAATCTGCATAGAGGAGGAAGAAGCCAGGGCCAGCACAAAAGCAGAGACATGCATGTACATTGGCTCCATGCCCTCTGACCCAGCTCTGCGCCTGTTCCCACACTTGGTGCAAACCCAGGAGAGTGTGTCTGAGGGCCTGTGGGCAGCAGTAGTGTGTCCCGGGGTGAGGGTGGGGCTGAAAGGAAGCCTAGAATTAGTCCCTCGACAGTGCACGGATCAATTTTAAGGCAGTGCCCTGTCATCCAAAAAGAAAACCTACGTGTGTCTGCAATTAACCCTGTTAGCATGGGTCTAGCATTGTCCTACTGCCAAGCAGATGACCTGTAAGAGAGCGGACCACTGCAGAACATTCCTCTGATCTCCAACTCAGTTGTCTGCCATTTGTGACTAGAACCGACAGACTTAACCAGTAAAGGCTTCATTTGTGTATGTATGGGCATAGGTTTGAGGTGGACCTCTAGCTTACGCCAGTGTTTGTATGTTACTTGGCACTTCTTGAATGAAAGAAACTGCACACATTAACAAGTGTGAGCTAATTAATTCCTGGTACCAGCCATTTACTCCATAGTTGGCATTTTTATAATTACAATTCAAACACACAAGAAAAATTATCACTATAACTCATGTTTACATTCAGGGGTGGGTATTTTATTTTTGAAATGAAAATGCCTTTTCAGTTTTTCTAATTTTTTTTCTACACGCATTTCAAGTACTTTAACACAAAGCGCTTAGGCGAGGCCGTATGAAATACAACTTCCGACATCCTTATTCAACTTTTTTTCTTTTCCTGGTTTGAAACAATATGATGATTTTGATTGCGAAGGAAATTTTAAACCTTCTCCAGTAAGGTTTTCTGGTGTCCGCTGCATGCTTGAAAAGAAATAAGGGCCCCGAGGAAATGCATTGAATTATTCAGGAACAAGGGAAAACATCCATCTCTCGTTTCTTGGCATCCTAGACTCCTAAAAACGGACATGGTGGGTCTTCCCAACTCACATGCCCTCTCCCAGTGCTCTGGGCTCTTGTCTAACAGAACATCTGCTTTATGAAGACTATGTGGTCTTGATTTGCCATGCATCTTCACACATGACCCAAAATCCAGGCAAACTGCCTCACTTGAATTTTAAATCTTTTTTTTAAAAGTTTACTTATTTATTTGTTTGTTTGATTATTTATTTACTTTTGAGAGAGAGAATGCGCACGCGAGCAGATGAGAGGGGCAGAGAGAGAGAATCCCAAGCAGGCTCCATGATGTTAGCTCAGAGTTGGATGCGGGGCTGAACTCACAAACCGTGAAATCATGACATGCACCAAAATTGAGAGTCAGAAGCTTAACCCACTGAGCCACCCAAGCATCCTGCCTGACTTGAATTTTAAAACAGATGACTCACCAAGCCCCACGTCGGGCTCCGTGCTGACAGCTCAGAGCCTGGAGCCTGCTTCGGATTCTGTGTCTCCCTCTCTCTCTGCCCCTCCCCCACTCACACGCTGTCTCTCTCTGTCTCTCAAACATAAATAAACATTAAAAAAAATTTTTTTAAACAGATGACTCACAAAGTGGTAAAAGAAAAAGGTGCTGTGTGGGGCACTAAAGACACCAGAATTTATTTGTTATGAAGCTGCAAGCACGGTTATCGTAAATGCCCACCATGTGTTCCCTGTGTTCAGGAACCAACCACTGCGTCCTGCAACCCCCTATGTCACTCCCGAAGCGGGGAGTTGCTTCTTTGGGAGCAGGAATGGTGTAATGGCAGTCCTGTTCTGTCAGAATGTGTCTGACCGATTTCAGTACGGGTCAGATGGTGAGAGGAGAAAACGAGAAAGAATCAGGGAGATGAGTGAAAGAAAATTAGGACACTGGTTTTTTAACACAATTAATAATATTAGCTAATTTGAAATCACAGAAGGGACTTGTTTTCTTTTGGTTTTTGGCTGTTTGTTGGTTGTTTTCTGATTTGAACCATAATCGTATCTTCAAGCAAAAATAGTGCTTAAACATTGTAACACCTTCTGGTGCATATTATATAGACCTAACCAGAGTAAAATAACATACCATATATATTGCCTATCACTGTCTTTATCAAGAGTTCCCACAAGATGCTAAAAATAGCCTCTAGCCTAATGTTATCTTCTTTTAACATGTCACTCAAATTTAAAATATAACAAGGCAGCATCTGTAAATAGGCAAATTCTACGTCTAAAAAAATAAATTTGTCTAAATTAAATGCTCTTTTTTGTCTCTTTTTTTAAGTTCTTTAAAATTTATTTATTTTGAGAGACAGTGCAAGTGGGGGAAAGGCAGAGAGAGAGAGGGAGAGAGAGAATCCAAAGCAGGCTCTGACCTGCCAGTGCAGAGCCAGATGTGGGGCTTGAACTCACCAGAACATGAGACCATGATCTGAGCTTAAACCAAGAGTTGGGCGCTCAACCAACTGAAGCACCCAAGTACCCCTCTAAGTTAAATGTTCTGATAAAAAATTTGGAGACAATGATTGTATCATAAGGTCTTTGTCACTCAATAGCAAGGTGGAGTACGGTTAAAATTCTAGGCAGTTTGCGGGCATGAAATAATTTGGGGGGTTCTGGGCTTGTCTCCCAGTCCCTCCTGCACTGGCCTGAATAAATGCCCACACTGGCATGCCCAGAATGCCAGGGCCAACACTGGATTTCTCTGGATTTCTTTGGAGTAAATGATATCTACTCCAAGGGTCTGCTTTTAAGGTACAGATTCCCAACTGAGAAGTCCAGAAGTGATGTCTCTAACACTGTAATGTTAAATGAGAGGCCTGAGGGTATTGCTTACTGGAACGGGAGGGATCTGTGCAAGAAGGAAGCAGGACCAAACCCTGAAAACCATTAAGAGTCACCGAGGGCAAACGATACCTACCTCCCCCTTAAACTAGAGAGGTGTTGTCAAGTTCTCAGTGTAAAACTGCCGAATGGCCAGGGCCACCCTCATCTCAGGCTGTCAACAGGGGTACTCAGTCACGGCCAAGGGGGTTGCTGTTCGCGTACTAACAGCACCCTGTGGCAAGCCTGTGAGAATCATCTTCTGGTCTGTGTAGATAGGACTTTGAAGGAATTTGTTTGGAGTATTTGGAATCGTTTGTGATACTGGCATTTTACAGTATAAAACTCACAAAGTTCAAGTTCTATTTTAAAGCACTCTACCTTTTTTTAAACCCATGCCCATCTGTTCACAGCTGTTTCTAGATGAAAAACGGACCACAGTCTCTTGACTGACAGTGACTCTCACTACAATATACCAAAACCAGGAACGTTTCAATCAGTTGTCTTCATAATCTGTCCTAGGATTTCTCAGTTGCCCTCGTAACATTCTTCCATTATATCAGTGCTCTTTTAACAGAAGGCATTTTAGAACAGGGAAAAGAAAAGTTAACTTCTTTTGGAGCACCCCTTAAAGTCACACCGTCCCCAGAATCCCATACGTGAAACAATTAGCAGATTGATTCTAATGCACAGAGGGGTGCACCCTTTCTGTGCCACTGCCCTGATGGGCTCTTGCAAATTCAGAAGGCGGACGTCTCTGCCAGCCTCCCCTCCCATCACCTCAGCAACAGAAACCCTCCGATGCACAGGTCACTCCACTGCGGCTTTGACAAGCACGCATTCCCTGTGGGTGGTCTGCCTTTTACAAGTGTTTGGGCACAAATACATTAATGTGGCCTTTTTTTCAAAGCAGCTGATCCTTCTATGCTTGCATGGAAAAATCAACACACCAGTTCTCTGCTGTCTAAAATACTTTTCTTAAAATGGAGCAGATCCAAACACTGCACAATTTCAGATGGTTGTAGATTCCCAGATTCTCACTGCCCTTCTGCCATCCAGTCAAAAGCTTATGCATTGTATTCATGTTTTCAGCTCTGCTGTCCTCAGAGCATCTCCATGCTTTGCTGCACTGCAATGATATTTAGTGTCCTGTCAGTTCCCCGGTGGCAAGAAGTGCAACCAAATGGTTTGCTACTTAATCGGCACAAACTGTGAGCGCTTAGAAACCAGACACAGGAAAGGTTGTTCCTTGATTACAATATCAAAATGCTTTTTAAATAACAAAAATTGCTTTGGCCTATTGGCAAGCAAAAATGTGCTCTTAAATCTTTGTTCTAATTAAGAAAAAACAACAGTATTTTCAAAATCAGCTTTATACTGATATCTGCAAATGAAGTTAATTCAATTTAGATGAGAAACCGGGCATTTTTTTTTTTTTTTACATAGAACAGGTTGTTCAGAGTCTCTGAAAGTATTAAACTATTTTCCTTGTGATTGGAAGGAAACATTCTTCGCAACAGCTGTAACCTGAAGGCGAAAATGCCTAATTCAGTCGTAGATTATTAAAAAGCAGCAGGACGTACTCAAAATGAAAGGCCCTTAGTTCTTCAGATTGAGGTGACTAGTTAAGGAGAGAAACAGCAGGACTTTTCAAGGGTTCTTTTTGAGGTCTGAGTTCTAAGAAAGTTGCAACGGCTTCTCAAAGTTCCGGTGGCTCAGGAAAGAAGCTACCAAATTAAACTGATTGCTTTTAAAGGGAGAGGAAGATGAGCGAGTGAACAGTGAATTATTCACAAGGCCCCATTAATGAAAAGTGTGTGTGTGTGTGTGTGTGTGTGTGTGTGTGTGTGTGTGTGTGTGTGTTTATGTGCGTGTAGTTAACTAAGTGGCTTTTTTCCACAAAGCACAAATAGGGGGGTCAACTAGAAAGCAAATTTACAGTGAAGGGCAAGGGGAGATAAAAGCTTGTTTCGGACACCTACCCACCAACTCTTGACCTGCTGATCTGTTCTCAGAAAACAGCCCACCCACCTCCTGTTTCATGATGCTGTGTGTTTTGGAGGCTCTGTCTCCTTGCTCCCGGAGAATGTCCTTTTCTCCTCCTTTGTTCTATCCAACTTCTGTTTTACTCTTTCTTCCTTCCCCTGTAACCTCTGCCATTCTTCGGCAGACTCTTGCTCTGTGCCATGACCTTGCCGTGTTCTTTCAGGTCAGAACTCCTTGAACTTCTCCCTGACCCTGATGCTTGTTCCGGCTTCATTCTTGTCCTCGAGCTGCTTGCCAGAGGGCTTCCTGGCAGCCTTCTCAGAGGGCTGGGGGCAGTGTCAGCATGGCTAAACAGCCTGATCACTGCACATAAGCCCTTTATGGACAGCATCTTCCCAGAGGTGGAAAGCATGAGTCAATTTTGAACTTGAAAATTTTGCATGGTTTCCAAATGTCCTGAATGTATTCTCCCGTTTCATGTGATTATCACTTTGCAGCATGCTGCTGGCTACCTAAATCCCATGCAAATCGCTTGGAAGATGTAGGCTCAGTGAAAAACACTCTCCCACATGTACAATTAGAACCAAGCATTATTCCCTACCAGTCCTGCTCTAAGAAATGAAAAAGGGAGGTTATTATTATTTTTAATATTAATAGCAGCTATTAACCGTTAATTTAGCCTAAATCATCTGCAAGGGAAATCGGTGCTGCTTGCTTGTTAGTTGAGTGGAGTGCATGATAATATTCTGTTGTATGCGATGTGGCATAGTCAGTTGCTAGGTTACCCAGAGCATCAGGAATTCAGGGAACAATGTACTTATATCTTTTTCAATTTTGAAAAATAAAATAGGTATTGACATAAAATACAGTGTGGCACTGAAGTAATTTTGTAGTGGAGAGATCAGAGGAAGGGGGCCTTTCATCTCAGTGACAGCAGTTTACTCCTCGTTGTGACTTACTGAGGGCAGTGGCAGGACAGCACAACAGGATGTCAGTCTTTGGAAGAATGCTTGTGGTCCCTGTACCCCAGCAACTGTTTCTCGAGTCGGGCTCCCCAAAGCCATCCAGCAGCTGCTGTTCTGAGCTGTGTCAACTGGTCCTACAGAAACCCATGACAGGCCCAGTGATGTATGGGCCTGCAAGGGAACAGCCAAGCCTTTCATGTTCAAAACAAATATGACAGATCCGGCGAAGGTCCTCAGCCGGCCGGGGCCATGCCGGGAGCTTTCTTTTTTTTAATGATTATTATTATTATCACCTTCCTACTCAGAGATAATGTCATAATTTACAGTCAGACATTGTGTGACCCAAATGATTGATGCCACTTAGACATGAATTGGTGGGGTTAATAATGGTCTTTCAGCAGGGCCCAGCATGGGAGGAAGCTCTCTCAGAAAGGCCGCCTTCGCTTTGATATTCTGCTCAAGACAGGAAGGTGGACTTCTGGGAGCCAACACTCCATCAGGCTCTGCTTCTGAAAGCATCCCCTGGGCCCTGGTGAAAACTAGGGATGGGGAAACCTCAAAAGCTCCTTTCTGTTCTTTCCAGAAGTACTTTTGATTTAGTTTCACCTTTGGCAGTAGATGTCACCATAGAAGCTCCACTGAGATGTGCAGCTTACTTCTCTGATGAAACCAGAAGTGCCCTTGGAAAGTATCTACCAAGACTCCAGACGAGGAATCTGCCTCAATCCTAGCAGCATGATTCAGTAGGAACCCCAACTAGAGTGGGTTGCCTCCGTGTTCTTTAATCTGTTCATCATGGCATCGTATCCAAGGCCTACGGTCAGACATTGGGCTAAATGCTGAGAAGAACTCAACAAGGATTAAGATTTATCTCTGTGGTTTGTTTAACAATGATTAAGATAACACTCTTATTTTAAGGTGAATAAAATTGATTGGGGATACTCTAATAAATTTAAAGAAAGAAAAAGCATAACAAGGAGATGAGCATTCATTTTATACCTGGGTGGTGGGTACTTCAACCAAATGTTTTAGAGCAAGGAAACTGAAACCGAGGAATGTTAAGTACTTTGCCTAAGCTCACACAGTAAGTAGAGAATCAGGATTCAAACCCAGATCTCCCTCTCTGTCCCCGGCTCTCCATTTAGCTGAAAAGATAGCCATGTATGATGAGAATAATTTTCAAAATCTAATACAAAGCACCACAAAAATTCAAGAAAGGAAACATGCCTCCTCAATGAAGCCATCAGAGAAGTCTTCCAGGAAGGCATGGGGTAAATGTGGACCTTGAAGGATGAAAGAATTTCAATAGGTGGTGAAGAGCATATCTAGTGCCTTAACAATCCTGTCGTGGGCAATTCTGTTTGAAGAGTCACTACACCTTTCTTTCCAGAGCTGCCAAAAAGAACTACTCTTTGGAAGGATTAAACTTGGACAGCTCATGCCATTAAGTAGCAACATTCATTTTTCTCAAACACTGCGGTACACCTGTCCCTCTGAAACACACTATTCAGCCATCACCATAAAAGCATCATTCATCTTAAATTTCCTTTTTAACTTTATACTTACATCCAGCAATACCTTTCCTCCAAAGGCCCTAAAGCACTTTAAAAACAGATGATATCATTACTATTTTACTGGCGATGACACTGAATCGTATCCACTGTCTAACACTCTTGTCCCTGGAATTATCAATATGTACTAGTGATAAAGATTACTCTTTATGAACAATAACAACAAAAAACCCCACAAGTGCAGTGAGTCTTGCTAAGTAATAAAACAAGGCAGAATTGATTTACAAATACACAGTAGGTATGCAATAAATGGCGAATAAAATCAACGCTGACAACCTATCAACATCCTCAAAAGCGACTTAGCTGAGGGTCCTACAACTTTCAGTTCTGAATCTCTTAATCTTGTCAGCTTTCAACCAACCTCCACAGCCAACACAGGAAAGCCCAAATCTATCAGCCTGGCATCCGGAGTCCCTCTATATAATTTGATCCCCATCTGGACCTACCTTTCCCAAAGTCTGTTCCTTCTAGTATTCTGGGTTCGTTGCCCACAAGAGGAAGTTCCATGGTCCTTGGAAACCAAAAGTGCAACAGGAGCCACTGTGTTTTGAAGACCAGTCAATGCAGGATACCAGGTACCACTCCCACACCCAGATGCTGAATGTGCTGGATTGCCTTATCGTCTTCCGCGGGGCACTGGGGTCATCAAGCCTGGAGGTGGTGATAACTGCAGCTTCCAATAAAACATTTGTGCTCTCACGCTCTTTACATCCACCTTTTGTTCCCACTTGCCAGTCCTGCTCACTTCCAGGTGACCCCCAGAAACAAGCAACAACCTGCCGCAGACTTCTTCCCCATTCTCCAAATCACACGCAGTCCAACCGTTGTAAGAAAGCCCTTATTTCGTATCACTCTTAGTGGCTCTCCTTCCCTGATCAAACCCTGACAAATACACTAGCCTACGTGCTCTAACCAGCTTTATATTCTACTTCTATTTTTGTACACCATACCTCAAGGAAAACTTATCCCATTTCGTTCTTACTTTCACCCACGGCGCCGTTTCTTTCTTCCCTACTTTTGAGATAATAATAATAGCCAACACATAGAAGAACTTACTATGTTCTAAAAACTGCTCTAAGTGCTTTACATGTTAAATTATTTAATCCTCACAGCTACCCTATGAGTTAGGTACTATTGCTACCCTGATTTTAAACATGAGGACAGTTGGGCTCTCAGAAACATTAAAATTAACTTGCCAAAGATCCCACAGCTAATAAGCAGAGGCACTGGGATTTGAACCTAGTCAGTCCGGGTCCAGGATTTCTGCCTTTGGTGACTACCCTATGCTGCTTCTTACCTTCTGTATAGCCCACAAAACATGCTGTGTTAACAAGTGAAGCCCAAAATCTCAGTGGTTTAACACAATGAAGTATATTTCTCCTTCACGCAAAGTCAAATGTGGGTTAAGCACTGTCCTCACCAGCTGGAACCTGACTCCCAAGGCTGCCACAGCACAGAATTATCCACAGGATGTAGCAGGACTATTTTAAGGGTCAGGCCCACAAATGACTAACATCTCTTCCATTCACAACTCACTGGCTACAACCCAGTCCCATGGGCCCAGTCTACCTGCCAGGGAGTCTGATACACGCAGAGGAGTATGTGATGATGGCCAAACACCGATAGTCTCTGCCATGCTCCTTCCTCCCACGAAAACTGCCTTCCAGGCAGAACGAATCTCTACTTCCTCAATATCCAAAGCACTATGTTTGCAAATCTGTCTTATAGTACATAGCACCTTTTTTTGAAACATTATTATTTTAACTTTACTTTTTATCAAAGCAAAAAAAAAAAAAAAAAAAGAAAAGGACAGAAAACCCGAACATTTTTAAGTCAATTGATGGTACTACCTTAGAATGAAAACAGTAGTCTCCTGCCCCAGATCTTCTAGAAACCTTCATTCCCCTGCTCCATTCTAGACTGTTTGTCCAGTAGTCCCACAGCTCTGTGGTCATCCCAGGTACTTCCTCTCCTCTTCTTTCTGCATGAAAGCCTTGTATTCTTATTCCCATGTCTTTTACTATCATAGTTAGGCATTCATTTTGTTAGAGTAAGTCCTAAGTGGCTTCTGGAAAAGGAAGCACATTTTCTGAGATCTTGTATGCAAAATGTGTTTGTTCCTCTGTGTACTTAGTTTATAGTTTGAATGGACAGAGAACTCTAAGCTTCCCTTGTTGCTACTAAGAAGTCCGATGCCATTACTGTTCATGATCCTCGTATGTGAGTTACTTTCCTCTCCTGCATTTTAAAGAATCTTCCTTATGGTCTTGTCCTGAAATTTCCCAGTGAGGTAAGTTGGTGTGGCTCCTTTGTCCACCTCATGCTAGGCAGTCAGTGGGCTCTTTCAGTGTGGAGATATATGCCTTTCAGTTCTGGCAAATGTTCTTACATGATTTCTTTGTCTCATCTTTTCCTGTGCCTTTCTTGTTGAAAGCTAGCCTCAAATATCTGCTCAACTGTTGCCCATTCACATTTAAGAGTGAAACACTAACATGGGGCACCTGGGTGGCTCAGTTGGTTAAGTGTCTCACTTCAACTCAGGTCATGACCTCACAGGCTGTGAGTTTGAGCCCAGAGTCAGGGTCTGTGCTGGCAGCTCAGAGCCTGGAGCCTGCTTCAGACTCTGGCGCTCTCTCTCTCTCTCTCTCTCTCTCTCTCTCTCTCTGTATCTCTCTCTCTGCTCCTTCCCCACTCATGCTCTGTCTCTGTCTCTCAAAAATGAGTAAATGTTAAAAACAATATTTTAAAAAGAGTGAAAATGCTAACAAGTTGTTTGGAAACTGTGTAAGGTGGAATTGGTCATTTGGTAGATTTCATTGCTGGCTAGAGATATAGCCCTTCAGATGAGTGATTTAGGTGAGTCTCTGTAGACAGATACAGAGAGACACCTTATGATAGTTTAGAACCTCCCAAGATTTTCCACCCTCCTGCCTTTGAGAGACTTCTTTCAGCCAAGCAGCTGATGGGGATCAGGGATTCTTAACCACTTAGCATAAAGACTTCCACTTAGCCCTCCACTTTTCCATATGGTATCTTGCCTCCCACCATTCACATGAGACTCTCTGGTTCAATTTTTTTCACAAAATAACACCTCTCTTTTCTGTTAACATAGGAGAGGGAAGGAGGACCAAGGAGTTCTATCGTCTTGTTATAGCAATTTCTAGCCAATTCTCCCTGTTTTCAATTTCATGCTTTATTTCTGCCCTCAGTGATACCAAGCATCTTCCATTTCTGAGACCTTCTGGGGTCCTGTGGCAAAATTTGACTTCTCATTGCCAATACCATCTGTAGACAGATGCCAATACCTCTGCTAATTCTTCCATTCATTCTTATCTTCTAAAAGTGGTTTGCTCTATTGTCGTATCTGCTCCCATTTTGGTATGCTTATCAGCTCTTTATTTTATTTTATCTCATTTGGTAGTATTTCAGGAGGGCACAAGATAAATATGCATATATAATCCACCAGGTTTAACCTGTTTGTGTTCTATCCCTTTGCATGCTTTCTTTACCCCAATAGAGTTATGAACTTCTTGAAGGCAGGTAGCATAACTTACTCTGCCTTTTATCTCCCAGGGGATCTTGCACATAACAGGCTCGCAAAAATAAAATGTCTATTTTATTGGAGAGTTGGAAAACCACCTGAAATTTTATCCAGAAGCTCACAAAACCTACTTCCTTCAAGGCGTTTGAACAACCTTTTCTTAAGAATAAAATGTTTAGGTAAAAACCTTCTGTCACCAATCCCTAGAATTGTGTGGATCAGCCTTTATATCTCCTCGCCTCGTTGTTTAGATTGTTTTTCATCGGCTAGATAAATGTTTTTCGTTCCACTTCTACTTTTTAGCCAGAAGCCCCAAACAACATAATTCACAGTGAAAGAAAAGGCAGATCTCTGGTTATTTCTAAATATTCAAGACAAGGCCAACCCAGAATTTCAGGGTAAGTAGAATAAAGAATTTCAGTCTCAGTCTCTAGGTTTCTATCAGCACCCTCATGTTGTGACTGGAAACTTCCTGCCATCAAAAATACTTAAGATAGTGATCCAGTCTGTCAGGTTTTGTTTTTTGTTTTTTTTTTAATAATGGTATGACTACTGACTGCTTACTCAATTAGAAATGAGACATTGCCCACAAAATAAGAGATGACCATTTAAAAGAGCAAAGTGCAAATCCACATCTGTTTTTTATGATACAAAAAAAGATTATTTTTATTTTTTTATTTTATTTTTTTTTCAATATATGAAATTTATTGTCAAATTGGTTTCCAGAAAAAAAGATTATTTTTAAATCATCAACGTTTTATCCTTCATAGCTTCTTCTGTATGTGTGCATGTGTGTGTATCTTTTTAAATTGTCCTTCCCCATTGGGGAATCATTTTAAGCTAAGATCTTTCAAATATATTATTTTAACTGCTGCTGTTTTGTTTTATGTATTTTAATTGAAGTTTTAAATTTTGTGCTTACACCCCATGGAGTAATAACCACAAAGGGTACAATTTTATTAATTGAAAAAATAAATTTGAAGCAATGCCCTAAATAAGTTAAGCAACTAGGTTATAGATGGACTTCCAAGAGATATATGGATATAAATGTGTTAGTGCTTGTGTGCATCCTTAAACACATGTGAATCATTTTATATAATAATGACAAGTAGAATGGTAAAATAAAAGCCTAAATTACCTTTAAAAACCACTGTATTCTTGAACTATTTGACATATAACGTGTTTCTAAAGGGAGAATTTCATGAAGATTATAATGACCCTGTTTGTTCACAATTACCGAATAACAACTGTGTGCTGACACTATGCCATGCATTAGAAAAGAAAAGAAACGATCCCCCCCCACCCCGCCTCCAAAATAATCTGCCTTCAAGGAGTTTGCCATCAAAAGACAGACACACAAACAGTTGCAACACAATGTGAAAACTGTTAAAGCATGACCAGATATGGAGTTCTACAGGAACAGAAAAGAAAGAACCCTGGAGTTGAGTCTTGCAAAATAGGTAGGCATTATCCAGGAAGTCAAAGCTGTAGTGGCCATTCCAGAGGGAGAGTGCAAGTGTGCAGAATGCACGGCAAGACATCATTCTGGAAAGCTGGGAAACGATCACAGATGGAAAGGGAAGAAGGAGCTAGAAAGGTAGGCAGCGGCCAGACTAGGAAAGACCCTGTATGCCATGCAAGGGGCTTGGACAGTAAGCCATGCAAAATAGAGGGTTAGAGGATTTTCTGTAATGGAGTAACAAAATCACATCAATACTTTAAAGAGGTCATCATGATATGAAGGATGAACTGCCAAGGGAGACAGGAATAGAGGTTGAGGAGTCTTTGCACTACCCCAGAGAGAAATGATAAGGGTCTGAACTAAAGCCCTAGCACAGAGGCTGGAGGGCAAATTTAGACTAACTCTAAGAAGTGGAATTGATAAAAACTGGTGAGTCATCAGATGAAAAGCAAGAAGAAAAAGGAGGATGGGGGCACCTGGGTGGCTCAGTCAGTTAGGCATCTTACTCTGGCTCAGATCATGATCTCACCGCTTGTGAGTTCGAGTCCCACGTAGGGCTCTGTGCTGACAGTTCAGAACCTGGAGCCTGCTTCACATTCTGTCTGTCTCTCTGCCCCTCCCTTGCTCGTGTTCTCTCTCTCTCTCTTTCTCTCAAATATAAAATAAAACATAAAAAAAAGAAGAAGAGGAAAAAGGAGGATGACCATGACAGTTCCCACTTGGGTGCCCATAGAGATGGTAGTTCCACTTACTGAGATAAGAAATAGAGAAATTGGTGGGTAAGAGGAAATCTTAAGAAATTTAGTTTTAGGGCACCTGGGTGGCTCAGTCAGTTAAGCATCTGACTTTAGCTCAGGTCATGATCTTGTGGATCATGAGTTCAGCACGTCAGGCTCTGTGCTGACAGCTCAGAACCTGGAGCTACTTCGGATTCTGTCTCTCCCTCTCTCTCTCTCTCTGCTCCTCCCCTGCCCATATTCTGTCTCTCTCTCTCTCCACCAAAAATAAATAAAACATTTAAAAAAATTTTTTTAGAAAGAAATTCAGTTTTAGACCTGTTCTGTTTAATGTGGTAACAACATAATCACATAGAGATTCCAGGAGATATTTAGCTCTGTATGTTCAAACCATGGTCTGCTTCTGATGTGTCTCATTTTCTTCCATTTTACCTATACTCCAGTCACACTAACTTTCCATCTTTATCATTGGGACATTCCATGTTCATCTCTGCCTTATGGTACTGGAGAACTTGCATGACTGATTTCCTCACTTCATCAAAGTTTCTACTCAAAGGGCTGTCAAGAAGACTTTCCTTTCTATCCCATATGAAATAACTCTAAACCCTCTGTCACTCTGTAGCCCCACAACCCATTTTTTTTTCTTTATAACATGTGTCAATGCATGAAATTACATCATGCATTTATTTGCCTTTTTGCTTAACTATTTGCCTTAAGAGAATGTTCCATATGGCAGCAGTCTCACCTGACATGTTCTTTTCTGTATCCTAGTGCCTACAAAAGCTCCTGGCACACAGTCAGGGCTCAATAGGCAGCATTGAGGGTACACCTAAAAATGAGGGTCACAAGATTATAGGGGCAACAACCTTGGTAATTCCCTGATACTCTCTATCAGCAGTCAGCAGGATAGATATGAATAAGGTGAGCTGGACCCAAAGCATATAAGGAAGGAGGCAAAATATCTGTGTACAAGAAGGGAGAGAGATGGCCAAAAAAAAAAGAAAAAAAAAATTAAATGAGATCCAGTCTAGATAAGAAGGGGAAGTTTTCAGGACCCTGACTCAATTTGGAATAGGACAAAAAAGGAATTGGCTGGCTCATAAAACTGAGTACTGGAGGAATAAATATCCCTTTAGGTATATCTGATTTCATTTGCCTGAACTGGAGCCTACCTCTGTCTCTCAGCTCTGCTTTTCTATGTCTGTGTGGGCTCCATCCTCTGACAGGTCCTCCCTGGTAACCAAAATGATCAACAGCGGGAATAGGCTTACATTTCACCAATTTAGAAACCCCAAGAGAAAGTGAATGCCTTTTCCCCAGTAACACCAACCAAATCTGAATTGACAAGTCCACCACCAAATGAATCATTATAACTAAAGAAATAGACTATTATGATTGGCCAAGCCTGGTCACATGCCCATCCTTGGATCCAGGGGATGATAACAGCGCCATCTAATCCATAAACTGAGATTAGAGTAGGAGTGATTCCCTTAAGAAATACTGAGCACACAAACACATGTGCACTACAGAATATAAAACAGTGAAGAACCAAAGGGGTAAAAGGAATCAGAAGGAGAGGTCAAGTGTTGAGGGAGGGAACGAGGGAATGAAAGAACTGGCAGGATGCAGATTGGACAGGGAGGGGCAAAACCTCAGTAAATATGGGGAGTGACCTGTGAGTTAATATACAACAGCATGGGGCACATGGGTGGCTCAGTTGGTTAAGTGATCAACTCTTGATTTCAGCTCAGGTCATGATCTCATGGTTCATGGATCAAGCCCTTCAGCAGGCTCTGTCCTGACAGCATGAAGCCTGCTTAGGATTCTCTCTCTGTCCCTCTGCCCCTCTCCCCAGTTTGATTGCTCTCTCTCAAAATAAATGAATAAATAAATTTTTTTAAAAATTTTTTTTTCAACGTTTTTATTTTACTTTTGGGACAGAGAGAGACAGAGCATGAACGGGGGAGGGGCAGAGAGAGAGGGAGACACAGAATCGGAAACAGGCTCCAGGCTCCGAGCCATCAGCCCAGAGCCTGACGCGGGGCTCGAACTCACAGACCGCGAGATCGTGACCTGGAGGAAGTCGGACGCTTAACCGACTGCGCCACCCAGGCGCCCCATAAAATGAAATATATATATATATATATATATATATATATATATATAAGCACAAAAGAAGGATAGATGATGGTAAAATCAGGTGCTATAAACCCAAAAGCAATATAATTCATTAAATGAGGACTAAGAGGAAAGCTTAGGCTGGCAATGAAAACTGGTGCAGCCACTCTGGAAAACAGTATGAAGATTCCTCAAAAAATTAAAAATAGAACTAGGGGTGCCTGGGTGGCTCAGTTGGTTAAGCATCTGACTTTGGTTCAGGTCATGATCTTGAAGTTTGTGACTTCAAGCCCCACATTGGGCTCTGTGCTAACAGCTCAGAGCCTGGAGCCTGCTTCAGATTCTGTGTCTCCTCCTCTCTGCCCCTCCCATGTTCATGCTCTGTCTCTCTCTGTCTTTCAATAATAAATAAACATTTTTAAAAAATTGTTTTTAAATAGAACTACCCTACGACCCAGCACTTGTACTATTAGGTATTTATCCAAAGAATACAGGTATGCTGTTTCGAAAGGGCACATGCACCCCAATGTTTTTAGCAGCACTATCAACAATAGTCAAAGTATGGAAAGAGCCTAAATGTTCATTGACAGATGAATGGATAAAGAAGTTTTGGTATATACACACACACACACACACACACACACACACACACACACACAATGGAATATTACTCGGCAATCAAAAAGAATGAAATCTTGCCATTTGCCACTACGTGGATAGAACTAGCGAAATTAGTCAGAGAAAGACAAATATCATATGACTTCATTCATATGAGGACTTTAAGATACAAAACAGATGAACATAAGGGAAGGGAAGCAAAAATAATATAAAAACAGGGACAGGGACAAAACATAAGAGACTCTTAAATATAGAGAACAAACAGAGGGTTGCTGTGGGGGTTGTGGAAGGAGGATGGGCTAAACGGGTAAGGGGCATTAAGGAATGTATTCCTGAAATCATTGTGGTACTATATGCTAACTAACAGGTGTAAATTAATTAATTAATTAATTAATTTAAAAAAGAGTAAAGCTTAGGCAACAGTAAAGTACATGTCCATTAACTGTCCATTAATTACACTTGGATACATTTTGTCCAAACTAAAATCCTTCTATTCATATCAATTGCACATCAATAAAGTATTCAGCTGGGTGGTGACATTGCAACCTCCACATATTTATTAATCTAACTATTTAGATTGGGGACTATATTCCCATTTGTTATATGGTTGAGCCTGCTAAAGTAATAATGTACATCAGTTTATCTAAGAAATTAATCATTTTTAACCTAATTTTAATATCATAAGAGTGCCTAATAAAAGTTACAAAATAAACATACCATGTGGTTAATATTAGAAATATCACCCAAGGCAGAGACAGAAATGACTCAAGTGCTCATCACTGACGACCCCCAATCATCCTATAGAGGCACAACACCACCATGTTCAAGAGTGTTACGTAAGAATGTTCCTACTCCATTCTGGTTTCCATGAGGAAGTATTTTTCCCCAAGTACTGACCTTTTGGCCCCAGCTCGCTTTCATCAGGGAGAGAAACTTATCTGTATGCAGGTACAGGGAGAAGTCAGAGACATGCATAGATCCTCTCTACTATAGGAAGTTGGCACTCTGCTCTGCCCCTCCATGCTGGAAGTTGCACAGGGGCAGACCCCGACATGGGAAGTCCTGTGCTGCCTTTGGCTGGATGAGCAGGTCTAACTGTGCAATACGATAACAGGAATCCTATTATTGCCCACATTCTCCAACATCAGCTTTACTGGTAATAAAGGAGACACCTGGGCACTCCGTCTGACTACCTTTTGTTTCATCTCTCCAATAACTCCACACTCAGGCAGGAATAAGGTGTTCCATGCAAATCCCAAAAAGGTAGCATTTACTTCTAAATAAAATATACTTCAGGAGACCAGAATCTAAAGCACTTGCTATAAGACAAAATTCTCCATATAAGCTATTGCCTATTGATTCAAATATTAAAAATATGGATAAAATAAAGAGAAATGAAATATAAATCTTACTTAACAATGATGGAAAGGAATCACAGAATTTAAGAACATTTTACGAAATATGGCTCTTTCACATAACTCGTTTACTCTCCAAATACATTCAATCTATCAGTAGTAGCATCCAAAACTGTCTTTTACATTAAAACTCAAATAATTAGGGGGTGCCTGGGTGGCTTGGTTGGTTAAGCGTCCGACTTTGGCTCAGGTCATGATCTCATGGTCCGTGAGTTTGAGCCCCGCGTCGGGCTCTGTGCTGACAGCTCAGAGCCTGGAGCCTGTTTCAGATTCTGTGTCTCCCTCTCTCTCTGACCCTCCCCTGTTCATGCTTTGTCTCTCTCTGTCTCAAAAATAAATAAACGTTAAAAAAAATTTTTTTTAAAAACTCAAATAATTAGAATAGATGAAAAACATTTTCACCTTTAATATTACTTTTACTTCTTTCTGAAGAAGGGGGGAGAAACTATTCTCCAGCCAGCTAACTAACATTTATTTCTCCAGTACATCCACCAACATCAACTGAACACCTATCTACTAATGTCAAGACACTATCTATAAACACTGTGTACACAGACCATCATGGTTCCTACTTTCAAGGAACATGCAATAAAACTGGGGAGATGGTAACTGTGTGCACGTATCTAGTATGAGATAGTACTCGCTAAGTCCCATAACAGGTAATAAAAATCACATGGACATTTACAACAAATCACAACTTCTGTCAGAGGATAAAAGCCTCTCCACACAGGAGGAAGCAAATTAGGTGGCATTTTCATTGCAGATAACAGAGGGAGGCATAAAAGGATGAGCAAATGTGTGGAGTTTGGAAAGCATAAGGCAAAGAGCTTTTGGGGAGAAATGAGAGATGAAACTGAAAAGGTATTTTGGGGCCATATCTGGAGCGGAGCTTCAATCTCAAAGAGAGTTAAAAATGTTTGGAAAAACTGCTGTGTGGGATGTGCAGTGAGTCAGCAAGAGATGAATAAAAGAAGTGCTGAGCACAAATGACGGCTTGGTTAAAGTGAACGAGCACGAATGTGCGGCAGACTCAGTCAGCACAGCTTTCTCTAGCAGCACTCTACAGCCCAGCAAGGAAGCAATTGGAAGTTCAAGGTCAGTGGGGAATTTTAGGGAATAAGCAAAGGCATTGCTGAATTGGCTGGCCAAGGAGAGCAGGATAGGCCAGAAAGAAATGAAGTCAGAAAGAGGCCAACAGACAAGAGGAAAAAGAGCTGAGGCAAGGTTGTGATGAAAGTGAAGACAGGGTCAGTATGAGTGACAAATTTAGAATGACTGACATGAAAGAGACTTGCTAAGAGGTTGATACACAGAATTTGAGATTGTGCGGATAGATGATGAGATCCAAGGATGGAGTAGAGTTGAGAATCATCGATGTCGAGGAAGAAAGGAACTGTGGAGTCACCAATGTGACAATAAGTGATGGCAGGTTAAATTCAGTGAGCAAGGAAAAGGAGCACTGTGGGGCATGGTATCCCATACCAGCTACACAGAGAGGGTAGTGTGAGACAGCTGTAAAGAGGAGAGATAGCTGACTTTCAACAGCCAGAACAATAATCTAGAATCGGTAGTGGTGAACAAAGAATGTTGACCCTTTTTTGGTCCTCTAATTTAGTGATAAAGGAAGGGGAAAAATAGAAGTGTGTACTGGGAGGAATTTCATGGAAAATAACATAATTCATGAGAAAGCCAGGTGGACTTGTAGAAGAGAGGTAGAAAGAGCAGTTGAGAGAAAGAGACAAAATCAACATTAAAACTTTTCCTAAAAATAGGGGAGAAATCACAGAGCATAACCGTAAGACCTGATGCCGCAAAAGACAAAGGCCCCCTCCAGGACTCATAAGGGTTGTTCACAAATATTCTGATTCACAAAGCAGATATAAATATGGACTTGCTTTGGCCAATTAAATGTGATCAAGTAACATGTATCACTTCTAGCTGGTCTAGTTTTGCTAGCTGGTCCACAATTCACCACATTCTTTTGACCTTGGGCAGTTGAGAAGCATGAGTCATACTGGAGCCCTAGCATATGGATCCTTGAAAAGCAGAGCACCTTGCCAACCTACACACGTCACATGGGGGGAAAATAAACATGTGTTGATTTGAGCCCCTGAGATTCGAGAGATATTCATTACTACACCCTAAACTCTTCTGAGTGATATGCAACCTAAGTAACTAGAACCAAGAAGCTTTTTTAGAAAGTTCTTGAGATTGTACTCATGATTCTCATAAAATACAGCCATATTTACAAATCACAACATTTCCACCAAAATAGAAAGAAGTATGAGAGCTTAGGCAAGAATATTCCAAGATTAGCAAACGCTAGTTGTTCATTGATAGTTTAGGACAAGCAGCAGCCCTTGGAACTTATAGTCTCCTTTTCCAACCCCACTGCTACCCAATCTATTAGAATCACTAAGCTTTTGCTCTAGGCTTCAGGGAGAATGCAGATGAAAGAGGCCACTCTTGGGGAAAGACTTGGTCTGAGCTGAAGACAGAGAAAAGAGCAGAGGGGAATAATTTGTGCAAGTGTACAAGAGTGTGCAACAACTGTGGATAGTGTGCAAGAGAATACATGAGAAGTTAGCAAGACATTGGTGAGAGGCTCACTGGACATAGACTCTAGACTCTCAGAGTCAGAAAGGTGGCCAGGACTCATCTAATCAGTATTTGACAATATGGCAATGATAAGAAGGCAGAATTTACTGATTGGAGGTTTCAGGAGCTGACGGGATGGAACAACTCCAATCTTAGATGGGCAACCTGCTGTTTATTTTTGTTTTTGTTTCTAACTGTATTTAGTTTTCACGGACTGGGAGAAATGGTGAGCAGGATTTGTGCGCCCTGGGACGGTTCCAGTTACACCTGCCAATACCTATGGAAAATTCATCAATTCACAACATTTTGATTTTTTAAAATAGCCTTGCAGTGACAATACCGCCTTTGGACACACAACCAAAGCAGTAATTCCAGCTCTGCCATAAAAATAGGGAAGAAAGAATACCCAGGAGTTCCAGGACATAATTGTCCAGCGGGACACACGTGTTCTACTTGTTTTCGTGTGGAAATACAACTACATTGTTTCCTTCCTTCTCCTACGTATCTTCCTTTGTCCATTTGTAAGCAACTTTCTTAGACCTGCTCCAATTTCCACGCCCTCGGTCCCTGGTTCTGATGGCACAGATGTTTGGTGAGGTGCCGGTTCCCACCCGCTCTGGGATGATTCCAGCAGAAAGTGGCAGACTCCCAAGCGGGACAGTCTCACTCAGAGCTGCCATTATGGCTTAATATATATGGTACACTAATGACTTCGTGACACTGTTACTCCTTTTCTTAGCTTCTCAAAGGACACCTGGCTCAACCAAACGACTAGCTTATTTTGTCACACTGTAGGTCATCGCGACCCTTAGAAACAGAATTGAAGAGAGGAAGGAGCACCGTGCAATTGTCACACCATTAGTCCCAGCCTGGGGAAACTCTATGCTACTGAAATCCAGAGATGCAAAAGAGACTGCTGGGAAGGTTGGCTGCCTTCTTAGTTTTGACAAGGATAATTCCAGAGCCTATGGCTTCTCGTAATAAGGTTTCAAATTGGCAGCATTGAGATGTATGTTGTTGTTTTTTTTTGACAGTTTTCTTTAGGCTACACTAAAGGCACTCGGGAATTAACACTATAGGCCACAACCTAGAAGATAAAATGAGACTCGTTTGTGCATTTTACAGAGATGTGTATCAGTGAGGAAAAAAAAGGAGTTAGAGAAAATTTTGCATCTGAAGATCCTGAATGAGCATCACATATCTATTACTGTTACCATCAGATTATTTTCCATTTATTTAGCATTTTCAAAGCCAAACACTATACCACGGGGTTTCTTTTGTTGACTTTACACCTTCTCTTTTTTTAATTATACAGACTATTTCCACTCCTTTTTCATTTAAATTCCACTGAGTTGGGCATAAGGAGTACCACTTCCATTTAAACAGATTAATGGAGTTTTGGTAACTCGGCCAGTTTTACTCAGAACAGGCCTAAGTCAGACATATGTGCTGCCAACTCAGAAAGAACTTTTACTTGGAAATTATGGCTTTGGGTAGATAAGATTTTTTTCCAACTCTTACATAATACTTGCCTTTGACATACCATCACTTGTTCTATGCATTTTTGTAATATAAAACCTGGGCTATGGTTAAGTGTTACCCAGGCAAAAAATTACAGAACTCTGCACACAGTATGAGACCTCTTCTCTTTCATTATCAGTTCAAGGTACATCCCAGGAGGAACTGGCACACAACCTAAGCGGTAATTTCAGCTCAGCCACAAAAATAGGGAAGAAAGGATACCCAGGATTTCCAGGACATAATTGTGCAGTGGGACACACGTGTTCTATTTGTTTTCGTGTGGAAATACAACTACATTGTTCACCTTCCTCCTCCTGCCCCATGAGAAGAATAAAAACACAAACATTTCCATTCTCTAAGGAACATTTAATGAAAATTGAACCCTACACAAACTTGAAGAAGTGGACAACCCCTGCACTTGATTCTGGTTCTAGGCTTTATGGGCCAGCAAAGCCTATTGAGACAGACAATGAAGAAAATAAGTCATTTTAAGACTGAAGGGCCTCAACCCTAGCCTCGAGGAAGAGGGCCTGGTGCCCAAAAGGACAGGGAGGGGAAGTGAATTGAACAGTGTCTGCTTGCAGACGTGCTAGAATGCCCTGGATTGTCAAGGGAGAGAAGCCTTCACTGCCAACCACCCGGTCCAACCCACTCCAGCCAGACCACCTGTATTACTTTCCTGTGGCTGCTGTAACAAGTTACCACAAAAGCACAAGTTGATTTTCTTACAGTTCTGGAAATCAGAACTCTCAAGGAAGTCAGACAGGGCTAAAATCAAGGCAGGGCTATTTTCTTCTGGAGGCTCTAAGGGAGAATTCTGGTCCTTGCCTTTTCCAGCCTCTAGAGGCTGTTCTCTAGAAAACACATTGCCTGTTCTCTCCCTGCTTCTATCATGGCATTACCCCCCACCTTTGACCTTCTGCCCTCCCTATTCTAAAGAGCCCTGTGATTATATTTAGGGCCCATTTGGCTAATCCAGCATAACCTCCCCGTCACAAGATCTTTAATCCAATCACATCTACAAAGCTTCTTTTGCCATGTAAGGCAAACACACACAGGTTCCAGGGATTAGCATGTCCTTATCTTTGGGAGGCCATTTTTCAGCTTACAACACATTCCCTGCGGCTGCTCCATCCTCTGGTACCTGAGAACACTGCACCCTTTCTTACCCACCACCTCTCCCAGTGGCCACCCTGCTCAAGTGTCTGCCTGTGTCAATAGACTGGTTGTTTTTTCAAAGCACCACTGTTTTTGGTTTCAGGACAGGCATAAGAAAGGGGTGATCCCCTTCCTATGGGAATAGGAATCCCCACTGCCACCCCCAAATACACACAGTACTCGGGAGGTATTCCTAAACTCAAAACGTGGGAACTGGGACTTGCAACAGAATGGTAGAGGAGAAGCAATAACCCTGTATCTGGCAAGGAGTGGGAGCACAAAACGCAACAAGCTTAAGATCCCTGAGCTGATGTTGGGGGGAAAAGCCAATTTCAATCCCCTTGAACCTCAGGAATGATGTCCATTGATGAGGGCGACTAAGTGGTAGCGACGTAATTACAAGAGAAACACCGTAGTGCGCATGCTCATGTCCAGGATCTCCCTAGTCTATTAGTTGGTGACTGATTTAAATACTTGCAAATTATTTAACTGGAATAATGCACGTTCTCCAGAGGGAGGAAAATGATTCTCTTTCTATAGCTGGTTATACAGAAAAACTAAACCATTTAATGCCCGCCCAGACCAGTTCGTGGCATTGCTGCTTATGAGGTTTGATAGGCCCAGCAGCAGTGTAAAACTATTCACAGATTTCCATGTCATCTAATCCCTTCATGGCCGGGATAGGAGCGCCTTGCTCCTTACCTCGGAGAGGTGTAAATCTGAAGCACGAGTGAGCTACCATTACAATGATACCAGATCCTTTAGAAGCTCAACACTCAAGAAAGATGTGGAAAAGGTTATGTTTGAAGACAATACACAGCACGGGCATCTTACAGTAAATTTTATTAGGTTTTTAAAGAGAATTATAGATGATAATGGATCTGTGGAATAATGGATAGTCCCAGAGGAACTACAAAGCTGTGATGCACATGAAGGTCTCCAGTAATGCTGTAAACAGTGAAAGTGTGGGCCCAGCAGTTTATGAATAGCCCATGTGCTCAAAGAAGAAATTCAGCTTCATATTAAAGTTGATATAATCTACTGGTATTTAATTCTCAGTAATGATTTTTATTGATTTCCATATTTTAGTAATGCAAGCAAATAAAATGCCTTAGAACCTCAGAGACACTATTATGGAAAGAAAAGTAGTTTTATTCTTATAACTAGGTTGTCGTGATAGCCTTTCATTCATTCCCTCATTCAGCCAAAGAATCTTTTCTTAGTGCCTTGTATCATGATCGAGAATTGTGGTTATCAATCACACGACTGATAAATAATGATAATCATTTAATCATCTATAGTTTTACAATTTACATGGCACTTTTTAAACAACTCTAAAATAGGTATTTTTTTCCATCACTTTATGGATGGGGAAACAAAAAGTTCACATAGTCAAGTGTCTTCCCAAAGGTCCCACAGTCTTGGGGAACTGGCAGAGTTCCCCAAGTATCTGCAACTATCTTCCCAGGCTCCTGGGAAACTCATAAATCACATTTACTGGAAAATTACCCCTTACCTATGCTTCTCCTCAAACCAAAAAACTACCTTTTCAACCTTCATCTAAAATTTTATCTTTCGATTAACAGCCATTTTCCACAATGGAGCACAGCTTTTAATGAGTTCACCAAACTTACTGCTCTATTACAACAAAGAAATAACAGGGAAGCCTCGCTGAGGTCTAGACATGGCAGTGCGTGACTCACTTCCCCGTGAGAAATTCACTACTGCACTCCCACTCTGCGGCATTCCAGATTTGGATTGCACCTCAGCAATGTTAAAAATGCCTTTGAATTGGACCTTTGTGGGCTTCTGTGAGTAATCAAAACTCAAATGTTAAGTCCATAAGTGGTCAGGTTCTACAGGGTACAGAAAGTGCTGAGAAAGTTGAGAGAAAAGAGAAATCCCAGTTGATGGAGGGAAAATGAGCCAGCTTCATGTGGAAGACAGCTGTAAGGGCCGAGCACCAGTGTCTAAGCTGGCCCTTCATGGGAACCTGCAAAAGAGATTCCAAGAGGAGGAAATACCATGAGCTAAGCTGTGAACACAGGGACGAGTTGGGTCTGTTCAGGGTTCATTAAATAGCCAAAGGACAATAAAGCAGAAAACAAAAGAAGGAGCTGGATTATACTGTATTCGCTAGTAATAAAGTTACTGAAAGTTCAAGACCAGGGTGATGACTTTTTCTTTAGAAATATACTCAGGAAAGTACATTTAGCAGAAATGCAGAATGGATTTAAGTACCTACCTGAGAGCTCTCCCAACCTTCCTCTTTCTCACTAACAAACATAGAGATCAAAAATAGCAGATATTCACTAACCTGTCTACACTTACACTAGGGCAGAGGAAAGTGACCCAGCCCTGGTTAATAAGATGTACAGAGAATTCTTCCAAGAGTTACCTGGGAAAGCTTTTCTCCCTGGATAAAACACGTGGGGAGAAATTCTGCCCACTCCCTTCCTGCCAATTAAATGCTCTTATGTGAGGACCTGATGCTTGGAGATGCTGCAGCCATATTGTAACCATGGGGGAAAAGTCAAGGAAGTCACAGAATACCAATCCAGAGACCTGATATTGCTGGACTATTACAGCAACGCTGGATCTTAGGATCTTCTTGCTGTGGGAGGAAAATTAAGCCCCTGTCATTTAAGCTACTTCTGGTTTGTTTTTCTATTTGCTTCAGCCAAAAGCAGCCTGATCCCAGAAGCATAATGATGCTGGCGAAAGGTAATGACTACCTGGATGGTGTCAATGGTTCTGGAAGTAATAGGATGTATGCAAGATGAATATATGAGGTAAAATAAAAATCTCATGGACCAGCTGGCAACATTGTATATAAATTCTCTCATAGCAAAACTAAGAACCTTCAACCCATAACAGATGAGTTTTGTTTTTTAAACTTGGCAAGTAAAATAAGTGTAAATGTGTGGCTAAGGAGACCTGGATACAACTAAGTGTAACCGAGATGTTAACTCAGGTGGTAACCTGAAATATGATCATTAAAGGAACTTGTAATATGATTGGTTGTATCATGCTGCCTGAATTTAAAAAAAAAAAAAAAACCCAAATTAGAGTACAAGGACAGCAGTCTACAACAGAAAGCCAGAGAAGAATGAGTCAGGGTTTATCCAACCCTACCTGAGGACAGGGTCCTGGACCTAGAGGCTGTGGGCAGATCTTGGGCCACACTTGGAAGATGTTGACTTCACCAAGCAATTGACATCCTGCAGACATTATCTGGGGATGGAGGAAAAAGTTGGCCTTATACTATGATATACTAAATGAGTTCTCCCAAATCCCCTCAAATTAAATGCACAGAATAAGAGGAAGAGAATGAATGAAACTTAGCCCAAAGTCTTTGGGCTGGTTACTACAGAATGGTGATTTAAATAACAAATACGGAATACTGAAAGGAAAAAAAATGGATTGAAAAGTTAAACCTGGTTGGGGCCATGTCAAGTTTTAAAGGCAAATAAGGATACAACATATAGATCCCTGGAAGGTGACTAGAAATGGAAGCCTGGAGCTTATGAGGAAATGCTGATGAAAGACAGACCAATTTTACCTGAGGCCATGAAATAATTCCGATTGCTAAAACAACAAAATGGAAAGCCAGGGTAGAAGATGCTGCCCAAATTTGTTGACTATCTACCATGTGCTGGCCACACCATTAAGAGTAGCACATGTTATCAAATTTAACTTCAAAACACCCCTATACAGAAAAAATTAAAAATTCCATTTATAGGGGTGCCTGGGTGGCGCAGTCGGTTAAGCGTCCGACTTCAGCCAGGTCACGATCTCGCAGTCCGTGAGTTCGAGCCCCGCGTCAGGCTCTGGGCTGATGGCTCGGAGCCTGGAGCCTGTTTCCGATTCTGTGTCTCCCTCTCTCTCTGCCCCTCCCCCGTTCATGCTCTGTCTCTCTCTGTCCCAAAAAAATAAATAAAAAACGTTGAAAAAAAAATTTTTTTTTAATTCCATTTATAGGACAGCATACACTTGTTCAGAGAACTTAAACATCATACCCAAGGTGCAAGGTATAACCAGAATTCTAATGCCAGTAAAAAAGCAAAAGCTTCTATACATTGCTTTTTCAAATGCACACATTAAAACACTTAGTTGTAAAACTGCTAAAATGCTTATTCTTATTTTAATTTATATCCTTACAAAAGCATTCTTGTGAGACTCAAAGCATAAATATAAACTTTGATGAATAGTGTAGAAAAGGTATTATTCTCCCAATTTTACATTTAGGGAAACATACAGAAGGTCATAGACAAAACCACTCAGTGAATAATGAACCCAATACTAACATGTGATAAATGTTACTATCTCCTCATCTATGTGGGGAATGGAAGCTACTAAGAGCCCGGTACTCTCAACAAGTCTGCAATATAATTGGAGAGGTTATATACATATGTTTATGAAAATTAACAGTACATACCAGATAGTGTAGGATTAACTTTTAAAGTCAGATACTCACATTTTTCAACATAATTATTTTCCCAGCAAATCACTCTTGCTTTTAAATTTTCTCCATAAATAAGTCATCAAACACCAAGATATTTAATAATACACTCTCTAAGCAAGCATACTCAAATTTGTATTATTTCTCATGTACTACATTCACAAGAGTCTAATGTATTGATAAAATCACAATGTTTTCATGAAGGATTTGCTTTTACCCATGCCATACATTTTTATTTATTTTGAGAGAGAGAGAGAGAGCACGTGTGGGAGGGGCAGAGAGACAGGAAGAGAGAGAATCCCAAGCAGGCTCCTCGCTGTCTGCACTGTCAGCACAGAGCCTCACATGGGACTTGAAGTCACAAACTGTGAGATCATGACCTGAGACAAAATCAAGAGTTGGACGCTTAACCAACTGAGCCACCCAGGCACCCTTTACCCATGCCATGCTTACTTACCTAATTATCCTTATTTACTTTTACGATAGCACCGTTAGGTAACTGATTCAACATGTCAGGATATATGCACCTGAAGCATGCTAGATATCATGCTAGGCTCTGGACATAGGAAGAGGAGTAGAATATTGTTCTCACTCCCACGGGGCTCACAATATCATAGTGAGAACACAAGGTACACAATTACCAAGTTGCTCACTAGAAACATACTCCATGAGTTTACAGCAAAATGTTATGTTTGCACTAAATATATTTTAACTTGCTAAAAGGAAAAAAAAAAGGAATTATTTAACTCAAGGAAATTCCAGACCTCTGATTGGAACCAATATTAATGAGATGCTAAATGAAATTCTCCCCAATGTATAAAACTAGAATCTTTTGGTATATTTTCCACCAGACTAAAATAAAAAATATATACAAGAAAAAGCTTTACCATCTTTATACAGTATCTTGAATCAATCCCTAATAAACATGATGGTGTATTTTCATTTTGAAATACATTCACTTAACAACTTTTAAGGTGTAAACACAAACAATCAAATGTGTACACATGTGAAACCAGAAAATCTGAAAAAGATAAATTAGAAAATAGTTAACATATTATTTAGCTATGAGAAAGAAGGAAATCTTCCATTTGCAATAACATGGATGGAGCTCAAGGGCGTTGTACTAAGTGAAATGAGTCAGACAGAGGGGCACCTGGGTGGCGCAGTCGGTTAAGCGTCCGACTTCAGCCAGGTCACGATCTCGCGGTCTGTGAGTTCGAGCCCCGCGTCAGGCTCTGGGCTGATGGCTCAGAGCCTGGAGCCTGTTTCCGATTCTGAGTCTCCCTCTCTCTCTGCCCCTCCCCCGTTCATGCTCTGTCTCTCTCTGTCCCAAAAGTAAATAAACGTTGAAAAAAAAAAATTTTAATAAAAAAAAAAAAAAAGAAATGAGTCAGACAGAGAAAGACAAACACTGTGTGATATCATTTACATGTAGAATCTAAAAAAAATCAAACTCAGAGAAACAGAGAAGCATATAGAACATAGAAGAACATAGAACCACCAGAAGGGTAGTTACTTGGGGCTGAGGGGTGAGGGAAATGGGGAGAAGTTGGTCAGAGAGTACAAACTTCCAGTGATAAGATGTATAAGTATGAAGATCTAATGTACAGCATGGTGATTATACTTAACAATACTGTATTATATACTTGAAAATTGCTAATAGAGTAGATCTTAAATGTTCTTGCTACAAAAAGAAATGGTAATTATGTGATATGATAGAGATGTTAGTTAATGTTTCAATATGGTGATAATCATTTTATAATATAGAAGTTGATCAAATCAACACGTTGTACACTTTAAATTTACACAATGTTATACATCAATTATATCTCAACAAAGCTGAGGGAAGAAAGGAAAAGAAAATAGTTTAACCAATGAAAAATTTACAGGCATCAAGAACGTCGAGGATAATATAAAAGCAGGATGCTGTGAATACATTCATCATACAAATATTAAAAGATATAGCTAAGCACCTTCAAGTTGCTGATAAATATTCTAGAGATATTTCACACCAGATGTAGTCCCCATATTTATAATCAAAGAAAAACTCTCCTTAAACTCTAATAGAAGTGTCCATGTAGTAATAGGAAAACAGTATTCTACCATTAACTCATGCCACACTTGAAAATTGGTTTTAGCATGATTTTTAAGTTTCTTTCAAAGAGGGAAAACCCAGGAGGGCTCTAATAGAGGTGTTTGAAACATTCATACAGTAAAATAACATGATAAATATCCCTTTCTCTTCCCCTGTGTCCTCTCCTCTCCTTTTTCAATAGACTGAATGCTTTGGATATCTTTGATATTGGTTGAATCTGTTCAAAATAAGAATAAAGAAACCTGATAAAAATTATTTACACTAAATTGTTAAGAGTAGACAACAGCAGGGAAAAAAATATGCTCAACGTAGAAATGAACTATTTAAGGTGGAGTTTAAGGAAACAATGGGAAACATCTCTGTTGAGACACTTTCAGGGTACCCTCTTAATAATTCCCACATATGTAATTGCCTTTTATACCAATAAACAAGGACTACCCTCCTCCAAAAATATAAAAGGTTGAAAAATGAATAGCTCTTTCTATCCCACAACATTCAAAGAGAACCAGACAGAAAAATTGAAGCAACATGATTATGACTGCTATAGTTCTTAGATTTCCTTAAACAGTCTCAATAATAAATATCTTTTCCATTGTTGTAAATAATAATAATGATGATGATAACAATGCCAAGGAAATGTCAGAATGTTGGCCAGTTTCCCAGACTACCTCTCATACCTTGAAGAAACAAACAAGCAAAAAAAGTCATCTGTATCTTAGGTATTCCAGTTGAGGCTTAAGAATATCTCTCACCATATGTGAGTTATACAGTAGAAATTACAGTTCAGAAAATTAGGGAAAATTCAGCCAATCACATCATGGTCTTCCATTTTATTCATGGTGGTCATACAGACAGATCATGGACCAGTAGTCCCAGAACTCCACCTAAAGAGCACCATAAAAATGTGACCCTCAGATTCTGACTAGGTCTCTTTTGAATTATTATGGTTAATTATGGTGAATGCATGCTCAATTATTAAAGTTCAACACTGAATGAAGTATCATAAATCAAGGACCCAAACAAAAAAAGGCTTGTGCACCCAGAACATATCCAATAGAGACTGTGACACTTGAGACTAGTGCCCGGTTTAATCTTCATTAATGGCCTAATAGTAAGGAGAGATAGGACAAACTGATAACTCAAGTGGAAAACATTGTAAAAAATTTGAAAAGAAGTTGTACCTAACACATTGAAAAAAATTTAAAAAAAAAAAAAAAAAAAAAAAAAAAAGGGGCGCCTGGGTGGCGCAGTCGGTTAAGCGTCTGACTTCAGCCAGGTCACGATCTCGCGGTCCGTGAGTTCGAGCCCCGCGTCGGGCTCTGGGCTGATGGCTCAGAGCCTGGAGCCTGCTTCGGATTCTGTGTCTCCCTCTCTCTCTGCCCCTCCCTTGTTCATGCTCTGTCTCTCTCTGTCCCAAAAATAAATAAACATTGAAAAAAATTTAAAAAAAAAAAAAAAAAAAAAAAAAAAAAAGAAGTTGTACCTAACACAAGAGAGAGAAAGGGAAGGAGAATTCAGGAAATAAAAGAGGAACAGGTTTCTTTCAAGAGAAAATTAAGACCAACCCATCAGCCGAAAAATGATTGTGCACTGAAGGTAATCCAAAGAAAGGGAAAGGTAGGAAACAACGCACTAAATGGTGGAATAGATGAGCTTCATATGCTAACAAACCCCATACCCCAAAGTCCTTTCCCTTCTATTACTCATTCAACTATTTATTGACTCCTTTTAGAATGCTCAGTATCCTTTCAGGTTGTATTTCTCACCTCCTATTTATTCTGCACTTTTAAAGGTGGAGAGTGGAGGAAAGGGATGGGAAAAGAAGAGTCATAAATAAAATTTCATTAGACGCCCACCTTATAAAAGTCAAGTGAAAAGACAAGTGTAAGTTGTATCTCTGATCCAAGGTAACCACTTGGAAAGTAAAGTGTTCAAACGATCAGTTGTTTTATCTGTGTAGAGCCAAATTCAGGTAAAAAGTGTGAATTTCATCCATGACACATGGGTGCAAGAAGCAATGTGTGTGTGTGTGTGTGTGTGTGTGTGTGTGTGTGTGTGTGTGTGAGAGAGAGAGAGAGAGAGAGAGAGAGAGAGAGACAGAAACAGAGACAGAGACAGAGACAGAGAGCACGCACATGTATGCAAGCACACACAAATTAATCTAGTTTTGCCCATACCTGCTGAAGTTGAGGGAAAATTCAAACTGAATCCTGTTTTAGGAATACTTTCTAGGGTTATATAAGAGTATAGTCCAGAAAATTTGAGGAAAGACCAGAAGTCTTCAATGCATTATGCTGACCAGGCCCATATCATTTATTCAAAGGCAATTTCCAAAGCATGGCCACAAAGACCCTTCTCCGTGGCCGCTTAAGACTGTAGGACTGAAACACCCACTTACCACTGCCTGAGAGGTCCTACCCTCTCACAGAGCACTGTATGGCAGTATGGCCTGGGTTTGCACTCTCACAAATCATCCGCCCATGACACTTCTCTCTCTTCTATGGAAGACCCTACTAGAAGGAGGAAAATCTGCTATTCTCTTCTTAAATTCAACTCAAAACATCACCCTCTACTCCTCCCTTTCTGCTCTAGGGCATTAGTGGATCCAAAAAACAAAAGAAGAAAACTTAAGTAAGAGAAAGCCAGTAAGGGTATCTAAGATCTTTAGAAATACTATGCTGACTCTTCTTCCAGGAGTGGAGAAAGGAATATTGTTTACATACACACATTGCTTCTTGGAAAATGCAATAGGATAAATAAAAACTGGGGGGGGGGGGAGCTCAAAAGATAATTTATGTATTAGCTTAAGACAGATAAAATTGTCATTGTCTTAATTTGTCTAAATATCAGCAAGTTCATGTGACTCAGCCTAATATTTTCTTCTTAAAAACTTATTACATTTTTTTGACTAGTTTCCATTAGATGAATTTTTAACTGATCATTTATTTGGGGGTCAAACTCTACCTAAACATAAAAACATGCAAGGGACTTACCAACCTTTCCCCAGAAGCCCTTATTATCTGGGGCAATTCTTGTAGACATTTCAGTATAACACTGCCTAGTGTGTTGATCCTACCAGTATGTAATAAGTGACTTAGTCTATTAGCTTACTTTGTTACATTGGTCCAGCAGATGAAGAGAATGAATGAATGAATGAGAGGGAAGGAAGGAAGGAGGGAAGGAGAGAGAGAGAGAGAGAGGAAGGAAGGAGGAGAGAAAGAAAGAAAGAAAGAAAGAAAGAAAGAAAGAAAGAAACCCAAGTACCTGAATAAACTTCAGTTTTAATCTTGCTCCCAAATCATCTGAACCTCAGAAAGTGATTTTTTAAAATATTTTCTAAATGAAAAGGATTTGGTACATTTCCATTCTCTGTGATAGCATCAGAGTAATTAATGCCATGACAACAAGAAAAAGGCTAAAAGGAATAAATAAAAAGAGAAGTTAATTTTTCTATTTGTTGCTGATATAAGATGCTTCAGTTTCTCTTGAAAATTAAATTATTTTCAATAATCTTTTAAATCTTCTATTTACTTCACAAAGAAAACCTCAATTCAGTTCCAATCATCTCAAACAACTGATAATTTCCCATCAAGTTAACAGTTTTAAGGCCCTCTGGAGCAGAGAACAGGAGTCTTTCTGTCCAGTGAAGGAGTTAGAAATCAGAGGAAGGGGCTCCCTAATCACTCAGGCTGGTAGCCCTTTGCTGGTGGTCTGCAAATGGGCAGATTGGTACTCATTAAGATTCCAAGTGATATTCATTCCAGTACCCTTTCACCAAAATGACACTAACTAGATTCGAATGGATATTTTAGCATTCTTTTGCCAAAGGCTCACGGGATGTCCAAAAGCATCACAGGATCCAAAACTTCAAGGCCATTAAAGTCTACACTTATCTACACTTTTTGCAGTACCTGAGGGGGCAAGGTCTCTCCATTTAGGCCTCTGGAGGAGGTTCCCAGTGGACACACTCTCCCTCCCTTTCTCTCACCTTCTCCCAAGCCTCTTTAGGTCCCTTCAACTGTCTTCGCTTCAGCCCCTCTCAAAACAGGACATATCACTCTTTCCCTTAGGCAACCTGAGTCCTGGGCCTGGTCTCATCTTCTGCTTTGCAAACTCTGCCATCTCAGACTTCGTTGGGAATTCGGAGAGGTCTGTCTCTGCTTAAGCTTCCTCCACGTCCAGGGTCTGTGGGAAAGGTGGGTATTTCAAGGTCAGTTAAGACACTCTTTACCAGTTATGTTGCAACTCACTTCTCCGCTAAATACTTGAAGGTTTACACCCCTGATCACAGAGCTGGTTCATTTTCTTCCAAAGGCTTGAGCAAGGCCCTGTCTAATCTTCGTGAGGAATGTGTACATCAACTATGAACATGACTTTGGCCCCTATTCCTTGTGAAATAATACCTCTAACCTTATGATATTAAAAGCTCATGGCTTTCCTGCCCTGCGTTTTATTACAAAGGGTCCCCACATTAATTGGAAATGCTTCTGCCTGAGTCGTTCAAGATGAAGCTTGCCAGGCTCAAAGAGTGCCACTCTGACACTCTAGTTTCTGTCATGACAACAGATGCGACATTTACCTGATGCAGATCTAGCTGACCTCTAGAAATCAAGCCCAAGTAAATTCCATTTAGGAAAAAGCCCTTTTTTAAAAACCAGGACTTGGTTTATATGACCCAGTCATGCCTTCCACATCCATACCTCCTGCTATTGTTACTATGATATAACACTTGTTCATACTCACTCAAAGTATCTGAAGAAAAACATACTTATTGATCCAGAAGATCATTAATCTAGATCGGAGATCAACAAGTTTTTTCCTATGACAATTCAGGTAGTAAACATAGTCTCTAACACAACTACTCGACTCCACCTTCATAGCTTGAAAGCAGTCATAGACAATACATGACTGAATAGGTACAGCTGTATTCCAATAAAATTTTATTTACAAAAATAGGCATTGGATCAGATTCAGCCTGGGTGCAGTAATTTGCCAAGCTCTATTCTAGGTTATTTTTCCAAATTATAGATTTTAAAAGACACTTTAGGTTTACATTGATTCAGATTACTATCAAAAGTATCTGAAGGTATCTACGAGGATGGATCTATTTACATGCAAGATATGAATAAAGAAAATAGCCATAGAATTTCACATTTCAAGACATCAAGACAACTGAGGATTTGTAGTAATGATGATAAAATGTGCAACAGATTTTAGTAAAGTACTAGGTCCCCTGACTCCCAATCCAAAATTATCACAATCCAAGAAATTGATCACAAAATTGAGAAAGCAAAACACAATGTGCACATGAGTAACTCTGGGAATTTAAACCTCTTTAATTATATCATAAAGTGTCTCTAGCCTACTAGTATCTACAGAGTTAGATGGAATTGCAACTACCTATCCAGTCCGTAGTTATTCCCTACCCTAACACACATGTAAACAGACACACACATTTGATACACTATTATTGTGGGTTTCCAACATTCAGCCCAGGCCAACATTGGCACAAAAATTCAACTGAAATATACCTTGACACTGACCAGCAAGAGTTATTTCCACAGTTAAAAAAAAAAGTATGCCAAGCCATAAGTAAGAATATTTAGAACTAGGTCAATGGAAATTTAAAACACAACATAAAAATGTTAACAGTGGTAGGACTTTTAATAGTGTATATTTTACCTTTTATAATTTTTTCTGTATTTTCTAATATTTTTCCAATTCACATGTACTGGTTTTATAACCTGGGGGAAAAAAAAACTCAAAACTATTATTTGACACAGGTCTCATTATGTAACACAAAATAGCTCCTTGAAAGAATGACTTGTCAGATTCAACTCTGTATCATTAGTTCCTAGCAAGATACAAATATTAGACATTCAATAGATGCAAATGTAGCAGGTAACTTGAGCACATTCTCAGTTAAACAAGTAACATTAGTGAAGGTATTTAAACACTAAAAAATTCTAACAAAGTCATTCTCATCTTTATTTGTAATATCCATTATTAGCATGCAAAACTATTTGGCTTTATTATATTCTAAAGTTATGTTTCACAGCTGTGTTTTTGTAGCTGTGAAAATTTAGTCCTCCGATTACATCTTAGCTGTTTACATTTTAGCTGTGAAATAGGATTTTGTTTTTAGCTAGCTAGCAAAAGAACTTTTGTTACATCAGCTTCAAAAATTGTCAAATCAGAAATAACAACTTTAAATATATCAAAATGTACCTTGCATTTTCTCATGTGATAATATCTGCTATATAATAATTAATGAGGTTGAGGTTGAACAGTTAAATTACTTTATCCCTTTTTTCCATAGAAATATCTGTTACATTCTGAATAAAGAAACTGTCCAATCTAAGGAAAATGGCACAGTGTCATTGCTGCTTCTTCACTGATAAACTACACAGCAAATTCTCTGTGCCGATGCAAAGTTCCTATATATGAACACAACAACTATTTTGCTAAGGAACAAAACAACTCATCAGTAGTTTAACATGGTTACCAATATCAAAGCGCAAACCAAGATTCAACTTGCTTAAGAGAGCTATTTAGAAAAGTCTAGGGCACTGATACTCAAAGAGAGGTTCCAGGACCATTACCTGGGAGCTGTTTAGAAGTAGAAATTCTGAATCCTGGGCCCACACCAGATCTTTTGAATCAGAATGTGCATTTTAACAACCTTAGAGGACTTATGTTTACATCAAATTTGAGAAGCCAGTCTACTGCTATTTTCAGCAAGAATTCTGGACATAATATGTACGTTGTACCTTCACAGACACCAATGAGACTAGTTGGTCACAAACATACCAGAATATTTGTATTCAGATTTGGGCCATTAGTTTAGTCACATTTGGAACCATTTTATACTTATTTCCCTGACACTCCATCCCTGACACTCTATTTGGAAACTCCCTTTTGTACTTGGTAAGACTCACAAAATCAGTGGCATTACCTTATAGTTTCACCTCCTTTTGGATCAAAAGCAGCTTTTCACACTGATTTTATTCACAAAACTAAGCCAAATAACATTGGGCTCTTTCCAAAATCAAATCCGTTTTCAAATATAAATATTTGTTCTCTTTGGGAGTAATAAAAGAAAATTGGGCTACAGGCTCTGAAAACCAGAGGGTAGGTTCAAAAACCTGTTTAAATGACATTGGCAAATTACAATAATGTATATAGCAAGTGACTCCTTTAAAAAGGGCAACTCTAAAAAACATAAAAATAAAAAATAAAAAGGACAACTCTCACTTAGGTGTACCATTAAGTTTTGGAATTTTTGTGTTTTAAACTGGGGACCCTGCTAAGATTTAACTGCTTAAAAAAAAATGACCCGGTGAAGATCTAAGGGATGCTTTTGTTACAGCCCCTTTAGCAAGAAGATACCATGAGGTCTTCCAATTTGTCCTTGGAGGAAGGAATTCTCATAAAGGAAGGGAAATGTTTCCAGATTGTGGAAGTAAATAGACATTTGTGTTTTGTGGTCCAGACCCTTCAATTAACAAATGAGCTCTATCGTCAGAAAAAGGAGAGAAATTGATCTTTTGTTTGGGAGCAGGGGAAGGGAAGGCTGCTGACCCCTGGGGGTGAAGCCCAGAGGCTAAATGTGGGCAGTGGATACCATCTAGCATGGTATGTTACTGGTGGGTCCTTGGATGGTGTGCAAACCCAAAGATCTGTGTCCTGGGGAAATGTTCTTATTCAGAGGTGCATCCTGGCCTGGAGGTCCATGCAGCACTGTGTGGTAACAGGAAGCCAGAGCCACAATGGCCCCAGGCAATGAGAGCTCTCCTGGGGCCAGAGTAGCCAAGGGGCTTCTTTGGGACCTCTGTAAACCCACAGAATTCTTAAATATTTCAGAATGGGGGAAGGAGGACTCTAAGGGTATGATACTGATGTTTATGTCAATCACAAAGATAAGAGTCAAGCCAGTTCTGATTCAAATCAAAAACATAAAACAAAAAAGACAGCGCCTACAGCCCAAGCGTTATAGAGCAGATCACACCTTGCCCTTATTTTCCGGCCATACCATAAAGAGGGCAAATAAAGGCTCTCACAGGCAATATTGTCAAGACTGTCAATTTTGTGGCTAGCCACTTTAGAAGCCAGTAACGTAGGAGAATTGAGTGAAGTAGCGAGATCTTAATGTGTAGTGTGGGATACAATGAGCCAGGTGAGGGACAACAGCTCAGAGAATAGGGAGCAAATGATATCCATTCAGTCTTTTAGCTGTGTTCCTGGAGCTTCTTCTATAGCACAGACACTGTGCTAGGCAGAAAGGATGTGTAGCAAATGACTGGTTTTCTGGAATTCATATTATTGAAGAGAAAGTGATACACAAACATGTAATCTAATATGTGGTATCAATGGAGGAGGCAAAACATAGCGGTTAAGTTAATAGGTTTTGGGGTCAGACATATCTGTCGGAAAATTTACTACCCAACTGAAATTGGACAAGTTATGTAAAGCCTCTGAATCTCATTCCCTTCATCAATAATAATAGAATTATAGCACTTAAGCGTTCAGTAGACGTTAGCTGTCATTCTTAAATCAGAGTATTTATTAGTAGAATGATATATTAATTCTATCTGTAGGATCATGAAAAGCTTCATCAAGAAAAACATTTGGGGGTACCTGGGTGGCTCAGTCGGTTAAGTGTCCAACTCTTGATTTTGGCTCAGGTCATGATCACATACATGGTCCTGAGATGGAGCCCTGTGTCAAGCCTGGCATCGACCTCTACACTGAGCCTGGAGCTTAAGATTCTCTCTCTTCCTCACCCTCTGCCTGTCTCCTGTGCCTTCTGTCTCCCTCTCTCCCTCTCTCCCTCTCTCTGTCTTTCTCTCCCTCTGAAAAAGAGAAAAAAAAATGCATTTGAACTTCATCCTACAGGAGGAGTAAAATTCACCAGATAAAGAGTGGGGGAACAGCATTCCAGCAGAAAGGACAGTATGAATAAAGTCACAAAGAGGTTTAGAACAAATCTCCCCAAATGTTGCCACTTGGGCATGTGAACTATTTTGAGCTGAAAAGATAAACTTTTGCCCCTCTCTTAACTTCCTAGAAAAATTAAAAATGGGGGCCTTTCTCAGAATGAAAGTTTCTCCTGGAGATAAATTTTATCTGAATGACCTATCTGTATGCCAAAGCAAACATCTAATTTCCAATCACCTCTTCCTCTTCTTACTGCCCTGTGGATTGCCATCCTCCCTTTTGCATGTAGGTTTCCCGGCTGTACAAAATTAAATATGATTTTTCCCGGTTTATCTGTCTCATGTCAGCTTAATTCTTAGACAAACCGGGAGAACCTCTGAGAGGTAAATAAAAATTTTTCTTTCCCAGCAGTCACAGGAGAGCAAAAGTACCTGGTCCATCCAGGGATTAAAAAGGGTTTAAATACAACTGCCATAAAAGGCCTGGGAAAGGAGGCTGAAATGATGACTAAAATGTAAAACAGGGCTGTGATGTAGCTGGCTACATAACCTCTTAGCAATGAGGAACCAGCAAATGTTTTAATTCAAGTAGCAAAATCAGATATATATCTTAGAAAGGTAATTGTGGTACTATGCAGACACTAGACTAGAGGAGGAAAAGTCAGTAGTATAGGGCATCTAGAACAGAAAATATCTGATAAAAATCAAATAATATGCCAGGAAAACCTTTGGGAATTTTTGGTGTGGGAGATGGGGAGATGGGCAACAATGTATATATATGACTGTCTTTCTCCTTCTTTTATATACATACACACTCACAAACACATCTGTTTATGTGTTGGTCATATAACCTCTGTGCCTCATTGTCCCCCATTCACAAAAAGGAGGTAATAATAGAATGTTGTAAGAATCAAATGGTTGATACATAAAAAGTGTCTGGCACATAATAAGGATTATATAAACATTGTTATCACACTTTTTCTCATCATATAAACTCCATCCCTTTATTCCCTGGTTTAATCACTGCCCCCTTCCCACTGTCAACCACTTCTATGTCACCAAAGCTCCAACTGCAAATTTTCAGGCCTAAAGTGGTCTAGGAGTTTCACAAGTTCAATTCAATTCAGAACATTTTAAGTGGCTCCCTCTTAGGTTAGAAGAATTTCCAGACATGGTAGGGGAGAGTCCATGTATAAAAGGAATCATCCAGGGGCGCCTGGGTGGCGCAGTCGGTTAAGCGTCCGACTTCAGCCAGGTCACGATCTCGCGGTCCCTGAGTTCGAGCCCCGCGTCAGGCTCTGGGCTGATGGCTCAGAGCCTGGAGCCTGTTTCCGATTCTGTGTCTCCCTCTCTCTCTGCCCCTCCCCCGTTCATGCTCTGTCTCTCTCTGTCCCAAAAATAAAATAAAAACGTTGAAAAAAAAAAAAATTAAAAAAAAATAAAAGGAATCATCCCTTTTCTCTGCACTAAGGAAGCTCACATTCCATTGGGGGGAATATGAGAAGTACATAAATTTGTAAAATGTGATACACAATAAAGCAAAGACCAGGAGAGAAGCTACAACCAAATGGAAAAGCACTTCTCTGGGTATCACGTTCTAAGCTATGATTCCACACCTAGTGGCCAAATTTCCTGGGCAAGCTGCTGAACTCTGGTTAGAGAGTGTGAGGGGTAAGCACTTTGGTCTGGAACCAGACTGGATGGATTCTCATTTGACTCCACTATTTACTCGCTCTGTAGCTTTTGGACAGGTTACTCTATTTCTCTGAAACTCTGTGGTTCAATCTATAAAAGGAAAATGAGAAGAAGAAGATTAAGTATTTCCTACAGCTGCGATCTAGATAGACCACATGAATTAAAACATGGAAAGTTCTTAGAACACTGCCTGGCACAAAGAAAGAAGTCCATTAAAAAGCGAGCTATTTTCAGTATGTCTGAACCTCCGTATCCTTTACTATAAAATAAGGATAATCACTGCTTTCACCAATCTATTCTAGAAGGTTATTGTGAGATAATTTACATGAAATGAGATCATTTATGTGAAAGTGTTTGGTCAATTGTTGAGTGTATAATATACAAAAGCATAATATCTATAATACAAAGTGAATAGTAATACCATTAGATAATAAATTATTTCTTCTCAGAGAATTATTTCTCCAACCTTGTATATGGTAACCCCACTTGAAGTCCTTCCTAAATGCATCAGAACTAGATCTCTCATCAGTGAGAATTCAGGACAATGTGGAAAACAACAGTGTTGTTGGATGCTTTTTAATAATCATTTGAATGGGTTGTTTTAACCAATGAACCTGTAGGCATTAATGACCATATTTTTGAAATGATAGTAGAGTAAATATAAGAAATCCAATCTTTTTTAAATGTTATCCACTTGGGATGTCTGTTGACATTTTGCAAAGCAAACCAGAAATGTACTTAAACCGATGAGTTAAAACATTAAAATTAAAAATCAGCCTATCTTTTCTCTGAGTACCTTTTTCAAATGGCACAGGGAACTTTACACAAGCTCCAAGCACCTCTATATTTAATTCCTAGGGGCAATGGTATTCATCACTGCATTAAACATACTGGTCAGGTACTGCTGAGTCAACCCCGTTCTGGGACTTTTCTTAATTGTGAATGCAGCATACAAGCCTTGAGATGTCATTATTCCAACGTTATGATAAGGCACTCACTTATGCTGCAAAGGGGAGCAGATTCTGCTACCCCAAAATACATTTCTTTGCCATAAGGATTATTTGGAGCTAAAGGCAATCAAAACCCAGTAGACTCAGGAAAAACGCTCTATCTCGACCTCCTCAACTGCCTAAATTTACATTGGAAAGAGGCTATTATCAGAGATACCTTTTTACCCAAAAAAGTTACCTGCATAACACTGCAACGTTTGTTTTCCAAACTTCTCTGCCTCCCTATAAATGGCCTTCCTTCCTTTTGTATCCCCAGATCCCAATCCCTTTCCTTCGCGCAGGATGTTATATAAGCCTCAATTACCTGGCTGCCTTTGAGCCTCATATTTTTGCGGGGCTCCCATCTTACATCAATTTAATTATTAGACCAGCCAAAGAACTTAGAAGAGAAACAGGGCTCATAAAGTTCTCTTGCTGGAGGAATCTTAAAGTAAAAAATAGCAACATGTTTGCCCCTTTGCCCTTTTATAAGTGAGAAAATTGTGGTACACGTACGGTACCTCGTTCTCAAGGTCTCACAAGCCTTAACAAAGCTCAAATGTGGCCTCTATATCCCTTACTTATAACCTCTATAACCTTGACTTATAACTCTATATCCCTTGACTTATAACCTCTATAACCTTTACTTACAATGTATTCAAAGTAAATTGTGAGCCGCTATTTTACTAACTAGTCCCTTAGTTGACTAGTGAAACGAAACTTCTGTTTCTAGAGTCATTTACCAGAGGGTGATGCTAATTATCAGAACTAAGACTAAGAGTGACATGCAAAGGCTCAGTGTAGCGACTGGATACAATTTAAATTAGAAAGCCAGCCTGCTTTAGCAAGGGAACCAGATGAGAAACAGCACTCCTTTGATCACAACACTGTTACCACTCTTGACAGTTGGGACTGTCCTCTTCTCTACTCTAAACCACACCCAGAAAGTCATCAGCCTACAACATTTGCTTTTCTCCTTCCCATCCTGCATGTTAATACTGGGCTGGCTGCCTGTGACAAAGACAGCTTTCAAATAACCATGAGGGACTGAGAGGTTTTTGTTTTGGTTTGTTTTTTTTTTAATTTTTTTAATGTTTGTTTATTTATTTATTTATTTTGAGAGAGAAAGATAGAGAGGGGGGGGGGAGGCAGAGAGAGAGGGAGACAGAATCCCAAGCAGGCTCCTCTCCGTACCATCAGCATGGAGCCCAATGTGGGGCTAGAACCTATGAACCCTGAGATCATGACCTGAGCTGAAATCAAAAGTCAGGCACTTAACTGAGCCACCCAGAGGCCCCAGGGCTAGAGGTTTTTCGAATAAGTAAATTAATAAGGCCCTAAGTAGTAGCTAACTCACAAACATCTGATATTTGACTCTGGAACTCTGAGGCATGTATACTAAGCGTATATCCCCACAGGTTTACTCTGTCTCTGAATCAGCACCTACTCTGTACCGCCCAGGTGTCTGCTTCTCAGGGTCCCCGTGAGAAACAAAGAGGAAACCAAACAAGAAGATACCAAACCTTTGAGGACTGATAGTATAGACCAGGATCTGGAATCACACAGAATCCTTAGAAGTAGTGAGAACTTCTAAACTGGTGATATAAATTGTTACCCTGTATCAGATGCATGGAAACTCAGCCTGCCACTAAAGTTCAACCTGGACCTCAAAGGGCAAAGGTCCATCTTTCAAAAAGGATTTAGGGAATATTTAGAAACAAGCCATAGTTCCACAGTTGGAAATACACAGGTGCTCAAAGAGTTAGAAATGTAGGTCATCAGCATATCTAGTTAGTCTCTCCTACTGCACTCGCTACAACTAAATTAATTGAAGGGCAACTTCCAAATGACTGTGAACATGTGTGTTTTTCTATATATTTGGCTGGGTAGGTTGTACCTAGCCTAACAGTACATGGTACTTAATATCAGATTACAGATTTCACCTCTGGGGGAAATACGCGAACCCATTTATCGATATAATACAATAATACAGTAATAGAAGACCTACATTATAATGACAACACCTTGGACAACAATGAGTCCAGTCCCTGGAAACAAGAAACTGTACACCAGGGATGCCTGGCTGGCTCAGTGGGTGGAGCATGCAACGCTTGACCTCAGCGTCATGGGTTCAAGCCCCATGTCAGGCATAGAGCTTACTCAAAAAAAAAAAAAAGAAAAAGAAAAAGAAATTGTACACCAGAAACAACTCATATGGCCTTCAACTGGTAAAAGGAAAAACTATCTGTGGTATGTCCATGTAATGAAATACTGCTCAGTAGTCAAAAGGAACAAATTATATGGGAACAAACTACATCTAACAACACAGATGATTCCATTATACTAAGAGAAAGAAATTAGGTGCAAAAAAAAAAAAAGGCTACATACTGTGTGGTTCCATTTATATGATATTCTGAAAAAGGCAAAACCATAGGGCTGGAGTGGTTTCCAAGGTTTAAGGTTACAGGGGAATTTACTCCAAATGGTAAAGGTTGACTACAAAGGATAGCACAAAGGCACTTGGGGAGGGGGCTGATGGCAGTGTTTTGTTTCCTTATTGTGGTGGTGGTTACATGACTGTGTTTGTAAAACTCATAGAAAAGTATACCCCCCAAAAGTAAATTTTCCTGTATGAATATTAAAAATTAGATAAAAGGTGTAAAAGCTTCAGTATTTTTCTTACGTATTCAGAAAGAGACAATTATTTTTTATTACGCCTATTAAACTTGTGATTATCACTTCAAGAACTTAGCCTCCATGTCAACTCTTCCATAGATTCTTCCCATACTCTCTATGTTCTCTTATCTTCTGATCTCCCCTTTTTTTTCTTTACAGAAATAAGCACTATTCACATAGCTAAAGCCCATGTGATTAAAGGATCCCTGTCTCCCCAGGGATTACCCTCATCCTGAGGTTGCATGCACCCCTCCCTGACACGTTTGTATACTTTTACTATATAAGTATATATGAACAACTTTTATATTTGGGAAGCTTTAAAAATATTTCTATATGAATAGTTATTAATATTAACATTAATATCACATGTATTCTTTTGCCATTTGCTTTTTTCATCCAACACTGCCTCCTCCAAGACATTCTGTTCATTTTTAACTGCTGCAGAGTATTTCACTATAGGAATATGCTAGTATATTAACCCACTGTCTTTTCGACAGATATTTAAGCTGTTTCCATGCTCCATGTTACACTATACCACATTTATCTTTTCTGTCTCCTCTCCCTGCAAGGCAATGAGCAACTCCAGGGCAGAAACCACCCCAAATCCCTGCACCTCTCCCTAATTTCCGTCACACCTGAGAATCATGGCACATACAATGTGCTTCACATAGAAGAGGCTGCTGTGTGCCCTGCATGCAGTAAGTACTCCAGAAAAGTGTGTTGGATGAACAAATGATGACAAAGTATTCCCAGTCTTGTGCTCTCTACTCTCTTCTCCATGTCTTACTACAAAGTTCTTGAAATGTTTCCATCTCCAAATAGACATCTATGAAAGAAGATCACGATTTTCTTGCTTTCTCAAAGCACTACACAAACAGCGATTTTCTCCAGTGACATTTGTCCCCTCAATGTGCCTCAAGGTCAGTTCAGAGCAGTATTCAAAGCTTGAATACCCTTCATGGGTTGCTGCAAAAGGCCAGAAACCAGAGTTTGGATGTAAGTAACAATAGCAACCAACTACCCCCAGGTCTTTCTTCTTCGAGGATTTGCTTCTCTTTCATGGGTCTGCGTATGTGCTCTAAGTCTGCTCACCTGTGCGGTTTAAGGCTTTGACATTAAAATGCGCGCCTTTAGCAGGTCTTAAGCCACCACTTGCCCTTTACCCCCACGGCCCCACTCTCTCTCCTACTACTAAGTAGATCTAATGCTGTTTGATCTCATCTCCAATTCTTTGCAGTTTAAGAAGCTGTGTAGCCTTGATGTACAAGACAAATACACACTGTAGCTCTGAGCTTACAAAATCATCTATCATCATCCTGCCTTTGGACGTGACCAGTACATTGTGTGTTTCAGAGAAATTAATCTGGTGTTTAGGAGGAGAAAGGCATTTCAAAATCATTCTGCGTGCAGAACCTTCCCGCAGACCTGCAGAGGCATTTTCGACGCCTTTCGCCCCTGCTCAGCAAGCCTCAAATTTGACCTTCGAGAGGATTTCAAGGATAGTACCTTCCTCCCTTTCCCTCTCCAGTTCCAACAGCGCGCGCAGGCCTCCTTCTGGGAAACAGCTGCCCGGGACCAGAGCTCGGAGGAGTGCACGTCTAGACGCGCGGACGCGGCGGGGAAACCGCAGGAGGCACAGGCGGCAGGCCGGGGGGCGGGTGGGTCGGGGTTTGAGGCGGGGGAAGAGAGGGCGGGGGGTGTTGGAGAAACAGGAGGGAGGAGGAAGATTATCTGCATATGCATGAGGCACCCAGCACTGCCCTCTTCCCCGGCAGCTGCTCGGGCGGGAGCGGAGGGAGGGGGTGTGGAGGGGAGGAAGGAGACGCCGGCGAGGCGGCAAAAGCAACTGCTAAGGCGGACGCGGGTTTGGAGAACGGAAAAGGTGATTTGCATGGCGCCTGGTGATTGGATGACGGCCGGAGGCTGGGTCTGAGAGGAGGCTGCTGAATGGTTTAACGGAGGAAATTACAGGATTCATTTGGCTAAAGAAAGCCCGAGAGGGCCCGGTCTGCGCAATACGAAGCCTGGCCGCGAGGGGGCGCGATGTCCCATCTTTGTTCCTGTTAAAGGCTCCTTTTCTCTTCTCCCCACCCCCTCCGTCCCTGCCCCCACCCACCACACACAGACACACGCAGAAAGTGCAGAGAAACCCTGTGATCCAGTCAACTGGCTCTGCCCCGTCTATTAAGAAAGATGAACACTCCTTTCTCTTCCATCTCCTTCATGGGAGACCACTTTTCATTTCAGATTATCACATCAATAAATATTCTTCCAGGAATAAAAAAAGGCACTTTGCCAAAAGATAAGAGAATATATATGAAATGTGTGGATTATAGAGAAAGACAATACATGTAGGCAGGGGAATAGGCACACATATGTAAATACGCACATAATCACGCTGAGGACGCAAAACATGGGTGGGGGGGGCATAGCCAGACAGGACACCCGGAGAGAACACGCATCACTCACAAGGTGCTCACAGGCTGTACACACTCGCCCAAACGCTGAGGCACACACCCACTGACCAGCACACCACCACAACCACCACTGCTACAAGCACAAACACAAACACACACACACAAACACACACACACACACCTCGGAGAAGCTATCCAAGTAAATTCACACGCAATGGAAACACTGCCGAGAAAATAAGAGAGAATAATTTAAATGGTTCATCCCCTCCCCCTTCAAAAAATACTCAAGCAGAATGATTCTATTTGCATAATACTAATGTACGCAGGACGCCGACAGGGGCAAAAAAAATGGCTCTATTTGAGGCACACACGAGAGAATGCGGGTATGCACACACAGACACGCACACGCACGCACGACAGTGGGCGGGACACACCCACAGCCTGTGTCCTCCGCCCACGGGCACAAGCAGAGGACAGATGCCATCAGCTGCCATCAGTACAGTTTTCCAGAAAATACTAACGTGAGAAAAACGTAAAGAAACCCACCCTGCTAAGCCACAGGAGAACCGTTAGTGGACCCAGGTTTTCTAAACACACACACACACACACACACACACGCACGCGCACTTGTCAGGAGAGTTAGGTTCAAAGAAATAATGGATGCACAATAGATAACTGAGAGCTAGACTATGTCATCAGCTTAAACAATACTTTGAAATTACTTCAGCCTGAAGATGGCTTTCTGGGATGCTCCTGAAAAATCATACCTAAGAAAAATAAAACATTTTCATTTATTCTGCTTTTCTCTTCTTTTTTTCCTTTTCCATCTTGTTTTTTAACACAGGGTAGAGGGAGAATCCCCCTTTCCCAAAGGAGGGTAGCCCTGTTTTTGTTTTGCGAGCTCATGAGCTTTCCAGTTGATTTCCCTGGGAGGAAGGTGCTAGGGAGAAGTCTTTCCCCGCAGCCTCCCAGCCAGACGCATCACAAAAGGCATTATTACACATTCCAAATAACAAGGGCTGTCTATATATTTACAAATCTCTTCAAATATTTAACCTCTTAACTTGCTAAATATCCCCCTCTTCTCCCTTTCTTTCTCTCTTGCACTCTCCCCTCTCCCCATTTCGGCCCTCTCTCTTCCTTTTCCCTTCTCCTTCCAAAAGAGTTGGGGACAAGAAGTGCCCTTCTGGGGTCCAAAATGTGGCTAGGGGCTCTGGGCTTTACCTGACCCTATTTGAATGCCAATTTCGTTTCAGGCAATTGCTTCTTCGCCAGCCAAAGATCGGTTTTGAATTATCACGGCTATCCCTTTTAAAGGGGAAGCTTTGATGTTGCCTCTCAGTTTTTAAACTGCCACCGGAAGGCATCTCCTAAATGGGAGGGATTGTCCTGACCCTTTGGAGTTGCAGGTGCTCCCAATCAGCGGTGTTTTCCTGCGCGTTGCACCTTCTGCCCATCAAGGGACTAATAGAGGGGCAGCTGCATGAGTGAGGACCTTCTAAAGACAGCCAGGGAGTTTCGGCAGCATTTTGGCAACTCAACCAAGGCCAGAGGTGAGGCACAAGCCTACTGCAGTAACCAATTTGGAATGCCACCGTTGAAAATCTCTCACTGCCCAAATCTTTCTTCATCAGGTTAATAAATTCAATCTGAGGGCCAATGTAGAATGTAAAGATACATAGCAGTGGGCCTTTAATGTAGTAATAGCGCTACATTAATCCAAAATCAAGTTATACTCGCTCTGATGCATAAAGGGAAAAGAAAACTTGTGCTTGGGTTTTGCGGGAAAGGCAAACAGGCTAACCCCTAAGGACACTGCTCACTCCCTACTCTCCAGGCAGGTGACGTGGGTAGGACTTCACTTTGAAGGACCCATAAGCACCCTCACCCTGGTGTGTCCCAGCTTCACCCGGGACTTTGCTTGTGACACAACCTAAAGTGCCCTGAAGGAGCTTCCCACGCCATTCTGGGGTTTTTCTTTCCGGGAAGAATTGCAAGGAAAATCCAGTGCCTCTACAGTTGACACAGAAAAGTGTACTTCCTCTTGTCCCGTTTCCTCTGGCCTCAGATAATACCTTTGGCTATGTATTTGTGTCTGGGTAATGCAAACAGTGAAACTGCAGTTTGGCAAGATAATGAGAAGTGTGTCTGCATGTCATGTTTGTCCAGTTGACCATAACATTTCATCTTCCACCATCTTCAGATGTCTGTGCTTCTCTGAGGCGAACTACCCACCAATGGCCAGAGAGCACTTTAGGAAAACCAGCGCTCTCCTCAGACCCTAGCCCTTAGCACACTCAATCTGGTGTGCAAGAACCCCTCGCCCCCGGGTATCTGCCAGGCTCTGACTTTCCCCGAGGTGCTGAAACGCGCCTTTCTGGGCGATAATGGCATTTGCTCAGCTGTCGGGGCTGGCATGCCGCGCCACGAGTGCTTAGAGCCGCCCAAACCTTGGGCAAGGGGAAGTAGGGAAGAGGGAGTAGCTAACATGTATGTTGAAAGAGGTTTCCTAAAAACTTTTACAGATGCCAAGTAAGAGAAGGAAGACGAAGTGAGTTAAAAAATAATAATAATAAAAGTATGTTTACTCTTGGTGCTCACGCCAGACCCGGAGGAAAACGTTAGCACTGGATTGTTATGCGATGTATTCTGTAAAATGCCATCTATTTGCATGACTGCGTGATGGTCAGGACATTTCTCTTCTATTGCACAAACCCCTTAGGAAAACTGCGGGCAGTTTAAGAGTTTTCTAGTTTTTCCTGATCGGAAAAGATATTCATCCGGAGACATTATCTAAATTTGCGCAAGAATGAAGGCTGCTTGTCATGCGTCCTTCGTCTCCAGTAATACGTGCCACCCAATTAGAAGCAATTTAAGCAATCAAGGCCGTTATAAGGGAAAGGGGTGTTAAAAATAGGTTTTCTATAGCCTCAGAACTCTAATTCGGAAGAAAATCTAAAATTACACATGTATCATTTCTTTATATAAAATAAATATATAATCCAAGTGTCTCCTGTTCGCTCTTCTTTTTTCCTCCACGCTCCCTCCCCCATCGCCCGCCTTCCTTCTGGGAATTTATAACAGAAGTGAAATGTAAAGCTCTGATAAAGCAGAGACTAGAGTCCCTAAAAAGTCTTTGAGACCAACGCGAGGATGAGGGTGGGGCTTGGCCCAGCTCTTCCTGGGCTTCCCGCTCCTGTATTAAGAGCCCTTGACAGTGGTTGCTATCTGATTTCCATCCGTGATAAGCGGGAAAATCTCAGAAGTAATGCCCAGATATCGAAGGACCCCCATTCCTGGAATCTAGTTGTATGACCTCCCCGGGCCCCTAGCGGGGGAGGGGGGGAGAGGTCAAGGATGGCCGACTAAGGCGGTGGACTCTGGTCCCTCGAGGGAAGTCAGGATAGCTGCCGACATATACGTTCACCTTGGAGGTTAGGGGTACAGAAAAAGGGCAAAGAGACTATGTTGGAGGCGAAAGAGGTAAATAAAAGCAGGTGCATGTTTCCAAACAGAACGGGAAAAGAAGAAATCAAAAAAACTAAAGCACAGCAAAAAATAGACCCCAAGCAATGTTCTCTAGCAAAAAACAAGAATGCAAAACTCGGGGGCGCCACTTCTCACCCATTTCCTACGTTCCCACTGGGCAAGCGCCAGCGGGGCAGGCCTGGAAAAGAGGCCGAGGGCCAAAATGACTGACTCCCCAGCTTCTTCCCTTACCCACCGAGCCTGCCCCTTCCAGCACATCTATTTAAGAAAGAATTTTATCCTCCCCAGCTTTCCTCGGAAAGCAAAGCAAGCCGGTCCGGAAATGGACAGAAGTAAAGTTGGCAGAACTTTTAGGAAGCGAAAGGCCAGTCCCTCTGCTTCCTGCAGGCGCCAGATCCTGAGCCTTCAATGCGTTTGGCCACGAGGGCCAAAGTTCTCTGGAAGTGAGTTTGTGCTTAAAGCTCACCTGAACCCTGGAAGCCCTGGCAGACAGGGAGAGGGGGGAGGAGTCTGCACTGACCCGAGCTCCGGGCCCAGAGTGGCAGAGCGCACATCGAGGGAGGCCAGGAAGTCGTCCCTGCGCTCCAGGAACAGACACCAGCTGACTCCAGGGGACTCACAGCCTCCAGAATGGGAATTAATCACCTGGCAGTAACCCCCTTCAGAACTCAGTCTTCTGGAAGGAGCTTAAGGTCAAAACAACATTCCTTTCCCAAAGCTTCTAAGGGTAGACCATGAGTGCATGAGTACGGAAGTGGGGACAGGTCTTGTCTCAGATGTACCACTGGGTTTAAAGACAATAGCAGTTCCAGAGGAGACCCCAATGCCTCCACAGGGCAAGCTATCAATGCCTGGGTGTCTCAGAATGTGAGCCCCAGACCAACTGCCAGGCAAGGAGAGCAGATGCCAGGGCCCTTCTCCACCCTCCAGTGATTTCTTTACAGAAAGTTCTCATACACAGCTACAATAATATTCCAATGTTAAAATCCTTCCTAATAGCACCTAATTTATTTCCTATTTGTTCTGCTTGTTTGTGTCTGATTCGTGAACTGAAACCATTTGATTTTTAACAAATTGATCGATTTAACAATTCGAGAAGTATTTATTTTCAAATAATCTTCCCTGGAAAACAGTGTTCAATTTCTTCTTGATTTTAAAGCTTCATGAAAAGTAATTGCTTCCAGAATTCTTTGAAAAAAATATACTGTATTTTTACACAACTGTGCTAAAAATAGATGACATTTAAAACACAAATAGATATTAAAAACATTTATCCTAATAAGGTTTTGATTTAAATACAGATGTAAGCATTTCTGAATTTAATTCTTCCTTTTGCTACATAATGCCCTAATATGTTGGAGTACAAATCAGAATAGATATTATTGACAAACAACAGTACACTTTTATTTTTGTTTTAATTTTTTTTAATGTTATTTATTTTTGAGAAAGAGAGAGAGAGCATGAGCAGGGTAAGGGCAGAGAGAGAGGGAGAAAGAGGATCTGAAGCAGGCTCTGTGCTCGAGAGCAGAGGCCTGAAGAAGGGCTTGAACTCAAGAACCGTGACATCATGACCTGAACTGAAGAAGGACGTCTAACTGACTGAGCCACACAGGAGCTCCAACAATACACTTTTAAAAGTTAAATTTGTTCTTTAAATCTACCCTCTTCATATTGCAGTTTGAAAGTTTAGTACACACAGATAGTCTTTTCTCCTTCCTGGGTCTCAGCTTTGTTAATTTTGGGGATTGAACTAAATAATCTACAGTTCAAAAATTATAGTTTTATAAAATATTTGACTTCCATGTATTTTGCAGTTACATAAAGACAGTATTAATATCAAAATAAACATTTTCCTGGCTACTTTGTACAAGTAGTCTGTATTTTAACTGTCTATATAACACTCTGTTTTAACTCTCTGGGAGGATTCCTGATCTGATCTATTGCCCCATAACAATCCAAGGGAATGCAGGAAGGATTATAAAGAATTGTGTATCTTGATGCATAGATCCACTTTTCTGTAAATGGGGTCATATCTCACTAGATTCCCAAAGAGATTCATGATTCAAAACAGTTTATGAACCAAAGATCTATCCTGGAAGCATTCATAGGCAAAAACACAACAAACCCAGCAATCCTTGCATTGGCATTCCTTTGCATGGATGAAAGGTTTAGTTCTTAAAGTAATTTAAGGGCACTGAATGCTATGTGAACTTCTACAATAGCACTCCATCTAGTTGTAGAAAATGAAAATCTCAGGAATGGTGTTATCCATAAGAATTTTATGACCCTAAAAAGAGCTTAAATTTTTCCTCCAGCCATTATTGAAGTTGGTGAATTAATACCTTGGATAATTTTATAACTTTCTCTGGAAGACAGCTAGTTCATTTCAGTGATTATAAGAATCAAGAACTATGTGGAGAATATGCTCTCTGATAGTGTCCTTGAAGTTGTCTTTTTCTCCAGTAATAATCTTTTCTCAGTTCTCTTCTTCCTCTCCCCTCAGTTCCTCTTCTATTCCCAATACCCAGTCCCCACTTAGGCCCATTCTTCCAGGCTGACCTGAGTTTATTTAGTCTAAGCAACATTTTCAACAATCAGCAGCAGCAGATTACAATGAACATTTTTTTTTTTTTTCAGTTTGGCCCAAGTCTATGAAATTAATTTCCATTTCAACAATCACAAGACTTCCCTTGGAAATATCAGTGACTGCACAAGCCATAGACAGATCAAGTGGAGGTGCTCAATCATCTGAATGGGGTTGGGTTATGTTTTCAATTGGAACAAGGTATTAAGTGATTAAATTGTGCCAGCAGTCATAGCACTTTTATCAAGCCCTTTTCTATCCAAGCAGGCACAAGGATAGTCAATCCCTGGTTCTGAAAGTCTCCAAGGAAAACTTGGAATGCTTTAAGAAACCATGTTTGCAATTAAAGCACTGGCATTTTTCTTTCCATCACAGAATAAAGGCTAAATACCATTTTGGAAACTTTACCTTTCTTTTTTTTCAATAAGCTGCTTAAGATCCTCTTGCATTCATTGACAGGATTTTTGGCCCCATTCTGCTGTACTAGCCCACAACCATTTAATTATTAAATGTTAACAGATTACAAGTGACTTAACAGAGACACATTCAGAATTCCAGATATCATTATCTTAATTCCTACCGCAGCTAGCACTCATACAATATAGAAGATCAAATACCAATATGGGCACCATATTTTGCCCGCCTGTTTGTAGACAGAGTTAGAACACTGGCATGTCTTTACCTTATTCCTATCAGCATACCTGGCACAAAGATGGGAGAATGAGTTAATTAATAAATGAATGAACAAATATGCAGGGTGCTCAGTGTCTATTTGACTATTTGAATCACTGGAGAAGTGGCAGCTTTTTGTGGTTCCTAGGATAGTTCCTAGAAGTGCTTTTAAATGAAAAATACAAAATGAACATAATAAAATACTAAATACATATCATAAATCTGAAATAAAATTAAGCAGTCCATTATCATAAAATTCTTTTTAAAACTCTTCCCACTGCTGGAAATAGGAGAAGTAAAAATGAAACTTCCTCGGTAAGGCCAAGAGATTATTGTGGCAGGCATCGTTCCGAGTGTTTTGTGTGAATTCTCTCATTCAATCTCCCAGGAAAACTCTGAGACATGGACTAGTATGACCATTTTACAGGTGAGGAGACAGAGGCAAGAGATGCCGATAACTGAGTGTATATGGCGGAGCCAAAGTTCAAATAGAGACAGTTTGGTTCTAGACAGAGCTCTTAGACACTTAGGGGGTATTTCACACAAAACAGTGTTCAGTTGATGGTCACATAATTTGTTGAAAGAAGTGTAGGAACAAGGGAATTAAAGAAATATTCAGAAAAATAACAGGTGCTTCAGAGAATCCAAAGATCCCACTCCTATTTCTCATGGCAAATAAACAGGCAGCACAGCATGAACTGCAGAGTCAGCTGAGCTGGGTTAACATCTCCGAGTCCTCATTTTTGGGCTGGGAGACCTTGGGCCAGTTACCTAACCTCTCTGAGCCTCAGTTCTTCAACTGTAAATTGGCAATAAAAATACTAACCTCAGGGAATTGTAATGATTAAATATAATGGATACACAGTACTTCATATAAAATAAATATCAGTTATTATGTGTGACATAGATTACAGGATTGAATTGGATCCTAATTGAAGCATTGCCTCTATTTTCAAGTGAAATGCCAATATTCAGTTGGGTTAGGCTATTCTAGCTACTTCCACAACATTCCTACCATTTTTCCCAATCTGATGTCTTCAGACATTGTATCTGGCACACTTAATATGAAATCAAAGTTATATTCTTTGTATTTCAGAGATAAACCTGCAAACAATCTCCCTGCACCCACTACAAGCACTGTCTCGGAAGCATTAAGACATCTTCATCTACCTTCATCTGGACAAGGCCTGGAATATGAGGAAGGTGTGTACAAGGGCATAAGGGAGCTTGAAATGAGGAGACAAGACTTTTATTTATTTATTTGTTTGTTTTTCATTCATTCATTGATTCATTCATTTTGTGGGCTTCATGCCCAGCACAGAGACCAATGTGGGACTTGAATTCACAACCTTGAGGTCAAGACCTAAGCTGAGATCAAAAGCTGGACACTTAACTGACTGAACTACCCAGGTGCCTCAAGGACACAGTCTGTTTAATCTGGTCATTAATTTCCCTGTAAGAAGAGCTCTCTCTGCTCTTAATATATATTTTTAAATTATATATTAGTTATATGTGTTTAATTATATGTTTAAAAAAATTTTTTTTAATGTTTATTTATTTTTGAGACAATGCAAGAGACAGAGTGCAAGCAGCAGAGGCGCAGAGAGAGGGAGACACAGAATCCGAAGCGGGCTTCAGGCTGTGAGCTGCCAGCCCGGAACCCGACCCAGGGCTGGAACTCACGAACCATGAGATCATGACCTGAGGTGAAGTCAGACGCTTAACCGACTGAGCCACTCAGGCGCCCCAGTTATATAATTATTTTTAATTTTTATCAAGGTAAAGGATATATATGGTTTAAAAAAATAACATAGAGGGGCCCCTGGGTGGCTCAGTCGGTTGAGCGTCCAACTTCAGCTCAGGTCATGATCTCACAGTTCGTGGGTTCAAGTCCCGCATCGGGCTCTGTGCTGACAGCAGAGCCTGGAGCCTGCTTCAGATTCTGTGTCTCCTTCTCTCTCTGCCCCTCCCCACTCACGCTTTGTCTCACTCTGTTTCTCAAAAATAAATACATGTAAAAAAATAACATAGATTGACTTACAATGAAAAGGCACAGAGTCCTGTCCTTTCTTCACTTCCATTATAGCCCCTCATGAAGAATCATTTTAAATGTTTTCAATTGTTTCTAATTTTTTTTCTGGTGATTACTATCATATTGCTAAATATTATATTTATACATCTACTTTTTTATTAATTTTGGCCACTGTCATTAACTTCCTTCCATTGGAAATGCAGATATAGGTTACCTGTACCACTTCCCATACATTTTCCCAATATAGTTGCATCACCATTTTTTACTTTCTACATTGTCTTTTTAATTTTAAATAATATATTTCACATGTATTTCTTGATGAAACAACCTCAGATACTATCTTTTGATATCACATTTTAGCTCTCCTCTCATCTCTCACCACTGAAATTGTATTTTCTGTATTTTGTGTTTACCTTAGCAAATTTGATGACATTACATTTTCCTTTTAAAATTCATAAAATTAAGTTTATGTATTTTTATAAATATAAAATTGAAAATCAATAAATTTTTACAATTATAACAATGTAAATATATATATATTTATATATATATATATATTTTCTTAATGTTTCTTTTTGAGAGAGAGATGGAATGCAAGCAGGGGAAGGGCAGAGAGAGAGAGGGAGACACAGAATACTAAGCAGGCTCCAGGCTCCAAGCTGTTACCAAAGAGCCTGACACAGGGCTCGAACTCACAACCCTGAGATCATGACCTGAGCTGAAGTCAGACACTTAACCAACTAAGCCACGCAGGTGCTCCATAACAATTTAAATATTATTTATTGAACAACCATAATATTTTCTCTTGTACAGCCTTTTGTTTTTCCTGGAGTTTCCTATTGCCTTCTTTCCTTGAATTCTCTGCCTTTGTTGCTTCCGTAAGTTTTGATGGTATCAACCTTTGAAATCTATTTGTCTAAAACCTCCCCCCATGAGCTTTTTCCTTTTCTGCTTCAATCTTGACAGATTTCTCTTCAAGGTGTGTCTACAACTGATAGGCTGAGACATGCCTCCATTACTTTCCTGGGTTGTAGACAATATTTTCTGCATGGAACTCATATCATTCTTTTTTGTGTCACTTTCCCTACTTACCCAATTTGGCTCATGTAAACTTTTATACTGGTCACAGAGGAGACAATTTTTCTGAGTCCTTTCTTGTTTAAATAGTATTTATTCAATTTCACATGGTATTGATAATTTGGCTGGGTAAAGAATTCTAGGTTTAAAATATTTTCCTTTAGAAAATTTAAGACATTGATCCATTATCTTTTGCTATGGCTGATGTAAAGACTGATTATATCTGATTCTTTTCCTGTTGTAAAAGTTCAAGTGCCCCTCCCCGCCCAGGAAACATTTAGTCTTCTCTTTATTCTTACTGTTCTGTACATGTAAATGATGTATCAAAAGTGGGTCTGCATTTACTCATTTTTCTGAGCATTGAATGAATACTTTCAATCAAATTACTCATGGCCTTCAACCCTAGTTGCTCTCTTTAGTTGTCTTTTTCTTTTTCTTTTCTTTTAGAGAGAGATTGTGTGTGTAGGTTGTGGGGGGGAGGTGCAGGGAGAAAGAGAGAGGGTGAGAGAGAGAGAGAGAGTGCTCAGTGCAGAGCCTGACACATGGCTCAACTGCACAAGCCTGGAGCCTACTTTGGATTCTGTATCTCCCTCTCTGCCCTCCCCTGCTCGCTCTCTCTCAAAAATAAATAAGCATTAAAAAAAATTTTTTTAAGACTAATTCTTTCTCTTTTACATGTCCATTATATTTTCCATTTATTTTTCCACTTGTTTTACTTCTTTAGAAATTTACTTAATTTGATTCTTCAATCATTCAATTGTATTTTTAGTATGATAATATTTTTAAATGCAAGGAGCACCTACTTCATACATAATCTTTTTTTTCCATAGCATTTCATCCTTTTTTTTTTTTTTTTTTTTTTACTGATGTACTATGCTTTCTAATCTTTCTGTGGTATGGATTAGAACTTTTAAGGATTTTTTTCTGTTGTTTTTCCTCAACTATTTCCTTCAAGGTTCTGTCATCTCTGTGTCTATTTCTCTTTTTTTTATGACTTTTTTGGGGCCTTTCTCATTCATAGTGCTGAATCTCCTCAAATGATTAAGATGCTTAGTATCTGTTTATAAATAGGAAATAGTAAAATGGCTGTTTGCTCTCTGAACATGGGTAGGGTCTTATTTACAGGCAGTTCAATTAATAAAATGTGACTAGGAAGCTGGTCATTTTATTGAAGGACACACACTTGCCATAATTCACAGGTCTTTGTTCTGGAATATCAATGCCTGCACAAACTTCCCTAGACCCACTTTGACAATTTCTCTAGAGAAGGCCTTTCATTATGTTGGAAAATGATACAATTGTCTATACTCTTCACACTGGAGTGGGGCACTGAGAGTTTCACATATAATCAACTAAATGCCTGTTTTTAGTCACACATCTTACCCCCATCCTCTTTCACACCTACTTCTGAGTCTTCCAGGGTTCTACAAGGCAAGTCTGGATCCCTCTCTGCTTGTAGTCACCTCTGCATATACTCTGGGTTGTGACTGCTTCCTACCTGGCTCATTAGTTGCCTCTCCTCCATCTATTTTTCAACTTCCAGAACTTTTACAAAATCTCTCTTTTGTAGTTAGATTCTCCTTATGTTCTTTTATGTTATTTAAAGATGGTTTTCTATAACTTATTAATGTTTTAGGGTCAGACTGCCATGTTGAATCAGAAGCTTATGTTTAAAAAAATTTAAAAACCTTTTTATATTGTTCATACTTTACTTATTTCATACATCTGATTTATTGCTTTTTATTGGCATTTTGTAATCAATCATGAACCTGAGTTTAATTGACAGTATAAATTAGATAGTTGGTAGGAAGGCACTATCTTTGATGATTTGAATGACCAAACATAACTCTTTCTTTTGCAAGTGTGTTTCAAATTGTGAAATGGATTTAAAATGTTTATTTCCAGGGGGTCCTATGTTAGTGTTAACAGCAATCTTGGATTTTTTTTTAAGTTTATTTATTTATTTTGAGAGACAGAGACAGCATGAGTGGGGGAACAGCAGAGAGAGAGAGTATCCCAAGTAGGGTCCGTGCTGCCAGCACAGAGCCTGATGAGGGGCTGAAACTCACAAACCATAAAATCATGATCTCAGTTGATACCAAGAGTTGGACCTGAGCTACTCAGGTGCCCCAAGACAATCTTGGATTTTTTGATATTTATTTATACCACATATTTTTTCAAAAGCTACTTCAATAAAGTAGAAAATCCTATTTGTAGCAAAAGCATACACACCAACAGTTGGCATTCCATTAGTTGTAAGTTTGCTTACCAACACAGATCTTTCCTCAAAAGTACCTTCAGTATCATCACAGTGGTCACAGCGTTGAACTTAATACTGTAAATGATACACCTTCTTTGACCCTCATTTATCTATTCATCCTACAGTTCATCTCCAAAGGGTCTGTGGCCAGGTCTTTCACCACTATACCTCCAGTGCCTAGCACAGCTCTTGCACCTTGTGGTCAGTTGATAAACATGCACTGAGTAAACACTGAATGAACTGTGTCCAAACAAGGTTCTGAAACTGACAATCAGGTTTGGGAAATTAGATGTAGTAAGATGTATTAGGAATAAGAGTCTGCAGTGTGTGATAAATGTCGCAGGGGTCACCTGTGCAAGTGCTATAATAGACATTTAAAGGAGGGAAAGATTGCTTTAAGCCAGGATGATTATAATATCCAGCGGAAAATGAGGAATAGGATTTTGATAGGGAGAAATGAGAAGGGCAGAGCTTTCCAGGGCATTAAAGGGTTTAAGTCACAATAATATCCAGCTTATAAAATGTTTGTACTCATTCAACGTATTTAACTTAAAAACAAAGCCTGACTTACAGAATGAAAAAGTAACAGTTTCATAAGCACTGAAGGCAAATCAGGCTTTGTTTCTTACACCAACTGTATACCGATAATGAATGGATATTTAGATATTGTCATCTTGGTATACAAAACCACATTCTTTTTTAAAAAATTTTTTTAGTTTATTATTATTACGCTTAACTTAATTTTATTTTATTTTATTTTAATTTACATCCAAATTAGTCAGCATATAGTGAAACAATGATTTCAGGAGTAGATTCCTTAGTGCCCCTTACCCATTTACCCCATCCCCCCACCCACAACCTCCAGCCACCCTGTTTGTTCTCCATATTTATGAGTCTCTTTTGTTTTGTCCCCCTCCCTGTTTTTATATTATTTTTGTTTCCGTTCCCTTATGTTCATCTGTTTTGTCTCTTAAAGTTCTTATATGACTGAAGTCATGATTTTTGTCTTTCTCTAATTTCACTTAGCATAATACCCTCCAGTTCCATCCATGTAGTTGCAAATGGCAAGATTTCATTCTTTTTGATTGCCAAGTAATACTCCATTGTATATATATATACCACATCTTCTTTATCCATTCATCCATCGAAGGACATTTGGGCTCTTTCCATACTTTGGCTATTGTTAGTGCTGCTGTAAACATGGGGGTGCATGTGTCCCTTCAAAACAGCACACCTGTATCCCTTGGATAAATGCCTAGTAGTGCAATTGCTGGGTCTAGGGTAGTTCTATTTTTAGTTTTTTTTTTGGAACTTCATACTGTTTTCCAGAGTGGCTGCACCAGCTTGCATTCCCATGTTTTTTTTTTAATGTTTATTTTTGAGACAGAGAGAGAGAGAGAGAGACAGAGAGAGAGAGACGGAGTCGGAGACAGAGCGTGAGTGGGCAAGGCATAGAGAGAGAGGGAGCCACAGAATCTGAAGCAGGCTCCAGGCTCTGAGTTGTCAGCACAGAGACTGATGTGGGGCTCAAACCCGGAAACTGAGAGATCATGACCTGAGCCGAAGTCAGACGCTTAACCAACTGAGTTACCCAAGAGCCCTACAAAACCACATTCTTGAGCCAACGTTAAAGAGTTTCACACCAGGTGTCCGGGGTGGTTCAGTTGGTTAAGTGTTCCACTCTTGATTTAGTTCAGGTCATGATCTGTTTATGGGTTCGAGCCCCATGTCAGGCTCTGCCCTGTCAGCGTGGAGCCTGCTTGGGGTTCTCTCTCTCCTTCCCTCTCCCTGCCCTTCCCCTGCTTGTGCTCACTCTCTCAAAAATAAATTTAAAAAACAAGCAAAAACCCAAAAAGCATGCATTACAAAAAAAAAAAAGAGTTTCATGCCATATCTTCTTGGCTTTGGAGCTGAATTAAAATATAATACTAATTCACTATGCAAATGTCCCTTACTTGGGTTGATTGTCGCCTAGTTAATAAGAATAAATATCTTTCATTCTTGATTATGTTACTAAGTTTTGGCAATTTCCATCTGCAGTTCTTAGATCTTCTTGATGAAAACAGAATGTCTGAATATTTTAATGTTCTGTTTACAAATATCCAAGTGCTCACACTTTAATCAAATAAACCACAAAGTGGATCAGGTAGACCTAAATGAATTTGGCTGAAATTCCCCAGCAGAGCACAACTAGGGACAGACAGGTTCTGACACTAAGGGTGGGCTGGGGCACATCCTTGGAAGAGTTTTATCTGGGGCACCCTCTAAACAGAGTTGGGAGTCATCATCGATTCCAATTTTCCTGATAAGAGAAAACAATACCTCAAAAAAGACAATGATACACATGACTATTTAGAGAAAAAAAATGTAATTGAGTAAAGAAAAGGAGGAAATAATGATAACAGATGATAAAATGGTAATAATAGTCAAACACTCTAAGTTCTTTACATGTATTAGGTCACTTAGGAGAAAAGAGAAGAAGGAAGGTGGGGGAATAAGTTTATTTTTCTAGAAAGTTCTGATCTTCAAATGACATACAATTTTTCCACTGTGGTCCTTGAGGAAGTATGATGAATTGGAACCTCTACCTTAACATACTGTGGCTCTGACATCTTGGATCTTGTCAGAAATCAGTTTTGCTTCATTATTTTAGTTGATAAAAGAGGGATTCACAGAGGTACTCACTGGAAATACCACCAAGACAGCCAGATAAGGAGAAATGCTTAGTGCCTTTAAATTTGGGGATGATGGGCACTCAAATGAACTATTTAAATCTCAATGCAAATTCTAGATTTCTCATGCATAAAAACTAGAGTATCATGTTGTTTTTAAAATTTATTTATAAGCTATATTCTAACAAGTCCTCTTCTAAAAGGACACATCATGCTTTTAAATAGGAATGATCTAAAGTACAGTGCTAAAAACACACTGGTTAGAAAGGAGTCTTGCAAACGTGGCTTCTAACCTCATCTCTGGCAAGAATCATCTGTGTGTGAGGTAACAAAATAGACCATGGTTTTCTGGACACCTAATGTTGCCAGAAACTCACAAACTAGAGACCTGCTGAATGCCACCACCACCTACAGCCCACCAACGCAACTGGTTGTGTCTTTGAACTGACTTTTATGCATTTAGCTTTGTTCTGATTTAAGATTTCCTTCTCCTTAATGAACTAGCTAAGCTCTACAACTCTAGTTCTAAAGAACTGAAATGTGCCATTTACAGCCAACACATGGGGGAGGCATGTACTATTCAGGACATCTCAGGGGTGTAAATCAATTTTAAAAGGTAGAATTATACATGTGCTTTAGTGGAACCCCACATTACAAATCAATATTTAAAGCACATGGTCATTTTAAATTTCAATGACTGTGCCTTATTTTTCTTATTTTACACAAGCAGGACTTACTGGTGCTTTAAAACATGCAAATCAAAGTCCAACAAAATAATGCAAGCTAATGGCAAAGCAGAAAGAAATCTTTAAAACCCACTTTTACAAAGTTTTGGCCTCTCTTAAAAGCACCAACTTTTTAAACATTAGTCTCTGTGTGTCTCCAAGGGACTAAAAGGTCACTTTCTAATTTTGCACTCTCTAAGCCACCTTGCCTACATCTATGCCACTTATTTTCCACTCCCTGTAGGCCTACACCCATCCGGACACTAAATCAAGTGACCAAAAGTCTAGTAGTTTTTTAGACCTACAGTCTTTAAATTCTGGTAAAGCCAAATAACAACAGAAGGCTGCTTTGGAGTTAGCAGCATTGCTAAAACCACACCCACGTGTGAGCACTGCTTTTGTGGCACGCAGGTCTCCAGAACAGAAGGAGAGCTGTCTTTGGGCAGGAACACAGAGCCCCTGCATGTAAAGGAGCAACACCTGGAAAGATTATGAGAGAGTCTGCAGACTGTGCACAGTACTGAAAGCTCGGCTGAATCCTTCCACTGCTGCTCTAGTCAGTAACAAATTGAAGCACTTTATAAAATTTGTAGCTCTTCAATAATTTTGAATCATTTTAAAGTGCTCATGCTCCAAACCATAACGTCTTTCTTAACCACTGCAAACGTATAAAAGGCGCATCATCAAAATGACGGTAATCAACTCCTTCAATTTGAGGTGTGAAATTGTTCTGTGTTTTTTCTCCTTGTTTCTGTTGTTCACCAAATACAAAAAAAAAAAAAAATGGTCATAAGGACACAGTGTGCAAAATCTTCATTTTTCAAAAGCACCAAGTGATCAAAATCGTAAAAAAATTCTCAGATGAAGAAGTATTTGATTTTAGATAAGATACCCCAAGGTAGGTGTGTATGTTACATCTGTCCAGGATCCTAAATGAACTGAAAAAAGCCACTCATAGGTATAAAAATTGCTGATGCAAGTCTTTGGAAATGCCCTTGAAATAATATGTACCAGGTTCCCAAGAAAAGGAAGGGAAGGGAAGGCAAAGGAGGAGAACTATGTACTTTACAGTGTGTGAGTTTCCTTTTGAGTTAAAATAAATTTCCTATGGCTTAAACTATTAACTGAAGAGCAATGAAATATTGTCATGTTGACACAATTTTCTAATCTGCTTTTTTCTTTAAATTACTGAAGCAATCCCATTCAGATTAGGTCCTTTCAGGTAATGAATATCAACCCTGGTTCAAACTTGTTTACAACCAAACCAAATAAAACTACACATTAGGTTCTAAGTGGAGGTATTCAATGATGTAATGATATCTCTCATTTCCTGGGATGGCTGGAAATTATCTCAGAAATCTCTGTCCAGTTTTAGTACAACTCAAATTTAGTTCACTTGAAAGCATTCATAAAAATGAATATATCCTTATAAATTTGAGGCTGGGTGACACACAACTCTTCTCACAGCCCTAGCTCACCTTAGTTGGTAGAACCAGTCAACACAGCCCCACCTAACTGCAAAAGAACTGAGTGTTATGAGGGAACATACACATATTTGGTAAGCAGTAAATATCTTTCTCATGGTTCTACCCAAAACAGAGCAGTGCACCCCACTAAGTTTTAAAATCCTATCATGTATTCATACAAAGCTTACTCTCAAGTCTAAAGTAATTTTTCAAGCATAGCATGAGTTGAAACTTATTTATTTCCCCTTCCTATATTTGATGGTGGAACTAGGAGATTTTTTCTCCTCTAAACTCAGGGCAGAGCAGGGCACAAGGAAACTCTTATGGAGTCCCATTGTGCAGTGGACTGAATGTTTGTCCCCATGAAATTCATATGTTGAAATCCCAAACTCCAACATGATAATATTAGAAGGTGGGGCCATTAGGAGATTAAGTCAGAGATGGGATGAAGCCCGCCTAAATAGATTTGTGCCCTTTTAAAAGAGACCCCAGAGATCTCCCCCTGCCCCTCTTTCCATCACAAGAGGGCACAGTCAGAAGATACTATCGGCAACCGAAAAGAGGGCCCTCACTGAGGGCCATCATCAGAGCTCAACCAGGCTGGCACTCTGACCTTAAACTTTTAGCCTCTAGAAGGATGAGGAATAAATTTCTGTTGTTTATATATAAGTCACCTACTCATGATATTGTTATAGCAGCCTAAAAGGACTGAGACACAGAGGGAAAGAAACAACTCTAGCTGAAGACTGTGCTATCTTCCCAGTGCAGGTAGGCCGCTGTACAAACCACCAGTGAAGGAGGATGGACCTGTTCTTGTAGCCTGTTGGCCTGGAGAAAATGTGGCCCTTCCTTGTCCATCAGGGAGAGACAGCACTGAATCCCTCTCTGTTTACGAGCCTGCTGAGTATATAGCCCTGACTGTTAGCTAGAAGCTAACTTGCCTAAGCCCAAACAATCTACCATTCCTATGAAAACATATAGCTAAAAAGCTAATAACACACATTTCATATATGGCATTGGGGCCTTAATTTAAATACTGATAGTCCAGTTGCTTCAGACAGCTTTGTATTTAAGGCTTACATACTTCAATTAATTCAAGGGACATTTCAATGACAGAAGAAAGTCTCCTTACAAAGCAACATTTGGTTTTGGGTCTCAGTACCCAAAATAGGATCAACAGGGGACATTTACCAAGTCAAAAATTTGTGTAATTTTTCTTGATCAAAAAGAAAGCATTGATTTTACAAGGCTAACCCACTCGATGGAGAATAGAGTGAGGTAGTCAAACTGTTCTCTGAGAGTTTCCATGTGAATTAGCGTGAACCTAAGAATGTATCAGAAAACAACTATTAAACAAACTGCTAAGAGCTCCAGGGGTTCTCAACTAGGGGAAGGTGGCCTTCCTACAAGGCAGCTGGAAATGTGTAAAAGTGCTTTGTTTTTGCTTTTTAGTTATCCCATTTTTATTTTTATTTTTATTTTTTTTAATTTTTTTTTTCAACGTTTATTTATTTTTGGGACAGAGAGAGACAGAGCATGAACGGGGGAGGGGCAGACAGAGAGGGAGACACAGAATCGGAAACAGGCTCCAGGCTCCGAGCCATCAGCCCAGAGCCTGACGCGGGGCTCGAACTCACGGACCGCGAGATCGTGACCTGGCTGAAGTCGGACGCTTAACCGACTGCGCCACCCAGGCGCCCCAGTTATCCCATTTTTAAGTGGGGGGCCTCAGGTGGCAATAGTGAATGTAGAGTGAGGGATACAAAATACCTTGGTGTATGTGACAATCCTAAAATAAAGCATTTCTTTCCTGCCAAAAAGACCAAGTGAGAAATACTGAGCTAAACAAATACAAAAAAACTTACGATAAAGGTAAAAAAGCATTGACTCTTTATATTCCTCTTCCAATGAGGCAGAGCCCTCCCTATCATACACCCAGAGAAATGCAGATTAGCCTTGGAAAAGGAGATAAAACACATCAAGAGGCTGGATGAACTTGAAACACAGGTGAGTAACATGTCAAGTGCGTTTTTATTCAGACATTTAAAAGGTACTCTTTGATCCCCTCCCCTTCCTGAACAATGCTGAACTTAAAGGCTTTAGGTGGCCATCCATGGTGGGGAAGGTGGCACTGCTATGGTTATCAACAAACGTAGATGGAATGTGAAAATAAACATCACTGTCAATTAGTGTCTGCATGTTCACACAAGTGTATGTGCGTGTGTACGTGCACTTACACTCCTCTATCCCATGGCTCTGTCCTCTGAGAAAGTCTGGGAACAAGAACGATCCAACAGCCATATACACCTGAATGCTAAATTCATGGTTTCTAAATACCATTCTTCACTACAAGAAACTCAAGTTTCTTAGAGAAATAATTGATTCCAGAAGAGGGAAAGTGCAAGATGAGTCTGGAATGCCTGGCTGTGCCAGAAAGTAAGGAAGATCTCAGAGAACAATGGAGACATGTTCAAAGGTCATAAAAGCCAGCTTGAAGGAACTTGCACTGGCAGTGGGACAATGTGAGCATCAAAATAAATGATGATAGTAACAGGGGCACCTGGGTGGCTCAGTCAGTTGAGTGTCAGACTCTTGACTTTGGCTCAGGTCATGATCTCACAGTTTGGCTGGTGGGTTCGAGCCTCACATCAGGCTTTGCACTGACAGTGCAGAACCTGCTTGAGATTCTCTCTCTTGCCCCTCCCCAACGTGTGCACACATGATCTCTCTCTCTCTCAAAATAAATAAACTTTAAAAAATGATAGTAACAGATAATGACTCATTAATAAACAGTAGTCCATATGATTTAAATGAATTCTAAGTTTGGTAAGGACCAAGATACTTACATTTTTTCAAAGTACCTCTCCACAAAATACTTATTACAAAGGGATAAGAAGACATCTTTATAGTGGCAGACACCCCCTTAACCAAGGGGCTAAAGTGAACATCATCAACTGCGTGCCAGCCAATAGGCTACAATGAGAAAAGCAAGACATCAGTTCTGTGATAATTCTAAAGTTGAATAACCTGAATTTACTCATAAAGGAGCATCAGAGAAATCCAAACTAAGGGTCATCCTATAAAATAACTGGCCTAAAATCTTCAAAATGGTTAAGGCCATGAAAACCAAGATAAGATTAAAAAACTACTTCAGACTGAAGGGCCTAACAACTAAATTCAGGGAGTCAAATTCTAGATTACATAAAGGATATTACTGAAAAAATTGGCAAAACCTGACTATGGTTTAAAAGTTAGATGGAAGTCGTATCAATATCAAATTTCTGGTTTTGCTGGTTGTACTGTGATTATACAAAAGAATGTCTTTGGCAAGAAAACACTATAGGATTAGGGATAGAAAAGGCATTTTGTGAGCAACTTACCATCAAATAGTTGAGCAAATTTAAAAAGTCCTTTGTATTATCCTTGAAACTTTGGTGTAAATTTAAGACAGTTTCAAAATAACTAAAGTAATAATAATCATCTTTTTTAAGGGCTTGTTATCAATCAGGCTGTTTGCTAAGTCCTAGAGACAAAGTAGTAGGAAAAACTCAACTCCTGCCACCTGGTGCTTATAGTCTGGCAGAGAAAACAGAGTTGAACAAGTTAAGTATTAAGGGCAAGAGAGGAAGCTGTTCAACTGCAGAAATTGAAGAAAGCCCCCGCCCTCCAGCCCTGCCAAGGTGATCTTTACGCTAAGTATATAATGATGCATACAGTTGTGTTGGGTGATGGGTGAATGAGGGTGTGTGAGTCTGTGTGCTGTGGGACATAGCGATTTTGGACTTTGGCAATAGGATATCACTGGTATGATTTAGCTGTGTAAAAACTACACATGCAAAGGAACTGATTATTTATGATATCCACTATCAATGCAGATACCAAGTTAAAGCTCCTCGACAAATGATTATAATGAATTGGGATGTCATTATTGCTAAAATTTGTAGAGATTGAATTTTGAAAGAAAAATATGTTATAACATCTTGATTTTAAGTAGCTCGTTCCTCAAAAAAAAGTTAACATATTTTCATTTATTAGTCAATTTTTGAGACATAGTGTTAAAAAGAAATGGTTTCCCACTACTACTTTACACTTGGGGAAACTGAGGCAAATGACTTGCACAGAAATCGCATAATATTTCAGGTGGTAGGGCCAGGACTACATTATTAATTTTTAAACTCTTACTCCAATGCTTTTGAAAATTACTGCATTGAAAAAAAGAGGAAAATGTTTTATATTCTTTTCATTATAGAAACAGAAATATACTTACAAAGACTAGTACTGAGTACAAATATAGAATTACTTAATCTAATCAGTGTCAACTTGATCATTTTCCTCACTATAACCTATTTCCCTTCTGTCCCAGCTGTTTTACTTTTTGGTGACTATTCTACTTCGGGAGAATTTCAAACCTTTTTCTTTGCAATTCATTCTCAAACATAAATGAGATCCTACTTCAATGACACTTAATCTTTTTAGTCACAAATCTCTTTGAGAATTTGATGAAAGTTATGAACCACTTTTTCCTCAAAGTGTTCACACAGAGAAATATTTGAATGAAATTTTGAGTTTGTGGAGCTGAAATTTTAAGATTTACTTTCCTTTTTCAAGGCCATTTGTGTACCCCAGATTATGAACCCCTGGCCTATGTGTCAGTTACTGATTTATTTTTATTTTTATGACAACCCTGAATACCCTGGAGGGTTGCTGTTATCTTCAAAATACAGCAGAAGGAACTAGGCCATATCAAGTAGTATAAAGTAGGATTTGAATCCAGGTCTTTCCCTGCATCTTCCACTTACATATTCTTACCTACAAAATAGTGCTTAAAACTCACCCAACTAAATCTAGAGTCCTATATTCAGCCTTTATCTGCCCAATCAGCTTCCTCCACATGCCAAATCTTTTGACCATTTTCCCACTCACCTGAGAAAAATCAAGTCTACCAAAGCTGCCAAACCTCTCAGGAGGTTTAAAGAATTATTATTATTATTTTTTTTTATTTAAAAAAAAAAATTTTTTTTTCAACGTTTATTTATTTTTGGGACAGAGAGAGACAGAGCATGAACAGGGGAGGGGCAGAGAGAGAGGGAGACACAGAATTGGAAACTGGCTCCAGGCTCTGAGCCATCAGCCCAGAGCCTGACGCGGGGCTCGAACTCCCGGACCGCGAGATCGTGACCTGGCTGAAGTCGGACGCTTAACCGACTGCGCCACCCAGGCGCCCCAAAGAATTATTATTTTAATAGTTATCCTCTTGCTAAGTGGTCTCTGGAGGCAGCTTCCTAAAAAACAGTCCAGCTTTTAGGGTCACTGAAAACTTTTTAAAAGTTCCCCAGTGAGGAATGGTTCCTTTGTCCAAAGCTTCTGTTTGTAACTCTACCAGGATAAATAGGGATGTGGCTGGTCTTGGCTTTCTAAATTCTCAGCCTCCTTCCTCTGGCCTGTTTACCTCTTTGTTGATAATGTATCCTCATCTCTAGAATCAATCGTGTGCCTTCATTTTCTCGCAGTTAAAAGAAGTAGGAACTATATGGGAGTCAGAGTTTTGGACTAACCGATTACACATAACCGAAACTCAACCAGGTGAAATACTACCTCAAATAGGCACGTCCTTTTTAAAGATTTGTATATCTAAATGGGAAATAAAATTTTACCTTCTCGTACTTACATGCATCAGCAGGCAGATGGACAAATTATTGTTGTCACTTGTTTGTTTGATTGATTGGTTATTGGAGCAGAAGGGAGAATAAGCTGAAGTCCTATTAGATGAGTTAAACATGGGCAGATTCAGGTTTTGTGGGTTTTGAAGCATAAACAATTTGGGGAACTCTCTTGAAGAAAAATATATAATTATGTATATAGAATTAGGTTAAAAAGTGAATAGCTACTTACAATGAAAAAAATCACATCACAATTATTCTAACATTGAAAATAACAACTATGTCACAAAATACAGTGAAACAACATATTCGTTGTGTGTTTTTTTTTTTTTTTAAGTTTATTTATTTTGAGAAAGACAGAATCCTGTGCAGGTTCTGTGCTGTCAGCGTAGAGCCCGCCATGAGGCTCGAACTCACAAACCATGAGATCATGACCCAAGACAAAACCAAGAGTAAGATGCTTAACCAACTAAGCCATGCAGGCATCCCCAATATATTTTTATTAAATGACATACTTCTGGCCTGGCATCTCATGACAGGATGCTGGATGAGTCAGTTAGCACAGTGGGAGTTAGAACTATTCTAGAAGTCAGTCTTTTACTTGGATAGCCAACAATAACCACACATGGAAGTGACAGAAAACCACATAAATATACCCCACTAAATTTGAATAACATATATCGGCAATTCAACTTTCCCTTAGCTCGATGTACTTTACACTTCAACACCATCCAACATCAGAAGCAGCACAACCAGGGATTCGTGTGAGTTTGAGTCAGTCACCTTAAACTGTACATTTTTCAGAGAAGGTCAAAATTGAAGAGATCCAGGAAAACAGCTGATAGAACTTTCTTCATTTTGCCTAGTAGCATATAATGATCTTCATTTGAGAGGATAACATGGTCTTTGCCTTGGCACTGAATGTGGAAGGATTCCACATTCCGGCCATTACACCACCTCTTCCCTCTCTGCAGTACAAAACTCATTCCTTCCTCCACTGTCCCTAATCTTTTTAAAAAAAATTTTTTTTTTTTTTTTTTATTTTAGAGAAAGAGAGAGACACTGCACTCAAGGAGAGAGGGGCAGGGGGAGAGTGAGGGAATCTCAAGCAGGCTCCACACTGTGTGGAGCCCAATGCAGGGCTCGATCCCAAGACCCCAGAATCATGACCTGGGCTGAAATCAAGAGTCAGACACTGAACTGAGCTACCTAGGTGTCCCATCACTGTCTCTAATCTAAATTCCACCTTTGTCTCAGTCTCTGGACAAATGTCTGCTTTATACATTTAATGTTTTCTACTTTGTGTCCCATTAGTAACTACAAGGAGTTGTAGACTCTGACACAGACCATCTCTTTTTTTCCTTGACAGACTATCTTTTTTCTTCATCTTACAAATACGGAATCCTACTAAGAGCAAGTTTATAATTCAATTCCCAGACTTCTTAAACAGTGGTTTAAATAAGGTTTCAGACAGCTGCCACCATATCAGTGATTGGTGAATCTATCTTTTATTTCAATATTATTCCAACTATTAAGTTTGAAATTTCTGCCTTGATTACTCTTAACATTAAGAGTATTGATAACTCTTAACATCTTGATTTTCTTAACATTCAGCCAATTCAACTACATAAACTCCAACTTTCAATGCAGCCTTTGTCCTTCATAAAGTTTCCCCTAAAAATCAAATTTACACTAATCTCTAACAAAGTACTTACCATACTGTATGGCAATCATGTCTCTCAACTAGATTAGGAGCCACTTCAAGGCAAAGACTGTCTTGTTCACATTTATATGCAAAGCACACATTATAGTGGCTGAGAGGAACCATTAAACGTTTGCTGGGCAAACTAACGCACATTTGAATGGAGGATATACTCACTACAACATAACTTAGGGTACAGAGGCATGGCTATCAATGAGAACACCTGAAATTTCACTGTGCTTTTTAACTGCAAATGTCTACCCAGGGGCACCTAGGTGGCTCAGTGGGTTCAGCGGTCCAACTTCAGCTCAAGTCATAATCTCATGTCATGGTTTGAGAGTTCGAGCCCCACACTGGGCTTTGGGCTCTCTGCTGTCAGTGCAGTCTGCACAGGATCCTCGGTCTTTCGCTCTACCACTCCCCCATTTGTACTCTCTCCCTCTCAAAAACAAACTTTAAAATACATAGATGTATTCAAGTTAAAAAGGGGGGGGGGCTGGGTGGGTTGGTTGGTTAAGCATCCAACTCTTGATTTCAGCTCAGGTTGTGATCTCATGGTTCGTGAGATGGAGCCCCACATCGGGTTCTGTGCTGACAGTGCGTAACCTGCTTAGAATTCTCTCTCCCTCCCTCTCTCTGTTCCTCCCCCCCCCCCCCACTCGGCCTTGTGCTCTCTCAAAATAAATACAAATAAAAATCAAAGAAATAAAATAAAATAAAAAATAAATGCATTACCATACAAGGTAATAGCAGTTGTAGAAGGTGAAGGTTTAAATTATTTTCAGGTAGCTGATCAAAAGATCAGTGGAGCTTACAAATCTTGTAACCTAGGAAGAAAAAAACTTACCTCACTCCACCCTAAAACACAAAACCCATGATTAACCTTTTTGGGTTCCATTATAGGCAGATTTCTACCACTTTCTGAATCCATTGACCTGGGCTGCCCTATTTTCCAGGGCCTTCATTTTCTACCTAATGAGTTGATAATCTGACTTTGGAAGATCCTGGAATTTCCTTTCTCCACTGCATGGATGTGAGATGAGATTGTGGGAACTCTTTCATTGGTTCTTCTGCTTTTATTTCCTCTGCTCAAGGGTGCCAGAAAGTATCAGATATGTATCTAGACTCTTCAAATATGTAAAGGTAGATGTAAGAGAAATACTATAAAGCAACAGTATTTGGCTCTACACAGCAGGGAGAGAAATTTTCTGAAAGATTTCAGGAAATGAACTGAAAAGGGCGGTGGCTCAGATTTTTTTTTAATTTCAGGGTCTAATAATGAACTCTTACTGAGATTGTATAGGAGTAGACCAAATTTGCTATTAGCATCAATTCAAAGCAAAAGATACTGTAACATCACAAACTCTAGAAACAAACTTAGGATAAAGAACAAATCTTTAAATTATATCAACTTAGCTTCATGAAGAATATATTATATTGTCCTATTCTCCTTATCTTGCTGCATTAAGAATAAGCACTCCATTGCATTTAGAAACCTATGACCTCTATTCTTCCTCAGTATTCCTGGAGTCTAATATTTATGTAACTTTAATAAAACTGTAGATAAACTTCACATATATTTTAAAATAAACTTTTTATTGTAGAACAACTTCGGATTTACAGAAAAACTGCAAAGGTAGTACAGAGAGCTCTATACACTTCATACCTGGTTGCTCCTATTATTAACATCTTAATATTATTATGGTACATTTATCACAACTAATGAACCAATATCAATATACTGTTATTATCTAAAGTCCATACTTGGCTCAGATTTCCTTAGTTTTTACCTAATGCCCTTTTTCTCTTTCAGGATCCTATCTAGGATACATTAGATTTAGTCATTATGTCTCCTTAATCTCCTCTTGGCTCTAAGAGTTTCTCAGAATTTCCTTCTTTTTGACATTCTTGAAAAGTTCTGAGAAGTACTGGTCAGGTATTTTATAATATGTCCTTCAATTGGGACCTCTTTCTGGTGCTTTTCTCATGATTATACTGGTGTTATGGGTTTGGGGGAGGGAAACCATAGCAGTAAATCATCATTCTCATTATATCACATTATTAAGGGCACATACTACTAACATTATTTACTGATGTTAACAACTTGATCACTTTGTTAAGGTGAGGTTTATTAGGTTTCTCCACTGTAAAATTAGCTTTCCCCCCCTTTCCATACCATACCCTTTGTAAGGAAGTCACTAGGCAGGTATTACTATGCACTACTATGCTGAGTATTCCACTGAACACATGTACCGATATGTTTGTTTATTCTACTATAGATGAACATGTTATCTGTTTCAGTCTGGGGCTCTTATGAATAAAGTTGCTATGCGTATCATATCTTTTTGTGGATTTATTTTTACTTATCTTAGGTAAACATTTAAGGGTAGAACTGTGGGGTTGTAGGGCAGCTGTATTCTTAGCTTTATTAAAAGAAAAAAAAAAAAAACTACCAGAAATACACCTGGCTGGCTCAGTTGGTAGAGCATGTGACTCTTGATCGTGATGTCGTGAGTTCGAACCCCATGTTGGGCATGGAGCCTAACTAAAAACAAAAATACTAGAGCTTTTAATAAAGTGATTGTATCATTTCCAATGTAGTTATAACACAGAGTATGAGAGTTCCAGTTGCTTCATATCCTTGTCATCATTTAGCAGTGTCAGTTTTTAAATTTTAGCCATTCCAGCGAGTATATATCACTATCTCATTGTGATTTAAATATGTATTTCCCTGATGACAAACAATGTTAAGTGACAAATCTTTGAAAATATATGTGAATGGAAGGCTGTCTCTGAACAGACTCTTCATGGAGAATAAAAAATCTCCAGTAAAAAATTAAAACTCGGAAGCTGGGCCTTCTACTTCTGGCCATGGTGAAGTTAATAGGGATCAGATGTACTCTTTCATCTTAGAGAACTAAAAAACGGAACAAAATACATGAAACAACAGTTTTTCAGATATTGAAAGGGCAGCAGAGGACCGTGATCCCTGAAAGAAGAAAATTAGGAGGTGAACTCTGCTCTAACTTACTGACTAAAGCATTGAAGCCACAGCACAGGGAAGAAGAACCTAAACTGAGCCCAGTGGTCTCCCAGAGATGACAGTTTTGTGAGGAAAAGGCAACTAAAAATCAGGGAAGAGGAGCGCCTGGGTGGCTCAGTTGGTTAAGCATCCAACTTCGCTCAGGTCATGATCTTGTGGCCCATGAGTTCGAACCCCGGGTTGGGCTCTGTGTTGATGACAGCCCAGAACCTGGAGCCTGCTTTGGATTCTGTGTCTCCCTCTCTCTGTCCCCTCCCCTGCTCACGTTCTCTCTCTCTCTCTCAGAAACAAATAAACATTAAAAAAAAAAATCAGGGAAGAGTATCAGAAATGAGAGCTGCAGAGGGAAAGCTCTGAGATTGGCAAAGTCCTTTCATGTCTTCAGCTGAGTGTTGATCAATGGATTCATCTGAGGAAATCACCCAATGCTAAGGAAAGAACCCCCAGAAAGGAACAGGCAGAACAATCCTTGGGACTCAAATGGGCTGGGATAGTTCCTGCTCCCACAAGTCAAAGTGGGCACTGGTGGAGTACTCACAAGGGTATATCCTCCCTAGTGGGTAAAAATTAGCACCAACTTAAAGATTACCCTTGTCTTAACGACAGGCCTCGAAAGAATCAAAATTGTCTCCTAGTAATGTAGCTGCATTCCAGAACAAGGCTCAGAAAAATTTAAAGAAATAAAAAAATATCCAGTACCTAACAAGGCAAAATTCAGTGTTTGCCATCCAGAGATTTCCAGGCAGGCAAACAAATGAAAAAATATTGACCCACAAAGAGAAGAAAAATCAATCAACAGACACAAGTTCCAAAGTGACACAACTGATAAAATTACTAGACCAAGACATTGAATCAACTATTATAAACTTATACCCTATACGTTCAAGAAAGTGAAGTATAAACGTGTTAAGGAGAGACATGTATGAAATATAAAAGACCCAAATTTAACTTCTAGAGATTAAAAAAAGGTCTGAGACGAAAAACACACTGGATGAGTTAAACATCAGACTAGACACTGCCAAAAAAAAAAAAAAAAAAAAAAAAATTAGTGAACTTCAACATATAGCCATAAAAACTATCCAAAATAAACAGAGAGGAAAAATCATCTAAAGAAAACAGTGTCAATGAGTTGTGGAACAAATTTACTTTTTTAAAAGTAACAGACAAAAAGGTTTTTTTTTTTTTTAATTGCTTTACAACCAGCAACAAATATAGCTTAATAACTACAAACATGGTACTTCTAAGAGGTACTCAAATGAAGTGACAAGACCAGAAAGTGTTCGCTCACTTAAAATGTGAAATTAAAATCCACTCCTTCTGCCAAGAACTTTTAATACCCTCAAGCAGAATCAGAACTTAAAGAGGCAAAGAAAACTATTATCAAATTTATTGCTTATGTCTTATCATGTAATTGAAAAACCTTTTATGCTTGATAGTGCTAGTACTTAACATTTTATGTAACCATCCTAACTTTTAAGAATCAAACACTCTTTTCTTTCAACACATTTGTCTGCAAGAGACAACTTGCAGTCAAAAAAACTGTAAAATGCAACAATGCATCGCAATTGTATTTGAACTTATTTCCTTAAGATGGAAAAAATGTTCAGTCTTTTAACTTGACCTGAGATAAAAACCTGGTGATCTAAGAACCTCAACAAATTCAGTAAAAGAAATATAACAAAATTATAATAAGGATCATCATATTAAAACTGCTAGCGTTTGGGGCACCTGGGTGACTCAGCCAGGTAAGTATCCAACTCTTGATTTCGGCTCAGGTCATGATCTCACAGTTTGAGACTGAGCTGAGCCCCATGTCAAGCCCTGTGCTGATAGCACAAAGCTTGCTTGGGATTCTCTCTTTCTCTCAAAATAAATAAACTTAGAAAACAACAACAACAACTCCTAGAGGCTGAGTACTTTTTCATGTGTTTTTTGGTCAACTGTGAAGGGTCTACTTAAATTTCTGGCCCACTCCTTCATCTTTTTTTTTTTTTTTTTCCTTTTTTGGTAGTTGCTTATATGTCTTGAACACCAGTACTTTGCCTCATGTTTGCAAATATTTTACCTCATTTTACCTCATGTTGTGACGTGTCTATTTTCTTAACAAGTTTTTTGATGAGAAGTTTTAAATCTCTATGAAATTTCTTTAATCATAAACAAATTTCGGGCAACTGGGTGGCTCAGTCAGTTAAGCATCCAACTTTGGCTCAGGTCACGATCTCATGGTTCATGAGTTCAAGCCCAGTGTTAGGCTCTGTATCTCCCTCTCTCTGCCCCTCCCCGGCTGGAGCACTGTCTCTCTTTCTCTCCGTCTCTCTCTCTCAGAAATAAACATTAAAAAAATTTTTAAACAAATTTTGATTATTGCTTGCATACTAACAAACCTTTGTCCACCCTTAAAATTACCAAGCTATTCTGACTTCCTCTAAAAACTTCATGGTTTAATTTTTCTTTTTAATTTTTTTAAAGTTTACTTATTTATTTTGAGAGAAACAGAGACAGTGTGAGTGGGGAAGAGGTAGAGAGAGGGGGAGACAGAGAATCCCAAACAGGCTCCGGACTGTGAATGTGGAGCCTGACATGGGGCTTGAACCTACGAAACTGGGAGATCACGACCCAAGCCGAAACCAATAGTCGAACGCTTAACAGATGCTTAACCGACTGAGCCACCCAGGCACCCTGTATGGTGTTAGTTTTTACAATGAGGTATATGGTCCCTCTTGAATTAAATTTTGTGTGTAGTGTGAAGTACTACATACTACAAATGAAGGATTGAGGTTCATTTTCTGAACCGTGACTATTTTAGTGACAACAGTTGAAATGACTCCGCTTTCTCGATTGTTGCAATGCTACTCCTTTAAAAAAAATTTTTATGTTTTTATTTTATTTTTGAGAGAGAGACAGAATGCGAGTAGGGGAGGGGCAGAGAGAGAGGGAGACAGAATCTGAAGCAGGTTCCAGGCTCTGAGCTTTCAGCACAGAGCCCAACATGGGGCTCGAACTCACGAACTATGAGATCATGACCTGAGCCAAAGTCGGATGCTTAACCGACTGAGCCACCCAGGCGCTAGCAATGCTACTCCTTTAAAATGTCACTACTTACATAACAAAAACTTTTTAAGGTTAAAATCTGTTAAATAAAATTTGTTTATTCTTATAGTTCTGTTTTTTTCTCTGATGCTGATATTCAGTTTCAACAGACTATTCAGTTGACAGAATCTCAACTTTAGACATCAGGCACTTATCCAAAACTGGTACATGGACTATCTACTATAATGATAGAGATTTAAATACATGGAAAAAGTTGCATTTCATGCTCTAAGGAAATGATGGAAACAGAACAAGTAATATATACACATAAATGCAATCACAGTAATTCCTACAAGTTAACCAGTGCTACTTATTTAAAGTAATTCTACTAACATAGTTTCATTTGTTTAGTCTTCTGGAATTTTCTATTCATAAATATAAATTGTTTTCAAGAATTACAGAAAGAAAAATGCATTCCAAATAAATAAATAAAACAGATGTTAAAGCTAACTTCTATAGAGCACTATTTTAAAAAATACATCTCCTTCATTTTTAGTACTTTAGCAGTAGGTACACTTGATTTACTCAAATTGTGTTATCTATTTAAAATTTCGATAAGATGTTATTAATTCGAATTTTTCCTCAGTCATGTTACCCGTTGTGTAAATTACCTTTGTGTAACAGATTATCTGACAGATTAAAGAACTGGTGGGTAAAATCTGACTGCCAAATGGACACATCATATTGCTCTAGGGTCCTGCAACTCATTTGAAATCCTGAGTCTTTAAAAGTTCTACTGAAATAAAATGTAAACATGTTTGAATTAAGTTAAAAAGCACCTGACAGAAAAACTATAACAAGTGGACTCAGGAGATTACATTTGTTACATGCTTTACTGTTCATTAGCAAACAAGCAGCATTTAAATTCCATGCCTATAATCCTTCCTGTACAATATACCAACCTGAAAAGCGGACTATACAATATTGTCCATCTCTTCTAAAATTTCATTAGGGAGCTCACAAATAGCAAAGTACGAGCAATCAGGGTGTTTTGTCAACCAATGAACTACAGGAATAATAAGAAAAAAACACTATGGTGGTTCTTATCTCCTGCAGGTCATTACTCAGAAATTACCTTTTCAGTGAGGTTTTCTTTTAATCCCTACCCTCCAACCTCATATTCTCCCTTCCTGGATTCCTTCCCACTCATTAGAACATATCACTATCTAAGGGAGTCTGGGTGGTTCATTTGGTTAAGTGTCCCACTTTTGTTTATGGCTCATGTCATGATCTCACAGTTATGAGTTTGAGCCCCACACCAGGCTCTGTGCTGACAGCACGGAGACTGCTTGGAATTCTCTCTCTCTCTCTCTCTCTCTCTCTCTGTGCCCCTCCCCAGCTCACAAGCATGTGCATTCTCTCTCTCTCAAAATAAACATCACACACACAAAAAAAGAACTTATCACTATCTAATATGTCCTACATTTGACTCATATTCATTTTGCTACATTCCTACATCAAACTCTATGTTCCTTGGGGGGGAGGGATTTTGATGTTTTGTTCACTGCTGTATGTAGAGCAGTTTAGGGAATATAAAATGTACTCAATAAATATTTTCTGAATGAATAATTAAATGAGCACAAAGCAAAATGTTCCTGGAGAAAACACTCTTTGTGAAGTAGTTTTTAACAAACAGTAAGTCAAAGTCCTCTAACACGATCTGTAACCATTCCTAAAGCCAAAAATTGCTCTTTATCTTTCTCACGCTAACACGAAGAGAAACTGCTATCAGATTTAGAAAAACACAGCCATACATTTAATGTAAATTCTTTATTTTATGATAAAATTGAGGTCAACAGTGACGATAATTCAATTCTATTTAATTAGTATAGGTTGAATGCATAAGAAGTGCAAAAAATAGCTAATTGAAGGCAGAAACAGGATGTTTCCTGGTGTTTAAATTAATATTCTTTTCACAAAATTATGCTGCTTCTCCTTATTTAAGACAATGAACAGTCTTTGGCCAAGTGGGAGAAAGGAGAGGAGTTACCACATAAAGGGATTCTGAGGGGGAAAAAAAGGAAAGAACAATGAAATAGAAAAAGACACACCGTCTGAATCATTAAAGATAGGCCCATCCAACATTAACAGTTCGTAGCTAAAAAGAAAGAAGTTCAACTAACAAAAGACAAGCATAAGGACAGGCTCAATCTGGTTTTTCTTTTTCTTAGGAAGAAATAAAATAAGTAAAATGTTTACCACTTTAAAGAAGCGAGAGGTTGACATTAGCTTTGTGATCATCCTTAGTGTCCAGGTCAGAGTTTTCATGGCATATAGCCAGCTGAGTTAGAAACCCAGAGTACAGACATAATGAGAGGAGTAGGAATTAAAAGATGATACTGTAGAAATATCTGAGATACTGGGTTCATGGTCTAGGATCATAAATGTGTTTAAATCTGATTCTTTAAGCCACCTAAAGCTCTGTGAAGATGCAGGATGATCCACATTCAAAAATCACTTAGTTTTATTTTGCTGAATAGAGCCATATACCATGATAGACCATTTTCAATTATGAGATGGCTCAGAAAGTGTGTTTGAATTCAGAGAATGTTGAGACCCTATGCTTTTCAGTACTGAGAATTTAATCTTTCATTTGAAAGAATAAAATCTATCCAGTGAAGTTCCAATTATAGATTTCATAATGAATTCTACTTATTGCTTCCTGGACCTATCAATTCCATTAATGGATGAATATCTCTTCTGAATCATAACTCAAGAAGAAATGTCACTATTTTACCAATGATATTTATATCAGAAACAATAAGACAATGAGCCCATTCTGCTTGGATGCGTTGGTCATTTATGCATAGCAATTGGAATTCTGGGGAAAATGCCAAAGATAATCAAACTGCATACGGATATTAAGATAAAATTATATGCTTTTCATTTCAGACATTTGAATGGGGGTAGGAGAGAGAATAGAGCTCTGATTTTTATAGTGCAATGGGCAGGGAATAGGGGGGCAGGAGTCAACAAATTATCAAATACAATTCTACAAATTATATGAAGCAAGATTGTAAGGATTCCTAGTTACTTTAACAGAAATGTAAAGTAACTGACCTATGAAGCATTTATATTGACCAGAATCCAACATAAAAAATAAAAGAATTCTACTGGCCTAATTAACAATATTAAAATATTAGTTGGAATCATACATATATATAAATAATTATGTTGTACACCTAAAACAAATAAAATGCTATATGTCAATTATATCTCAATTAAAAATATTGTTTGTTTTACATAAAGTACAAACCCTTTACACTTAGGAACAGAATTTGTGTACAAAGACAAGATGCTTAAATAAACCAGTTAGTAGTTGTAACAATCTTTCTCTTTAAATTTGTTTGGAAAGAATTAAAAAAAAAAAAAAAAACCAAACCCATTACTTAAATTAATGTGCAGTTTGCAAACGTTCACAGTATACTTAGGGAGAATTCAAGTTTAAAAAGAGTGAATCAATAGTATTTCAGAAATGCATGTTATTTCATCCAATAATAAATTCTATGCCTTTTTCCCTCCATATTACTCTACCACAGTACAATCTTTGAAACTCAAAACAGTAACTTTAATTCTAATTTTTAAAATGTAGCTCTTTAATAAAAATGGTTATAAATATCAGGTGAGGTTCTTTTCAAGTCCAACATATCAGAACTTTCACATAAAAAATAAATGTCATAATCTTGTTATAAATGCTGTCATCCTGTTAGAAGATCCTTATTTTCATGGATTCTGTTATCTTAAGATGTATTTGGAATGTTTCTTTTGGAAATACACATGAACTATCATTAGGCTATATTAACAATTCATTTCAACCAAAGAATCTTATCCAATTTAAGCACTTATTACTCAGTCATATTTAAAGTATCAGCTAATTACAAAATATTTAGTCTGTAACAAAAGATAGGAATTTGCTGTATTCCATTATTTGAATGAATGTGAACCACAAGCCTTGGAAGGAATTCCAAAAGAGCTTCAAAAGTGCTTTCAACAGTGATAATAGCACTGAAACAATAACACTAACATGTAATCTCAAGACCTTAACATGGAAGAACATTTACCTATAAATTCTGTTAAAAAACAAAACAAAACAAAAACAACACACACACAAACCTTATTTATCTCTTACATTCATTCCCTTTATAACTGAAACCCTTAATTTTAGGTTTTACATGTAACAAGCATCAAAAAAAATTTACTTTTTCTTTTCATTTCATATGAATTTTTCATTCAAATTACCTGAATTTCATCCTATCAAAAAATATTAACATTTCTAATTCTAAACACTATGAACTTAAAACAAATCCTACTTAACAATGTTTAAATGATTCCTGTAGATTTGTTTAGTGGGAAAGTTTCTGAGTTTTGAAAAGTGATTAAAAAAAAGATTTTTATTTGGGAGAAATCACCTAAGTACTTATATAATTTTAAGCAGTCTCACACATAGGCAACGCAAATAAATTGCTTAATCTGATGAACTTTCAAAATGTATTTTAATCTCATTCCAAAAAGAAAGAAAATTTCTAGATACAAAGACATCTCATTCAGTCACATTTAATATACATTCAGCAACTTAAAATATTTAAGGATTCAATATTTTCATCTTTTATAATTTCAATATATTATATATTTAATATATAATATATATACAATACATACAGGTAGTCAGCAGGATTAAAGTAATTTTTTAAAAGTCAGATCAATATTGATAAATATTTTTAGACTATTAAAAGGACTATATTTAGGATCAAAGAATAAAATAAAATATGGGAGTTCCAAGCCTAACAGCAAATGTTCATATAGCCAATCATTTTAAAAGATCCCTCAAGTTGGATAAAATACATTTTAAAACAATACTCTTGCTACTCTCAAGCAGCAATACTTGTAGATATTAACCATGTACATCTCCATTAAATTTAAAATTACTATGCAGCTTTCTTTACTGTAATATACAGTAGCTATTTCTTCCTTTCTGTTGGATTTTGCTATTGTTATTTGAAGAGTGACTAATATATTACCAACAGAGGTGACTTTAGCTCCTTTCCCTCCTCCAAAGCATGGCTCAGTTTGAAGATTGTTCTATAGGCAGACACTATGAATATTAACAGTACCATTATACCATTAAGAGCAATCGATCAAGAACTAGAGTCATATGAGAAGTTTCAAAGACTGCTGGAGGTTTCTGTAAACCAAGGTAATCATAAGTATTACCTCTGTAGATAGCCCTCTCACCATCAGTTAATACAAGGAGTTAAAATTCCAATGCCACAGTATAGTAGTTAATAATCTACTCTGTAATTTTAAATATTATACCATTGATTCACCCTGAGAATACAGAGGAAGCATTTAAAACAAGATATGCTGATATGTCTTTTTCCTTTGTATTTGCTTTCTTCTAGTTTCCGATAGCCCTTCAAGGGCACAGATATTTCAATTCAAAGTGTGGCTTGGATATCCCTTTCTGTTAACGGAGATTCATGCCACAGTCAGATACTGGTGATAGAAAAGCCCAAAAAGGCTTGTAGAAAAGAGACAAGCAGCAATCCACCAGGTCAGAAAAGACAGAAGTCCCCGAAAAAGCAGAGGAGTGAAAATGTTTTTTAAGCTGCTCAGTGCCACTGTTATTTGTGTAACAGTTACCTTCATCTTCCCATCAGTAGATGGCAATTCAGAGTAAACAGAATTGGAGGGTAGACTATTATCCACCGGCAAGGTAGAGATAGATTCTGGATAAATCCCCCAGGAATGATTACCTAGAAAATTCAAGACACAAGTAAAACTTGAACAATGACTAATTTCAAAGCTTCTAATTAAAAAAATAAAATAATTTTTTCAACTTATACTTGAAATTGAGAACAAGTTTAGTGGTACAACAAATTATTTCACGTTGAAAATAAAGTAAAATAACCTTTCTACATACCTGGTAAAAATTCATTTAACTTGACTAGACTACAGTCTGGCCTTATCAGTAAAAGTACACATAAAAAGTCTAATTTACTTTTAATTAACTGCAGTAAAATCTGGTAAAATAATAAAAACATTTTTTTCCTTGTATAATACATTAATCAACTACCTCTACTGCAGTGACAGGGACAGACTCAGTAACTTCTTAGAAATCTTTTCTACCTCTACAATATCAGAATAAATTTCTTTCTCAGAAACTATCTACGATTTCAATGTGAGACACTATTAATAGCTAGCTTCCAGAAACTTTTTCATCATATATTTTACTATGTTGGATAGGATATGAGTCACATAATTTATAATTGAGCTACTTCTTTAGGTTCCATAGATTCCTAAAGGCCATTTACATCTGTCATCAGCTCTATAGTATCTACTAAGCACACCCAACTAATACTGCTAGTTCCTTTGGGCTTCTTAAACCCCCACACTGGCTTATTGCCTGATCTAAGCAAAGGGAAATGGTCAATACAATAATGGATAGCTCTCAAATAACACCACACAGAAACTTGATAGTTTAGTGAACAGACTTATGGGAGAACTTTGTTCTTCCACTGAGAAATCTTTATCCTGTCAATATCTAAAGTAGACCTCACTACAGGATCTTGCAATTCATATAAATATACAAGGACCTTAAAATAATTTAAACGTTAGGCACTAACAAAAATCTTATATCATCCTCTTACAACACAAAATAACTAAGACCAAGAGTGCTCATTTGAGTTTCTCAGTAAATTTTGGAATTAACCTTCAGCAAACAATTCTTACAAACAAATAGAGCATAATACTGTAAAACTATATGGACTTGAGTTTTCAAATCCAAGATGATGAATCAACTTCCACAGCTCAAAGTTTTCCATGTTTCTTCTTAAAACTTTTGGGGCACCTGGGTGGCGCAGTCGGTTAAGCGTCCGACTTCGGCCAGGTCACGATCTCGCGGTCCGTGAGTTCAAGCCCCGCATCGGGCTCTGGGCTGATGGCTCAGAGCCTGGAGCCTGTTTCCGATTCTGTGTCTCCCTCTCTCTCTGCCCCTCCCCCGTTCATGTTCTGTCTCTCTCTGTCCCAAAAATAAATAAACGTTGAAAAAAAAAATTTAAAAAAAAAAAAAAAAAAACTTTTACAGAAAACAATTTTAAGAGGCCTATTTCTTTGTAGGTAACAAAAAGCATTATTAATTATAGGCAGAAAGGAAACTGACACCCTTTCTTGTCACCAGGGCATGCCTACCTAGTGTTTTCAAAAGGAGAGTCGTGTGAAGCAGCATTACCAGAGGGGCCACGTACTGCAGTGCAATGACACAAAGGTAATAGAAGACTCGAGCCACCTGCAAACAACAACATCCTTAAGTGTCTAATACGGTGAATGTGTTATGGGTGAATTTAACTTTCATGTAATTATCAAAATGAATTGCTTAAGAGATAAGTAATTCCATCTTGGGAAGGAAGCTAAATGCTAATAAGTCTACACTTCATTATAAATGCCCCCAAATGGACTTCAGAAAGGCTTAGTTTGAAAATGAGTTTTTTAAAATGTGAAAATATTAAAATAAATTCCTTAAAAATAGTTCTTCTTAAGCGATTAATATAAATTGGAGAAAATAATCACTTAAATTCAAATGGCATATTCAGTTACATTTCAAATATAAAATAAAATGCTAAAATCTCTAGACAGACACCAAAAACATCAAATAAAAATAACATTCCGAGTCATTAACCCCTCATAAATAAAAACATTAAATCCCCATTCTATATGAACATACTCAACTAAAATTTGAGGTAAAACTATAGAGAGTGTGAAAATTTGTACAGTAAAACAAAAGAAAAGTGTTTGAATCTTGATACGTGTCCCTGACTATGAAAGAAGAGTGAAAAATAGGGGACCCAACATCAAAATTCTAAAAAAGACAAGACCAGGTTATATAGATCCAGTTAACTATAATGGTGCATGGATTCGTAGCACTTTCCTTCTCTGGAATTCACATTAAGTTAAATGTTTACATTTCATGTTCAAATACTTGGAAGAATGTTAAATGGAATTAATTTAGTCACTAAAACTAGTGTTTCCTACCTCGCAAGTCTTAAAGGCTAGACATAATATACTGTAGTATTTTCCAAATCAATTGGGGTCCCATTTAGCAATAGTAGACATACTATAGCTTTGCAACCCAAACTGTATGATACTTAAAGTACTAAGGCAGGAAGAGGACTTGAGATTCTTTCTTCACTTCGCCCCACAATCAGATTGAGGTCTCTTAATATGTATCAATTTAGGATTATACCATTTATTTTCGTTAAGAGTATGATGGGATGAAATTACTATTAAAGGAAATCAAAGGCTTTGTTTTCTTACAGTGTTTGTTATTTTTCATTGTGACTAGAGTATGAAACTTACCATTTTCTGTAGCTCGACTGTACTTATTCGCCCTGCTTCTTTCTTCATCTGATCCACACATTTCTGGGCTAAGTTTAAGTAAGCTTGCAGGTGACTGCGCATCATGGCCAACCGCAAAGCACACAGCAGGATTATTAGCCAGAGTCGCAAAGTATCAAATGTAGCTTCTGTCATTCTACAGGTCAAAAAGTTGATATGGTGCTCTCAAAAACCAAAATATGTTAGCATCTAGTTAAATATGTCAATTTTCACCATATAAAACACAGTATATCTATACGTAGCTACAGTTGGAGATATAAAACAAAAGTATCCCACTATACTACAGCCTTACTATAGAATACTTTGACTTGCACAATAGAACTAGACAGATAAATGGATCATGAAAGTAAAGTAGTAACATATATCTACAAGAAAAAAGCAGAAAGTACATGGGATCCTCTTCTCTATCTACCCTTGTCTGTGAAAAAAAATTGGTTGTGAAATGGAGAGAAGTGGAGTGCTCTTAAACTGGAGAGTTTAAGAAAAAAGGAAACTATAGGGGACTACATGTGGAACTACCAAGTCAACAACCCATGTCTAGAGTTTTGTCTGATTATGCAGATATTTCAATATGACCTCTCTGCTGAGCTCCTGACTGGGATCATTGGAAAACCAGTAATTCTGATATATTATGAAGAAATCAGATGGCTCAGAATCCTCTCTATCAAGTCATTTAACCTATGTGCTCAAGCTGGCTCAGCTGTGAGCAATTCCTCAAGACTAAGATGAGGGTTCCAGGTGAGAAGATGTACCCTTATGATGCTTTTTCAGAGGATTTTAGAAAGAAGAGGTAACTTCTGATGTCCTTTTGTGGTTTAATGTTTTTAAAAGACCATGGTTTCTGCTTTGATAAAAGGTAACACTGTGAGTAATTGGAAAGTAACACCTAGACCATGCTCAGCATCTCTTTTAATCTCTAGCACATATCAGGTGCTTAATATAGGACAGTGAACTATGTGAAATTACTTTTTAAAAACTTTGTGAATCTTTCAAGTTAAAACTACCATTAAGACTTACTTGTATGGGGGGAAAACATTACAACTTCAAAAGATACTTCCCTAGTACATTAAGATTAACTCTTAAAAAAAAAAAAACAAAAAACCATCATGGTCATCACTGATTGAGTACTCCAAGACAAATATGTACCAGGATCTAAAAGAAATACATTAATATAAAATGTATACTGTGTAGTCAATGACTAGTCAAGGTTTTCCACTTTAATTCTGGTGAGGCAGAGCAGTAAAGGAAACATTTATTAAGCACTTACTTCCAGCTGGTTGCATTACATGTATTCTTTCATTTAATTCCAATGACAACTTTGTGAGGTAGATACTATTATCTTCATTTTCCAGATGGGGAAACAGAGGCTCAGTGAAGTTAAATAATCTCCCTCAAGTGACAGTTTCAGTGAAGATCACAACTGGGGTTTGAACCAGCTTTGTCTGATTCTTTCTATTACTCTAACATGGTTCCACAAGGTTAATGAGTTAATATATCAAATGCAGTTATTAGCACCTTTTAATAAATTGTTTCTATGTTTCCTTACTGTCTAGTTCTGTTAAAAGGGGAAATATAACCTAATATTAGTTAATAATGTTAAGGCATTATTTTTAAAATTTGATAGGTATGATGATAATATTATGTCGGAAAATGCCCTTATTTCTTAGAGGTGCATACTAAAGCTCTTAGGGATAAAAATATTAGACTTCTAATTCACTTGAAAAACTACTGCATCAAAAAACAAACCAAAAAAAGGGGAAGCAAATATGGAAAATATCAACAACTCTTATAATGGCTGAACATGAGTTTCCATTTGTACTACTCATTATTTCCTCCATAATTTTCACAATTAAGGGGGGAAAAAAAAGAACTGCAGAAAGTATCTTAAAAACAGGCCCCAAACCAGAAAAATGCCAGGTAACAACTAGACATGATGTGAGGAAGCAGAAAAACTTACAAGTGTGCAAGACAATATTGGTGTGGATTAGTAATTGTTCACATTCATAAAAAGGTTAAATGATGATTTGCCAGTAGCTTCAGTTTTAGAACACATCTTTTAGCATTTCTATTTATGTTTTAAAAGTACAGTGTCCTAATATTATCATTAAAAAACTTAAATACAGAAAATACCATTTTGAAAAAGTTATGATTCAATAAGGAAACACCACCAAATACCCATACTTACAAAGGGACACTTTCTTTACCCAGTGGTGGGTTCATAATGTAGTCTTTGGTGATTGGTTTAACCCAGAGCAGAACCATAAATAAAGGAGCCAAGAAGTTGATATGAAGTAATGTTCTGAAAGTATGTAAGAAAAAAACATAAAAATCCAGGAATAAAATACACTAATAAACTACAGGAACTTGGAACTTAAAAAATGAGGTAGAAACTTATTTTCAGTATTCTGTAATAAGGTATTACTGACATCATTATTTTTTTTTATCCTTATTACAGGACACTGATCTGAGCCCCTGCAAAACTACCTCATTATCTGAATTTTTCAGATGAGAACATTTAGATTCAGGAAAGCTAAGTGACTTGCTCATGGGAGTATCACAGGTTAAAGGCAGACCTAGCACTAAAATCAAAATCTGTTCAGTTCTGTTCTAGTGTTCTTTAACAATCTCCCACGATATCCCTGATTTAATACACAGGTACTTAAATGATTCCCTAACTTTCCACAGTCAACGAATCCAATGGATTTTCAGTATACAGGCATCATCTTTTGATACTTTTTCAGTGCAGCTAAAACAAAGTGCCTCCTTACTATGTATAAGAAAGAAACAGTGTTAGCAAGGTCCAAATACTAGCAGGCATAGGGCACATGGAACCTACTGCAACAACTTACACATAAGGAAACTTTCAAAATGCAATGATCATGTATAATGTTTGAATAAGACTATTAAAATCATGATTCAAATATTTTTATTTCCTCATGACATATGATGAACATGCCTGAAATTAATTTCCCTATCCTGTATGTACCAAGGAAATTTACATTACTCCAGAAAACCAAAATACCTGATACACTAAAAGGTTTTAGGTCTGAATTATAATTCATTGTTAATGTTCTAAGTTTGTATCCCACAAAGGCAGATGACTACTAAAGACAGTTCTTATTTTAGAAAAAGACAAATTCTTCTGCTTTATTACCATACATTGCTTCATGATTAACCACAGTGAAGGGCTTAACTGGACAGTTTTAAATACATACATGCAACATTTTAAAATCATCACTACAATGCAAATGACAGTGACCTGTGTGAGGAAACAGGCCTGGGTCAGAAACCCATGAAAACCTGACCGAAAAAGGTGGAACTCTGGTTCTAAGCTCTGGCATGAAAACACATACTAGTGCCTGGTGGTGGGGGTGAGGAGAATGCCGCGCTTTGTGCCAGTCCTGCTATTCTCACAACAGAACAAGCTTGCCCACACTCCTGTATCATGGCAGAGTGCTAAAACACGATTGGGGGCTGCAATGAACTGAAAATAAAGCTCCCAACCCCAAAGGGAAAAATTTTTTTAAAAAGAAGCTACATTTTACTGAAAAGGAAACGAAGATAGGCTCCCTCCCAACCCTAAACTACCACCAAATGCTTTAAATGTTTTTATAAAGTGATTCTTTCATCCCCCAGCCTGGGTAAACCACCGGGTGCGGGGGAAGAAAGCAGCAGTATTCAGCAGTATTAGGTATGCAGTGTTGCTAGGGAACACTCTAGTATCAAGGAGCAGCCCACAGCGGTTTCAGTAGCTGGTGAAGGGCTCCCCTCCACCCACCCTTTCAGCTTATTTAAATCCTAACACTGGGGTTAGTGGACTGAAGTGTGTGTGTAGAGAGGAGGGGGAGAACCAGGTTTTGTTTTAAAAGAAGCCATTAGAGAGATGGATGGATGTTGGGAGAAAAGCAGGATGTAGCCAAGAGCATGCTGAGTAAAAAGGAAGGGAAAAAAGAGGGAGGAAGAAGTGGTTACTGGGAAGTGAGAATAAGTAAACACACACATAGAGCATATGCCGAAAAATAGAGGTAAGGAGAAAACCAAAAAGACTGCAAAATTAAAATAAAGGAAAATGACATAGGTAAGAGAGATAATGTGAAAAGACTAGAGAAACAATTTCATTAAATACAGGGTTTTAAAGAACAGAAATGTTGGGACAAATGATCACTCAGAGAAACTCAAAGATTATATACACAAATATCAAAATGGAATATTCTCAACTTGGGCTTCTACTGCAAAACATGAAGACAAGACGGAAATTTGGTCTGGATATGAATTCAGAGAGATATAAACCTGTCGTTCTGCCAAGGTGTCTAACAGTCAACAAAAAACATCTGTAACAACCACAAAGAATATGGTAAATGGGTTTTGAACTATATGTGGAGACTCAAATATTATTTCTCCATTTGAGAACTAAAATAGGATTTGGCAGTTAAAAGCAATCTATGATATTTAACACTGTACAGTATCAGCAATCTCCAAATAAAATAATGTATTATTTTAACAAGGGTCTCATAAACAGATCAATAATTAAAAAAGAAAAAACAAAACTTATTTCTTATGTACAAAGTTTTAACTTTCAAAACAATAAAAACATTTTAAGTAAAAAATTATTTGCATAAAATTATTTACATAAAATTTAAATAAAATATTTTAATTAAAATGTTCTGATTAAAGAAAATTTCCACAGATCCTTAGTTCAATTATAGGGAGTATTTCATAAACACTGACTTCTGACTTAAAAAGAACTAACAGAAGTACTGACATTTCCATTTTAACAAGTGAAAAGGAAATTGAGTAAATGATACATGTTTTTAAACATAGGACTTAAAATTTAGAAGTGAATAAAAGAAACCTGCTTCTAGAAGAGGAAGTAGTATGACATCAAATGGTTATTTATTAATTTTTAATACAATAATTTATTATTTCATTACAATAATATACCTTCATTAAGATGGAAAACATATATTTATCTGCATGTGCTTATGTACATTTTCCGCTTACTGTGTAATTTTTTCTGTTGCCAAATTCAGGGCATCCAGATGCATTTGAGCCAGTCGTAATCCAGGAAATGTCAAAAAAGCCCCAATGAGTGAACAGAAAATAGCCAGGAAAAATTTGAAGGTAAGTTTTGAAACAGGACCCCTATAAATAAAAAAATAAAAATAAATAAAAAAAGTAAGAAGTTCTCTAAGTTAACTTTCTAGGAATTGCCTTTCTTCTAATCCATTACGTTACAAACCACAATAACTAATAAAAACTAAGTAAACTTTTACAAAAAGAGTTCTCTTACTCAATTATAACGAGCCATATTTGGGTGAACTATAAACTAAATCAGGCCTCTCTAGCCACATTGGTAACAACCCAACCAATAAATTCAACATAGAATTTGATATACAACTCAGTATAAAGTTATTTAAGGAATTAAACCAAATAAGAATACAAATAAGAATTCTATGAAACATACTAACTTTATACACATGTAAAAATTACGAGCAAGGATATTTCTAAAAGGGACAATCTACTTAAAAAGAAATCCTCACAGATTAAAAACAAAAAGCCACAAAATGCTGTTGTACAAAAAAATGGAAAAATTAAAATTTAAGTGATACTTAGTATTTTTAAAAACTTACTGAGATTCTAAACCTTGCTTTTCAAGAAACTGCATCGCACTATCTGAAAAATTTGTAAACCCTGCAGGGAGAGAAAAAAAAAATTCTTAATACAGAATCTTTCTTTGGAAATAAAATGTTAGAAAACAGAACATCTTAAATGTTGAAGTGACTAGCTTAGCTCTTTCATGTGCTAATTAGTATGCCATAATGCAATAAAATTTGGTTATTAGCAGGAACAGTCTTTGAAAACATCCCTTTGATATTTGTACATTTCATAAGTGTGCATAAAATTTGCATTAAAATTTGCATCTTTATGTGAGTAAACTTTAGCACTGTGGAAACTTACTTAACTGTAAGGAAAAAAGGGGGAAGGGGGGCATTTTTGAAAAAAGGTAACAAAAAATTCAGCTAAAACAACTACAAAAAAGGAAGATCTTATTTAAGAATAATAAAAGTTAATTATTTAGGACATTACAGAATAAACACCTCAACCCTAATTTTAAAAATGTATCAGATATAAAAATTAAATAATGAAGTAAAAAATATTAACATTTGATAAAGCAAAATTGATTTTTAAAGTAATTTGAAATGATTACCTGTTTCGAGTCCAAATTCCAGATAGTTTTCTGTTACAATCAAGACTGCCATTGCTTTCACAAAGAAAAAAAATCCAAAAGTAACACAGACTGATCTTTCACCACCATCTTCAACTTTAAAATAGTGTGTAGTTAATGAAAATAGAACTTTGCTGCAGAAGGAAAAGTTCAGGAAAAACCACAAGTAACTTTGTGGGGAGTTAAATACAACCATCTTTACAGGATTTGAACTCCAGTAAAATCTAACTACAACATTTTAATTCCACAACATCATTATCTACAAGGTACCCTTTGGAAGGAAGTGACAAAGTAATGAAAATCTGATTAGTCTTCCAGGAAATAGGTCATAAAAACAAGCAAATTTTAGCAAAGCTTATAACATTTTTAAATTAATGAAAAGTGCATACACACATTAAACTGTGTAACTAGGGAAAAAATCTATTTCTATTTTATCTGACTCAAATTTTACTGGGAGAGTATTACAACAGTTTTATGAAATAGGTTCTCAGTGACATGAAACACCAAGGTAGAGGTTATTTTAGGGAGCTATCTTTTATTGGGCATGTTTTTCAAGTAATTTAGAATTAAACACACAAACACACATCACAGAAATCTGCAAACCATCCAATAATTCAAAATTTGAGAATTACTAATAGCCACTGGTACACTGTGTTATCTGGGATCATCATTTCACAGTACCATTAAACAAAAAACTCCAGAGAAAATAAATTCTAGTTGAGCATTCAAAAACAGCCAAAGGTTCAACATGCTCACCTATCAAAAAAAAAAATTAAAATGGTTTAATCTTATACAAAAATATTAAAGAGATTATTTTATCTGAGCCCTTCCCACAACTAACTGACCAAACCAGTGGATGATCCAAAGCTAGAACCCAGGTTTCCATTTTATCAAATTGTTCTCCTTGAAAGCATAAACCTGCCAAACAAAATAATAAAGTGCTTGGCAAAAAAAAAAAAAAAAAAAAAAAAAAAAATCTAGAAAAGCAACTTTTACATCAACTATGTGTCAAGCATGACAAATAGTAACAGCTTTAACCTAGTATTTATAAGTGCTAGGCCTTACCAATTAACTCATTTCACTCTCACCTTAACCAACTATTACCATTACTTTATATATTTAAAATTTTACTGGCACAAAAGGGTTAAGTAACTTGCCCAAGATCACACAGCTAAATTAGAGGAAGCAGGGATTTAAATCTAGGTGATCTGAATCCAGGGAGTATTCACTTAACTTATTATACTGCCTCTTCTAAACTGTAAACAGCACCTAAGTTATATGGTAGTTGAGTAGTACCACTTGAAACCTTCTAAAAATAGAGGTGCCATGCATGATAGATGTGAATAGTTCAAAACATTCTCATAATCAGAAGAATCCTTCTTCATGAAAAGTTAAGAAAGGGTGAGAACTCTCTTCCATGTTTCTTAAAAAGGTATTCCTTTCTGCCCTATTTAAAAATGGTTAATATACTTATTACCCATTCTCTATTTCTTTTGGATATTCCCTAGGATACTGGGTATAAATGGAGCATCACAGCTACACTAGTTAAGGTCACTTATCATAAAGTAAGACAATTTAAAGTAATAAAGATAGATGACTCTTTGGCATTTTTCAAAAGGAACTTGAAATAAACCTCCACCAGAATGCAAAGTTAATTATATCAAAGATTCTTATCTCTTGTTCATTTCTGTAGTTAGAATGCCAAGAAAAATGCTGGCATATAGTAGGTACTCAAACAATTAGTGAATGAATTTTGCCATAGAAATAATGTTTTTACAAGGTAGTTTAGGTAAGCTGAAATAGTAATGAGTCTATGCTTTCAGGGTAAAATAGATTTTTTGAAGAATGGTATCAAAAACAACACTGTTTCCCCGGAATAATATACTCAAAGTAAAAAACAACGCAGAAAAAGTTTTAGTCTGGGGCACTTGGGTGACTCAGTCAGTTCAGCATCTGACTTCAACTCAGGTCAAGATCTTGCAGTTCATGAATTCGAGCCCCATGTTGAGTTCTGTGCTGATAGCTCATAGCCTGGAGCCTGCTTCTCCCTCTGCCCCTCCCCCGCTCTCTCTTCCTCTCCCTAAAATAAACATTAAAAAATTAAATTGAAGTTTTAATCTAACGATCTGTTTTTTTCATTGGTAATAACAACAATATAAATTATTTACCACCCATGGTTACGAATTTAAAGGATTGCCTGGGTTTTATAAAGGCTATGACTTTGTTTTCCTAAGGCTTATTTAGCTTATAGTTCCCCCTTTAAAATGTCAAAAAAAAAAAGAAAAAGAAAAAGAAAAAAAGTACAGGGGCTCAGCCAGTCCCCCAGAACAGTGTGTGGGTATTTTGTTAACACCCTTTACTAACCTCATTTTGTCAAATCATCCCCTTCCTGCCTTTCACTGTTCTCATCTTGGTTATTTGCACCATAGCTCATCTCTCTTTCACACAAATCTGTCTTTTTCTTAAATGCCATGATGCCAGATAAATACTTCTGTGATCTATTTTCCTAATCACGTATTAGTATTAGTGTTATTTTCTTTGAAAAAAATATAGTTTTGTATGCTACTTTATAGATCAAATGAATGTTCATGGGCTAATATTACAGGTGGAGATGCCACTTATAGCATTATTTCTCTAGAAAAATATTTTATTTCTAAGCATTTTTTAATAAATTTTTAAAAATGCTTATTTTGAAAGAGAGAGAGAGGGAGGGGGTGGGGAGGACAGAGAATTCAAAGTGGGCTCTGCACTGACAGCAGAGAGCCAGATGCGGGGCTCAAACCCAAGAACCGTGAGATCATGATCTCAGCTGAAGTCAGATGGTCAACAGACTGAGCCTAAACATTTAAGAATACAATCTACATGTTAAGTTGGGTACTGACTACCTACAAAGTGCTGTACTAGAAATTAATTTCAACTTTTTAACCTACTTCTTCATAGACTATATTATTTACAATGCTACATTCTATAAATAAAGTACCTGATTTGCTTCTAAAGACCAGACAAAACCAGGTAATGGAAAGCTCGATGATAATCTCTAAACTTTTTTATTAAAAACACCTCTGCATGTTTTCATGTTTGCTATAATGAATACTTGCTTTAGGGTACATATAACCAGAATACAATTATAGAACTTTAGCATACACCTTCTGAAGACATTTATCAGGCATTCTAAATGTCTTCTGATATCCACTATAACTCAGGTTAAACATATACTTGGTTAGGTATTTGAACAAATTACTTCTTTAGTGTAAAAAAATAAGACTAATAAACAAGCAAATGCCATTAGTTTATAATTATTACCCACAGCAAATATTCAGCACCCTAACAGAAAATTATCTTGCTCAATTTAAGTTTGTAGTACTCTGGTTATAGAAATATAGAGAAATCTGAAACTCTACTGAAGAAAAAAGCTAACCCATGCAAGAATAGGTATCAGTTTTCTATGATATTGAGCATAAGGGAGAAAGGGGAAGCTAAATTATTTTTATAAACCTTCAAGTCTTATAAATCTGCAAAACCAATAATCTCTGCAAATTAAAGTAAGAATTTCAAAAGTGATATTTACTTTGCACTTGTTATTCTGCAATGCAGTATTTTGTGATATTCCATGTGCTATTCCTTCATAATTCTTTCTAAAATCAGCTAACATTACTGTACAAATATTCCCTAAACATATTTGTAATCCTCTTTCTATATTGGCTACTAAAAGCTACTAAATCATTTATAAACAATAAGAGTATACTGCATCCTTGCAGAAGTTGGCACGACTTTGTAATAATAGTCAGCTTAAGTAGAACTGTCAAATTGATAGGATGTCAATTTCAATTAAAATGACTAACGAGGGTTTAACAAAGCACATTTAGGTTCTGCATCATTTTAAGATGTAATGTGAATTATTTTTAACTTTTCTACAACTTAATCACTACATATATCTTACCACTATTTTTTTCTCCATTTCTATAATGCTGTCACATCAAAGACAAACACTGGTAGTCCATGTTGCTTAAAATAAAAGTCTTTCCAAGGGGAAAAAAATAGTAAGATTATATACCCAAGACAGGACCCTGACAGTAATCAAGAGTCTCCAGTGAGCAGAAATAAAGGCAAGGTCTGCAACACCATCAGTGCAAACTTCTTCCATTAACCTGGGTGAAAACACATTGTTTGCAATGAAAGATGCTTCTGAGAGGAGCCAGCTGTGTGTGCATGCAGAAAAAAAGTTACAAAGCATTAATCTAAACTACCTTGTGGGATAGTTTTCTAATTAACCAAAGTAAACACACTGTAATTTAAATTTACATTATGATTTATTTTTTAGTGGTTCAATTACTAAAAAATACAAAGTTAAGACTCCTCTGCTTAAAACTTCCTAACTTCTCAGAGAAGAAAACAAAGTATTATACATGTAACATTCTATTATACCATTATTTTTTTAAATTATGCAATTTTAAAGGCATAACCTCATTATATCTATGATTAAGTGATATTCATCACTTCAGTAAGAGCTGAAGCCAGGTTAAGTGTGAAATTTATGAAAGCAAATAACAACAACAACAAAAATCTGATTTTTCAAATAAATAGGACTACTGAAGCTTTTCGCCATGTAAATGGTATTGTGTCTTATAATGAAGTAGAGAATCTATCTCTGAGCACCAAGAAAGCAAGTTAGGAACAACTTTACAAGTCTTTTAAACTTCCCCTTAACTTTCAGCTTTTAAGGAGTGAAACACAAAACACTGCTTAAGAGTGATGGTGAAATTCTAGAACACAGATGCTCAAATTTTTCCCTCTAGGATATTCTGAATCTGTGTTCCTTACTCATTTAACTCTTCTCCATTACTTAAAAATAAAACAAACAAAGCTCGTGGTTCATTTTACTAGTATCAAACACTACAGGTCTACCTCTTCCTTGGCATAATAATAAGAGCTTACACGTTGGGGGAGAAAAAGGAAAGAGGAGTAAGATTAAAAAAGATAATACACCCCCACCCCCTGCAATCACAACTGAACTGCTTTTGAGAACTAGCTATCATCTCTCCCACTGCCTGAGAGACCTAAGCCCAGGCTGGAAAAACACTGCTTCATTTTTACTGAAAATGGATACAAGAATCTGGAGATAATTTCCAACTCCTTTTACAATGAAGATGAAAACAATACTTTAGCCAATTGGTATCAAATGACCAAAATGAAATTTCTCATAGATTTACACCCACCGCAAAACTCTGTTACCAAAGAATAATTAAATTACAAAATATGTCAACACTAAAGGAAAGAAAAAAAAAAATTAGAGGCAATCTAATCCAGGCATGAGGCATAATCTTTCTTATATCACTACTACTTTAATCCATTTAACCACAAGCACCTAAAATGTTATAATTTCTGCATCCTCAATTCAAATTGAATACTAGGATGAATCTTAAAACCATGTATCCATTGAGTCCCAGATTAGAAATGTTCCCATAACCCACAGTGTAAAATATCCAGAGTATTCTGAAATGTATTATGATCTGGCTATACCCGTATGTTCAAGCTTCCACTTAAATCAGAATGCTGTATTTACCATCTCCTAAATTTCACAGCTATATTGTCGTAAATCATAACCCACTAGCTGAACTACCTTATTCCCCTCCCTCTACCTAGTCAAAGACTCAACTCAAGCTCCATATGCCTTATGAAGCTTACCATTAATTCTCCAGCCGAGACCATTCTCATCATCTTCTGAACTCAAAGCGCTCACTACTGTAATTCATTTGCTATGTATATCATGTGCTATCTTGAACTACAGTGTAACACAAATGGAAAGAAAGCATTCTCTAGATCTAGACTGCCTGGATGAATCTTGGTTCTACTGCTATTATGTGATCATCCATGTATAATTTCTCTGTGCCTCCAATGTCTTCACTTGTAAAATGCAACTAATACCTTTACCACCTCAGAGGGCTATTTTGAATATTACAGATTTCTTTGTAGTTCTTGGCAATAACTTGTTTTCTATATAATGAAATAAAATACTAAACTTCCAATACCAAAAAACTAGTATGGGAATGTATACTAGGACAAATAGATTATATAATAAAAAATTAAGTTATTTTTACTTCAGATACAATTCCCAATTACATTTAAATCTTTTAAGCTTTTCCATGAAAAGCTAATCTAGAAGGTACAATTCTCTATAAAACACAACAGTGTTGTGTCAGGCTGAAAACACAGGTATGAGTTGACCTCTGTATAAGTAGAAAATGGATGCCCAACTCTCCACCCCCTGTGCAGCCAAGTAACAAACTTCACTCTGACTCCAGCAGAAAATGAAGATTTAGCCTCTGAAGAAAGTGAATCTGAAGTACAAAATTTATGGGCACCTGGGTGGTTTAGTCAGTTAAGCGTCCGACTCTTGATTTTGGCTCTCAGGTCATGATCCCATGGTTCCCGGGATGGAGTCCCACTCTGGGCTCTGTACTATCAGAGATTGTCTCTGGTAGCTATTCGGATTCTCTCTCTCCCACTCTCTCTGCCCCTCCCCTGGTCACACCGGTGTTCTCTCCCACTCTCTCAAAATACATTAAAAAATTAAATTAAGTTAAAAAATTAAAATTGAAGTACAGAATTTAGATTAAGGCAACTGTATTGAAATTAGAATAAATGAAAACCTACTCAAAGGTTTTCTCACCTTCAAAACATGTGCAACAGGCTCATATACTCAGGCAAGGAGATTAGACTCTCCTAGAGAAACCAAAAGGTCCAAAAGACCAATAGAAAATGACCTTATGATCTACCTGTAACAAAACTAGCTTCAGAATTACCAAGCTATAATCTCCAGTGAAGCTAACCAAGCCCTACTTACATATAGTTTCCAATCTGCTTAAAGTGCCTGACTCTCGAACATAAAAGGAAAGCCAGGAATCTCCAGACATTAGAGCAGGGATCAGAAAACTTTTTCTGTTAAGGAACAGACAGTAAATATTTTAGGCTTTGTGGGCCATCAACAGTCTCTGTACCATATTCTTCTGTATGCCTCTTAATTTTTTTTTATTTAAAAAAAAATTTTTTTTTCAACGTTTATTTATTTTTTGGGGGACAGAGAGAGACAGAGCATGAACGGGGGAGGGGCACAGAGAGAGGGAGACACAGAATCGGAAACAGGCTCCAGGCTCTGAGCCATCAGCCCAGAGCCTGACGCGGGGCTCGAACTCACGGACCGCGAGATCGTGACCTGGCTGAAGTCGGACGCTTAACCGACTGCGCCATCCAGGCGCCCCTCTTAATTTTTTTTTAAACAACCTTTTAAAAATGTTGAAACCCACTCAAGAGCTATACAAAAACCGGACGCAAGTCAGTTTATCAATCCTTGCATTAGAGCGTAGCATCTTACATAAAAGAGAAAAAATGGGCAAAGGGGAAAATAACTTGTTGGAGAAAAGAAAGATGATACCGGCAGAATAAAAAAAATTATATATATACAAATAGATACACACATGTTTTTATACAAAGATATCTATACATGAGATATACCTGTATTTCATAAGGCTAAACAAAGATCAATACATCTTGGGAACAAGAGCAGGATGCTATGAAGGCATGGTTAGATATCAAAAATAAGCTCAGAAAAAATTCGAATAGGACAGGCAAAATCCATTTTAAAAATAGGTTTAAAAGATAAAGCTGAAGAACAGTTCCGTCAAGCAGTAAAGGGTAACAAAATAAGAGAATCAATCTAGGGGGTACAATATCTGACTAACAAAAGAGACAGAAAAAGAACAGGGGGTGGGGGGATTACAAAAGGGAAGAAGTTATCAAAGGCATCATAAAATAAATTTCCAAACTCGAAGTTTCAAAATTAAAGTAGCCCACCAAAAGCCCAGCACAAAGAATGAAGTAAAGATTTCCAACATGGTACTACAAGATCACAAATCTTCAAAAACAAGACAAATGAAAACTGTAAAACTTCTGAAAAGAAAAATAAAGAAAAACAAATCATATGAAAAAGATTACACATCATGACACTGTACTCCTTAACAGCAAAGTCTGACATTGGGTGTGATGTCTTCGGAATTACGAAGGAAAATACTGATGACCTGGAATTCTATATCCAGGTTAATGAGAGTACAGATAAGACAGCAGTCTAAAACTAGTTACTCTGCATGCACACTTTGGCAGAAAGCTCCAGCAAAATATATGAACAAACCAAAAAAGAGAAAAATAGTGAATTCTGGAAATGGGAAATGAAACTTGGGAAAAAGGCAAAGAGAATTCCTAGATAACAACAAAAGGATGATTATCTAGCAGGCCTGAAGGGCAACCCTTCCAGATAAAAGCTAGAGAATTGGAGGGTCTCCAGGAAGAGCATCTCCACAGGGACCAGTGGGGAAGGGGAGTCAGGGGGACATGGGGACAGGACACAACTAAAAAAGTTATAAGCAACCTTGTGGAAAGGTAATGGAATTAATAATAAATACAAGGAAAAAATAAATTTTTAAAAATGAAAAAATTACAGAAGCTATAATACCTTATAATGCTCACATATGAATAATATTTATATAGGTTTAATTATCACTGAATATTGACAATTTTCAGTAAAATTATAAAATAATTAAACTAAGAACATAAAAGAGAGGAAGAAGCACAGAGGATGGCATAATTTAAGAAAAAAAATCCTCACCTATCAGAACTGAATTAATAGTGTAAGCATTATATTTAGAAATACAAAGATTTTTAAAAACCAAAATAATCAGCTAAAAACATGAGAAGTGGCAAGGAGGGTCAAGAAGGGGATTCTTGGTTTTTAACGCATTAAGAACTTTTGTCTATATAACCTATGTGTACATATTATTTGATAAAAGTTAACATTTTAAGAAATTCAATCTAGATTTTAATAAAGTCTACAACATACCCCTCAACTCCAGAAAAAAGTACATTGTGTCCTGGAGTTTAACAGAACCAAAACTACTTATGATTCACAGTGTAAAGCACATGTATATGTTTTACTACCTTTTAAATCACGTGCACTGAAATTTTTTCCACATCCTATTAAAATATACCGAAATGTTAATGGTAATTAATACTAACCAACTGTTAGAAATGTTTCAATGCTGTGGAACAGTATCATCATAAATCCTTATGATTTCAAAACAATCTAATCATCCATCCACTGACAAAGACCTGATGTATAAACAACCCAGAACAGAACAAATATTTAACCTATTTTATAAAGAACTAAACAGGCATTTTTCCAAGAGCTCTATTCTTTCTCCAAAATAAAAAAAATCTGTGTATTTTCCAGCAATAACCCCCGTGCCTAACGGTTTATTCCTGGCCAGTTTATTGCTGAACCAACTGACATCTATCCTGGGATTATATTTTGTAGAATCTTCACCATGTTTCAACTCAAAACTCAACTGCTTGTTTTACCAAACTTTTAGAGCAATGTGGATTTTATTCAGTTAATATATAATAAGACCAAACAGTAGTATATGATAATAGACTAAAAAACTTCCTGAGAAGGAGAGACTTTTGTTAGCATTTGATGTAAGAGAATATAAATCAGATTTCCTCACTGACAACTTTGGTAACTTTGAGATCACTTACAGAAACTTTCTGTACTAGCTGAGATAGTAACAAAGTTTCTTATTGAGCTACTTATCAAATTTCTCTAATACCTATGTAACAAATTATTTTGAAACATGGAAAAATCCTTTTATGCTCCAATCTCATGAATATGCTTATTAAACATAAATTACTCATATAAAAAAACAAATAATAAACCATACCTGAAATACTTTCAGGTATCTGAATGACTTTCAAAATAAAATTTCTTATATGTAAAATAACTTAAATTTAAATAATTTAAAAATGAAATTTCTCTAAAACAGACTTTAAGTCTGTTCTTTCTTCCACAATTTCCAAATAAGATATACTTACTTTTGTCCTTTCATAAATAAATACAACCTGATAATGTAAATAACATTAGACCAAAAAAATTAAGCTTCTGTATTTATAGACATGCATAACAAAAAACACTATGTAAAAGACAAGACAGTTCCTGATTTACGATTTAATGAAAATAATGGTCAAATGCTTTCTCTATAAGTTCTTCCTGCTACCTTTATTATTTTCATAGATAACTGTTAATTAGCCTTTCATAGTGAATATTATATTAGTAAATATTCAAAATTGTATATGCAAAACTACTGATGCAAATGGTCATTTTCAAAATTTTTCATTTAATAATTTTTTTTCTTTTCCCTTTTAACCCTCAGTTCTTAGCTGAATGGATCACATACTTTAAGGGCTAATTTATTTTAGATCATAAAATTTCAACCTTTGAGCTAAAGAAAAACATTAGGGGTGGGATAAATTTTTTTCTGCCACATGGCTGACATTTTTAAAGTTCTAATTCAATATCAACATTTTTTGCAACCGGAATTAGGCCATTATAGATGCAAATATAAAAGTTACAACAGGAAAGAAAAACCAAGGACAAGTGGAAAGATTCAATCAGTAGGAAACATTTTAAATATATTTATCTTTGAGCCAGAGAAAAGAGCTTTTAAATAATGAGAAAGCTTAATTTTTAGATCTAAAATGGCAAATTTCTCTCAGATCTCGGATAACAACTTAAAGAACATATACTTATGGAGACACTGTTTCAGTTTAGTTTGTACTTACATTGTTTTAAAGACCCAATTCTCCTATTAAGAAAATGTCTTCTACATCCTAACATCTTGAAATTATTCAAAGATATTTATCAATGTTTTTTTTTTGAGAAGGAAATAGGAGATCATATTCTGAGAATAAGTATTTTGTTGCCAATAAACAAATATAAGGGATACTCTCCTAATAACAGAGGATTCTCAAAAAATTTTTCCCAAAACTTATGGTTATCTTTTTAAAATCATGTTTCCACTCAAGTCAGTCATTTTCATCTAAAGTGAAAGTTCTCTACTCTGTGAAAGATTATGGTCTTATTTTGGTGACCACTAACAATAAAGTTGTTTTCTATTCAAATGGCTAAACCTCTTAACACCTATTTTTATATAAAAAGCAACCAAAATACTCAAAACACATTACACTTTGCATTCTCACTGCAAAGAAACCTAAAAACTATACCAAGATTCTGCCACAGTGTGTACAATGAAAACTAACAAGTACATTAATCCTTAATGACCTATCCAGTAAAATCCTTTTAAAAAGAATTGATCCTGTCTTCCAACTTAAAAAACAAAACAACCAACTTGGATAATTTAAAGAAGTTTTTCCTATTTTCTAGGAGAAGGTTCAATTACTTTATTTTAAAGAGAAAAGAAACAGAACCTAAATTTCTCTCAGATTTAAGCAAAAACTTTTGCATGTTTAAAATCTGTCCCACAAAAGCTTACAGACACAGCCTCAACCTAGCCCAACTGTGGAAGGAAATAATGGTCATGGATTTCTGAAAGCATAAAACACAGGTTTTATTTCAAAACAAAAGCAAGCAAAAAAATATAGCAGAACAATGAAGACTACACCTTAAATTTTTAGGTGTAGGAGAAAAATTCTCACTTCCTAGCTAAAAGGGGAAAAAAAATCTCAATTATGAATTAATAAATCAGAAATACTGATTTTATCTCTCAAAGTAAGTTCTCTATATAGCCCTAGGTTTCCAACCTGAAAGGTAAAAAATTTGGCAACATTGGTATCACAGAAGACCTTTAAAAGTTTATAAAACAATCTTTGACACACCATGCTATGTACAAATTTTCAAACAAGTACTTTGGCTTAGATTCAAAAGCTTTTACTCTGTCCCTTTCTCACTAGGAGACGTGATAGCTTATGCAGTTCACTTTAGGGTTTAGTGCTTCATTTCTCTTGTTAATATAAAACAGAACATTTTGTAAAGTAAGAATACAGCAATTTAGAATCCTTAAGGAATTTAGAAAAGGTGACAAGTTGTGATAATTTGCTATAGCTGTCTATTTCCTAGAGCAAACAAGTGCAGCATTCAATTTACAAACATTTAATTTACAAATCTACACAAAAAAACCCTGAAATATTTAACACAGAAAACCTTAGAATTTATTTCAATTTAAACCATTCCCAACTTTTGTCGTTGTGTAAAATTTGCATGGCTGGCAACCAAGGCAAATTAAAAATTTTAAACATAGCCTTAAAAACATACATAATAGGGTTTTGTACCTTAAACCATCCACATTGTAAAATACAAGCAGTGTGGAAATGTGACTAATGATCCAGTCCTTTAACCAAATATAATAGGACTACTGAGAAGCTTTATCATTCTTTGTAGAATAGCTTTCTTCTCACTCAAATTCACGTAATTGACTCAATATTACTCCGTGATACAGCTTATTCATAAGGAAAGATTCTTTGAAAAAAAAAATCCATAGATAGTAGAGTTTTAATTTTTAAAAGTTTTACTTCCACCCAAGGACTACTGGATTTTTTGAAAGCATCATTTTTACCTTTCTGTCTTCCTTTACTCATAAATAAAAATGATACACTTCATATTATAAAATCAGTAGACATTTCTCCAGTGACTCTAAGCCTTCATGGACCATCATGCAGGAAAGACAATTAACACAACTGTTCCATCCTCACTGTAAGGCTTTCTTTACCTTTTACCTTCCCCATACCATGTAACTCAGCATAAATGGAATTGGAACACACACACTTGACCAAATAAGGTGGTTACAATTACAAATGGGCAAGGGAGAAAAGCTGAGAGTTAGTTTGGGTTTAGGAGTGAGACTGGAAGGTGTGACAGCTGAGATGCATGTACAACTCTGCTGAAACATAGCAAGTAGAGCTGATGATAAAAGACAGCCTAGTTTTAGGTAGCAGGTTCAAGATTTTAGTGTCACAAGTTTAAAAAACTCATTCCTATGCTTTTAGAACTTCCAAGATTCTGAAGAAGTTCTAATTGTTGCCCTACAAGTATGTAAAACAAAACTCATGGGGAGACAAAAACAAAATGACCGCAGAAATAAAAGTTTTCTTCCTTGCTTTTAAATGAACCAATTATTTAAGTTATTATTCGTGTCTAAATTTGGGACCACTTTAACAAAGGACATTTTATCAGTAACAACTGCAGAGAATTTCTGAATTAACTGATGTGTGTGTGACTCTGGAATTAAGTGGAGCTATTGTCCTATGTAATCAATGGAGACATGTGTTTGACTAATAAGTAGGCACATACAATAAGAAAATAAAGAGAAGCCAAACAGAGGTCACAGCAGTTATACTCTGTTCATACGATGTGAAAGGCATACCAGATATGTTATAACTAAGATAAAAGATAGGCTATAAACAGACTCCTCCCTAGTGCTAATCTGGATATGACATTCAAATTCTGGTTTCCTGCATACTACTGAAGGCAGTCGATCATTTTCTCACACGATGCAAGTTTGAAGGAAAATCACATACCTCAACATATACACAATTCTACTTTCCTTCTTCCCTATCCCTTTGTGAAGGGTCAAAGTTGGCAGAAAATAGCTTGGATTCTAAAGGCCTTCAGCACTTCCTGTCTTCTCTAGGATGGTGGAGACAGCCAGCTACTAGATTCCCGCAGAGATGCTATTGTTTGGTGCATTTCACGAGTGCACTACTCAAAACTAAGCAGAGCCAGTTCAGTGCTGAAGACTATGTGGGACCTTTGCTCTCACATTATTAGGCATTACTGAGTGAAATGAAAGATGAAATTTATTCACATAAACAATAGTCTGAGTAGCTCTTAAGAGGTACATTTTTCTAATTTCTCTGGTAAATAGGTACTAAGGGTTGTATCACATTAAATCAAACTGGTTATCAATGCACTATTTATGCATTTCAACATAAATATCACAAACGTTATTTGACATCATGCTATCAACCATGAAGAAAATGAAGACAAGCATACTCCAAAAGAAGCGATGTTTCAGAGAACATGAGAACTCAAGTATGAAAAAAGTAACATGGGAGCCAGTGCTAATTTCCAAGTTAAGATATTTTTGGTGTTTATATAACCTGATGTCTAGAGATGGGTCTTTATTCTGACTGCATAGTACTTTCACATATTTAATACTACAGAATTAAATAGTAATATTCTAAATGCTTCAACTTAATCTCCTGTTGAAATGAGTATAGCACTAGACATCTGGGGATGTTTCTCAACTGACACACATGATCAGTATTTCTATCCAACAGAATATATACCTGGTAAAGATGTCAACTCTTAAGATTTTGTTCTGGCTCTTCTGGTCTACGTTATACCTAATTCAATCCAGAAGAGTCAACAAAGAAGATACTGGTGTTGAATGCCAAGTCATACCATATATTTAAAATAGTATCCACTTATAGTATTAAAAGATAGTTCAGCAGTCTCTAGCTGAATACAGAAGATGTAGGACATGCACTTATTCTTACTTCCAAAATTTGACTAAACCATATAGGAAAGAAACTAAAAGCCATAAGAAACAAAAAATAGGAAGAGATAACAGTTTCTAGAAAAGAAATATCAACAAAAGTTGGAAGACCATCTAAGTAGACAGGACAAGCAAAAACTGATTTAGGTTTCAGCTTTCTCTGTTACACTGGGTCTACAGAGGGAAAAAAATCCAGTGAAAAGAAAGCCAACTCATTCATAAAAAGCTTCTGGAAAAGTCAGGAATTAGAGGTAAGTGGGCACCTTTGAAGGCAGGGTTACAGAATTAATGAAAACAGGATAGGCTGTATGTCTGTGTTAGCAATAATTAGACTTCTTACAACTTCTCTTGCCTAATCATACAGATTAGGTGATGGTCATCCCTTAACTCTGGCAGAACCTTAGAAGAAATACTATGAGAAAATGTTAAACCAGAAAAGACTGGGCTTGGGAATATTTATGCAAAACTTAGGGTGGCAATGAAGACCTGAAAACAAGGGGCACAAGGGGGACACAGACATGCATTTAAATTAATGCCTATACACTGAATGCTGAGTCTCTGAGTTTTCTTCCCCAATCAGTATCTGTAACACTGGCTGTTACACTTATACCCCAAAGATGAGAAAATGGACAACTCTTGTTGGAGAAAATGACAGACCCAAACAATCTGCAGACACTGATATTAAGAGGTCTCCCCCAGGATAATATAAAGTCCCCACTTAATCATGCACAAAAAAGGCCACCAATCAACAAGTTGCAACCACTTGCACAAAACTTCTAATTTTTAAATTCTTCCTTATTAAATATAAACAGAAAATCAAAGGACATGAGACATTTAAGAACAATCTCGAACATGACAATGATTAAAGCAAAAGGGGAGGGATACTCAGAAAATAAACAATACAAGGTGCAAATTAAAAATTAAAAGACAGTAATATCCTTAGAAATATAAAGATATTATGTATCCATGACACAAGAATGCTATGAGAACATTCCAAGTTTTTAAAATTAAAAAACAACAACAACAACAACAACAACAACAACAAAATAACAAGGGAGTGCCCAGGTGGCTCAGTCAGTTAAGTGGCTGACTCTTGGTTTCAGCTCAGGTCATCATCTCAGGGTTCATGGGATGGAGCCATGAGTTGGGCTATGCACTGACAGCGTGGAGCCTGCTTGGGATTCTCTGTATCCCTCTCTCCCCATCTCTCCCAAAAATAAATAAATGTTTTTAAAAAGTTGATATAAAAAATTCAACAAAAGGGTTAAAAGAGAAAATTAAGAGAAAAATTAAGAAAATAGTATAGAATAAGTGGAAAAAGGGAGATATATTAAAGAACCATTCAAAGGAGGAATATGTCATTACCAAGAGTCCCTGAAAAAGAAGACAAAAAACAGAATCTTATTAAACAGTCAATATAAAACTTGTGGATAAAAATAACAGATTGAGCACTTCCACTGACTTTTGGTCTCTCCCTAACCTCCACCAAAATGACAGTATAAAGAAAACTTGTTTTAGGGTACATAAATACAATGAATGAGAAGAATAAAAGCAGTAAAACTCCAGAAGCCAGAAAGCAGGCAGGTAAATGGTAACTGACTAAACAGCATGAGGAAACTCAAATGGAAAGCTAAGATAAAACCTGATGTTACTGCAGAGCTCCCAGGTAGGATAAGAAGTGGTCAGATGCCATGTAATTCTCTACAATGGGCTAAAGTGCAAATGTGCTTATTAGGGGTGGCAGGAGATATTAAAAAGAAGGACTAGTAAAAAGAAGCACTACTAAAAAGCAGCACTTTATAACTGCCCCCACCTCAAAGAGGTCTGGAGATTTATGCTTTGGAGAAGGTAAAAAAGATGATCCCTGGCCCATCTACATGTTTCAACAACTTGCCTCACCATCTGCTTAAAACTTTCATTCAGCTTTTTAGTGGCTTAGACTTCACACAGGCAAAAACAATCACCAGAGCTAAGAAAAGTCCTTAACATGAAAGACTGCAACCAAACCAAGCAAACAAAAGCAACCTACAATAAAAATCATACTTGGCAGAAATACAACTCTGAACAAAATCAACATCTCAAATAGACACAAGAAGATAACCTAATCTAAAGCAAGCAGATTTCCTTATGGTGGGACGGGAAAACAAAAGAAGAAGAGCTCTTGAAAGTAATTAAAAATTACAGCAGTGGGGCGCCTGGGTGGCTCAGTCAGTAAAAAGCATCCTACTTCGGCTCAGGTCACGATCTCACGGTTTTTGAGTTCAAGCCCTGCATCGGGCTCTGTGCTGACAGCTTGGAGCCTGGAGCCTGCTTCAGATTCTGTGTCTCCCCCTCTCTCTGCCCCTCCCATGCTCATGCTCTGTCTCTCTTTCAAAAATGAATAAACATTAAAAAAAAATTTAAAAATTGCAGCAGAAATTAGAAACAGAGACTCAAAGGTTTGGGAATATTGAGAAAAACCTCCCACAAAATTAAAAACTATCAAAATATGAACACATAGGAGAGAAAAAAGAGAATCTTAGCCACTCTAAGAGATCCAGTATCTGAACAATAAACATTCCAGAAACAATGAAAATGGAGAAAAGAAAATCACAAATAAAATAATTCAAAAAAATATTCTAGAAGTTAAGAACATGCATTTCCAGAGAGTAAAGTCTCAGCAAAATGGATGAAAACAGATCCACAAAAGGGTACATCACCATAAAATTTCAACACCTTACGTAGCCAAAGAAAAGATGGTAAAAATTCCAGAGAAAAAAAGAGAATATATAAAAAATCAGAAACTGGAATGGCAACTAGAATTCATTAAAAGAATAAAAAGGAAGACAATAAAACGATGCCTTCAAAATTACCAAAAGAGTAACTTTAAACCTGGAATTCTGTTCTCAATCAACAGATCACGTAATTTTCAGCCAGAATAAAAATATTTTCAGGAATGCAAGATCACAAAAAATGCACTTCTCATGCAACCTTTCTTAATACTAGAGCATATGCTCCACCCAAATGAGAAAGTAAACCAAGGAAGAGACATGGAATATAGGAAAAATAGCTCCAAGTCAAGAGAAATAAAGACAATCCCTAAGATAGTGAAAACTGGTGATCCCAATGGGATAGCTGTGCATCAAGTGGAAAGATTAACCAATTGAAACTGGGTCCAAGGACTCCACAAGAACCTTCTCAAAGATGAAACTAACATACTACCTCATATATCTGATATATTGAGAGATTTATACAACCAGAAGAGTTTTAGGTTGAATTAAGATCATGTATTAAAAAAAAAAAAAAGAATACAAATGAAAAATTAAGGCAAATATTTATGTCAATAGTATTTATATAATCACAACATAAACATTAAATATTCCTCTAAAAAATGACATTACTATCTCTAGAAGATGAGGTGAATGGGAAATGTTCAGTAATAGATGACAAATGTGCCAAGTCCTCATTTCCAGAATGAAATGGTAATAGTAACAGTTATAGCCTAAAACTAAAAACAAGCAGTAGCTTTGCATGCACATGGAAATATGGAAGGAAACCTCAAACAGAAAGGAGCTGGAAGAAATTATCTCTGGAGAGGTAGAAATGGAGGAGAAAATATTTAATTTTAATAAAAGGGGAAAAAATTGCCCAATAATAAAGGATGACTTCCCAGATATAAAAGCTAAACCAAGAACTTAACCCAATCAGCGATGAAAACTTCATAATACCAAAAGAGAAAAAGCATCTGGAGGGTGTATGCAATGGGAAAGGAAGGCATATTCCAAGAGCAAGAAGACATCCAGTTTCCCAACAATTAGAATTTGTACAGAGTCAAACCATCAACTGAGTATGAGGAAAAAATAATTTCAGGCATGCAAGATTATATCAATAAAAAAAATGTAGCACCCCTTTCAAGGACATTATAGGAGGCAAAAGGACATTATAATCAAGGACATTATACTGGCAAAACAGTAAGCCAAGGAAGGGCAGATGATGTGATCCAAAAACAGGCACAGGGAATTCTTGGAAAGTCAATGAAGAAAATCCCAGGTTAACAGCTATGCAGTCAGTTTACAGAATTGAGAGCTCCAGAAAGATACTTACATGGGAAAACAAAATAGAAATGACTTACTTGAACTACCAAATTTTAGAATTTTGTAAAAAAAACTTAGCTTCTATGTAATGAGAATAAAAAAATTGTCCAAGGAAGGTAATAAGACACTATAATGCTTTGCTGTAATAGTATTTAAAAAAAAACAAACTTATTTGTTTTTGAAAGAGAGAGAACACATGCACGTGAGGGCAGGGAGACAAAGGGAGACAAAGAATCCCAAGTAGGCTCTGTGCCATCAGCGCAGGGCCCGATGTGGGGCTCAAACCCATAAACTAACTGTGAGATCATGACCTGAGCTGAAATTAAGAGAGGCTTAACCAACTGAGCCACCCAGGCACCGCTATAAATAATATTTTCAGGGGCATCACTAAAACTGACTACTGATTTGATAGAACAGTTATTTCCTTACTGTTTTGGGAGAAGGAAGGGGGAGAATGATACAGTAATCTAAAATTAGAAAAACACCATTATCCCATAATATTTAAACATATGGGAGAAAATATCAGAATATCTAAAACAGGGTAAAGTGGCTCCTCTGTGCAATAAGATTCACATGAGAAAGCAAAGGAAAGGTACTGGCATCTTTTCTTATATTTCACTTTTTAAACTACCTCTACTTTGGAAAATTTTTTCTATTAAATATAGACGATTTAGAGAAAGAAAAATTCTCTAATAATCTAATAAAAGTTTTTTCAAATTAGAGATGAGGTCTAATTGTGTTAGCTGCACAAGACGAACAGATATATAAGTTAATATTAGTGATGTTTTGAAGGATACATTGCAAAAGATAAAACAAGCAGGCACCAGACTAAGCTGATATTCATTTCCTGTGTGGGCTTCATAAAGTTGTAGTAGACTTCAGTTACTAGATACACAAGTGTAGCAGCCACTGTGAAGTCCACCAGCCACTGGTATTCTGGAAAGTAATGCAATGCTGAAAAATAAAAGTTAAAAAAAAAGTTTACTTAAACTTTCATAAGTAGCTCAGGAGGATTTATCTATAATAACTTTAATCATGCTAAACTTTACTCAATCTGTTGAGACACAATGTTAAGGTTTGCAAATAGGAGAATCTAAAAATGCAGAAAACAGATCAAGAATGCTGACATCCAAAATTAAATTTTAATACCTCATAAATTAAATAATTTTTAAAACCTAAAATTATTATCAAAAATGATTTAAACTGTTAAAAACATGATTGCAAAATGAGCTGGTATTTTCTTAGCTGAGTAGCTGTTTTTTACAGAAATTAAAAAGCTTTTTTTTTTTTTAAAGAATCTCAAGGATGATACTTTAACTTCAGGATTTAACTTGGTATACAGTCCTACAGACTTACGTACATTTTTCATTTCTATGAAGGAAGAGGTAAACTTTGTTACAGTTATTAACTGTACTAAAGGAGGATTAATAATTTTGTGAGTTACTACAGATTGAAATAATATACTTTTTATTCCCTCTTGTGCTCCTGCAAGAAAAGCTGATGAAATGCCTGTCAATTTTCCATAACACCATACCCCTTCAACAAAGGGTTTACATGAAAATTAGCATTCTCTGATAATAAATGATTTTATCTTTTTCATCTCAGATATTCTTGTTTACTTCTGCCAGAGTAGAGTCCAAAATATCAACATCATTTTGTAGAAGACCTCCTGAAAATGTGCAAATAAATCATATACAAAAACATCAATTCCTATGTTCCCACTGGCACATAATAAAATGATCTACGCTGCTTTAGAAAAATTTTAGTTATAAACTGTAATATCTGAGGATATTTTAAAATCACGCACTCACAGAAAAAGTATTCTGAAAATAAAATACCAGACTCAAAGTAAGACTTATTTACAATATCAAAACAAACCAACCAGACTTACATCTCTGTGAGATAGCAAAAATTCCAAATCCTTCTACGACTGGGTCAATTTTCTATTTGCTTCAAGTTATTATGGGTGTGTTAGCTTTTTTGTGTGTGAAAGATGTAATAGCCTAGGAACAACAGTCTGATTTACCCTCAAGCAGTTGAGGGATTCTTACCCTCTAGCCACCTCTCTTCCCCACTACAATCATCCTTTTGAATAACCTTCCAGAAGGAGGACAGGGAAATGGGTAGAACAGATAGACAAATATCCATTTATTTAAAGGCTTTCAATTTTTATTAATAACAGGTGAAGTAAGTGTTCCACATCTTCATGCCCGCTCACATTCACAGAAGCTTCCTCCAGAGAACTCTTACAGCAAACAGCCAAGTGACTTTTCAAATACTCTTATACGCTTTAAGAGGTTCTTGTAATAGAGCTAATACAAATTGAGACAGACATTCAGGATACTTATTGGGATACCAATCATATATACATTCAAAAAAAAGTACAAATTATACACATGCTTGGCTACATATTTAACCCAAGTATTATATTTGTTTTGTATTCAATAATATACATATGTGTCTTTTAATAGGCTATTAGAATCAAAAGAAAATTTATAGTTCATCAAGCCTAGTGGTTTGTGTTAAGCTTATGAATATACCTTAAATACAGGCAGAAAATTCTCTACTTTTACCTAAACACACATACACAGCATGCATTCACAAATGATTACGTAAATATAAACATAAGTAAAATCTCTCTCCATTATTTTGCTCTTGAAATTATGTGACCACTTGTTAAACTAATATCATTTGCAGTTAGTTTCAAAACTGTACAAATCAAACAAAATATTGAATAAGCTATGTTCTAAAGACATAATTTAAATCTTTGTAAGTTCGTTAAAATAGCCTAGTTCTCATTGACTGTCTCTACCACATTTGGTGTGTAACCCTGGCCCAATTATTTAATTGAGTTCGAGTCCTTGCCCCTCCGCCCCCAAAAAAGGTCGATAATCGTTACATACCCTATAGAATTACAAGAATGTTAATACAAGGAAAGCACTTACAACAATGCCTGACAAGTACTCAGTTGAAGCTATTATTAAAGTTAGTAAGTTGATAATTACTCATTTAATATTAGTTATTAGTAAAAATTACAAAAATATGTACTAGAAATCAGGGAGAATGTATAAATAAATATATATATATATTCTTGTATTTACACACTTGTGAACATTTTATACAAGCACACATATAAAATTAGTAAAAGAAATGTGACAACCAATCAAAAAGTCAAAGTGCTTTTAAAGGTTTTAAATTTTGCATGAAAAATAATTAAAAAGAAAAAAAGTGGATGACATAACCAGTCGAAAACCAGTATGACAATTGATTTATACCGTTCCTCATGGACATTTTTTGGGTTCTAGGACACTCTTCCCAGATACACACACACACACACACACACACACACACGTACACACACACACACGTATGTATGTAAAATATTTGTAAATATAGAATCAACTTTCAAATATCTTGAAGTCATTCTGTATCAATAAATAATTCTATATGAGATGCTACATGAATCTCTTAAGGCTTTTCTGGGGTGGTTATGATTTATACATTACCAAAATTATTCCTTTTAATATGTTATTTTTATCCCTCACTTATCATGTAAACCATTAGTTCTCAAAACTGGTCAAAAATAATAGTCACTAAGAGCATTTTAACAAATACAAATTCAATTCCCAGAACTCACTCTAGATTTACTGGATCTCCGGAGGTAGATATGAAGAATCTTTATTTTATTTTTTAATTTATTTTTTTAATGTTTATTTATTTTTGAGACAGAGAGAGACAGAGCACGAACGGGGGAGGGTCAGAGAGAGAGGGAGACACAGAGTCTGAAGCAGGCTCCAGGCTCTGAGCTGTCAGCACAGAGCCCGATGCGGGGCTCAAACCCACAGACCGTGAGATCATGACCTGAGCCGAAGTCGGACGCTCAACCGACTGAGCCACCCAGGCGCCCCAAGAATCTTTAGTTTTAAGAGCTGTTCAAATGATTCTGATGTACAGCCCCATTTGAAAATCAGTGTTTAATACAGTTTCACCTTAGATATCATTCTCTTATACGATTCAAATAATTTCACATAAATTTCACTTTAAATTTAAAATCATCATAGTTATTATGCAATTATAAACACTGATATACAGGGAAAAAAAAACCAAATGACTTATTAGAGATACACAGTGGGTAAAAGCAAATATTGAATTCAAGTTTTTTGATTCCTAATCCAGTCCTAGTCCAATGCTGTAACATTACTTATTTTTGAGAAACAGAGCACAACCAGGGGAGGGGCACAGAGAGAAAGGGAGGCACAGAATCTGAAGCAGGTTCCAAGCTCTGAGCTGTCAGCACAGAGCCTGACGCAGGGCTCAAATCCACAACCGATGAGATCATTCATGACCTAAGCCAAAGTCGGATGCTTAACCAACTGAGCCACCCAGGTGCTCCCCATTTTGTTATTCTAAAACCACTTTCCTTTCTACTAAACATGAGCATAGAGCTGAATCATTCTAGTACAGGTAATTAAATACAAACACACAAATGCATTTCTGTAAGCCATATCATAAAAGGAGCAGAATGGCACATATGGTAAGAAGTCTAGAATTCAAAATAATGAAAACTGACTGTGATCTCGACATAAAACAGAAACTGAATAACAAACATGTAAGTCAGCCTCTTCTGAAAAATGGGAAAAATAATTCTTAGTACAAGTTAGGTGAATAGACAAAGGAATTTAAATGAAGTCATTTTGAGCTTCTAAGTTCTGAAAAAGATTTCGTATTCTGTAAAATGGACTTAATGATTAAAAACTAACCAAAAAAATCTAGCCACGATAAAATGGAAGCACTTTCACTAGCATAGTATAAAATGAGATTTACAAAACACTTTACCAAGATTCCCCTTACCTAAAGTATCCACTTCTGTAACTGACTTTGTTTCTAGATGGAGGTCAATATCCTTTGGAATGGTTAATGGCTTACTTTCAATGTGACCATTATATTTCCTATAAAAATCAGACAAGTGACACAAAAAACAAGTTACCTACACTGTTATCCAAGTGCTTGTATCAACTAATCACAAAAGAGGTTTTAAATTTCACAGTATAAAAAAAAGCAGAATTTCTAATATTTCATCAAAAAAGGAGGTAGAATACCCAAAAGTAGTTTTTAAAGGGGTAGGGGACTACGAAACGTAGATTTAAATTATTATGTCAGTCATACAGATTACCAGGGTAAGAGGTACTAAATTAGTGACAAAATCTTGATTGCTAGCTTAGCATTTCACTCTATTTCTCTTATTCTCTCTCCTATACATTTAAAGACAATATAACATCTCTTTCTTTAGGTATAAGAGTAAAAGCAAATCTAAAATTAAAGAAATACCATTATCACATAATATTTAAACAAATGGAAGAAAATCTCAGGAAACCTAAAATAAGGTTAAGTGGCTCTTTTTCTTTTTCTGTTTTAAACATTTGTTATTTATTTTCGAGAGAGAGACAGAGCACGAGCAGGAGAGAGGCAGAGAGAGAGGGAGACACAGAATCTGAAGCAGGCTCCAGGTTCTGAGCTGTCAGCAGAGAGCCCAATGCGGGGTTTGAACTCATGAACCAGGAGATCATGACCTCAGCTGAAGTCGGAAGCTCAACTGACTGAGCCACCCAGGTGCCCCAAAAGTAGCTCTACTATGACATGGCACATAAAAACTGGAATCTTTTCTTGTATTTCACTTTGAAACTATTCAACTATTTATTTAGGTATAGGAGTAAAAACAAATGAAGACAAAATGCATTTCTCTTTGAAATTATACATGTCTACACATAAAGAAACCTGTAGCTATAAACAAGTCAGAGTTGAAGAAATATGCTAAGATTTATGTGCATGAGAAATTCAATAATGTGAACACCTAATCTGGAGTTGCTCTGAGAATCACAAATAGGAGAAATAAAAGAATTCTTCAGGTACACATGTGATCATTCCTAAATTTAATTTTTAAAGACAATCACATGTATATAGAAAATAATAAATTTTCAATAGCATTAATTACAATACCAAGACACATTTTTCAATTATTGTGGGAAAACCTCAGTAAAAATATTAATTATGTCAATAAATCAAGCCTTTTCAGAATAATAATAAAGAGAAGGAGGGCTTACACTTAAATATTCAATGATCTTCAAGGTGTATTTGTAATAAGCACAAAAGAGAATGGCAGTAAGATCAAAAAAAAAAGGTGCTTTTTAAAATTTTCAATTTCATGCCAAATAATCATTAATGCTTTAAAAAACTCTAGCACCTACAAATGCATTAGCCCAGGTTAATATAATTTTTATGATACACATGAGAAATTTGGTGACAAGTTGTTGTCAATGACATTCTGTAATATATTAGAATCATAGTTTCAGGTCCTAAAATCCTCCTCAGTTGAGGACACTAAGGTCCATATAGAGAGGATAATTATCATGTACTTTTCTTGAGAATTCAATTTAAATAGAGATATAAAATTTTAAAGCTGGAGAGATCCTAGAAAATTACTAAGTTTGGTCCTTCCATTTCACAGATAAGTTTGGTCATCCATTCAGTGAGGTTTATTAGCAGGCAGTTTTCTTCATAAACTTTAAATGTCAATATAATATGCAGCAACTGAATGGGACCTAAGGAGTTGTACTGTCTACCCCTTTTATTTAAAAAATACTGAATAAAAGCAAAACCTGGGGAAAAAAACAAACCAACAGGTATCTGTAAATGAGTTACAGGGTAAAGACACGGGCTATGGTTTTCTCCCCAGTCAACCCCCACCAAGTTTTAATATGATGGCTGTACTGTTTTCATAATTTAAACACAAAGAAGAATAAAGTTAACCATTCTTGAGTAAAATATTCGCTTCTGTGCTTATATATTAAATTACTACATATTGGGTTTTTTTAAAGGGTAATTTAAAATTATGTTAGATCATGGATTTTGATCTCAAATGTATTAACTGCACATGGCATAAGGAGTAAATGTTCATTTAACCAAAGTAAAAAAATATATTTATATCAAATGTGTCAAGTATTAACACTTTACAAACTCAACAATATAACTTACCTATCTTTCCTGCTTTTCCCTTTTTGCTGCTTCCCTGCAAGAATTCTTAATTCTTCTTCTGTAGGATGTTGATACCATCTCAAACTAAGAAAAAAAGAATCCTTTTAAATAAAGAAATTAAAATCACCAGAATTATTCATTTATGGTACAAATACTTATTGAGTTTCCTACGTGTGAAGACACTGAAGGGAATTATCAGGTGAAAAACTCTCATCTGAATTAAATACTACTGCTTAAGCCTTAAAAGGGTTTTGATTCAAACCCAGCACTTAACAAGCACTTACTAGATGCCAGACCCTGCAATGCTGTTTGTAGATATATTTCTTAAAACTGACATTGTATTAATATATATTAAGGCTATACAGGCTTACTATTAAAAGTAAACGGAGTGAACTTTGCAGGTAAGAGCACATTAGAATTTCCACCCACCCCTCATTTACATAGAAGTAACTGACAGTTGTCTTAAAAAGAATCCTTTGTCCTCAAAACTACAAGTAGTCTTTACTTTCCTATCCTCCCCTCCTTTACCTGGAGAATTCTGAAACTTTATGTGTTGAAGAATTAGAGTAAAAAGTTGTATTTACAAAACCCTTTAAGTTAGGGTTTAACTAACCAACAACAGGGTGTACTCACCTCCACCATGTAGTTAGAACACCCAAACAAATCATTTACTCCCTCCCAAGCACCCACCTGTTCATTCTCAATTTCCTATCTCACCTGAATTTCCTACCCACTACTTAAATTTGATATTCTAGTTTCATCTTCAATGTGCCCTCACCACATATTATCATTAATTCTGTTCTTTAACTCTTAAAATTTTAACTTCTCTGCTCCCTGTAAGAACTTTAAGTTCAGCACATGTCCCTCTCTAGCTCTAGTGGCAACACTCTCTAACTGGTCTCTTTGTCTTGCCAGGACACTCTCCTCAGTGCATTTTGATCCCAACTTTAGTTATCTTTCCATAATGCAAATCTTATTAAGGTAAATGACTGTTTAAATCCTTTATAAGCGTCTTCTCAAGGTAAAACAGTAAGTGGCAGCTAGGCAAAGACTTTGATCAAGGCCCTGTTTTTATAAAGGAGAAACATACACCTAGTATTGCTAAACCTTCCAATTTTTCACTTACAAAAAAATCTACATTTTTAAAGTAAAATGTCTCAATTTAAAAAGTTAGCAAGTGATTTGTTGTTTTTAAAAACACTGCAAAACTGGCAATTTGAATAATGACTGGATAGTTGATGACATTAAGAAATTACTGTTAAATTTTTTTAGCTGTAAAGATAGGATTATAGTTATTTTAAAAGCTTATATACTTTAAAAATATACACAGAAATATCTATTAATGAAATAATATTTGCTACAAAGTAATATGTTAGGGGGAGGAGAGATGAAGGGGAAAACAGATGAAACATGTTAACCACCAGCTGTTAATTGTGATATGTACATAGGAGATCATAAAAATCATTATTCACTGTATTAGTCTGTCTACTCTTTGTATATGTTTGAAATTTTCCATTAAAGTTAGAATACACACTGTAAGGCTCATATGCGCATAGGATTTGTGACCTCCTATTTCCACAGACTTTGATGATCTGACTACTATCTACTTTACCAGACTCATCTTCAACAACTCCCCCTTGGAACATGACATTCTAGCTAGACTAAGTGACATTTTACTCTACAAATTCTTTCATCCCTTGATGTTTCTGCATATATTCTTGTATCTGCTTATAAATATCAATGCCCCTATCTGGCAAACTTCTAGTTTACCTTTTACTATTTATAAGGCAAGTTGCCCTATGGTGTAAAAAAAGAATGTATCTGGTCATTGTCCCCCATTCTTCGCAAAGAGCTTCAAAAGTCTTTGGAACTTCCTTAGTGATAGGGAGTATCTTTGGTATGTTAATTGGAGGACTCCAGGTGGACCTCCAGATAGCCTCAGGATGGTGACTGGTCACCAGAAATACCAACTATATGATTAGAGTGGGGATCCTCAGCCATCTGATCTACAAGAAGGGGAAGGGGGCTAGAGATTAAGTCAATCCTGTGGCCAATAATTTAAAGTCATACCTATGTAAAATGGAATTCCAAAACACTTCTGGACACTGGAGCTGAGAGGAGCATCCTGGTTGGTCAACACAATGATGTGCCCGGAGGGTGACATGCCCTGACTCCACAGGGAGGGAATGCAAACTGCACTTCTTCCGAAATCTCCTCCTATATCATCTCTATAATAAAACTGTAATCATAAGTATAGCACTTTCCTGAGTTCTAACTGTTCTAGCAAATTAATGAACCTGAGAGGGGTCATAAAAATGCCCCAATCTGTAGCCAGTAGCCAGTATACAGAAATACGGGTGGCCTGAGGATTCCAAGGACGTGCAGCTGGCATCTGGAAACCTAGGCATTCTTACAGAGAAATTGGTCTTTAACCCATGGAGTCTGTATTAACTCCAGGTAGTGTCAAAATTAAACTGCAGTTGGTAACAGACCAGTTGGATTAAAATGAAATACTCCCCTAACTGAAAGATCCTTAGAGTACAGATTTTAAGACTTACTTGTTATTGTATACTTCAAAACTAGTACAGTTACTGGCATATAGTAAGTGCTCAAAAAGGATCACTGAACCAAAATTAATTCAGTTCTCCCCTTAAAGGTTTTAAAATAAAATATATCCCAACCAAAAAGTCACTAAACTCTAATTAACATGGGTGAGGAGGCACTTCCTGAAATTTCGATTTAAGTCCAGAATTTTAACTTACAGTCGATTCTCGTTATTCGCGGTAGTTATGTTCTATAAAGTCGCCGCGAACACTGAACATTGCTCCTAGGGGAAATACAGGGTTAGGTTCCTGCGAGCCTCTGGTCACAACATTTTCATCAACCAATAAATACAAAACCTTGTTTTATGTGTGTTTAAGTTTAAAGACACCTTATTTAATATATACTGTTGATTCATTAACATTAAATTCACAGCCAATAGCACTGTAATTCACACCTGAACAAAGCTTATTTAATAACTATAATCATAAGTATAGTATTTTCCTGAGTTCTGTGAATATTTCTAATGCATTTTCTCCATAAGGCCCATCTTATGCCTCGAAACACTAGACAACCCCTCAACACCATGCTTGGAGGCCATTTTAAATAGTGAAATCAACAAAAAGCTAAAGCTAAAATGTGAACAACATGGTACTAAACAGACCACAAAAAGCACACTTGTTTATAATATGAAAAGTGAAACAAGGCCTCAGCTGGGAACGTGGGCATCGGGCCACTCAAATATTTTGCCAATCTGGATATGTCTATGAATGATCTTGAAAGCACCGCCAGTATGAATTTGGGGGGTTACAAACGAACTTCAGCAAGTAAGCAAATAACAAATACAAAATCCATGAATGATAAAGACTGAGTGCATAACATTGAGAAGATCACTTATGCAATAACTCATTTATAAAGACTGAAATTAGTTGTTTGGCACTGAGGAAGAATTGCTAATTATTACTAATCTGTAAAAGAACTCTTAGTATAGGAAAACTTAAATTACTTTTAGAATGCTATAATAATGAAATATTTTAAGATCCTTAACATTTTCTAGGACTCATTTTCTTTTTAAATATACTCGAGTTTGTTTAATCTCATTTTGTGAACCCATTTTTCTAGAATAGATTGCATTTATTATACTTCTTACTGGACAAATGGGTCATCTTCATCAGTAAAAATTATTATTCAAAGCTGGAACCTTAGGCTGCTGGGTGCTCTTAGGGCCACTTCTAGTCTGTTACTCATGTATGTATCCATCCATCCATCCATCCATCCATCCATCCATCCATTCATCAGACTCTTATGGAGTCCCCTATGGTCAAGTACTCCGCTGAACAATGGAGATGTAATCACATACAATAAAGTCCCTGCTTTCTTGGTGCTTGTATTCTAGTTGGGGTAGAATTTAACCAAGTAAAAAATGACCAAAAAAAACCCGCCACAAGTTGGATACTATATAAAAGAACCTAACAAATGGTGAGAATGAGAGAGAAAAGCCTTAGGTTGTAGGTTACAAAGATCTCTCTGAGATGACATTTACCCAGCAACCTAAAGGATGAGAAGAATGGAGGGGAACAGCATTGAGGAAGAGAAGAGCATGTGCAAAAGCACAAAGGCATGAAAGAACACAGAAGGCTGCAGTAACCAAAAGGCAAAAGAGACGGCTACACCACATGCAAGGAGAAACATATGAGGGAGGCGGAAGAGATAAAAAGGGATCAGATCATGCACATCCTCCTGGGCCACAGTATGGAGTTTAGATTTTATGCTAAAATAATAGTCTCAAAACAGGATAGAGAAATAACTTCATTTACATTTTAAGATCTTTTTTGCTGCTCTGTGAATTATATGGAGGCAAGGAGAGAAGGAAATATATTTTGGACACTGAATCAACAGTGATAGACTAAAAGTAGGAAGTGGAAAAAAAACAATGAAGGATATCTACCTTTCTGATTTAAGGAAGATGGTGGTACATTTTCTCAGATGGAGTAGAACAGGAAGAATTATGAATCTGAACATGCTTGAGTTTTTAAGTACCTATGAAATATCAAGTGAAAACATCAAGAGGAAAACTGTATTTTCGAATCTAGAGCTCAGAGATAACCTGGGGTCATTACACAATTGTGGTATTTATGGAATCAATAATATCACCTAAGGGGAAGATAACACATGGCAGAAAACTAAACAGTTATTAAGGAAGTGAGAAGTAGAGTTCATGAAGACAATGCATGTAACAAATTTGGCTATAACAGAAAACAGGGAAATAGGCCAAAACTAAGAAATGGAAACGGGAAAGGCTTTGTTTTTTAAGACAGAAGACAGAGGCAGGGCTGTAACTCTTCTTTATTTGTAGTTGCTGTTACTTTTAATAAGAGATCTTTAAAAAAAAAAAAAAAAAAAAGAAGCATGTGTATGGGTGTGTGTGCTAACAGGAATAATTTCCAATGGAAGTGAAGCAATTTACGACAGGGAAGAAAGGAAATGGCCAAAGGAGCAGTCTAGGTAAAAGAGGGAAAGGGGTACAGAGCACAAATGTAGGAATGGGGGCCTGACAGACAGGACACCTCTTCCATGGGCCAAAATTAAAATATACAAACATTCTTTACAAATATAGAGGGGCTGCACAGGTAACCAGGGTTGTGGGCTTGGTGGTGAGAAAATGAGTGCAGAGCTCTGGCTTCAAGAGCTGAAGCTGAGGCAGGCATGCATACTATTTGAGGAGTAAGGGTTTGGGTTGAAAAGCTGTCAGAGAAGTGGAGCATACAAAGGCAGCCAGGCAGCATGGAGTAGCCACCTAAGATCTGAAAATTCCAAGTAAAATCTAGAAGTACAGCTGCACAGTTTTCCTCAACAGTCAGTGCTTCGTACACAGTTGGATTCCATACCATATGGTTCCCTTGTACTAGACTTTAGCTCTGGTCTCAGTTTTTAGTCTTGTCTTTTGCTATTAGTTGGTATGTCTATCTCAGCAAAATGACTTGCAATCTGCTTGTAACTGCTGCACCATGCCTTTCTAATATGGGCTTGGAAGACAGATATAAAAGCTAATTAGCTTTAGATTCTATGTAGCAGTTAATAAGAATGGTTACAAAAATACAATTAGAGAAAAATGCTTTGCGTTAATGTTCTAAAATTGCACATACAATATAATCACAACCATGAGAGGAAAATATGAATAGAAAAGATTAGAAGGAAATACAACAAAATGTACACAGTGATTGTCTTTAGCTGATGAGAATACAGTCCATTACCTCTTATTTTCCCTTTTTATCAATTTATTACCTTTTTCTATATCACACGCATTACTGTGTTTGAAAGACGGGGAAAAACTTTAAAAAATAAAAGGTATTAAGAGGATCTCACTAAAAACTGAACTTCTTGCATTTAAGTTAAATGTATTAATCTCACTGTATTTTATGACATTTACCTTGGCTACTGAGTGGCTTTTTTTTCACTTACGTTCACTTCACAAATTTGCGTGTCATTCAAATTGTCAGCAGTGTCTCAGAAATTAAAGCCAACCTAGGGTTACACTCCACTCAATCACTGAAATATTTTTTAATAATTTTCTTGTAAATCTCTTACATAACATACTAACAGGCCATTCATTATCTTTCTTACTGAAGTTCAACAGCACTGAAAAAATATGTATCAGAAAATGTATGTATATATACATTTATATATGTATAAAATATATTGATGTAGACGCCTTAAAAATTTTAAACAGCAATGTAATTTAAAGCAAACCACTTCAAAATTTTTCAGAAGTAAAAATTTCAGAAATTTGAAACGAAAATCTAAACAAGAATACAGAAAAACTTAGTACTGAGAGCAAGATAAAAAAATTTTAATACATAATCAATACAAAACTCTATTTCAAAACACAGGTCATATAGACACTTTCAGTCTTCATTCTAATCCCAATAATTTCGACAAGTGAGAAAAAACAAACTTAAGAGAAAACAAATACTGCTTAAAACCTAGAAGACCTTTCAGCACAAGTAGCTAAAATATCGTTTGTCATATACACACACACACACACATTATCTTGTTATTTACTGGAAATTTTAATAGGACAGCATGGCATTCTGGAACTGGAAGTTAAGATGACTAAGGCAAGGAGAGAGCAAGGGCTCAGGCATTCCACCAGGGTAGTAGCTGACTGTTTACACCTTTCCCTTAGGTCATAGGTCCCACCTACTGTGCATTTGAATAGTAGGTTTCTCTCACCAAAGGGAACTTGTAGATTCTTGGATCAGGCAACATGCAAAAGAGAACAGGCAAAAAGAATTAGAGCAACTGAATATGAAGGTGTTGGTATACTGTGCTCTTTACCCAATACAGGATCAGACAAAATCAGAGTAAATCCAACCATAATGTATTTTCAATGAGGGACACATGACAGGAAGTGGCAAACCAAAGTGAGAGCCTCCGGAGATAAAGGGGTAGAAGAATGCATAAGGTTTGAGCTAAACAATCAGGGAAATGGAAAGCAGATTCAGCAAGGAAGCTATTGCAGGAAAAAAAAAAAAAAAGCAAAATCCTACTTCCTCATGCAAAACCCACTATTCAAATGTACAAAGAATGTAACCTATCACTTACCTCTCCAAGAAAAGAGGGGCCAAGCAAACTTCAAAACAGAAAGGAACTTTAATTACAATAGAAAGTAGAGAATACTATGGTTACAATACAGTAGTATGCTGGACACGATAAAGAACATCTTCAAATGATCTGAACGACCGTTAAAAGTGTTCCTTATGTTAGGGAAAAGCAGCTCAGACAAACCAACTTCCGATGATTTTTCCTCCCTTTGTGAAGAGAGGGGGTAATAGAGCAGTCTGAGAGCACTAGACTGTTCACTGTCGGGTTTTCAAAGTTAATAATACATGCTCACAGGTTACAGGCAGAAGAGATTTTATTACTTAAGTTCTTGTTAAAGCAGAATCCCTTCAACAAAATCTGATAGTCATATAAAAAGGCATGTAAAAAAAAAGGAGAAAAACATTTCTCAGAAGAAAAAATTTTCTCTATTAAAAAACCCTGGAAGAATGGAATACAAAATATTTATAATTTAGTAATGTGGGACAAATTTAATTTCAAATAATGAGGTAAGAAGTATAATTTGAATAGATGATATTTCTTAAACTCTACTTTGTACTTAGCATGTCTGTGGTAATCAAAATCAATGGTGAGATACCTTTTAATTTAGAATAAAAGGTGGCTACGCAGTCACAGAAAAGCCAGAAGAATACAGTAAGTGAAGAGAAACCATACACTAACTACATATAACCTGTATGATTAGCTTATAAAAGGCTAAGTATCACTAGGAACAAAAGGTAGAAAAAAAATCTTAAAAAATTACTCTGTAAACTGCCAAAAGAAGTCACAACAATTGTAGAAAAGTTCACCTCCACCAAATTCCAACTCTGTTCAAGTATGTCAGTTCCAGGACAAGGTCTGGAGTTGATGAGCGCCATAAATCAAATAAAGACTATACTGTGAACTGAACTTCAGGATAAGAAGCTTAGATCTGTTTCATTTTTCAGTATGTGACTGTGAGTAGTTAAATGAGTTTTCTCATTCGTAAACACATTATCACCTACTGCAGAGAAGGACTAGACCCTCACCAATCTTGCTTTTACTTCCTAGGTACAATGAAAACTACATTCCCAGACACACTTGCCCTTTGGCCTTAATTAGTCACAGGGCCCCAGCCTATGGAATGTGGACAGAAATGATATATCGACTTCTAAGTGTGACCCCTTGCATCTCCTGAAAGATCCATAGCCTATTCCCTTTATTTGCCAACAAATACAACATCTAACAGAAGATTCCAAGGTATCAGGAGGAACACAAGGGCCACAAGACAGAAGAAGCCTAGAGTACCTAAGTCACCACTGGAAAGACAGCTGAATCTTTAAATACCATTTTGTCAAGAATCTACCTTAAGAGCTGCCCAACAAACCCTTTCTAACTCTCCCATATGACCCTGATTCCTGCCTGAGGAAACAGAATCAGAAACTTTCATTAGGTTCAGACATTGAGATTCTGAGGTCATAACATACCCCAGTGCATCTCCTCTCCTAACTAATTCACAGTGTACAGATCCAAACAGCATAAGAGAAATAAAACTTTTGATCAGTATTAAGTTTTATAACATTGTAAAGGTAATTTAATGGCATTAAACAAGGCTAAAGACTATGCAGTTATTTTTTAAAAAACTAGAGATCTACAATACTAACAGCAATATATGTTATTTAACAAGAGCTAGAAAATTAGTGTTTTTCTAATATTAAACATCAACAGGCCAGTAATTTATAAAGTAAAAATTGTTTATTGCTTCAATTGTTTATTTACTTCTTTAAGTAAATGGCAGGCTTACTCTTTAAAACATAATAAAATCCAATGGCACTTTAAACCCTCCATTCCAAAAAGACACAGATTGATGAGAGATGGACATAAATTAAGTTATATGATACAAAAAGACAGGCCATAACTTTTAAGGCAAATATGAATATTTATTTACAATATGAAGATACAATACTAGTGGGACAAATATTAGAACGATATATATAGAACCTAAAAACAACTCTCTTCTGTCAGACTCACGATTAACCTTTCATGGTATCTACACAGCTGTTCATTTGAATAGTTCTATTCAGTTGTTCCACTCAGTACAGTCACTCCCAAGCCTTCCTACACTATTCATAATTTTAAAAGTCTTCATGAGTCTTTCCCCTCAAATTCTTTTAAGCATGTTACAGATGATAAAGAATGCCCTCAGATCTTTCTCTTTAACTCAACAGCATCATATGGTTTAAAATGCAAACTGTCATTTCTGATCAATATTTCTACATAAGCAATTCACAAGGGATTTTACATTTTACCAATATTAAAACAGCATAATTTCATATCATTAAAGGTTGGTGAAACACTAATTATCCCAAAAGGATAAAATCAATGATCTTATTGAACACAGTTAGGCAACAACATTAAGCGATTTAACTTCATGACCTAAAAATTCCAGGATTAACATTAAAAAAAGATAAATCTTACACACACATTAAAAAAAAAAAAAAAAAAAACAACGGAGGAAATGAAACAAGGAGTAAGTAACTATTTCCAGAAAATTCTGATTGCTATAGTTGGAACCTGATTTAGAATTAGAGACAGTGTTAATTAACACTACAGTTAATCGGTTTACAAAAGCAAGTCAAGATTACAAAAAATTATCAACTTCATATTTATTTTTAAATGCTGAACTCTCCCTCAAATCTGTAGTATGTGTATTTACAAAACATGTAGTATGTATATTTACATCCATGCTAATATTTGTCGAAAAAAAAACATTTTAATTATAATACATAATTCCAATATTAAAAGAATTTGGTTTTCAATCTCTGAAGTTTTAGTCTTTACTAGTAAATGTAAGTTTCACAGAAACAAATGGAAAGCAGATTATGTAAGAACAGGAAATTGCCTATACCCTAAAATGACACAAGACTGCGAAGATCTTTGGAGCCAAAAAGAGATCTGGAGTCTCACTGGAGATTCATCATAAACAGAATCTATAAATATGAATTCTCAGTAGAAATGAGCTACCTTAACATACTTTTATCTAGTTCATTAAATCAGATTCCATTTATTTAGAATGAATGGTAATTTGCCCAGCTGATGTTTATCCTTTCATGATCTATGGAAAAGGGTTTTGATAAGCAAAAAAGTAAACAAGACTACACATTTAAAAACTAGCTACAGATGACTGACTTTTCTCTTATAAATAACGCTGACAGAGGTTTTAAAGTTTACTAAAACTTTAGTTATTATTTACTTTGCTAATAAAACATACGTTTTTAAATAGCCGTTCTCTCACACATTCTGTGTGGGTGTGCACACGTGCATGCGCCAGCGGTCAAAAAAAATTTTAAGCAGTCTGAATAATATTTTTCTGTACTTAAATGATATGAAAAGAAGCAGAGAAAATAAATTCAATAAAGGAGATTTAAGCTTTGTGGATAGAATGACCTTGATCTAATCATAAAATCTTATTATTTGTCTTGCAGTGTATGAAATCATTAGGAGGATAGGATCTATCCATTGTTTTCTAACTCCAAAAGATCTAAACAAAAGAAACTAGACCTACAAATTAAGAGAATGCAGTTATTTACTGGAGATGAACAGTTAGAACAAAACTATAGTTGTGGTACCATATCTATAACTTACCTTTCATAATTACACAGGATTTTGGCATGTATTTCTATAGGTCATTTTCCTGCAATTGTCTCATATCCCCTATATTCAACTTCCTTACTTGTGACATTATTTTATTGTACACATATCAGCAAGGCAACTGAGCTCTTTTGTGGAAGGATTAGGAATAGTAGTAAGCTTACAGCACAGTAGACAAAATTAAAACCAGCAAAATAACTTTGACCTCTCCTTGTTAAGTTAAAGTTTAAAATTCTTTGCAGTAGAACAAAGAATCCCTAATTCTCATAATAAACTCTCAAATGAGTCATCAATAATCAAATATATGCTCTCAGTCATTTTCCCAACAATGGTAAAAATATTTAATCACTTCAATTTATAGTCTCCTCCCTGTGTTGACCAACTGTTTAAGGAGGTAACTATGGGAAAAGTGATGTGGTATTTTCAATGGCAATGGACAAAAAGGGACATGAAAGGGGGAGGACTGAATTGTTCACCATGATCCCATTACCTCTGTACCAAAAAAAAATAAACTACTAATGTCTAAAGTAAGAAAAATAAGGAAGCTAGATTTTTCTCATAACTTCCCTTTGTCATGTTTTTAGAAAACAGGAATTCACGCTTAACTTCTGGTAAGTCCATCAGTCTGAGACTTGAACTAAAGAGAGATTTCAAAGTACCAGACACAGTCAGCCTAACCTTGCCTTACCTGCCATTACAGAGTAGCCATCGAGCAAGAGAATAGTGAGGTATAATCTTCTGCATGACACTGGCCATCACCATGGTAACGACCAGCTGTATACCTATCACACCCTGTATAAAAAAACAAACAAACAAACAAACAAACAAGTTTAACAATGAATAAATTTAGATTTGAGGACAGTGGTGGAAAACTTTGTATACATTCCAAAAATTAGACTTTAAAAAAGATGAGTTTACAATTAAAATACATTATTATTCTGGCATTTAAGCATTCAAGACCACATGTTTAAACTTAAAACATTTAATCTCATCTCATAATCCTCTACAAAATTCCCCAAGGGTAACATCCATGTTAATAAAAGTTAAATGGGTTAGCATGCACATTTAAAATCAATTCCCAAGAAACGTTCTCCATTATTTAAGGGTATCCAAATGAAGTAAAAAGTAGTCATTTTTTCCATCTTTCTCCAAACTTACTCTATTCAATACACTTAAAACACGAGCTTGGCAAGCTTTAAAAGGAGTATGCCTACCTTTTACTTCTAAGGTGATAGTGAACAATTAAATGATTAAGTGAATGATTAAAGAGCATTAACCATATTAAGTGTGATGACAGAACTGGCCTAAAAGTCACTACTAGAAAAAAAATTAACTCGTGCTATCATCACCAACTTCCAGTGGGTGGGCCTTCAATAATGTCCAAAAGCCTCCTTAGTTTACTCTCATCAGTCTCTCCCTATTCTCTACTATAACGAAGTCAAAACCTTCCCCATCTCCACACTTCCAACCTCCCTCATCTTGTACTCACAAAGAAAATAAACACCATTAAATGAAAACCCTCCCTTTTCACCAAGAAGCTCATAATCATTTGTATCTGCACCCATCTTTTCCTCTACCCTCTGGAAATAAAGAGCATCTTCTACACAAATCCCTTCAAATGTGCTTAAGAGCCCATCCTCCTTTTGATTTTCAGGAACGTCAACCTCTGAATAGTTTACTTACTATATCTTCTAAAATCTCTTCTGTATCTGAATCCTTCCTACCCACATTGTAACATCTGTAAGTCTCTTTCATCTTTCTGAAACATAACAATGATTTTCCCTCATTACACAGCCCTCCTCCCTAATATTCATAGCTACTTGACAAAAGACTTATTTCCAGTTGCTTCTATGTTCTTACATCCCCACACAGTTCCCATTTGACGTTCTTCTTCAGCCCATTCCACTGAAAGATCTACCATCAAGATCACCTCATCTTAACAAATTATCTTTCCTTATTTTAAGTCTCAGCAGGATCCCACAAGGCCTACCACAGGCCTTCCTTTACTCACACCATGACAATCAATTCTTCATACTCCTCTTTGCTAGCTCCTCCCTCTATCCAAGCAGTCCAAAAATAAGGCTGAATTCCTACTTCAAACATAATATACCAAATAAGAACATAAAAATATAAAAATGTTTAAAAGAAGCAGTATAGTGTACAGGTTTAAGAGCATGGATTCTAGACCTAACCTGCCTGGGATAAAATCAGCCAACTAACTACTAGTTGCATGACTTTGCAAAGGTCATTTAAACAGTATGTACCTTTATTATCTGTCCTATAAAATAAAGCTATTCACTTAACCTACCTAATCAAGCTGTGGTTATAAATTATGCCTGATACAGAGAAAGTTCCATATGTATGAATACTATTTATTGTTATTGTCATTGTTATTACCTCTATTATAACTCTTTTGAAGTTTTTATTTTAATTCTGTAAGAAAACTTTTTAAATTTCAAGAAGAGAGAAGGCTTTCAAGAAATGACAAGTCTCGGGGCCCCTGGGTGGCTCAGTTGGTTAAGCCTCTGACTTTGGCTCAGGTCATGATCTTGCACTCCATGAGTTTGAGCCCCATGTCAGGCTCTGTGCTGACAGTTCAGAGCCTGGAGCCTGCTTCAAATTCTGTGTCTCCTCTCTCTGCCCCTCTGCCTCTCATGATCTCTGTCTCTCTCAAAAACAAATAGAAACATTTAAAAAAATTTTTTTTAAACTGACAAGTCTCCTGATTGAAAAAAAAAAACCTAAAAACTAAGTTGAAAAAAATCAAATTTCATTTATTATAACAAACTGTGCCACCAACAGTTCATCACTGTAAGAAATGTAGTACTGTGGGGTGGAACGGTAATAGAAGGGGAGGGTGAACATGCGCAAGCAAAGGGTACACAGGAACTCTATACATTTCAATTAATTTTGCTGTGAGCCTAAAACTACTCTAAAAAGTAAACTTTATGAATTAAGAAAAATCAAATTTCTGCAATAGAGAATGATATAAACAATGTCAAATGACTGGGAAAACACATCTGTAATTCACATGACAGAGGGATCATTTCCTTATTAGATATTATAAACGGAGTTCTTACAAATCAACTACAGTAGTCCCTCCACCAAATCAGTGGGAGGTATGTTCCAAGACCCCCTGTAAATGCCCAAAACCTTGGATAGTATCGAATCCTATATCCACAATGTTTTTTCTGTACGTACATACCTACAATAAAGTTTAATTTATAAATTAGGCACAGTAAGAGATTAACAATAGTTAATAACAAAACAGAACAATTACAACAATATACTGTAATAAAAGGTACCTGAATGTGGTCTCTCTCTCTCAAAATATCTTACTGTACTACAGTCACCCTCCTTCCTGTAATGATGTGAAATGATAAAATGCCTACATGATTAGATGAAGTGAGACGAATGTCGCAGGCACTGTGACATAGCATTTGGTTCCTACTGACCTGACTGTATCTCAGAAGGAGGATCATCTGCTTCCAGACCATAATTGACCTTGGGTAACTGAAATCACTGGGAAGTGAAACAGTGGATGGTGGGGATGAGGAGGAATAACTAGTGTACTAACAGACCAAATGCCTAATTAAAAAAAAAGAGGAAAAATATGTACAGACAGTTCTCCAAAAAAAGGAAGTAAAAGTGGTTCTTAAACAGGACGGCTTTTAAAATGCTTTTTAAACCTGCCTCAACTCTCGTTTTACTGTGGATATTTTACTGCCTTAAATTTTACCAACTGGGTTAAGGTTCAGACCACTTTTATATTCACCTAACATCAAAGGTTACATTTTTACCTTTCTACTTTCACATTTCCTATCACTTGAATTTACTACCCTATTTTCTGTGTAGTTTGTGATAGAAGTTCTGCAATCTCCATACAATGAATGCCATTACAAAGAATTCTTTCAGGCAGAACAAGGCCAAGAAATATATTAGCAAGTATGTCAGAAGGTTGGTCTATTTGAGATTATAGACTTAAAAGCAGAAGATAAGTTTTTAGTCAGGGAAAGTTTTGTGGACCAAGTGAACCTCAATCCAGTCTTTAAAGAAATAAGTGATAGTATCACAGAATCTTCAAGGTCATCTAGTACAATCTCTCACAAATATACATATACCAATTTATTAGAGTGTAAACTCCTTAATAGCAGAAATCATATTTTAGTCATATCTAGTAACTGTTACAGGTATTAAATGGCATTTCAGAAAGACTGATACGGAAAATATATATGATGGAATGTGATGAACAGTGAAAGAGAGGTATTTTGCTCAACTCTCTTCTTTTGCTTCAAATCACTAAGCATGATATTGCTGATAGATGCAGAAGTGAAGATGTAAATCATGCAAAGGCAAAAACAAGTATCAGCAAACTGGATTGAGGATAATTAGAAATATGAACTGGGTTTCTACAATGGCCCAGACCAGAAATAATGAAGCTTTAAATTACAGTGGTATCTCTGGTACTGAGAAGAGAAATGCATTCTGATATCTTTGTGCAGAACTCAAAAGTTTATCAAATATAGAGGCAAAGGAAGAATTAAAGAGAACCCCAAGAAAGGCAAACACCGCTCTCAATGTAGTAGCTAATGTTTGACTAAAAAATGTTCAAGGCAAAAATGTAACCTGAACACTATTCATTATGCCACGTCCACTTTTTCTTTCAAATAGATTTCTTTTTTAAATTTACTTATTTATTTTGGGACAGAGAGAGTGCACACGTGGGATGGGGGCAGAGAGAGAGAGAACCTCAAGCAGGCTCCCCACGGTCAAGTGCAGAGCCCAATGTGCGGTTCGATCTCATGAACCATGAGTTCATGACCTGAGCTGAAATCAAGAGTCGGGACACTTAACAGTGTCCAGCGGCTCAGGGAGCCACCAAAGCACCCTGCCACTTCTACCTTTTTAAACGAAGCTAGAAATATTTTCCCAAAAGCTCATCTATATACTGTCCTAAATGTATTATTATATAAGTCAGTCTTCTTCTGACTTTCTAATAGAAGTCAATGAATCTTTCCTAGAATGTTATCTAATTTTTAGGGAGGTAAGATTATGTGGAAATGATTTCACCAAAATTATTATATTGTATGTTACCAGTTATATATTATCAATTTAATAGATTAATACTAAAATAAACTTTTGAGACATTACTATGAAATTAGCAATTATAGTGTACATTCTAGGGATTAATGTGTTAAAGTATAAAAAATATTCAACTCATTAACTAAGGGACACAACAATTTGAAATTTAGAAACAAACCATTCTAAAAATAAATACATAAAAATCATTCTAATAACCTGCCTTCACCCCAACTTAGTATCTATGTATGCCTAAGTTTTTTCTTTTAATGTTTGTTTATTTTTGAAAGAGAGCCAGACAGAGCACAAGCGGGGAAGGGGCAGAGAGACAGAGAGAGAGAAAGAGAAAAAGAGGGAGACAGAATCCAAAGTAGGCTCCAGGCTCCAACTCATGAACTATGAGATCCTGACCTGAGCCAAAGTTGGACGCTCAACCGACTAAGCCACTCAGGTGTGCCTATGTACACCTAAGTTTATACAAAAGCATGATTACTGAACTGTTTAACTTAAAAATAAAAATCCCTGAATATTTCTCATTTTTAATTAAAGACAATGATTAAATACATTTAGCCATAAACAATCAAATATTTCACAACAGAAAACAGTTAAACTGGGGAGAGATACAGTGAGGCTACAAAGTCCATCATGGCTCAAGTCTCAAACACAACCACTGGGATCAATGACTCAAGTAGCCCTAATGCTTTTATTAATGCATCAAAATTTAACCAAAGTGATGGTTTCTGTCTAGATTCATTGCCAGTAGGCCCTGATTCTCTTGATAACTAAAAGTGGGAAAAGTTGTTCGTGAAATAGCTCATATGACCCAAGATGGGTGAAATACTACGGCAACTTAGGTTTCAACTTAAGATAACTTTCTATTATCTATTAACCTGAAGCCATGAAGAGCAAGACAAAGTTATTTGCCTTTAGTCTCTAGAAGAATAATCATTTCAAGTTTTGTCAGTAATCATTTCTGGGTAGGTTTAAAAAGTTCTTACCAAGGAAAATTAAACAACTCTCCAAGAAATAAAATATATCAAATATCAACATTTTATCTTGCTTGTCAATACAGAAAATAAAACTCAGAATACTGTGTCAGACTTAGTAGAGTTGACATTTTGTTTTGTTTCATTAAACTAGCTCTCCTGCTAACCAACTGAAACAAAGCACATGCTGTTTAACATTAGAAGGCATATTTGCATATATACTTGGGACTCAGACACCCCCAAACGATTTCAAGTATAATCTCCCTGAATAAATTAGAAGGGAGAAAAAGGAAAGAGGATATTACCTATAGAGGCTGTTTTTAGGCAATAGGCTTGAGCAAAGCTAACCTGAGTAAAGCAAAAGGGCCCACAGCAACCAGACAGCTGACTGCAAACAAGCTCATTAAGCAACCCACCTCAAAATAAGTATAGGCCCTAACTGACCAATTACAACCAGGCACAATTCCTAAGATTACCAAAAAAGGGGAAATTCCAAAGTCCCCACATTCCCTCACTCCACCCTATAATGTGGCCCCTCACCAATGCCTGTGGCAGCCTCTGCTCTATTGACCTGCCAGCCACTCCCTTGAGTGTATTCAGTAAACTTCTATCTCCTTATGCCTTGGATGAATTCTTCACTGCCTTGCCACCGGTCCCCATCCAATTGGGACACCCCACATTTGGTGGCCCCTCATCTGATCAGAGCACCCAACGTTACCCAATAACCTTCCTAATTTTTGTCTCTTGACTGTTTACATCTTTTACTGATAGCTAGACATGTTGAGATAGACTTAAGAGATGCTCAAATAATTTAAAGGTATACATTTTGTTATTTCAACCTAGATTTACATAAAACTTCAAATTCACACTTTGAGCACTTAAACTACCTCTGAGCAATTTACAAATGAGGAAATCGGGTTCAAACAACAAAGATCAAAGTTAGACTTATCCAAAACCCAGACCCTTAATTTCCAACCTAAAGTTTTTTCCACTAAATCAATTCAGCCCATTCGATGAACATTTAATGAGCAACAAAGTACATGCGCTGAGCATTAGATCACTCAAATGCAATAGGGAGAAATAGCAGAGTCCCAGTCACCAATGAGCAGCCAGGGAACTAGGAGAGTAAAGGGACCATTACGATACAAAGTGATGAGAGGATAGGCAGAAGGTTCTGAGAACACAGTAAAATGAGAGAGAGAAAGAAATTATTAAGGGTGAAAACCTATGAAAGGGCATTTTGGATGTTAAAGCATGAGTCAAAATCCAATGAACTCAGCTTGAGTGAACGAGCCATCAGTGGTATATGCTTCAAAACTAAAGGGTTTAGAATGTAACCTAAAGGCAACAGGAAACCCATGAGAAGTAGTATGATCAGATCAGTATTCAACAAAAATTGCTAACCCCGCAGCACTAAGATAGCTAAGCTCAGGTATGACAGGAAGAACTGTGCTAAAGTCAGTAGCAGTACTGCAGGTATAATCTCTCTTACTTTGGTGATAAGAACTGTATATCACCATATATTATGTGACAAATTGGTTAGGGTCTCGGTCAAACAATGTGAAAAATGATACAAATCCAAATTATATCACTGTAGAAATTATTTATATCTATAAACAGGAAAAGCAAATAAAAATTTAATTTACAAGTACAGGCTATCTGCCTAACATATATCCAATATCTTGCTGGCTGTTATCAAGAAGTTGGCAAAGGAACTTTGTGTTTCACAGACTTAAATCCCAAATACTTAGCACAATGACATTTAGAATAGTTCAAGGCATATAATAGGGCATTCGATATTTGTTGAACAACTAAATGAATGGCAACACTGCAAAAGAATATGTCTTAACAGAACTTAAAATCCAAGATTATCATACTAGGTACCAAAAAATTAAGACAGTATTGCAGGACAAAATTGGACAGTACTATGAACAAAAGCTAGAGAAACTGAACAAACTGCATATGAAAGTTTCATAGATGGGGTACCTGGGTGGCTCAGTCGGTTAAGCCCCCGACTTCAGCTCAGGTCATGACCTCATAGTTTGTGGATTCGAGCCCCACAATGAACTCTGTGCTGAGAGCTCAGAGCCTGGAGCCTGCTTCAGATTCTGTGTCTCCCTCTCTCTCTCTGGCCCTCCCCCCACTCACACTCTGTCTCTCTCAAAAATAATAAAACAGCAACAAAAAAAAAAAGAAGAAGAAGAAGAAGAAAGAAAAGTTTCATAGAGTGAAACCTAACATGGAAACTAATATCACAGAGATAAAGAGTAAAAGGGAATTCGAGGCTAAACGAAAATGTGAACAGAGAGTAACCATGCAACAGTGAAAATCTTAGCTCAACCAAAGCAGGCTTTTTGTATTATAGGGCAAAGAACTGGAGGAAATAAAATGAAAACAGAATCTAACATTGTTGAGTCTTCAAAACCAAGAGGACACATAAGATCACCTTGGAAGACTTTTAAGCAAACAGGATAGGAAGATGAAATAATGCCAGTAACATATAAGAAAAATGAGACATAGAAATATATTAATTAAAAAGAAAACCTAAGACTAAGGTAGAAGCAGTTCAAACTAAGAAAAAAAAAAAAAGATAAAGTATGTCAGAAGAAAACCAATCAAACTCTGTGAATGAACATGAAGGAAAACAACTGTAGAATTAAAATTAAGACGATTTCAAAGATATTTTCAGGATATTTTGGTTTGGGTGATTGTAGAATCCTAGAGACAATGTGCATGAAAACTGCAGGAACATCAAGCCTCAGGCAGGCCTCCCAAGGACAGCAACTTAGCTACATTCTCAGCTTTTCAGAACACACACAAAAAATGCCTCACTGGTACAACCAATCTACATGAAACAGACTGGCAATAATCAGGTTGTAAGAATTTTATCAACTAATTTACAGTGAAACATACACTATCAAGTAGATCAGATGTTAAAGTACACTAAGTGTTCCATTCAATCACTGTCTTAATGATCCTATGGAGGTCAAATAATAAGTAGGCTGCTTGGTGAGTAGTGATTGAGACCAAAAGGCAGCACTGAGGGATAGCTCATTCATTCAGTGCTGAAGTTTGAATATACAGAAGAGCTAGGGGCAAAATACTCTCAACCCTAAATAGATATGGATAAATATGTTTAAATCTGGCTAAACTTCTAGACTTTCAACTGATAAAACTGCATTCCAATTGATATACTCTTTCCAAAGACAAAAACCTAAATAAAAACTATTCTATCTTTCAATATGTAAATACCACTGCTTTGGCTACAATCTAGTCTATCTTAGGTCTTGGAACCAATCCATATCTAAGTTCAAGGTTAGAGAATAACTCGTATCTTGCATCAGGTGTTTGTATCAAACTCTTACAGTGTTAACCACTCCTGACTTCCACCTACAAATAATATGTGATAAGTGGTATGGTAGAGGTCAGTGCCAGTGTTATGGGAGCACCCCAAGAAAGGCAGTGATTAAATCCAAGTGGGAGAGCTGGGAAAGACTGGTTCACAGAGGTGACATGTGAATTAGTGTTAAAAGGTTAAAGAAGTATCCCACTCTCACACAGAAAAAGAAAAAAGTTTAGACAGATACACCCACCTGTACAGAGAGTAAATGGCAAGATCCAAAACAATGAGCAATTCCACATGCTTTAGACTTTGATAGGGGTTGCACATAATGGACTTTTCTTCAGGTACTCGGAAATAAGTTCAGGATCTTAAGACTGGAATGAACCAAATCCATTATATATATTTTGGAAAGATATATATATTTTGGAAAGATAACTATGCCATCAAGTAGAAAATTAAAGTGAAAAGTAATTGGAAGCAAAGAGGTAAAATAGAAGCCATCTGAAATAATACAATGAACACCAAAAAGCCTGAACTAAGACAGCTTCAAAAACAAAAGCAAAACCAGGAGCACCTGGCTGGCTCAGTCAGTAGAGTGTACAACTCCAGATCTCGGAGTTGTGAGTTCAGTCCCCCACTGGGCACAGAGCTTACAAGAAAGATAGAAAGACAGAAAGACAGAAAGAAAAGAAAAAGAAAGAAAGAAAGAAAGAAAGAAAGAAAGAAAGAAAGAGAAAGGAAAGAAAGGAAGGAAGGAAGGAAGGAAAGAAAGAAAAAAGGAAGAGAAAAACCAAAAAATTAAATTTTTTAGAGAAAAAAGGGAATTAGGCATAAAATTATTAATTATCTCTGTAAGGGAAGTATCAGCAGATAAGAATAAAACTTAAGCGGGGCGCCTGGGTGGCGCAGTCGGTTAAGCGTCCGACTTCAGCCAGGTCATGATCTCGCGGTCCGGGAGTTCGAGCCCCGCGTCAGGCTCTGGGCTGATGGCTCAGAGCCTGTAGCCTGTTTCCGATTCTGTGTCTCCCTCTCTCTCTCTGCCCCTCCCCGGTTCATACTCTGTCTCTCTCTGTCCCAAAAATAAATAAATGTTGAAAAAAAAATTTTTTTTTTAAAAAGAATAAAACTTAAGCAATTATGTAAAGATTAGATGGAAATAATGGACAAAATTATTCTTTGAAGAAACTGAGCAATAACAGGAAAATCTGATGGATACTAGAATGGTTGACAAAGAAAATATATTTAAAATATACCCTCATAAGGAGGAAAATAAAACATGCTTAAGGCAAAAGGGAAGGAACCAATGTTGGATGGGTGCTGAATGTTCTAGAGACGGGTTTGTGGGAATTTAATCACTTAAGATTCAGAAATAGATGAGACCAAAGGTGCAAGCTGAAAAAAACTTTATGAGACGTGTCCTACTGAAGAGAAGTACAAGTAGTGTAGAGATGTATTAAATTTAAAACCTGAATGGACAAAGTTTGAGAGACTTTGAAGAATAAACAAACCAAGCTCAGGATCTTGGCAATGTGACTGAGAAGAGGTCTAGAAACTCAGGAAGAAAGGTGTGATATACATGTGGATGACTAACAGACTCAAGCTGGTTAAAAAAATAATAATAATAAAGATTACTTCTAATAGGTTTAAGGGCTGTATAGATTTAATCAAGATGAGAAACTCTTCCATATAATGCCAAAGCAGGTAAAAGCAGCCTTAAACAATCAATAACAAGCAAGGAGAATTCTTGCCAATAGACTATTTCTAGAATCTTAGGGTTCATTATGTGAGCTACGCTGGTCCTTACTTAGCCCCAGCCCTTACAGACAGTTAAACAGGTCTGAAAATAAGAAAAGGAAAACTTTGCTGAATAAACAAAATGAAAATAATCAAAGGGTTTGATAGAAAACCAGCTAAAGAATAAGGTCACCTACTGATTTAATATAGGTTTATTAAACAAATCTAATGAAATCACAGATACTTAACTGTTCTGACCTACCAAACAGCAACTTCATACAACTCAAAATAATACTACCAATAGAATTATATAAATAAGAAGGTAAAATCAGAGAAAGAAAACTGTAAAACATAATTACCAACTGCTCTGATTTGAATTTAAGCACATGGGTTTTCGAATTTAATTGCTTACAGAATTTGTTTGATTTGCCAGCATGGTGCTTCACAGCACAAAATGTGCTTTTAATTCTTTAAAGTAAAAAGTATGAGCAGAAATTTTTGCTATTTTCCAACTGAAAGTAAGAAATTTAATGTACTTTAAAGCCAAAAATCAAAAATTCTCAATAAAATACCTTGGTACATCCTTAATATCTTAATAATACATACAACATAGGAGCATGCATGAATTTGATATAACTATATTCAAAAACAACTCCAGACTTATTGCTGCTTAACATGACGATATAAAACCATTCCTTGGAATTTCATTAAATTTATAAATAAACTTGAGAAGACATGTTTCTTGACATAAATTGGTAAGGCAAAGTCGTTAAAAAGTTGATGAAGAGGGGTGCCTGGGTGGCTCAGTTGGTTGAGGTTGAGTGTCCAACTCTTGATTTCAGCTCAGGTCATGATCCAAGGGTCGTGGGATTGAGCCTGGTGTCGGGCTCCACACTGAGCATGGAGCCCGATTAAGATTCTCTCTCTCCCTCAGTCCCTCTCCCCCACTTGTGTGCACTCTCTCTCTCTCTCTCAAATAAATAAATAAAAATAAAATAAATAAAAATAAATAAATAAAAGATAAGTAAATAAAAATAAAAAATTCTCTTTAGGGATGCCTGGGTGACTCAGTGTCTGACTTTTGCTCAGGTCATCCATCATCTCATGGTTCGTGAGTTCCAACCCCACATTGGGCTCACTACTATCAGTGCAGAGCCAGCCTCGGACCATCTGGCCCCCTCTCTCTCTGCCCCTACCCCTCTCATGCTCATGCTCTCTCAAAAATTTTCTAAAGTATAATTTATTGTCAAATTGGCTAACATACAGTGTGGAATAAACACTTATTTTTTAAAAATCTTTAAAAAAATGTTGGTGAAGAATGCAGTATTTTTAAAGATGGTAACAAGCCACTTCACCTTTTTCTAAGACATTCATAAATGTTCCATTATAGTACTAATAAGCAACAAATAAAAGGTTCAATGGAAGACGGCATTCTTAAATGTAGTACTCTTCCTTAACTGTATTTTCTGACATTACAGAAAATACCCCTATAGATGTATATCCAAAGAAGCTATTAATTACAACTAATAAATTTGTATTTAGCATTTATAGATCATCAACTTCAAACCAATTCCTACCCATCCCTCAATATTCACTTCCCTTATAAAACCTTCCTTGTTAAAAAAAAAAAAAAAATACATCACTCCAAAACAGACTTTATCATGTTCAACTGTGACCAACAATTTATGGATCTCTTCTCCAATGAAACTACTCATCTCACTTCTTGAGCCCTAACCCAACTCCCCGGAAAGTGCCTAACACGGCAGGTTTTCAATATATATTGAATACTACCTTTTAGATGAAATAAAAGGATAAAGCATAAATTTGCCTACTGTCCTTCACTACATTCAATTCCTATGTGCCAAGCACTAAACTTTAGCATAAAAAAGAAAATTATTCACTTTAAGATCAAAAGACAATACACTGTATTTCAGAGAAAGTAGTCTGTTTCTATAAGATAATACTCTCAATTTAATGCAATTTAAGTCTGTGTTACAAATACTTTCTTTTAAACAAACTAAGAACGACAACTTTGGTAAGTACACTAATAAAACGTCATCAAAACAAATTTAAAATAAAAATTTTAGCTTAACTCTAAATTTTAAGCCACACACAAAAGCCAAGAAAATTTAAGGTGTACTCCTAATGGTAACTGTTGGAAAGATGCACTTACTGTAAATATTTTAATGTACTGAATAATTAACCATACTAGAATCAAAGAACTTCGCTGTCACTAATAACAGATGAGCTAGCTCTCTCTGGGACTCACTCTTATCTACAAAAGATAGGAGTTGGCAAATGATCTCCAAGTTCTTAAAAGATCTTATTGTTGATGATTGCAGTTATTTTAAATAAACACAATGGATTACTGGCATTCACACACCTACCATTTCTAAACCATCGTCAAAGCCTGTGAAGTGTAGTTACTGCTGATAGGAACAATTATCCCTTCTTCATAAGGATTAAATGAGCTAACATTTATAGGAGACCTGAAAGTAAATCAGAGCTCCAAGCTCTGATGTAAAGGAGTATACCTAGCCCATTGCCCAGCATTCTCCCCTCTGTTAGTGGTTTGCAGGAATTTCTCTCAGGAGACTTGTGAATACCAAGAGTTTTACAATATTATTTTGTTTTGTTTTTTAAGTTTATCTCAGATACTTGGCCAATTCTACCTATTAAAGGATTCCTTTTCTTGATGATCTGAAATGTTCTTTTTCAGTGACTATCAAGAGAAAGAACTATGATGACCTTCAATACTTCTAATATGATTGAGAAGCTCTCTATCAAAATCAAAAGTACTCAATAAATAACAGAATCAAGTTAGAAAAGAGTTGTTTAAAGTTTATTTATTTACTTAATTTATTTAGAGAGAGAGAGAGAGAGAGAGACTGACGGGGGGGGGGGGAGAGAGAGAGAGAGAGAGAGAGAGAGAGAGAGAGAGAGAGAGAGAGAAATCCCAAGCAGGCTCCATGCTGCCAGTTCAGGGCCCAATGAAGGACTCGATCTCACAAGCCATTAGATCACAACCTGAGCTGAAATCAAGAGTCAGATACTTAACCAACTGAATCACTGAGGTGCCCCCAAAATAGTGTTAGTCTTAACCAACTAATGTTTCAGTTAGTTATGATTTAACATTATAATGAATGTTACCAAAGCTTTCTTATCTGTCCCTCCTGATTAGAAAACAGACTTAGTTTACAATTCTAATTCTAGTTAGCATCTGACCCACCCAACCAACAAAGCTGTCTGGTAATAAATGATAAAATGAAGCTTCACTGTCCTAATATTAATTAACCTAATACAGGGAAGGGAAAAGACAATAAGCAAGAATTTAAACTTAAGAAAATTCTACTAATAAATGTAACTATTAATAATGTAAAACTTTTCAGGAAAAAAAGTCATGGCTTCTCTTCTGAGCAAGACTATATATATTCAGAAACAAAAGACATAAACATTCATATTTGAATACATATGCCCATAAATCACAAAGAATTAGAAACATTTTTAATCAATCATTTATACTGATCATAAAAATGACTAAAATCTTCTGAAATGATAAAAATACTTAACAAACATAATGAACTTAATGAAGTCATGATGGAGCAGAATCCTCCAATATGACTTTTTCTTTTAGGAAAAAAAAAGCAGGAAAGTGTGGCATTGCTTTGCTAGGTAAATCATTGTATTTGGGCAAACAGTGGCAATCAAATGGTGAAAGATAACAAAAATCAGCTAAGCACTGTGTAAAGGGCAGACACAGATAACTACATAAAAAAAATAAGCAATCAGATTAGTATTTCAAAAGGCGTCTACTACTTATCAAAAAGATAAAAGTATCATGTTTATTTAAAAAAAAAAAAAAGCCATAGCCTACCATAGCCTTATAGTGCCTTATTTGTGACATCATATGATGGCAATCTATACTCATATATTTATAATACAGAAAAGAACAGCTTGTTGAAGTTCTTTCTTCGTAATTAATTTCTGGAGGAGAAAGGTCTCCCTTTCTCTCTCTAGTGTCCCTTATTATTTTCCATCTCATCTCTTCTTCACAATCCAAACCTCTCTACTTCCAAGAATGTATTGCAAAGACTCATCAATATCATCCAGAGCTTCAACTTTTTTCCCTAAAAGACCTTTATGATAAGTAAACAGTTATGATCAGCTGGAAGTAAGTAACACGGCAAGGTGACTTTTAAAAAAATGTACTGGTAGTAATAACCTTTATCATGTGCATTGACCATATGGTAGGGAATGTACCCTATGATACTATGTTATTTGCAACTCAGGGAGAAAACTAAGTTCTAGCTATAAGCAACAGGTAGTCCAAGTGAAAGGATATGAGCAAGCCAATCCTTAGAAGGACTCAGGAAAAGAAATAGGCTGAGACAGGCTTTTAGCACACTAGATACTTAACAATGGCAAGAAATTCCAATTCATCTCCAGTTCTCTAATTGCTCCTCACCTCATCAATGTTACTACAAGTCTATACTAGAGGCGCAATGGAAATTAATACTGTACAGAAGGAGTGCCTTAACTGGATGCAATTAAGGTGGAGAGAATATGAAGGACTGATTTCTTATTTTGAGTGAATGCAGCAATGTCAGACCTGTTTGGCACTTGAATTAGGCTAATCATTAGTGCTATGCATGACAGTAATGATTGATTTCTTTAATAGTATATGAGATGTAATAGAAGTTATTAACTAGATTGGGAAAGACTTTCTAGAAATATAACACCCTAATGTTGTTTCTATAGGAAAATGTTCTGGAAATGACTCCTCTCATAAGTTAAAACCTATGAAATGTAAACAGTAAGACTGGCACAACAATACAATGGCCAAACTGCCTGTGTTCAAGTCAAATTCCACCACCAATAACTGTTTAATTTTGGAAGAGTTACTCTAATCTTGCTGTGTCTCCATTTCTACATCTGTGGAATAGAGGTTAAAAAAAAAAAAAAGCAGGTAAAAAAGTGGAGGTGGAAAAAAAAATCCAAGATTAAATACTTCATGAAGATTTAAATGAGTTAATGTAAGTAGGATACATAAATACTTTTACTTAAATAAAATGAGGAAAACTAAAATTCAATTTCTTACCCACCTAACATACTTCTACTTACCCTTAAAAGACCTAGTCCAATCAATCCTCTGTGAAACTCTTCTTGAAAGACAAATTGAATATTCCCTCCACTGTCAGTCACTTCAATATACATTCAACTAAATGTGCATCAGTGAATATCAGTAATATTCAGTTTCACATATTCAGAATCACAAAAACTTGAGTCAAACCCCAGAGGTCATCTAGTTCTAGTTCAAGCATACTTTCCATGCCATATATTTATTGTACTTTCCCCAAAATCATCCTTATGAGCATGTATGAGCAGATTGGCTTTTCATACTACCTAAAGATTTTTTAAAAATAAATACAACTTAAGACCCTGAGTCTCAACATCAAAGAATCAAAAGCTGAAATGATACCAGGTTTTTCTAAATCTTTTGATTATGGGCAAATCACAAAGATATTTTAGTCTACTTTAACAATGGAATAACTAAGTCTGTTTTATGTTGTAAGTGAAAGATATGAATGTAAAATCAGTATATTGTGAGTTAATGAGTTGTATTCTCACAAAAAATATACTAAAAGACTAAAAATATGTGGCACAAACCAATCTATTAAATAAAACATCACTTACTATTATAGAGGTTTCTTTAAGGAAAAAAACACAAAATATACTTAAGGGGCACCTGGGTGGTTCAGTAGTTTGGATGTCTGAACCTTGGTTTTGACTCTGGTCATGATCTCCTGGTTTGTGAGTTCACGCCCCACATTGGGCTCCATGCTGCTGGTGTGGAGCCCTGCTTAGGAATTTCTCTCCCTCTTTCTCCCTCTCTCTCGGCCCCTTCCCTCATTCTCTTTCTCTTTCAAAATAAATAAATAAACTTGAAAAAAATAAAAAACTAAAAAAAAAAAAAAATACTTAAATTATTTACCTGTTCACTGTTTGGAAAAATGATAATGTTTAACTTTATTGAAAGAATTATATAGCTACAGACAATATGAGCTTTGTGCCTGACATTATAGTAATTGTTTAGAGTATAGCTCCCAAATATGTACTCACAGATAACACGCATATATGTTGAAGATATATACATATGTATATTAAATCATACTTGTTCCACTGTCACCTCATTTAGGTTTTCTCTGAATAACTTAACTAATAAAACAACCACCCTAATCATTTTCTATCCCTCACCCTGCTTTTATCTTTCTCAGTTGCATTTATCACAACCAACACATATTATGTCTCATTTCATTATCATCAGAATCTCCCAGTAAAACATAAGCTCCACAAAGGCAGTATTATCCCTGTTTAATAAAGTTATATCCCTATGGCCAAGAATTCAGATATACCTGACATACAGATGGTGCTTAATAAATAGTGAATAATCGATTAAACAGTACTTGTGAGAAGAGACCATGATTTTTAAATGTTTGGGGAAGGAAAAGGTATAACCATTTCAATCAAAACCAAGCGAATGTTCATTCTACCAGACCTTCAAAGATTTTTTTTTTTGTAGGTGGTAGATAAAGAGTAAAGAGACACTTTACAGACAAGTTTCTTCAAAGTTTCTTTGGGGCAAGTTGTGTTCGCTCGACTTAGTAACATGGGCAAAACCACAGTACAACATTAAGAAAATAAGTTCTCTCTTAGAAATGAACACTTTCAATTATCTTCTGATTTTCTAAAATCAACCAAATTTGCTTTACGCTTTTACTCCAGAGCAAACAAAAGAACTAAATTTAAAAAGTGGACCAAAACCAGAGTATAAGCTAGTCTTAAGAATCAATCTTAAATAAACCAAATTCTACCCATGAGAACAGTCTCTACTATTATTTGAACTAGGCCTCTTTAGGAAAGTAGTGAAGGAGAGAAGTCACAGGAAAAATCAGAGATGTGGGAAGAAACCCAAATCTCTGCCACTATATGGCTAATTGATAAAACCTGAGAATTCATCCGTGAAGCTACACATGTCCATTCACCAAGAAAGACCACATTCTGGGTCATAAAACACACCTTAAACTTAAAAAAAAAACAGAAATCATACAATGTCTGCCCTCAGACTGCAATGGAATTAAACTAGAAATCAGTAAACAGAAAGAAAAGTGGAAAATCCCAAAATATGTCAAGGCTAAACAATACATTTTTAAATAACACATGGGTCAAAAAGGAAAAACCAAGACAAATTCAAGATATTTTTAATTAAATTAAAACATAACTTATCAAAATTTATGGTATGTAGCAAAAGCAGTGCTTAAACAGAAATCTATAGCATTGAATGTAAATACTAGAAAAGATCTAAAATCAAACACCTAAAATTCCACCTTAGAAAACTACAAAAAGAGCAGATTAAATCCAAACTAAGCAGAAGGAAAATAAATAGTAATAATTAGAGCAGAAATCAGTAAAACTGGAAAGAAGAAATCAATAGAGAAAAATCAATGAAACCAAAAACTGGTTCTCTGAAAAGATCAATAAAATCAATAAGCCTAGTCAGGCTAAGAGAAAGGAGGACACAAATTACTAATACCAGAAACCAAACAGGTGACATCACTACAGACTCCACGGACATTAAAATAATAAAGAAGCACTACGAACAACTCCATGCCCACAGATTTTATAACCTAGATGAAATGGACTGATTCCTTGAAAGATACAATTTGCCAAAACTGACATAAGAAATGGACAATCTGAACAGGCCTGTATCTATTAAAGAAACTGAATCAACAATTAATAACCTTCCTTAACAGAAAGCACTCAGCCCAGAAAACTACAGATCATCTTTATCTCTTATAAATATAAATGCAAAAATCCTAAACTTTTAGCAAATCAAACCCAGCAACATATGAAAAGAATTATATATCCCAGCCAAACAGAATTTATTCCAGGGATGCAAGGCTAGTGCAATATTCAAAAATCAATTAAAAGAATCCACCATATCAATAAACTGCAGATGTTTGATCATCACCCAGCACAAATCTCTCCAATATCTCAACTAAAGTCTGTAAGGTCTGCATTAGAGTTCTCTCAAAGTATGGTTTAAGGACTGCCAATTTCAGATTTAACTGTAAAACTCTTCATTAAAAGTAAGATTCTGAAACTCTACCTCCCATTAATGGGGCCCAGATAAGCATTTTTATCAAACATCACAGGTGAATTCTACACAAACTCAAATTTAAGAACTAGTGTCCTCAGTTAAGTCACCTACTACATGACACCTACTGTTAGAATTTCTTTCTTCTATTCTTTGAGCACGTTATACATACCTCTTATAACATTTACCATTCTCTTCTCAATACCCCTTTCAGCCCCCTAATCTTTCTCATTAACTCTAAATGAGTAAGGCAGAAGTTGACAGCCCTTTTTTTTGCCAACAGACAACATAGCTCAATCCCAGCAATAAAAATTACCACAGAATGCTACATAAATAAAACAAGCCATGAGATACCTCCAATTCCAGGAACTAGCTCTATTCTACATACTTTGTCCTGCAAATAAGCTTAAATGGTAAAAAGATCTATTTAATTACAGCTGATTTGTAATTTTCAAAAAGAAAAGTATAAGAGAAGAAATAGTTTCATCATTCCTTTAGTAAACTGTCTATAGACTAACAATTTTTACAACATGAAAGAAAAACTTAAGAGTGAATACTAAGTATTTTTAGTCTGGACCATAATCCTACTCTCATCTGCTCACAACAGAAGAACCTTATTACATGCACAAGCATTTACTGAGTTTGGGTCTACTTAATGTACCAGGGAATAAAAGAACAGAGTGAATTTTTATCAATTAAAACAAGTAAAATCAAGGTGTCCCAACGCTTTGCTTTCCATTCTGTAATAGTATTTAGGACAATAGTGAAATACCTGGCCAAACATATGTACAAAGATTCCAAGTATTACCTACATGATGTATAAAAAAAAAACACAAGGAGAATGAAAAAAAAATTAAATTTGAAAAATCAAAAGGGTAAGGAAAAAACTGGGTAAGGAAAAAAGTGGAAGTCAGACTAAATTTTTTTTTTTTTTTTTTGCATTTATTTATTTTTGAGAGACAGAGACAGCATGAGCAGAGGAGGGGACGAGAGAGAGGGAGACACAGAATCTGAAGCAGGCTCCAGGCTCCGAGCTGTCAGCACAGAGCCTGATGCAGGGCTCGAACCCACTCGAACTCACGAACCATGAGATCATGACCTGAGCTGAAGTGGGACGCTCAACCGACTGAGACACTCAGGCGCCCCAAGACTAAAATTTTTTGAATGAGAAACATGTACCTCTTCTGAAAAAAGTCCTGAAAGTTAAAGAATCAGAAATGTGAGAATTAGAAAGTATTTTAATCTTGGGGTGCCTGGGTGGCTCAGTCAGTTAAGAACTCTTGGTTTAGGCTGAGGTCAAGATATCACAGTTCGTGAGTTCGAGCCACACATCAGGCTCTGCAACGGTGCAGATTCTTGGGATTCTCTCTCTCTCCACCCCTCCTTAGCTTGCTCGTTCTCTCTCTCTCTCTCAAAATAAGTAAACTTAAAAAAAAAAAAAAGATGTTTTAATCTTCATCAAGCCCCACTTCTCTTATCTAGGAGGAAACTGGAACCCTTACCTAAGTTGACTCCTTTTTCCAAATTCATGGAACTAATAATGGGCAGAATCTGGGTCTTCTGAGTTCAAGTACAGCCTGTTTTGCATAGCATTAGGCCCAAGCTGTGAAAAAGTTCTCAATTTAACCAAGCTGTATTCAAAATAAATTCAACCCCTCACTTCATTTAATGTCTAAACCTTTTCTTTTGAAGGATTCCATACATTGCCTAAACTTTCATATACAGACGTTATCAACTTCATGACTGGGAACACTTAAGTGGAGTTAAGTAAGTTAACACAAAAATATAAGCAATACCAGAATGGAGAGTCAATTAGTTGGCCCCTGGTGACCTTCTCCAGGTGACATTCTCTTACATGACATTTTGAGAAACAGCATGAGTTTACCTCAACCTAAAATAAAACTATATTTTTTGAGATGGCAGGAGGAGGAGTTCTCCTTCTAGTATTACAGAATACTGGGCGTAAGTTCACATTCAGCTTCTTTGTGACTATTGTAAATTTAAGGATTTTTATTGTATTTTCATCCTCTGCTTTTCAGACCAATAAGCAAAAACTGAGCTTAAATTTAGAAGTGGAGATTTTTTACTGAGTTTTTAAGTCAGTAGTAGTCTGACTATGCCAAACTAGTGTTATCTTAGGGAAACCAGTGCTTATTTCCAGACCTCAGACTCTTCCTTATGTCAAATTAGGGAGAGCGTTGAGTGGAGGTGGTTAGGCTAATTATTGTCTTTGGCTCCTTCTCATTCTACTATACCCTATCTTTGTCTTAATTTCACTGATATAAAAGAGAAGAAAAGAAAAAAAACTCTTAATGAACAAAAACTGTATTATTCACTGAAGTTAAAAACACACAGAGTGCCAAAAAGAATCATATGTTACATTAGCTGGTAGAGTACACCAGAAACCACATTACTTTGAAGTTCTTTTCTTTCACATTCATTGAAGTTTCTAAGTCATTCCAAAGTCCAACATCGTACACAACAGCTGAACAAGGTCGACATTTGGTCCTGGATAAACACGGTACACTGAAACTAAATGCCAAGACACACTCCCTTCCAGATGAGAATTTGAAATCTTTTATATAGTCAAATAATTGACAATGTTGAACTTTACCAGATCCCTGTGATCTTGGAAAAGAGCAAAGGTTCAGAAATACCCCCTACACCCTTTTGTGTTTTGTAAAGGGCTTACTGCAATGAACCACTGGTACCCACATGACTTAGGTAAGACTCACAGATGCCCCACGTGTTTACCTATGACAAGCTCAGAGACAGAGCCCACAAATTCCCATTCGTTGTTTCACAAGTGATTGGCTGAACTGCATGTGCCCACAGATCAACTGAAACAAAACATTTGTTACTGAAATCCTGGTTAAGATCCTCTTTCCCCCGGTTCAGTCTGAAGCAGCATACAACTCCTTTTTGACAGCTCTTCCTCAGAACAGACTGGCCTGAGAGTAAGACAATCTGATTAACTGTTCAATGTACTATGCTTTCATCTCACCTCCCCACATATGGTTCTTCCTACCATTATTTTACTCCTCCCTATAAAAGAAAAACCTTTTTGCTTAACCTTTGAGACTCTTGCCGATCTTATGGTTAGAGCATTCTCCCTATGCAATAGTCCCATTCCCCAGACCTTTGCAATATTCCTTTCGAATAAAATCCCTCCTTACCGAGTCTGAATTTTTTATGACACCCTTCCCAATTTCAAATGGGCTGAGTCTGAAAGATAAGCTGACTTTGCCCTTTATCTTAGGTGACAAGTGTTGATCCTCTACAAGAAAGGGTTCCTTTGTGTCAACTTGGAAAAGCTAAAGGAATTTCTAAGATCTTAAGTTCTTGGCCACTGCCAAGCAGCAGAGGAGGAGGGAGGGAAGGAAATGATCAACCCGGCAAGGTCAGCTCTAGGGACCACCTGGCGCCACACGCCATACACAGTGAATGGACCACGAACATTCTGGCTACCTACTAGGTACTCCTGGACAAACCTCGCCTTTGGGCAGGGCGGATGCCGCTTCCTCAGGGGCCCAGGAGCTTCAGCACTCCGGGACAGGTGCGGCGTCCTGCCCCCACGAATCATCCCACTGCTCTCGCCTCTCCATCCTCAAATCCGACTGGCTACCTTCACAGGACTGACCTCATGGCCCCTTCCTTCCCCCTGTTGTTACTCCAGTCTTCAAACGAGGACTCACCATGGCGCCAAGGACAGGTCGTAGACCGGACGCCCTGGAATCCCCGGGACCGTCCTGGACCTTCCCTCCCCACCCTGCAGACGGGAGCCTCTTAAACAACGCGAGGGAGAGAGTTTTCCGGCTCTGGCGGAAGTTCTGCCCGCGCGGGACAGGAAGTCCCTCCCTTCCTTGAACGCCTGCGACCCCACGCCACGCAGAGGTGAGCATACGCAGGACGTCCTCTAATGCCACTTCCGTGGGTGCTAGGTTAGAGGCTGGGGGCGGTGCTGACCTTGAGAGTGCGCGGGGGGGAGGCGCAGGCGCAGCACAGGTAGGTGGGCGGGCGGGGGGTGTTGCTGCGACCGTGAGCTTCGGAGGTACGTTGGGTGGTTTGGGCAGGAGCGCATCCTCGCCCGGGGAGGCGATGGAGGCGCAGGTTGATGAACGGGGTGGGGACTGACCCCAGAGGATTTAGTGAGGGAGAAAAATCACAGGCCGTGGTCGTGCTGAGACAACAGTAATTGCCTGAACTCAGCCACGCGCTTTCTTTTACCTTCTCCTTTTCCAGGCTGCCCCTTCCTGGAGACTTTCCGGATCTCCACAGACCTGTTTGTCCCTCCGTCATCTCTTCTACCTGCTTTAGTGCGTCCTGCAGCGCTCCTCTTCCTCGGGGCAGTGGAATTTGATCCTCAGATGTTTCTTCACTATTCATATATACCAGTTGAAGCCAGAAGAACATCTACCAAGAGCAGAGAAACCAGGAGGAGAATTCTGCCTATTTAATACATTCCAATGTGGACGGTTTCCTTTTATTTTAAAAAATATATATCATCAGCTGGGGAAAAAGTGAAACTCCCGTGTACCTCTTAATTTGTGTTTTTTTCCAAAATCTGTACCCAGCAACTCTGTGCCTTTTTTTATTTGGCTGTAAGCCACGGTACTGGAGGCAGGCTTGAAGTGGATATACAGAGCACCTTTAACCCAGAAATTAATCTCACAACTTGGGATCCTTGTTTAAGACGTGACTGTATCTACAATTTCACTTACAGGATCTCTTTTTGCCAGTATCTAGTTTTGTTATAAAGCTGGTCTTGGGAGGTAAACTAGGAAGCTTAACAAGAAATTTAAGAAGGTTGGGCAGGCAGGAGTGGCTATACATGTACCTGGAGAGCATGATACCCAAGCTATAAATGGTCGAAAGACCATGGGAACCACTTCTGAGCCACCCAAAAGAAGCATGCTTTATATGAAAAAGGGGCCTAGAGACACTAGAGACAGAGTGTATGAGTTGTTTTCACTTTAAATTTTCTTTTTTTGGTGGGGGTGGAAGGGGGATGGATAATGTGATAAAGATACGGGAATTGTAAGTACCAACGTTGGAAGTAGCTGGAGGTGGGGTGGGGCTGAGAAATAGTTTGTGAAACAGACCGGCTGCTGACGGATCCAGAACTTCCCTGAGGGTTCCACCTCTGCTCTATAGGGACGAGGTTGTAAATAGACAAGCCCCAGGGCATCTGCAGATGATAAGTGTGGTAGAGAAGGATTGGAGTCGTTCTGCTTGTGTATCTGTGGGAAGCAGCTGCTATCCTTGAGGAAGAAAAGGTGGAGAAGGAAACTGGCTATCAGTCTGTCAGTAACAACACATCCTGTGAAGTCTTACTCTTTCATTTCTGACACTTTGGTTCTTACATCCGTCCTAAACCTGGCAGCCTCATTGAGGTTCACAGAGCATCTCCTCCTATGTGACAGTAAGACTGGAATTATTATCAGGATGGAATCTATTCCTGCCAGAGTAAAACCACGAGAGGAAATCACAGTCAGTATTCGTTATCTGCTTATCATTTTTAATAGATCATGGAGTTCTGTGTTCCTTATTTGGTATTTGACAATTTGATAAATAACCCTTGATTAATATCCTTTAATATTCTAATTTCTTTTACAGTGTGAAAAATCTGTTATACGTAATGTTTCCTAAAGATTAAAATGCATACCACATATGTTTAAAGGCAGCATCTCCCTGTCTTTTTTGTCCCACAAATAATTACAGTGTGTTGTATTGGTTACATGTGTTGAAGTAGAGGGATTTACCTATTTCCATTCTTTAAAATAGATGAGAGTCTTTGACAGATAAAAAGAAAGGGGAAAATTATGAAAGGAAATAAAAGACGTAGATAAGGGAGATTAGGAAGAAATTCAGTACTCTTGGCAAGGGGATTAGTCTAATCTTTGATCCAAGTCTTGGTTGCTTATTGTTAAGGCTTATTTGTTTGTTTGTTTTATTAAAAGTTGCAATGTCCTGAGTGAGAACTGTTCTCAAATAACTTAAGAACAGCAGAAAAGTTACTTCCTCCTTCAACACCCACAATGACCTGGAACATTTTCAACCATTAAGACCTATCACTGTTTCAAAGACCAGCTCCATATTGTTCACAAAATGTTTTCCTGATTAGCTCCTCTTCTGAGAAATTAAAATTGCTTTTTCTTTGCTTTAATAAATAGGATTATTATGTCCTTTATTACAAGGTGCCTTTGTAATTTCCCCCCAAATTACTATAGTATATTGTTTTCCTAATTAGACATAAATACCTAGAAAGCTGAAACCTTTTTGTGTTGACCACCTCCTTCCCCTTAAGAAATACCATTTAAATGAATGTTGTGGACAAAAATCACTTTAGTTACATTACTCTTAAAATGCTTTATGAACAAAAGTATTCGTGGTAGCAATACTTATAATGATAAAAAATTAGAAACAGTAGTTAGCAATTAGAGATGAGTCAAATGCTATCATGTATACTTAGTGAAATATAGCTATTTTTTAAAAGTAGATTAGTCTTTCTAATGTTTATTTAATCTTTTTTTTTTTTTTTTAGAGAAAGAGAGAGAGCAAGTGTGAGCGGGGGAGGGGCAGAGCCAGACACAGAATCTGAAGCAGGCGCCAGGCACTGAGCTGTCAGCATAGAACCCAACGCAGGGCCCTACCTCACAAACTGGGAGATCATGATGTGAGCCAAAGTCGGAGGCTTAACCAACTGAGCCACCCAGGGTCCCCTAGACTAGTCTTTCTAATGGGAAGTGTTTCTTTTCCAAGTTAAAAGCAGGCTGCAAAATTATGACCAGTAAGATTGCTTTGATGTGAAAAAGAAAATCCTAAACATAGAACAAAGAGTAAAAAAGTAACCAAAGTATATCAATCACCATTCCTGGAATTACCCTTAAAACCTTTCTGTAAGGGGGTAATTTTTAAAATTTTATTTTCTTTAAGAATGGATGAAAGGGGCTTATTTCTTTCTCAAAAGTATGCTTTGTAACCTCCTTATAATTCTCATCTTCCTCATTTGGGAAAAACAAAACAACATGCTCTTCAGAAGTATACTGCAGGGCACCTGGGTGGCTCAGTCAGTTAAGCATCTGACTTCGGCTTAGGTCGTGATCTCGTGTTTCATGAATTCGAGCCCCGAGTTGGGCTGTGTGCTGACAGTTCAGAGCCTGGAGTCTGCTTCAGATTTTGTGTCTCTCTCTCTGCCCTTGCCCCACTCACACTCTCTTTCTCTCTCTCATAGTCCCTACTATGAAAGAATTTACATTTTAGTGATAATTGACCATAAATAAGAATATAAGATAGTTAACAGTGGTAGTCAGGATATTAAAATAGATGACTATTTTAGATCACGTGAGGAAGGAAGGAAAGCTTCTAGGAAAATGCCACTTAAGCTCCTATTTGACGGGAATATCCAGTTTTGCAAAAAATGAAACCATGCTTGCAGCTAGGGCAATAAGCCAAACCTTAAGGCAGGAACTAATTTGGAATGTTTCAGGAATCAAAGAAGCCTACCTTTTTGGAGTATAGTGACTAAGAAAAGAATAAGTTTGGGGGGTATAAAAGGGTTAAATTGTATTAGCATTGAAAGCCAGGAAAGGGTTTGGATTTTATTCTGAGTATGATGGGAAAGGCATTTTACTCTGAGGAGTGGTATGAAAGAATAGATTTTTTAAATCTATTTTGATAATATTTTGTTAATTGAAGTGTTTAATCCATTTATGTGTAACATAGTTACTAATATGTTTGATTTGAATCTATTATGATATTATTTGTTCTTTATTTGTCCTATCCTATGTTGGTTTTGCCTTTTTTTGCATTCTTTCTGATTATTTTTTAATTATTCTGTTTCTCCTGCCCCATGAACTTGAGAGCTATATATTCTTTTATTAGGTTGTATTATACCTCTTCCTGGATGATACAAGGACCTGAGAACACATCACCTTTACTTACCACCCCACTTCATGTTATATACATTGTGTATACTTAATGTCCTAAATTCCTCAAGACAACATTTTTATACAGTTACTGTGCATTTATATTTACTCAAACATTTACTTTGTCTATGTGCTTTATGACTCCTTGAATTTCTGAGCTTCTGTCTGGGATCATATTTCTTCTTCCTGAAGAACATGCTTTAGTATTTCCTTTTGTAAATGTCTGCTGGTGATAAATTCAATTTTTGTATCCTTAAACCATTTACTTCACCTTCATTTTCAAAGAATATTTTCACTGAATTAACAGCTATTTTATCATTTTGAAGATATATTCCATTGCTTTTGGCTCCCATAATTTTTTTTTGAGAAATAATGTCAGTTTTATTTTTGTCCCTTTAAAAGTAATCTTTTTTCTCTGGCTGCTTTTAAGATGTTTGTCTTAAATTTGAAGCAGTTTGATTACGATGTAACTAAATGTTTTGGGTTTTGTTGGTTTTCTTTTTGAAGTTTGTAATGCTTCTCGAATCTGGGATATGATGTTCTTATTCTCTTTCGGAAAATTCTCAGCTTTTATCAGATACTGCTTCTCCCCCATCCTGTTCCCCTTCTCTCCTTCTGGCACTCAAATGTATAATAGATCATTTTATATTATCCTTTATGTATCCATTCATTTGTCTCTGATGGTTCATTCTAGATAATTCTTACCTTTCTTTGAGTTCATGGTTTTCTTTTGAAGTCTCTAATCTCCTGTCAAACATACCTGTTGAAGCATTTATTTCAGTTGTTACTTTTTTGGTTGTCATTTTGGTCATTTCTGTTTGTTTCTGTTTTATGGTTTCTAGTTATCTGTCTAGTTATCTACCTCAATCGGATCTTTTATTTTCTCAAACACATTAAGCATAAATCATTTTAAAACCTGTGTCTAGTAATTTTGGGGTCTGCTATTATCTGAAGCTCCTTTGTTTTTTCTTGTGGTTTTTTACCAAATTTATCTTATTTACCTATAGGTCTCTTACATTTTTTTTTTAAGTTTATTTATTTACTTAAGTAATCTGTACACCTAACCTGGGGCTTGAACTCATAACCCAAGAACAAGAGTCTCATGCTCTTCCAATTGAGCCAGCCAGGCGCCCATCTCTTACATTTTTTTATTTTATATTACTTATGCTATTTTTTTTTATTTGTGCTTATTTTTATTTATAATATTTTGTTAAGTTATGTTGTTGTTTTTGGATTGAATGCCAGAACTACTATGTGAAGAAATTATACTTTTAGCCCTGAAGTGATATTTTTTGCAGAAAGGATTTATGTCTCCTGGCAGGGGTTTTGAGCACTAGTAAGCTAAAATCACTTGAGTCAGTGATTGAGATGACTGGACTCTGAGCATATCTCCTTCTAGTTCATACTTTTCCCCAGGGTACAGACCTTTGATGTCTCAACTTGAAGCCTGTAGAGTTTACCAGAGCCGGCCATGAACTCCAATTTTTGTCTTCTTAACTCCATAATTTAGTCAGAAGTTCTGTTCAAGCTTCTTAGCCATCTTCTCTGGGATCAGCAGATATCCCAGGGGAAAAGCTGTCATTAATGCTTGATTCAACAACTCTTTTTTTCTTCTGAATTTTCCACTGGATTTTTCCATTAGTTCTCTAATGACTTCAGGTGTTTGTTTTCTATTTTGTCCAGCTTTTCTAGTTATTTTCACAAGAAGGGCTATTCTAAATTACCAAGTCCATCATTGCAGAAAAATAGAAATAAATACTTTTAAGTACACATGAACAATTTACAAAATGTAATCATAAAAAGTCTTTTAAATTTTCAAAGAATTGGTATTATTAGATAACAGTTTCTAATCAGTATAATTAATTTTATAGAAATTAATAGAAATTTAGGAAACATATTTGGAAAATAAATTCATTTCCATGTAAGATGAATCATTCAAATAAAGAACAAACGATAGAAAATGAAATGTAAAATAGAAAATACATATTCAGAACTGAACTATGACAGGAATACTGCATATCAACACTTACAGAATGTAGCTAAAACAGTACTTACCAGGAAATTGGTAATTTTAAATATTAAAGTAAAACTGAAAATTAGAGATCTAATAATCTGTCCTAAACCTGAGAGATTAGGGAAAGAATAATGGAAATAAAATTAATGAATTAAACAAAAAGCAAATAATATAGAGAGGCAACAAAGTCAGAAGTTTCACCTTTTAATAATAATATTGACAAATCTTTGACAAGATTACCTAAGAAAGAAAGCAGACACAAAGAATATTAGAAACAAAAATGAGGACATTATGCTATAGAGATTAAAGAGATATCATGAACAATTTTATTATAACAAGTGGGAAAATATAAGTGAAGTAGATATTTTCTAGAAAAATGTAACTTCTCAAAAGTTATTCAAGAAGAAATAGGAAATATGAATGCTCTGATTACTATGTAAGAGATTGAATCAGTAGAAATTTTTCAAAAAAGAAAACATGTTGCCCAGAAAAAGCCTTTGAAAAAATTAACACAGACATGGATAAAACCTTTTGCCAAATGGGAGTTTTGCAGAATTTTTTAATTTTTTAGAATCCAAAGAAGACTTAAGGCTCCGAGCTGTCAGCACAGAGCCTAGAGCCCAATGTGGGGCTTGAACTCATGAGCCATGAGATCATGACCTGAGATGAAGTCAAGACACTTAACCAACTGAGCCACTCAGGCACCCCAGAACTTCCTTAAGTCAATAAAACCTACAAAATATATATTTAACAATGAAAATTTTTAAACAGTCCCTTAGAGTCAGGAATAAGTACCATATTAGAGATCCCAGCTAGCATTGTATGACAGTTAAAACAAATAAAAAATCAAAGATTGAAGAAACAATTTACAGATAAATTTTAAGAGTTTTACAATGATTCTGTATATAATATTAATATACAAAAGTGAACTGCATTCCTATCTAGCAGACATAAACTGTTAGAAATTATTTTTAAAAATACCATTTGCCATATCATTTTGAAAATACAAGTTATATAGGAGTAAATTAAGATTATTTTTCCTTTAAGAGAAAAAAATCACAAAAGATTACTGAAAGACATTAAAGAATGTCTGATAAGAAAAAAATTACATTCAAGTATTTAGAGCCTAGAGTTAAGATGGCAAATCTCCCCTGCAAAGAAAGCAATTGCAATAAAAATCCCAGCTTAGTTCTTCCAGAAACTTGACAAGCTAATTCTGAAGTTTCTGTGAAAGAGCAACAGATCATGAATTTCAAGATACTCCAGGAGTGAAAGATTTAAGACGGCGAGAGTTAACTTGTCGGACAGAAAGAATTATAAGATTATACCAATTAGGTGTTCATAAAAGCCAAAAGATAGAAACAACACAAATGTCTATCAGCTGACCAAAGGATACAAAAAATGTGGTATATCCATACAGTGGAATATTATTTGGCTATAAAAAATAAATGAAGTAGTGATACCTGCTATAACAAGGATGAACATTGCAAATATGTTAAGTGAAAGAAGCCAGTCACAAGAGACCACATTATCTGATTCTATTCATATTACATTCTGTAATAGGAAATCTATAGAGACAGTAGATTAGTAGTTGCTTAGGCATGGTGAGGTTTAGGGAGATGGGAGCACAAGGTAGTAAGAGCTAAAGGAAATGGGGTTTCTTTTTGAGGTAATGAAAATGTTCTAAAATTGACTATGGTGATAGTTGCACACATCTGTGAATATCCTAAAAAGCATCCCATCTTCTACTTTAAATGGGTGAATTGTATGGTATGTGAATTATATCTCAATAAATCTGTTAAAGTTATAGTAATTAGGACAGTGTGATACTTCCTTAGGGATGGAAATAATGATTTATATTGGAACACAAGTCTAGAAATACATGCACTCTTATAATGAATCTGGATTTAAGACAGATGGCATTGTGGGCCAGCAGGAAAAGCAAGATCAATTCAGTGAATGGTGCTGGATATCTATATGGAGGAAAATGAAATTGGAACTCCTTATTTAACACCAAACAGAAAAATCAGTTCAAGGTGAATTAAAATTTAAATGTGAAAGGAAAACCATTAAACCTTCAGAAGATAAGATAGCAAGATTATCTTTATGATCTTATGGTAGGGAAATGCATACTCAATAAAGAAAAAGTTATATTCAAATGCATTAAAAAAAAAAAACACCTCTGTTTAAAAGACACTATAAGCTCTCAGAGTAGCAGGTGATTTTAGTTAGGCACAGGAAATGTAGAAGATGAGCCTGGAATATTTTGTTTTGCAAGATAGCAAGTAAGCTCTCCTAGAATCATGTCAAATGGATTCAGGAGATACTAAAAAGCATCCCACTGGCCAAAGATGGACAATTTGACTGTCAATAAGGACACATAGGATTACAGAAATTCTGAAATGCCCCTGAGCACAGGTTGGAACATATCAAATGCAATCGATTGGAACAGCAAATTATCAAATGTCTTTAAATTCACAAGTTCATGATGATAGCTAAACTAACAAAAAACATCCACTTCGTCAACATTGGAGGATGCTCTCAAATCAATTCATTGTTCTGAAAACCAATTAAAAAAAAGAAAAAGCGTGTGTATAAAATTAATCAAGGATCTGTCCTGCCTTTTCTATGTGGATTGTACCACAGGTAACCAAATAGTAAGGTGAAGTTTCTCTATATACATATATTAATGAATGAAGAATGATAGAATTAGAAAATTGCCATTTTGAGGTTCCTTTTATTTAAAGTTTTTATTTATTCATTGTGTAAGAGAGAGAGAGGGAGAGAGAGCACAAGAAGGGGAGGGGCAGAGAGAGAGGGAGAGACTGAGAATCCCAAACAGGCTCCAAACTGTCAGTGTGGAGCTCATTGTGGGACTTGCATGACCTGAGCTGAAGTTGGATGGTTAACTGACTGAGCCCCCCAGACACCCACGAACTGTCATCTTCTGAAGCCTTGACTGGTGATAGAAGACTCACTTCCAAGATGGCTCACTCACAGGGCTGCCTGAGTGTCCTTACAACATGGCACCTGGCTTTTCCCAGAGCATGTGATCCAAATCCAAATGATATATCATTATTTCTCCTATATTCTATAGGTGATGATCCCTGCTGCAGTGTTGGAGGGAACTAACATAATTTGGGCTCCAAAGATTCATTCTTCCAATATTCAAAATACACTCATCCTCTCCCAAAACTCCTGAAAACTTTCATCCTTTTACAGCATTCGCTCAAATCTTAGAAATATAAATCAAGTTCAGGTGTGGATGAGGCTTTTCAGGTATACTTCCTCAAGCACAACTCCTTAAATGGAGTTCCTCTTGATCTGAGGACCTGTAAACTAGAGACACATACAGTGTCTGCCTCCACAACCTAATGTAAAATAGATAGGATAACCATTATAGATGTGTGTATTTAAAAGGGGGGAAATGAGCATACAGGTTGACAGAAATCCTAAAATCCACCTGGGAACAGGTTGGCAGTTTCTTGATTAAGATTCACAGCCTGAGAGTAACTTTTCTGTGGATCTTCACTCTGCCTTCTGATCTCTTGGATCCACTTGCTAAGTTATCCTTCCTTTCCCATGTTTCTAGCTCTATAGTAGTTGTCTGCTTGCTTTCTGCCTGTAAAAATTTGGATGTCCAAAAACCTCTTTTCATTTGGTATTCTCTTCCTTTCAGTCCAGGCTGGCAAATAGCCTGGTAATATAATTCCCCCTGAAAAGTCTCTTGTAGGGACGCCTGGGGAGCTCAGTTGGTTAAGCCTCTGACTCTTGATTTAGGTTCAGGTCATGATCTTTCGGCTTATGAGTTCAAGCCCTGCATTCAGGTCCCTGGCTGACAGCATGGAGCCTGCTTAGGACTCTCTGTCTCTGTCTCTGTCTCTCTCTCTCTGCCCCTCCCCCCTCAAAATAAATAGATATTTTTTTAAGTCTCTTTATAAAAGTATATTTTGCTAATAATTCTCCTATAAACTCTGTGGGCATCCTGTGAATTTTAGTTGAGTTCATGCCATTAGACAAAGTGACACCCATAACTCTATATAAACCCTTCTCTACCTTGGGTTTTTGATACACCACACCCTTAAACTTAGAAGCTCTGTAATTTGATTGAGAAGTTCTGTGAGGCACATCCTTTGGGTCTGTATGAAATTACTCTGAGGTACCACATTAATATCTTTCTGACATCTAAAGGGCTCTACCCTCTACACCCTCAACTTCATATTTTCCTGTTGGTCCCTGGAATTGTTCTTTGTTCACAGCCATTTTCTACTTTTAACATCACTCATCACCTGGAGAGGCTGAGAATCCTCAAATCTGCAAGTTCTGTCCTTCCTCTAACTTACCTCCCCCGTCTCTCATTTTACAGTAAACAAAAGGAAACCAGGTGACATCTTTAACATTCTGGCTGGAAATCTCCAGTTCATTAGGCATATTTTTTACTTTGCATATAACTGTAGCTGGCAAACTTGCTAAACTTTCTGCCACTTTACTCCAATTTTAATAAGACTTTTCTAATCTGTTAAGACCTCATCTGCCACCTTCTCAAAGTTACCAAGCATCTGTAAATAAATTTCTTCGAGACTTTTCAAACTTTCACTAACACTGTCCTCCAAGTTCTTCCACGTCCTGCCCACCACCGCTTCCAACGTCACTCTCCGGTTTAAGTATTTGTTATGTCAGTACCTCATTTCCAGGTACAAAAATCTTTATTAATTTTCATTGCTTCATAAAAAAAAACTACCTCAAAACATAATAATTAAAGCAACAAATATTTCTTATCTCATGCAGCATCTGAGGGTCAGAAATCCAGAAGCAACTTAGCAGAATGGTTCTAGCTCAGGGTGTCTTGTGAAGCAGCAACCAATCTGTCAGCAGGGGCTACAATCATCTGATGGTTTACCTGGTGCTAGAGAATTCACTTCCAAGATGGCTTACTCTTGTGGCTTTTGACAAATTGCCTCAGTTCTTTTGCTTATTGCTTGTGCCTCACCACACCAAAGAGCTGTCTGGTTTCCCCTAAAGCAAGTAATTCAAGACAGAGAGGCAGAGACTACCATGGCTTTTATGTCTCTTTTGAGCCAGCCTCAAAAGTGACATACCATCATACAGATAATGTGACCAACAGGTTGTTCCCACATAAAACCAAGATACAGTGTGAGAGGGAATTATGCAAGGGTGTGCACACCAGGGAATGGGAGTCATTGCATGTTATTTTGGAGTCTACCTACCACAGAACTTTGCCTGGATCATGATTCAAACAAACTTAAAAAAAATTTTGTGGTAATTAGAAATTTGAATGCTTACTGAATATTTTATGATATTATGGAATTAAAAAGAATTTGGTATGTTCTAGTAGTATTTTTAAAGACATTTTATCTTTTAGAGATACATATTTAGAGATACAATATTTAGAGATATAATGATATAATGTGTGGGATATGCTTCAAAATAATGAGAAATGGGGAAAGTGGACAGTGGTATGAATGAAGCAAGATTGGTTATGAGTTGATAGTAGTTGAAGCTGGATAACAGGTAAAAGGAAGCTTATTATTCTATTCTGCATACTCCTATATGTTTTAACATTTTCTATAATAAGCCAAAAAACAAAAAACAAAAAACCAGACATCAGAAGGAGAGCAGAAGACAAGCCATAAACTGGGAGAAAATCTGTACAACCCATATTACTAACAAAAGGATTACTATTCAGATTGTATAAAGAACCAACACAACTTAGTTAAAAAATAATACTGTACACCACACCCCACCGCCCCAAATAGGCAATTCATAGAACAGGAAACCTGAAGAGATGCTCAGATACAAGGAAATAGAATTTCACACCTGCCACATAAGCAAAAATTTTAAAGTCTGACAATATCCCAGAACACTTATACATTGCTGGCTGGAGTATAAGTTGATATAATCAATTTGGAAAACAATTTGGCATTAACTAGTAAACTTGAAGATGTGTATCTTTTGTGGTCCAGGAGAGGTGTTCTAGGATATATGAGCAAGAAAATTCTTAACAGTATTATTTATAAAGTAAAAACTGGAAACAGTCCACCTGTCCATCAACAATAGAATGGTTAAATACATTGTGTAGATTCATTCAGTAGAATATAACAATGGGAAAAAAATGCATTACAAATCCATAGACATGGAAGAATCTCTAACAATGTTGAGCAAAAAAGCAATTCACAAAACAATATTAAAGTAGGATTCCATTTCTATAAATTAAAGAACCAATAAAAGTAAACAATATATTGTTTAAGAGTACAAACACATGACATAAATCTATAAATAAAGTGAATGATAACCACAAAATCAAAATAGTGATTTTTTTTCTAGCTGCAGAAGGAGGGATTGGGATAAGGAAGGGGCATACAAGAATAGTTTGATTTTACATTTTGGTTTAGCCAGAACAGACCTGGTTTACCTATTTTCTTGGTGTTATAATTAATAGCACTCTTACTCTCAAATGTGTCCTGGTTTAGATCATAAATTATATATTCATCCTTTCTAAAGCAACTTTTTCCCCTTTAATCTGGATGGAGGGCATATGGATCCTCATTATATCCTTCTTCCTAATGTCATACATGTATTTTATAAATATTCATTTGAAACTTGTCAATATTTAATAATATAATTTTAAATTTTAGCCAGTGACAACACAGTAAAAAAAAAAAAAACAATACCTGTATACAGGATAAATATAAATAGGATTTGAATGAAACCTTATTATCTGGACGGATATGGAGATAAAGAACATACTGTGTGCCTGGGATCATGTTAAGGGCTTTGTAGATATTACTTCATTTTTATAACAAGACTTTTAGGTAAGTATTACCTCTATCTTACACATGAAGAGTCTGAGGCAAAAAAAAAAAGTATATCTAACTTAGCCAAATTTATACTGTAAGTCACAGCAAAATTTGAACCCAAGCAATTTGATACCAAACTACACGCTCTTAACCACAATGCCAGAGTCCATAACAGATATTCTTAACCTTTTTTGTGCCATGGATCCCTTTGGCAGTCTGGTGAAGCCTATAAAGCCCTTTTTAGAATCATGTTTTTAAACATATCATATATGGGGTGCCTGGGTGGCTCGGTCGGTTAAGCGTCTGACTTTGGCTCAGGTCATGATCTCACAGTCTGTGAGTTCAAGCCCCGTGTCAGGCTCTGTGCTGACAGCTTGGAGCCTGGATCCTGTTTCAGATTCTGTGTCTCCCTCTCTCTCTGCCCCTCCCCTGTTCATGCTCTGTCTCTCTCCGTCTCAAAAATAAATGTTAAAAAAAAAAAAATAATAATATATGCATACAATCATTAATGAAATAAATTATACAAAAATACACTAATCAAGATATTCAACAAAAGTGTACTGTACATGTACTTCTTTATTAATGCACCTAAGAACAAATCCTAGCAGAGGGTCTAATAATGTCTGTAATTTTTAATTTTTTTTTTCAACGTTTATTTATTTTTTGGGACAGAGAGAGACAGAGCACGAACGGGGGAGGGGCAGAGAGAGAGGGAGACACAGAATCCGAAACAGGCTCCAGGCTCTGAGTCATCAGCCCAGAGCCTGACGCGGGGCTCGAACTCACGGACCGCAAGATCGTGACCTGGCTGAAGTCGGACGCTTAACCGACTGTGCCACCCAGGCGCCCCAAATAATGTCTGTAATTTAAAAGAAGTGAACACCAAAAATAATAATAATAATAGTAATAATAAAAATAGGAAACACCAATAGTATCTTGAGATTTCTACTACAGTATGCAACTATAACTATCCTATCTGACTATAGTAACATGATAGGAAAATATCTGTGATTTTATTGGTGAAAAAGCCACCATTGCTTCTAATAACACTATGGTTTATTGCCTATGTTACAATTGGAAGAAATTCTAAATTTCACTTAAAGGTTAGCAAAACTTAAGGTATACTATTTTTTCATTGAAATTCACAGCGCTCTGTGTTATGACTTTAGTTCATAGACTTCCTGACATATATTTTACTGCAGAAAGTTCATATTCTTCACCCCACCTCCCACTTTCTGGTTTGGGATTACATGAAAAATAAGATACACAAAGCATTAGTTTATTAGAAATAAAAATATATATGTACACGTTTCTCCATGTGGTGAACTTGAGCGGGGGATTAGAAACAGGAATGTGTTAGAATAATCAGGTGTATATGGGGAGCTTGGAACTGCTTTAGAATGTTTTATTTCAGAGGTTTAAAACTGGTTCCAAACATGTACTGCCACATGTAATTATTTATAAAAGAATTCATTATTGATACCTCAGTGCCCTACAGTATACTATTTGTCAATACCTGTAGCAGTGCACCAATCAAAAAAGAAAGTTTAAATAACTGGATACCTTTTAAAAGTTTCATTGAGCTAAAAGCAAAACATCTGACAAGTTTTTGATTTGCCTTTCTCATGATTTGATGTCCCAGCAGAGCAACTGGGGAACCTAATTCTGACCAACAAGGAGGAATTGCCTGGCTAATTGGAAGTGACAGAAACCTTGGGAGAAAGCAACCACATACCAAGGATAATTATAAGAAGGTAACATGGGCCCAAAAGAATAGTGTCAAGGAAACTGAAGCCCCCAAATGAGGTGAGACTTGCAAAAAAATGCTAAGAAAGGACAAAGAATGGGCTTTTTAAAATTCTATTCAGAGCCAAAAGATGATCAAGGAAGGGAAAAGCCCACTTGCAGCTTCTGGTGTAAGGTTACAGCTGACACAAAGCAGAACTCCCTAATAATATTTTGCTTCATTCTCTACAAAGGAAACATGAGAAGTAGGTGGACATAGTAGAAAGAATTATGTGTGTTTGTGGGGTCAGACAAATCTGAGTTTAATTCTCTGTTTCAACACTTTGTAGTTATGTGACCCTGGGTCTCCTTTTCCCCCTTTTCCCCTCCATTTTCTGTAAAATGGAGAAAACCATATCTTTTTCATAGCATTATTCTGAATAATGGAAGTAACACATTCAAAACACAACTAAGCTAGGCTTAGAGCAGTGACAATAAATAGCAACTTATTAATATTATTCACCTATTCGAAACATGGACAAATATCTGCCTTCAGGGTAAGAAGTAGAAATCTAAAACCTGGAATGATTTGCTTTTTGACTTGGTGATACTCCCTCCCATTAGTGCCCAGGGAAGGGGGAATCCCAAAAGAAAGCAACTGAAACAAAGGAATAGATTGAATTTTCCAAAGAAGTGCTTAAAGTGAAGACATAAGTCTTAAAAGCTAAGGTGATAAAAAAAAAAAAAAAAAAAAAAGAACAGGCCTCTTGAATTTCTTCAAAGCTTCAAGAGGTACAGCTTGAAAGACAAAGGGGAAAAAAATGTATCCTTAAGCAAGATATAGTAGGTTGAATGGTGGCACCCAAAAAGATGTCCACGTTGTACATCTGTGGAAGCTGTGAATGTTACCTTCTTTGGGAAAAGGGATTTTTGCAGACATAACTAAGTTAAAGATCTTGAGATGAGGAGGTAAATCACCCTGGATTATCTGCCCAGCCATAAGTTCAATGACAAGTATCCTTATGTGACAGACAGAGGAGAAGACACAGAGAAGAGGTGGCTACGTGACCACGGAGGCTAAGGTTGGAGTAGTGTGGCCACAAGTGAAGGAATGGTGACAGCCAGCAGAAGCTAGAAGAAGCAAAAACCAGGTTTTATCCTAGACCTTTAGTAGAAGTACAGCCCTGCTAACATCTTGACTTCAGACTTCTGGCCTCGGAACTATAAAATAATAAATTTCAGTTGTTTTAAGTCACCAGTCTGTGGCAGTTTGTTATGGCAGCTCTACAAAGCTACCGCACAGAGTTTAAAGAGAATCTAGTAATGTCCCTAGTAGATTAGGTTTTGCTGGGGTGGAAGGAATGGGTGGGGCTGGGGAGGTGGTTGTGAAATGGATAGTGGAGGGTGGAGAAAGTCTGAGGGACTCTGTGGAGGTAATATGTGAACCACACTGGAGTTAGCAAAATACTAACCATACAGTCTCTGCTTGGACAGAGATTGTCAGAAATTCAGAGACCTGACAGGGTTACCCCATGCATTGCCAGAACCAGGAACCCAAGCCAATATTCAGTGTTTCCCCAAAGAGTATTTCATGTCATCTGAGAGAGCTTCTGTTTGATTGACAAATGTTTTTTTTTACTACCCCACCTCTTGCAGTAGTAATCGCTGTAGTAATAGCTGTCCTTATGCCAATATTTTACTCAATCCTGTCTAAACTTCCCTAGGAAAAAGTATTTTTTCGATATTACCTGGAAGTCACAAACTTTCATAAATAGAAAGGATTATGGACAAGTAAAGAGGTTCCAGTGATAAATAATGGAGATCCAATCACTTGGAAACATTTCCTTCAATCTTGTCTTGACCCGGACTTTATTCATTCAACTCAGAGTCCCTCACATCTCTAATTATCTGCCAGGACCACACTGACCTAGGGAAGAATCTAAAAGGTTTTGCTACAAAAATGCTCTGTAAATATCTATAAAAGAAAGCAGTAATCAACCAAATATAGTGTGGGTTTACAAATCAGAATTCATTTGTCTAATTGTATTTTTTTCAGAGGGTTACTAGACTAGTACACCAATAAAATATACAGTAGACAATATTTATCTGTGCCCAACAGGCATTACTGACATTTTTTGTCTATACTTATGAGTAACTGGGGCCAGGGGTAGGGGGGTGGGAGGAGCTACATGATAGTACCTTCAGGGAATGACTTAACACCCGAAGGGTACTGAATTCTAGATGGCAGTCAGCATCTCCAGAGGTTTTTTAGTATAGAATCGCAAACCCTATCTGGGTCAACACTGCATTTCATTGACTTGAGAGAGGATACAGAACACATATTTATCAAGTTTTTACCCAGTTTAAAGTTGGAAAGGGTAGAATATTTTGCAAGCCTTTGAACAGCTTAATGTTGACTCTGGGCTAAATTCTAGATAGTCATGATTAGAATTTATAAAATTTGGGAAGTCTGTAACCATGCATGCAGAATCTAACAAACTAGTAGGGATTTTTAAGTTTATTCCCTCATTTAGATGTCACAAATTTATGGAACATTTACTTTGTACAAAACTCTATATTAGGCTTTCAAAAGATGATTAAAGTATTGCCCTTGGATTGCAGCAGTTTAAAATCTGTTGACTGAAACAGACTTATAAAGAGATAAACTGTATTACAACATAAGTGTTCATTGTAAAGCCTCATATTTGGTAAAAAATTCTTTAAAAATTAACTACATATAGTAGCGGGATGGACAGACCCTAGTGTGTGTGTAAAACACCTTTAGGAGTTTAATAAACTGGAAAGAAAATAGTTTTCAAGAATATGATCATGGGCTGATATTCTAGCTTGCACAAATTGATTTTCTAAAACTTAACAAGGTCTTAAACACCCTAAGGGGGGAATACAAATCGCCAATAAAGATATAAAAACATATTTTAAAAATGCATTCATTCTCAATTACAAGCAAATCAAGACAACAAATTTAAAGAAAATCAATAAATAATAGTATTCCATGTATGCAGAGATGTGGTGAAATGGAATACCATTGGAATAAACATGAAATGGTAATTTTTTTGAAAGTCATTTTTTTAATTAATTTTTTTTTTTACATTTATTTATTTTTGAGAGACAGAGAAAGACAGAGCACATGTGGGGGAGGGGCAGAGAGAGAATGAGACACAGAATCCGAAGCAGGCTCCAGGCTCTGAGCTGTCAGCACAGAACCCGATACAGGGCTCCAACCTATGAACTGTGAGATCATGACCTGAGCTGAAGTTGGATGCCCAACCGACTGAGCCACCCAGGTACCCCTGGAAAGTTATTATATATAAGTCACACTATACTATGTAGCTATTTTTTTCTAGGAACCTGCTTTAAGAAATAATCTAAAATATATCCATAAAGTACACATAAGGAAGTCCATAACAGATTATTTATATCAGCAAAAAATTTAAGATTAAATGATTTAAAAGATATGTACAGCCTATATGATGGGATGTCATAATCATAATCAGTATTATGTGTCTTAAAAAAATGGGATGTGGCTCTGTCTCTCTCTGTCCCCCAAAAAATAAATAAACGTTGAAAAAAAAATTTAAAAAAAATGGGATGTGTGCAATATATTTATTATATTATATTATTTTTTATTATATTAGAAGGCTAATATAACTAGAAGGCTAACGATCATGACTTCTCACTGTAAACCATCTTGGATGTTTTGAATTTGTGCCATGTGCATATAACACATCCCCCAAAAAATGCAATTTTAAAAATAAAGTATTCAGCTTAAATTCTTAAAATAGTCACACTAACTGAAAGGCAAGGAAATGTCATTATCTCTTACAGTGAATATGTATAATTGGAAAATGCATACACTCTGGCTGTGTTACTAGAAATATTTTGTACAGTATTTTGCCCTGTAAGAAATCTAGAACCCGTTTTAATACAAGCAAGAAGAATGATAAAGGAGCTCATCTAAGACGTGGTTAGAGGAAAATGTAAATGTTTAGCCTAGAGAGCATGATGGGTGTCTTCAAATATGTGAAGTACTGTCATGTGGAAAGGGACCACATTTCCTCAGGAAAGTCTCAGAGGATGAAACCAGATCCATTGGCAGGAGCTGTAGTAAGCCATTTTAGCTCAATGTCAAAACACTTACAGACTTGTTCACTTGTTTATAGGCCATTTCAGCCCAATGTCAAGAAACACTTCGTAACAGAACTGGGTAAAAAAAAAAAAAAAAAAAAAAAAAAAAAGAGTGAATTCCCAGTCACTTGAAGGATTCAAGCATAAATTGTCACCTACTTGACTGGACATTATAGAAGAGATTCGAGCAACAGAAGTGTGGTTTTTGTATGATTCCTGCCATGTGAGAAATCATTTAACCTCTCTGAGACTCTATTCTCTGTAAAATGGAGAAGTTTGACTAAATTACCTCCAGTTCCTTTTGAGTTTTAAATTGTTTTGATTCTGTATTGGTGTAATTACATTTGTCTGTCTTTTCCAGATTTACATAATATCAGCCTTTTATCACTTGAAATACATAGCTATACTTGTGAGAATTAATTGAATATTTGTAAAAATGCAAAACACTATGTAAGTGTAAAGCATTACAGTCCAACATCATTGGCCGTAAGGAAAATGCAAATTAACCCCACAATGACATACCACTACACACTTGTTAGAATGGCTAACTAACATTAAAAATATTTATGATACCAAGTACTGCCAAGATATGGAGCAACTGTATCTCTCATTCTTTGTTGGTGGGAATGTTAAATGATATAGCTACTCTAGAAAACAGTTTGGCAGTTTCTTCTGAAGTTAAACATAAACTTACCATAATACCCAGCAATCCAACTACTGGATATTTCCTCTAGAGAAATGAACATTTAAATTCGTACAAAAATCTGTGTCCAGATTTTTTTACAGTTTATTTATTTATTTTGAGAGAGAGGAAGAGAATGCAAGCTGGAGAGGGGCAGAGAGAGAGGGAGAGAATCCTAAGCAGGCCCCATGCTGTTAGCATAGAGCCCCACCTGGGGCTCCATATCATGAACTGTGAGACCATGACCTGAGCTGAGATCAAGAGTTGGAGGTCTGAATGAGCCACCTAGGTGCCACTGTGTATAGATTTTCATTAAATCTTTATGACAGGCAACTGGAGACCACCCAATGGGTGAATGAGTAAACTGTGGTACATCCATATCATGGAATACTACTCAGCAATAAAAAAAGAACAAACTATTACCATACACACAAAAACTTATATGGGTCTCAAGGCCATTATACTGACTGAAAAAAAGCCAGTATCAAAAGGTTACATATGATACAATTCCATTTCTACAACAGCCTCAAAATAGCAAAAATAGAGTGATGGAGAACACATCAGTTGGGCCAGTGGTTAGAGTTAGAGGGAAGGTATGACTATAAAGGGGTAGCAGGAGGGAGTTACTTTGGAGTAATAGAATAGTTTTATATCCTAATTGTGATGAACACTACATTAATCTCTGATATGTGGTAAATTTTATAGAACTAGACAAACACACAGAAATTTATGTTTTTCTTCGAGTTTCTGGAAAGCAAGGAAATTTGTATCTATATTCAATTTTTGTTTTCATTGACTTTTCTATGTTTAGCTCTGAACTGTCTGTAATCAATAATGTGAAATGTTTCTCATATGAAACATTTTTTCTTGTTGAAGAATGGCATAGAAAGAAGGGTGTGAGGTATACTTGATGGTAATTTTACTCCTTTTCTTTAGAGGTGTAAATGGTCAAATGTGAAATAAATTCAGGCACTTCGCATTTTTATTTATATTTTGTTCTTGTTTTTAAATTTTACATCACATTTTCAAGGAAGCCTCTGGAAGAGATTTTTACATAAATTTTCACAGCTCACTCAATTGTGATCTGTTTTTTACTATTTATCTTATGACTGAAGAGACTAGCCATGTCTTGTCAGGTTCTACTTTAGCTGTTGATTGTCTTTGTTTAGAGTTAACTAAACTTACTATTGTTCAAATTTCATGATAAACAAAGAGCTTAAAATTAATTCCAGTGCTAGCATAAGATCTATACTGAGAGTTTGTTTCAAGAGTGAAATGTCTTATAAGATGACCCTTATGGACACTAAAATATTAGCCTCTAATTAGAGCCTTTAATTAGCCTCTATTAGTGTCTAAGACTGTCCTTGTGACTGACATTACCAATGTTTACCAATATTTTCAATTCTCTTCCTTTTCCTGGATATGTAAATGGTTATATGCATTTCTTAGTTCTCCAAATTAGATGGGGTCCTGTTACTAGGTCTAAAGATAGACAATGGCCAGAGGCATTGTGTCACTTCTAGTGCACTATTCACCATGCTGTCCTTCCTGGAACAAAGAATCCTGAAGCAGCACGATGAGATGGAGATACCAAAAAAACAAAGTGGGTCTTGAGTGTTGAGCCACCACATGAAGGGCTGCCCTGGAGAAGTTCCTGGACTTTTAGTAGATTTGCCTGAATAAGAACTTTTATGTGTAAGACTCTAAGATTTTGTTACAGCTTATTACTGCAGCATCACCTAACCTGTCATGACAAATAGAATCTGTATACTAACTTTGCCTGTGTTCAAGGTTTTCAAAAAACAGGGGTGCCTGGCTGGCTCAGTTGGTTAAGCACAGTTGGTGGGATAGAGTTCCACACCAGGCTCTGTGCTGACAGCTCAGAGCTGCTTGGGATTCTCTCTCTCCCTCTCTCTGACCCTCCGGTGCATGCTCTTTCTCTCTCAAAATACATATAGAAACTTTTTAAAAAGTATTGAAAAAAAATTTTTAAATAAAAGTTTTCAAAAAGCAAAACAAAAACTTTACATGGCCTTTCATGCTTTCTATACCTCAGATAAATAGCTGAATATGTTGCCAGCTTTTCCAATAAGAATATATTTAGGCAGCACCTGGTTAAGCATCCAACTTTTGGTTTCAGTTCAGGTCATGATCTCAGGGTTGGTGGGATCCAGCACCTCTCCCCCACCAACTTGGGATTCTCTCTCTCCCTCTTCCTCTGCCTCTCCCCCGATCATGCTCTCTCATGCTCTCTCTCTCAAAATAAATAAATTAAAAATAGATATATTTAATAGGATAAACATTTCATTTAATAATTTATTCTGTTAGTCTCTGCCACCAACTTAAGATACAAATGTCTAGTCTTTTAATTATATATATATATATATATACATATATATATAAACATATCAAAGTTGAACCTTGTGTTAATAATTACCAGTGAATAAAAAAGGATACATTTGTTAATGGAGTCTTTTAATCCACTAAGTAACAATTGATGTTTCTAGTTATGTGCCCTGGAAAGCAGAACCTGGGACAGAGATTTGCATTTCAGGAAAACTTATTAGGGAATTTTAATGCAGGTAAAATGCCGGATTGGGTAGAGAGAGAATTTGGGCTGTGATAGAGTTATAACGAAGCCTAAGCCAACCTTCTGGATGGCTCTGAAGCCAGGGTGGCCCTTCAGAGGTATTCCAAGTTGAGGTAGGGAGCCAGGCATATTTATACTCATCAATAACCAGTCATTAGATAAAGACTGCCCCCAGTGAGTGCATGTGACCTTGGATAGGCAGTTCCTGCATAAAGCTCACATCTTGAGAGCTGTGAGCCAACAGCATTCCCAGCAGTTGGAGAAACAAGACCTTTAGCTCTGAAGAGGAATCTGGTATCAGTGGAATCTGCCTCAGTGTCCAGGACAAATGATAATCATAGAAGAATGAATCTATCTGAAATTTTTAGATGATGATGATATTCATCATCATCATCATCACCATGAAATTTACTGACAGCTTTACCATGTGCCAGGCACTTGTCCTAAGTGTTTGAAATTATTAACTCACATAATTCTCAAAATAACTCTATAATATAGATTTAAATGATTAATCTTTGAAAATAAAAATCAACATAAGTGCTTTTTACTATATACCCCACTGCAGAAATGCTTTGCTAATGAGCATTTAGTAATTCCCACCATAAGTTAGTGTATCCCGTATGAGGAGCCCCATTAGTGACTGCTTCGGATTCTGTGTCTCCCTCTCCTCTGCCCTCCCCTGCTTGCACTCTGTCTCTCTCTCTCTCTCTCTCAAAAATAAATAAATGTTAAAAACAATTTAAAAAAAAAAAAAGAATGAAAGTGACACCAAGACATAGGACACCTGAAAATAGGACAGTCATTCCCCTGTCATGCCAAGACTATGAGAGCAACTTCACTTCCATAATATCTTGGTCATTTTTTTCTGACCATAATCATGTTAAATTTATTACTTCCTTATAGAGTGATTAGTACATACAGAGCCTCTGAAGGGTAATACAAAATGTTAAGTTTTCTGTCTTTAAGGAGCTATCCAAATGATGTCTCTGCTAGTAACATCAATGCAAAACCATTTACCTGTTAAGCTGAATATGATAGGTTGAGAATCCCTTCATTAATAAGTGAGGAAACACAGGCCCCTTTGATTTATAATAAGGAACTAAGGAGCATACAGAAAGTAAAGGTAGGACGAATAAATAAGAAAGGAGGGAATACAGATTTATACACTTAACTATTATTATGTGCTCCATATTGGTAGTTGAACTACAAAGGAAAAGTTATCACCTTATGATGAGTAAAGGGATTCTGTGGCATGATAAGAACTTGCTAGGGGAAATAGAAATGATAGGAGCAGAGGAGTCGCATGGATTTACACCTTACCAGCAATGTACAAGAGTTGTGGTATCTGATTTTTGAAATCTGATTTTGAAAGCTTTCATATATACTGGTAACTGATTATGGTTTTAATTTGTATTTCCCTCATAAAGAATGATATTGAATCCTTCATCTGCTTGTTGACCATTTAGATATCTACACTTTTGAAGTGGGTATTCAAGTCTTACCCATTTTTTAAAACACTGAGTTGTCTTTTTTTTTTAATTTATAATAGTGATTTATACATTTTGGATGTAAGTCCTTTGTCAATAGTTGTTTTAGGTTTTTCTTCCACTCAGTGGATTGTTTTCTGATGCTATTAAAGGTGTTTTTTGATAAACAAAAGATCTTAATTTTTTCCCTTCTTTTATTGAAGTTCCTATTTTCAATCACAGAATAATAAAGAAAAGTTAGCACCCACATGCCATTGTCTACATTGGACAAATTTCACATTTTGCCATATTTGCTTTAACTTATGTTTGCTGAAACATTTTAAAATTAATTAGATATAGTCCACTCCTTAAAACTTCAGCATGTATCTCTAAAACTAAGTACATTCTTTAATAGCTCATCTATACTCAAACACCCATAATTGTCCCAATTGTCTTTTAAAGAGATTTTTTTCCCCAAAGCCACGTCCTTTCCAAAAGGACCACAAATTACACTTAGTAGTTCTTATAGGTAGGGCCTCTGCAAATGCCAGAACTACGGACCTTCCAGAGCAACAATCTCCCTACCCTTTTATTAAGATAGGTTTATTTACCAAAAGATCTTAATTTTAATGAAGTCTATTTTATTAGTCTCTTCCTCCATAGTTAGTGTTTTTGTGTTTAAGAAAACATTGGCTACCTTAAAGGTATGAAGCTATTCTCTTACGTTTTCTTTTAGAAGTTTCTTTGTTTTACTCTTCACATTAGATCTTTATCCATTTTAAGTTAATTTTATATATAGTGTGAGGAAGGGGTCAGGGTTCTTTTTTTCATATAGAACTCCATTTGATCCAGAATCATTTAATTAAAAAATCACCCTCTCCTCCCCTGACTTGAACCTTTGTCATAAATCACATAATTGCATATGGGTGATGACCTCTCCCAAATATTCTATTAAACCTATTAATTATTTGAGTAAACATTACAATTATTCAATTGGTGAACAATTTTTCAACTGGTAAAAAAAAAAAAAACAAATTAAAAAAAAGATGAGACTAAGTTCAAAAGGGCCCCAAAAAGCATATGGTGAAGAGTGGAAGTAAATGGACCTTCTACCCTGTTCAACAGTACCCCATTTCGTTCTCCAGAAGCAGTCATAGTGTCAGTGCCAGATATACCAAACATATCTACTTAATTTCTACAGTCCTGAAAAAGGAAATCCTTTTATCCCAAAGTCTACCCCCTGATTCTAATGTAATGACTTTCCTATGTGATTCTAGTATTAAGTTCCTAGGTGATTCTGATAGAAGTGTATTCCGATGTAATTCAAAAGCCCATTTTCCTTTACTCTTTTCAAAAGTATATAGCTAGATTTTTGAAAGCCCAAGAGACATGAGTTTTATTTAATAAGGAGGATTTAACTTATTTATATTTATTGTGATTATATTTCTTCCTGCCATTTTATATTATTTACTTTTTTTTTCTTTCTTACCTTCTGTGGAATTAGTCAAGCTTGCATTCTTGTTTTAGTGGCTTAGAAATTATGTATCTTACTGTATTCTGCTTTTAGACATTTAAATTTTAACTTCCATTATAAATATGTATGTATATGTGTATATATATATATATATATATATATATATATTTCTTCTTTTTCGCTTAAAGTATAGAATTAAGGGGCATCTGTATCCTGCCCTTGATCAATTTCACGTCTTTCTTCCCTAGTTTCTCCTACAACTTAAACAGGGAAGATCTAATTTTTGTCAGTCTGAAGCTTATACAACTTTGGGGTTTCTCTTTAAAACAATTTGAAATTCAAAAATTAAAAGTTGGATAAAAAGTGAATATTTAGAATGAGAAAAAGAAATCAGAACAAACTGTAAAATTTTACAAATTTATACATCTTTAAACTTTTTTTTTTTTTAAGGAGATCTCTATACTCAATGTGGGGCTCAAACTCACAACCCTGAGATCAAAAGTCACCTGCTCTACAGACTTAGACAGCCAGGCACCCCACAAGTTTATAACTCTTAAATAAAGATAGGTTTACAAATGTAAAATAATTCAGAAAAAATATATTATTTTTATTAATTGTTTGGAATTTCTCTTTTTTAAAATGTTTATTTATTTACTTTTGAGACAGAGAGAGAAAGAGAGAGCGTGCACAAGTGGAGGAGGGGCAGAGAGAGAGGGAGGCAGAGAAGCCAAAGCAGGCTCCAGGCTCTGAGCTGGCAGCACAGAGCCTGACACCGAGTCAGGCTGAACCCATGAACCCTGAGATCATGACGTGAGTGGAAGCTGGATGCTTAACCAACTGAACCAACCAGGTGCCCCATTTGCCTGGAATTTCTATAGTACTTTTTACTCTTCATTTACTTTCCTTAAAATTTTGCATTTCTTTTTTTATTATTATTATTTTGATTTTGAGCGAGAGATAGAGAGCAAGCAAGTGGGGGAAGGGCCGAGAGGGAGACAGAATCCCAAACAGGCTTCAAACTGTAAGTGCAGAGCCCCATGCAAAGCTCTATCTAACCCATGAACCTTGAGACCATGACCTGAGCCGAAATCAAGAGTTGGATGCTTAACCGACGGAGCCACCCAAGCATCCCTATAATTTTGCATTTCTGATTATTGGAAGACTAATCTACAAACTGTCTTCTAGCTGTGTATATATCAACCTTATTCATCTTCCACCACCTCACGCCATCTATATAACCTCTAGCGCTAGGTAGATGAGACACTCACATCACAACTCCAGGCTCCACAGTTTTCCTGGATGAGTCAGCACAGGGAGAAGAATTCCTAAGGCTTTTCCTACATGAGGGAGTGTTGGTAAGAAAAGTTAACTTCACAAATTGACTACGAACCACCCAAATATATTCCCCTAAATACAAATTAAATGATTTCCTTAATTCAATTGCCCCTCACCAGTTCCCAAAAGTACCCATGACTATCCAATTCCCCCTGTCTTGAGAAGTGTAACAGAGAATACAGAGAGAAAATAAAGTGGTCAAATGATTACTTAAATAAAATTATTTTAAAATGTTCCACTATTTTATATTTTTTTATTTAATTTTTTTTAACATTTATTTATTTTTGAGACAGAGAGAGATAGAGCATGAACGGGGAAAGGTCAGAGAGAGAGGGAGACACAGAATCTGAAACAGGCTCCAGGTTCTGAGGGTGTCAGCAAAGCGCCCGACGCGGGGGCTCAAACCCACGAACTGCGAGATCGTGACCTGAGCTGAAGTCGGACGCTTAGCCAACCGAGCCACCCAGGCGCCCCTCCACTATTTTATATTTTAAGGAAGTCTCTTAAAAATGATAGACATATATATAAATTAATACATACATATATACTTATGCATGCAGAGGATATCAACATAAAAACTAAAAAGAAATTAAAAACTGGTTGCCTCTGGGGAAAGGAAATGGAGACTAGAGGATGGCAAGTGAAGAAGATTTTCCCTTTCATTGTCTACATTCTTGTAACTGTTAAAGCTTGTATTATTATTTTGTTTGTTTTCTTTACTCTGTATATTTATAACTTATTCAACTTATGAGCAAAGAAACAATAATAAAGCTACCTTTTAAAATACAAAAGGAAAATGTAAACTATTAAGCCATGTAGATAACTCTTCTTATCCCTTTTGCTGTTGTTTATATACTAGAAACGATAGTGCTTTGATCAGAATTTTTTGTTTCCTCTCCAAATTCATATGTTCAAACCCTAACCTCCAAAGATAATGGCATTAGGAGATGGGGTTTTGGGGAGGTGCTTAGGTCACATGGAGTCCTTATGAATGAAATTAGTGTTCTTATAAAAAAATCCCACAGCAATCCCTTGCCCCTTCTACCTTGTGAGGGCACAGCGAGAAGGCACGGGCTCTGAATCAGGAAGGTACCTTCATCAGAATGCAACCATCCTGGTGCCTTGATCTTGGACTCCCCAAGCCCCTAGAACTGTAAGGAATTTCTGTTGTTTATGTTACTCATTCTGTGGTACCTTGTTATAGCAGCCCAAATGAACTAAGACAGTTAACTTTCTTACTTTGTTAAAGGCTCAAATGTCTAATGTTTTCTCTGTTAAAATTATATTGCACTGCTTTTAAAATAGCTACATTTTACTTATTTGAGAAGTGCTCCCTCCTGCTACCTTTCCTAAAAGAGTTTATATATGGCAGGTGTTATTTCTTCTTTAAATGTTTAATGGGATTCACCAATGAAATTATCTAAGCCTAGAGCTTTCTTTATGGGAAGGTTTTTCACACAAAAAAATCAGTTTCTTCAGTTGAAGGGCTATTCAGATTTTCTTTTTCATTTTTTTGTCTTTAGAGTACGGTATATTTTATTATTAAAAAAAATTTTAATGTTATTTTTGAGAGAGAGAGAAAGAGCAAGCAGGGGAAGGGCAGAGAGAGATGCAGACACAGAATCCAAAGCAGGCTCCAGGCTCTTGAGCTGTGAGCACAGAGCCCGACATGGGGCTCAAACCCATGAACCTTGAGATCATGACCTGAGCCAAAGTAGGATGCTTAGCTGACTGAGCCACCCAGGCATCCCTTTAAAGAAAGTAATATTTTAAAAAATTTGTCTATGTCATTTAAATTGTTATGTTTATTGCCATAAATATTTACACATTTCTTTAGTATCCATTTACTGTCTTTAAAATCTGTAGTGATACACCCTTTATTCTTGACACTGAAAACTTGTGTTTTCTCTTTATTTTCTCTTGATCATTCAGCTAGCTGTTTATCACTTTTGTTAATCCTTTCAAAGAGTTTTTTTTGGTTTTTTGTTTCCTGCTTTTTAGCTGGAGTTTTTAACCAATGTATACTTAATATAACTATTATCTGGTGGTATTTAATTTTATGACTTTATTACTTGTTTTCTATTTGTTTTTTTTTCCATCAGTTTTTTTTTTGTTCCTCTGTGTCTACTTACTCAAAATTTTTAGCCTAATTGAATATTAGTTATTTAAGGCAGTAAGACAGCAGGTTTCTATCTAGTTTTTAGTTACCAAGTATGACACCAGCTGGCCAAAAATACCACAAAAACAGGAAGCTTACTTAGTGTCATTAACTCTATCAATTAATTTTTTCCACTCCCTTCCAGTTTTTATTGCTTTTGGTCATATTCCCATGTCTTCAGATAATTGTTTTTCATATTTTCTCCATATGTATTTTTGTTATCTGTGGAACAGTTGGCTTAAATAGGAGCTCTTCTCCCTTTGCCAAGGATGGAAACTAATTTTTAAAAATAATTTATTTATTTTTTAATTTGCATCCAAATTAGTTAGCAGGTAGTGCAACAATGATTTCAGGAGTAGATGCCTTAATGGCCCTTACCCATTTAGCCCATCCACCCTCCCACAACCCCTCCAGTAACCCTCTGTTTGTTCTCCATATTTAAGAGTCTCTTATGTTTTGTCCTTGTCCCTGTTTTTATATTATTTTTGCTTCCCTTCCCTTATGTTCATCTCTTCTGTGTCTTAAAGTCCTCATATGAGTGAAGTCATAGGATATTTGTCTTTCTCTGACTGACTAATTTTGCTTAGCATAATACCCTCTAGTTCCATCCATATAGTTGCAAATGACAAGATTTCATTCTTTTTGATTGCTGAGTAATACTCCATTGTGTGTGTGTGTGTGTGTATACACAACATCTTCTTTATCTATTCATCTGTTGATGGACATTTGAGCTGTTTCCATACTTTGGCTATTGTTGATAGTGCTACTACAAATATGGGGGTGCATGTGCCTCTTCGAAACAGCATACCTGTATCCCTTGGAAAAATATGTAGTAGTACAATTGCTGGGTCATAGGGTAGTTCTATTTTTAATTTTTTGAGGAACCTCCACACTGTTTTCCAGAGTGGCTGCAACAGTTTGCATTCCCACCAGCAGTGCCAAAGAGATCCTCTTTCTCCACATCCTTGCCAACATCTGTTGTTGCCTGAGTTGTTAATGTTAGCTACTCTGACCAGTGTGAGGTGATATCTCGTTGTGGTTTTGATTTGTATTTCCCGGATGATGAGTGATAGTGAGCATTTTTTCATGTGTCGGTTGGCCATCTGGATGTCTTCTTTGGAATGGAAGTGTCGATTCATGTCTTTTGCCCGTTTCTTCACTGGATGATTTGGTTTTTGGTGTTGAGTTTGGTAAGTTCTTTATAGATTTTGGATACTAACCCCTTATCTGTTATGTCGTTTGCAAATATCTTCTCCCACTCCATCGGTTGCCTTTTAGTTTTGCTGATTGTTTCCTTCACCAGGCAGAAGTTTTTATTTTGATGAGGTCCCAATAGTTCATTTTTGCTTTTGTTTCCCTTGCCTCCAGAGACGTGTTGAGTAAGAAGTTGCTATGGCCAAGGTCAAAGAGGTTTTTGCCTGCTTTCTCCTTGAGGATTTGGATGGCTTCCTGTCTTACGTTTAAGTCTTTCATCCATTTTGAGTTTATTTTTGTGTATGGTGTAAGAAAGTGATCCACGTTCATTCTTCTGCATGTCACCATCCAGTTTTCCCAGCACCACTTGCTGACGAGACTGTCCATCGGATAGTCTTTGGATATCCCATTGGATATTCTTTCCTGCTTTGTCAAAAATTCGTGGGCCATACATTTGTGGGTCCATTTCTGTGTTCTCTATTCTGTTCCATTGATCTGAGTGTCTGTTTTTGTGCCAGTACCATACAGTCTTGATGCTTACAGTTCTGTAATACCGCTTGAAGTCCAGGATTGTGATGCTTCCTGCTTTGGTTTTCTTTTTCAAGGTTGCTTTGGCTATTCAGAGTCTTTCCTGGTTCCACACAAATTTTAGGATTGTTTGTTCTAACTCTGTGAAGAATGCTGGTATTATTTTGATAGGTATTGCATTGAATATGTAGATTGCTTTGGGTAGTATTGACATGTTAACAATATTTGTTCTTCCTATCCAGGAGCATGGAATATTTTTCCATTTTTTTGTGTCTTCTTCAATTTCTTTCATAAGCTTTCTACAGTTTTCAGTGTATAAGTTTTTCACCTCTTTGGTTAGATTTATTCCTAAGTATTTTATGGTTTTGGTGCAGTTGTAAATGGGATAGATTCCTTGATTTCTCTTTCTGTTGCTTCATTATTGGTGTATAGGAATGCAACCGATTTCTGTGCATTGATTTATATCGTGTGACTTTGCTGACTTCAGGGATCAGTTCTAGCCATTTTTTGGTGGAATCTTTTGGGTTTTCCATATAGAGTATCATGTCATCTGCAAAGAGTGAAAGTGTGATCTTCTCCTGGCCAATTTGGATGCCTTTTATTTCTTTGTGTTGTATGATTGCTGAGGCTAAGACTTCCAATTCTATGTTGAATAACAGTGGCGAGAGTGGACATCCCTGTCTTGTGGAGCCTAATTTTTAAAGCTCTTATCACCTCTGTTACAATCCCCTTCACTTATACAGTGTGATGAATCTCACTATGTTTCTTTAAAGGATCACTGTTAGCCCTGAAATCTAACTATTGGAGGAATCACAAAAAGAAGTTTGCTCAATGATTTGTGTGTGTGTGTGTGAAGTATTTAGAATGTTGGTAAGAAAATGAATAAGCACTATCTCAAGTGTTTACCTTTGAATAGTGGAATTATAAGGTGATTTTTTTCTCTTTCATGCTTTTTAGAACTTTCCAAATTTCTATAATTGACCTACTTTATAATTGGGATGAAGGTTATTAATTCTTTTTGATTAAGGGAGTAAGATGACACTAACATCTACTGATCACCTACCATGAGTTGTGTAGTGAACTAGGCACTGTTCCATTTTAAACTTTTATCATTTTTTTAAAACCATAAGAAAATATCTTTTAAATTAACTGTTAAGGTGCAGTTTAGAGGAATATTTATTTTCCATGCTAATGATGTGCTTTGGTGTTTTTCTCATTAGGACTCTTTCTGTGTCCTCCTCATGTTAAGATTAGTAGATGAATTCTAGAAACACATCAATATCTGGGATGTAGTAAGAGTTGAGAAATATCAATGTTCCTTCATTATACCCACGCATTAAATTTGACCTCTGGCACTCTTAGAAAGAGACAATTTCCTTCATTGTTTTCCTGATATTCTTGAGGTACCTAAACTGTGTAGGGTCTTATCCTTTCTTCTAAGGAGCAATGCCATCTTTTATCTAGCCCCGCTTAATTCACCAGTTTTAATTTTCAATTTTCACTTTTTCAGAATGCTTACGAAGAATATATTCTATAGTATAGAAAGGCTGAGCAAAGTATAATCTACTACATGCACAGAATTGGAGGCCATGCAAACTCTTCAGCCCTCAGTTCCTAAGGACCATAAGCAGCTTTTGTGTTCTCACCCTAGGGCTTACCCTCAGTGCTTTCTAGATAAAACTGCCTTGGCTTCCCTCTCCTAATCAGGGATGAGGTGATTGGATTGAGTCATGTTTCACGTGAAGTATTTGGGCCCCTTATTTGAACCAGTCATTACCTCTTGAGGCAGATGTAACTGGGACTGCCGTAATGATCTGACAAAAGACCTATTCCTTCAACATTACCAGTCATTAACTCTCCAAGACAAGATGTGACATGCCACAGCCCTCAGACAGTTCATCCAGTAGGAGTTCCGTCTTGACAAATATAATCCCTTTTCACCTTTGTTCATGACAATTTTATTTCTTTCACAGTGTCAAACTACCAATTTTTCCAAGTCAGCACTCCCTACTTGGACCAGGGACTTTTTTTTCACTTAAAAGGGAGGTCCTACTATCTTTTCACTTTTGATTGTATCTTACTTTAATTGGTCTTTCTTAGAATAGCAATTTTGAGCATATCTATATCTATATAGATATATATATACATCTATACTCTATACATCTGGACTCTAATACCTATAAATGTTTTCTTTCCCATTACTTTTGCTGCAAATTGTACAGTTTGAGGTAAAAAAAAAAAGCCTGTTTTAATCATAGACACTACTTCATGTTCAGTATGTACAATAAATACTTATTCCACAGATGTGATATCACAATGAATCCGGTGTTAGAGGTATTTTCCTGAAAGCAAGAGAAAAGCAGAATACTTGGTATCTAGTCTTCAATTCTTAACTTTATTTAAGTAACTTTGCCCACGCAGGAAATTCTAAAATAAATTGTCTTGTAAAATATGGGATCACTGGTTCAAAATACCTCTATCCTTTTCTCTTCAGTGGTTAAACCTACACAAAGCTATGAAACTGATGCCACAATTGAGAAGAATTTCTGTTGGGAGACTGTAATTTCCCAGGGAGAGTCTCATTAGCTAGAAGTCGATACAACTATCTGCAACACAGCGCAAAGTTCTGAACATAAGTGAATGGGACATGGCTCTTTATTTGACTTAAAAGGTAACTAGGCAAACAATACAGATGTACACAGGAAGACTATACTGATAAACTGAAGAAAGATAGATGGCACAGAACTTAATGGCCTCCTGGCAGCAGTCTGGTGTGATAATCTGAAGAATGGTCAAGGAACAGCATTCCACGTCAAGTTCAGGAACTGGCTGAATGGAATCAGGGAAAGTGGACTATGTCAGATCTAAAAGTGTAGGTTATGGAGTCTTGCATTGGGCTCAGATTCTCTCTAGATAAGCCTTCTCTAAGGTATAGAATATCAAAGTTCAGTGAGACAGTATTTATCAAGGGTTAGTTTAAGATGAAACAGAAAGAGAAGAAAAACTCTGAAATACAGGAAAGAGTAATAATTTCAATATCTGATTTAAGAAAGAACTCTTGTTCCCTCTTGAAGACAGACAGTCACACTGAGTCTAACAGTAAGATCATCTGCACAGCAGGAGTGCTGAATGGATAAGCTACCTGCAGAACTGAAAGATACCAGGTGCTGAGGTGTGAGGGGTGGGGGTGAGGGTCCTCAGAGTGTTGAGGCTAGGAGGAGAAAGACAATCTCCTGCAGGACAGAGAGAATAAGAAACAATGGACAAAGGGGAGTAAACTCATCAATAACGTTTAAAAATGATCTTTAGATAACATTCAGCCTTTCAGTTATTAGAGCACACCCACATTTTGAGGCTGCAATTACTTTTCTTCTCTTAGAAGTGTAGTTAGATGGGCTCTACTTCTCTGATATATATAATTTTAAAAAATAATAGTCTGGATTATAAACTAGAAAGCTAGTTATTACCATGCAACAGTTTTATGCAATGGGGTATAATTGCTCACTAACTGTTCTATGTTCTCTCATTTTTTGTTTATCTCTTAATTAGATTTTCAGTAACTCAAGGGCTGGATAAATATCACTCACTGCTTAAAAGCTTAAACTCTGGAGGTTGATAGAGCTGGTGAGAGTCCTATTCTTTCTTATGTGTGTGTCCTTGAGCAAATTATTAACCTCCCTAAGCTTCAGTTTATTCGCATGTAAAATGGGAATAATAAGAAACCTTCCTCATGGAGTTGTATTAAGGGATAAATAAAGTGAATGAAATAACATAAATAAAATATTTCCATTTTGTGACAAATAACACAGCAGTTAAGTGTGCTAATGTTGAAATAAAACATGTCTCCTGTCTTTTCTTCTATCACATACCTTTAGGACTGTTGTGGAAGACATGCTGTTAGAATGTATTCTATTTGTCTGTTATCACATTATGTGAAAAGTTCAGGACTGATATTCACTAAATTTGAGGTTATGTTTGGGATACTATGACAGAAACTAAAGATTTGAAAACTCAATAATCCCCCAGGGCAGCTGAAACTAAGGCACAATAAGGAGCCCATGTGACTACTCATCTGGGAGAGGCATGCCACAGGCAACAAGATGCAATAGAGGCAGTAAATAGACAATGGATTCTAAGGGGCAGGGACTCCAAGTGGCAGCTGATGTACAATCACATAGGCAACTCTAGGTATATACCCCAGGGAAAGCAGCAACAGCAAATTTTAGCTGTATGTATATGTATGTATCTATATCCATCAATTCTATACATACACACACACACACATATGTATGTATGTGTGTGTGTATATATATATATATATATATATATATATATATATATAATCTCAACATCTTCATATAAAAATGTGAGCATGGGAAAGGCAAGTTACTATGTTAAACAAATGAAAATATTTTCATAACCTGAAATTAATCGCAAATACAAAGCTAACAACTGCATTGGATTACAATTTGTAAAGAAACTACTGGACCCAGCCACTGAACTTCCTCACCATCCTCAATGCTCCCCAAACCTCTGCACCTTCCTCCCTTCTGCCACTTCCTCCAATCCAATCTTTATAAGCAATGTAAAAGCGATGGCAGTTTTTACCTGTGATTAGTATAGCTAATTCATAGAATGAACTGAAAAGAGCCATTTAAGAAAAAAGAAAAGCATATACTGCATCTGAAGACATGTAACACTCTATCTATAATGTAGTTTATAATGTCTGTATATGTATTTATATACAACATATACAAATATAGATGTAATATACATAAATATAGTTACTAGGCAATCACACAAAGTATTTAAGGTAAGTTATATGCATTATTCAAATCTGTCATATATCATATTTCTATTTAATGCATCCAAATGCCCTAATGATTAATGAATGGAAGCAAACTGACAAGCTGCAAACAATGTGTAGAAAATTGGTCACTAAGACTATATTAGGAATCTTCCAGGAATAGAAGTAAACAGAAAACAATTAAGTCTAATTGTTTCTCCATAGTTGTAGTCCAGGTTAAATTAAAATGTACCACGTAGTTTTTAAACTATTGATTTCAAATTTCTTGGTTTTAAATATGAAGAATTCCTCCTCTAAAGTATTCCTAAAATAAAACAGAATACTTAATAAATAACTGTGATAGAGCTTTGTGTTTTATTACTTTATTTGTGCCATAAATGAAGGATTTCAATCTTTCATTTGGCATCTCTCAGAAGTACTGAATTTACACACACACAAAAAGTTATCATATTTTTCTTTTCTTATGTCATTTCAGAAAGTAAGCAAACTGGTGGTTTTATTAAGCATTTATTAACCTTATAACCATGACTCAGACTATTAAATATATTGCTTGTGTGTACTAAAAAATATTTTTCGAAACGAGGAGGAAATAGGCTCTTGAAAGACAGAGGAAACACAGAATTAAGAAAAATGCATGTTCACTTGCCATAAAGTTTAAGCAGCAGTCTCCATAGAGAGAGAAGAAAAATAAAATATTTTTCTTCCTTAGAGTTTTTAAAAAATTAGTTACTTTGGGCTAACAATGAGAAGCAGAACAGAAAACAGCAGAAATTTGGTTGCTTGATATTGTTGCTATGAGACTGAATTCAACCCAGCATGTGTGGGACCTCGCTCTGGCCCCTCAGCTCTACTGTATTTCAAGGCACATGGAGGCGTGCAGTGGGAGAGAGTTCCGATGCCCTGTGATTGAGGAGTACAAATGCCTGCATACTGAGATTGCCCATAATTTGGTAAGCAGTAAAGAACAGCTGGAGATTAAGAGGTAAGGGGGAGAGGAAGGTTAGATTTAAAAACATAAATACTTCGGGCGCCTGGGTAGCTCAGTCAGTTAAGCATCTGAGTTCGGCTTAGGTCATGATCTCACCATTTGTTGGGTTCAAGCCCCGTGTTGGGCTCAGCACTGGCAGTGTGGAGCCTGCTTAGGATTTTCACTCTCTTCTTTCTCTCTGCACCTCCCCACTCATGCTTTCTCTCCCTCAAAATAAATAAATAAACTTAAAAAAAGGAACATAAATTCTTAAGGAAAGAACTCAATAATTTACCTAATGTAGAGATCTGATAACTAAAATAATTTGAAATGAAGATTTCAAAAGATAGTGCTAACTCAGGCAAAGACTGTTAACCATATGATGTTTAAGTGGACTTCAAAAATGGGATCTTAAGGGATATGTCAGATTCTCTAAGTGCAAGTAAAATCTTATGTAGAGGTGAGTGGGGATGGTGGTAAATCTGATGAGTGGTTTTCAAACATTTTTAATAGTGAGCACTTAAATTTGAAAATAAAAATGAAGCAACAATACACAACATTTCATTAAGACCAATGAAAACAAAGCTGGTTGACATGGGGATGGGCATGGAGATAATGACAGTACATCTCAGCATGGTCCGGACACTTCTCTGCACAATTTTAAGGCACTACCCAATAAGTAAACAGGACCTGATTACTTCCCCAGGTCCTCTACATTCCTTTATCAATGATACAACAGCCTGGCCTTTATAAAGATGCATCCTTAGATTTTTGCCAATCTCCAAATTAATACCACTAAAGTATATAATTATCCCCTCCTTACCCAATAGGGCATAATTTTATCAGAGTAACCACACATACAATACATAGGAAACTACAGAAAGTCCTAAAATGATGGGCTGGGTAATTCTCAGGCTCACTTGTTACCTACATGACTTGTTTCTGTATATCAACCTTGCATAATGATGTAACTTCAGGTAGAACCTTTTACATAGCCTTTTATATAATCCCATTTTTTTGGTTTACTGTGGAATTTAGTATTTCACTCCAAGTGTGCATAAGCATAACAGAAACTAAATACAACTCACAATCTCATTCTCAACATTAGAAATTATTATAGAAATGTAGTGAATTATTTTGTGTGGTTTCTGTTTCAATTCTATTATATACTCTTAAGTCATGATGACATTCTTGAATTGATGAAGTATCAGAATTGAAGAAATTAAGGCTGTCCATGATAAAAACACACACAATCAGATAAACAAACATAAAGACTTTCTCTAAGGAATTCAAAATGCTTCACAAATGATTCTTTATCATTCATGTTAATGAAAGGCAGATGATCTTCATTTTAGTTAATGGCTTTAATTTTCCACCCTGCCAAATTTTTTACTGACCCCACTGCTAAATAATTTAAGCCTAAAATCCTCTTTCTCCCTCTGCATCATCCTTTAAGGGAGAGCTAATGAATAATAAAAACACAAAATTGGACAACAGATCTAGAAAGCACAAAAAAAGAAATTCTGAATGGTTCATAACTTGTATAATAAATAGGTGGCTACCCTATTTAATCTTGTAATTCTCTTGTGAGCTAGAATGGGAAGATGCAATTTGCTAATAAGGAAACAGGCAAAGAGAATATATTCACTATGCTAATTCCAAATGATTTATCCAATGTCACCCTGAGCTAAGGTTCAGCATAGAAGTGAGTGATTATTAAGACAATCTAAACAGGACATTGGATTACTAAAGAAGCACATGGATCTCCTTCTCAGAAAATATGAAAATAGGATTGGTACTCATGTTGGCTTTGTACAGAAATAATTTTGTCAAGAGATACAATTATTTTTTAAAAAGGAACAATTATTAACTCTGGAGAAGATAACTTCTTTTCAAATAACATTAGGTATTTCAAATCAAATTTAAAATTTTTATTGTTTTTCCAATTAGATTTAGGGCACTGGGTTGTGCTGGATAGGTGTTGAAGGGCAGCAACACACACATTTTACCTTCAAGGGACTTTAAATCTAGGAAAGAGTATAAAATGTGTCACAAAAGTTATAAACTGCTCACAGCACTGTTAGTGCTACAAGACAGGTGCAAAAAGGAGGAAGTGATTACATGTAGCTTGAAACTTGATAAAAGGGAGGGTAGTACATTGGGATACAGATAAAACTAGCCTGGGCATAAATTGGTAACTATTGAAGCTTCATCATGGATACATGAAGGTTCATTACATTATTTTGTCCTTTTTTTTTTGTCCATTTAATTTTTTCATAATAAAAAGTGCTTCTTAAAAAGGGCTTCATGAATAAAGTGGCATTTAAGACAGACCTTGACCAAAGAGCACTATTTTGACAAACCAAGAATTGACAGTAGAAACAGCAAGATCCAGACATGTAGTTGGAAAGCCTGGGACTATTTAGATTCACAACTATACTACTTAGTTAGAACATAAAGTAGGGAAATGTGATAAAACTAAAAACTTTTTATTATTATTGTGTTAATGACTATGAATATTAAATTGTGACAATTAAAATTATTACAGCTGTTAATAGCCACTGGTGACTTTAGCATGATTTTTTTTTGTTTTGTTTTTTTTGTTTTTTTTTTATGAAATTTATTGACAAATTGGTTTCCATACAACACCCAGTGCTCATCCCAAAAGGTGCCCTCCTCAATACCCATCACCCACCCTCTCCTCCCTCCCACCCCCCATCAACCCTCAGTTTGTTCTCAGTTTTTAAGTCTCTTATGCTTTGGCTCTCTCCCATTCTAACCTCTTTTTTTTTTTTCCTTCCCCTCCCCCATGGGTTCCTGTGAAGTTTCTCAGGATCCACATAAGAATGAAACCATATGGTATCTGTCTTTCTCTGTATGGCTTATTTCACTTAGCATCACACTCTCCAGTTCCATCCACGTTGCTACAAAAGGCCATATTTCATTTTTTCTCATTGCCACGTAGTATTCCATTGTGTATATAAACCACAATTTCTTTATCCATTCATCAGTTGGTGGACATTTAGGCTCTTTCCATAATTTGGCTATTGTTGAGAGTGCTGCTATGAACATTGGGGTAGAAGTGGCCCTATGCATCAGTGCTCCTGTATCCCTTGGATAAATTCCTAGCAGTGCTATTGCTGGGTCATAGGGTAGGTCTATTTTTAATTTTCTGAGGAACCTCCACACTGCTTTCCAGAGCGGCTGCACCAATTTGCATTCCCACCGACAGTGCAAGAGGGTTCCCGTTTCTCCACATCCTCTCCAGCATCTATAGTCTCCTGATTTGTTCATTTTGGCCACTCTGACTGGCGTGAGGTGATACCTGAGTGTGGTTTTGATTTGTATTTCCCTGATAAGGAGCGACGCTGAACATCTTTTCATGTGCCTGTTGGCCATCCGGATGTCTTCTTTAGAGAAGTGTCTATTCATGTTTTCTGCCCATTTCTTCACTGGGTTATTTGTTTTTTGGGTGTGGAGTTTGGTGAGCTCTTTATAGATTTTGGATACTAGCCCTTTGTCCGATATGTCATTTGCGAATATCTTTTCCCATTCCGTTGGTTGCCTTTTAGTTTTGTTGGTTGTTTCCTTTGCTGTGCAGAAGCTTTTTATCTTCATAAGGTCCCAGTAATTCACTTTTGCTTTTAATTCCCTTGCCTTTGGGGATGTGTCGAGTAAGAGATTGCTACGGCTGAGGTCAGAGAGGTCTTTTCCTGCTTTCTCCTCTAAGGTTTTGATGGTTTCCTGTCTCACATTTAGGTCCTTTATCCATTTTGAGTTTATTTTTGTGAATGGTGTGAGAGAGTGGTCTAGTTTCAACCTTCTGCATGTTGCTGTCCAGTTCTCCCAGCACCATTTGTTAAAGAGGCTGTCTTTTTTCCATTGGATGTTCTTTCCTGCTTTGTCAAAGATGAGTTGGCCATACGTTTGTGGGTCTAGTTCTGGGGTTTCTATTCTATTCCATTGGTCTATGTGTCTGTTTTTGTGCCATAGCATGATTTTTTTTTGAGAGAGAGGTGTGCAAGTGAGTGAGGGGCAGAGAGAGAGAAGAGAGAGAGGATCCCAAGGGGGCAGAGAAAGGAAGAGAGGGAGATTGAGAAGCATGGCTTACCTGAAGTGAGGCTCAAGTTTGCCTGATGCAGGATTTGAACTAGTAAACTGTAAGATCATGACCTGATCTGAAGCTAGATGCTTAATGACCAGGTGCCCAACTTTAGCATGATCTTATTAAATCTTTGATTATGCGAGAAAGAGAAAGACTGGAATGAAGCAGATCTGAGTCCAAATTCCAGTTAGAAAGACATTACAAAGTTCAAAAGAGGCAGTCCAGAAAAGAGCAGCAATAGTAGATATGGAATAGAAAGACCAGGGAACAGGGAGAATACTAGGACAACTGCTTGAACTATGAAGAGAAAGAGAGAGGACAGAGAAGGTCAAAGATTTTGTTTCCAGTTTGGGTGCACAGAAGCAGGGGTGGCAGGGGAGGAGCCAAGATGGCAGAACAGCATGGAAGTATTTTTTTGCGACTTGCATCCATGATATACAGCCACATTAACACTAAACCATCCTGCACATCTAGAAAACGGATTTGAGGATTAACACAACAATCTGCACGATCTGAACCACAGAACTCAGCAGGTACGTGGCAGAGAGGGGTGAACCAGGGGAGAGAGAAACTGCGAAGAGCAGAGAACTGTTTTTTGCTTGTGGAGAGAGGATGGAGACTGGGGGAGAGTACAGGAAAAGCACCCCCCGGAAAAGCAGCTGGAGAGAAAGTGGAAAAGTGGAAAGAGTTGCAGGGACTGAACTAAAAAGGGAGAAAGGAGAAAGGAGAGGGTTTAAATTACATTAAGACTCTATAAACAGGGGGAGTGTGGAGTCTGAAACTCCGCAGCTTAATACCTGGTGGTGCTCTGGTGGGAAGGACGAATCCCCAGGAGCAGAGTGAGGTCCGGGTATCCTCGGGCCATCTGCGGAGAGGCTGTTCCCCTGCTGGAAGGACATTTGGCAGAGGCTGTGTGGCAACCTGGTCCCAGCAGACCCCAGAGAACAACCATATTCACTGGTGCTAGAACAAGGTCATTAAGGGTGATGCCTGGTGCCAGATGTGTGTTGTGATTTTCCATAATCCCTGAAACACTACTGCTATATGATCGTGTGAACTTTTTCTGGGGCAGGCTGGCACCCAGCCAGTCTCTATGCATCGGTAGCAGCATGGTCCCATGAACATTCCTAGATGCAGCTGGCACCTGGCCATTGCTCAGTGAGACCCTCCCCAGAGGGTCTAAGCAGGCCAAAGCCATAGTCCCTCAGAAGTGAGGGGTTGGGAAAGACAGATTTACCTGAGATAAAACTCAGGAGGGAGGTGCTGCCTGGCAACCTGATGGCTTGGTCACAGACAGTATAAAAGCCGGGAGTAGTCAGAAGCTGGAGACAAAGTACAGGTGTGTGACTGCTGACTGAGGAGAACAGAGTTCCAACACTAGAGACTGGGTAGCTGGGTGATGCCATTTTAACTCCTGCCATTATTGTGCATACACACCTACAAGTGCCACAACAATCCACCCCAGTAAGCTAAGCAGTGCCATCTAGGGGAGAATGGAGCCATTACACTAAACCCTTCCCAAATGGGCCAATCTCACTCTTCAGGAACACCATAAATCACTCCGCCTGCTTAATTTGTGGACTATAAAGTGCTTCAGAGTTTGACTTCTGGGGGAAAATGATGTAATTTCAATCATTTCAATCATTTCAAACGTTTTGCTGGTCTGTCTATTCAATTTTCTTTTCTTTTTTCTTTTTTGTTTCTTTTCTTTTTCTTGAATCCAAAAGAGAAAATATTTATTTTTATTTTCAATTTTTATTAAAAATATTTTTCTTTAATATTTTTGTACTATGTTCTTTACTTTTGTGCAAATTTTCCAAATTCTATTTTACTTCCATCATTTCATTTTATTTATTTCATTGCATTCATTTTCTTCAAATTTTCAAATGTTTTCCTTTTTTTTTTCCTTTTTTTCCCTAATCTATTAAGCTCCTTTCAACAACCAGACCAAAATACACCAAGATCTAGCATCATTTATTTGATTTGTGTGTGTATGTGTGTGTTGTTTCTAATTTTTTATTTCAATTTTTTTAACCTTACTAATTCCTTTTCTTCCTTCAAAATGATGAAACGAAGGCATTCACCCCAAAAGAAAGAGCAGGAAGAAACAACAGCCAGGGACTTAACCAACACAGATACAAGCAAGATGTGTGAACCAGAATTTAGAATCACAATAATAAGAATACTAGCTGGGGTCTAAAATAGATTAGAATCATTTTCTGCAGAGATAAAAGAAGTAAAAGCTAGTCAGGATGAAATAAAAAATGCTATAACTGAGCTGCAATCTTGAGTGGATGCCATGGTGGCAAGAATGAATGAGGCAGGGCAGCGAATCAGCAATATAGAGAACAAACTTATGGAGAATAATGAAGCAGAAAGAAAGAGGGAGACTAAGGCAAAAGAGCACGATTTAAGAATTAGAGAAATCAGTGACTCAATAAAAAGGAACATCAGAATCATAGGGGGACCCAGAAGATGAAGAGAGAAAAAGGAGTAGAAGGGTTATGTGAGCAAATCATAGCGGAAAACTTTCCTAACCTGGGGAAAGACACAGACAGCAAAATACAAGAAGCACAGAGAACTCCCCTAAGATTCAACAAAAACCAACCATCAACAAGGCATATCATAGTCAAATTCACAAAATACTCAGGCAAGGAGAGAATCATGAAAAGCAGCAAGGGAAAAAAAAGTTCTTAACCTAGAAGGCAAGACAGATGAGGTTTGCAGCAGACCTATCCACAAAAACTTGGCAGGCCAGAAAGGAGTGGCAAGATATATTCAATGTGCTGAATCAGAAAAATATGCAGCCAAGAATTCTTTGTCCAAGAAGGCTGTCATTCAAAACAGGAGAGTTTAAAAGTCTCCCAGACAGGGACGCCTGGGTAGCTCAGTCAGTTGGACGTCTGACTTCAGCTCAGGCCATGATCACATAGTCTGTGAGTTCGAGCTCCACATTGGGCTCTGTGGTGACAGCTCAGAGCCTGGAGCCTGCTTCAGATTCTGTGTCTCCCTCTCTCTCTGCCCCTCCCCTGATCATGCTCTGTCTCTCTCTGTCTCAAAAATAAATAAAAACATTAAAAAAATTTTTTTAAATGTTTCCCAGGCAAACAAAAATTAAAGGAGTTCATGACCACTAAACCAGCTGTGCAAGAAATATTAAAGGGGAATCTCTGAGGGGGAGAAAAGACGAATGAAAGAAAGAAAGAAAGAAAGAAAGAAAGAAAGAAAGAAAGAAAGAAAAAATAAATAAATACAAAAGTAACAAAGACTAGAAAGGACCAGAGAATACCACCAGACATTCCAACTCTGCAAGAAACATAATGGCAATAAATTCATACCTTTTATTTTATTTTATTTTATTTTTTTAATGTTTATTTATTTTTGAGACAGAGAGAGACAGAGAATGAACAGGGGAGGGTCAGAGAGAGAGGGAGACACAGAATCTGAAGCAGGCTCCAGGCTCTGAGCTGTTAGCACAGAGCCCGACGCAGGGCTCGAACTCATGGACCTGAGATCATGACCTGAGCCAAAGTCAGACGCTTAACCAACTGAGCCACCCAGGCGCCCCTAAATTCATACCTTTTAGTTCTCACTCTAAACGTCAATGGACTGAATGCTCCAATCAAAAGACACAGAATAACAGAATGGATAAGAAAACAAAATCCATCTATATGCTGTTTACAAGAGACTCACTTTAGACCTAAAGACACCATCAGTTTGAAAGTAGGGACAGAGAACCATCTATCATGCTAATGGTCAACAAAAGAAAGCTGGAGTAGCCATACTTATATCAGACAATCTAGACTTCAAAATAACGACTGTATCAACAAATGAAGAAGGGCATTATATCATAATTAAGGGCTCTATCCACGAAGAAGACCTAACAATTGTAAACATTTATGCTTCAAATATGGGTAAACCCAAATATATAAATCAATTAATCACAAACAAAAAGAAACTCAGTGATAATAATACCATAATAGTAGGGGACTTCAACACCCCACTTACAACAATGGACAGATCATCTAATCAGAAAATCAACAAGGAAACAATGGCTTTGAATGACACACTGGACCAGATGGACTTAACAGATATATTCAGAACATTTCATCCTAACACAGCAGAATATACATTCTTTTCTAGTGCACATGGAACATTCTCCAGAATAGATCACATACTAGGACACAAATCAGCTCTCAACAAGTACAAAAAGATCGAGACCATACTGTGCATATTTTCATACCACAACGCTATGAAACTTGAAATCAACCACAAGAAAAAATGTGGAAAGATAACAAATACTTTGAGACTAAAGATTCATCCCATTAAAGAAGGAATGGGCTAACCAAGAAGTTAAAGAGGAAATTAAAAAGTACACGGAAGCCAATGACAATGATAACAAAACAGCTCAAAACCTCTGGGACACAGCAAAGGTGGTCATAAGAGGGAAGTATATAGCAATTCAGGCCTTCCTAAAGGAGGAAGAAGGGTCTCAGATACACAACTGAACCTTACACCTTAAAGAGCTGGAAAAAGAATCGCAAGTAAAATCCCAAACCAGCAGAAGATAGGAAATAATAAACATAAGAGCAGAAATCAATGCTATCGAAACCAAAAAAACAGTAGAACAGATCAATGAAACCAGAAGCTGGTTCTTTGAAAGAATTAACAAAATTGATGAAGCACTAGCCAGTTTGATCAAAAAGAAAAAAGGAAAGGACCCAAATAAATAAAATCAAAAATGAAAGAGGAGAGATCACAACCAACAAAGCAGAAATAAAGCCAATAACAACAGAATATTATGAGCAATTATATGCCAATAAAATGGGCAATCTGGAAGAAACAGACAAATTCCTAGAAACATATAAACTACCATAACTGAAACAGGAAGAAATAGAAGATTTGAACAGACCCATAAGCAGTAAAGAAATCTAATTAGTAACCAAAAATCTTCTAAAAAATAAGAGTCCAGGGCCAGATGGCTTTCAGGGGAATTCTACAAAACATTTAAGGAAGAGTTAACACCTATTTCTAACACCTATTTCTTGATGCTCTTCCAAAAAATAGAAATGGAAGGAAAACTTCCAAACTCTTTCTATGAAGCCAGCATTACCTTCATTCCAAAACCAGAAAAAGACCCCTCTAAAAAGGAGAACTATAGACCAATTTCCCTGATGAACACTGATACAAAAGTCCTCAACAAGATATCAGCCAACCGGACCCAGCAATATATTAAAAATATCATTCACCACAACCAAGTGGATTTTATACCTGGGATGCAGGGTGGTTCAAAATCTGCAAAACAATCAATGTGATTCATCACATCAATAAAAGAAAGGACAAGAACCACATGATCCTCTCAATAGATGCAGAAAAAGCATTTGATAAAATGAAGCATTTTTTCTTGATAAAAACCCTCGAGAAAGTAGGGATAGAAGGATCATACCTCGAGATCATAAAAGCCATATATGAAAGACCCAACGTTAACATCATTTTCAATGGGAAAAAGTGAGAGCTTTTCCCCTAAGGTCAGGAACAAGGCAGGGATGTTCACACTCGCCACTGTTATTCAACATAGAATTGGAAGTCTTAGCCTCAGCAATCATACAACACAAAGAAATAAAAGGCATCCAAATGAGCCAGAAGGTCACACTTTCACTCTTTGCAGATGACATGATACTCTATATGGAAAACCCAAAAGATTCCACCAAAAAATGGCTAGAACTAATCCCTGATGTCAGCAAAGTCACACGACATAAATCAATGCACAGAAATCGGTTGCATTCCTATACACCAATAATGAAGCAACAGAAAGAGAAATCAAGGAATCTATCCCATTTACAACTGCACCAAAACCATAAAATACTTAGGAATAAATCTAACCAAAGAGGTGAAAAACTTATACACTGAAAACTGTAGAAAGCTTATGAAAGAAATTGAAGAAGACACAAAAAAATGGAAAAATATTCCATGCTCCTGGATAGGAAGAACAGATATTGTTAACATGTCAATACTACCCAAAGCAATCTACATATTCAATGCAATACCTATCAAAATAACACCAGCATTCTTTTTTTAAATTTTTTTTTGTTTATTTTTGAAGGAAAGAGAGACAGAGCATGAGCGGAGGGAGGAGCAGAGAGAGAGGGAGACACAGAATTTGAAGCAGACTGTAAGCATAGAGCCTGACGTGGGGCTCGAACCCATGAACCGCAAGATCATGACCTGAGCCGAAGTCGGACGCTCAATGAACTGAGCCACCCAGGCGCCCCAACACCAGAATTCCTTACAGAGCTAGGACAAACAATCCTAAAATTTGTATGGAACCAGAAAAGACCCTGAATAGCAAAAGCTACCTTGAAAAAGAAAACCAAAGCAGGAAGCATCACAATCCTGGACTTCAAGCGGTATTACAGAACTGTAAGCATCAAGACTGTATGGTACTGGCACAAAAACAGACACTCAGATCAATGGAACAGAATAGAGAACACAGAAATGGACCCACAAATGTATGGCCCACGAATTTTTGACAAAGCAGGAAAGAATATCCAATGGGATATCCAAAGACTATCCGATGGACAGTCTCGTCAGCAAGTGGTGCTGGGAAAACTGGATGGTGACATGCAGAAGAATGAACGTGGATCACTTTCTTACACCATACACAAAAATAAACTCAAAATGGATGAAAGACTTAAACGTAAGACAGGAAGCCATCCAAATCCTCAAGGAGAAAGCAGGCAAAAACCTCTTTGACCTTGGCCATAGCAACTTCTTACTCAACACGTCTCTGGAGGCAAGGGAAACAAAAGCAAAAATGAACTATTGGGACCTCATCAAAATAAAAACTTCTGCATGGTGAAGGAAACAATCAGCAAAACTAAAAGGCAACCGATGGAATGGGAGAAGATATTTGCAAACGACATATCAGATAAAGGGTTAGTATCCAAAATCTATAAAGAACTTACCAAACTCAACACCAAAAACCAAATCATCCAGTGAAGAAACAGGCAAAAGACATGAATCGACACTTCCATTCCAAAGAAGACATCCAGATGGCCAACCGACACATGAAAAAATGCTCACTATCACTCATCATCCGGGAAATACAAATCAAAACCACAACGAGATATCACCTCACACTGGTCAGAGTAGCTAACATTAACAACTCAGGCAACAACAGATGTTGGCAAGGATGTGGAGAAAGAGGATCGCTTTGGCACTGCTGGTGGGAATGCAGGCTGGTGCAGCCACTCTGGAAAACAGTGTGGAGGTTCCTCAAAAAATTAAAAATAGAACTACCCTATGACCCAGCAATTGTACTACTACATATTTTTCCAAGGGATACAGGTATGCTGTTTCGAAGAGGCACATGCACCCCCATATTTGTAGTAGCACTATCAACAATAGCCAAAGTATGGAAACAGCTCAAATGTCCATCAACAGATGAATGGATAAAGAAGATGTCATACACACACACACACACACACACACACACACACACACAATGGAGTATTACTCAGCAATCAAAAAGAATGAAATCTTGTCATTTGCAACTATATGGATGGAACTAGAGGGTATTATGCTAAGCAAAATTAGTCAGTCAGAGAAAGACAAATATCCTATGACTTCACTCATATGAGGACTTTAAGACACAGAAGAGATGAACATAAGGGAAGGGAAGCAAACATAATATAAAAATAGGGACAGGGACAAAACATAAGAGACTCTTAAATATGGAGAACAAACAGAGGGTTACTGGAGGGGTTGTGGGAGGGTGGATGGGCTAAATGGGTAAGGGCCATTAAGGCATCTACTCCTGAAATCATTGTTGCACTACCTGCTAACTAATTTGGATGTAAATTAAAAAAATAAAATTAAAAAAAAAAAGAAAGAAAAACAGTGAAAGAAGAGAACGTGCATAGCAATACTATTGATAACATCTTGTATTCACCCAAGATTGGCTAACAATAACCAACACCAAATTTAAGTTGTTTAAAACAATAAAAGTTTATTTCTCACTCCTGCAAGAGCACAACGTGGATTCCTATTAGCCAGCTCTTTTATCAGCAGCAGTGCAGGAATTCAGATTCCTCCAAGTTCTTACATTCTATCCTGTTCAATGAAAGGATGGAGAAAGCAGATGGAAAATCATGGCAAGGAGGTTTTATGGGTCAGTCCCAGAAGTGATGTGTGACTACTGCCCGCATACCAGTAGCCAAAATTCAGTCATCCAGCTGCATCAAAATGTAAAGTACAACTAGTCAGAATCTGTCATTCCTTATGTTTGTATCACACAGTTTTAGAGGGCTTTCTTGTACTTCACTATATAGTGCAGTCTCATGCAAGACAATAAAGTACAGTGGTTAAAAGTATGAGCTCTAGAGTTAATATCACTTGGATTTGTTTCTTGGCTTCACTATTTGAAGCACAGGCTGAATTAATTCAACTCTCTGTACCTCTGCTATAAAATGGTGATAATAACAAAAGCCAACCCATAGGATTGTTACTTAGATTAAATGAGTTTAAATGTAAACTGTTTAAATAGTGCCTGGCATGTGCCTGGCATGTAGTAAGTACTCAATGAGGATTATCCATTATTATCATATTAGAACAATATTAGGACTGTAGCAATTTAGTGACAGTGTGGGCATTAAATAACGTGAAATATAGACAGGCAGCAGCAGAGGCCAGAGGGGAAAACGCCATCGATTTGTCCATTAAGCTATACGAATAATTGCAGAAAATTCCGCTTTGTTACAGTTATTTAGCACCAACCAAATAAGAGGTGAAAAGGGCAGGATTCCCAAATCACAGCAATTTTCAGCTTATATGTTTAGAACTACAAAATAAATGACCTCTGTGCAAATCAGATGGCATTATAGTCAAGTAAAATCCTAGAAGATTCACATGGGGTCTTATTCCAAAGGTCTCATATTGAGAAAGAATACTTATCAATTTGAGATTCACTTTCCATCCTTCCTTCTCTCTGGACAAAATCTTTTAGTAGGTTATAGTCAGAGGACCTGAGTGAGTTTATTTCACCTCAGCAACTGTACTTTATTTATATACAGTGTAAGCATGAAGATTGCCCAAGGGTATTTACTTTGGAAGGTTCACTTCTCCATCTTTTGTTCCTCTGTCCCCACTCCAGTCAAATCATCTTTCCATTTTATCACTTTTGTGGTTTCTTAGTAAATGCCCAAATATCCTTTTTATAAAAAATCCTTTTAAAATTAAACTTTTTGCTTTGACATAATTGTAGATTGGCATGTAGTTATAAGTAATAATATAGAGTACACTTTACCCAGGATATCCCCCAATAGTAACATGGTACTGTTAAAATTTAGTATGATATTGGGGTGCCTGGGTGGCTCAGTCGGTTAAACGTCCAACTTCGGTTCAGGTCACGATCTCACGGTTCGTGGGTTCGAGCCCCGTGCCGGGCTCTGTGCTGACAGCTTGGAGTCTGGAGCCTGCCTCTGATTCTGTGTCTCCCTCTCTCTCTGCTCCTCCCCTGCTCACACTCTGTCCCTCTCTGTCTCTCAAAAATAAATAAATGTAAAAAAATGTTTTTAATATATAGTACAGTATATTACAGCATCGCCACCAGAATTTTGACATTGATACAGTCAAGATACAGAACATTTCCATCACCACAAATGTCCCTCTTTTGCCCTTTTACAAGTGCCTTAATCCACACTCATTCCCCTGCTCCTAGAGTCCTAGTAATGACTAATCTGTTCTCCATTTTTAGAATTTTTTCATTTCAAGAATATTATGTAAATAAGATCATATAATATGTAAGCTTTTGTCATTGGCCTTTTCTCAGCATAATTCTCTGGTGATATCTCCCCAGGATATTGTGTCTATCATATAGTTTGTTCCTTTAAAAAATGTTTTTTAATGTTTATTTATTTTTGAGAGAGAGAGAGAGAGAGAGAGAGAGAGACAGAGCATAAGTGGGAGGGAGACACAGAATCCAAGCAGGGTCCAGGCTCTGAGCTGTCAGCACAGAGCCTGATACGGGGTTTGAACTCATGAACTGTGAGACTATGACCCGAGCTGAAGTCAGATGCTCAACAAACTGAGCCACCCAGGTGCCCCTAGTTTGTTCCTTTTTATTGCTGAGTAGTAGTCCATGATATGGGTATCCAGTTTGTTTCATCATAAACCTGCTGAAGGACACCTGGGTTGCTTCCAGTTTTAAAAATCAAGAAAATTGGATACAAACAATACATCTCAACCAGCCCTCCAACCTAATATCTAAGACAATGGATCCAACAACAACCAAATAGGCAATGCAGGGAAGACTGAACTAGATAGATTTTTCTTAAAGCCTAACTGTATAGAAAAAAAAACACACGAATATGAAACCTGTGAAAATATTCTTCAGTGTCAAATTGAACTATTTTATTTTTTATGAGAATGAATACCACAGTTTCAAAGAACATTTACCATAAGAAACTTCAGAAAGTTTTTCTGTATATTCCCCCAAATCCAGGAAAATTTAGATTCTATGAATCAGGAAGTATAAGATGAGGTAAAAGACTTGGATAAAAGAGGGTTGGCTAAAAACCAGATACACTCAATTATACAAAGAAAGATCAGAAAGAAAAAAAACAAAAAAAAATGCATCTGCAGAACTGAAAACACTACCATATGTAATAAATTGAAGATACAGAAAAATATTTTGGCAATGAGGATACTATACTTAGGTAAGTCTATTATAATCTAAAAAAGGAACAAAAGGAAATTTTGAAAAAGAAGATCATAGAAATAGAATGCAGAGAACAGAGAGCCAACAAATAAAAGTTAAGTGATACTTTAGACTGAACAGAACAAAGTTTCTGGTCTGAAGAAAGATGGGTCTATAGTGATGGAAGAGGCTCATCTTGTAGGTGGCAAATTAATGAAAAGACATCACTATGAAGAGAGGCTCCTATTTAAATACACCCCCATGACTTTAGGGAATTACAAGTGAAAGAAAAGATCCTTAAAGCATTAGAAAAAAAAACAAAAACAGAGTTTCTATCTTAGAATAAGAATTGAGCTTGCCTTAGACAACTTATAACAAACAAAAGTATTTCATAATAAACAAAAGAAAATAGAGTTTTGAGGGGAAAAAAGATTGAGACTCAAGAATTTCAACCAAAAACAAATGTGTCATTTATGTGTAAAGGCAGCAGAAATAAGTCTCAGGTATAGAAGGTTTTAGAACACATACCACTTATGTATTCTTAAATACACTGTAAACACCTATTTTATGTAAATGAGAAACAAAGCAAATAGAAAACTCATTAAAGGATTAGTTGTAAACACTGGAGACAATGAAATGTATAATTAAATTAAGAAAAATATTTTTTGAATGATTTCAAAATGAGGCAAAGATCACTTTAAAAAGACAATAGAAAAACATTTAACATTTAATAATAATCTGGATGTTGGGTGCAGAGGGTGCTAATTTCTTTGTATTACATATTTTGTTTTATTTTATTTGATACATTAATCATTAAAGAAACATGGATTTATTTATGTAATATGATGGTAATCTTTAATAGAATGATAAAAACAGGTATTATCACATCACTAGAATAAGTAGTTAAATTTCAGTTTTCTTATAACAAAACTAGAAATCTATAGAATTATCCAGGAAGCATAAAAATAAAAATGACACATGTTAATACGTGCTAAGTTGTCAGTTATGACAATAACTATCAATAGGTTAAATTTTTCAATTAAAATACATAAATACTCTCAGACTAAGTCAAAATACGAAGTCAATTATGTGTTCTTTACAAAGAGACACACTGCCAAACAAAATAAGAATATTTTAAATTAAAATAAACTATTTCAAGCAAAGAAAAAAAAAGAGGACAAAAGGGAAAAAGCACATATTATATTATTAATGCTAATGCTGGTCAGAGTAGAACCCAAGGCAAGGAAAGAGCACTAAACAGGACAAAGATGATGATTTTTTTTAATTTTGTAAAGATAATTTTATAACATAAATAATTACGTATGTAATGTCTCACCAAAAATGTATAGAACAAAAGTATAAAAGTAACAGTAACAATTATACTAGTATTTGAAATATTAAGTTGGCAAAACATCAAAAAGTTTACATGGTATCTGAACAGCATAATTTTTAAGGCCTAATTGTTAGATAAATCAACCTTGGATGGCAAGTAATTTATTCTGCGAGTGTTCTGCAGGACAAGCAAACATTTCTAATTTTAGCTTCATAAATGAGTAATGTCTTGCAATACAAATAGTACATGACGCCAAATGTCACATGCTCACAACTAAGCCAAATGTTTCTTGAAATTTGTTTTTATATACAAATGCTTTGGATTACATGCATGTTTCTGCAAGCTCGCAAACCAAGGTTTTACTATATATCTCTTTAAATTAGTACCCCATGAATACAAGCTAAATCCCAGAACTGTGTAAAAAATGATCATATATTAGACCACAGAGAAAACATTGATAATTTTTTAAAAAGTGAAAATTAAATAGACCTTATTCTTTTATTATAAAGCAATAAAGTGTAAAATTAATAACAAGTTTAAACAAATACTCAAATACTTGAATATATAAAATGCTATGATTACTGGATTAAAAGAATATAAAAATATAATTATAAAACACTTAAAAATACATATATGTATATTATATATATTATATATATATAACTACATATAATATAAACATACATATAAATATGCTGTTGTTTAAGCTTTTCTATGGCTTGAAGATTTTCATAATAAAGTTTAGAAAACTACTTAAATTATGAGAATGACCTAAGTTTGAGTACTCTCTCATTCTGCTCTCTTTGCTTAGAATATGTAAACCTTGGCATTTGTCATGATGAGAACTACTTTCATGGTGGATACTACCTGGAGAAATTGTGTGTTTTGAAACAGTTTGGAAGATCTCTCTTGTTAGAACCTTGGAGATTTATTTTTAACTAATTTATGCTCACAAGGTATACAAACCTCGAGAGCATGTGGCCATTCGAACCACTTATATACTCTGATACAGTGAGTTATTCATGTGGTTATTTGAAGTCTGGTGGTATAATCCTCTTGTATGAGAGTGTGAGTTAAAAGTCAACATTAAAAAGGCTCATGCAGTTAATTAAGGTTGTATATGATTTGTCACTCAGCACATCATTGCAGACTACCCTGTCATGGAGGAGAGGGATTAAGCAGGAAGAAAAATGCCAGAGCTCTTTTAGATAGAAATTAAATTGTAAACCTTTAGGACTATCCTACTTGGAAGAACATATATCCTTTGGTGGGAATTCAGGATTTAAATGTTATATTCAAAAGATCAGAACAACTTGACTTTTTTATTTTTAGATGTGAGAATAAATGATAAAACTACAGCAGAATTTTAAGAGCGCTCTCTTAATTCAAAATGGCACATTGTTACCACTAGTGATTTAGGTAAATAAATATTTGTCAGGAGGACTTCCAGTCTCATATCTGTTCCTTGAGTTGGTCAGTGTTAAAATCCAGCTCCCAAATATTTTATAACTTTTGCCTTCTTCTCAAATTTATTTTTAAGTTTATTTATTTATTTTGAGACACAGAGACAGAGACAGACAGAGAGCACAAGCAGGGGAGGAGCAGAGAGAAGGAGAGACAGAAGGCCAAGCAGTCTCCATGCTATCGGTGCAGAAGCCTGATGTGGGTCTCGAACTCATTAACCATGAGACCATGACCTGAGCTGAGATCAAGAGTGAGACACTTAACTGACTGTGCCACCCAGGCGCCCCCTTTTATTCAAATTTCTTTAGCAGTTACCACTTCATTTCCTTTTTTCACCTTGCTTTTCTTTTCCTTCTTATGTCAACCAAACGACTTCATTATATAATTAACATTTTTAAGTGGTAGTAAGAGAGTTCAAGAATATCTTTTGAGAATTGAGAGATATGGCCATCTTAAATCTTGTAACCAAAAATCAGTTTTCAAAGACTATATGACTTTAAAAATTTAGTTTACAAGGCTCATTCAGGATTTATTAGGCTTTTACTAATAACACCAATAAAATGAAAATTAATCATGGACATGTTAAATTTCCCACTTTAAAGTTTTTTTGCTCTGTGCCATTTATCTAATTTCTAAATAAATGTCTAAATTCAATGGTTGAGAACACAGACCCAATGAACCATATCCTTAGAAGTGTTTTCCCTCTAGTTAAGTTCAATAAGCTGTTAAAGTACTACTGCTTCTAGGAATTAACATTTTTTATCCTAACAATTAAAGTAACTTGAGAATAGGATAGTTAACTGTATGTGTGTCTACCAAGTTCCTCTCCCAAAATAGAAAAGAAAGAAACTTGTTTGTTAATTCTATCGCAATAATAATTTTTTGAAAATTTAAAAAAAAACCTTTATTAAATGCCTTTTATCAATCTTCACAGATTGGAAAAAGAGAAAAGTGTACTTAGAAAAGCTGACATTTTTTTCCACTATTTGTTTTATGTTTATTAATTTTAATTTTATTTTATTATTTTTTAAAATATAATTTATTGTCAAGTTGGCTAGCATACAGTCTATACACTGTGCTCTTGGCTTTGGGGGTAGACTCCTGTGATTCATCGCTTCCATACAACACCCAGTGCTCATCCCAACAAGTGCCCTCCTCAATGCCCATCACCCCTTTTCCCCTGCCCTCCCCCCCACCAACAACCCTCAGTTTGTTCTCAGTTTTTAAGACACTCTTAAAGTTTGCCTCCCTCCCTCTCTGTTTGTAACTATTTTTTCCCCTTCCCTTCCCCCATGGACTTCTGTTAAGTTTCTCAAGTTCCACATATGAGTGAAAACATATGATATCACTGATGATATGTTTCACTTATGACTTATTTCACTTAGCATAATACCTCCAATTCCATCCATGTTACTGCAAATGGCAGAATTTCATTCTTTCTCATTGCAAAGCAGTATTCCATTGTATATATAAACCATATCTTCTTTTTTTATATATGAAATTTATTGACAAATTGGTTTCCATACAACACCCAGTGCTCATCCCAAAAGGTGCCCTCCTCAATACCCATCACCCACCCTCCCCTCCCTCCCACCCCCCATCAACCCTCAGTTCTCAGTTTTTAACAGTCTGTTATGCTTTGGCTCTCTCCCACTCTAACCTCTTTTTTTTTTTTCCTTCCCCTCCTCCATGGGTTTCTGTTGAGTTTCTCAGGATCCACATAAGAGTGAAACCATATGGTATCTGTCTTTCTCTGTATGACTTATTTCACTTAGCATCACACTCTCCAGTTCCATCCACGTTGCTACAAAAGGCCATATTTCATTTTTTCTCATTGCCACGTAGTACTCCATTGTGTATATAAACCACAATTTCTTTATCCATTCATCACTGGATGGACATTTAGGCTCTTTCCATAATTTGGCTATTGTTGAGAGTGCTGCTATGAACATTGGGGTACAAGTGGCCCTATGCATCAGTGCTCCTGTATCCCTTGGATAAATTCCTAGCAGTGCTATTGCTGGGTCATAGGGTAGGTCTATTTTTAATTTTCTGAGGAACCTCCACACTGCTTTCCAGAGCGGCTGCACCAATTTGCATTCCCACCAACAGTGCAAGAGGGTTCCCGTTTCTCCACATCCTCTCCAGCATCTATAGTCTCCTGATTTGTTCATTTTGGCCACTCTGACTGGCGTGAGGTGATACCTGAGTGTGGTTTTGATTTGTATTTCCCTGATAAGGAGCGACGCTGAACATCTTTTCATGTGCCTGTTGGCCATCCGGATGTCTTCTTGAGAGAAGTGTCTATTCATGTTTTCTGCCCATTTCTTCACTGGGTTATTTGTTTTTCGGGTGTGGAGTTTGGTGAGCTCTTTATAGGTTTTGGACACTAGCCCTTTGTCCGATATGTCATTTGCGAATATCTTTTCCCATTCCGTTGGTTGCCTTTTAGTTTTGTTGGTTGTTTCCTTTGCTGTGCAGAAGCTTTTTATCTTCATAAGGTCCCAGTAATTCACTTTTGCTTTTAATTCCCTTGCCTTTGGGGATGTGTCGAGTAAGAGATTGCTACGGCTGAGGTCAGAGAGGTCTTTTCCTGCTTTCTCCTCTAAGGTTTTGATGGTTTCCTGTCTCACATTCAGGTCCTTTATCCATTTTGAGTTTCTTTTTGGGAATGGTGTGAGAAAGTGGTCTAGTTTCAACCTTCTGCATGTTGCTGTCCAGTTCTCCCAGCACCATTTGTTAAAAAGACTGTCTTTTTTCCATTGGATGTTCTTTCCTGCTTTGTCAAAGATAAGTTGGCCATACGTTTGTGGGTCTAGTTCTGGGGTTTCTATTCTATTCCATTGGTCTGTGTGTCTGTTTTTGTGCCAATACCATGCTGTCTTGATGATGACAGCTTTGTAGTAGAGGCTAAAGTCTGGGATTGTGATGCCTCCTGCTTTGGTCTTCTTCTTCAAAATTCCTTTGGCTATTGGGGGCCTTTTGTGGTTCCACATGAATTTTAGGATTGCTTGTTCTAGTTTCGAGAAGAATGCTGGTGCAATTTTGATTGGGATTGCATTGAATGTGTAGATAGCTTTGGGTAGGATTGACATTTTGAAAATATTTATTCTTCCAATCCATGAGCAGGGAATGTCTTTCCATTTCTTTAAATCTTCTTCAGTTACCTTCATAGGCTTTCTATAGTTTTCAGCATACAGATCCTTTACATCTTTGGTTAGATTTATTCCTAGGTATTTTATGCTTCTTGGTGCAATTGTGAATGGGATCAGTTTCTTTATTTGTCTTTCTGTTGCTTCATTGTTAGTGTATAAGAATGCAACTGATTTCTGTACATTGATTTTGTATCCTGCAACTTTGCTGAATTCCTGTATCAGTTCTAGCAGACTTTTGCTGGAGTCTATCGGATTTTCCATGTATAATATCATGTCATCTGCAAAAAGCGAAAGCTTGACTTCATCTTTGCCAATTTTGATGCCTTTGATTTCCTTTTGTTGCCTGATTGCTGATTGCTGATGCTAGAACTTCCAGCACTATGTTAAACAACAGCGGTGAGAGTGGGCATCCCTGTCGTGTTCCTGATCTCAGGGAAAAAGCTCTCAGTTTTTCCCCGTTGAGGATGATGTTAGCTGTGGGCTTTTCATAAATGGCTTTTATGATCTTTAAGTATGTTCCTTCTATCCCGACTTTCTCAAGGGTTTTTATTAAGAAAGGGTGCTGGATCTTGTCGAAGGCCTTTTCTGCATCGATTGACAGGATCATATGGTTCTTCTCTTTTTTTTTTGTTAATGTGATGTATCACGTTGATTGATTTGCGAATGTTGAACCAGCCCTGCATCCCAGGAATGAATCCCACTTGATCATGGTGAATAATTCTTTTTATATGCCGTTGAATTCGATTTGCTAGTATCTTATTGAGAATTTTTGCATCCATATTCATCAGGGATATTGGCCTGTAGTTCTCTTTTTTTACTGGGTCTCTGTCTGGTTTAGGAATCAAAGTAATACTGGCTTCATAGAATGAGTCTGGAAGTTTTCCTTCCCTTTCTATTTCTTGGAATAGCTTGAGAAGGATAGGTATTATCTCTGCTTTAAACGTCTGGTAGAACTCCCCTGGGAAGCCATCTGGTCCTGGACTCTTATTTGTTGGGAGATTTTTGATAACTGATTCAATTTCTTCACCGGTTATGGGTCTGTTCAAGCTTTCTATTTCCTCCTGATTGAGTTTTGGAAGCGTGTGGGTGTTCAGGAATTTGTCCATTTCTTCCAGGTTGTCCAATTTGTTGGCATATAATTTTTCATAGTATTCCCTGATAATTGTTTGTATCTCTGAGGGATTGGTTGTAATAATTCCATTTTCATTCATGATTTTATCTATTTGGGTCATCTCCCTTTTCTTTTTGAGAAGCCTGGCTAGAGGTTTGTCAATTTTGTTTATTTTTTCAAAAAACCAACTCTTGGTTTCGTTGATCTGCTGTGCAGCTTTTTTAGCTTCTATATTGTTTATTTCTGCTCTGATCTTTATTATTTCTCTTCTTCTGCTGGGTTTAGGCTGCCTTTGCTGTTCTGCTTCTAGTTCCTTTAGGTGTGCTGTTAGATTTTGTATTTGGGATTTTTCTTGTTTCTTGAGATAGGCCTGGATTGCAATGTATTTTCCTCTCAGGACTGCCTTCGCTGCGTCCCAAAGCGTTTGGATTGTTGTATTTTCATTTTCGTTTGTTTCCATATATTTTTTAATTTCTTCTCTAATTGCCTGGTTGACCCACTCATTCGTTAGTAGGGTGTTCTTTAACCTCCATGCTTTTGGAGGTTTTCCAGACTTTTTTCTGTGGTTGATTTCAAGCTTCCTAGCATTGTGGTCTGAAAGTAAGCATGGTATAATTTCAATTCTTGTAAACTTACGAAGGGCTGTTTTGTGACCCAGTATATGATCTATCTTGGAGAATGTTCCATGTGCACTCGAGAAGAAAGTATATTCTGTTGCTTTGGGATGCAGAGTTCTAAATATATCTGTCAAGTCCATCTGATCCAATGTCTCATTCAGGGCCCTTGTTTCTTTATTGACCGTGTGTCTAGATGATCTATCCATTTCTGTAAGTGGGGTGTTAAAGTCCCCTGCAATGACCACATTCTTATCAATAAGGTTGCTTATGTTTATGAGTAATTGTTTTATATATTTGGGGGCTCCGATATTCGGCGCATAGACATTTATAATTGTTAGCTCTTCCTGATGGATAGACCCTGTAACTATTATATAATGTCCTTCTTCATCTCTTGTTACAGCCTTTAATTTAAAGTCTAGTTTGTCTGATATAAGTATGGCTACTCCAGCTTTCTTTTGGCTTCCAGTCACATGATAAATAGTTCTCCATCCCCTCACTCTCAATCTAAAGGTGTCCTCAGGTCTAAAATGGGTCTCTTGTAGACAGCAAATAGATGGGTCTTGTTTTTTTATCCATTCTGATACCCTATGTCTTTTGGTTGGTGCATTTAATCCATTTACATTCAGTGTTATTATAGAAAGATATGGGTTTAGAGTCATTGTGATGTCTGTATGTTTTATGCTTGTAGTGATGCCTCTGGTACTTTGTCTCACAGGGTCCCCCTTAGGATCTCTTGTAGGGCTGGTTTAGTGGTGACAAATTCCTTCAGTTTTTGTTTGTTTGGGAAGACCTTTATCTCTCCTTCTATTCTAAATGACAGACTTGCTGGATAAAGGATTCTCGGCTGCATATTTTTTCTGTCTAGCACCCTGAAAATCTCGTGCCAATTCTTTCTGGCCTGCCAAGTTTCAAAAGAGAGATCAGTCACGAGTCTTATAGGTCTCCCTTTATATGTGAGGGCACGTTTACCCCTTGCTGCTTTCAGAATTTTCTCTTTATCCTTGTATTTTGCCAGTTTGACTATGATATGTCGTGCAGAAGATCGATTCAAGTTACGTCTGAAGGGAGTTCTCTGTGCCTCTTGGATTTCAATGCCTTTTTCCTTCCCCAGTTCAGGGGAAGTTCTCAGCTATGATTTCTTCAAGTACCCCTTCAGCACCTTTCCCTCTCTCTTCCTCCTCTGGGATACCAATTATGCGTATATTATTTCTTTTTAGTGTATCACTTAGTTCTCTAATTTTCCCCTCCTACTCCTGGATTTTTTTTATCTCTCTTTTTCTCAGCTTCCTCTTTTTCCATAACTTTATCTTCTAGTTCACCTATTCTCTCCTCTGCCTCTTCAAGCCGAGCCGTGGTGGTTTCCATTTTGTTTTGCATTTCATTTAAAGCGTTTTTCAGCTCCTCGTGACTGTTCCTTAGTCCCTTGATCTCTGTAGCAAGAGATTCTCTGCTGTCCTGTATACTGTTTTCAAGCCCAGCGATTAATTTTATGACTATTATTCTAAATTCACTTTCTGTTATATTATTTAAATCCTTTTTGATCAGCTCATTAGCTGTTGTTATTTCCTGGAGATTCCTCTGGGGGGAATTCTTCTGCTTGGTCATTTTGGATAGTCCCTGGAATGGTGAGGACCTACAGGCACTTCCCCTGTGCTGTGGCGTATAACTGGAGTTGGTGGGCGGGGCCGCAGTCAGACCTGATGTCTGCCCCCAGCCCACCGCTGGGGCCACAGTCAGACTGGTGTGTGCCTTCTCTTCCCCTCTCCTAGGGGCGGGATTCACTGTGGGGTGGTGTGGCCCGTCTGGGCTACTTGCACCCTGCCAGGCTTGTGATGCTGGGGATCTGGCGTATTAGCTGGGGTGGGTAGGCAAGGTGCACAGGGGCAGGAGGGGCAGGCTTAGCTCGCTTCTCCTTAGGTGATCCACTTCAGGAGGGGCCCTGTGGCAGCGGGAGGGAGTCAGATCTGCTGCCGGAAGTTTGGCTCCGCAGAAGCACAGAGTTGGGTGTTTGCGTGGAGCGAGCAAGTTCCCTGGCTGGAACTGGTTCCCTTTGGGATTTTGGCTGAGGGATGGGCACCTTTGTTCCCCACCAAATTGAGCTCTGTCCTCCGGGGGCTCATCAGCTCTCCCTCCCTTTGTCCTCCAGCCTTCCCGCTTTCCGAGCAGAGCTGCTAACTTATGTCCTCCCAGACGCTAAGTCGCGCTTGCTGTCGGAACACAGTCCGCCAGCCCCCTCCGCTTTTGCAAGCCAGACTCGGGGGCTCTGCTTGGCTGGCGAGCCGTCCCTCCGCCCCGGCTCCCTCCCGCCGCCTCCTCGCCGCCCTTCCTACCCTCTTCCGTGGGCCTCTTGTCTGCGCTTGGCTCCGGCGACTCCGTTCTGCTAATCCTCTGGCGTTTTTCTGGGTTATTTAGGCAGGTGTAGGTGGAATCTAAGTGATCAGCAGGACGCGCGGTGAGCCCAGCGTCCTCCTACCTAAACCATATCTTCTTTATCCATTCATCAGTTGATAGACATTCAGGCTTTTTCCATAATTTGGCTATTGTTGAAAGTGCTGCTATAAACATTGGGGTACAAGTGTCCCTATGAATCAACACTCCTGTGTCTTCTGGATAAATTCCTAGTAGTGTTATTGCTGGGTTGTAGGGCAGTTCTATTTTTCATTTTTTGAGGAATCTCCATACTGTTTTCCAGAGCAGCTGCACCAGTATGCATTCCCACCAACAGTGCAAGAGTTTTCCTGTTTCTCCACATCCTCGCCAGCATCTGTTGTTGCCTGAGTTGTTAACGTTAGCCACTCTGACCAGTGTGAGGTGGTATCTCATGGTGGTTTTGATTTGTATTTCCTGATGATGAGCATCTTTTCATGATGCTGATGATGTTGAGCATCTTTTCATGTGTCTGTTGGCCATCTAGATGTCTTTGGAAAAGTGTCTATTCATGTCTTCTGCCCATTTCCTCACTAGATTATTTGTTTTTGGGTGTTGAGTTTGGTAAGTTCTTTATAGATTTTGGATACTAACTAACCCTTTATCTGATTTGCCATTTGCAAATATCTTTTCCCATTCCATTGATTGCCTTTTAGCTTTGCTGATTGTTTCCTTTACAGTGCAGAACTTTTTGTCCTGATGAGGTCCCAATAGTTCATTTTTGCTTTTAATTCCCTTGCCTTTGGAAACATGTTGAAGGAGAACTTGCTGTGGCTGAAGTCAAAGAGGTTGTTGCCTGTTTTCTCCTCTGGGGTTTTGATGGTTTCTTGTCACACATTTAGGTCTTTCATCCATTTTGAGTTTATTTTTGTATATGGTGTAAGAAAGTGGTCCAGTTTCATTCTTCTGCATGTTGCTGTCCAGTTCTCCCAGCACCATTTGCTAAAGAGACTGTCTTTTTCCCATTGGATAATATTTCTTGCTTTGACAAAGATTAACTGGCTATACATCTGTGGGTCCAGCTCTAGGTTCTCTATTCTATTCCATTGATCTATGTGTCTGTTTTTGTGCCAGTACCATAGTGTGTTGATGATTACAGCTTTGTAGTAGAGGCTAAAGTCTGGGATTGTGATGTCTCCTGCTTTGGTTTTCTTTTTCAACATTATTTTGGCTATTTGGGGTCTTTTGTGGTTCTATACAAATTTAAGGATTGTTTGTTCTAGCTTCGAGAAGAATGTCAGTGCAATTTTAATTGGCATTGCATTCAATGTGTAGATTGCTTTTGGTAGTATTGACATTTTAACAATATTTATTCTTCCCATCCATGAGCATGGAATGTTTTTCCATTTCTTTGTGTCTTCTTCAATTTCTTTCATAAGTTTTCTGTAGTTTTCAGCAAACAGATCTTTTACATCTTTGGTTAGGTTTGTTCCTAGCTATTTTATGTTCTTGGTGCAATTGCAATGGGATCAATTTCTTTATTTCTCTTTCCGTTGCTTCATTATTGGTGTATAGACATTCAACCAATTTCTGTACATTGATTTTGTATCCTGCGACTTTGCTGAATTCATGTATCAGTTATAGCAGCTTTTTAGTGGAGTCTTTTGGGTTTTCCATGTGGAGTACCATGTAATCTGCGAAAAGGGGAAGTCTGACTTCTTCTTTGCCAATTTGGATGCTTTTATTTCCTTTTGTTGTCTGATTGCTGAGACAAGGACTTCCAACACGATGTTAAACAACAGTGGTGAAATCATGTTCCTGATATCAGGGGGAAGGCTCTCAGTTTTTCCCCAATGGGGATGATATTAGCTATGGGCTTTTAATATATGGCTTTTATGATGTTAAAGTATGTTCCTTCTATCCCGACTTCCTTGAGGGCTTTTATTAAGAAAGGATGCTGTATTTTGTCAAATGTTTTTTCTGCATCTATTGACAGGATCATATGGTTCTTATCCTTTCTTTTATTAATGTGATGTATCACATTGATTGATTTGCGAATACTGAACCAGCCCTGCAGCCCAGGAATGAATCCCACTTGATCATGGTGAATAATTCTTTTTATATGCTGTTGAATTCGATTTGTTAGTATCTTGTTGAGAATTTTTGCATCCATGTTCATCAGGGATATTGGCCTGTAATTCCGCTTCTTTGTGGGATCTCTTTCTGGTTTGGGAATTAAGGTAATGCCAGAAATAAACAATATAGAATCAAAAAAAAAAACAGTAGAACAGATCATGAAACTAACAGGTGGTTTTTTGAAAAAAAAAATCAACAAAATTGATAAACCCTTAGCCAGACTTCTAAGAAAGAAAAGAGAGAGGACCCAAATAGATAAAATCACAAATAAAATTGGACATATCACAACCAACCCCTCAGAAATACAAACAATTATCAGAGAATACTATGAAAAATTATATGCCAACAAACTGGACAACCTTGAAGAAATGGACAAATTCTTAGACACCCACACACTACCAAAACTCAAATGGGAAGGAATAGAAAATTTGAACCGACCCATAACTAGTGAAGAAATTGAATCAGTTATCAAAAATCTCCCAACAAATAAGAGTCCTGGGCCAGATGGCTTCCCAGGGGAATTCTAGCAGACATTTAAAGCAGAGTTAATACCTATCCTTCTCAAGCTGTTCCAAAAAATAGAAATGGAAGGAAAGCTTCTGGATTCATTCTATATCTATTTATTTTAGTTTAATTTTATTTTTAAGTGTTTTTTTTAAAGTTTATTCATTTTTCAGAGAAAGAGAGAGACAGAGCCTAAGCATGAGAGGGGCAGAGAGAGAGGGAGACACAGAATCCGAAGCAGGCTCCAGGCTCTGAGCTGTCAGCACAGAGCCTGAAGCAGGGTTCAAACTCACAGACCGTGAGATCATGTCCTGAGCTCAAGTGGGATGCTCAACCGACTGAGCTACCCAGGCACCCCTATATCTATTTACTTTTAAATGTTTATCTATTTTTGAGAGAGAGAGAAAGAGAATAAGCAGGGGAGGGGCAAAGAGAAAGGTGGACAGAAGATCTGAAGCAGAATCTGAACTGATAGGTTGACAGCAGCAAGCTTGATGGAAAGCCTGAACTCACACACCATGAGATCATAACCTGAGCCAAAGTCAGACACTTAACCAAATGAGCCACTCAGGTGACCCTGGAAAAGCTGATATTACTTTACTGCTCAAATAATTTATCTTTGTATTGTAGGATTTAAAAAGATAAAATACTGCAAAAAATAAAATCAAATCAAAATATTTGCCACAACCTCCTAACAGTTAAACACATCCTCTTCCCCTCCTCCATCATCTCCCTTTTACTTTTACAGTGTATCCTCTAAAAAGTCACTATGGTTTTTTTTTTAAGTTTCATTTGAGAGACAGAATAACCACACACACACACACACACACACACACACACACACGAGCAATAGGGGGATTGGCAGAAGGAGGGAGGGAAAGAGAGAATCCCAAGCAGCCTCCACACTGCCAGCACAAAGCCTTATGTGGGCCTCCAACCCACAGTCCATGAGATCATGACTTGAGCTAAAATCAAGAGTCAGACGCTTAAACGACTGAACCACCCAGGTGCCCCTAAAAAGTCATTATGTTTTATGTATTGATAGTAGAATATCTTAGGATGAATTATTTGATTTCAGCATCAGGAAAAAAAAAGAGGTAAAAATTGAAGAAAGAATTTTGTTAATAAAACACATTCCCTAAAATTTTATTCCAATCTTAATTAGATTTAACACAATTTTACAAAGGATTCATACCTCACAAAAATATGTTTATATATGTTTGAGGTGAAAGTGGTAAAGCTGTAAACGTAAGAACAATAGAAGGCATTCTGTCTGAAAGACTATCTCTCATTAGCACATTTGATTAAGGCTAAACTATCTGTTATATTTTGATCAGAGGAAATCTTTTCTTACAATTACCGAGAACTACGAGCATTATACATAAAAACTTCCTTATACCAGTCTCTCTATTTCATTGCCTTAGTCACTAAATTAAGGTTGTTAAAAAAAAAACTCCATTCATTTCCTTCAAACACCTCTTTCTTAAGTTAACCAAGAATTATCTATGCCATGCTGTCTCTAACTTAGGGATTAAGAGCTACTTAGCTTTTGCTAACTGTATTTTATTCCTGTGTACTTTTCACTGATTACTAAATTTTATATGTAAGCCAAATCTTTACCTTATATCCTTAGGAAAGTGAGGAAAAAAGAATCCAGGGAGTGCTTCATAAAATAGATGAAATAGACTCATACCAAGACATATCACTGTAAAATTTTAGTACCCTGGAAATGGTGTTCTATACAGAAAAAATTAGGCCACATAACAAGAATCAAAAATCAAAACAGTTGCACACTTCTCACAGAAGAGAGGAAGTTCAAGGCCAATTGGGGTTCACCTTCAAAATTGTGAAGAAAAATTACTTCCAAGCTAAAATTCTAAACCAAGAAAATTTTCATCAAGATTTGGGGTAGGATAAATAAATTTCAGCCAGGCACATTCTAAGAAATGTATTTTCCATGTTCCCTTTGCTCAGGAAGCTATTGAAGTTTGAGTTCTACCAAAATGAGGGAGTAAACCAAGAAAGAACTGCCAAACCGAAACAGTATTTCCACCCTAACAGAGGGATGACGTTAATAACCATGATGCTCAGAAAGGGAGATCTCAGGATGAAAAATACAGGTAGGGAGGATAACCCAACCATACTGGAATATGGCAGAGGCTTTGTAAGAAACTCCACTGGGAAGATAAAAGTGATGGAATATCTGATAGATTTGAGCATTTTGAGAGATTTAGATAACTTGTGAAAAGTTTGCATGGAATCATTGATAAATAAATGGAAAATTAAGCAAATAAGAAAAGGCAATTATTAGTTCTAACTAACAGAGTTAAGCAGTAAAGGAAAAGTAATCATGATTTCCCTTCCTGGCTCAGGTGGGAATAATGTTTAAATTATAGTTGTGGGGTTTTTCAAAAAAAATTTTAAGTTTATTCATTTTGAGTGTGACAGAGACAGGGTGAGCAGGGGAGGGGCAGAAAGAGAGGGAAAGAGAGAGAATCCCAAACAGGCTCTGCGCTGTCAGCACAGAACCCAACAAGGGGCTTGTGCTCACAAAACCAGGAGATCATGACCTGAGTTGAAATCAAGCGTCAGACACTTAACAGATTGAGCCACCTAGGCACCCCTTATATTTGTATAGCAATTCAAGCTCTCTTTTAGTTATTGTTTCTGTGGTGTCTCTGTTTTCTATTATTTTACTTCCAACGTATTTGTATCTTTGTGAAGTGTGTTTCTTTATATGGCACATGGTTAATTTTTGAACCATTGTGCCAATCTTTGTCTTTTGATCAGAAAATTTAATACATGTACATTTAATGTAATTACTGATAAGGTAGGATTTATGTCTACCACTTTGATATTTGTTTTTTATGTCTTCTTTGTTACTTTATTCCTCCACTACTCCCTTTAATTTGTATCTTTAAATATATTTTTTTAGGGGGCGCCTGGGTGGCTCAGTCGGTTAAGCGTCCGACTTCGGCTCAGGTCATGATCTCACGGTCCATGGGTTCAAGCCCTGTGTCAGGCTCTGTGCTGACAGCTCAGAGCCTGGAGCCTGTTTCAGATTCTGTGTGTCTCCCTTTTTCTCTGACCCTCCCCTGTTCACGCTCTCTCTTTCTCTGTCTCAAAAATAAATAAATGTTAAAAAAAAAATTTTTTTTAAATAGATTTTTTTGGGGCGCCTGTCGGTTGAGCGGTCGACTTCGCTCAGGTCATGATCTCGCGGTCCGTGAGTTGGAGCCCCACGTCGGGCTCTGTGCTGACAGCTCAGAGCCTGGAGCCTGTTTCAGATTCTGTGTCTCCCTCTCTCTGACCCTCCCCCGTTCATGCTCTGTCTCTCTCTGTCTCAAAAGTAAATAAACATTAAAAAATAAATAAATAAAAATAGATTTTTTTAGTATACCATTTTAATTCACTTGGCATTTATTTTATTTTATTTTGAGTTATTTTATTTTATTTTATTTTATTTTATTTTATTTTATTTTATTTTATTTTGAGTTGTTTTATTAGTGGTTGCCCTTAGGATTCCAATAAACAACTTAATCTAATTTGGATTAACATCAATTTAAGTTTTTATTAAGTTTTTTAAATTAAGTTTTTAATTTTAATTCCAGTATAGTTAATAAATAGTGTTCTATAAGTTTCAAGTGTATAATATAGTGATTCAACAATTCTAAACATTAGTCAGTGCTCATCATGATAAGTGCATTTTTAATCCTCATCATCTATTTCACCCACCCTCCATCCACCTTCCCTCTGGTAACCATCAATTTGTTCTCTATAGTTAAGAATATGTTTCTTGGTTTGTCTCTCCCTTTTTTTCTTTGCTCATATGTTTTGTTTCTAAAATTCCACATATGAGTGAAATCATAGATTTGTCTTCCTTTGATTTATTTCACAGTATTATATCATCTAGATCCACCCATGTTGTTGCAAATGGCAACATCACATTCTTTATGGCTGAATATTTCATATGTATATGAATATATATATATATATATATACACACACACACACACACACACACACACACACACACCATATCTTCTTTATCCATTCCTCTTTTTTTGGACACTTGAGCTGCTTCCATAGTTTAGCTATTGTAAATAATGCTGCAATGAACATAGGGGTGTATATATCCTTTTAAATTAATGTTTTTGTATTTTTTGGTAGTAGTGTGATCACTGGATCATAGGGTAGTTCTATATTTAACTCCATACTGTTTTCCACAGTGGCTGCAAGTTTTTATTCCCACCAACAGTGCACAAGGGTTCCTTTTTCTCCACATCCTCACCAACATTTGTTGTTACATGTGTCTTTTATTTTTGCCATCTTGACAGGTGTGAGGTGATATCTCATTGTGGTTTTCATTTGCATTTCCCTGATGATGAGTGATATTGAGCATCTTTTCATGTGTCTGTTGGCTATCTGGATGTCTTCTTTGGAAAAAGGTCTGTTCGTGTCCTCTGCCCATTTTAATATTGGGTTATTTGTTTCTTCGGTGTTGAGCTGTAGAAGTTCTTTATAAATTTTGAATACTAACCCTTTATCAGATATGTCATTTGCAAATATCTTCTCCTGTTTAGTAGCTGTCTTTTAGTTTTGTTGATTATTTCCTTCACTGGCAGAAGCTTTTTATTTTGATGTAGTCCCAATAGTTTATTTTTGCTTTTATTTCCCTTGCTTCAGAAGACATATCTAGAAAAATGTTGCTATGGCCAATTTCAGAGAAACTACTGCCTATGCTCTCTTCTAGGATTTTTATGGTTTCACATCTCATATTTAGATCTTTAATCCAGTTTGAGTTCATTTTTGTGTATGGTAAAAGAAAATGGTCCAGTTTCTTTTTTTTGCTTGTAGCTGTCCAGCGTTCCAATATCATTTTTTGAAGACATTATCTATTTCTCATGATATATTCATTCCTCCTTTAATTGACCATATAATTGCAGGTTCATTTCTGGGTTTTTATTCTATCCCATTGCTCTGTGTGTCTATTTTTATAGCAGTATCATACTGTTTTGATTACTACAGCTTTGTAATATAATTTGAAGTCTGGAATTGTAATACCTCCAGTTTTATTTCTCTTTTTCAATATGACTTTGGCTATTTGGGTTCTTTCGTTGTTCCATACAAATTTTAGGATTGTTCTACTTCTGTGGAAAATGCTGTTGGCATTTTGATAGGGATTGCATTAAATCTGTAGATTGCTTTGGGTAGTATAGACATTTTAACAATATTTGTTCATCCATACCATGAGCATGGAATGTCTTTCCATTTCTTTACATCATCTTGAATACCAATTTAATTTCAATAGTACACAAAAACGTTGCACCTTGTTGATGTACAGCTTTGCAACTTCTTAGATGTACAGCTCTGTTCCTTCTTCCCTTCTTTGTCCTTTTATTGTTATATATATAAATTACATTTTTATACATTTATTGCTTTTAGTAGTTGTCTTTTAAGTCAGGAAAAGAAAAGGACTACAAACAAAAATATATTTGTTTTTTCATATTTATTTATGTAGTTATCTTTATAAGTCTTTGTTTCTTTGTGTGAACTTGAGTTACTGTCTAGTGTCCTTTCATTTCAGCCTTGAATACTCTTTTTATTATTTCTTGTAGTTTAGTCCTTGTATTCACAGATACTTCTAGTTTTTTTCTGGTAATGTCAGTTGTGTCTTCATTTTTGAAGGATAGTATTGATATATATAAAATTCTTAAATGACAGTCTTTTTTATTCAGCACTTTAAATATGTAATCCCTCTGGCTTCCATCATTTCCTGTGAGAAATCAGATATCTTATTGAAGATCATTGGAAATGATGAGTTCTTTTTTCCTTGAATTCAAGATTCTCATTTTGTCTCCTTGACAATCTGACTATGTTAAATCTATGTGTGCATCAATTTGAGTTTATCCTACTTGGCATCTGTTGAGCTTCTTAGATGTATAGACTATTGTTTTTCAGGGAATGAGGGAAGATGGCGGCGTAGGAGGACGCTGGGCTCACCGCGCGTCCTGCTGATCACTTAGATTCCACCTACACCTGCCTAAATAACCCAGAAAACCGCCAGAGGATTAGCAGAACAGAGTCGGCAGAGCCAAGCGCAGACAAGAGGCCCACGGAAGAGGGTAGGAAGGGCAGCGAGGTGCGCGCTCCACGGACTGGCGGAAGGGAGCCGGGGCGGAGGGACGGCTCGCCAGCCAAGCAGAGCCCCCGAGTCTGGCTTGCAAAAGCGGAGGGGCCTGACGGACTACGTTCCGACAGCAAGCGCGACTTAGCGTCTGGGAGGTCATAAGTTAACAGCTCTGCTCGGAAAGCGGGAAGGCTGGAGGACAAAGGGAGGGAGAGCTGCTGAGCCCCTGGATGACAGAGCTCAGTTTGGTGGGGAACAAAGGCGCTCGCCAGCGCCATCTCCCCCGCCCATCCCCCAGCCAAAATCCCAAAGAGAACCAGTTCCTGCCAGGGAACTTCCTCGCTCCGCGCAAACACCCAACTCTGCGCTTCTGCGGAGCCAAACCTCCGGCAGCAGATCTGACTCCCTCCCGCTGCCACAGGGCCCCTCCTGAAGTGGATCACCTAAGGAGAAGCGAGCTAAGCCTGCCCCTCCTGCCCCTGTGCACCTTGCCTACCCACCCCAGCTAATACGCCAGATCCCCAGCATCACAAGCCTGGCAGGGTGCAAGTAGCCCAGACGGGCCACACCACCCCACAGTGAATCCCGCCCCTAGGAGAGGGGAAGAGAAGACACACACCAGTCTGACTGTGGCCCCAGCGGTGGGCTGGGGGCAGACATCAGGTCTGACTGCGGCCCCGCCCACCAACTCCAGTTATACGCCACAGCACAGGGGAAGTGCCTGTAGGCCCTCACCATTCCAGGGTCTATCCAAAATGACCAAGCGGAAGAATTCCCCTCAGAAGAATCTCCAGGAAATAACAACAGCTAATGAGCTGATCAAAAAGGATTTAAATAATATAACAGAAAGTGAATTTAGAATAATAGTCATAAAATTAATCGCTGGGCTTGAAAACAGTATACAGGACAGCAGAGAATCTCTTGCTACAGAGATCAAGGGACTAAGGAACAGTCACGAGGAGCTGAAAAACGCTTTAAATGAAATGCAAAACAAAATGGAAACCACCACGGCTCGGCTTGAAGAGGCAGAGGAGAGAATAGGTGAACTAGAAGATAAAGTTATGGAAAAAGAGGAAGCTGAGAAAAAGAGAGATAAAAAAATCCAGGAGTAGGAGGGGAAAATTAGAGAACTAAGTGATACACTAAAAAGAAATAATATACGCATAATTGGTATCCCAGAGGAGGAAGAGAGAGGGAAAGGTGCTGAAGGGGTACTTGAAGAAATCATAGCTGAGAACTTCCCCTGAACTGGGGAAGGAAAAAGGCATTGAAATCCAAGAGGCACAGAGAACTCCCTTCAGACGTAACTTGAATCGATCTTCTGCACGACATATCATAGTCAAACTGGCAAAATACAAGGATAAAGAGAAAATTCTGAAAGCAGCAAGGGGTAAACGTGCCCTCACATATAAAGGGAGACCTATAAGACTCGTGACTGATCTCTCTTTTGAAACTTGGCAGGCCAGAAAGAATTGGCACGAGATTTTCAGGGTGCTAGACAGAAAAAATATGCAGCCGAGAATCCTTTATCCAGCAAGTCTGTCATTTAGAATAGAAGGAGAGATAAAGGTCTTCCCAAACAAACAAAAACTGAAGGAATTTGTCACCACTAAACCAGCCCTACAAGAGATCCTAAGGGGGACCCTGTGAGACAAAGTACCAGAGGCATCACTACAAGCATAAAACATACAGACATCACAATGACTCTAAACCCATATCTTTCTATAATAACACTGAATGTAAATGGATTAAATGCACCAACCAAAAGACATAGGGTATCAGAATGGATAAAAAAACAAGACCCATCTATTTGCTGTCTACAAGAGACCCATTTTAGACCTGAGGACACCTTTAGATTGAGAGTGAGGGGATGGAGAACTATTTATCATGTGACTGGAAGCCAAAAGAAAGCTGGAGTAGCCATACTTATATCAGACAAACTAGACTTTAAATTAAAGGCTGTAACAAGAGATGAAGAAGGACATTATATAATAGTTACAGGGTCTATCCATCAGGAAGAGCTAACAATTATAAATGTCTATGCGCCGAATATCGGAGCCCCCAAATATATAAAACAATTACTCATAAACATAAGCAACCTTATTGATAAGAATGTGGTCATTGCAGGGGACTTTAACACCCCACTTACAGAAATGGATAGATCATCTAGACACACGGTCAATAAAGAAACAAGGGCCCTGAATGAGACATTGGATCAGATGGACTTGACAGATATATTTAGAACTCTGCATCCCAAAGCAACAGAATATACTTTCTTCTCGAGTGCACATGGAACATTCTCCAAGATAGATCATATACTGGGTCACAAAACAGCCCTTCGTAAGTTTACAAGAATTGAAATTATACCATGCTTACTTTCAGACCACAATGCTAGGAAGCTTGAAATCAACCACAGAAAAAAGTCTGGAAAACCTCCAAAAGCATGGAGGTTAAAGAACACCCTACTAACGAATGAGTGGGTCAACCAGGCAATTAGAGAAGAAATTAAAAAATATATGGAAACAAACGAAAATGAAAATACAACAATCCAAACGCTTTGGGACGCAGCGAAGGCAGTCCTGAGAGGAAAATACATTGCAATCCAGGCCTATCTCAAGAAACAAGAAAAATCCCAAATACAAAATCTAACAGCACACCTAAAGGAACTAGAAGCAGAACAGCAAAGGCAGCCTAAACCCAGCAGAAGAAGAGAAATAATAAAGATCAGAGCAGAAATAAACAATATAGAAGCTAAAAAAGCTGTACAGCAGATCAACGAAACCAAGAGTTGGTTTTTTGAAAAAATAAACAAAATTGACAAACCTCTAGCCAGGCTTCTCAAAAAGAAAAAAGGAGATGACCCAAATAGATAAAATCATGAATGAAAATGGAATTATTACAACCAATCCCTCAGAGATACAAACAATTATCAGGGAATACTATGAAAAATTATATGCCAACAAATTGGACAACCTGGAAGAAATGGACAAATTCCTGAACACCCACACGCTTCCAAAACTCAATCAGGAGGAAATAGAAAGCTTGAACAGACCCATAACCGGCGAAGAAATTGAATCGGTTATCAAAAATCTCCCAACAAATAAGAGTCCAGGACCAGATGGCTTCCCAGGGGAGTTCTACCAGACGTTTAAAGCAGAGATAATACCTATCCTTCTCAAGCTATTCCAAGAAATAGAAAGGGAAGGAAAACTTCCAGACTCATTCTATGAAGCCAGTATTACTTTGATTCCTAAACCAGACAGAGACCCAGTAAAAAAAGAGAACTACAGGCCAATATCCCTGATGAATAGGGATGCAAAAATTCTCAATAAGATACTAGCAAATCGAATTCAACGGCATATAAAAAGAATTATTCATCATGATCAAGTGGGATTCATTCCTGGGATGCAGGGCTGGTTCAACATTCGCAAATCAATCAACGTGATACATCACATTAACAAAAAAAAAGAGAAGAACCATATGATCCTGTCAATCGATGCAGAAAAGGCCTTCGACAAAATCCAGCACCCTTTCTTAATAAAAACCCTTGAGAAAGTCAGGATAGAAGGAACATACTTAAAGATCATAAAAGCCATTTATGAAAAGCCCACAGCTAACATCATCCTCAACGGGGAAAAACTGAAAGCTTTTTCCCTGAGATCAGGAACACGACAAGGATGCCCACTCTCACCGCTGCTGTTTAACACAGTGCTGGAAGTTCTAGCATCAGCAATCAGACAACAAAAGGAAATCAAAGGCATCAAAATTGGCAAAGATGAAGTCAAGCTTTCGCTTTTTGCAGATGACATGATATTATACATGGAAAATCCGATAGACTCCAGCGAAAGTCTGCTAGAACTGATACAGGAATTCAGCAAAGTTGCAGGATACAAAATCAATGTACAGAAATCAGTTGCATTCTTATACACTAACAATGAAGCAACAGAAAGACAAATAAAGAAACTGATCCCATTCACAATTGCACCAAGAAGCATAAAATACCTAGGAATAAATCTAACCAAAGATGTAAAGGATCTGTATGCTGAAAACTATAGAAAGCTTATGAAGGAAATTGAAGAAGATTTAAAGAAATGGAAAGACATTCCCTGCTCATGGATTGGAAGAATAAATATTGTCAAAATGTCAATCCTACCCAAAGCTATCTACACATTCAATGCAATCCCAATCAAAATTGCACCAGCATTCTTCTCGAAACTAGAACAAGCAATCCTAAAATTCATATGGAACCACAAAAGGCCCCCAATAGCCAAAGGAATTTTGAAGAAGAAGACCAAAGCAGGAGGCATCACAATCCCAGACTTTAGCCTCTACTACAAAGCTGTCATCATCAAGACAGCATGGTATTGGCACAAAAACAGACACACAGACCAATGGAATAGAATAGAAACCCCAGAACTAGACCCACAAACGTATGGCCAAGTCATCTTTGACAAAGCAGGAAAGAACATCCAATGGAAAAAAGACAGCCTCTTTAACAAATGGTGCTGGGAGAACTGGACAGCAACATGCAGAAGGTTGAAACTAGACCACTTTCTCACACCATTCACAAAAAGAAACTCAAAATGGATAAAGGACCTAAATGTGAGACAGGAAACCATCAAAACCTTATAGGAGAAAGCAGGCAAAGACCTCTCTGACCTCAGCCGTAGCAATCTCTTACTCGACACATCCCCAAAGGCAAGGGAATTAAAAGCAAAAGTGAATTACTGGGACCTTATGAAGATAAAAAGCTTCTGCACAGCAAAGGAAACAACCAACAAAACTAAAAGGCAACCAACGGAATGGGAAAAGATATTCGCAAATGACATATCGGACAAAGGGCTAGTGTCCAAAACCTATAAAGAGCTCACCAAACTCCACACCCAAAAAACAAATAACCCAGTGAAGAAATGGGCAGAAAACATGAATAGACACTTCTCTCAAGAAGACATCCGGATGGCCAACAGGCACATGAAAAGATGTTCAGCGTCGCTCCTTATCAGGGAAATACAAATCAAAACCACACTCAGGTATCACCTCACGCCAGTCAGAGTGGCCAAAATGAACAAATCAGGAGACTATAGATGCTGGAGAGGATGTGGAGAAACGGGAACCCTCTTGCACTGTTGGTGGGAATGCAAATTGGTGCAGCCGCTCTGGAAAGCAGTGTGGAGGTTCCTCAGAAAATTAAAAATAGACCTACCCTATGACCCAGCAATAGCACTGCTAGGAATTTATCCAAGGGATACAGGAGTACTGATGCATAGGGCCACTTGTACCCCAATGTTCATAGCAGCACTCTCAACAATAGCCAAATTATGGAAAGAGCCTAAATGTCCATCAACTGATGAATGGATAAAGAAATTGTGGTTTATATACACAATGGAATATTACGTGGCAATGAGAAAAATGAAATATGGCCTTTTGTAGCAACGTGGATGGAACTGGAGAGTGTGATGCTAAGTGAAATAAGCCATACAGAGAAAGACAGATACCATATGGTTTCACTCTTATGTGGATCCTGAAAACATAACAGGAACCCATGGGGGAGGGGAAGGGAAAAAAAAAAAAAGAGGTTAGAGTGGGAGAGAGCCAAAGCATAAGAGACTGTTAAAAACTGAGAACAAACTGAGGGTTGATGGGGGGTGGGAGGGAGGAGAGGGTGGGTGATGGGTATTGAGGAGGGCACCTTTTGGGATGAGCACTGGGTGTTGTATGGAAACCAATTTGACAATAAATTTCATATATATAAAAAAAATAAAAAAATAAAAAAAGATGTATAGACTATTGTTTTTCAAATTGAAGATGTGTCTGGTCATTACTTCTTCATATCTACCCTCTGCTTCTTTATCTTCCTCCTCTTCTTCTGAAACATATGTTAGATGCCTGATGGTGTCTCATGGGTCTCTTACGCTCTATTAATTTAGACATGATTTCCCTTAGTTCTTTAAACATATTTATAATAGGTGATTTATTTTTTATTTTTTTTTAATTTTGTCATGTTTATTTATTTTTGAGAGACAGAGAGATACAGCACGTGCGTGGGGGAGGGGCACCCAGAGAAGGAGACACAGAATCGAAGCAGGTTCCAGGCTCTAAACTATCAGCACAGAGCCTGATGCGGGACTCAAACTCACAGACTGCAAGATCATGACCTGAGCTAAAGTCAGACGTTTAACCAACTGAGCCACCTGGGTGTCCCTATAATAGGTGATTTAAAGTTCTTCTCTAGTAGAAGTTAATTTAGTAGTTAATTTCTATTAACTATTTTTCTCCCTATGTATAAGGCCATGTTTTCTGTGGGTTTTTTGAATGCCTCATAATTTTAATTGAAATGTGGACACTTAAAAATATATAATGTGGCAATTCTGGAAGTCAGATACCTACCCCCTCCAGGGCTTATTATGATTGCTAAGTTTTGTTTTGTTTTGTTGTTCTTTTTTGTTGTTTTTAATGACTTCTGTGTACTAATTCTGTGAAGTCTATATAACTTGTTCTGTTTTTGTTACTTATATCTTTCTTTGGTTATCTTTGTAGTCAGCTGATGTTTGGACACAGATTTCCTTGAGTGCCTGAACTAATAAGTCTTCTATCTTTTGTTTATGGTTTCTGTATGTATATTGGGACTCTGACAGTTTACCATCCTGCCTTTGCCTTCACTTCTTGATTGCACAGGCCCTCTTGGTTACACAGAGGTGAGAAAGAAGGGTTTTCTCACTTTTGTTTTGTTTTTTTTTTTTTTCTGGACATGTATATAGTCCTGCACAGGCATGGCCCTCTAGATTCCCAGAAATATGTTGGTGCTTTTCAAATTCCCCTATTAACATCTCATTTCCCAGATATTCTTTTAAAGTCTTTTGGCCATCATCTTGTTTGCCTCAACTGGTATTCCTGCCTCAAATAGCTTCAAAGTTAAACAATTTACTGTGATGGTTTTTGATAGGCACCCTGAGAATAGGGCTCTAACTGCTTGAACAAGCTCAAATTCTAGTCAAACAATGACAAGTCCTATGAGTAAGGATTTTTCTAGCAAATTCCAGATTTGTCAAATAGTGACAATTTTGGGGAATGGAACATTTTAAGGAGCTTCAAACCTGGTCAGCCCCCTTCAGTGTCTGCTAGGCTGCTGGGTTTCAAGGATACTGTGGAGCTGTCAAGAGAAGGATGGGAATAGGGCAAGTTAAAATACTGACTGTTGTAACCAAGTTTCAGCAGTTTTTCTCGAATAAAAACTCCTTGGATTCTTTAAAATTAACTTTCAAAGTTCTAAAAAAGTTGATTTTGATAATTTTTGCCGATGTTCTCACTACTCTTAGGGAGGAGTGAATTTTCAGAGGTCCTTAACTCCGCCATTCTGGAGGTCTCACTCCCCCAGTAGTATTTAAATGATAAGGTAAACATTGTTGTTTTAACCAAAATTACATTGTATTGGCAGAATGGGGGTTGGGAAATAAAGGTTTGAAAGGTGCTTTCATGTGATATAAGCCGGGGTAGAGAGAAAATTAAATCTTCATCTTTTTCAGTGGGAATTTAAGAGAAAATGCCCAAACTAAAAATCAGAAGTTGGCATTTCAACAGTATCATTTAGAGACAATGCAAGGAAACACTAAATTAATCAGCTTAAGTCCTTTTCTCCCTGGCTGCTTGAAGCTTGGCTGCCATCATGAATGACATGGTAACTATTCAGACCAGAAAGTTCTCGACCAACTGACTACTTCAACAGACACTACTTCAGCCACTGATATTCTTCATCCTGGAAAGTCAACAGTACCTAAGATAGAAATTTGGGAAAAACCAGTCAAAATTTACAAGACCATATGAGATGTTATCTTTGTATGTGGATTCAGAAGCCATGTTGGTGATGGCAAGACAACTGGTTTTGGCATGATTTATATGGTTCCTTGGGTAAAAAAACAAAACAAAAAAAAACCCCACAGACTTGCAAGGACTATATAAGAAGAAAAAGATCTCAAGAAAACAGCAAAGGAATGCAAGAACAGAATGAAGAAAATCAACTGCAAAAGCCAATGCTGGTGCTGGCAAAAAGTGAGTTAGAGACTGGGCAACAGAAGGAGTAAAAGATTCTGCAGTGACTTTCTCTGTGGCGACTGTGAAGGTTTTTTTATGAGGGGATTTATAAACCAAGAATATTAGAGTAAACAAAAAGGGACACCTGGGTGGTTCAGTCAACTGAGCATCTGACTTCAGCTCAGGTCATGATCTTGGTGTTCATGAGTCTGAGCACCACTGCTATCTAGCAGTTGTCAGCACAGAGCCTCCTTCAGATCCTCTGTCATCCTCTATCTCTCTGCCCCTCCCCTGCTTGTGGTCTCTCTCTCTCTCAAAAATAAACACTTATGAATGAATGAATGAATGAATGAACGAACGAATAAATAAAATAATCAGCTTGAAAAGGTAAAAGAGGTTGCATTTTAGAGGCTAGCATGCAGGCATGAGATACATCACCAGCAATCTGCTCAGTGCTACTGCTGATACTTCAGTTAGATCACCTGATGTCATATGTATCATTACAGGCCACAGAGAAAAGGTTTTGATGATGATGGGGAAGTGCCTGGTGAGCTCCATGACAAGAATCATGTCATTGTGGCATTCTGCCTAATCCACTTCTGAGGATTGGTTCAATGTTCACTCCTGGTTCCTTGTGTTGCACAAAGAAGTAACCCCCAAAGTTCCTTGCCTCATGCCTTAAAAGAAAGAGCCTTTTACCTCCTTCCCCTGGGCTCATCTCTGGTGCCAATGAAGTGCAAGAATCCACTGGATCTACCCAGTACCCATGTGCCCTCAGAAGCTTATTGCTTCACAGGTCTTGCAAAGTACAGCTTGCACTTGCAAGCTAGGCAAGTGCCATTAGCATAGAACCACTCACAGGCTGACTGTGTGCTCTGTGGCTTAAACTTTGGATGTTACCACTACATTCCTAGATTCTGGCTTCCCCAGTAGCTGCTTGGACAGACTAGATGGCACAATCTGAAAATGCTGAGGAGTTGATATTTAGTGAAGTAAACTTGACCATTCTTTGACAAGAACTGTAAGATAACTTCTTCATTGTTCCTATGACTTCTCTGAAGACAATCCCATAAGGCCAAGCAATCGGCTGCACTTACCACAAAGCCAAGACCAGCTAGGTAATGAACACCCTGCTAATCATTCCTCATGTTTCACTCCTTTACTTTATTTTTTCCTACTAGATTCCTAGGATTGCATTACAAAAAAATATATAGAATATAAGTTTTTCCCTTGAACCCTGTTATCTAAGGATCCCAAACAAGGAGACTGTGGTTTTTTTCTTAACATGTCTATAAAACTATTATTCTTTGTACAGTGGGGACATACATAATGTTGATTAAAAGAGAATCTTAATATTAAAGAAAAAAATGGGAGAGGAAAAAAGATACTAGACAGTGTGCTGCATCTAAATGAGAAAGTAACCCAGAAAGAAGATAATTGATTCAAAACACATGGAATTGATCAGAAGAGCAGTCCTAGAAAGGTAACTGAGGCATGGCTCTAGAGTAGAGCAAGAAAATGGAGGTCTACAGGAGGGAGGTCAGGAAAATGACTTTTAAAACTGTGTACATTTATTACTTTCAATGTGTTTAAGCTAATTAAAATAGGTGGATCGTTTCCAGATGTTTGCTGAACTATATGGTATAATTCTAGAATTGGGCAGCGGCATGCAAAAGTACAAGACAAGTGGCCAACAGAGAGCCATAGTGAGCATGGCAGGGCCTTCTAAGGAGAAGCAGAGCAGCATGCAGTGCGTCAGTATGAGTTGGAGCAAAACCATCACCAGGTTCAGAATTAACTATAGATCAGAGGTTCATGGACAGATTGGAAATTGATGGGTAGTGTCTCAGGGCTCAGACAGTGAAGCTTGACATAGACTAAGTTGCCACAAAGAGCTGAGATGGACAAGACAGGTTCCCCAGCAAATGTTTTGAGTACCAGAAAGTCAGGGATCTAATTAAGATTAAAAATGGATCAGGAATTTAGGCAAGGAATCAAATAACAGGAACACAACACCCTTGACAAAAACAAGCAAACAAAACAAAATTTGGCATTCTAAAGACATTGTGACTCAGGTCAGGGACTATTTCTGAACATAGGAACCAGCTGCCTTTATTATCTACCTTGAAGCTTTCAGCTGGAGTCCTTGAGGGTAGGTTAGATCTCTTGACTGGAGTGGGGAATGAGGAAGCAGCATTTCTGGTATAATATAAATCATATCTTAGTGATGTATGTCATAAACTTTCAATAAAATGGCACAGTTAACATTTTATGTGTTTGATAAATTGAAGCTGGTATTCCTTCCATCTCCAGAAGTGTATAAGTCACTATTTTGAGCCAGAAGGAATAAAAAAACCCATTTTCTTTTGGGATATTTTTCTAGAACTGATGGCCTCTACAACAATAATCAAAATTGCTTTCCCACATAGTTTTATAAGGTTCACAGTGGAGGGTGGCAAACCTTTATCTAATCTAAATCACCCCTTCTGGATGTGAATGTTATTCGCATGCAGAAGTAGAAGAATAGTCTCCATTGTGACCTCTCTTCTCTTGTCCCAATTCATTCATCCATGGAAATGATGGTCAGAAATGGATTCTTAGATCAGTTGTCCATCTTCACAGGGAAGTTTAAGTAATTAAGAACTTAAGACTTAAGTACACCTCTAAAACATTCTAAAACTCTACAAGGGACCAGGGCTATAAGGTAAACAGGGCATAGTGACTGCCCTCAGGAAGCTCACATTCTAGTGAAGAATGGAGGCAAGAATACAACCCTGTTCCTCACTGTGATGAGTGCTCTAATTAGGATAAGGACATAATGTTTTAAAATCCCTGTGGGGAGTGTCTAACCTAATCTTAGGGATAGGAAAGCTTTTGGGAATAGATTTTATTCAAAAGGGTTATTGCAATCAGGGGAAGGTGACTGTTGCAATAGGGAGAATATGTAGACTATAAGATCTTAAAGTTCATGCAGTATTTTTTTTCTTTTTATAGGGATGGGGGAAAAAGCTAGAAGGAATCAGGTATGGGATAGTGGGATGAGTTAAGTATCATCAGACAATTATCAGGGAAGGTCTTTTCTTACAATCAGCTGATCATGTGGAGAAGTTGTTAAGGAGGGTTGTTTTGTCCCAAAGCCCAAGGGTGAGGCAAAGTTCAGGCATACAGCAGAAGAAGAGAAGCCTGACTAAAGTTTGTCAAGTGAAGCATTTTGTACAGATTGGCCAGTGGGGACACACAGTTCAGCTAGTCATTTAAGAAGCAAAGATCAAGAAGAGGAGGGTCTGTCTCTAGCCTTGTCATAGGTAAACAAGGAGGGCGTCTAAGAAGGAGAAGACTGGCTCTTTGCAGTAAGCCTTTTCCTGGAGCACAAAAGAATTGGAGTTGGGGGATTTATTGTATCTTTTTCTAGGAGTAGAAGGATAAGGTAAAGTTCAATATTATCAATGCCTGAACTATTAAGCATCAGGGGACATTTGAGATGGGGGAGCAGGCTTGAGTCAGGATAAACATGGCATATTAGAGGCATATGACAAATTGGTGCAGTTGACCTTGGAAGTAGGAAATTGAAGTCTACTGCAGTAATTCAGAAAGAAATGTTCACTTGAATTAAGGAGTGGTAGTCAAGTGCCCAGATAAATGTTGGCCTATGAGATGGAGTAAGCTGTTGTAAAGGGAAATCTAGGCAATGTTAGCTAAAAAACAACCAAAGATTTACTAAGGAAGACTGCACCTCAGTTGAGAAAGCAGCCAAAGGAGTAATCAGATCAAGAGGGTGGACGCTCCGTTCGATCTGAAATAAGATATCAGATCTTTATATCCAGAAGGCCAAGAGGCAGAACTACATAAAACAAATCTATTTTCTGGGCAATGATTTTTTTCGATATGATTCCTAAAGCACAGGCAACAAAATAAAAAAAAAAATTGACAAATGGTTAAAAGCCTCTGCACAGAAAAAGAAACAGTCAACAAAGTGAAAAGGCATCCCACTGAATGGGGAAAAATACTTGCAAACCATACATCTGATAAGGTGTTGAAGTCCAAAATATATAAGGAACACATACAATTCAAGAACAACAACAACAACAAAAACCCCTAGTAATCCATTTAAAAAGTGAGCAAAAAAGTGAATAGTCATTCTCAAATGAAAACACACAAATGGTCAACAGGTATATGGAAGATTGTTCATCATCAGGGAAATGCAAATCGAAAGCACAATGAGACATCGCCTCACACCCACTAAAATGGGTACTATCAAAAAGACAAAAGAACAAATGTTGGCAAGGATGTGAAGAAAAAAGAACCCTATTCACTGTTGGTAGGAATGAGAATTAGTACTCATATTGTAGAAAACAGTATGAAGGTTCCTCAAAAAAATTAAAAATAGAACTACCACACAATGAAGCAATCCCATTTCTAGGTATATATCCAAAGGAAATACAATCAGTAGCCAGAAGAGATGTTATCTGCACTCTCATGTTCATTGTAGTATTATTCACATTAGCTGTGATACAGAAATAAACTAAACAGCTACCTGCAGATGAATGGATAAAGAAAATGTGACATATACATACTATGGAATATTATTCAGCCTTAAAAAAAGAAAGAAATCCAGTCATTTGTGACAACATGAATTAACCTGGAGGGTACTGTGATAGATGAAAGAAACACAGAAAGACAAACACTGTATGATGTCACATGTATGTAGAATCTAAACAAGTTGAACGTTCAGAAACAGACAGTAGAATGGTGGTTGTGAGGGGTAGGGGAAATGGGGAGATGTTAGCCAAAGCGTTCAAAGTTTCAGTTATGCAGGATGAATAAGTTCTGAAGATCTAGCTTATACCATAATGACTATAGTTAACAATGATCATATTGTCACTTGAATTTTGCTAAGGTCTTAAATTTTCTCACCACACACACAAAAATAACTACGTGAAGTGATGGATATGTTAATTAGCTTGCTTGTGCTAATCATTTCACAATGTATACATACACTAAAACATCATGTTGTCCACTGTAAATATACTTAGTTTTATTTGTCAGTTATACTTTGATAAAACTGGAAGATAAGTTTTTTTTAAATGTTGTAGACCTACTTTAAGGTAATTAGATGACTATGAACCCACTGTAATTTGTCATCCTTCACCACCATGTTCACATTCTCAGTATCAACAGCTTTGAATTAAGCAATGCAGTCACTGTTAGTCACATTTGAAGACTTAGCTAAGTTAATATAACCAGTACTAATCCAGAGCCTTAAGTACATAACTCATGCTAGAGGCCAAAATGATACTGTAACTAAGAAATGAAACTCCATCTTACTGGAACTTCCACAAAATCAGGACCACATTTCTTCCAAATAACAAATAAAATGAATTATTTGCCAAAATCTGTTTAACATAGTCATTGTCAACAAATATTAATATTAAGCCTGTAGAGTTTCGTGAGATATAGGGTTTTTGGTATTTGTTTGTTTCCTTATTTATTTCCTTTTTGTACTGATGAAATTAATTGGGAAACTCTCTTAACATTGGATAGATTTTGTAAATGCTAGAGTCTCTAATATTAATCTTTTTAATAGACTTTTTCTCTTCCATTCGTCCATCCAGCAGTTAGTGAGTAACTATGATATGCCAGGAAATGTGCTGGGTCCCAGGAATATAAAAATGAACAAAACAAGGCTCTACACTTAAGGATTTCATATTAATGAAAAGGACAATCATCCATATAGTTACAATGCATTATATACGTATCATGTACTAATTTACAAACTATGATGTGAGCTCATACATTCCCTAAAATCTCATTCAGCCCCAGGCTTGTTTTGTATGGCTGGGGAGTTAAAAATGTTCTTTACTTAAGGATAAGAACAAACTGAGGGGTTGATGGAGGGAGGCGGGTGGCAGATGGGCTAGATGGGTAATGGGTATTAAGGAGGGCACTTGTGATGGGCATTGGGTGTTGTATGTAAGTGATGAATCACTGAATTCTACTCCTAAAACCAATATTGCATTGTATTTTAACGAAATAGAATTTAGATAAAAATTTAAAAAGAAAAAAAAATGTTCTTTACATTTTTAAGGGTTTCTTTAAAAAATAAATAATGACAGAGAATATGAAACAGATACTTCATGTGCCCACAAAAGCTAAAATATTTAGATGTTACAGAAAAGTCTGCTGACCTGTGCTCTAGACCAGTGATTCTTAAATGAAGATTTTCCTCAAAATTATATGTGAACTTTATTAGTTGTTGTTAAATACACATGGTGGATGGGATCCTGGCATTGGTATTTTTACTACAATCAGGTGATTCTCATGGGTTGAGAAGCTTTGCTCCATACACTTTGCCTAAGACAGTTTTCAGAACATTGACATGGGTTTATAGAGACTCTTAGTGAGGACTTTTTAAAAATAACACAGTTTACACAAAGAATATACCCAAAGAATATTCCTTTTACTTTATTTTGCATGATTTAGTGGAATAGCCCCTACCTCTTATATAATAGCATTTTAAATTAATATATAACATTTAAATTAATACTCTTCTTTGAAAGGCAGAAAACACATTCACATCTGTTATATAATTTGATCTTAATAATAATATGGCTTAGAATTACTACTTTACAGATTAAAAAACTAAGGTTTAGAGAAGTCAAGTGCTCAAGGTCATATAGGGCTTCTGATTCCTACTTCATTGTTCTTTCTCAACACTGTCTCCTACTTACTTTTTCTGATTCCCCATTGAAATAGACTACACAGTCTATTCTTACTACCCAGTAGCAAAATTTCATTACATTCCATAAATCTGTTAGCTAAAGCACGTAATTCCTGTTTAACTTGAGAGCCTGTATGTCTTAAGGCAGACTTGTGTTACAATAATTCCTCTAATTTGCAAGCACTTTTTCACATATATTATGTACTTGAAATAAACTAGAAGCTAACTCCTACTCGGGTATAAATGGAGAAAAAAGTATCTCTCTAGAGCATTATTCAACACAAAGCTCATGAAATAATTTGCAGAGGCACAAGGTTCATCCTGCCTAAGCAAATTAAACAATTTTGTTAACCCTGATGTCTTTTGTTAGAAGTAAAATTTATGATAACTGTATTGGCTCTGCACTACATAGCAGCACCCAGAAGTCTTTGCTCTCAGCTAGAGCTATTTTTACCCTAGGATATTGATATTCTTCTACTTAAAAAATATTCCAACTAAAAATAAATATAAATGTCACATTCTTCGAATATGCAAAACTAAAACAATGGAAAAATAATCAAAGAATTATTTACAAATATTTTGGATGTATTCTTCATTCTTTCCATGAGTCTTTATTTTGGACCAATCATTATATTCAGAAAATATCGGAAGAGAGATAATTCAAACACATCCCTTATTAGATTGTGTATTTGTCAGTCTTGTTGATAATTATTGATGTTAGAAATGAAAGAGTAATGCATTTTAACCCCATATTGGCATAACTTGGGAGGATATTCAATACTGCTCTATAGGAAGTATGATATCCATCTTGCTGTCCAAGGTGGGAAAGGGGGGGTGGTTAGTTAGGAATAAATTTAGAAATTCATGCCAAAGCAGACAGTGGAAAATAGAATTCTATAACATCCACTGTGTGCAGAACACAAAGGCCAGTGATCAGAGGATTCTGAGCACACTTTTTAAAAATAGGCTTTAGGGGCACCTGGGTGGCTCAGTCGGTTGGGCGTCCCACTTCGGCTCAGGTCATGATCTCAAGGTTCACCAGTTTGAGCCCTGCGTTGGGCTGTGTCCTGACAGCCCAGAGCCTGGAGCCTGCTTGGGATTCTGTGTCTCCCTTTCTTTCTGCCCCTCCCCCGGCTTGTTCTATCTCTCTCAAAAATAAATAAGCATTAAAAAATAGACTTCATTTTTAGAGCAGTTTTATATTTACAGAAAAATTGTAAAAGTATACTCCTCCCCTCCCTTCACTGTTTCCCCTATTATTAACACCTTGCAAAGGTGCGGTACATCTGTTACAACAGTTAAAACCCATACAGATACATTACTGAATGCAGTTTCTGGAGACAACAAGTTCAAGTATGTAAAAAAGAAAAGCTATTTGGGGCTAGTAAGTAATTAATAATAGGCATTTTGAAAATAATATTGGAAGAAGTAAAATATTATAAAGAGTTTGCTTATTCAAATGAAAGGGAATGAGATAGGGTTTTCTAGGTGCTTCTAAGAAAGAAGTTTCTTCACTTTTCTGTGGTAGCTTCCAAAAGCTAGCCTCTCTTTCTACAGTCATTTTGCCACCACAAAAGAAACTTTAAAAAAAATTTTTTTTAATGTTTATTTATTTTTGAGAGAGAGAGAGTGAGAGAAAGAGAGAGAGAGAGAGAGAGAGAGAGAGAGAGAGAGAGAGCAGGGAGGTGCAGAGAGAGAGACAGAGACCTAGAATCCAAAGCCAGCTCCAGGTTCTGAGCTGTCAGCACAGAGCCTGACACAGGGCTCAGACACACATACCATGAGATCATGACCTGAGCCAAAGTCTGATGGTTAACCGACTGAGCCACCCAGTCACCCCAAAAAAGAAACTATCTTTAGGATGAAGATGGCAATGTAGAAGGCAGAGAAGAGAGAACAAAATAAAACAAACTTCGTTTTGATATCCTGGAGTCACTGAATCAAACCAGTACTAAAACCCACAATTACTCTACAATCAGGTGAGCCAATAAATCCTCTTTACTATTGAAGTTAGTTTCAGTTGAATTTTCATTACTTGCAATAGGAAGAATTATAAATGATGTTGTTTTAAATTGTATTTAAGATAACAGCAGGATTGTGTTGTTTTTCTTCAGTGTTCCCATCAGACACTGTTATGGATGGATATGCAGACCAGGTGGGTGTTTACCTGACTGCTACAACCAAGATTCTGCAAACTGGTGGCAAACTAGGTAAACTGCAACTCATGTGCCAAAATTTCTTCCCTAATGGTTTTCATTTCTGCCTGGGAATAGCTGTACTTACACAGGGTTGTTAGCTGAGCTGGGAAAGATCACCATGCCTGAGGGAACATTAGGAATGTGACCAAGGGCCCAAGATGCAAGGATATTTTGAACACTCTTCACCCCCACTTAACCTCACAAAATATATGAAAGGAGTGCTCATTGCCTAAATAATTTGGTACAAAAAGCTGAGGTGAACACATATATTGTGATACTTTTTTTGTAGAGTTAAAAACAAAATAAAAACATGGTTTTAACTAGTATTTACAAATGCATTGAACATACAAAGGAAAGTAAAGGAATTATGACACAGGAGGTAAAAGGAGGGCTATTCCAGTTGGGAGATGGGTTGGTAGAGACCCACAAGGTTAATCACAAGTTTTCTGAATGGTCCTAACTTTGGTGTTGAGGAGGTCTTCGCAAGAGGCTTATTACTTTATTGAAAATACAACACAAAACAAAGCATGAATTAAACGATAAAACTTTGAAAAACTACAGGGTAAATTTGTATAAAATATGTCAATATTTTTTGTTTCCCTTCTAGACTTAGAAAACGTCAGAAAGCTCAATAAAAAGGCCTAAGTCGGACACCTACTTCCAAAGAACTTTTCAAATGACTTGTCATTTTGTGGTGTAACTCTGCTTTCTTTACCTACAGTTAAGGACCTTTGGTCTGCCTCTTTGCTTAAGGGTGAATGGGACAAGTAATGGTTAATAAAGTTAGGTTGGTTGAATTAAATCTACTCCTTTCTTTCCTGCTCTCTTGTCTCCCAGGGTGCCTAGGAATATATTTTCAGTGATACTTCACATTGCTCAGGCTTCCATAGCAAAATACCATAGACTGGGTGGTTTAAACAACAGAAATATATTTTCTCACAGTTTTGGAGGCTGGGAAGCCCAAGAATACTGTGCCAGCATGTTCGGTTTCTGGTGAGGACCTTATTTCTGCCTTGCAGACAACCACCTTCTTGATGTGTCCTCACATGGAGGAGAGTGAGAGCTCTCTGGTGTCTTTTCCTCTTATTAAGACACCAGTCCCATTGGATCAGGGCCTGCACTCTGACTTCATCTAACCTTAATTACTTCCATAACAGCCCTATCTACAAATGCAGTCACATTTGGGGTTAGGGTTTTAAGTTGTAAATGTGGGTGGGACATAAACACTTAATATGTAACAGTGACCAATTCCCTGAAATCCTTTTTCCCCCCCTTGGGAAAACTACTTATCTGGTTATCTTAGTCCTTTAAGTTACAAGTATAAATAGCTTCTTCATATTTTCATATACAAAGTCAGAGAACATTTTGAGAACAGCAGATTATCAGAATGAAGAATATGCTTGGGTCTCTCTGCCAATCTGGCCACCCTGGAGGTGACGCATAGATGTTGGTGTTGGTGGTCAAATGCTCTGCCCGTAGGTACAGACAGGGTCTATGAGGCAAAGACTCAAATAGAAACAGAATCTACAAAAAAAAAACTGTAACCACAAACCAAACTCCACTTATCCACACATCTGCATGTGAGGATAGTAATCAATGTCAATAATATTTTCTTTTAATGTAACAGATAACTATATATGTACATTTGTACATACATACAAAGACATACACTTAGTCTGTTTCAGAAATCATTAATTTTCTCTTCAACTAATCACTCTTTCTCTGGCACCAAAATACCAAAACCCCTTTTATGAGGTACTAAGGCCCAAACAGGTTTTCCAAAACCCGATTTTTAGCGTTGTACTAAAATCTCATGTCTGAATATTCACAAAGTAACTTTCTGCATTTTAGGCAAGCAAATGGCAGGCTTGGGACTTATCTTTTGATAACCAAGTATGAAAATTACTCTCTCCATTTCATTTGTGAAATAGCTACTGTTCCTGTAAAGCTAACTTTTAATTTACTTATCAATGGTGAAGCCATTTTTCTATTCTGAATTAAGAATAAAGTTGTTGAACAAAAAAGGTGGATTCTTGCTGAGAAACGTAGGATGTACAGGAAAAACCTGCAGTGTGTTATGACTTCGTTTAACAACTAAATACTAACACAGTTTCAACAATAACTCTCATTAGAGGACTTTGCTTCTTTTGAAATACATATGAGAGGTTTGGATACTTTTCATATATAGCATTTGGGTTGGTTATTTTATTTAAAAAAATATTTACAGTTCAGGTACATTCAAATCCTTTAAAACCAGTATTTGAGAATGACAATAAAAATTTAATTAAATGTAGACTATTTTCTCACTTGTGGCCTGCATCTATCAAAGTCTTAGCATGAATGTGAGAACTTAAGATTGAGAGAACTGTTCTAGATATGTAATGGAGAAACTTTAAAGTCCTTTTCTGTACATCTAGTTAATAGATGTGAACAATAGACTCATACCTGCAGCGCATGAATGGGGAAAGCGGCTTGTGCAGGGTGCAGGAACAGTATCACCGAAGGTCTTATGGGTCAGAAATGGAATTTTAAAATTACTCCACTGCTTCACAAGGAACCTGTATAAAGAATAAAGTCAGTACAATGTGCTCTGAGGCTAGGGAGCGAGTTAACCACCTGGTGGCAACTGCCTTCAAAAGCGGTGCAGAAGTGTTCTCGCTCTCTAATGTATTCCAAGGTTGGGGCATGGCATCCCCACCTACTGATCCTCAATTCTGATGAAAATACAACCAAAGGACTTTGCTGACCCTGAAACCGGCTTCTTTGGGTGGCCCCTGAGGTTAAAGTGGAAGGTTAAAGAAGTTCTAAGGCTAGACACCCATAAATAACGACTTGGGCCTCACAACTCAGCATTTTTGCAAACTGCGGCAGGCTGTCTTTGGTTTCTTAAGCCAGCGACAACTTTAGGCACCCTTAGTTTATGGAAATTGTCATAACCTCACCTCTAACTGACAATTGAGAATGGTTGGAATGGAATAGCACGATTATTTTTAAGGAGGTCAACTCTCTGTTTAACTCTGGGGGATCTCTTTTGTTCCTAACTCGTAAATTAGTAGTTATGTGTTAACACAAAAAGTGATTTAGAAAAGTCCTCCTTCACTAATAGGATTTGCTCAAATGCTTTACTTATGCCACACTGTAACAGTTAGTGCTTCAGTGGGGGTTAAGTAGGAATATTTGAAATTTTTCAGTGATTAACAAATCAAAGCCATTAAAGATTTTGGTTGTTTTTTGTGTATTTCTTGCTTTCAGGATTAGTATTAAATGGAAGGAATAAGATCCCTTTTAACTTGGAGGCAAGACTGAATTGATCTGATATGGATTGACTGAGGAAAAGATTTTTAGATACATCTCAATATACTGAAAATAAGATTAAGAAGAGGAATTTAAATTTCTTAAAAGGATGAAAAAAATTATATTTGCCTGGTAGTCATTATAAAATTATCCTCAGAGCAAAAATTTCAGGAAATAAACTATTTCTTAAGAGTAACCATTAGTTACTAGTAAAATGAATAGCATAATCTAGTTTCTGGCAAAAGAGGCTAAGGCAGTTGGTATTTTCATGGGAAACTACTCATTTCTGGATTACAATTGAGTTTGGAGAGACCTTTGAAAAAGCAAAGTGCTTTCAACCATGCCTCGGTGTGTTATTTTGATTAAAAAAATAGCCCCTCAGGTAAAATTTAAATATACTTTCCAAAAAGTCATGTTATATGTTTTCTAGCAAATTCAAATAATTGCTCAGAAGTACACTCATCAGTATTAGCAATTATTAGTAATAATGGCGATTAAATATATTTATATGAACAATGAGCACAATTATTTCCCTTTAAAATTTACTTTGTAATCAAGCAAGCATACTCTCCACCTGATAAACTGTGCACTGGTGAGTGAACATTTTTTCATTTAATATCCTTATTCGCATTTTTCTTGATGCTTATTTGTATATTTCTATTGATATAATAGTTTGCAAGAAAAAGAGCTCATGTCTGTGCCTGAAGGTGGAATCTTATGAATATGCAAATAATGTTTTGATGTGATGAAGTTTTTCTTTGGAATGGAATTGTGCCTCTTAAGTGATATTGAATATTAGCCATAGCTTAGGAAGGACATAAACCACGTGAAGACTTGAGGTTTTAAAGAAAAAAATATTTGAGAAATAGTTATAAAATTTCTAGTTATAAAATGCTGCATTGTTGAAGCTGGTCTTACTTTTGGTTAATGCTTTGTTGTAAAAAAAAAAAAACCTCCATTTAATTTTTATCATAGAGAGGGTTAGTGAACCAGTAATATGCAAAGATGTATGGATTATCTACCCTGTATGTTATAGTGCACTTCTTAAAATGCAAATTCGGGGGCACATCTATTAATAGTTTTAATTTAACTGGTATAGAGGCACCTGGGTGGCTCAGGTCACGATCTTGCAGTTTGTGAGTTTGAGTCCTGCATCAGGCCCTGCACTGACAGTGAGGAGCCTGCTTGGGATTCTCTCTCTCTGCCTCTCCCCTACTTGTGTGCGCTCTCTCTCAAAATAAATCAATAAACTTTTAAAAATATTTTTTTAAAAATTAAAAAAAAATAAAAATTTAAAAACCTTAACTGGTATAACATAACCAGATGGTTTTTAAATGGCTTCTTTGGTGAAATCTGCAGAATAAACTAGTTTTTCATGGTATGTTGTACTGTAAAAATATTCTACTGATGTTTAATTTCAACCCTAGACAAAAATTATGCAAACAAACCTATGGAAGTATTAGGTTGGGGACATAGCAAGATAGTAGCATTGCCTTTTGAAATTATATCAGTGTCTAAAGAGGCTGACTGTGTGTTTTCTATTTAGGGTTAGACTGGCCTTCAGCTCCAAACACCAAACCAATGGTTCTCAAACTTTGGCCAGTAATATCAAAACATTATCCAAAACACCTAGAGAGCTTGATAAAAATACAAAAACTTAAGCCCTATTTTAATTTAATAAGCACACATTATTGTGCTCTTTTTTGCCTGCCTGAGATTCTGATATACACCAAATTTTGGGAACCACTACACTAAAATAAACTTTAAAGAAAATATTAGGATAGTAAAAGGAAGCCTATGATAGTAAAAGGAGGTCAACCAGTTCTAAAATATTTGAAATTTGACTATAGCTAAATAACATGATATTTTTAAAGGAGAGAAAAGTATAGGACTTTTATGAGGGAATGAATGAAGTTGTCTCCGTCTCTCACTTTAAGACTCTGAAGGGGTGCCTGGGAGGCTCAGTCAGGTTAAGCATCTGGACTTTGGCTCAGATCATGATCTCCCAGTTCGTGGGTTTGAGCCCCATTCTGGGCTGTGTGCTGACAGCTCAGAGCCTGGAGCCAGCTTCAGATTCGGTGTCTCCCTCTTTCTCTGCTTGTACTCTGTCTCTATCTCAAAAATAAATAAACACTAAAAAATTACAATAAAGAATTTGGAAATAAGATTGCCCTCTGAGGGGCGCCGGGGGGACTCAATCTGTTAAGTATCTGACCCTTGATTTCAGCTGGAGTCATGATTTCATGGTTCATGGGTTAGAGCCCCACATTGGGCTGTAGGCTGACAGCTCACCTGGAGCCTGCTTCAGATTCTGTGTCTCCCTCTCTCTCTGCCCCTCCCCTGCTCATGCTCTTTCTCTGTCTCAAAAATAAATAAGCATTAAAAAAATTAAAATGAAATAAAATAAAGAATTTAGAAATAAGACTGCCCTCTGAGGGATGCCCAGGGACCCAGTCTGTTAAGTATATGATCCTTGATTTCATCTGGGGGCATGACCTCCTGGTTCGTGGGTTGGAGCCCCACACTGGGTTCTGCACTAACAATGTCAAGCCTGCTTGGGATTCTCTCTCTCTCCCTGTTTCTGCTCCTTCCCCATTCCCACCGTGTTTGTCTCTCTCTCTCTCAAATAAACTTCAATAAAAAAAAAAAGATTTCTCTCTGAGATTTAAACTAACACAAATTTACAATTAAAGAAGGAGATCAGGCTACCATAAGTAATCCAAGATACTATGTCAAAAGGTGAGACAGAAATATGGAACATTCTGAAAACACGGATCAGTATAAATTCAAACATGACTGTAATTAAAAAACATGAAATTCTATCAATAATATTTCACTCCTTCTAAGGAAAGGCTAGGTTAAAAAGAAGAATGGACTAAAGATATTCAGATGTCACACACATAAGAAGATGCTCAACAACATTTGTCACTATTGAAATGCAAATTAAACAGCAATGAGATACTACTAAACACCGATTAGGATGGCTAAGATCCAAAACACTGACAATATCAATTGCTGGTGAAGATGTAGAACAGGAATTCACAACACAAAATGGCAGAGCCACTTTGGAAATCAGTTTGGCAGTTTAGTACAAAGCTAAACATAGTCTCGCCAGTTTATTACAAAGCTAAACATAGTCTCGCCATACAATTCAGTAAACCATGCTTCTTACTCAACTGATTTGATGTTCATACAAATATCTGTATGTGAATGTTTATTCATAATCACAAAGAAGTTGAAGCCACAAGATGTCCTTCAACAGTTAATGGATAAAGAAACTGATGTACATCCATAAAATGAAATACTATTCAACAATAAAGAGAAACGAACTGTCAAGCCATGCAAAGACAAAGATGAATCTTAAATGCATATTGTTAAGTGAAAGAATTCATTCTGAAAAGGCAACCTGTATGATTCCATTTACATAACTTTCTGGAAAGGGCTAAACTATACAAATAGTGAAAAGCTCAGTGGTTGCCAGCAGTTTGAGAGGAGAGAAGGTTGATTAAGAGAAGCACAAGGGAATTTTAAGGTAGTGAAACTCTTCTGTATGCTATTGGAATAGTAGTTATGTGATACCATGCATGTGGTGAAACCCACAGAACTTTATAGCACAAAGAATGAACCTTAATATATGCAAATTTTAAAATACCATTCAGGAAGTTAAGGGATCCCACCATGGGATGCAGACCACGACATAAACTAATTGCACTACAAATGTATGAAACATTACCACTAAAGGCAGTTGGGGAATAAGTTGCAGACCTAAGGAACTTTGGAACTGAGTTTGTAAAACCAAAGGCAAAAACAACTATGCATAAACACTGTATTCTAGTTGATCAAGTTGTTTTCTATGGTGGTATGGGTTAAAATTATGAAAACACTATACCAGTATACTGGATTGAAAAATTAAGTAATGGACGATGGATGGTGGGAGCCAGGTTTCTCATCGTTGCAGTGAGAAATAGCGGATTACCAAGGGGAAAAGGCTAGAATGACCCATATTATAATAGATAAGGGTTGGCAAGTTCAATATGAACAATGTTCAGTTTAATATATAGATGATACATATAGAGATATTTATAGATATGTACATATACCCAGGTTAGTATACACACATATATTTCCTTGTTCTGTTAGCTAAGAGAATCTAGAAGCAAGGACACTGCAGCAGAAATGAGTACATGTAGAAACTAGATCTTGGTTTTTAATACCACTCCAATAAAAGGAAGCAAGACTCCTTGCAGAAATAGTCAGTTCTAGAACTGGGGCAGGAAATATAGAATGAACCTGGAGCATCTTATAGTCCCAAAAAGCAAGGAAGTTCTGAAAAAAGAAAAGTAGAGCTAAAAAAAACATAATAAGCATATGTCAAGGAACACAAAATCTAAATGAAAAATGCTCAAACTGGAAAAGTTTGAGCAACGAAACAAATATAATAGTACTGGATTATAACTGACAGTATAAAATAAATAGCCATGAGTCCATCTAGATATAGATATATAATTATATATGATGAAATACTTGAAAAACAAAAAAATAAATAATAAGTAGGAGGAAGTAGCTAAGTCTCCTGTGCAAAATTCCAAATAATTTATGTAGATACTCACCCTTTAAGGAGAGAGAGCTTAGCACCCCACACTGTAAGTGTGGGCTATAGTGACTTCCTTACAGAGTGAAGCATGGAAAGGGGGGGAAAGAGTAACTTTAGAGTACAGAAACCTGACAAACATCCCTTTAGCCAGATGATCAAGGTCAGCATCAATAGGGATTATACTGACATTACGTATCCTTGACAGGATGTGATGAGAATGACACTTCCCCTCTGTTGTCTTTTCCCTCAAAACCATAATCCCAGTCTAATCATGAGAAAAATATCAGACAAATTCCAATTAACAGACATTCTACAAAACAGCTGACCAGTACTCTACAAAATTGTCAATGTTATCAAAACCAAGGAAACCCTAAAAAACTGTCACAGCCAACAAAAACCTAAGGAGACATGACAAATAAATGCAGTGTGGTATCCTGGAACAGAAAAAGGATGTTGGATCAAAACTAATGAAATCTTAATAAAGTATGGGCTTTTGTTAATAATATGGTATCAATATTTATTCATTAATTACAAGAAATGTACCTACTATAAAATGTTAGTAATTAAGAAAATTGTGTGTGGGGTATTGGGGGATTCTCTATACTACCTTCATAACTCTTTTTGTAAACCTAAAACCGTTCCAAAATTAAAAAGTTCATATATTTAAAAACAACATGGACTCTGGAATAAAAAATAAAATAGCAATAATCAGATCCTATTCACATCACCTTTTATTAAACGTTTGGGGAACCCAAGGACAGGGCAGATAACCTCATACTGAATTTTCCCATTCCACTCTGCCCTTCTAACTAGTCATCTTCTCTTTCTCCCCTACTTCATTCTCTGCTGTCTCTCCAGCCACAAGTTCTTGTTCATTTCTAAGGCAGAGCCATTCATTTGTGTGGTTGTATCCTTTTTGCCTGCTAATCTTTGACCTCAGGATCTCACTTCCATCTTTTTTTTTTTTTTTTTTTTTTAATTTATTTTTGGGACAGAGAGAGACAGAGCATGAACGGGGGAGGGGCAGAGAGAGAGGGAGACACAGAATCGGAAACAGGCTCCAGGCTCTGAGCCATCAGCCCAGAGCCTGACGCGGAGCTCGAACTCACGGACCGCGAGATCGTGACCTGGCTGAAGTCCGACGCTTAACCGACTGCGCCACCCAGGTGCCCCACTTCCATCTTAAAAAAGACACTACATTGACCGAGGCAACTCTACTGCCCCAGAAGCTTCTTTACCTTTTCTCTGCTGCCTACAAAGCCTACTCCAACCAGCCCACTATGTAAGGATATTCTTTCTTCTGATTATCTTTAACACATTAATCTACACTTTTATTTTACATTAATTATATTTCTGTCATGTTTTCTTGAGATTATAGCCTACTTCTATTTCTTGGATAACAGTGCATTGAGTCATTTGTTTATAAATTTTATAAAAATTTACTTCTAAGTAGTCTATCTTTCATTTTGCAATAGTTTACTAATTAGAAGAACTGTATTAACTAAAACTAAAACAAACATATTTCCATTTTGCATATTTCAAGTAGGAAGCTCTAGCTTAGGAGGGGTTCTTTAATATATACACTCTCCCAGAAACTAGGTCCCTTATTCCAGGCAGAAAGTCAGTTTCTTCATTGGTGTAGACTAGGCTATAGTAACAAAAAGACTCTGAAATTTTCTTGAATATACTCAAATTTGCTGAAGCACAGTATTTCTTTTTTATATAACAGACCAGGGCAGTTGCTCAGAATGGCAGGAATGGCTCTACTACATGTATTTATGAAGGATTCTAGGCTACTTCCACCTTCTGGATCCACTTTCCCCTAATGCCTCCTCATCCTCTGCATCCAGATGGTAGAAAGGAAAAGTACATGGTGCAGCATGGGCCCAACCTGGGAGTGATACATATTTCTTTCACTCGAGTTCCACTGGCTAACCTATCTGCATGATGGGGTAGGAAATGTAGTCTTTCCTTTTGCCCCAGAGGAAAGAATAATGGAAATCCAGTAGTCTCCTCTCCAACTGGGTAGAAAAGTTTGTTCTATTTAGCAACATAGAGACCAGAGCTGGATGGTCACAAGGGCCACATAGTTGAGAATGTGCTTGAAATCAGCAGGGCAGTAGAGGTTCTCTATTGGTGAGTTCCATTAAGCATTTGTGAGAAAGACTGGAAGACTTTGATACCACATTTGCCATGTCATTCCTCATTGAAGAAAAGAAGAAATGTCTCGGATTCATCAATGCAGCGATATCAGAGCTGACGAGGCAACAATTGTTCCACTTCCCTTATAGATAGAAGTCCATTCAAAAACATAGCTTTACTTCCAGTTGTATTTCTTCCAATGAGAGAATTAATAAATCACAGTTATGTAAGGTGCTCTGCTACTTTCAGTGGGTGGCTCAATCCTACTTGGATTTTGAAGGGAGGAGGAGCACCTACCATATGTAAACAATATTACATCATTTGGCTTTTATTTTCTCTTAAAATCACTTATGTAGGTTTCTTTTTTTTTTTCTCTCTTTTTTTTTTTTTAGATAGAGGGAAAGTGTGAGCAAGTGAGTTCAACTGGCGTGGGGCAGAGGGAAGGAGAAAGAAAGTGAAAGAAAGAGAGACAGAGAGAGAGACAGAGAGAGAGAGAGAGAGAGAGAGAGAGAGAGAGAGAGAGAGAGAGAGAGATCTTGAGTAGGCTCCACACTCAGCACACAGCTCCATCTCATGACTGTGAGATCATGACCTGAGCTGAAACCAAAAATTGGAGGCTTAACCGACTGAGCATCCCAGGTGCCCCTGCTTCTGTAGGTTTCTAATGTATATCTTTGTTTGTGTGCTTCATGAAGAATATCCTTAACTTCTTTATGGGGGCCCCTTCCTAAAAATGTAGCTTCATATTATGCTTCAAAGACAAAATACTTTTAGAATCCTTTTCCCTTTTAAAGTCCCCTTTGCAGCTAATTCATAAACCATCAAAAATATCAGTGGTATTAGCTTATTTTTAAACCTTAATATTTACCCAAAATAGCTTTAGTTGGCTTGACCAGTCAAATCTAATGTGATTTCAAATGATTCCTGGTTCTTTCAAAATATTAAATCCATGAATTGACACCTTTGAAGTTATTTAAAGAAGTTTGCCACAGGCTTTGAAATTCTAAAAACAGTTGCAAAAATATTTCAAGTAGCACAACAACTTTGGACTGTCTCACTTCTTAAGGGGAAAGCTCTGAATGGAAACGTTTACTTGATGCGAAGTTCTGGTAAACTTGATTTTAAAACAACAAAATGAACATTACTTTAGAGTGAACTTAAATAAAGAAGTAAATAGTCAACCTACCTAGTGTGAAAAGTAAAGCAGTTATACAGATAATTGCTTTATCTAATCACGGCTATTTATGCTTATTTATTTTATATTTTTCATTGGAGTCCTATATGAACAGTTTAAAATATAAAATAGATTTATCAGCCTTATTATAGAGAAATAGTAGTCTCCTGCCTTCTCTCTTCCTGTTCTATTTCCTCTTTCCCAGAAGTACTTCCAACATTTTTGGTTGATGTTTTGCTATTTACCTCCATGTCTCCAAAAAGCATGCTGCATAGCCTCGTCTTGTTTTCAGATCTCGTGCAACAGAAGTAGAAGTTCTAGCTCACTACTTTCCTCATGCTCCTATAACACATGCACAACTTTCCCTTCCTTATTCTCCATATATATTTCTAGCTCAATTTTGTGCTGACATTATTATTACTATGGAAATATTATTCATAGCTGTGCTATGTAGTAAATCAGGATTCCTTTCCCTTTCCTGTACAACTTTTGAATTAGTCATTTTGTGCTGTTTTCCTAGTTTTCTGTGACTTATTTATCACTGATTCAAGTCCAAACTCTATGTCAATTGCCTAAATTTCTCTCAAGTACGTTAAGATGCTAGAAATATTCTACCAATTTTATTCTGCATTCTCAATTTCATCTTACAAAAGAAATCTTTCTTGAAGTCTTCTGAATTTTCCCATTCTGGTTGTGGTTTTCTCAATCCTGCATTATGGTTGTTTGGGATCTTCTTCTACCATAATTTTTGGTTTTTCTTTGCCTTACTCTGCTAATTCTTCTATATTCTCCCTCTTAATTTTTTCTTCTTTCTGATGGAGCAAATCCTCAGGCATTCTTCTGAGAAAAGGCACACGGGAAATAATTGAGATCTTACATGTCTGAAAATACCTTTATTCTGTCCTAAATTGATAGTTTTCTAAGTATAGAATTAAAGTGTAGAAATCCTTTTGCTTCATAATCTTGAAGACATTGCTCTATTGCCTTCAAGATTTAAGTAGCGCTATTTAGAAATTAGATGCCTTCTTCCTCTCTGATCTTCAGTTTGTGACATGCCCCTTCTGGAAGCTTATCAGACCTCTCTGTGGTCCACAGTTTTCTGAAAGTCTGGTGTGGATTTATCTTCATTTTCCTGGCATTCATTCAATTATTTAAATCTAGAAAATTAAGTGTTTTAAGTATGAATAATTGTCTTGTGTTATATACCTCTAGTGATTCCCTCTCCTCCTGTGGTATGTAGAATTCTACACTGGCCCCCAGGATCTCCACTCAATAGTATACACGCCTTTATATCTCCTTGAGTATAGATAGAACTTTTAATTTACTTCTAGCCAAAAGAGTATGGCAAAGGAGATGAAATTTCACCCCCCCCATGATTATGCAATGTTATATAGCAAAGCAAAGTGATTTGGCAAATGTAATGTAGATCCCTAATCAGCTGACTTTAAATTAATCAAAAGATTATGCTAGGTGAGGCTGACTTGGCAGGTGAGCCTTTTAAAGGAGAGTCTAGAGGTAAAAGTCTCTTTTCTGCTGGCCTTGAAAAAGCACACTGCCAGGGGTTCCAATGCTATAATGAAATGAATTCTGACAAAGAACATATGAGCCTCTGAAGAGAACCCAGCCCTCACCTATCATTTGTTACAGCCTTGTGTGGCCATGAGCAGAACACCTAGTTAACAGTACCTGGTCTCCTAATCCATGAAAACTGTGGGATAATAAATGTATGTTGTGTTAAGGTGCTATGTTCATGGTAATTTGTTATGCAGCAATAGAAGTCTAATATAAATCCCCCTTCCCCCACCCCTATTTGTTTCTTTCTGTTCTCAATATTATCTGGATTTAGGGTTTCCTGGGCTAGTCTTTTTTTTTTTTTTCATCTGTTCTTCTGTTTTACTTTATGGGAAATTTCTTCAGAAATTTTTATCTCCTAATTCTTCTGATCTGTTTTTTCATCTGCTATTATACATATGTGTGTGTGTGTGTGTGTGTGTGTGTGTGTGTGTGTATTTAACTCCAATAGCTTATTTTGTTCTCTGAATGTTTTAATTTTGTTATAGTATCCTATTCTTGTTTCATGATTGCAATATCTTTTTTTTTAACACTTTTAAGGATATTAATGATGTGATTTAAGTTTTTTTTGTTTGTTTGTTTGTTTTTGGAGTTTGATTCTCCAGGTAGGGCATGTATTTCCTCTAAGATGCTTTCATCTGTTTGCTTTATTTTGGTCTCTTTACCTTTCAAGTTAAAGATTTCTCTCAGATCATAAAGATAACAGGCATCTGTGTGTCAAGAGGTGTTGGGGTAGAAGTGGGAAAGTAACTTCCCAACAGTTTTACTTGAGGGTGATCTGGCTTGGCTTTTTACTTGAAGAGCCTAGAATGTCAGTATCTTTAAACCTTTTCTTCTGAGCTTATCAGACTGTGTAGGGAAAGATCTTCCAATCTCTAGTTGAAGTTAAAAGTCTGTCAACTACTATTTTGGAAGGTAAAGAGAGTTAGGGTTTTCAGCATTTAGCATGCATATTTCTACTTATTTCCCCCACTTTCAGTATCCTGTCCTTACCTTCAACCCCCACCTAGCCAAGAGCCTACATCTCACCCTCCTCAGAGACTAGATCTCTAGTCCTCTGCCAGGGTTGGGATGGGGGGTTGGTCTGGGGAGGAGAGGAGGCAGCGCTTTCTTGGATGCTGGGAATTGGGGACATAGTTAATGGATCTGACTGCTTTTTAACTTTGAGTGTATCCTCCTATTTTACCCACCTTCCTTCAAGCCCCATTTCCAGAGACATCTAGTATTGCCAGTCTCTACTGTAAAATTAAGTTAGTTGACAGTTTTTCTCTTTGCCAGCTTTGGATCTGTATTTTCAGGTGCATTAAGTTCTCTTTACTGCTCATCCACTTGCTTTCTAGCCTCTAGGTTGTTTGCTTATTTGCTTGCTTGTTCTTTGTTGTTGTTCTTCTGTTCTTCTGTTCTCCCTGTCCTTATTGGTTTGTGCTTCCAAGAAGTTTCTTAGTGCCATTTCTAGGGTTTGGGACGAAAATAAGAGTAGATGTTTATATTCAACTTGTCATGTTTACTAGTAAGTCTGTTTACATTTTCCTGGGAAAATTTTATGGTTTGGTGGGGAGAAGATATTCCAGATAATTGCTCTACTGAAAAACAAACACACCAAAGACCCACGTGCTTAGTCTTTTGTGGGATCTAAGAAAGTACATTTCTTTTCTCCCTCAAAGCTTTGATTCAGGTCGGTAAATTGATTAAACAATTTTAGAGAATGGTTCTTTCCTCTGGGGAGATAAAGAACATTTATTTGTCAATAAATATATGGGCTCTGAAAAAAGTAAATGCCTTTTCATTGATAATTAATTTTTCATGCTCACATAAAACCAGCAACTTCACTCACCAAGAGATTATTTTGGAATACTGCTGCTTGAAGCTGAGGTTTCTCTCTGTTAAGCACTGGCTTTATTCCATTGTTGACAGCCCAGTCCATCAAACCAGAAGAGCTTCTGAGAAAGTGATGAAGAACCGGCATTGCCTTTATTTTGCTTTTAGTGTTTGTTCACACAGCAACTACCCAAAACAAAATTGAAGCCAATTTGTAGTTGTAAAAGAATATTCATAAATTAAAGAACTATCTCCCTAAAAATGTAGTCATACGTATTTGACAAGTATAAGGTTGAGAACATCACCAAAAAGAGGATCACGTTTGACATTTAAAAATCTTTTGTCTCTAGAGGCATTTTAACATCTGTTGGATTCTCTCAACATTCCTAACCTTGGCAGAAATGGCACTGCAATATTTGTTTTTATTTTAAGAACTCTTATGAAATTCACTTCCCTGAGCAAGGTGTCCCAATAGTGTACCCGAGGGATTTTTTTCTTTAAGTCATAAATCTCCTATGTCTCTGAGGAACGTGACCTCCTCAGATAAGCCTTTCCTGCTCACCCTATCCCAAATAGTCTCTTGTCTGCAGCCTATAACTCTCTCTTTCGTTTTCTTTATAACACCGATTGGTATCTGAAATTACACTACTTATTATCTGCCTACATTTAACTGTGTAAATACCCCAACTAGAGGTAAACTCCACTAAGACAGGGGGCTTGTTTGTTTTGTTCTCTGCTGGACCCCCACCTCTGTACAGAAGCCTTTGTACTTTCTTCTTCGGCTCCAGCTTTCCCCCTAGCTTTTCACATTACTTGCTTCTTCACATTCTTCCTGCCCCAGTGCAAATATCACCTTCTCAGAGAGACCTCCCTGACCACTCTGTCTAAAGTTGATCTCTCCTAATTACTGTCTGTTTTCATCAGGGCCTTCGGTTGCAAGCAATCAAAGGTGACTTCAGTTGGTTGAGCAGAAAAGGAGTTTAATAAAATGATATTTTGTGGCTTACTGAATTGTTGAAAGGGCTGGAGAGCTAGGCTTGAGTTAAGCTTCCAGACTGGCATCCAAAATTATGTTGCAGAACAAATTTGATAAAGGAGTAATTCCAGCCACTAAGGACAAGTGGACTCTTATGCCATGTATTACCTTGTAGCCCCAGCTACTATTACAAGAAAGAAGGAGAGGGAGGAAGAGAAATTACCTGAATTATCCTTTTTTGCATCACTAGCATCTGATTCAAATGCTCACATGGGTGTATCTAATTGTGGAACTCAAGTCATGACTATGCTCTAGTCCAGACCCAAAGGGGTACATTATAAACTATAAACTGTAGGGGGAGCTAATCTTTACCTAACACTAAACCTCAAACTGTGGAGCATTCACAAAGCTTTGAAAAGTTTTCAGATGTGTCCATCATAGTTTCATACCCAGCCTGCTTTATCTGGCAAAACTCTATCAATAGCTCATAAGATAACTGGAGGGCAAGAATGCTTTACCCAGATTCATTTCTACACCTGCCCAGTACATCATGCTGGTTTTTCTGACCTGAAAACCTGGGCCCCATATTTTCCACCTCTCCTGAACATCTGAGCCCATATCACTGGCAGTCAGATATAGATCACAGAAAAATCCTTACAAATTTGGGGATCCAGAAAATGATGGGAATCCTGAGATGGGTAATCACCTTACAAACAAACGTGAAGTGCACCCATTTCAACCAAATCATGGTATTGTGACTGCTCAGACAAGTGAAATCTCACATTTAGTATCATCCTCAGTGAAACCCTCTGGATATACCCATGTGTGTGCAAGCATGTGTAGGCAGACTGAGATCCACACAGTAATCATGACATCTCTTCCCAGAAAGTCAATTTTACTAATAGCAAGTCAATTCAAGCACTGTTTTCTTGTAAAAGAAACATGGGCCTATTATGGGGAGGCATATAACAATTACTCAAATTTTCAAAGAAAACAACCACAATATTTTAAAGACACTTCAGACTTGCTGGTTCAGGTTACCTTTAACAGTTGCCCTATTCTCTTCCACAACTCGTGTAATTCTATTGATGAAGTTCTGCTACCCCAAACTTCCTCCTGTACCACCAGTTAGGGGGTACTTTGATGGAAAATGACAAGAAAACTGCTCTGAACCCACTTCAAATACCGATTATCTGGCTTTGAATACAGTTTGCACAACTACGTACAATAATCTTCCTTTTTATCTTTTAGGGGCTAGAACTATCACCATGAAAGATCATTTGAAGGTGATATTTGGCAGATATCACTCAAAGCTGGTAACATCCAGAATTCTCTACTAAAGTTTATATGGTCACAAATTCCTGGGTCAAGAAATTGCTACCAAAATAACTTAGGCAAAAAAGGAGATGAAACTTTCCTTGGTCACTCTCCTACCTACTTTTCTCTACATATCCAGAACAAGGTAACCACAAACTTTCTACTCTAGTGTCACATTCTGGTATGCCCTCACAAAATTCTCCATGCTCTAAAATTACCTCTCACCTTTAATTGTTCCTCCTTGGTATATTACCCTGAATCCTTACCATAAACAATAAAAATCAGCTATTACTAATTAATATCCACCTAGAACAAAGAATCAAGAAAATTAATTATTCATCCAAAGTAATTCATACCAAAATAAGACTGGCTGATAAGTTGCTTATGTTTTGAAAGTAGAATAGTTATCCAAATTAGCTCATTCAGTAGGGTGGGTATTAGGTCTGTTTTGTTGACTCTCACGACTCTAACAAACACAGTGCCTGACAAGAAATGAGTACTAAATACTAAATATTGGTTGATTGGGAGAATACTTGGCGGGGGGTGGGGGTGGGGGGTGCCTGGGTGGCTCAGTCAGCTGAGCATTTGATTTGATTTCAGCTCAGGTCATGATCTCACAGTTTGTGAGACTGAGCCCTGCATCAGGTTCTGCACTGACAGTGTGCAGAGCCTGCTTGGGATTCTCTCTCCTCTCTCTGCCCCTCTACAGTCTCAAAATAAATAAATAAACATAAAAAAAAAAGAATATTTGGGGATGGCAGCTTTGAGTAAGGAAAACATTTTAGTGCCCCTGTTTTTCTTCAAATGCCTACATCCCTACTTAATTTTGACAGGCAGAAAAATAAGACCAGTGTTTTGGGTTTTTTTTTTCTTTGCTACTTGTAGCTAAAAATTTGCTTGCACATCAGCACATCATCTATATTATTGTATAATAACAAATACATGGTAGGGTTGTTTGTAAAGTTTGGGTGGGGGGGGCAGGCTTAACTTAGAATTTCTCCTTCCTACAAAAGATGTTTAAAAAATTTCCTTCTAGAGCTTTTGGGCACATACCCTAAAAAAAGAGTAAGCCGATGAGCAGGGATTTCCAATGCGATCCTCTATAGCACTTAGCATTGAGAGAATTGAATGTAGGAAACAATGTGTAGCATGCAGAGTTGGAATAAAAGTCCAAGGATCTGATTCAGACTCAGCCAGCTGTGTGATCCCATGCAAGTCATTTAACTGCTTACATGGGTTATTTTCTCCCACTATATCCAAAATTTTTTTTTTTTTTAGTTTTATTTTTGAGAGGCAGACAGAGACAGAGAGCGTGTGGGGGAAGGGCAGAGAGAGAGGGAGACAGAGAATCGGACGCAGGCTCCAGGCTCTGAGCTGTCAGCACAGAGCCAGATGCGGGGCCTGAACTCACAAATTGTGAAATCATGACCTGAGCCCAGGTCGGATGCTCGACCGACTGAGCCACCCAGGCGCCCCTCACTATTTCCATATCTTACCCCAAACCTGCTAACCTGTGAAGCTTAAAATTTTTAATTAAAGTTGCAAAGTAGTCCCTCTTGTCAGCAGGGATTTGATCCAAGACCCCCAGCAGATTCCTGAAAGCATGGATAGTATCGGACCCTACAGATACTATGTTTCTTCCTATACATACATACCTATGACAAAATTTAATTTATAAATTAGACACAGTAAGAGATTAAGAGCAATAACTAAAAATAAAATTGAACAATTATAACGATGTACTCTAGTAGAAGTGATTTGAACGTGGTCTCTTTCTCTCTCCCTTTCTCGGAATACCTTATTGTACTTACTCACCCTCCTTGTGATGATGTGAGATGATAGAATGCTGACAGATGAGATGACGTGAGGTGAGTGACGTAGGCACTGCGACCGTAAAGTTAGGCTGTTTTTGACCTTCCACTGACTTGTCACAAGGAGGATCATCCGCTTCCAGCCTACTTGTGGTTCACTACGGGTAAGTGAAACCACAGAAAGTGAAACTGTGGGTAAGGGGAGACAACTTCACAAATCTGTTTTCAGGGAAAATAAAAATGTCAACAATGACACCAATTATAGAGGTTATAAGTGTGTTACATTTCCAGAAGGAGATTTAAGATGCAATATATAAAATATCAGTTATGTAGCTGCAATGAACAATACAAGAATGTAATCCTACTATATTTTTAAGTGAGTTCATCCATGCAACTAGTAAAAGCTAAACACAGACTATAACATGGCCTCATGCTTAAGGGGAAATGCATAATAATGCCCACTGGGGAAATAGAACAATGGAGATGTAACTCTAAGAGTGATCCTGCTTACCAGGCTTTTCCTGTCCACCTTCTGCCTTTTGTCATCCTCTTCTTCTGGGGGTACACTTTTACTGGCAAGGAGTATAAAAAGCCATTACAAAAAGAAACTGGTAAAGTGATAAAGTATTGACCCAGTGGGCAAGGAAATGAATTATATAACTATAGAACGGTATGTGGGAAAATATGTACAGACAAGAGATGAATAAAAAGAGGCACGGTACATGTTATTAACTTGGACAGGAATAAAAGAAAAGGATCTTATCATCTCACTTTTTCTCTGCCTTATTTTTCTGGATAGATTTGACAGCACGGAATTCCTCAGTGACTTTCCCTTCTTTGTTTTACATCTTTTGGTTCATCTTTCTTCCCTTCCTCTCACAGTTTTCAAGCCCCAAACTTAAACTTAAAGAGAGAGAGAGAGAGAGAGAGAGAGAGAGAGAGAGAGAGAGAGAGAATAAAAGAAAAAGGAAGAAAAACCCTGGACCTGGAGCTTGCTTACTTCGGAGGAGTCTCAGTTTCTCTGCCCTGTGATTCTGCATCTGTAAAGTGGGAATAATAAAGCTTGTCCCAGCCACGAAACAGGAACATGTGATTAAGAAGCAGAAGGACATTAGCAAAAATCAACCTCTCAAGCGTCACCATTGCTGATATTTCTCCTCTGACATCAGTTCTTATGCGGGAGAAGCCTTGGTGGTTCGGCACCTTCGAGGCCCGTGCCTTTTCTTCCCACAGCCACCACCACCCTTTACTCACTCCATAAACACTGTTTTACTTGCCTATGCTGGCGTCCCATTTTATTCTTTCTGTTTCTCTCACATTTTTAGTTGAAAGGAATTAATAGCTCATCAGTATCTATAATCCATTTATCTATGATTTTTAAAAACACATAAAATCTTAATCCTGTGCCAGATTAAAATGCCAATTCTAATTCTTCCTTAAATTGGAACCATGGGACATTTTCTTTAAAAACCTATTAATCATATTTATCAATAAGAAAGCTTACTTTTAATATTCTTTTATATCCACTACAGTTAATGATATCTTTTTTGCTCTCTCTGACCCTTTTTTGAAACTGCCCTTTAAAAAGTCCCCACAGGGGGCGCCTGGGTGGCGCAGTGGGTTAAGCATCCGACTTCAGCCAGATCACGATCTCGCGGTCCGTGAGTTCGAGCCCCGCGTCAGGCTCTGGGCTGATGGCTCGGAGCCTGGAGCCTGTTTCCAATTCTGTGTCTCCCTCTCTCTCTGCCCCACCCCCGTTCATGCTCTGTCTCTCTCTGTCCCAAAAATAAATAAACGTTGAAAAAAAAAATTAAAAAGTCCCCACGGTATTCACAGAAATAAGGTAAGGAGGACAAATCACAAAACTCCTAAAAATTTATGTAGGGAACAATTTTTTCTGACACTGTCCACACCAAGTGAACACCAGAAAACCTTGTTCCCTTTCATACCTACACCCTGAAGAAGAAAATAAAAAGTTGGATTCCCACATTATTCAAGAATATAAATTTTCTTGTGGGATTTGGAATTTTGTAACACCTGCTGCAACACAGTCCACACTTTTCCTTGTTTAAATCTTTACAATTATTGTTTTTAAGAAAGTAAACAAAGCAAATGGTAACATTGGACTGTAGTTCTCTAATGCAAAATTATAGATCTCAGAGGGTCTTTTAAATATGCCTTACCTAGTTGCTGTTTATTTTTTATACAAAATTTTTAAGTTTATTTATTTATTTTGAGAAAGAGAGAGAGAGAAAGAGAAAGACTGCACACTAATGGGGGAGGAGCAGAGAGAGAGGGAGACAGAAAATCCCAAGCAAGCTCTGTACTGACAGTGCAGACTGGATCCCACGAACCAGTGAGATCATGACCCGATCCGAAATCAAGACTTGGACGCACAATCCATTGAGCCACCCAGGCATCCCTCTAGTTGCTTTTCTTATCAAACATACCTAAATGTTTGTAGCGTATGAATATTTTACAGCAAACCTATCAGAATGTCTGAGTACAGAGTTAAGTCAATAGTTTGCAAACATCCCTTTGTTTCTTTATATGCATTTAGCTACTGATATATCTTTTGCAATGAATGAAGCAGACCTGAGCACATACAATAAAGGAAAGCAAAAATTACCAGGTTTGGACTTCACTTCACGGCCAGAAAGATTCTGTTGAGTCTGCCAGCAGGAGATCTTGCGTATTAATACTCTACCTGGAAGAGCTGACATGTTGAAAATGAGATTAACACCTTCCTGTTTTACATTAACTAAGGCTAAAGTGTCATTTGCCTTATCAGGAGAAAAAATTCAACACTGAAATGATAGGGTTGCCAGCCAAGTATGGTTTTAAGCAAATGTTAAAATACTAAGTGGGATTTTGTGGTGGTGGTGGTGGTGGTGAGTCTTGAAGATAAATACCTCATTCAAATAAAAGCCAAAATAATCAGGATGACTCCAGGACTAACTACAAACAGATGTAGCACAGGAACTCCTTTTCAGGCCAGCACTAATTGACATTTGGCTCACGGTAAACAACTTGTCAGAGCACTTAAAAAAATAAATAAATAAATGAATGCCGGATGTCAACGAGTACTGATGCCTCGGTATTTGTTGCCAATTCCAAACCAGCCTAGAAGGAGAAGAGCTAATATAAATGATTTATTTGTTCAGATATAAGATAGCACTTTTTAATTCCCTCACTTCACAATCCATCTAGTTATGTATTTACTAAAGATGAGCACTTAGATGAAAAAATATTAAAAATTCTAATGTGAGGAAGTCTCAGAATCATTGTCAAATACAAGTGGAAATGGGGTGGGAGAAGTGGGCCAGGAGTGGCTTGATTTCCCCACCTCCAGAAGTACCCCCGGCAGGAATGGGTGGGCTTCTGTCGGGCTGGGAAGGCTTGGCGGTCATTCACTGTTCATCATCCTCAGGTGATAGCTCCCTTCTACTGTGCCAGACACTCTTCTAGGAGCGGCAGGAGTCCAGAAAGGAGGACATCTTTGTCCTCCAAGCCCCACAGCCTGATTTTGCAGACAGGCACTAACACTAGCTGGAGTATAACGTGAACTCGGATCGGAGCAGAGGCAGAAGACCTGAAATGGGAAGTGGCAAGAGGGACAGAGAAGAAATCTCCTGGGAGGATCTGGGACTATTTCCTGGAGGAGATATGGTGTGAGCTGGATCCTGCAGGAGGAAGAGGATTTTAACAGGGGGCAAGAGAAACTGGTGGAGAGGCCTTTCTAGGTAGAATGGGCCAGTTCATTATATTTTGGCACCATGATCACAAAGAGCATTATGGTTAAACAGACACCTAAAATACATCAATGGAAAATATGTTATTGTAGAAAACGCTGTCAGCAACCCACTTAAAAAGAAAAAAAAAACTACCTATACATGCGTACTGAATATACAAATGGTAACAGAAAGGGGGAAAAATGAGACTTTATTCCGCCCGCTAAATGTCTATTATTCACACCCTACGAATAAAATATACCAGTAGCTATTGTTTCTATTCATTTCGGAGCTTCTAATTGCAGCTATCTTAGGGGGTCTCAAGGAGAAGGAGGGGGGGAGGAATGAAAATGCATGAGATTTTCAGGAATGCCAACAATGTGAAGTTGGAATCCCGATCCAACTACTTTCATTCATTGTTCCAAAGGTGACACTGGTCCTTGTGTTCAAAGGCAGCTGGAGTTTTAAGGTAGCACAAAGGAAGGCAACTTAATGTCTCCTTCAGGAGAAGCTGCAGAGGGCTGTGCTCGTGGGGACAATGATAGTAGCAAAAACAGCAGTAAGAGAAAAAGGAGTGGGGGTGGGGTGGAGTGGGGAACGAGTCCTGCTAACTGGGAATGAGGTAGGAGGAAGAGGCGGAGGTAACCTGCACAGGTGCTTGAAGCGGATTTGTAAGTGACACAGACCCAGGGACAACAGAAGCAGTGAGGCAGGGTGCGGGAACAGATCTGGGGAGCTCCCAGGGATAATGGAGAGCACACGTTGCATCATCAGGATCACTGAGACCCGAATCCTCTGGGGAAGTCATGTCTTTTTTGTACTAAATGTTTTGAAGCTGAGCTTGGGGGTGGAGTGAAAGAGGAGGGGAAAATCACGGGGAAAAATTAAACAGTCTGAAAGGAGTGTAAGATTATGAAGATAAATGTTTACCTCTCTGCTGCATTGTATCTCTTGAAATAAAACTGTTTTTGAATAGTGCTGCATCCGTACGGCAAGAATGTGGGCATTGTGAACAAATTGACTGTCTCAGATGATTTGACACATTTTGATTTCTGCTTAGGAAAATATCTGTTAATCCTATTAGAAAGAGAAGGAGAGGGTCCTGAGTAGGAATGTGAGAGATCAAATCACTTACCATCTTGCTCACACTCTCCCAGTGCCAAGGTCTTAAAGTCTCAGCATTTCCACAGACCTGGCGCCTCATCCCTGCCCCGCTTGGCATTGCATCAAAACCCCATCTCCGCTGCCCCATCCTCGCCATGGCACTAAAATCAAGACAAGATTGGATGGCTGCCTTGTCCCTGGCAAACGAAAGCAGAAAAGACCTTGTTTTCTGCCTTCTTTTCATGCAATTTTCCTTCTTTTCCTCCATCTTCCCTTCTATTCTCCTTTGTTTCTTCTCCCTCCCTCCTTCCCTCCCTTTCTTCTTTACAGGGTTTGCTGTTTGCTAATATCCAACTCCAGACCATTCTTTGTATTTGGCAAAGAAAGCAGTTTTATTGTTTGGTAACTCCAGGGGGGATATGGTGTCTATGATGTTGTCTAGGCCAAGCCTCCCCCAGGAGGGTTAACTACCTCTAGCTTACTCTCCAAGGGGGGGAAGGGTGGCAACCACACACTTGAGGTACCAGCCATCCTATTTTGCCAGAAAGTGGATCTGGGCACTGGCGCCCAGGACCACTACACCTCACAATGGTGTATCTCAGTGTTGTAATGCAACTTACTGGGACCAGTTATCTGGAATCTGAATCTATACAGTACAAATTAGGAATAAGGGAAACAGAAGACATTTTTCCCCAACTACTTCCTGAAAAAGGTTCTTTTTGGAGCAACACCCAAGTCTGATCAAAGGATCTGTTCATCTGTCTCAAGAGCCAACGCTGGAGCCCAGCATGTAGCTAAAAATATGCACTCACCGTCCCAGAAAATTGTATTCATTAGACTCTACCTACAGGTCCTCACCCAGAATCTGCTCTGTGCCAAAGCAGCGTGCTGCTGTTAATCCTCCTTTATAGATTAGGCAGTAAAATAAAGAGGGTGGGGCTGAAATGCAGGGGAAGTCTGCACACGTGTTTGGAAAGGAAGAAAAGGAAAAGCACAGGGATTTCTTGTTCTCTCCTTCATGTTCTGAGTTGCCAGGGTTGTCCAGACACCACTGAGAGATGCAGGGCTTTTTCACATTTACAGTATTTTCACTTCTGCAGGGTTAGCGCCACATGAAAAATGGGAATTTAGAGACAGATCAAACAAATGCTTTTCAAACTGTGGCACATTATTATTTTTGGACACCCCCCCCCCCCGCCTTCTTTGTATGCCAGGGAGGAAATAATAATTGCAGCTGACATTACTGAGCACTTACTATGTGCCAAGCACTGTGGCAAGCATGTTATGCAGTTCCTTCTTCTAAGACACCTGGAAGGTAGGTCCTTCTGTCACCATCACTTTGCAGAGGATGACATTAAGGCTGTGGAAAGGTGACATAACTTGATCAAGTATGTGGCAAAGCTGGGATTTGAACCCGAAGCTTCTAAAAGTCTTGCTCTTGACATCCATGCCTTAATGCGATCTCTAAAAACTTCCTGTAAAAATATGTTTTACGGCTTTCATTTAAGATTTTGGTGACTGCACCTTAATAACAATTATGTTATTATCTTCCTCTTTATGATCTTCTGCCATCAAACGGTAGGGTTCTCTGAAGGCAGGGACTGTATCTCCCTCACCTCTGCAACCCTTAAAACAAAGTATCTCGGACAGAATAGGAGCTAGAGAATCATTTGTTGAAATGCACTTTAGATTACCTCTGTATCTAAATAAAGCCCATCTAAACAAGTCCATTTCCCAAACACTGGGGTTTTCCTCTTCTTTGTAGCCATCCTCTTCTTGTTTTGTTTTCAAAAGGTTGATTTTGAACTGGAGGGACATTGCAGTTGTCTTGTCACTTAGCGTGATTTGAAAGTGAGAGTCTGTGTAGTGCTTTAGCCTGCCCTCAGCAATCAGGCCTCACACTCACAAGGCTCTGATTGTAGGAGTTGCCTTATTTGCATTGATGAGGATGAGCCAGCTGCTAGAGCATACAGAACTGCACCTGACACAATCACCGAGTTCAGGATTAGCGCGGGGAATCAGGAATCCACTGCGCTGCATGGCAATCTCAGACCTACATTAGAGTCACTCATGCAAAATGACCCAAATTTGCAATGAGCACAATTAGCAATCCAAAGATGCATGTTAATTTGGGGGCCGATATTTTCCTACATTTGCCTAAATTAAAAATAATAAATATACTCTTTCCTAGTTGAGTCTGGGCATGAAAAGAATTCAGGGGATTGTGAGTTTGTAAAAAATGTGTAAACCCCGGAAAATGTGGCTTTCTTTGGGTAACTAGCCACCCCCCCACCCCACCCCCCACACACCCAAGGTATTAAGTTTGGCATCAAATATGGTAAGATCTTTGTGGTGTCATGCTCCTTTTTGAATCAATAGAAAACAGCTATTTATAAGGATAAAAATCCTAAAAATAGCAATAGCTGTAATACGTGGAAAAGGAAAGTCGAAGCTCTAAAAAGGGGGTTTGATATTTTATATTATGTATTAATATTTCTGAGGCTATGTTTGGGTCACACATAAGCACAGATATACTCAGTGATTTCAGGATTTTCTAAAAGTGCAAGAGATTATGTTGAATTTTTATTAAACAGAGTCTATAAATCAAATGGAACATTCTCAAACCCTGAACTGTGTTTCCATATGCCTGTAGTCTATAGGTATTGAAATGCTCACCTATACTTTAGGAAAAAAAAAAAAACACAACATTTTGCAAAAATTGAATAAATGATCATTCGAAGCAAAAGCATGCAGTTCAAAAGCTAAACCTCCCATTGGAGAACAGAAAATTTAATGAGCTTTTAATGGAATGCAATGCTCAGAGTAGTAAATTATTTGTTAGTTGACGATGCAATCAGCATGCTGATTAAGGTTGCTTGGTTTTTTACTAAACATTAACTGAATGAAAACGGGTAGTCCTTGTTCTGCTTGGGGGGCTTTAAGGAAGCAAATGGACTTTCAGAACAGAGATTGTCAATAAAGGTGAGTGCACTCCAGGTGTCATTTGAATATGATGATAAAATACTTCTGATAAATATTTAAAAGCATTTTAAATCCACAATGTTCGCCTAGTGTATTGTGGACTCTGTTTAAAGAAACAGTGGGCCTTAGCAGGCCTAACAACAATCCCTCTATCTCTCTCTAGAAAGAAATATCTAGATCTGCTTTCTTTTATTGCAAAAGAGAAAAAAAAAGGGGGGGGTGTGGTATGCTTTGAAAATATAAGCCAGCATGGACTCTGAGACCAAGAACTGTTTGGAATGTGAACCTAAAAAAAAGACAAAAAGGACAAAAATCAAAACAAAGGAAAATATCCTGACAGCAAATAAAGGAAGAGACATCTGTTTCTCTGGATAGATGAAGATAAAATTTTAATTAAGCAGTTTCGATATTCTGATGTTTTCAAATAATTGCTGTTAGAATACATATATATTTTTAAATTTATAAATGATGGCATTCTGAGGGCAAGAAGTATTGTGAAATCGGAGTTATATCCTGTCTAATTTAGGAGGTGTGAAGGAGGGAATAAAAGAAAAAGAACAAAAATTGAAAATAAATTATGTGATGCTTCTTTTTGTTTTAAGATGGTTAATACAGAATTTACAAGGTCTATCATTTACCATATATTAATCAATATATACATTAACTTTAAATATTGTTTCTGAGAGAGATTTTGTTACTAAATCTGTTTAAATTGCTAGATTTCTTTTCCCCCTCAAAAAGAAGGGTGGGTTTTTTTGTTTGTTTTTCTCTCTACCAATTGCAGAATGATGGGTTTGTAGGTTAATTTTCTTTGAACAGCTACAAAGTTCTTTTTCTATAAATCCTAATTAGTTTCATCATTGGTGATTCTCTGGCAATGATCAGGTACCCTTAATATCCGATAAATAACTACCTCTCACTTTTAACTATTCCTGTTTATGACCCAAGAGGTTAAAAGCCTTTGACTGGCATTTGACTTCTGACCTCATATAAATGTTATCTTATCAGTTCCTGCTTGTTAACTTGTATTGAGTGCTTGTCCCTGATGGCTTTTAGATAAAGGGTTGTGGGCTTTTTTCTTTTTTTTTCCTTTTTAATATATTTCCTATAGGAACTAAACCATTTGCTTTGTTCTATGCCTAGTGCACTCCAGTCTAGAGAGTAACCTGCTATAAATCTGTTATAAAGCCCCAAATATACTTTTATTTATTCTCGACATGATTTTAGTTTAGCTTTATGGGTGGGATTTTATCACTGAGAATATATATTTATTATAATTAATAGCAGTAATTACCAGTGATCTTAATCCTTTAACATGTTAGTGAGGAAGCTGGTTAGCTTGCTATTCTCTCTTTTAAAAAAATGCAAAAGTAAAAAAAAAAACAAAACAATTTTAGCGTTGCATTTTGTACCAGCATGAGATGAGTTAGAGAGATAATTTATGGAAATCTTGTCTCCCCAGACTTTAGAAGTCTGCCTAATGAGAGAGTCATCAGAAAGATATATCTTTTTTAAAAAATCGAATCCAGACCATGAACAGGGTATTTTCGAACCTTTGGGGAGGAAGGAGGTGGCCTGGCGCCCTCCTTTGCCCTCTGTCCTAAGAATTAAGAAGGATTTCAGCCCTTTATTCCATTTGCAGCTGTGTGTGTTGTTCATACATTCAAGTGTGTATGTGTGTGAGTCTAGCCACTGTGTACAAATCTAAATACATTTGAATGTTTGCATTTTAATCTCTCCATACCTCGATGGCACCGTGAGAGTATTCTAGGCAGATACTGGTGCCTCCGAGGCTGCCTCATTTGCAAATGACCTACAATGTGATTTCTAAACAAAATATTACATTAATTTCTATGTGGAAAATAGGCAGAAAGGAGGGGGAAGAAGGAAGAGGCAGCCATCTTGGAGTCATTTTGCCTTTTAGCCTCCTTTCTCCTCCCAAGGCTCGAGAGTTAGAATATTACCTTTATTTTTAATTGGCCTTGAACGTAATGCAAGGAAGCACATACAAGAGACCTTTGTATTCGTGTTTGGGGTAGAAAAAAGTTGTAACCTCTTTGGACTTTAAATAATAACTGCGACTATAGACAAACTACACCTATTATTCTCAATCCTTCTAAATAAATATACATATAAATGAAGCATATGCCACAGCTTGTAAGAGACCTGTACAAAACCTATTAAGGGAAACAAATGTCTATTTGGACCATTCATTTACTACTATCTAAAGAATTAATATGTCAGTAAAGTTATCTGCCCTTCCTCCTCCCCCATTCTTTCTTTTCTCTCCAAACACACTCTCACATGCACATACACAAACACACGTATTCAGATACCCCCAATCTGGAGAAATGGCGACCTTGGAAAGTTGTTTTTTGTTTTTTGTTTTTTTTTTAAATAGGGATTCCTTTTCTCTCAGGTCTTAAGTATTTAAGAAAGTAAAAAAAAAAGAAAAAAAGACCAGCTTTTAATTTTTTATTTTAATTTTCTGTGTGTGGAGAGCTGCTCTGGGTCTGTAATGTCCTAACACTGCTTTCATCATGCTCATATTCTGGCAACACACAGGTTTAACACAATTTGTCCTAACTTTTCATTTCAACCATTGCTTTTCTCAAAGTGGTCAGAGTTTAAAGACTGCAAAAGCAAAGGGAAAAGAAATACCACGGCAGGGGGAAAAACAAACCAACCCCCAAACTGGTGCTGGTATTCACAGCATTGACACATTCTCAAATGTTTTCTCTGTAGTTATAACACAAAAGCGCTTTCTTCCCTGTTTTGATGTGTTAAAGACGGGAAAGAGAGAGGACACTTGGAAGTGGTAAAATAAGTATTCGGAAGCACAGAGAAGGTGTTTCTTTTCTGAATATCCAGCATGTGTCAATAACATGTAGATGCTTATAGTTTCATATTAATTAAAAAATTTTTAAAACGGAGAGGGGATGAAAAGTTAAATTTAAGCAAGTTGTGTCAGATCCACTGAACTTTGAGCTATTGCCTTTCTGTGTGTAATTAGAAGTTCTGTGTGTAATTAGAAGTGCATCCGAAGCCAATCATTCTGCTATCTCTGAAATAAGGATATCCAGGATCCTAAGTCCCTCTGAAAAGGGTGTGAGGGGATCAGTAACAAATTAGTATCTAATTCTGGTATTTGGCAGAAGAAACCACAAACTTTATTTTTACTCCTTCAATGTCAGTAATCTGAACTAATTTTTCTAGCCAATATTATTTGCAGATTGTTTTACTGAGTGAAACAAATACGGATTTGAAAGACAAATAATGACCTGATTACTAAACACTCTCTCCTATTCTGACGGCCAGATTCTCTGAGTTGAATCCCAGAGTCCTTTCCTATTGTATTTTGTGTCCTGGCTTTTTTAAAAATAAGATTTAAACATGTAAGCTAGGTCATTTCAAAATTGGTATAAGTTATACTACCGCTTTTTTATATTTAATTATCAATATATAGTGATAAGTCTTGGTATACCCAACGCAAAAAAAAAAAAAGTGTTTACTTACACCAGTTTCTATACCAATCAAAATGAACTCCCCCAAACACTTTTGGTGTAGTATTTTAAATCGTAGTTAGAGGAAGAAGATGAAGGGGAATCAGGCTTTTGGTTTTTCTGTAGAGCTGCCTCATCAAGATTTATGAAGTTACCTAAGGGTGTATTAAAATATATTGCTTTTGTACATTTATATGTTTATAAACTTACCTTAGGAATATATTAAGAAATACAGCCCATTTGGTTTTTTCCCCCCCATTCCCTGCCAAAAATCAAACCTGCTCTGTCTGGAAAAAAAAAAACAAAACCAGAGACTTCTGTGATATCATGGACTTTTTTATATTTCAGCAAAGAAGTAGAGCACATAGAGTCAGAAATATCAACATTTTTAGGACCTAAATTATTACTGTTAAGGTTTTATTCCTTCCTTTGGCAAGACCGATGGAGACGGATTTCTAATTTCCTTGGTTTCTGTCCTCTCTTTCATGTGTTTTCTTTATTTGTATAAATTAGCTTTGTCCTTTCTTAGTAGAATGTTTAATTTGGGCACATGCTTTCCCAGATAGATTCTCATTCCCACTGCCTCCAACTTGTGTTGGTTTTGGAGTGGGAAGTGGTTTTCCTCATTTAAAAAGCTTTGTAATTCAGACTCAGAGGGCCAGGACCTCTTTCTATCCATCTGGAGATGCTCAATGGGTCACACCCAAGATCAGAAGCCATGTTCCTATCTTCCTTATGGGAAAATGATAAAATAATATCCACAAGCATCTGATACCAGGGGCACAGCCTGGACACACACACCTTGCCCTCTTCCCCTTGGCCTTGCATGCCCTGAAGAATGAATACATCCATCTCCAAAGCTGATGCTTCGAAGTGACCAGTCAGATGCTCGCAGGTCAGCTGGCTGTCCTCTTGGACAGAGGGTCCATAAATCAGAGAGATGTTGGTGTGGTTGAAAGAGGAAGGTAGTCTAGCCTGAGGGAAGCCACGTAAATCTCTCCCAGAGCATTGTTCCTGGTAGGGAGTGGGGGTGAGAGTTGGGGTAGCTCCTGGGGCCTCGAGCTGTTATTAATGCCCTGGCCCTCCTGCAGTGGGTGCTAACTTGTTGTGCATGAGAGCTGCCGCCACCCTTCCCAAACATCGGACCGCTTGGAAAAGTCAAGCACTGCTGAGCCCTGATTTTCATTTAATAGTCAAAACCAAGATGCATTTGGGCTATGATGATAGGACAGCTCCCTTGAAAAGATTATTTGAACTACAAAGGCATTCATTTAGGGCTAGCGATGTTGCAAAAGGGCCTGCTAGAAATTAGCAGCCTGTCCCGGTATTTGGAGAGCAAGAGTGACAACTTATTGGAAGTTCTCAAGGAATCATTTATATTTCACACTCCACTAGGCAGCTGATTTGAGATTGTCTGTTAGCATAACAAAGGCTCTGAGCCTGTGAACTTCAGAAACCTTTCGACCTCTTAGCTGCTGGCATGAATAGCCCCCAGTCCTGCCTATAGAGATCTCCCAAAGCTCCCCTGTTCGTGGCTAAATTGTTAATCAGGGTAATTTAATATAGTTTTCAATATGCCTCATCTCTTATTGGGAAAGGTATTCACAGCTTCCCTACCCCTGAAAAAAAGTTCTTTTATTCAAGTGTGAGAGGGGCAGCTGCAGACAGACCCCCATCCCTTGCTGCTCCCCCCACTGCTCTGTAGCAGCGGCGATGTTCCGAGCAGCAGCCCTAGCGAAGGGCCAGAAAAAGAAACTCGAACGATGATGCCTTTGCACGCACTCCAACCTGAACCTGAGATTCCAGCCTATTTACGCTAGGAACCGACAAAACAAAAACCCAAGGCTCAGCCATAACTGACATCTCAGAGCCAACACACACGCGCGCACACACACGCACACGCACACGCCACACCCCCTTCCCCTCCCTCCCTTCACCATGCTTCCCCTCCCTCCTCATCTCCCAGCTAAGCTTCTCTTCTGGCTCTCGACAAAATGCACCAGACCCCAAGGCCTGCTAATTTTCATTGCTCTCACTCTTGGAGGCAGCCCACACCGTCCTGCACGCTCCTTCATAGTCACCCTCAGCCCGGAGCCCGCATCCTTTCCCTGTGTCACATACACTTGCTCTCACCGGCTCCCTCGCACACTATCAATTCACATGCACATTAGTTAGCTGAAAAGAGCCAGAGCACAAATATATTCATTTTAATCCAGTTAAGACCTAAGAGGTCTCATAGGATATTATTCAATAGTTTGAGAATCAAGTATAAAACTCAGATTTTGCCACACTGTTTCATCTCAGAGAGGCCTACAGCCTGCCTTTCTTTCACTTTCCGCCTGTACATAATGTAAAAAAATAAAATAAAGTGATTAAAAAACAATCACAAGCAAACCACCCTGTTCTAGGCAATCACTGTTCAAATATCATTATTTTGTCTTTTTTAAACGACCTGTTTCTCATACCCATGTACAAAGTCGGAAGAAAAATATCATACAAAGAAGGAAAAAAATATGAAGTCGCTACCTTTAAAAATTAAAAATGAGAAGACACAATCTCTTAATCTTATTTTTCCACGTGAGAATTTTAAGACTTCTATAATCTTTCATCATTCGTTTTTACGTGAGAATTTTAAGACCTCTGTAAAATGTATCTGAATATTTCCTGATTGCTTTGGTGGTGATTTTCTGTGCAATTGTGCTCTGTCTTTGTGCGGGTTGAGGCCCTGTGTCTTGCTTCTTCCTGGAACAGCCATTTCTCGTTAGCCCAGTCTTGGTTGGGGTACCACTCTCTCAGCCTCCTAAAGTTGGATAAAGCCAGGATCTAGTGCCTGAAGTATTTTCTTTGAATTTGCTCTAGTTAGAGTGGTCCCTGATGAGGGTGCGGACTTTGTTAACTCACTTGAGATCCTAGTCTACCTAGCATCTCAAAACTGCTGAGAAGGGAGACAAATTCTTTCTATAGGATCAGAGAAAGGATTACTAACCTCCAAACAGGAAGTACAAATATACACCCATAATTAATAAAACAAAACAGCCCAGCCTCTTTCTCAAGATAATTTTTCTTGGAATTAAAAAAAAATTAAAAAAATACATTTCCTGGTCAATTTTAATATCTAAACAACGCCCAGAGGTGACACTTTGGAACAGAAAATAAAGTGAGTGTATTTGGTTATTGTTTCATATGGCAATCCCAAAATCTGCATTTTTCTTGAACATAAATCTGACCACCTAAATTTCAATGGTGTGGAAGTTTTTAGATTATAAGCATTTTCATCAATAATGTATGCATTATTCATTTTAATGATAGGATGTTTAGCTTATTTTACTCTGTAAGTAGTGCTTTTCATTTTCGTGATGTCTTAAACCAGAATATTTAGAAAATATTAATTGATAATTACCACAAGTCACTGAATCAATATTTCTGGTTTCTCCTTTAAAAAGCCAAAAAAATCGAAGCATTCATATATAAATTAACAGAAATTTAACTTTCAAAAGATGGCTAGAGACCAAAAAATATTATGGCTTTTAAGCCCAAGAAAGAAAAAATACACAATTTACATTTTTTCAGTGCTTTTGCTTAACATTTTTTCATTAGCCTTTCCTTCATTAGAATTTATGATCCATGTCCATCATTACACTTTCACATCTCTGATTTCTGTTAAATTTTCTAACAAAGGTTAATAAATATAAAGGAGTAAAAAGGTCTATTTACTTTCATCTGAAGTGCTCAATATTTCAAGGTTATTTGTATTTGCATGTAAATTTTTCCATGTTCTAATTTAAATTATCAAAATTTGAGTGGAATTAATTCTGTTTGGACTTAGGAAGTAACAGGGATTTTTTTTTTTTTTAAGAAATTGAACAATGTGATTTTGCTAAATTATAACATTTTCTTGGTGTTGGGCCATCTAACATTCTCTCTAGCATGGCACAATTTGGGCTTCACATTTATGGAAGGAAAAGGGTTGGGGGGAGAAGGATATATATTTGGAATGGTGTTTGACAGGGGGAATGAACGCAGACACCAGAACAATTATATTACAATCCCATTGGGAATGCCAGCACCAAATTTAGCCAGACTGATGGGGTACTGTCTAGACGGTCCCTTTTGTGTATCAGCTGTTTTTTCCCTGCTTTATTGCACTGCCTGAATGTGTGAGTTGAAAATGCATATGGATCCCCAACATAACCATTCGTGCAACTATACATTGCTATTAAACTTCCTCTCATTTGGCTGAGAATCAAGGATTGTGTATTCCTACTGTATTTCCTTTACAATATTTTGTAATTAAAATGCAGCTTCCAGAACTAGTGGTTTAACAAAGCTTCTAAGATAAAGTAGAAGGTGCCTAGGCTGTTTTATTATATGACAAAATAAATGTACTAGGTAAACATTTCTATCTCCTCAAACATGTCCACCTCTTTTCTACACAAGTTAAAGAAAGCCAGGAAGAAAAGAAATAAAACAATGAGAAGAAAAAGGCATAGCACATGTAAATTACCACCTTTCCTTTTGAAAAGGGCAAGGATAGAAAGAAAGAATATTTATTAAATGTTTACAGTGTAATTAATTGCAGTGTGTGTGGTTTTCCTTTTTTTTCTTTTTTTTTTTTCTTTTCTTTCTCTCTATTTGGTAAACCAAATAGAGTTCAGTAATCAGGGTTCTTGTGAGGGCTTAGAAATAGATTCTCAAACTCTTTTAAATACATGTTTACAAGATTACTTTAGTGTTATTGGGCAGATAGGAAATCCCAGAGACCTTTCACATCTGGGCAACTGTCAGGATTTTGTTTTGTTTGTCAAGATAGTGCAGGAAGGCTACTTCTTACTTATATGTGATTACAGTCTCCACACAAAACATTCATTGTTCAAAGGAGCAAGAAGGCACCCCTAAATAGGATACATTCCATGGGTGATAGGTACTAAGGTTGGATGCCTTTGCTAACAACCAAGAATTTGAAATGAGCACAAATTAATTATTCCAATGAGAAAGTGAGAAATAGAAAAACACATAAAGCTCATCAAAGTAGGTATCAGATCTACCTCTGTCTATGAAAGGTTAATCAGCAACTTTTGTCTACAGTCGCCAAGAATTGAAAGGTATAAGAAGTTGGAATTCCACAAAATACGTCAGTATAAATAAAAATCAGGGCACAAATGAACCCACTGTTTAGAGAAGAGAACCCCATGTTTCATAGCGCAGATAACTTTTATTAATATGCACACACAAGCAGGAATTCTATATTCCATTTGCTGTAATTTTTTTCCCTTAACAAAAAGAGAAATGGTAAAAGTGTTTGCCCTTATTAAGGAAAACAAAACCAAAGGTAAAGTTGGTGATAGAAAAAAAAATTAATAGATACATTCTGATTTCTTGAGCTCAATTTTGTCAGTGACTAAATGATGGAATTTGGATTTAAAAAATTTTCCATACCTTACCCCTGGAATTCAATAACCACCACCTACTAAGGACAATGAAGATTTTATCCATCTTTTGAGGACTGTGCGTTGAAGAGGGCTAGAGGAAAGAGAAAGTAAATTTTATTCCCAATTTTAATGAACAGGAAAAGGTTAGAAATCACCTACTTTTTGCTTTGAAACATCAGATTACAAATCAACCATCATAAAATATGATGATGGACACAGGATTGGGGAAACTTCCTGGTTGGCAGAGGTTATGAGTCTTGACCAACTGACATTGAACATGGAGACCTTAGGTTGCACTTGTAGGTATCGACGCTAACAAACTCTGAGACCTAAGTTTGGTATGATTGAGAAAAAGAAAATACAACCAAAGGTAGTGACAGAGAGCAAAAGAAACCAAGACTGGGAAATAAGCAAGCAAGAGAAAAATGAGGTGGGCTGGGGGAGAGCGGTGGTTGGGGGTGGCGTGCAGGGTGAGTGAGAAAGAAAGAGCAAAGAATGAATATTCTAAGCATTGTTTTAATCTAAAACAGAGATGCTTCCAGGAGAATGCATTTCAATGGAGCTGAGCCAAAAATAATTATAGAGATTTTCTTGTTTTGTTTTGTGAATGAAGAGCATCTCTTTTCTCTGGAGATGCGAGAGAGAAAGGACCAGAGCCAAGAGATTGAAGTGATGCCCCTCTGCCCCTTTGCTTCCACACAGCACAGTAGCAGACCTTTCTTTCTTCCCTTTTCCAAAAGCTATTGGCACTGGATTGTGCTAGGAAGAGAGGGAAGTGGCAGCAGGCCCTCAGACCTAGCTGGGTTTTCTATTCTAACAATAGCTTGTTTACTCTGATAAGGCTGAAGTATTGAAATTGGAAGCGAGTTTGGGGTGGGGGGGGGCAGAGATACATATTTTAGGTTCTAGAAATAAAACTGAGCTATTTACAACTAAGAATATTCCCCTGTTTGAGATACTTGAAACTTCCCTTGGGGTTTGTTTTACCAATTACATTTGTTTCCTTGTTTTTCATCATCAATAGCAAGCTACTACAGGAAATAAAGTATTCTCTCAATTTTCCTCCATTTTTTTCTGTGATGTAAAAATCTTTATCTTGGAGCCTTTTTTACAGGGAAAAAATTGTCATATGTTAAAATAGCTTGGGCTGTGACTGAATTTTTTGTGAAAGCAACATACTATACTCTTCATGAAAACTGGAAGAAAAAATTTTAGACTAATATGAAACATACAGGATCGGGGGGAGAAACACACCAACATTAACAGACTTTTGGGAGGATGGAAGTAATTATAACTCAGAACTAATACCTAAAGACTGTTCATTTTCTTAAGTCAAATTGATTTGCGTACAAATCACACTATTAAGTACTGTCTGAACCTGAATACTCTCTCCAAATCTCTTATTTTAGCTGTTGTGCCATGCTAATGTCCCTGTTGTCATTTTTATCATTCATAGATGTTAATTCTACAAGTAGGTTTAAGGTACCACTTTTATCTTTATATTACCTGAATTTTTAAAAAGCAATTTCAGAAACCTAAGAACCAGTTCCTTTCCTCCACATCATATTTCACAGCTTGTAAAAACTGACAGTCATTCTTCATAAATATTTGACCTGTTAAATTGAACAATTTTGGCATCCAGTAGAATAGCATAGCGAGCCTAACGGGTTAACATCATATAGGTAGACTTAACGGGTTAACATCAAAATGACCTTGATGTGAATTTAAAACAAGAAAAACTATTTGTGATGCATTAGTAGTCAAGATTATCTATTGGCTTAGGTATAAACATCTTAGATAGTAGCAAAAATGGATATAATTTTCTTTAAAACTTTTACATGTTAAAATTGTTCTGGTTATTCTGTCAAAAAACTATCGAAATGTATAGGAGATGGCAATAAAGTTGTATAATTCTATTATGTTGTTAAGGGTTTTTTTTTATTTCTTAAAGATGGAAAATATCTTCATGTACATGGGACTTTATTTAGGGATTTTCAAAACATGTTTTAAATGTCACTGTGAATATATTGTGTAAATCTATGAATATGAGTTTTATAAATCCACATTTAATTTAATTAATCATATTGATTCACTTGACATTTTTCTTCTCCTAAATCTCCCTTTCCTTTTTTTCCCCCAATCTCTCTATTAAAAGCAATTCATTCACAGTGGTAGACTAATTTTTGAAGCAGATTTTACAAAATAAAACCGACGATGGTTTTGGAAGAACTTTTAAAAGCATTCAACTTAAATTTGTTAGAAGTGGTTAAAATGATTATTTAAGAATTCAAAGTACTTAATCACACTAATCTTAACATTATATTTAAAACCCAATACCCCAAATGAGCAGATCTACTTTTTTAAAAGAGCACTTGTTAATATTAAATAATCAGAAAAATCATTAACATGCTTTAAAGCAAAACAAGCGATGAGATTAGCAACAAATGTTTATTTTGCCAAGTTTTAAAAGAAAACTTTACCCCTTTTAAAATAAAATAACTTGTAAAAGAGCAAAATATTTAGTGATATTTAGGATCTATTAAAAACCCCAATATACACAATTTGAGAATATATATTTGATTTTACTGCATCGTTGAAATTGTCGATGGAAAATATTAGTCTAGCAAAACATTTAGAATATGGTGTATAATAATTTATTATTAAAGGCAAAGTGATATGCCACACCAACATATGCATTTACTATCAAGCTCTAGAACTAATTAGGAAATGAAGAGATAACGACAGATTTACAATTGATAGGTGTCCCAAAGATATTAGTAATAATAAGTAAGCTAAAATGAATACAGAGCCCTAGGTACATGCATCAAGGTTTCTACATTTTCTAAGAGTATATAGATACATGTGTACAGATATGCTAAATGCAGATGTATTTGTCATTTATTTGCACTGGTCATCACATTATAAAATGGATTTTTAAAGGTCCTATCTTGACCAGTTCTTTCCTAGCCCCAAATTACTACACCAGTTTCAAAGCTTTGCTCAGAAAAGTTATATTTCACTTAAAACCAACCACAGATATTGCCCCAAAGGAAGTCTTGTTTGCTTGTTCTTTTCATTTTGTAGTGGTATGTATGGAGTCCAACAAGCAACTGTGGGGTGCGGGGAGGGGGAGGAAGCAGCAAGAAGCAATCAAAAGGATTAGGATGGAAACTTCCTCAAGCTTCACGGGCTTGTTTGCTGGCCACAGATGCCATTATGGTGTATAGATAAGATATGTTTAATATGAAGACTTTAAAAAGAGCCTTCACACTCCTGAAAATTCAGAGGCAAAGCCGAGCCTCTTTCTTTAGCCCATATACTTCACTACATTGGCCCAGGAAGCCTGGCTAAAGATAGTTTCATCCAGCTCACATGCTTGGGTTTTGTCACTTCATGTCATAACCTCCACATTACTTAAATGTAGTTTTAAAATGTGTTAAACGGAAATGCTGATATAAGCCTAAATGTAGCTGCACTTGCTGTTTCTGCTCTAAGTTCATTCATGGTAGTGGATTTAGTTAAAGGGCCCAGAACAGCCATGCTTAACATTAGGGAAACAAAATCCTCTTGGCTTCAATGGGGGCTAGGTATATGTCAGAGCAGTGGGGACTCACCATAGATATTTGAGATAAGTACCTTCTGTAGAAACGTACACATTTCGTTGATGTCCCATATAATGTGAAGAAAAATATGCTGCATTACAAATAAAGCCTCATTAGCTTTTTTTTTTTTGATACTAAATGCTTTTGTATATATCTTGGACACAGAGAATATGCAATAACATTTATGATAGTAATAGCTGACTCCAAATAAGAATGGCTAGTGATCCTAGGTGTCTATTGAATCATAATCAAGGACTACCTGGTAAGCATTAAGTGACAATAAAGGGTATTCTTACTAAAATATTAGATGAATTGATAATAAAGAAAATGGTCATTTTGACAGAAAAGCCAACAGAAAATAGCAGTAATTATGTGTGCCTTGTACACGAGCACACTGCATTACATGCAGTATGCAATGTGCTATTATTAAAAAAAAAAAAAAAGCATGGTACCTCTTCTGGATGATACAGCTGCATTAGGAAGTTTTATAGAATGGCTTATTTTCCAGAACACAACATTTAGCTTTTCCACATGCTCTTTTGGTAGAATTTCTCCTCCCAGTTAAAAACTGGTTTTCATCACACAACTGCATAATTATTTTTCTGCAACTAGCGATAATTACTTGTTTTGTGTATCTCTACTAGAGTGATTCAGTGTTTGCTGTTCTACCTCATAAAATGCATCTGTATTAGAGGCATGTGAAAAGGAGTATTGACCTTATATAATATATTGCTATATTGGTAGGGGCACAGAGCGCTAATTCTTTGTAAGAGGCACAAAAGTCTATATTGCTTTGAGTTTTCCTTTTTGAATGCTATGTGAGTTTTCTGACTAAAGCATAAAACTGGAGGTAACTGAAGACAAGAAACCTCACAACATGGAAATTACTCAGTACACAAAGAAATTCCCTCTCAGATAAATGTACAATGGGTGACTGAATAAAAAAGGCCGTTGGAGGGATTTGTTGATAGTGGCATCACAGAAAACTCTGGAATCAGTGTTTGTGAGATTTGTCACACCAAAAAATCAAGAACAGATTCCAAATCATTCAAGAATATCTCATCATTTTATGTCACTCACAAAGCCCTCCACAAATAAAAATGAAAATTAAGCAGAGCCCCTCCTGCCAGTCTTTTTATCTTACAACAGCCTTTCTCTTTCTCTCTTTTCCTTCCAACTCTTATTTGTCTAAGGTTCTCCTTTCTTTCAAGTTTTCTTTAATCCTTGCTTTCCCCATGTCCCTGTTTAGTCTTATTCACCAGTGATGCCAACAAAAATAAACAGTCTGTTTAAAACAAGTGAGTCAATGCCAAAAAAAACATGATTGGTGTGTAGCTTATTTGTTATTTTTATTTTTTAGTGAAACTACACCTGTGGCATTGTCTTACTTAATTTTTTCTTATCATTTAAAAAACACAACACAAAGAAAATAGCAGAGAATTGAAGGGCTATTTAATGTCTTTGGATTTATTTATAAATATATGTAATGTTAAATGCAGCGAAATCCTTGTGAGACTACTTTCGTGCTTACTGATCCCAGGGTGCAGAAAGAATTAGCTTATCCAGGAAAACTCAAAGTCATAATTAGTCTTGTGAATTATAATAATCGGGTCTCATCCTACATTTCTTTCTCATGTGGTACTCCCAGTGGGAGTTCTGCATGAAAAAGGACTACAGGATTGGGCATTAATAATGGTATACCTGCGAAATATGAGCATTTTCCTACAGTGCCAATCAATGAAATTAGAAATCTGCCCCGTCTCAGTCCTATGCCCTTCAACCAATTAGAAGATTAACATCAACAGATTTTTCAAATTTCAAAAGGAAATTTTATTCTTAGTTTTAAAAATACCTCTTAAAATTATAAAATAAAACAGAAGTTTTTCCCCCTAATGAAATAGATCTTTCACTCCTGACTTACAGATATAAGGCTGTAATCAATATTTTTATTTTTTAATTTTTATTTATTGTTTTAAATTTTTTCTTAACGTTTATTTATCTTTGAGAGAGAGAGAGAGAAAGTGGGGAGAGGCAGAGAGAGGGGGAAACACAGAATCCAAAGCAGGCTCCAGGCTCAGAGCTGGCAACACAGTGCCCGACACGGGGCTAGAACTCATGAACCCCAAGATCACGACCCGAGCTGAAGTCATACACCCAACTGACTGAGCCACCCCGGCGCCCCTAATCTTTATTTTTAAAAAGTAACCAATGCTTACGTTTTGGATAATTTCCTCAAACAGATAGAAACAAAAGAGCAAGTAAGGGAAGAATCCATGAAACTCAGGAAAAAGCTTTAAGTAACTTGAAGTCTCTGAGATCAGCTATTTTTCCTAAACTGTTTCCTCAGGGTTGACTGACAGAGATGACCGATGGTTTTAGTACACAGACCTAGCCTAAATTCAAGAAAAAAAGGGTAATAGTTTACCAATCCTGAGGTGTTTATATTTTGTCACAGAAATACTTCGTATATGATTTACATTAGGATGAACTAGGCTTAAAAAAGTAGGCAGAACTCAATCACAACTGTACATGCATCTAAAGTCTAACCTGCATGGCTCTACCTTCAACAGGTGAATGAATAAACACCATAGTATATTAAAACAATGGACTACTACACAGCAATATAAAAAAATGAATCACTGACACATTTTGCAATATGGAAGGACTGCAACCTAAATATGCTGAGAGAAGCTAGAAAAAAAAGAGTACAGATTATTTATATAATAGTCTAGGAAATTCAAATTAATATATAGTGACAGAAAGCTGACTGGTAGTTGTCTGAAGGAGTGATCAAGAGGTGGGAATTAGAAAGAGGTATAAGGAAACTTTCAGGAGTGATGGATGTATTCATTGTCTTGACTATGGTGATGGTTTCACAGTTGTATACAAATGGAAAAACTTAAAGAATTATATAGTTAAGGGGTGCCTGGGCATCTCAGTTAAGTGTCTGATTCTTGATTTCAGCTCCAGTCATGATCTCACGGTTGATGGGTTTGAGCCCTGCATCAGGCTCTGCACTGACTGTGCGGAGCCTGCTTGGGATTTTCTCTTGTCTCCCTCTTTCTCTCTTCCCCTCCTGTGTGCTCTCTCTCTCTCTCTCTCTCTCTCTCTCTCTCTCAATCTCTCAAAATAAATAAACTTTATGAAATAATTACACAGTTAAAAATAAGAAGTTTGTTATATGTTCATTTTACCTCAATAAAGCTGTTAAAAGTAAATGAACTGATTAGAATGGACATAGCAACCAATCACCAATCAGAATGGATACACCAATCAGAATTTGAACAATAGGCTTCAGGATTATCCAGGTAATAGGGACCATTTAGTTGACCATGAAGTATGTAGAGATTGGGATGGCCCTCTTCATCCCCTCCCTGATGTTTATGACCCCTGGAAAACCATTTTCCACCTTCTCTTGCTAAAGCCAATACAATTAGGAATAACGTGAGCATCACAACTTTTACATTCTACCTCGAACAGTGCCACAAGCCATGTGACTTAGGACAGGTGACAAAACTAATGTCAAAATATTACTTGACAATTGTTTGCAGTAGAGGTAAACTACAATATATTTTCTTCTAGAGTAAATGGGATCCATCTAGAAAGTATTTCAGTTTTATAATTGTCTATTTTGCCATACCATCTCTATAAAGATTTTATCCTCCCTTTTTTTGCTATCATGCACGTGATAAAAATGGAGTGGGAAGGCGAAATTGGGGATACTGTTATCAAAACAACATGAGTGACCCAAAGATATCTGTCTCAGGTAGATAGCCTATGTGACATGATCAATTTCAACTCAATTCAGCAAAAATTTATTAAAATACACTGTAAGGTACAAAATCACCATATTCCAAAATCACTCTATCCTGGAATGGAGGACAACTGACTGAATGCCTTGTGTAGAATAAAGGATTAAGATAACTCCAGGTTATTATTTTTAACTGTTCTATTTTATTTATAGTGAATGTTGTGTTTATTTACTTACAACTGAATTTTTAGATGAATAACTTGAGTTTGACGAGAGCCCATCTCAGGGACAGAGAAAAAAATAGTCCTCCATAGTTTTTAAGACTCTCAGTGACTAAACTGAAAGAAAAACATATGGGGGGAAAAACTGGAAGCAAATTGAATACATGTGCAAAAGTGACATTTTACTAAAAGAACATGCTTAAAACTGGGTTTCTTGAACATATGTCAATGAAATTGAAAATGAAATGTAGTCAGTGAGTAGAATGCATTTCTGAATGCAGAAGAACACGTGTGTTACATTACCTGAAATGGAAACGTTTTTTCATCTTGTCCCACTATGATTTTTTTATCCTAATTTTAGAGATACGATATTAAAAATATGTTAAAGAAAACAATCCTGTTTAGGGATTTAGGTACATTTTAGTCTTTAAAAATCTCCATCATTTTGCCAGGGTCAATCCTCACATCTCATAGATTTCCAAATTAAAATTTGCAAAATGAAAAATGTGCCACTGATCTTGGATTTAAACTCATAACTTATGTTAGCATGTAGCTAATTCTTGAATTTTAAACCTGTGTACAACAGCTATGGTTAAATATTTTTCTGATGTTTTTTCAAAATAGAAAAAAATAAGAGAAGTTCTACTTTGTACTTTGTTCATTTCTCCTGGTTTTCTTTTTCATGTCTTCTTTCCTCTGTTCTTCCTTCTTTTTCTGTCACTTCATTACTTAGCTTCTGATTTTTTCAGCTATTGTTAATGTGGGTCAGTGACCAAGACTTTGTCTTAACCTTGAAGATGCAATTGCTTTAGGCAAGTCCTCACGCTATTTCTCCACTGTGCTTAGACGTTAAAAGAGCTCTTCAGATACAGTGTCTGTGAGATTGTTTTCTTTTGTTACCATTCAGCACTGGATTTTAATTTAACCAGGACCAGTTTGGTGATAAAAGAATTCAAAGGGTTTTGAAGTAAAAATAATACAAAGAAAACAGTAAAATAAAATAAATAAAAAACAAACAAAAGGTTTTTAAGAGGTCCCACCACTGCCATCTCCCCTACCTAATTTCTGATGTTCCATATAATCTAGTCAGATGAATACACCTTCTTCCCTTCATACTTTTTGGTAAGAATCAAAAAAAGCTGTCTGGAAGTGGATACATACGGGGGAAACCCTGTACTTAGATTCCTGGAACTGGGGACTCTTGCTAGAATAATCCAACGAACCTTTGGTATAGAGACAACTAAAAGAGCAGATTTCTTTGCTCTGTGGAATAATCTCTTGGTGTTCAGCGATGGCTGCTTGTGGTTGAGATGCTCAGTCAACTTCTATTTCTCCTGCACTCCTTACCTGAAGGGAAATTTAAAGTGGCCATGGTATTTTATGGCCACATTCCAGATATCTAGGTGTTTCATCTGTATACATTGGCAAAAATCCACCCTACTCATCTCATTGTATTTTCTTTAGGGCCCAATGTGGTACTGTATGTGAAATCACTTTGCAAACTATAAAAACGTGATAAAAATGTGAGTATTGTTTACTGGAAACAATAGAACACTAGAAACTGATGTGGTATATATATAGCATTATCAGCCAGGTACATATCGATCAATTCAGGACCTTCATTTTTTAGGTCCTGACACAAACACCTTGTTTGTGCAGACAGACTTTTTTTTAGTTCACAGAAAATCAGATCATTAGGTAGGGCTAACAAGCGGCTCCTTGTGATGTTTTCCCATGTAATCTGGAGGAAGTATTGAGAGAGTCTGTCAGCACTGAACCATTTGGACATGGGAAATCGTATCAGAAAAAAAATCTTGTCTTAGAGATATGTGAAAAATGTCCATGGACAAGCGATTTAGGTGATATTGCTTATAAACCCTATCCTCTATTACCGCATACCCATTCTCCAGCAAACTTACAGACCCTCCTTTTCTCTCATTGATCCACTAACATAAAGTCTTTTTCTAATTCACTATTATAAGTAATTACAATTAGAATGGATTTATTAACTAATGTCTATTATAATCATCATTAATTAATTTGAACTATACAGTATTTCATATAATCTGTTCCATAACTCTTCATCTTCAGAAAGAGAATTCAGAGTTGCCTCTGAGACAGTGGAACTCATGAAATCAGTTAGGGACTATAGACAGAACAAAGAAATAAAACTATTTAGCACTTCAAAATGAAGAGCCAAACAGGAATTGCAAATCCCCATGTTTATTTTGCCTGCAACAGGTTAAATCACTTAAAATTGGAAAAATCAATGCAATCTTCAAATTCTACTTTGTACAGTGTTTTTATTCATCAACTATGCAAGGAATATGATAATCTCAAAGTTTTACTCAGAGATCTATAATATTTAGACAACAAAAATTTTATTTACTTTCACTCAAATTTTTGTAAAAAATAAAATCAAAAGAAAGTAGTTTTTTAACTCAGAGCCTGACACTTATTTGCAAGAAATTGATGTTGATCGGAAAACAAAATACTATTTCAATCTATGTCTGAGGAAAGTTAGGAGAGCCTTTTAGAATATCCAAGTTCCATGTATTTACTTTAAAATGGCAACCTTTGCTAACTACCTTATTTACCTGCAACGAATTATTTTTACAAGTGTTTACTGTCCTTTCCAAAGACTAACATATCATGTCAACACTTTTTCTAATATAATGTCAAGCGGCAAGAATTATACAGAATACTGTTTCAAAGTAAGCAAACTTATACTGTGGGGATGACTGATGTAACCTAAGCAGATATTATAAGCAGAGACAGATACAGGCAAAGTCTTTGCCTTAAGAGATCCTAAAATGAAGTTGGATTAGAGGAAATACAGAAGACATAAAATTACACCTGTAATTTACCTTTTCCCCAAATAACTAGCTCTGTTATTACCTTCTACTGATAATTGATTTATGTATGGCTCAATCCAATAATTTCCTACTTTTATATACAGTGGAGGGTAGTGGCTTCCTAACTTCTATATACACATATAGGGCTTGAGACCACGTATCTCAAGAACGTTGCTGCACGACATCTTTTAATATGTCATTGTTTAAGAACCAGCAAGTATGCACCTAGTCTGCTAAAAATGGCCTGGATAAGAAATGGGATATTCTGCAGAATCCTACATATCTCTCCACTGCTGCTTCCCGGGTTCTGTGTGTAGATTACCTTGGTTGGTTTAAAAAGTCACTGATCTTTGGTTCTTGGTTTTACTTCAGTCCTTGGAATTTCCTGTATGACTCGCGGTAATCAAATTTAGGAGCCTGCCATAACCCACCTGCAACTGATCCCACATGTTCTTTAGTGGTATTCTCACTGGCTCCTCCCCACAGTCTTGCTGCACCAGTCCCATAATATGCATGGTCTGACAGCTATGTCCGGTGTTTTCTTTTATCTATGCTAGCATACGTATTTGGTCAATTCAGAAAAATAAGCAGTTTATTTTAATATTTAGTTGACCATCTGGGTGGCCAAATAGGAAATAACTCCATAAAACAGTCAAAAGACTGTAAGATTCAGAACTAAGACGATAGCAGGAGGGTGGAAATATGATGGGCTTAAGAGCTACTGAAGAGAGAGAATCAATAGGATTTGATGACTGATTGGCTGAAAGAGATAAAGGAGAGGGAAAAGCCATGGATCATACCTTATTTCTGGCTCTAGAAATGGAGGTAATCATGAAGCCATTTATTAAAATGGGAGACACAGGAGTAAAAGCAGATTTTGGGTGAAGGAGATGTGATGAATTCAGTTTTGCATAATTGAATCATAGGCTTGTCTGTAAGACATCTAAGTTGTGATACTGATGTTCAGTTTATAGTTAAATACAGGGTCTACAGATCAGGCAAGAAATCTAGCTTTGGGATGTGCATTTGAGAATACGGTATTTAAAAAAGCTAAATGGTCTAAGGTATTTTAAATAAAGTGAAGAAGTAACATACAATAAGGTTTACTACAAAAGGCTGTTGATGAATATGGCTAGTAGAGTTTTAGTAAAATGATGGAACAGAAGCCAGATTCCAATGAAGGAGGAGTAAATGGAAAACAAGGGAATGGAATCCTTCATGCTTACAATGAGAACAGCTACTTTTTCTTTTTTTTTAAATCTCAGGATTAGAGCCAAAATTAGTTATATATTTTCTAAAAAATTTAAAATGAAGTCTTTTACCTTTCTTTTGTATCTATTCTTTATTCTCTCAGGTATCTGTGCTGAGGTACTTTATTTTCAAGAGACAACGTATATGAAATGTTTAGCACAAAGCCAACATAGTAAATGCTCAAGTAATATAACTGCAGGTATTCCTACATATGTGATTCTAATCCACTTCTGAAAACGTGTGGGAAAGCAAAATTTTTTGTTGCAAGAGCAAATGTTTCATTATTTTAAATAGGAAAAATAATAATGCATTCTTAGTATAAGCGAAAGCCCCAACCAGTTCCCCTAAACATCATTTACACACTCTTACACATCTATATAATAATCTACTAAGGATTTATGCATTATAAAAATACATAGTTCTTGATTATTTAACATTTAATGAACACACTAGTGATTATGTTGGTGTGGATGAAAGACATTATGAGATTACAGATTACAATTTGCTTCTACACTGCAATGAATATGCGTTCTAACGTAAATAAGCAAGAAGATATGTAAAAAATACATATTAGATGCAAGTAACAACAAAAATATAAAGAAGACATTTTGGCTTTAAATGGTTACTCTCAGAATAAGATTCAGTGATGAGGGGGACCTTTTCGCTTAATAATGCATAACATCGTTGAACAAGGCCAATGTTTAGCACTACGCTATTCAGAGAATATCAGAGATATCAACACATTGTTTTCTGTATCCTGTGCAACTCTCTGAAAGTTACATGGAAATTCATGGTAAGAATTTTAGATTCAAACACTAAATTTGGGGTAAATGTTTTTAAAAGTTGCTCTTACAACTTTTAGTATCATGTGGACCCGTGATGTGGGTGTGTTCTTGTTATGGACATGTGCAAAGCAGAGCAGGAGTTCTCAGCTGGGAAAGATTGTGCCTCCCAGGGGATACTTGGTAATGTCTGGGGGACATTTTTAGTTGTCATAAAACAGAGGTCAGGGATACAGCTACACATCCTACAATGTACAGAACAGATCCTCATCACAAAGAATAACCCAGCCCAGAATGTCATAGTGCTGAGGTGGAGAAACCCTGAAGGAGAGAGAAAAGAATGGAATCAAACCAATATTTCAGAGGGAACCTCAACTGGAATAAGGAACAGAATGAATATTGCAAAATCAGAAGTTGGAATGAATTGACGTTATTAGCTTGGGGAACCATGAAGCTGATCTTTTCATCAACAGCACTAATAAATCTAAGAAAAGGAGCTACTTGGGGAAGGGACTGTGAGAAAAAATATTAAGTTTAGTTTTTACTATGTTATACACTTCAGGTATGGGTGAAACATTCAAATGTATGAAATAATTTTAATTCGTGCAGGAGTTTTTGTCTAAGTTTTCTAGTCAATTATTTTTTTTAAATAAAGCATTTAAATACTCTTCAGGTTATAAGTCTGAACTCTAACTCAGTCCCATACATCATACCTTTTTCACATGTAAGCTCAGCCTTCAAGAAACTGCAGAAGAATGAGATTACTACCCCATTTAATGGATGAGAGAGATGAGGCTTAGAAAGGTTAAGCAACAAAGGTGATACAGCTACTAAATCATCATATTAACATTTAAACCAATGTCCTCTAAGTCCCGAGCTGTTTCTAAAATAATTTTGTTTTAGTACTCAGTTGTGCTCCAATTATTTCAGACAATCCCCTGCAACCACATCTTTACTGACCTTTATAAGTAACTTCCCCCAGCTACACACACACACATACACACACACACATACACACACACTCATCCACACACACTTTTAAATACATTTTTTTTTTTGTTCTTATAAAAGTAATATATGTCAGTGCAGAATTTTGGAAAATATAAAGAGTAAAGTCAAATGGATAAAAATCATCATTACTTCCACCACTTAGAAATATCTACTAATAAATAAATTTTAGGTAATGATTTGAATTTGTATTGTTTTTCTTTTTCTCTGTTGACGGTTTTGCTGATATCCAGTGCTATTGCTAAAATTAATCACAAGGAATTAGAAAGAGGAGATAAAGGGAAAGATGGCACACAAGCCAGAGAATTCGCTCTCAAATTCATAAAGAAGAAACTTGGGTGAGGTGGAGGTAGAGAGGGAATATCTAGAGTCTCTCTTTGCCCAAGGAGTACTAGGCACTTAATAAGTCTTAGTTCATCTGTCATCTCTATGCTCCGCTAATGACAAGATTAAATTGAAGCTGCACATTCCAGAGTGCTTATCATTTCCAGACTTGGTACTAAGAGCTTTACTCACATTATCTCATTTTATCCCTGCAGCAACTTCAAGTAGGATATTATTATTTCCAACTTAGAGAAGAAACCTAAGCTTCAAGAGATTTTAAAAACTTGCCAAGTTCCACATCCAGTAATTGGGGAAGCAAGGATTCTACGGCAAATTTGTCTGGTCATAGAGGCAGTGTTCTTACTCTTTGCCTATGCTGCCTCCTCCCACTGCAGAAAGCCAGGTGTGGACAAATACATAATTCAGGAAAGTGAGAAGAGAGCACAGAATACTGTCTCATGGTTTCTAGTTTCAGACTTCCTTTTTTTTTCCCTCTCTCTCTCTCTCTTGGAGAGAGGCTGTAGGCTCTAGGAGTAGGCTGGCATATGGCCTCCGGAGTATGGTTCCATGATTCAGTCACTAGGTGTTTTAGATTTGATTCCATTGGAAAAATACAGTGTGATAAGTAACGTGCGTGAGAAGATTAGTATGTGCCCGACACAAGAGTTCGCTGAATGAATGATCAGAAGAAAGGAGCTCCACCAAACTGAAGACCCTTTCTCAGGAGTAACTCTAATACCAAGTTGAGTCAGACTCCTACCAAAGTTTACCACTTATTGACTTGGAATAGTTGCATTTCAACAGAGAGATGCTGGCTGACTGAAAGGACTATCACATGCTTCTTTTCTTGAGGTGAGACTGCTGCTCATGGAAAAGAGATGAATATCAGAGTTAAAAACTGTGGGATTAAAAATGAGCACATTTGGGTTTGAATTTAAAATAAATAAGCACAATTCCCTTGTTTTTGACAAATATTTGGAAAATGTAGTCTTTGGCTTTTAGTTTTAGGCTGTAGGATGGAGCTGTTGTAGAAAAGACTAAATGAGTAATATTCTGGCTGCATTTTCTCAGCCAGCTCTCCAGGTTGGGAATATTCTGTATCTGTGGAAACATGCTCTTCCTGTAAGGCTCAATGTAGATCATTGGTTTTACATGAAGGCCTCTATTAATCTAGTCATTCACAGACATTTTTATGCATAATTGTTGGGTAATAGTCTGTGTTTATTTTTATGATAAATGTTTCAAAGCTACTGTTCTCTGGGGTTCTCACATAAAGGAAAATATTTATCTCATTGGAATTTTAACCACACTACAATTAAAATGAAATGCAATCGATAAAATATTAATGCAGGTATGTTTGAAGATCAACTACTTAATGATTAGGCCCCTATCTATCATTCCCTAGCTTTCTGAAGGTCAATATATAGCAGAGTCAATGAGTTAACCAGCAAATCAGAAATACAATATCTGTCTAATTGTGGGTCTATTATTAATTTCTTAATGAAGTGTGTGACTTGTTGATGAGAGTTTATGCTGCCTATTCTTTTTAAAATCTCATGCCACGCTGGGTTGTTACTTCAAAGTCTCAGATAATTGAACATTATTTTTAATGCTAGATATCACTGTAACACTATAGGAAATAGAATCATAGGATGTGAAGGGAAGAAATGGCTACATAGGTCTCTTTTCACCCTTTCTTTTGGAGAAAGTGACACTGAACATCACTAAAGACAATAGAGTTTCTCAGTATCACATGGTTAGTGGTGAAGCTGACCCAGAACCCAGGTCTCCTGATTCCCAGGCCACTGCTCTTCAAGACTCCAAGCCACTGAATTTCAAGATTCTAACCCAGGGTCTGGTTCTGCAGATGCTGTGGGTAATTTGCCGTGCAAATTATGAGCCTGGCCTTTTATTTCCTGTACTGTTTTCTAAGCAAAGTGAAGTAGGAATTGAGTAGGTAGGTAGAAAGGAGCAGCATTTGCACTAACTGGAAATTTTCTCTCATGGTGGCAGGAGCCAGGTGCATTTTTGAGGCTACTTATGGTGAGGGTGAGCCCCCACCTTCTACTTGGAAGTGAGTATCTGAAATGACTAGCACCAACTTTAATCTTATAAAAACTACCACCTCTAGGTCTCAGGCAGAAGGAAGAACTCCTTGGAGTTCCTGCCAGGTACAAGGGATTACTGAAAAATAATGATATCTCAATTGCCATTATGGTGTTTTATGTTGGTAATAGAAGTCAAAAAATAACAATGAATTTCCCCACTAATTTTCCATGGCTACTTTCTATATGAGTCAACTTTAATAATTCATTTTACTTTGTGCTGGGTAACAAAACGGTTCTAAGCTTTGGTCATTTGTGTGACTCTAGCAGCACTCCGTAAAGGAGGAAAGAAAGTTCTTGAACTGAGGTTTTACTCTAAGTGTACAAAATTATAGCAAAAAAACAAACACAAACAAAACTCTAAACAGAAATGGCTATTCATTTCAGTTTTCACTGGTTTTCGTAAAGGGCGAGTGTGAGCAGGGGAGGGGCAGGGAGAGAGGGAGAGAAAAGAATCCCAAGCAGGCTCCACACCCAGTATGGAGCCCAACTCTGGGCTAGATCCCTTGACCCTGGGACCATGACCTCAGCTAAAATCAAAAGTCAGATGGGGGCGCCCGGGTGGCGCAGTCGGTTAAGCGTCCGACTTCAGCCAGGTCACGATCTCGTGGTCCGTGAGTTTGAGCCCCGCGTCGGGCTCTGGGCTGATGGCTCAGAGCCTGGAGCCTGTTTCCGATTCTGTGTCTCCCTCTCTCTCTCTGCCCCTCCCCTGTTCATGCTCTGTCTCTCTCTGTCCCCAAAATAAATAAACGTTGAAAAAAAAAAATAAAAAAAAAAAAAACTCAGATGCTTAACCGACTGAGACACCCAGGCACCCCTCATTTCAGTTTTTAAAACATTTACTTTCATCATGTAAATGGTCACTGGGCAGTCAGAACAAGGTAAAGAAAATTAAGCTTGGCAATATTATCAAAACAGCATCAATTCTCTTATCAAAATAGAGTACCTTTGTTAAACTGATCCCAGAATTTGACCTTCAGCACTGCTCAAAAAAGTTTCAACTGATTTAATGACATTTTTCAATTTGATGGTTAGATAAGGGGCAACAGCCAAATCAGACGGGCCAGCTGAATCCTAATTCCTGCTCTTATCCACCCACAGTTCCTCATTACCTTCTCATGTGTGAACAAGTTAGCCAGAGTCATGGAGTAGAGAGAAGAGTCAGTTCTTTCTAGAAGAGGTTTGTGTCTCAGCTTTCTAAGCACTGGAAGAGAAACGTACCTCTGTGTCTTTTACATGTCTACAAACTGAAATTCCTGGTTTGCAGTATAATCAAGTGTGATAGCAGGGCACCTGGGTGGCTCAGTCAGTTAAGAGTCTGACTTCTGCTCAGGTCATGATCTCACAGTTTGTGAGTTCGAGCCCTGCATCGAACTGACAGCTCAGAGCCTGGAGCCCGCTTTGGAGTCTGTGTCTCCCTCTTTCTCTGCCCCTCACCAGCTCACGCTCTCTCTCTCCTTCAAAAACAGATGAAACATTAAAAAAAGAAAAAAAAGCTATAGCTGGCAGAGGTCTTGGACAACACTCAACTCCGTGTTTCCCAGGTTGAGGGATATATATGGACCAATGGTGTATACAAGATAATTTTAGCAGGCATATCGATACCAAAGAACACAATAAGAAAGTTTGCATTATTTCAGGTTTTTTGAGACTTCTAATTATATCAGGAAGAAAGTCTCAGACTGGGGCAGACAAAGAACTCTCTACCACTTTTCTCTTGCTTTTTAAGAAACAGAAAGCAAGCCTCAGGCTCAGTCTTCAGCAGACAACTCTGTGGAGCTAGAATTTAATAACACTGTATGGTTTCCACTAAATAAATTTTGTCCATTTACTTATGGCGGAGACACAAAACTTTCTTTTAAGATACATTTAGTTAAGTTAAAAAAATTTTTAAGTTAATTCAGGACAGAAATTAAGTAAACATTAGTTCAGAGAAGACAGCAATGCAAATATTACATAAAGGCTATAGTCATTGAAACAGTAAAAGTCACAAAGGTGCTGGGGAGCTGGAGACTCACTCACTGGATAGGTGGGAAACTCAAAGCCTTGAGAGGGCAGAAAATCCCAGTCAGGACAGTCTGTAGTCCACAGGCCATTTGCCAAGTAAATGTCACTTCTCTTTTTGAATCATTTCCAAAAAATTACTAATTTGAATCATTTTGCTTAAAATGGCTTTTCGGGGGCACCTGGGTGGCTCAGTCAGTTAAGCATCTGACTTCGGCTCAGGTCAAGATCTCGCGGTTCATGAGTTTGAACCCCATATTGGGTTCTGTGCTGACAGCTTGGAGCCTGCTTCAGATTCTGTGTCTCCCTGTCTCTCTCTGCCCCTCCCCCACTCACACTCTGCATCTCTCCCTCTCTCAAAAATAAATAAACATTAAAAAAATAAAATAAAATAAAATGGCCTTTCGGGGCACCTGGCTGACCCAGTTGGTTCAGCATCCAACTTTGGCTCAGGTCACGGTCTTGTGGTTCATGAGTTCAAGCCCTGTGTTGGGCTCTGCTAACAGATCAGGGCCTGGAGCCTGGTTCAGACTCTGTGTCTCCCTCTCTCTCTCTCTCTCTGCCCCTCCTCCACTCATGTTCTGTCTCTCTCTGTCTCTCAAAAATGAATAAATGTTAAAAAAAATTTTTTAAATAAATAAAATAAAATGTCCTTTCCCCTATCGCTTTGTGAATACTACACATTAACTTTGAGCTTGAAAAACAATGAATGACAGGAGTGACTTGATAAGATTATTTCAGAGGAACTGTAAATATTAGGAAAATTAAACTATATTTGTGAGACATGGGCTATCTGAGAACCAAAGTGGAGAAAAAAATTCCCCAGTATAAAACTTTTTAAGATTAAATTAAAAGCTAAACTTGTGTTTTTTCTCTTTCGAGGCTAACGTCTGAGTAAATCAAAATATGTTTTGTTTTACATTTACAAGTCGTAAATACTTGTAAACCTAATGACTAATTTCCTAAGCAATATATATCTTTTCACACGTATAGGGTCTCGTTGAAATACAAACCTAAATGCTACTAGAAAGAGGTTTGAATTCAGGGAAACTATGGGTCTTAAAGATCTTAAAAATATTATAGTGAAACTTGCAGTTTGAGATAAGAAATCTACATGTCTTTGTGAAATCCAGAGATTCTTGACAAAGTATTTCTGTGAGGTCTGAGGGGGATAGAGGAGCAAGTTCCTTCTACTGACCAAGACTCACGGCCTCTTAAGGTATAGCCACTCCAGCTGAGTAGACATTCTGGAGCACAAGGAACAGAATTTCAGAATGACAGAGCGGTCACCGAACTACTGACTTATAAAAAAATAAATAAAAGCTTTCCTCTTGTCCTCTTGTCCATGTATTATCTATGAACCGAAGCCAGTCTCCCAGTGGGAAAGTGGGGAAGAGAGGAGGTGGGTAACAGAGTCAAGCTGGTGAATTAATCATTTAGGTGTTAAAATCTATGCTGTATATGGAAAGAGGTGAAACAGAGTAAGGCATTTAATATCTTTAAGAATTCCAGTCAGATGAGAACGAATTCCTTAACTCTGCTCTGCCTCAGTTTCCTTTATTCAGATGTTGGGACTAATAGGCATCTGTGTTATATATTGGGTGTCTAAAGAAGTAACTAACATCTATTAATGAAATAAAGTCCAAGGGCTGAAATGGGAAACAATTACACTGATTCTCTCTTAATGTCTAAATAACATTCAGGTTGTTTAATGAGGTAAAAATAAATTCACCACCTTTTCTAAGTTACTAATACTCTCCCAAATTGAGGATTCCCATTTTCAGACCCACTTCTGACTCTAACGTGTTCATTCTTGATTCTGAGAGCCCAGCCAAATAGCCTTTAGAGAGGCTTCAGTCTCTGAAGAATTCCAAGGGACCCCGCCCCCGCCATTCCACGCACAGCACAATATATGTGGAAGGGAGGCTGCTCAGCATAACTCCCCAGAGAAGGAAGAAGCTGCTGCACCCTCTTTGATTGTCTTCTAAGAATTCCTGAGCAGATTCGTTTCTGATGCAGAGTACCTGAGCAGAGCGAAAATGATCACCATTTGAAATTGGGGATCACTTGCAAACCATTCTCACAAAGGCCTGGAACCCAGCTCTACAACCCCTTGGCTCACTCATGAGACTGCTGTGCATGACATGGTCTCAGGAGCATTCTGTCCTGACGCCAGGAGCATCATGTCATGCACCCTGCGCCATTCAGGATTCATCTCAGGTACCCAGTCGTTATAACTTCTCTCTCACAATCCTCCCTGAAACAGGGGTAGGAGAGTAGACTAGAAGTCACACTACATGTGAAGATTCCACAATGCCTCTTTAGCAATTCATGTCAGAGTGAGTCCGTTTAGTTTATGCGACTGCAGATGGTTTTTATGACTTTGCTCTTACTTATAGGTTTCAATTGTTTTATACTTCCTGAAAAACCTCCCCATTCCATCAGTGAGGAATCAGACAGAAAGAGCTATTTACTTACCAAAACCAAGTCATCCCATAGCTGTGTGGAATCTACTCCAACATTCAGCCTCCCGTTCGAAGTATAATTCCCAGTAGGGTTCTCTCTCTTAGCTTTCCCCTTTCTAGGTGAGTTCAGAAAGGGTTGTTATCTCAGGTCTGCCGGTCCTCATCATTTATCAAGGATGTTACAGTGGTCCCATTTACAAATGAGGGCACTGAGTCTCAAGAAGACTAAAAGACATACTCTAGCTGATGGAGAAGACAGCTTAGTTAGATGTATAAGGTATTGATCCTTTTCAGTAAAAAAAAAAAAATCACTTATCTTTGCTTGCAGGGTTTCTGACCCAGGGGTCTCCAATCTTTGTCAAGCCTCTTTAACTGGCCTACTTCTTGATTCCTCTACTCAACAAATATGGGTCACATGATTCAGCTGAATTGAAGTCACCTGGCAGACTGTTTCCTGCCGTCATCAATAGCACACATACCTTTGCCCTTTAACCAATCACAGAATTTTCTTATTCTTTATTATCTTTTAAGTACTTAAAGAGAGCTTTAAATAATTCTTCAAAGGAAGCCACTATCATTTGCAGCTTTAATAATTCATTTATAAAAAATTAAAAATTTGTAGTGAGACATTATAAATTGAAAACGTTATTTGATCCTTTGGTTTCATCATATTTGCTTGAGGAAATGACCAGGAGCTTAAAGTCTATTCTAACATTGACAAGCTCAGATATATAACCACCATGGAAAGAGTGAAGATCTTGGAATTGTTGGCATTTGGTTTTGTGAAGACAGATGCTTTCACCTTGTATATGTTTTTCTCTTCCTTATTAGTAGTATAAGAAGCTAATTATAATAAAATAGCCCAGTACCATGAAAATTAAATTAGCCTGAATAATAACTGTTTGATGTTTGCCAACTTTGAAAGAACAAAGATGTGACCTCTCCGAGTAAGACCCAAGGAGAAATTTTTCTTTCTTCCATCCCTCCTTAAAGAGTAGTTTCTTTAATAATAATAAAAAAAAAACTAATTTTAAGGTCACTTCCTTTTTCATGGCTTAATTCTACATTCCATTCCAGGAAGAAGGAATTGAAATCTCTGAGAGGTGGTTGCAGTCATTAATTATTTACACTTAACATAATGTTTGCTGAGTATCTACTAAGTACTAATCAGACACTCTCTTCAATATTATATAGACATGAACATGAATTAGACACAGGCCTTAGAGTTTGCCCAAGAAAATATGTAAGAAAAACCAATCACAAGCACATGTTGACAAATGTGCTTGTGACAAATGACAAAACTGGGAAACATTTCCCAGAGGAGATCACATTGGATATAGTCCCAGAAGATTTGAGTTGCTATCCCAGAGGAGCCAGGAAGAACATTCCAGAAAGAGGGAACAATTATTCAGAAGTGTAGAAATAGGAAAGTTGGAGATTGTAAGTTCGGGAGGTAAATAACTCGGACTTAAAATTTGAAGTCAAAGTACATCAGAAAGGTTTTCTCTCCTCCAGTCCATTCAGGAGCCTAACTGGCTAAGATAGTGATAACACTTTAATCCAATACATCACTTAAATTGCTTTGATGAGTGGACTTAAATAGTCTTTTCACAGTATCCCTCTTCCACAATCTCTGGTGGGCCAGAAAGGTGCCAAAAGAGAAGTGAGCTGACATTAGGGGGCCTGCATGGTGACAGACTGGTCACTTTCTCCAAACCACAGGTGCTCATGAAAAAGCATGTTGTAAGATGTTGAGCACTGTAGAATAGATGCTATTATAAAACCACATGGAATTGGTTAGCAAAACCTAAGGTTAGTGGGTCTAAATCTTGGGAGAAGAGGTTTTTAAACTCATATAGAATTACATATGTAAGGTGGGGAGGCGATATGAAAGTGGGGGCCAGTGTTTCTGCAAACGATTATGTGGGGTAGTGAGCTTGTCACAGAAGGACTCTATATCAGGAGCCATCTTGGCATGTCATGAAGTGGCTGTACATTTTTGAAAAGCATTAGGATTATGTTTTTTACTTTCTATACGATAGTAATTTTACATTTAGGTAATCGAATATAACTATACACCAAATCATCTACTTTAGGTGTCTCCAGGCATTGATTCAAATTGATTCTATGGAGCACACTCTTAGGTGCTAGGGATACAAAGAAGGAAGAAAAGAGGCCACAATTCCTGCCCTTCAGGCTACTACTGTGAGATTGAGAATACGTTACTGTGCCAAAAGGCAGTCTGAAGACTATGAACCATGCTTCCTTTGGGGAGGTACTACAGCAATGGGAATGGTTAATGCTCAAAATTAAGAGAAATCATTCCAATGTAAATTGCACCCCATATAGTCATTTGAAACCTATCTCTTTTAGAAGGTGTCAACTTTTTTCTCTTTGGATTCAGGATCAGTAAAACAACAACTTAGGAAATCTCAGGAGGCTACAAAAATGGGTGTCCCAAGAACATGAGTCGAAAAATACTTGAATCCTTACACTATTCAGATAAAACTAAAGAATCCACACCCTACTGCTCCTACCCCAGCCGTACCCATCAAAGTAATTCATCAGAATTAGTGCTCTTTTTGATGAGGCAATAATGAACTGACATCTAATTTTAGTATATATCATAAGTAGATTATTAGCTCATGCCAGCACAAAGAGTGTTGCCATTGCCACTGATATTTGATTAACCTTACAAAGACCATCCACAGGCTATGTGTAGGATTTTCATGGAACTCAAGGAGTTCTTGCATCACATTTTGAGAAACACTACTTCATTATACTTTATGCTGGTGTCGTCTTGGATACTGTTGTGTCTAGGATACACAGATGGACAGTTCATGCTTCTAGAAAGGTAAGAGATGGAAACTTTATACGTGCAACTTTCAGGAAAACTTCAGAAAACCATCAGGTTAATACATTCACACTTTACTTACTAGATTGCTTGGAAATGATTTTTGGTCAGAATAGGTTTTGGGAGGGATTTTTTTGAAAGTATAGGAAGTTGCTTTTTTTTTTCATCTGTGATATTTAGCATTCTAGCCATATATGCACACTTTTATCAGAGATGCTTAATCATTTTTTGGTTTACTTTTCAAGAAGCCTGAAATGAGTTCGGGTTTTCTATGACTTTGGTAAATAAATATGTAGTAGAGGGAAAGTCCAACTCATTTCAAATTTGCATTTTTTCTCCACAGATAGCATATTTACCAGTCTCTATTCTCCAATTTTTGTCATCACTGCAATAGTCTCTGGCTGGGCACATAAATGAACCACACACACACACACACACACACACACACACACACACACACACTCCCCTATGCACATCCTTTGCTACTGTGACATAAAGTTTTGGAGTTTGTCCTTCTGATGGCCACTGGTTGAAATTCCCATTTCAAAAAATTATGAAACAAATTGAAAAATCCTTAGATTTTACTTCATTCATGCACCCAGCAAGAGAGAGAAACTTAATTTGAAAAAAAAGTGGTGATGGAGACTAGATTTCCTATCCAGCAGGGAGCTTTACAGCATGAATAAGATGCCAAGAAATGAACCAATAGGGTACTGTGTGTGATCATTTTAAAAGGGGAAAACTATTCTACAGGACTCATGAGCGATTACTTCAAATGTTTGTGTAAATATGGTTTAGTTCATCATCACCTTTTCCAATTATGTGTATGTTCAGCTCTAAAGTACAGCCGCCTCTTCCTTGTTTAAAATGACACCAACAGAACTAGCATTTTCATTAATACAATGTTTACAATGCCCACAAATGATGGTAGGAATATAGGAGTCTTTTGTTATTTGTAAACTAAACACATCTCAAAGAGGTGCCCCATTAGCTTTAGCTTGGCTATTTGAACTCAGCCTTTTAAAAAATTATAATTTTTAGGTTCTTCCTGAAATTTTCAGATTTCTCTAATGATTATTATCATCACATAAGTAAAACAATATATTTTATTCCTATATTTTATGCAATATAATTGCATACCAAAAGAGACTAGAAATTAAATCATAGTTTAATAAAAACAATTTGATTTTTCAGCTCAGTTATGGACCCACTAATACCTGGAAGTTACCTATAAGTTTGTTTGTAGTGAAATTTTATTCTTAGAGGACTGTCAAATATTTTAACTGCATTAAAGAGTTAAGCAAGGCATCTTTGTGTAGTGGTTAAGAGCAAGGACTTGGAGAAGATGGCCTGGTTTCACTAACTACTTGCATGACTTTGGGAACCTGCCAGACCTCTCTGTGCTGTTTCTTCATCTGTAAAATGGGGATAATAATAGATCCTATCTCAGAGGTTTGTTGTGAAGGCTAAATTAATATATATATGTTAGAAGAGTGAAACAGAAGTGTTTGCTTTTGCTAATATGGTATATCACAATAGTAAATAGGGGTTCAAGAAGGAATAAAAGGAGAACTATGTAATGTAGAGCACAAACAGAAAGAAGCCTTTGCAGACACTAGGTTTTGAAGGATGCCTTTACATCTTTGGCCCACTCCAGGAGTCAGAATGTTATCTATAAATACAATTGAGTCTTTCTGATTCAGGTATCTTTCCTTAATAATATCTGAAGACAATGTTTTTATTTATTTATTTTTTTAATTTAATTTTAATTTGTTTTTTAATATGAAATTTATTGTCAAATTGGAAGACAGTGTTTTTAACACTTAAGGGGCATGAAAAACTTGGGGCACCTCAGTGGCTCAGTGGTTGAGCATCTGACTCCAGATTTCCGTTCAGGTCATGATCTCACAGCTCATGGGTTCCAGACCCACACTGAGCCCTACGTCAGGCTCTGCAGAAACAGTATGGGGCCTGTTTGGAATTCTCTCACTCTTCCTCCCTCTCTGCCCCTCCCTGCTAGCATGCACACTCTCTCTCCTTCTTAAAATAAATACATAACCTTAAAAAGAAAGAATAACTGAGTGCTGAGTGCCTTTGGCTTTGATTGTCACCTGTATTGTCCAGGGTCCTCTAGTCTTCAAGGTTGATATGTTTGGCATTTAAGTCTTTTTCACTCCCATGTTTAGCTATTGGCTCATTTGGGCTTTCTTTCTGTTCATTTTAATTTAGTCCCAGCTTGAATTATCATATTTCTTCTTGGTTAGCTACTGCTTGCTGCTCTATCTGCTGCTCACCCTAGTTCCACCTCTTCCAAACTCAGAAAGATTTTTTAAAGGAATGTATGCTATCCCACCTCACCTGATTGCTTATATCCAGCTGTCCTGCTTCAAAAAGCACAAGAGACACACCATGTGTCACTGGAGTGAATGATGGTTACTGCCGTGCAAGTTCTCAGTGGTAACAATCCTAGTTGATTCCTCACCAGCATCTCTAAATCAAAATAGGAAACAATGGTTTTATGGTACAATATACTAGTTTAAACACATTGGTCTGCTCTTACTGCTTAAAGTCATAGGTTAGAAGAGGAGAGAACCATTTATCTTTGGATCTGAACTGGCGCCCAAGACATGAGTTCCAGCATCTGTTAAATATCCCAGAGCTATTCTAGTCCTTAAAGTGATTCCTCACTGCTCATTTGAAAACAGATGTTAAGAAGGAAAAGGACATACTGAAAACCAAGCATGAACTAAAGACCTTCAGAAAATCACTTTAATACTTGCTCAGTGGGAAGACTTGTTCCGTTGAATCCATACTTTATCAGAATGCCTTCTCAGAAGACATTAAAAAAAAAAAAAAAAAAGCCTTGTCAGCAGAAAGCATTTAGATCTAGTAAAGGCCCTTTGGAAGAGCCAAAGATGGTGTTTACTCCATGTCGCCATATCTTTTGTCCTTTTTTCACTGAAATTCAGGCAAAGTAGCATGGCAGGCAGAATGTGGTGGTATACTGAAAGGTGATGGTGATGGACTGGACTAGACTAGGTGATGAAGTCAGAATTTAAGTCCAAGATCTGTTATTTGGAAAAGCCATTGCTCTCTCTAAATGTCAACATCTATTCAGGTAAGGAGGCAATAACATCTGTCTCACAGAATGTTGTGAAGATTAAATGAGACTTTTTTATACTATTAATAGTATTATTGGGCATTATTGATTTTTTTCTTTTTTATTATTTTTATTATTTTTAATTTTTTTTTCAATATATGACGTTTATTGTCAAATTGGTTTCCATACAACACCCAGTGCTCATCCCAAAAGGTGCCCTCCTCAATACCCATCACCCACCTTCCCCTCCCTCCCACCCCCCATCAACCCTCAGTTTGTTCTCAGTTTTTAACAGTCTCTTATGCTTTGGCTCTCTTCCACTCTAACCTCTTTTTTTTCCTTCCCCTCCCCCATGGGTTTCTGTCAAGTTTCTCAGGATCCACATAAGAGTGAAACCATATGGTATCTGTCTTTCTCTGTATGGCTTATTTCACTTAGCATAACACTCTCCAGTTCCATCCATGTTGCTACAAAGGGCCATATTTCATTCTTTCTCATTGCCACGTAGTATTCCATTGTGTATATAAACCACAATTTCTTTATCCATTCATCAGTTGATGGACATTTAGGCTCTTTCCATAATTTGGCTATTGTTGAGAGTGCTGCTATAAACATTGGGGTTGTGGAGGTTCCTCAAAAAATTAAAAATAGACCTACCCTATTATTGATTTTTATTAGCAATTAATAATTTTGACATTATAGATCTGAATAATTAAGGTCTCCAAACCTTGTTTTCCACCAAACTGGATGTCTGATTTCCTTTACTTTTTTTTTTCTAGAAATTCATAGTCTGCATGTCTTCTGGGATGCAGTAGGTAGAGTGTGAAGAGCTCCAACATTGGAATATGAGAGATCTGAAGTCAAACTGTGATGAAGGCACTCTGCATTCATTTATTAGTGCCAATCAAGTCTTTGATGGCTGGCTTTCCTTTCATAATATGGGGCTAATGACACCTATTTTGCATAGTTGTGAAGATGATTAGTGATGATGTATAAAGGAGCCTAGCATAGGGAATAGTTCACAGTAAACAACCATTATACTATATTTTTTGTTTTTTCATGACTTCCTATTATTATGGACAATATGGGTTTACCTTTGTTCAGAATTACTTTACAGGTCTTCAAGTATTGTGCTCAATGGGTAGTAAATGCTGACAAGATTACACCTTGAAAAAGAGGAGGCTTTAGACTTGATAAATCATTAAACGGTCATATGGGGGCCTCAAAAGTTATTTTCTCTTTAAATACCTTAACTGGACATTCTTTAGAAACTCAAGTTCTTGAAGAATTAAACATTAATAAGACATGGTTACTGCCTTCAGGAAGCTTATATCCCTCTTGGAGGCATTTTTTTCACTAATATCTATGTCCAACCAAATGTTATCTTTGTATAGGGACTAGACTGTGAAGAAAAATAATGCTTTCAGAGATTAGACAGAAGTCTTTGAAGTCATCTTTCTGTCAAAGGGGATGGGTAATGGGGAGCTGGGTGGGGGGCAGAATTAAAATCTGTTAACTGTATTCTATGAGTCAGGCACAGCACCAGACAAGTTATAGTCATTGTTTTAGTTAATCCCAAAACAATCCTATGAGAAGGGCTGCAAAATGTTGACTTTATATATGAAAACAACTGGTAATCTCACAGAGGTGAAACAACCTTATCTCTGGTCATACACCCAATGAGTGTTGGAAATGGGATTCCAATCATTAACAGGGGGAGGGGGTGCGAAAGTGGGTTTTGTTCAATTTCACAGAATTTTTTTTTTAATCTGAGTGTCTCACCTTTTCCAAAAATGTCTTCTTTTCTCCCCTTGATTTTCTCCTTTCCTTTTCTGTTGGGCCCAACAATGAATTCAATTCTAGACTTTGGCACCCTCTGATCAGGGCTATAGCTATTCTTTCTGTGCACATAGCCCAGAGGGCTTGTCTTATTTTTTAACCTACACACTTAGAGCAAAAAGAACTGATAGCTGTTTCAGATGTGCTTGTGTTTAATATTTAAATAAAAGGAAATTCACCCAGCATTAATTTAATTGTAGAAGTACAGAACAGAATATACCTCAATTAAGATATACAGCTCAATCATTTATACTTTTATTTAACAAATATTAGTGACTATTTCCCCCAGTAAGTCACAAAACTCTATAAAGCAGTTTTAGGTGATCAGTATAGTCAGCCACAAGGACCAAATTAACATGGCTTACCAGAAGGATTGTTTTTCTTTTATGTATCAACCAATCTGAAGATGGATAATCTAGGATAGGTAAAGAAGAAGGGTGGAGGGGTGAAAGGACCAGGAGTCTGTTTTTCTTGCTCTGTGTGTGTGCATGCGTGTGTGTGGTGTATATATGTTGTATAGAATACTTAACATGGGGTTTACCCTCTTAGCTAGAGACCTACCATACCACTGAGTTTGTCTCTTTAAAAAAAAACATTCTGCAAAACCTAGCTAGCCACTTCACCATACATCTTAGCCAGAATCTATCACATGGTCACTCCTAGGAGCAGGAAGACCTGTGTTGTGGTTCAGAATGTAAAAATTAGAAGAAAAAATATTATCAGAAAGACATAAAAAGGTCTTTGTAGAATGTAAGGAATTTTAGCCTCCATAATAGAGAAAACAAGGTGGAAAAGGGCTATAAATAGCTTGGAAGAAGCTATCAGCTCATCTACAATGTCAGACACAGGAAGCTACTGGTCTTCCCTGAGCCATGTTTGATGCCACAAAGGACATTCTGGTTCTACTATTTACTGTGAAACTGCGTTCGAGTTTCTTGACTTCTGTCGAGCTTAGCTTCCCTGTTTATAAAACACAAATAACTGAAGTGTTTACTTTAAAGTATTCTTGTGACTATTTTATACAACAGTGAATTTTTTTAAATTTCATTTCAGAATTTAACTGCACAGATATATAGGATTTTTTTAACCAAATATCACATTATATAGTCTGTGAACTTTTGTATTCTTTTTACTTAACATGACAATTACAGACATCACCTCATATCATGATTTTAATGGCTACCTAGTGTTCTGATTATGAATTTGACATATTTCTAATTCCCAAACTATTGCCCCTGTGGAATGTTTCCATTTGTTTACTATTGTAAATAATGCTATAGTGAATATTTCTTAGATATAAATCTTTTTTTATTTGTCTTATTTTTTTGACATAATATTTTTTATTTTTTTATTGAAAAAAATTTTTTTTAATTTACATTCTAGTTAGCATATAGTGCAACAATGATTTCAGGGGTAGATTCCTTAATGCCCTTTATCCATTTAGCCCATCCCCCCCCTTCCACAATCCCTACTGTAACCCTCTGTTTGTTCTCCATATTTAAGAGTCTCTTATGTTTTGTCCCCCTCCATGTTTTTATGTTATTTTTGCTTCCCTTCCTTTATGTTCATCTGTTTTATATAACAGTGAATGTTAAGGGCTTAGTATTGTACCTGGCACACAGTAAACTTCAATAAATACATGCAACTATAAAGATAATCATTGATATTATTGAGTATAATACTTCTACTTCTCCTTCACTAGAGAAGTGCATTATCTGCATATTGCCATTGGTTTTCTGCCTTTTTTTTCTTTTTTTTTTTTTTTTGTATTAGGAATACCCAGCCTGAGCTTTGGATGTGTCCTCTGAGGAAGTACCCATGACACAGACCACACTGGACACCAACTCTGATATCAGGGAAAGGTTCCACAACAGTTGAGTGTGAACATGGGATCACTGAGCTCCTTGGCGCAGAGCTGCTAATGTCCCCTCTTGAGCTGACAGAGGCTGGTGCTGCCTTGAAGCATGCCATGCCAATTCACAGCAAGGTCTTTATTGTTGAAACTCTTGCATAATGACATCTTTATTCATGTGAAAATACAGGATGAATTTCAACTATATGATATTGTTTATGTTCATCAGAAATGTTATTTGTCTTTACAAAGTCTGGTTTCAATGAACCGGCTATGTAATGGATATTAAATAAACATGGAATTTTACACATTCATAATATTTGGTTTCTTGTTGTGATTTTGATGAACTACACTTTCAAGCACTGTCAGTTCATCCTTATTTACAAACGAAACATTTGCTTGTAGCAGAGTGATATAGTGACTTGCTTTATTTTAAGATAAGTCAACTTTTCTATTCAATGTTTAATGTGAAACTGACTCAAAAATGTTCTTTTAGGCCACATTTACATTTCTCGCTGTATAACATGTATTATACTATTTTAACTTAATGCTGTGAGCTATATAAACCAAAGACATTCTAATTCTGTTTTTAATGTATTTTTTCCAAGATAAATAATTTATAATGTACTAATAAAACTAAGGAGCTCATATTAAAAGGCTTATATTATATGACCTACTGAAATTGATCTATGGAAATTGACTCTCTTTAAAGTAATTTTATGAAATTATTTTGTATAAAATTGACTTTCTTATATGAATTCTTGACAACAAATATAAAACAAAAAGAACTTGAAATTTCTCTCTCCATCCTTCCACACACTAAAGAGAAGTAATGAAATACCTTCTAACTTTATGATTTGGGATTTCTTAGAAAAAGAAAGCAGATGAATAGTAAACATTTTAGTTACGCATATCAGCTTCTGGTTGCTTCTTTAGAATAAAACTCCTTTTCAAAGTATACCTAGTCTTTTCACATCTTTAAAGTGATCAAGTTTTATTTGTGGATTTATTTGTAAAATGTTTTCATTTTGCCATCTAGGGGAAGAAATGTCTTTTTTTTTAACCTAAAAATAAATAACCCTAAGCCCACGTTCCTTCATCCTGATAACCTCCGCTCATAACAGGCACCCTAGAAGCACTCATATGTATCACGTGAGGGAAGGACAGTTCTGAAAGGACAAATGAATATCCCAAACATCAAGGTTCCGTTTACCTTGAAAGTGCTTATTTAAAATGGGTACTCATGGCATACCGTGCACAACTAACGTCATCATGTAGGCATGTATTTGACTTTGCCTTTATAGGGAGGCACCAGAAAGATACTGGAGAAGGGAAAGCTGACTAGCTTTTAGAGAGGGTTTCTAATAACAAGGTGATAGTGTCTTCATGCCTATTGTCTGGTCTTTAGTTTCGAAGGTTGGAGTGGCGGGGAGGAGGGAACTGAAGAAACGGAAAAGTAGAGGGGCACCTGGGTGGCGCAGTCGGTTAAGCGTCCGACTTCAGCCAGGTCACGATCTCGCGGTCCGTGAGTTCGAGCCCCGCATCAGGCTCTGGGCTGATGGCTCAGAGCCTGGAGCCTGTTTCCGATTCTGTGTCTCCCTCTCTCTCTGCCCCTCCCCCGTTCATGCTCTGTCTCTCTCTGTCCCAAAAATAAATAAACGTTGAAAAAAAAAAAAAATTTAAAAAAAAAAAATAAAAAAAAGAAACGGAAAAGTAGAAATGAAGAGATGGACGAAGTCTATAGGAATTTTCATGACAGAATGCTGATTACTATAAGCATACTTCAGAGCATCTAGCCCCAGCTTGCCGAGGCCAGAGAGATTATTTAGAACTTTAAATTCCATAAAAAATGCTTTTCTATGCCATTTTGTGGATCGGGCTACTCTTGTGGGTGACTAACCTCACCCATTCCTAGGATTCTTTCCTTTTGACTAGTTCCATTTTTCAGGCATTGACCTTTCCCTGACCTCAGCCCGAAACTCTGGGTCACCTTGCTAGAGCCTTGGTGTGGCGCTGAATAGAGGGCTTACCAGATTGTTGGCACCGGATAAGTGGTACTGAGCACAATCGTCCTCTTTCATGAGCTAGAGGGAAGTTGCCTTTTCTAGGGTTCAGAGAGCTGAGCTGACTTATGCCTCTTTTTCATTCTGTTGCCCAGTAATTTTCCCTCTGGCCAGATCTGCAAACTGGTTGCCTCGCAGGAAGGTGACATGCACCACTGATGCAAAAAGGGGGGAAAAAAGACTACTGGCATCAGGACAACATTCAACAGTACTTCAAAAGTTTCATTTTATGGTAAAATAGGTCAATTATTCGCTCCAAATAATTAAAAAGTTTAATGGCTTAAACTTAATCTCAGATATCTTTATGTTCCTATGTTGTTATTTAATTACACTCCTCTTCTGAGTGGAATCATTATCTGAACACCTGCTTTGTCAGTTTTCCCAAATTATCCTAGAGAAGAACCTTATCGTCTTGAAAAGAAAAACAACATGTATTTCCCAAGTTTTTAAACACTAAAAAAAAAAAAGTCTGATTATACCTCGGAGACTCTAAATAATCTCTACCATTGGCCTCCGTGTCACCACATAGTCATGGGTTCACCACATAGTCATGGGTCCACCAGCAGGCTGGTGATTTCTGATGTTCTAGACTGTTGTGCATCTTTTCTAGGAAAAAACCCAATGGGTCTCAAAGCCGAGATTCAAGGGCTACAGTGAATAGCAAATTCTTGCCTTACGTCACACGGTAAGGCAAGTGCAATGTACCAGCCTGTCTCTGTCAAATGAATCCTATGACAATATTGATAATTCCACTGGCTACCTCTCTATATTCCGTATTTGCTCCCATTCTAAGAATGTAAGTGCCAAAAAAGGACCAAAAAATAAGAAAAAGAAACAGAAAAAAAAAAAAGGATCTCAAAAGCTAATGGGAAACATCAAGCTAATCCCTTATCTTGCCATCCAACTTGTCAGTTCTTGGGAAAATAGGGCTTCAAATTATTTTTCAAATGAATAGACTCATGTCTTATATTTGGACATTTAGTCCTAAAGGGGAAAAAATGTGGAAGTTTTTAATACCATTTTGCTATGTAAAATACTCATGAATATTTCCACCATATTAGGTAATTCACTCTCAAATATACTTGTGATTTTGAGTGGCTTGGCCTCAGTGCCGCAGAACGCAACCATCAGTCACTGTTGGCTCCGCACAGGACGCATTGTGCCCTGTGAGCTCTAAAGTAATCAAACGAGTCTGCAAATGTTCTTCAAAGAATACATGTAGAATGTTACTTCGTTAAACATCTCCTTGGCATTCATTCTATTTTCCACTTTGAATTGCTGCATTTAGTTTTGTAATGACCTTCTATAGCAAGGAGGTTTTATTAACTCTTTGATCTTCCAGCTTTGGGATGAAAACAAAGAAAATATAAATGAGCACTTTGTACACTGTCTTCTAGAGGAGAGCAGAAGAAAAAAGGAAATATGTTTTCATCAAACAGATTGGTCTGTGTGGAGAATTTCAGCCCTTCCTGTTCTTTTCTTCCTTTAAGCAAAATGCTTATCAATGTTGTACATGTGTTTGTTTTAATGTCGTCTGTATAACTAGGTCTTTGTTTCTCTTCTTTCTAGCTCCTGTAGCCGAGGTTAGGGTCAGATATCTCTTTGTGGATTTTCTTTTTTAAGGCATTCTCCATCCTTGGTTTCCTCTAACTCTACGTGCAATTCTTGGGAAATTTGCCATCCTATTTGTGGGACACTGGCAGCCCTGCTCTGTTTCCAACTGTTCCTTTGTGTGCATCCATGTGAGTGGAGAAGGGGAGGGGATCCCTGGTCAGGTAGTTGCCCAATATTGCAATGTGAAAAAGACTGCATCTAAATCCTAGGTCTGTACTTCATTGTGACTATGTCTATGTATTCTGGAGCATAATCCCAAAATTTAGTTATCTTGCTCCTGAAGTCCTAACCTCAATATTATTAATATATAGATAAGACACTGCCTTTCACATTGACTGTTTTTATTTTTTATTATCCTTCATTTTGCTTCATCTTACATACTCATTTGATTCTACCTTTTGAGACTTTATCACAACTTTGGAAGCAAAACTTTAGGTACAATATTATAAAATACCAGTATTTTATGTTAAAAAGTAAATCCAAAGCATGAAAATAGTTATCAGAACAAATCTTTTCCCAATATTATAATCAGCTACTTATTACATCATAAACACTTTCTTTAGCATCTTGAGATTTGAAACCCTTATTTGTTGTTAAATCTAAAGCATCCTGAACTGAGAGACTGGAGACTTTCTGGATTTCTCAATTTAGACTCTAGAATAACAGGTGGTTTCATTGTATGCCGATAATGTTATCTGGTCCCCTTGCAGTGTCTTAGGTTCAATGGAAATGGAAACCTGTTGTTTACCTTGAAATGGATTCATTTCGTTTTGGCTAAGTTTTTCTTTTACTTAACTCATTTAACACTTACCATTTGTTGTGGTAGTGATGTGTTAAAAGTGTTCACCTATGTAATTTACCAGCCTTACTTCAGAGATGAAAAAACAATGAGTAACCGTTTACCTAGGTTCCCTGTCCAAGGAAAGGAGTCCCACCATTAGAACATCACTTTTTCATTCCTTTTCTTTCAAAGTTTTAATTTGCTTTTCTGGGTCAAAGAGTGGGAGGAAATGATCAACGACTGAAATGATCAATATTCAGCTTTTCATCCTTGGCATTTTCTCAATTGACAGTCCTGTCTCTTAAGAGAAGTTGCAACCAGCTTGGTAAACCCCTTTCTACATCCTCAATTGTTGCTTTTGGGTGTTTTTTTCCTTCTGAGAACATTCCTTCCTCATCTTACCAATTCTATATCATTTCACATTTCTTTGTCTAGTCATACTTAAAAAAAATTTTTAATGTTTATTTTTGAGAGAGACAGAGACAGAGAGAGTGAGTGGCAGAGAGAGATGGAGACATAGAATCCAAAGCAGTCTCCAGGCTGTCAGTACAGAGCCCCATGTGGGGCTTGAACCCACCAGCCATGAGATCAGAACCTGAGCAGAAATCAAGAGTTAGACGCTCAACCCACTGAGCCACTCAGGCATCCCTGTCTAGTCATACTTTAAATTATAATTTCCCAGAGATGAAACCTTGTGTATATATTCTAGAATACAGTCTAAAAATATTTTCCAATAATATCAATAACTGTAAGTTGCTGAAAACCCTGAGACTGCTTCTGTTAGGACATTTGAAATTATAGATAAATAACTTACTTTGAAAGGGTACCAGTCTGGCAGCTGTGATCAGTCTAACAGTCTAATTTACATACACATTTGGAATATTTCTAAATATTTTATGGAAATACTTTTTAATCACAAAATAAATAACAGAGCAATCGGAATTTACATACATGCAATGCTTTAATCTTACGTACAAAAAAAGATGACAGGCAGAAAGAATAACAGAATTATTAAATGAAAATTTGATAAACATATACATTGAAGAAATGCTAAAATTTGACATTTTGAAATACTAATTGTTTTAAATGGTCCCAGAAAGACTGGAAAAGATTGATGGAAAAAAAATCAGGTTACTCACAAAATTCTTTTCTATTTTTACCTTTTGGTGGCCCATTAAAAAAAGGGGGAGTTTAAACACCATATAACATTTACTCAGTGGCTAATAGCATTTTAAACCTGTTTGATATTTTACACTTCTTTCAAAAAATCTTAAAATATGTAATCATAGAATAATATTGTGGAGGGTGTACATAGGGTGTACTATTAAACAGCTGAAGAGAAAATGCTTTATAACAGACAATTATTTATTTAGATTTTTTCAGCCATGTTACTAGATCAAAGAGTAAATTTGTTTTTCTACTTTGCCAAATGATGGGAGAAAAAGAATGTAAGGATCAAGGGCTCTTGTGAAAAGTCTGATTGCCTTGGTGCTTTAGAGAAAAAATCCTAAGGAGCTCTTAGTTAAAAATGGTGAATTAATTACATGCACTCATCTCTTCTCCTTCTACAACCTCTGCCAAAATGATAGCAAAAGAAAAACAAAGGTATCTGCCTACAAGAAAAGGATAAAGAAAAAAAAACAGAGGACATGGGATTTCAACAACTATTTAGAAAAGAAGCAGGTAGCGAAGTATAGGCAGATCAGAGGGACAAAGCCAGGAGGTTGGGTCAAAAAGTCCTGAAGGGCCGAATATAGAAGCAAGGATGAAGTGCAGGGCTAAAAACCAGAGGAGGGGTAGAAAGTGTGACTATAGACAAGATGAACCCCCCCTCCCACCCCCGCCTACACAAACACATATATATACACACAATACACGCACACAACACACACACTACCCTGTAGGAAAGAGGGGATTATTCTCCAAAGAAAATGGACTATACTGGCCACTAGTTTTAAGGATCTCAGGCATAGCAGAGGCTGAGGCTAAAACACAGGACTAACATAAATGAAAGTTTAGTACTAAATTGTAAAACCTCCATCCCTTTCTCTGGCTCTGCTTTCAAAATGTTGACAGCAAGGAACAGGCCTTTCTAGGTAGGAGACTTCAAGACACCTCTCTGAAAAAACTGAAAGGACCCCAAGGAAAGACTCATACAAATTGAAATCTGGGGTTCACCTAGGAAAATGCTGCCTTACTAGTCAATCTCCCTACAGTGAACTTTATCGTCAGCAAACTCTGACTGTGCTCTGAGCTTTCATTCAGCTTAATTCTCATTCTTAAAATATGATTTGTAACTAAGAATTACCAGACACAGAAGAAAAGTCTTCAACATGACAGATGAGGACAAAAAAATCTAAACTCAGAGGGAAAGATAGTGACCCAAAGAATAGAGAAAAAAATTCAAAATTATCTATAGTTCTATACCTTCAGATATATGAGAAAATAATGCATCCAAAAAACAAGAACAGAATGTTATTTAAAAAGGAACAGGGGCACCTGGGTGCCTTAGTTGGTTAAGTGCCCAACTTTTGATTTCAGCTCAGGTTATGATCTCACAGTTCATGAGTTCGAGCCCCGAATCAGGCTCTGTAGTGACAGTGCAGAGCATGCTTAGGATTCTCTCTCTCCCAATCTTTCTGCCATTCCCCCTCATGCTTGCCGCCCGCTCTCTCTCAAAATAAATAAACTTAAAAAAAAAAACTTAAAAAAAAAGAATTAGCAACTATCTCAATATAATGAACATACAAAGACAATACATTTCTCTTGTAATTGTATTCATGAGCTAATGGTAAATATCCTGTGTGGCCAGGGTTATGATTCTCTCACAAATTTTGCTATGGAAGAAAAAAGTCCACAACTTATAATGAAGGGACTTCAAAGAGATGAGAAATGGCCAAGCTCACTATGTGCCAAACTCAGTACAGTCCAGACTTCACACAATTTCCCATAAATTCAAGGACTCCAGATTGACCCAAGTCAACTCATAGTACTGAGCATTCTAGGAATGGTAGCGAATTAATCAAAGAGACTATTACAGGGATTGGGTCAACTTCAGGGTCTTAGAACCACCCAGAATCATTAATGAGATACTAAAATTCTAGGGCTTCATACATTCATCCATTCACTCCTTGATTCTTCAAACATTTAGTTACTATCATTCTTTCCTCTTCTCTGTGCTCTAAAACATTTGTCTTTAATACAAAATAACAAATAAAATTATCCTTTTATTACAATAAAGTTTATTGTAACCTTTTTTGATCCTTCTATATTCTCACCACTGCATTTTATTCCCAGCTTACCCACTCCCACCTTTGCCAGAAAAAAAAGTCACATTGTAAGTCTGTCTCATACAGCACTGTGTATATAGTGGTTTATTATAGTACTGTATATTCATGTCAGTAATACTTGATATTAATTTGAATACATATGGTGGTGTGTGTGCTGTTGGCCAAATATTCTTCCTGTGCACACAGCAGAATTATATTTCCTTTTCCTCTTTGAAGTTAGCTATGCCCAATGGAATTTGAGCAAAAGTGAGTATAAATTGCTATAGCTTTTTCTCTTTGCCATGGTGACTGGAAATGTTCCAAGAGCTTTTATCTTAGACTTAAGTGAGTATGATACAGAGTAAACTTCCAAGTAAACCCATGGATAAGTAGAGTGAGCAAGAAATAATCTTTGTTTTATAAAATCTCTGAGATTTGAGGATTATTTACATTACAGCAAAATCCACGTTTCCTGATTGATACAAATATAATATAAATATATTCAGTTTTTTCCTCATTGCCAGTAAGCCAATATATATGATGGGTATCATTCTAAGCTTTCAGTTGGTGAGCATTCAAATGCCATTTTGTGTTTTCCCTTAATGGTACTTCCCTCTGTTGTTGTTTAGTTACTCCATTAATTTAGTTCTGGTGAATAATTTTGGCCCATATTGATGATCAAATGTTGCAAATGGTTGTTCTGGAGCTTTCACCTAAAGTTCCTTCCTTTCTTCAAAGAAATAGAGGAAATAGAGGCTGAAGGCCAACAGGGAATTAGAAATTGGTGGAAGACATCTGACATTATAAAACCCAAGCAACATTGCAAGCTGGCAGATGTTACTAATAGTATAAAAAGTAGCTTCAAGAAACCATGGCCTTCATAACATGACATAATTAAGGTGTTCTGAAGAAAGAGAATATTAGTTTTCTCTTGCTGTGTAACAAATCTCCCCAAACTTAGCAGAAATTCAGAAATGGTTTAGATGGTGGTTATGGCTCAAAGTTTTTCAAGTCTGAAGAGCTCTCTGGCATAACAGTCTCATCATAGGGCTTCTTGAGTGACCTCACACTGTAACAGCCAACTTTTCCCAGAGCAAGTGATACAAGAGAACGGGATAGAAGCTTTAATGTTGTTTCTACACTTAGAAGTTATACCCTGTCATTTTCACAATATCCGGTTTGCTACACAGCCAACTCCATTCAGTATGGGATGAATCAACAGAAGGGTGTCAATACCCAAAGACAAGGATCACTGGAGGCCATCGTGGGGGCTGGCTGCTACAGTGGAAGAACCATCGTTAAAGAGGAACACAGCAACTGCATTGCATCTTGGCAAAGGGATTCTGCTACGACGGACTTGTTGTTTGTTTATTTAGTGTTCCCATTCTAGAAAAACAATCTATCCCATGCCATCTGCATTTACCCAATGGGATGTAATAAGTAAACATGTTTCAATAATATGAAAAATGATTGATTGAGACTCCTCATGAGCTACTGGCTTAAAAAGATATTTTACCCCAATATTCCATAGTGTTTTCTCATCATTTGTGTAAAATTGTAAATAATTAAAAAGATTGAACTTTTGGTCTCTCAACTAAGTCTTTCTTTGTGAAAAATACTATTTTTCTATTATGTAAATATCAAGATATGTTAACCAAGTTAAATTATATTTTTTCTAATAGTAAAATCTGAAAAAATAAAGAATAATTATATCATATAGCATTTACTGCCAGCTGCAACTGTACTTTTGGAATAATTATTTCCTCAGATTATTCAGCAATGATTGATAATCACCATTTTGATTTCTCTTCTTTTCTCATGTCTTTAAAATTGGAAATATTATTTGAATTTCATTATAATGCCAAATTCATTATATACTTTAAGAATTCCTGTTTGAAGTTTTTATTATTGCATAAAAAGATGAATATAATGAAATATTTCATTTGCAAATTTTTAGTGAAGACATTACTTTCACTTTTTTTGAAATTTTAAAATTTATGTTCATTTCTTTTTTTACATATAAAAAGCAGCAGAAAACATCTAGCATGATGGTGACAAGACCATGACCATCTAAATGGCACCGACATTCTTTTCTTCTCAAACAAAAATGTCCTCTGTTGACTTCCCTAGTTTACTGAGGGGTCTCATCTGAAAAGTTATTTTCTAGTTTGGTTTGTTTGTAATCTGGAATGTATTTCCCATAGAAATAGTGTTAAGTATAGTAATGAAGTAAACAAATTAGTCCTCAGAAGCCCTCTTCACCAGAGAATTCCTCAATTTAGTATTCTCCACCTAGAGAATCTAATCCCCTTGTATGGAAAAGCCTAAAGACAGGGGGCTTATTGGAAGGATGTACTACAGCTTCTGTGGTTTAGAGGAAAAAATAGTGGTCATAAGCTTCTTTCATTTTCTTCCTGGTGACCTACACACGTCTTTTTTTTTTTCCCACTATTATTTCCTTTGCTTCCACTCAGCGTTTATGTCCTTCCTTGGTTCACAACAGACACAGAACTTTCCTCTTAGATAACCACCATCACCACCACCACCACAACAAATAGCCAACACTTACTGAGTGCTACTACAAAGTAGATGCTGGTCCAAGCATCCTGTGTGTATTCTCACTTCATCTTCACGACAACTCAGGTGGAAGGCATTCTTATTATTCCCCTTTACAGCTGAGATAACTGAGGAATACAGAAGTTGAATAACCTGTTTAGAACCATGCAGTTAGGAGATGGGATAAAAATTTAAACTTAAACAGTTTGTGGATTTCACCTCTTATTACCGTGAGAAGATAGAAAACAGATACACACACACACACACACACACACACACACACACGATTTTTTCTCTACTAAAACTGAAAACAAATGGAAATAAAACAATACTTAACTTATGATTTTAATTAAGCAGCAGTGGGAAAAGCAAGGTCTCGGAAATCAGTGATAACTTATACATGTCATCTCCATTTCAAGGGAAAAACCTGGCTTTTTTTTTTAAATTTTTTTTTCAACGTTTATTTATTTTTGGGACAGAGAGAGACAGAGCATGAACGGGGGAGGGGCAGAGAGAGAGGGAGACACAGAATCGGAAACAGGCTCCAGGCTCTGAGCCATCAGCCCAGAGCCTGACGCGGGGCTCGAACTCACGGACCGCGAGATCATGACCTGGCTAAAGTCGGACGCTTAACCGACTGCGCCACCCAGGCGCCCCAAAACCTGGCTTTTTGAAACCGAGGCAGTAGCTCTGAGTAAACAAGGAAAAAATAAGTACACGCTGACAGTGGGTTCTGGCCTGGGCATGGAAGGCACAGCAATTTGTTGGAAAGATCTGAAGGGAGCACATCTTCCTTCTCCCATTGTGGGACCATCTGGTCCTCACAAACCTTACCCTGAAGTAGCCTTCAAATATCACTGGAGAGGATGATACGGAGGCTTTTGGGTTCTGAGTTTGCCAGATTGGGAGGGAGCCCAGTGTCAGGATGCACTTAGGTTGGCAGTATGAAGAGCAAAGAAGAGGTTAAGAAGAGAGAGAAACACCAGGGAATGCATTTTGCTTCTGTCCTTTCAAAAAAATAAACAACATGTAGAAAGTGAAATTTTCAGGCATAATATTTTAATAGACTGTAACTCCAAAAATTCCTAAGTTCATTTAGTGGTAATGTATTATTTCACTTCTTTAATCCATTGCTGATATCTGGGAAGAGAATCAAACATCACAGACACCTCTTGAGCAAGTCATGAGTGGCTGTGAGACTAAGCTGTTCTCAGTCCCAGAAATTAGAAATCCTTTTCCATTGTGCATTCTTATATCCTTGCCAGGAAAACAGATACTTTCCCAGCTAGAAGCTGAACAAGGTCACCTTGGCCCAGGTCATCAGAAACTAAAACAGTAACAGACACTTGTCTACAGGAAGATGACAATATTGTTATTAAAATTTTCTGACATTTTTTAAAAAAGACCTAGTAACGTGGAGATTTGATTAATATCTAACAAATATGAGATGGCAATTTAGTTTATTAGTGCCAGCTAAGTACTTTTGTTGTATTAATGTTTATTTATTTATTTATTTATTTTTTTTTTTAGAACTAAAATTATTTTATTTTTTTTTTCTGAAATTTATTGACAAATTGGTTTCCATACAACACCCAGTGCTCATCCCAAAAGGTGCCCTCCTCAATACCCATCACCCACCCTCTCCTCCCTCCCACCCCCCATCAACCCTCAGTTTGTTCTCAGTCTCTTATGCTTTGGCTCTCTCCCATTCTAACCTCTTTTTTTTTTTTCCTTCCCCTCCCCCATGGGTTCCTGTTAAGTTTCTCAGGATCCACATAAGAGTGAAACCATATGGTATCTGTCTTTCTCTGTATGGCTTATTTCACTTAGCATCACACTCTGCAGTTCCATCCACGTTGCTACAAAAGGCCATATTTCATTTTTTCTCATTGCCACGTAATATTCCATTGTGTATATAAACCACAATTTCTTTATCCATTCATCAGTTGATGGACATTTAGGCTCTTTCCATAATTTGGCTATTGTTGAGAGTGCTGCTATGAACATTGGGGTACAAGTGGCCCTATGCATCAGTGCTCCTGTATCCCTTGGATAAATTCCTAGCAGTGCTATTGCTGGGTCATAGGGTAGGTCTATTTTTAATTTTCTGAGGAACCTCCACACTGCTTTCCAGAGCGGCTGCACCAATTTGCATTCCCACCAACAGTGCAAGAGGGTTCCCGTTTCTCCACATCCTCGCCAGCATCTATAGGCTCCTGATTTGTTCATTTTGGCCACTCTGACTGGCGTGAGGTGATACCTGAGTGTGGTTTTGATTTGTATTTCCCTGATAAGGAGCGACGCTGAACATCTTTTCATGTGCCTGTTGGCCATCCGGATGTCTTCTTTAGAGAAGTGTCTATTCATGTTTTCTGCCCATTTCTTCACTGGGTTATTTGTTTTTTGGGTGTGGAGTTTGGTGAGCTCTTTATAGATTTTGGATACTAGCCCTTTGTCTGATATGTCATTTGCGAATATCTTTTCCCATTCCGTTGGTTGCCTTTTAGTTTTGTTGGTTGTTTCCTTTGCTGTGCAGAAGCTTTTTATCTTCATAAGGTCCCAGTAATTCACTTTTGCTTTTAATTCCCTTGCCTTTGGGGATGTGTCGAGTAAGAGATTGCTACGGCTGAGGTCAGAGAGGTCTTTTCCTGCTTTCTCCTCTAAGGTTTTGATGGTTTCCTGTCTCACATTTAGGTCCTTTATCCATTTTGAGTTTATTTTTGTGAATGGTGTGAGAAAGTGGTCTAGTTTCAACCTTCTGCATGTTGCTGTCCAGTTCTCCCAGCACCATTTGTTAAAGAGGCTGTCTTTTTTCCATTGGATGTTCTTTCCTGCTTTGTCAAAGATGAGTTGGCCATACGTTTGTGGGTCTAGTTCTGGGGTTTCTATTCTATTCCATTGGTCTATGTGTCTGTTTTTGTGCCAATACCATGCTGTCTTGATGATGACAGCTTTGTAGTAGAGGCTAAAGTCTGGGATTGTGATGCCTCCTGCTTTGCTCTTCTTCAAAATTCCTTTGGCTATTCGGGGCCTTTTGTGGTTCCATATGAATTTTAGGATTGCTTGTTCTAGTTTCGAGAAGAATGCTGGTGCAATTTTGATTGGGATTGCATTGAATGTGTAGATAGCTTTGGGTAGTATTGACATTTTGACAATATTTATTTTTCCAATCCATGAGCAGGGAATGTCTTTCCATTTCTTTAAATCTTCTTCAATTTCCTTCATAAGCTTTCTATAGTTTTCAGCATACAGATCCTTTACATCTTTGGTTAGATTTATTCCTAGGTATTTTATGCTTCTTGGCGCAATTGTGAATGGGATCAGTTTCTTTATTTGTCTTTCTGTTGCTTCATTGTTAGTGTATAAGAATGCAACTGATTTCTGTACATTGATTTTATATCCTGCAACTTTGCTGAATTCCTGTATCAGTTCTAGCAGACTTTTGGTGGAGTCTATCGGATTTTCCATGTATAATATCATGTCATCTGCAAAAAGCGAAAGCTTGACTTCATCTTTGCCAATTTGGATGCCTTTGATTTCCTTTTGTTGTCTGATTGCTGATGCTAGAACTTCCAGCACTATGTTAAACAGCAGCGGTGAGAGTGGGCATCCTTGTCGTGTTCCTGATCTCAGGGAAAAAGCTTTCAGTTTTTCCCCGTTGAGGATGATGTTAGCTGTGGGCTTTTCATAAATGGCTTTTATGATCTTTAAGTATGTTCCTTCTATCCCGACTTTCTCAAGGGTTTTTATTAAGAAAGGGTGCTGGATTTTGTCAAAGGCCTTTTCTGCATCGATTGACAGGATCATATGGTTCTTCTCTCTTTTTTTGTTAATGTGATGTATCACGTTGATTGATTTGCGAATGTTGAACCAGCCCTGCATCCCAGGAATGAATCCCACTTGATCATGGTGAATAATTCTTTTTATATGCCGTTGAATTCGATTTGCTAGTATCTTATTGAGAATTTTTGCATCCATATTCATCAGGGATATTGGCCTGTAGTTCTCTTTTTTTACTGGGTCTCTGTCTGGTTTAGGAATCAAAGTAATACTGGCTTCATAGAATGAGTCTGGAAGTTTTCCTTCCCTTTCTATTTCTTGGAATAGCTTGAGAAGGATAGGTATTATCTCTGCTTTAAACGTCTGGTAGAACTCCCCTGGGAAGCCATCTGGTCCTGGACTCTTATTTCTTGGGAGATTTTTGATAACCGATTCAATTTCTTCGCTGGCTATGGGTCTGTTCAAGCTTTCTATTTCCTCCTGATTGAGTTTTGGAAGAGTGTGGGTGTTTAGGAATTTGTCCATTTCTTCCAGGTTGTCCAATTTGTTGGCATATAAGTTTTCATAGTATTCCCTGATAATTGTTTGTATCTCTGAAGGATTGGTTGTAATAATTCCATTTTCATTCATGATTTTATCTATTTGGGTCATCTCCCTTTTCTTTTTGAGAAGCCTGGCTAGAGGTTTGTCAATTTTGTTTATTTTTTCAAAAAACCAACTCTTGGTTTCGTTGATCTGCTCTACAGTTTTTTTAGTTTCTATATTGTTTATTTCTGCTCTGATCTTTATTATTTCTCTTCTTCTGCTGGGCTTAGGCTGCCTTTGCTGTTCTGCTTCTAGTTCCTTTAGGTGTGCTGTTAGATTTTGTATTTGGGATTTTTCTTGTTTCTTGAGATAGGCCTGGATTGCAATGTATTTTCCTCTCAGGACTGCCTTTGCTGCGTCCCACAGCGTTTGGATTGTTGTATTTTCATTTTCGTTTGTTTCCATATATTTTTTAATTTCTTCTCTAATTGCCTGGTTGACCCACTCATTCGTTAGTAGGGTGTTCTTTAACCTCCATGCTTTTGGAGGTTTTCCAGACTTTTTTCTGTGGTTGATTTCAAGCTTCATAGCATTGTGGTCTGAAAGTAAGCATGGTATAATTTCAATTCTTGTAAACTTATGAAGGGCTGTTTTGTGACCCAGTATATGATCTATCTTGGAGAATGTTCCATGTGCACTCGAGAAGAAAGTATATTCTGTTGCTTTGGGATGCAGAGTTCTAAATATATCTGTCAAGTCCATCTGATCCAATGTCTCATTCAGGGCCCTTGTTTCTTTATTGACCGTGTGTCTAGATGATCTATCCATTTCTGTAAGTGGGGTGTTAAAGTCCCCTGCAATTACCACATTCTTATCAATAAGGTTGCTTATGTTTATGAGTAATTGTTTTATATATTTGGGGGCTCCGGTATTTGGCGCATAGACATTTATAATTGTTAGCTCTTCCTGATGGATAGACCCTGTAACTATTATATAATGTCCTTCTTCATCTCTTGTTACAGCCTTTAATTTAAAGTCTAGTTTGTCTGATAGAAGTATGGCTACTCCAGCTTTCTTTTGGCTTCCAGTCGCATGATAAATAGTTCTCCATCCCCTCACTCTCAATCTAAAGGTGTCCTCAGGTCTAAAATGAGTCTCTTGTAGACAGCAAATAGATGGGTCTTGTTTTTTTATCCATTCTGATACCCTATGTCTTTTGGTTGGCGCATTTAATCCATTTACATTCAGTGTTATTATAGAAAGATACGGGTTTAGAGTCATTGTGATGTCTGTATGTTTTATGCTTGTAGTGATGTCTCTGGGACTTTGTCTCACAGGGTCCCCCTTAGGATCTCTTGTAGGGCTGGTTTAGTGGTGACAAATTCCTTCAGTTTTTGTTTGTTTGGGAAGACCTTTATCTCTCCTTCTATTCTAAATGACAGACTTGCTGGATAAAGGATTCTCAGCTGCATATTTTTTCTGTCTAGCACCCTGAAAATCTCATGCCAATTCTTTCTGGCCTGCCAAGTTTCAAAAGAGAGATCAGTCACGAGTCTTATAGGTCTCCCTTTATATGTGAGGGCACGTTTACCCCTTGCTGCTTTCAGAATTTTCTCTTTATCCTTGTATTTTGCCAGTTTGACTATGATATGTCGTGCAGAAGATCGATTCAAGTTACGTCTGAAGCCTCTGTGCCTCTTGGATTTCAATGCCTTTTTCCTTCCCCAGTTCAGGGAAGTTCTCAGCTATGATTTCTTCAAGTACCCCTTCAGCACCTTTCCCTCTCTCTTCCTCCTCTGGGATACCAATTATGCGTATATTATTTCTTTTTAGTGTATCACTTAATTCTCTAATTTTCCCCTCCTACTCCTGGATTGTTTTATCTCTCTTTTTCTCAGCTTCCTCTTTTTCCATAACTTTATCTTCTAGTTCACCTATTCTCTCCTCTGCCTCTTCAAGCCGAGCCGTGGTGGTTTCCATTTTGTTTTGCATTTCATTTAAAGCGTTTTTCAGCTCCTTGTGACTGTTCCTTAGTCCCTTGATCTCTGTAGCAAGAGATTCTCTGCTGTCCTGTATACTGTTTTCAAGCCCAGCGATTAATTTTATGACTATTATTCTAAATTCACTTTCTGTTATGTTATTTAAGTCCTTTTTGATCAGCTCATTAGCTGTTGTTATTTCCTGGAGATTCTTCTGAGGGGAGTTCTTCCGCTTGGTCATTTTGGATAGTCCCTGGCGTGGTGAGGACCTGCAGGGCACTTCCCCTGTGCTGTGGTGTATAACTGGAGTTGGTGGGCGGGGCCGCAGTCAGACCTGATGTCTGCCCCCAGCCCACCGCTGGGGCCACAGTCAGACTGGTGTGTGTCTTCTCTTCCCCTCTCCTAGGGGCGGGATTCACTGTGGGGTGGTGTGGCTCGTCTGGGCTACTTGCACCCTGCCAGGCTTGTGATGCTGGGGATCTGGTGCTGGGGATCTGGCGTATTAGCTGGGGTGGGTAGGCAAGGTGCTTGCGGCAGGAGGGGCAGGCTTAGATCGCTTCTCCTTAGGTGATCCACTTCAGGAGGGGCCCTGTGGCAGCGGGAGGGAGTCAGATCCGCTGCCGGAGGTTTGGCTCCACAGAAGCGCAGAGTTGGGTGTTTGCGCGGAGCGAGCAAGTTCCCTGGCAGGAACCGGTTCCCTTTGGGATTTCGGCTGGGGGATGGGCGGGGGAGATGGCGCTGGCGAGCGCCTTTGTTCCCCACCAAACTGAGCTCTGTTGTCAGGGGGCTCAGCAGCTCTCCCTCCCTTTGTCCTCCAGCCTTCTCGCTTTCTGAGCAGAGCTGTTAACTTATGACCTCCCAGACGCTAAGTCGCGCTTGCTGTCGAAACACAGTCCGCCCGGCCCCTCCGCTTTTGCAAGCCAGACTCGGGGGCTGTGCTTGGCCGGCGAGCCGCCCCTCCGCCCCGGCTCCCTCCCGCCAGTCCGTGGAGCGCGCACCGCCTCGCCGCCCTTCCTACCCTCTTCCGTGGGCCTCTCGTCTGTGTTTGGCTCCGGCGACTCTGTTCTGCTAATCCTCTGGCGGTTTTCTGGGTTATTTAGGCAGGTGTAGATGGAATCTAAGTGATCAGCAGGACTTGCGGTGAGCCCAGCGTCCTCCTAAGCTGCCATCTTGCCGCAACCCAATGTTTATTTATTTTTGAGAGACAAAGCATGAGCGGGGGAGGGGCAGAGCAAGAGGGAGACACAGAAATTGAAGCAGGCTCCAGGCTCTGAGCTGTCAGCACAGAGCCTGACGCAGGGCTCGAACTCACAGACCATGAAATCACGACCTGAGCCAAAGTCGGATGCTTAACCGACCAGCCACCCAGGTGCCCCATATTGTTTTTTAAAAAAGGAGAAATGAATGAGTAAATAAATAATCAGTCCAACAGTCAAGTAGTCATTCGACTTTCTCTAGCTAGATAGAAAAGGAGAAGTTGCAATTGGAAGTAAAATCCAGATGGCAGTTGTTGGGGCACAGATAGGGACTGGGCATGTTGTCATGGAAGGAGGTGTTGAGGTGGCCATTGCAGGGGAAGTAAGACATCTCTGATGAAGGTGAAAATTTTCATCAATTCAAACATTGTAGTGACAGCCTGGAATTTGGAGATTCATTGTTGATTCTGAAATGAACAGCTTTGGGACCTTGAGAAAATTAGTTTTCTTCTTTGGGTCTTGGTTTCTTCTATAAAATCAAGGAGTTGGGGGAAAAAAAATCAACAACATTCCCTAAAGAGTATGCTTTCAAATAGCAGCTCTTTGGGATATAAATATACACAATAAAAAAAGCCTGAGGTTCAGTCAAATTATGTAGTAGTTAGGGCTTCTTAAGTTGCAAGTGACAAAATACCTGACTCAAGGTGGATTGAAGGGGAAATGGGAGTTATCCTCCCAATAGTTGAAGAAGTTTAGGCACAGAGCTGGCCTTTGGCATAGCTGATTCTTTGGTTTGAGTAATATCATTAGGACTTGTGCCACAGGCTGAATAATGATCCCACAAAGATGCCCATGCCCTAATCACTGGAAATTATGACTAAGTGACCGTACATGGCAAAAGAGACTTTGCAGATGTGATTAAGGTTTGCAATGGGGAGATTATCCTGGGACCAATCTTACCACATGCGTCCCTAAAAGTGGCAGAGAAGAAAGGTGACATGGGAAACACTTAACCTGCTGTTGCTGGTTTTGAAGATGGAGAAAGGGGACCACAGCCAAGTACTGGGCCTCTACAAGTTGAAAACAGCCCTTGACTCAACAGTCATAAAGAAAATGAAGGCTAAACAGGGGAAGAGAAAGTACATTCTAGGGTCTCAGCTCAGGGCTCTTATCAGGCAACTTTAAACTCGCAGAAAGAAGGATTTTCAGTGAGGGGAACAGATGAATTCGGGGAGACGGGCTGGAAGAACAAATAGATGACAAAAGGGGAAGGAATTGTGATGGAATATGGTTTGTGGCTTGTATTGCTAATGAAACCTAGCTTAGCTGTTTATTCTGTTTATTCTTATTCTTGGAGTGCCCCACATGGTTTTCAAAGTTGTTTCATATTGCATTTGATTCTAAAAACGCCTTGAGAGATAGGTAATGCAGGTTTCTTATTCCTCTCCCACACATGAGGAAACTAATATGCAAAAAGCTCAATTCTAAGTGTTAGAGCCAGAGAATATGGAATGTGATGGGCCAAGGAGGGTTCCTGCCTGTAAATTCAGGTGCCCATCCTAGCAATGTCACCTAGGAATGAGTTACATCCAACCACTGAGCCTCTGCTTGCCCAACTGTCAAATGGAGCACATAATATTTGCCTGCCTCATCATGAGGATGAACCAGGACAAAATGCACCAACACCTAGGATTACAGCAGAGGACAAACAACATACATACACTCCCTTTACTCTCTTCTCCACCTACAACCCATGTTCAGATTATCTGACTCCACACTGATAATTCTAAACTACATGGCTGCTATGGTCATTCACACATTTATTCATTTTCATATCTATGTAAACTTTGGTTTAATGAGAATCTAAGAGAGTTACTCATTAGCAGTTAAGTTCCTTACTTTTTTTCATACAAAATCCCTCCAATTATGTCATTACACTTTTGGAATACTTCTTGTTAAAAATTACCAATATTGCTTCCGGTATATGTACTAAGAGGGCTAATAGACTTTTGTGGTTTTCAGGGAAGAGGGAACAAAGAATGCATTACTTTTGTGTTACACTACAGTACTATCAAGAACTAAGAATTGTTTCAGATTTTATAGCTAGTATTTTATTGTGCATCACATGCGATTCTATTTATGTGATTACAGCATAAAGATTGGGAACAGGCTTGGAAAAAAGATTACTGTGCATATAATCTAAGAAATTATTATAATTTAAACATTTTTATAAAATCAGGGATGCCTAGTGGCTCAGTCGGTTAAGCCTGGGACTCTTATTCTTGGTTCAGGTCATGATCTCGCAGTTCATGAGTTCAAACCCTGCATGGGGCTCTGTGCTCACAGCACAGAGCCTGTTTGGAATTATATCTCTCTCCTTCTCTCTCTTTCTCTCTCTCTCTCTCTCTGTCCCTTCTCAGCTCTTTCTCAAGATAAATAAATATTTCTTTTTTTTGCAAAATCAATGAGTTTAATAACTTTACCATGACATATATATAAATTTATATACGTATACATATGTGCTGATCAGGTGTTTGAGTGTCTTATTAGAATACCAGAAATATTGCTTATGAAGATATATTTCTGGTAGCAAAATATATAGGATTTTTAAATTGATACTAGCACCATAACTCCAAATTGAGAGTAAACACAACAGGAATATTTTTTAATATTTTTCATATTGTAGTGCTGCAGACATCATTATCCGCTGGTCATGTTAATCTCAAAGTGCACAGTCTATTTGTATGATCTGTATAATGTGCACAAAGTGTTCAAAGATGTGATAATGTACAGCTTTGGGTATTTACTATCAGATCATCGTAATGTGCATCTGCTTTAAAGAATCTGATCTGAAAACAATATGTACCTTTTTTACAATATTGTGTCACACAGTGTGCTGGAGTGGCTATAGAGAATTTTGCCTGCATTTCTGGGTCTATGTAAAAACTCACTTGAAGCTAACCAATAAAAAAAAAAAGAAAATTTGTAAACAGCTGGTTTATATAGATTTTTCAAAAGGCTTATGTTCTGATCCAGAAGATGTGTGGAATTTGTATTAGGTTTGGGGAAAGAAAAATGGAAGTTACTACAGCTGTGAGTCAAGAAATTAATTCTAGGGAAAAGAAATAATATTTCCTTTCTTAAAAGAGAGCAACAAAAAATGTTCTTGGTTTGGATGAGTTTCTTGATTTTATGTTACTGGCTATGAAACATACCTGCCTGGAAGAGCAATATCATCTAATATGAAATTATTAACCTATTTCATAACTCTAATACGGGAACATCCTCCCCACTCATAATGTTTAGTTTATAAAGTGACCTCAGTGGAACTCATCAAGGAAGTAAAGAAAGGTTTTACAGATTTGCAAAAATTCTTAGCGTGTGTTTGTTAGTTCATATAGTATAATGTCCATGAAAACTGAAGTGAAGCCTTGTTTTGGGGGGATAAGAAAAGCATAGCACATAATTTTGCGTAAAATAAACTCATTAGAAAGAATCTTGTTTGTTAACAAATTTAGTTATTCCATGTTAAAACCAGTTTACCAGTGTTGTCACTGTATTTCAGAAAATGTATTTACTTGGGTTTTATCTTTATTCCTTAAACCCACATTTGAATAGAGCTCTACTATATCATTAAATTAAGCCACCATTTACAGATGTTGTAGGTAAGCATTCTCTATTCCTTTTCCCGGTCAAAATTTTCCAAAGGCTTCATTTTTACTAAACATTGCAATATATTTTAAAATATATGACTGGATACAAGAATAGCTTCAAAATATGGTTCCTATTAGTTCCCTCTGTTACTAGGAGATCATATGGATTTATAACTTTTTGCCAATTTAACTATAACTGAAAGCCCCAACTACAGTGTTTCCGTATTCAACAGACTGCTAATGAAGATTTTGTATAAACTTTACAGCTATCTCTGACAATAAAAACTTCCACAAAAATGTGATTTTTCTAATATTATGATTATATGGTAGAACCATAACTCAGGAGTCTAAAAATATATATACACCAGTTTCTTTTAGTAAAACCAGGCCTAATTTATTGTTTTTAATTTTTTTTAATGTTTTTTATTTTTGAGAGAGAGAGAGAGAGAGAGAGAGAGAGACAAAGCATGAGTGGGGGAGGGTTAGAGAGAGAGAGAGAGAGAGAGAGACCCACACAGAATCCAAAGCAGGCTCCAGGCTCTGAGCTGTCAACAAAGAGTCTGACGTGAGGCTCAAACCCACAAACTGTGAGACCATGACCTGAGTCAAAGTCAGATGTCTGACTGAGCCACCCAGGCGCCCCAAAACCAGACCTAGTTTAATGATTACTTCAATATTATATCACTGTGCTGATCTGTTAAAAGACACTTTACATAACTTCTATAATCCTTTATTCTAATGACTGTTTCTATTCGTAAAAATAAATGATACTTCCTTATTCTTCCTTTACATGATATCGTTATTTGAAAAAAAAAAAGGATACCGAAGAATAAAAATTAATGTGCTAATATTATCAATAATAGCAAAAAATAAAAGTCTAGAACTCTAATTACTGGAGACTGGTTAACTAAGTAATATATATTCATAGAATAGCATGCAGCCATTTAAAGGATGTTGCAGAAGAATATTTATTGAAATGGGAAATTGGTTATAACATGACTGATAAGAAAAGTAAAAACAGAATATATGGTATAACCTAATGGTCATGACATACCAAGGTCTTTCATTTTTTAAAAAATGTTAATTTTTGAGACACAGAGAGAGAGAGTGCACATGAGTGGGGGGGGGGGGCAAAGAGAGACGGGGACAGAGGGGACAGAGGATCTGAAGCGGGCTCTGCTGAACAGGAGAACAAAGAGCCCCATGCTGGGCTCAAACTCACAAACCATGAGATCATGACCTGAGCACAAACCATGCCCCATGATATACCCGGATCTTTAAATTTTTTTCCCCAATGTTTATTTATTTTGAGAGAGAGAGAGACAGAGCACGAGAAGGGGAGGGGCAGAGACAGAGGGAGACACAGAATCAGAAGCAGGCTCCAGGCTCTGAGCTGTCAGCGCAGAGCCCGATGCGTGGCTCAGGCTCACAAGCCATTAGATTATGACCTGAGCTGAAGGCAGATACTTAACTGACTGAGCCACCCAGGCGCCCAGCGATACCTAGATCTTAACAGGGATCATATTCTGGTAGTCAGATTGGTGATGGTTTTTTGTTTTTAAAATGTTCATTTTTCCTTTGTGCCTTTCTATATTTTTGAAGTTAATCTGCCTTGGCTATTTGTTATTTCTGAAATTAAAAGAAACCTATTAAGTTATTCTCAATAAAGATGGGGGCATCTGAGTGGCTCAGTCTATTAAAGCTTCTGACTGCGGCTCAGGTCATGATCTCATGGTTCGTGAGTTTGAGCCCCCTATCAGGCTCTGCAATGACAGTGCAGAGTCTGCTTGGGTTTCTCTCTCTCCACTTCTCTCTGTGCCCCTCCCCACTTGGGTGCACACACACACACACTCTCTCTCAAAATAAATAAATAAACTAAAACAAAAAGATATTCTCAATAAATAGAAGATAAAATGAGTGCAGAAGCCATAGCCAGTAGCTTTGTCAGCCAGCATGATGCTGCATTCAAGCTCTTCTGTCATCTTTTGCCACCAAGTTCCCTTGGTGACAAGTAAGAGCAAGGAAGACTGGTTAGGAGCCTATTCCTAAAATACTCTTAGGTTTGATTACGAATGCTCAAGATTGTAGAAGAAATACATTATCTGATGCTCATTATTTACTTTTTCCTCAAATCTTGGGCTTAAATATCCCCTTTTACTATTAGACATACATTAATCTGAACTGCTTTGTGACTATCAAGTGTATAATAGTGCTTTTACAGAACATATATAAAAGCCACTAAAAAGCCAGTACCTTCATTTTAAAGCCATGCTTTGTAAAGTATTTTACAAAGGCAAAAAGCATTTTTGACTTATTTTGCAAACTAAGAGGAAAAGATCGTTTCTGTTAACCTTTTCTCTTTACTCGATATTAAATCATCTGGCACATTTGTCATTTACCCTGCGTTTGGCATTTTCTGCACGTTGTTAATGCTGATTCTATCTGGTCATCTGCCAAAGGGAAATCAGGTGTCAACAGTCGTTTCTGTGTTCCAGAGTTCCTAAAAGAAATAAAGATATATATTTTTGGTTAAAAAATATGAAAAAGTGACAAATTCTTGCAGCATATTTTAAATATATTTCTTTAATTTAAGGATGCAGTATAATTTTGTTAAGGATACAAGTTCTCCATAGTTATGTGGGCCCAAAGAATAAACATACATCTGGAATTTAAGTCTACTTCCTTCAAATATCAGGATTTTTATTAAATTATTATAAGTAGAGTGTTGGAAAAAATTGTCCAAACTTGTTTTCTTTCCTAACAGGTGCTTCCAGAAGACAGTGGAAAGGTAATTCAAGTAAGAAAGATAATCACCTGATAGAGAATCTATCTATTTAAACACTTCTAACTAAATTGGTTTGAATTATCCAATGATGGATGGGGGGATGTACTCTTCTTAGGAGACTGTGACCCTAGGAGTCAAGAGCCATGCCACTTCTACCCTAAGCCAATAGTGTGACCTTGAGCAAAACCCACAACGTCCCTGGTTAAAGTTCCTTAGTCACCCTGTACACAATAATTTTGATCATGTTTGAGTAGATGTTTAATGATAAAACTGAGAATTTATGCCTGTGATGATGAAAGACTGCAATAGATTATGTCAGGTGCATTCTAGTCTGAAATCCATTTGATTCCATATGTGTGCATATGTTATATAGATAATATTTATAAATTTTAAAACATAAAGTTATGCTAGAAATGAGAGCTTATATATCAAACTGCCCTACTTTTCTATTTGCAGCCAATTACCACCCCAATCTAATGTTTCACTGTATATAAATTCATTTATTCTCTCATTCATTTCAAATATGTGATGATATAGCTATAAAATCAACATTTGGTTATTTTGAATAACCCAAAATAGCAAATAATTTAAAAATCACTTCCACTTGACTTTGGAATCTATTACATGCATTGTTTTTCCAGAAAATTTACCTCATAATTATGTTTTGTGAGAGCGAAATGAGTTTCTATTCCAAATTCACACATTGCATTCTGACTGCTGGGTGATGAGGAGAGGCGTCCCGGGGTTAACACTTGCCATGTTGCCATGGATAATTAGGGGCGACTGAGTGTGTCTTTAACTCTAAACTTGGTATCAACTCTTATGAGTCCAGGTCACCATCTTCTGTTTTATATTTTTTTGGACCTTTTCAGGCTCTCATATTTTTTTGCATTTTTTTTCAAATTTATACACTGTGTATATTGCTTTTGGAGATTTTGTTTTCCATACTCTCTATGACTATTATTTTTTCTGTTTCTGTGGGTTACCTACCATGATCAAAGGTGACATTCTTTAAAATTTTTTTTTCAACGTTTATTTATTTTTGGGACAGAGAGAGACAGAGCATGAACGGGGGAAGGGCAGAGAGAGAGGGAGACACAGAATCGGAAACAGGCTCCAGGCTCTGAGCCATCAGCCCAGAGCCCGACGCGGGGCTCGAACTCACGGACTGCAAGATCGTGACCTGGCTGAAGTCGGACGCTTAACCGGCTGCACCACCCAGGCGCCCCGGTGACATTCTTTAAAAAACAAAACTCTTGGGATCCCTGGGTGCCTCAATCAGTTAAGTGTCTGACTTGGGCTCAGGTCATGATCTCACAGTTTGTGAGACTGAGTCCTGCATCAGGCTCTGTGCTGACAGTGCAGAGCCTGCTTGAGATTCTTTCTTTCTTTCTCTCTCTCTTTCTACTCCTTCCCCCCACCTATGCACTTTCTCTCTCTTAAAATAAACAAACACTTAAAGAAAAAGAAAAAAGAAAACTCATCCTAATGCTTACTGCACTTATAAGACATTATTATTACACAAGTTAATTCCTAACCTTATCCTTAAACCTTTACTGTAATCAAAACTCATCTCAATTCAGGTCAAGCCAAGTAAAAAGTCTCTTAAGCGTTGCTCTTCTCACTTGGTGCATTTCCACCTCCCTCGTTATCCTTCGTCATCAGAAGTTTGAAGCTCATACTCCATTCACTCTATACATTTGCACCCTTGTCAGCCTCTCTTAACCGATCTCTACATTTTTTTTTTTTAAGAGTTCATCTCAACCTACGACCTCAAAAAGTTTGAGCTTTTGGATTACAATTCTTCAGGGATTCAGTTCCCACAGAGAGTACAATGTATTTTGACCACTGAAGTGCTATCACCTGGATTTATTAGGCCCTTCGCAGTTGACACATTAATAATTAATGACTGCACAAAAGCTCAGCCTGCTGTTACTTTTAGTATAGTGTTACTCATTGCTAAATTCTGAAATATACTTATAAAACTTCTGGGCTGCATTCATGTATTTATTCATTCAACAAACATGAACAAGTGGTAACTAGGGACCAACACTGTTACAGCTGCTATGGATATTGTGGTTGAGGTAGCAGACCAAATGCCTGTTTTCATGGAGGATATTTTTTCCTTGAGAGAGTTGGACAATCCACTAAAAAACAAAGTATCATATTGTGATATGAGCTATGAAAAAAAACAATAGGGTAATGGATTAGGTAATGGATTCAGGGTAAGATTTAGATTAGGTGGTCATGGAAGACATCTGAGGAGGTCACATTTGAGCTGACCCCCAATCATCACCCCATCAAAAAAACCCAACCAAATGTGAAGATCTGGAATATTAGAGGCGATTCAACTGCCTTAAGGAGGCGTGAGCTTGGTGTGTTCACAGGTTGGCCCATGACATTCAGAATGTCATGAGAGAGAAAAGTGGAATGAACTGAAGTTAGGGAGGCAGGCAAGGTCCCAATCGCATACAGCACTGCAGACTGCGGAAGGAGGTGGCAGTGGAAAGCCATGAGAGGGTCTTATTTACTGAATGTACACTCCAATTTAGATCTTCAAAAGATTCTGTACTGAGTAGAGAATAGACTACAAAGCAGCAAATATGGAAGGAGAGAGATCAGTTTTAGGAGGCCTTTGCCTCCCAGAGAGATGATGGTGGTTGAGACTGAGGTGGTAGCTGTGGAGAAGCTGAAAGGGGACCCAGTCAGAATGTGTTTTGAAGGCAACACTAATAAGACTTCTGAAGAACTGTCTGCACAAAAGGAATTAAGAAATGAGGAATGATTCCTAGGTTTTTTGTCTGGCTTGCTGGGTGGATGGGCAGTGGTACACTTTGCTACAAGGGAGAGGGCTATGGGAAAGGAAATTGTTGGAAGGGGCAGGGACAAAGCCTTAAGTGTTGGACACGCTAAGTTTGAGATGCCTATTAACTTCTAGTGGATCTGTCAAGCAGGCAGGTGGCCTTTGAGTCTGGAGGTTAGATGAGGTCAGGGCTAGATATATAGATATGGAAAGATATATGAGATCAAATAAAATCATACAGTCAACCCTTCAATGTTTAAATGGCACTCAATATGATCTCGTTTTCCATTTTTGGGGTGGGGAGGATATGGAAGGGAGTCTAATTATTTTGCTCTGAAAGTAGCAATATATGCAGAATGCCATCCCCTTGAGGTAGCTCTTTTCCAAGCACATTTATTTTAAGGATGGAACATTCATCACAGCAACTTCATTTTGATGTGCTTAGATGATCAGGAGAAAAAGAACCTTCTCCTCACTCTCAGATTCTGACTTAAGAATCTCTTCAGGAAAAGCTGTTCACATAGTAGCTGCAAATATTATTGACATCACAGTATATCATCCAAGAACAAGGGTCAGAAATTCCACAAGTTAACTTATTCTTGTAAAATTTCCTGGCAGATGTTATAGACAGAAAAGTTCACTTAGAATTCTAATAAGTAGATAAATTCCAATAAGCAGATCTGCATGGTTTTCTATGGAAAACAATACAAGTTATATCTTTAAAACTGCCTCTTTGCTTATTATCACTAGAGGAGTGATATCAGGGCCTAGCACTCAATAAATGTATGATAACATAAAAAATTGAATGACCACTGTCACTACTTGACATTTTTAGTGAAGTCTCCTAAGTATTATTGCACAGCACTTGGTATCCTACAAAATCATGCTAAAGACTGTCATTCCATATATTTTAAGTTTCACAAGAATTTCTGTGTGCATACTGTCCAAATTTTGTGTCTTAATGTTATACATTAAATGAAATACATCTTGCCCTATTAAAATTTTTTAGAAAGCATAAATGAAGTTTCATTCTTCAATGCACCATTGTTAAATACATCAGAATCACTTTGAAAAGTTTCACTGCCCCTTTTGTTATGACTGAAGATTGAGTTGGACAGATAAATGCCCAGTTCAATGAATTTACCCAATGGTATATATGTGTGTTGTTATTTATTGAACTATGTTTTGTTTTAGCAAAGTATTAAGTCCTTCCTGAGGGGTCCACTGTAACCCCCAAGGAGATAGGAAGTAATGAAAAGTATAACCATTGCAACCAAAGAAAACTGTCCTCGTTCTCTCTCCCAGCCACATCCTTTTCACTCTGTCTTATAAAGTGTCAAATAGTAAGCTTTGAAGTTATGGAGTCTTCTGTCAGTAGAACTGATTCAACCAATTCACTGCTCTCTCCTTTCTTCTAATGCATATAATATTAATTTGCATCAGGATCCTTTTTAGTCTAAAAAAATTCTAATGCCATAACAATCTCACTCATCAATGTTTCAAATTCTAGGAAAAGCATTCTTGTTATTACCTGACATATGTGCAACATTTAGTGTCTGTTATTTAACTGCTGTTTATTTGCTCTTTGCATTTCAAATGAATTGTGACATTTTCTTTTCCATTGTCTTAGTAATAATATTCCAAATGCATTGTGGGGAAAATAGTCATCTCTATAAGACAACAGAAAAATTCCAATTCTTATTGTACCAATGGAAATTCAAAATGAGACTAACAGATATATTTGGGTAGATAATAAAAAATCATTCATTCATTCAACGCATGTATTAAGTCCCAATTATTTCCTAGTTATTGGGGATATAAAGATGAATATGATAACAGTCCCTGTTCCCCAAGAGGCTTACGACAGAGTGGAGGGGCATGGACGTATAAAAGAGTAAGCACACCAAAGTATTTCATGAACTATGATGGTAATATATGTAGGGAGAGAGAACTTTTCAGTTGTGCCATAATAGTCTTCATAGGAAAAGTGTCTTCTTAAAAGCTTTGTGTTATCAAGGAAAACAAATCATCTTCAGCACAGGCCTTAACCTTTTACTGAATGGTTTTGTTTTTTAAAAAAGCTATCTTTAACAATGTTTTGCCTTTATGATTCCAAAGCAATCCTTCAAAAAGTATAAATTTAAACAATGGATTCTTTGGTTTACCAAGATACCTCCTCAAACCATCTAGTCAGTAATTACAATAGCTAGTTTCAGAATGATTTAGACAGTCTAGACTTTGGCCAGGAGGTTTCACACTCTCTGAAGTTACAAAGTTTCTTGCCATCGTCTAGCCAGGTGATTCCCTCAGTAGAACTGAATTCAGTTCAACTATCATGTCAGGGCTGACTTGTAGCTATGGAAATATATGTCTATAAGTTTATGTTTGAAGACCCAGTGCAAATTCTACTGCTTTGGATTTCTATGTAGGCTTAAAGACAAGGTTTTGCTCGCAGATTTTTCCTCTGATTTTTCTTTTAGAGAAGAAACAATGTCACTAAACCATAAGGGGGGAATAAAGAGGACTTCTAACAAAAAGGAAAGAGTCCAAGAAAGGCTGAAAGTTGATTCACCTATTTGAAAAAATACAAAATGAATCCTGGTTATTAATCTTGGAATTAACTGAGCTATCGGGTTTTCTTAGTTCAGAGTTTGAGGGTCCCCTTTCTCACTTTGCATTTAGCGCTTAACACAAAGATTTCTGCTTCCTACCAGTTCATTACAAATTGCTCTTGACAAGGAACCTTGCAGATAAGCCCAGTGGACCCTTTCCATCCTCCTTTTATTTGAGCTTTTGGCACTATGCTTGAAACATTGTTGCCCCTTGACTTACAGGACCAACCTCACCCAGGCCCACTATTTTCTCTCTCCTGACCTACTTCAACTGGTTCTCTTACCACCAGCTTTTTGTTTTCCTACAATGTATTCTCTGTATCCATGCAAATGCAAACTTGATCATGTCACTTCCCTCATCCTTCTATTCTTAATTAGATCTATTATCAAACCTGGTTTATGGTGAGAAGAGAGTTAATACGAGTGTTTAACTGGCTCTGTGGAATCCTCAAATCATTCACTAGAAGGACATGGAGCTAACATCTTCTGATCTCATCCTAATTTCCGCCTTATATGATAGGGGTTGTATTAACACCTGCCCTTCCCAGGATTTTATGAAAAAATGAGGCAGTAACAATCCTAACAACTTCCATTTGCATAGTGCTTTACAATTTACAAGATGCTTTCATATATGTTTTATTGCAATAAAAATGCAAATACTTTGAAACACTGATACTACAAGATAAAAACACCTTTTTATTTTCCATATGATAGTTCACATATGAAAGTCACTGAGAATCAAGGTGATAGGACAGGAGAGGAAACTAATGTTTCTGCCATCTGACCCTCAGAGTAAGCTCTTTCCAGCTGTCAGCAGACTGCCCTGTGTGTAACTAGAGGTCCTCCCGGAGAGCTACAGCCCCTCCCATCCATAGATGGGCTGGGTAATTTTAGCGTCTAGACTGCCTACACTGGCCCTTGGAAAGTCACATTTAGTCGAATCTTTAAAAAGCATCCTCTTTGTTCAGAAACTGTTCCATCTGGAATATGATCTCTCTGTGACTTCGCACTACTTGTGGCAGTAATTTTATCTTTTTAGTAGAAAGCCTGCAATAATATTATGTCCTTGGAGGCAAGTGGGAAGGGAAAAAATTCCACATCACAGTAAGTGACTCAAAAAATACCAAAAATTAATGTAACAAAACCTTTAGAAAAGCATAGAAATGTATATATAAAACTGCTCTTTTCCTTTTTTTTTTTTTTTTAAAGGGTTTTACTTGTCTTTTATGGGAGATTTTGAAAAGACTGAAGCAAGAGTCTTTCAGCTTCTCTCTAAGCTCCTTCAAGTTGGCTGTATGGAGAAGACAGACTTTGTAGTCAGAAAATACGGGTCTGGAGTAGTTTAATCCTTCCCTTCCTCCACAAAGTTTGACCATAGCTACCAACTTTGTCTGAAACCGCAGGCAAAGGAAAAAAAGAAGGGCACAGGAAGTCATGAAAAGTTCTTGAGGGCAGTCTGTATCCTGTCTGTGAAAAGAGATTCATGTCACCACCGAGAAAGATCAACAGGGCCTTTGCACTGGAAACAGGTTCTGAGAGTAGACTTGTTGAGTGTGGTAATGTCATGAGTCCAGGCTATACCAGCATCTACAAAACTGTCCTGGCATGGAGATAGAGGTGCAACCACTTCCATGAGGCTAACACTGCCAGTTTTAGGGTCATCAAGGGGGTAAGTAGAAGGTCCTTATGACCCGGGACTCACAGTCACAAAAAAGTCAAATTTAGACTTTTGACATTATTTTCAAATGAGGTCACACATGCAGCTGCAAAGCCATACTGACAGGATTGAAAGAGGTTCATTGTGTCCTTTTAAACTTGTGCCTTGCCACTGAGACATCAATGTTGACAGTCTAAATCAAAGTCCCCGCATTTTCCACCTGAGTTACTGTGAGAGCCACTGAAATTGTCTCCCTGCTTCCAGTCATGCACTCCTACCATTTATTCTCCAAAAAGCAGCCAGAATGATTTTTTTTCAGAGTGATGTTTTTAATGCAAATATCATAACCCTGACTGCAACCTTCCACTGCCTTCCCATCAAACCTAGAATAAATCTTAAGTCCTTAGCACAACCTATACAACCTTCTGTGATCTAACTTTAGCTGCCTCCCCTACTTCATTTTAATCAACTTTATTACTCTCCAAGCAGACTGACCTCCTTGCTACTCCTGGAACACAGCAGGATGTCCCCATCTCAGGGCCTTTGCACTTGCTGATCCCTTGCTTAGAAAACTCTTTCCCCAGGTATTTTATTGCTTCTTTCTTTCATTTATATCTTTCCTCAAAAGTAATTTCTTCAGAAAGCTGTTCTTTGGACAACCTATTTAAAAGAATACCTCTGTCACTCTATCCTTTCAGGATGCCTTAATTTTCACACACACACACACACACACACACACACACACACACACACATTTATTTTGATTATTTGCTTTTTGTCTTCTTCTCAGACTGTAAGTCCCATGAAGGCTGTTGAAAATAAACCCCAGCCAAAGATCAGTTTATTTGAGAAGAGTGGAGAATTACAATATAGGAGAAACAAACTAGAGCCAAACCATAGGCAAGTCCAGAGAACAAAGGAGAGGAACATCCTTTTATCGAAGAAAGGGGGAGTTGGGAAGGGCTGTTATAAACAAATATTCCACTGGAGTAAGCTGAGAGTTCTAAGTATAGTGGCTTCTCATTGGTGGAGCTGTTAACTGTCTCCCATTGACCAGGCCATTGCCTGGGGAGGAAGAAACGTTTCTTCCTCTTGCTGAGACAGTAAAGTAGTATCCACATGCAAGAGCCCTCTCTTCTTGTTGGGTCTGTAATTTTTGAAGTATGCTAGGGCATGAGAACTCCCACTGCCTGCCTCCTGACTCCATTCTAAATGTTTCCTTTTATTATTTTTCACATATCCCCCTTTTGATAAAGATTTTCTTTGAAAGAATCACTAATGAATAGCCAGTTTCTTTATATGTAGTGGTATGTTCTTAAGTAACACGAAGGACCTTTTATAGTCACCACGTTCTACGTCAGAGGGAAAGTATATACCAGTTGAAAACCAAGGAAAGCCACATTTAAGTAACAAGGAAAGTTAGGAGGAAGAAACTATCAAGTACTTCAACCTCAAGTCTGTCTCTTCCCAAGATCATAAGGGTTGGAGATTATCTCAAACCACTGAGCCACATTTTTTTTTTAAAAAGTTCAACAGTCAACAAAATACAAAAGTTAAAATAATTACACAAAACACAAGAAATTTAACAATTCCAAGTTGTATGATGACTCTAAACCAGGGCTCTAGGTCTGAAAGTAGTCAAGTGAAATATTTATTGGCACTTATTCCAACTTAGGGGAGAAAGGTTCTCCTTATAAAAGCAAATCCAGAGTCATATATGCCTCCTGAAGCTTCCACTTAAAGCAACCATGAAAGCAGATGACTGAATGCTGCCAAGAGCTCAATGAAAAAATTAACTGAGTTCTTTTAGGAAGATATAGTTCAGGTATAAAGACGAAGCGATAGCTGATGAACTTTTTGCAGAATAGCAAAACCTCTAAGATGTTTTAAAATGTATTATCTCAAATAACTGTTTGGAACCAAATATCTTATCGATAATACATCCTGTAAGGTTGCAAATTCAGAGACCATGAATTTGGGTAAGAATCCAAAATCATTTAATAGTTCAGATGAAACAAGACTTTTGTGAATTGTGAACCTTCTACACCTTCAGAAAAAGCAAGTGACAATTACCTTGTCCCAGGATCACAATGAGGCTGTTTCTGAAAGGCCATAATCAAAAAAAGGGGTTTCCCCTTTTCACAAGGGCCTGGGAAATGCATACAGAGACATGGTTTTTCCACAGAAAAAAGAGAAAACAATAGTGAGAATAAGATATCCAGACCTGGTCTGAACATCTTGGGAAAAACATCTCATCAGATGTCATCTGCTTCAATTCCAGGAAATCTTTACTTTCAGGTCACCAGATGATATGCAGGTCCAGTCAGTGTTGGGTGCTTTCTTTAGATGCATCATGTGAATCCTGGAGTCTGTCCCTAGAGTTTAGCGGCACAAAAATTGGCTAGCAGTTCCTGATAAGGCCTTCCCAGAGAGGTTGAATACTCTTTCTGGAGTTGTCTTTTCCAATAGATAAATCCCCTTATACTTAAGGTCATCATCTCCCCAGAGTGCACTGTGTAACATTGCTCTACCAAAGTACAGATATCTTTAACAGAAGCAATTAGCAATTTTACAATATTGAAGTATATCTCCTTTTACTAACTATGGATCAGAAGAGGCAGGGGCCAAGGGCATTGGCACTTGACAATCTCAAGAGTGACTATCTCAAAGGGTGGCAGCCTCAGGTCCCAAGGGGGTAGATCTGAGAGTTAGAAGGACCAAAGGCTATGCTTTCAGCCAACCTATTTGGAGCGTCTCTACAAATTTTGCCAGTTAAGTTGTAATAGAGCTGTTAGTGCATTCAACAAACTCAGAGGATTAAGGATGGAATGCACCATTAAAGTGTTTAAAAACCAGGCAAATATCACAGACCTGTTGAAGCATCTGACTGGTAAAATGGGTTCCTGATCACTATGAAGTTTGAGAGGGTTCCCCAGGTAGGGGTAATCTTTTCTAACATAAGAAGCGTTGGCCTGTCTACAAGAGAAAGCTTTGGGCCTGTCAGAAAACATACAGAGCATGACTAAAACATTTATATCCACGAGATGGGGAAGCTGTATGAAATCCGTTTGTACAAACAGGTTTCCCCAGATTATACTTTGGACAGGTGGGACAAGGGATATCACCACTTCGTGATATCCAGTTAGCTTTTTCCCACCAATACTGGTGGGATACATGAAAGCGATCATTTTGTTAGTAGACCAATAGTTTAGTGCATGTACAGGTCTAAGTAGTGGGAATTTTAGGATTTCTAGTAAGGCCAGATTGTCATTTGGCTCAGTGTTCTTTTTTTAATCAAGGCAAAAATTATTAGATTTTCATATTGTTTTTCCCTCTCTGGGGACAATTTATAATTTGGGAGACTATCCCTTTGGATCATGCCAGAGGTTTGGCTATAGGCCCCCCTGAGAGAAGCATTTCTAGTGGAAATATCAGCAGAGTAGACCATTTTGGCCCCCAGAGAGTCAAGTCTGGAATGCCCAGAAAGCTTAATAATAGCCAGAACAGCTGGCCAAAGTATAACATCTCATAAATTTTGAACATAGGAGCCATTCTGAAAATTATTTTCATTGGAGGTAAGAACACCTCATTGTTTCCATAATATTCCAAGACGCATGCCAACTATCAGTATAAATGTTTGTGTTTTTTCCCTTGGCTAAACTATGAGCCTGAGTAAGAGCATGTAACTCAGCCTGTTAGGCTGAAGTAGCCAGTGCTGGCAATCAGTACTGCCTCAACAACTTTACACGGAGTTGCAAAAGCACATCCAGCATGATATTTACTATTTTCATCCTTTAAATAAGAACCATCAGGAAGCCATGAAAAATGGGCATTGCCTAAATGAGTTTCCTATAAATTGACTCAAAAGTAATCTGTCAGTTTTAAAGAATGATGAGGGGTTTCATGTGGGTCCAAATGTAGCCTTTATTCCAAGATCAGATGCCCTAGGTATCGAACCTGAGCTTGAGCTAACTGCACTCTTTCTTTGGAGACTTTCTGTTCCTTTAAAGTCAAAAGTTTCAACAAGTGGATGCTCTCTTCTTGTGAAGAGGTTTGAGGAGGAGAGCAGAGAAGCAAATTATCTGTGTATTCTAACAAGGCAAAACCTGCAGATAACTTTGTAACATCCAAATCAGGTTTTAAAGTTTGTGAAAAGAAGGACTCTCTGTAAAACCTTGGGGAATTACTTACCGTCCAGGTATATTTCTGGTCTTGTCAAGTGTGAAGGCAAAAAGATAATGGTTATTGTTATCAAGTGGAACAGGAAAAATCCACTGCATAGATCAATTACAGTAAAAAATTTGCTTTCAGTGGAAACGGGTGTTAGTAGCATATGGGGGGTTAGGAGTATCAGGGTGCCAAAGGGTAACAGTGCTATTCATTGCCACAAATACTGGACGGACCTTCATCCTCAGCCACTGGATTTTCTCACGGGTGAAATAGGGGCGGTACAGGGACTAGTGTGGGCATTAATGAGGCCCTAAGCCTTGTAATTTTCTATTATGCCCTCAAGAGCTTTTATAGGACATTGATTAATTATAGGAAGAGTTTTGAGAGATCTATTTGATTCTTGATGGGACGTGCACTGAGGATTCTACCAACATCAATTAGGATTTTGCGTATGAAGAGTATGGTAGGTGATCCAAGAGGAAAAACTGATCAGTGTCCCCAGACTCCACTATAGTGCCATCAGACACAGAATGAATGAAACATGTCAAATGGTCATTTAATTCCCCTAGTTGGCTATTTTGATTACTGTTGTCGAATTCTAGAATTATTTCCCCCTTCTGGAAGAAAGTGTGGCATGATACATTTCTAAGAAATCTTGGTCCAATAAATGAATAGGGGTGGAGTAATCAAGAAGAAAAAGGGCAGCTCAGTTAAGCGTCCGACTTCAGCTCAGGTCATGATCTCATGGTTTGTGGGTTCGAACCCTGCGTTGGGCTCTGTGCAGAGAGCTCTGTGCTGGCCTGCTTCAGATTCTGTGTGTTGCTCTCTGTCCCTCCCCTACTCATGCTGTCTCTCAAAAATAATAAACATTTTTTAAAAATCCTAGCCCAGTAAGTGAACAGGGATGGAGTAATTAAGAAGAAAAGGAGAATATGTGAGTGGCTCAGGGGGTTAAGCATCTGACTCTTGGTTTCAGCTCAGGTCATGATAGCACACTATGTGGGATTGAGCCCCTAGCCCATGCTGATGGCATGGAGCCTGCTCAGGATTCTCTTTCTGCCCCTTCTGTGCTTGTGCTTTCTTTCTTTCTCTCTCCCTCTCTCTCTCAAAATAAATAAACTTAAAATAATTAAGGAGAAAAGGGGTGAGTAGCTCTCAAAGGGTCTAGACTAAAGGAAATAGGTTCAGAGACAAGAACCTGTTGAGGTTTATTAGAGACCCCTACTGTTTGAAGCGTTTTAGGACTCTGAGGCAGGGGCTGCTTTATAGCAATGGGGCTAAGCACCCAGAATATCGCTTCAGCGTCAATTCAGACAAGAGAGAAGTTAATTCCCCATCTGGAGGGTGCTTTCTCTAAGCTGATGAAGAGGGAGAATTGGGAGGTGCCTAGGTGGCTCAGTCGGCTAAGTGTGTGACTCTATCTTGGCTCAGGACACTATCTCACAGTTGGTGAGATTGAGCTCCACATTGGGCTCCGTGCTGACAGTGCAGGGCCTGCTTGGGACTCTCTCTCTCTCCCTCTCCCTCCCACTCATTCTCTACCCCTCCCTTGCATGCCCTCATTCACTCTCTCTCAAAAGTAAATAAACTTAAAAAAAAAAAAAAAAGGAAAATTGGGAATAGCTCCTGCTGTTCCTCGTAGCCCTGTCAATGGGAATTATAACATTAGAAAAATTGGCTAGAGAGGTGATGGTGCCGGAGGTGCTTAAATTTGCAAGAATCTTTTTTTTTTTAACGTTTATTTATTTTTGAGACAGAGAGACAGAGCATGAATGGGGGAGGGTCAGAGAGAGGGAGCCACAGAATCCGAAACAGGCACCAGGCTCTGAGCGGTCAGCACAGAGCCCGACGCGGGGCTCGAACTCACAGACCGTGAGATCATGACCTGAGCTGAAGTCGGAGGCTTAACCGACTGAACCACCCAGGTGCCCCAAGAATCTTTGTTATTTAATGCCCTCTTTGTAATAATACCTGAAACCAGAAGGTTTGGGTTTTGTTTAGAGGCCTTCATTTGTTGGAGTTGAAAATTGAGAACTTCAGCAGTCTTTCTTTTAGGTGACTCATTTAGCACACTAGCAAGCTGGTTTGCCACATTAACCCCATTCCATCCTGGTTATTTTATTTTATCTTATTATTTTATTTTTTTTTTTCCATCCTAGTCCTTTTAATTAAAAGAGAAAACTCTTGGTTTGGCCCATTAATAAACACAGAGTTAAATGCTACCCAGGTGGATTCGACATTAAAGACAGACCAGAATTTTTTTAAAGACAATTTGGAGTCAATTCTAATAATCATGAGCAGATTCATTGGGCTTTTGTGTGCAAGTCTGAATTTTGTTCCAACCAACCAAAAGATTTAGGGAAAGCTACTGTAATGCGTGGTGGAGATTTCCAGCAAGGTTTCTAGTCTCTTGACAAAAGTAAGGGGTCTGTTTCTCTAAATTCCTTTGAGGATGCTCCCATTGGGCTAATTTCATCCAATGTTTGTCCTGGCCCACACAATAAGCACGACAACTAATTGATATAAATCTGAGAAACCAGCTTAATAAGCTTGAATAACTATGTTAAATTCTTCAGCAAGATCATGGGGGGTCCTCAGCCACTTTAAGAAACTTTTTAACTATGGTTTGCAATTTGTCCTTAGTCCAGGGAACATAAGAAACTTGGGTTTTATTAAGATTCTCAGAACACTTAACTTTAAAGGGGTGGTTTTAATAGGTTCAGGAGCAGAGGGTGTAAAGGGAGTTTCAGAGTAAAAGGGAAATTTGACAAAAGCATTAGAATGGGGGCCTGGTGGGTACGGAGGAGATGGGGGGAAAGTAGAGAGAAGAGAAAAAGATGGCACCAAAGGTGGGGCCTGAGCACAAGGTGGCTGCCAGTGTCTGCAGATAAAGAAGATGGGGGAGGGGGGGACGGAGACCTCAGAAGCCATTGTGACTTCTTTCGATCGTTTGCCTCAGTTACTTTAGAAACACTATTTTGCAAAAAGGCAAACGTAGAATCCAAAAAACATCTGGAAGCTTCAAAGTACCATTTAAAATAGGCATCCCATTCAGGTTTTTTGTTTTGAAGCTGCAGCTTCCAAGTTAATTTCGAGCAAAACAAGTTTGGAGAGATTGAAAATTCCCCACGATGGCCAATGAAGTTCTCCAGTACTTTTGGTTAAGTCAGTCCACTTAGTTTTCATTGTGCATGTGGAGGGACCATATCTTTTAAACATAAAACAGTGGAGAGGGGTGCCCTCAAATCATTTTGACTTATTAGCGGTTTTTCTCTAGACCAAAAGGAAACACTAAGAACACAGTTTCTACAGGAACAGCCTGGTTCCAAAAGGAATCAGACCGAAGTCCAGCATAGTTCCAGAAGGAACCGTCCAGCTCTGAAAAGGAGTCAGACAGAAAGCCAGATGAGTACTCTTACAGATTAAAAGAAAAAAAAAAAAATGAAGGTTTTAAAACCAACACCGAATAAAGCCTGGAGAGCTCAGACATAAAGCATGAAACTCAAAATCCAGGAGAAAACTTACCGTCTAACCCCAAGGCCAGAAAGAAGGCAGTGAGTCCCATGAGCTCTGTGGGTAGCAGCACCTGTTTACTCACTAGCCCCGAATCTTTTGGGGCTCTTCTCTGCATCCTACCTCTGATCGCTAAGTAATGTTAACTTTAAAAATAAAACTGCCAGTTATTTTACCGGCTTCTACAAGAGCAACAGAGAATAAAGATCCAGGAAAAGCAAACTACACTAGAGCATAAAAGAGGAACACTCTTTCACAGGGGAAAGGGGGAGTTGGGCAGGACAATTATAAGCAAAAAGTCCATTGGAGTAAGCTGGGAGTTCTAAGTATAGTGGCTTCTCATTGGTGGAGCTGTAACTGTCTCCCATTGGCTAGGCTGTTGCCAGGGGAGGAAGAAATCTTCCATCCTCAGGCTGGGATAGTAAAGTTGTGTCCACATGCAAGGTCCTTTCTCTTCTTGTTGGGTCTGCAATTGTGGCAGTGTGGTAGGGTGTGAGAGTTCCCCTTGCCTGCCTCCCAACTCCATTCTAACTGAGATTTCCTTTTGTAGTCCAAAATTTCCCCAAGTATATATTTTTTAAAGTTTCTTCCTTTTTTCTCTAGTACACAATACACAGAAAATTCCAATTCTGCTAATCACTCATTTTCCCACTCAAACTGAAGAAACCTGTTTTGAAAAAAAAATTGCCTTACAAAGTTAAGCCTGGATTTATTCTTTTAAATTGGACTCATTTCATTCCGGCAGCTTTGTTCCATTCTCAAAAATGTATTAAACAGTCCTGCATGGATGTTGTGTGAGAATAAACACAAAGTTTGTATAAAAGTGCTTACCTGTCTTCAAAAATGGTTTCGGGTCTTCCTTCTTACTCTTTGCCTGGCAATAAAATCTAAAACCTGAAAGGATCCTCCCAGAAGGTTTGAGAAACCAGAACTAAGGCAAGAATAGGTTTCATAGCACCTCCAGGACTTTGGGACTTGATTAAGTTTACTTAATCATTAGTTTTGTTTGTTCCTAATTAGCGTTATATTGTAAACTCGATTCTTCATTTCACAGAAACTTCTAATAATTGGCAGCTGTCAGTCAGGCAAGTCTGATACATGTTATTCTGAAAGTGTGAAGACACATATTCAAGCACACATTCTCTCTTGGGGATGAGTGTGCAGGTTAACAGAACACCATGTCTGTTGTTGTAAATTTCCTCTCATTCTCATAAATGTGACATTTTATACAAAGATATTGTCTAAGTAAACTGAATTGTTATTTATGATCTATTAGCAATCCCACATGCCTTATCCAGAATGGATTTTTGCCCTTGTTTGGTCTAGATTCTATACTCTAGAATTTTCACGTATCTCATAGAGGTACATACTGTATGTTATTGTTCTGTGTATCCACACAACCTTATGGATTTGTAGTAAATCCACATTCACATTTATATTATTGCAAAATATTTATTCAATTTCTACATGTTTATTTTCATAAATGTTAAGCATATTTAATATGCACAGGCAATTAAATCCTTTAATATCATTTTCTAATAGACTACTGTAATGAGTTTATTCTGCAGGAAAACAAATGGAAACATTATAAACTAGTTTAATTCTATTTATATTGCCTATAAGGAAGATTTATTTGAAGTGAAAAGAAATTGCCTTTGGAAAATTGGTGAATGTGTTTCACTTTCAGTAGAATATCAGAAAGATAATAGTAATAGTTCTATGATGAGATCCTTTTTTTTCTTGGAGATTCATAAACTTCTTTAGTTGGATCCCTCTTTTTTCATAAATGGCATAGATCTGTAGAATATCATTGTTACTGTCACGTTCTATTAAATATATATTTTAATTTCCTTACAGCATAGCATCATAAATTGAATTGACAGACCAAACTGTCACTTATCCTGAGCACTCATTTGTGTGGTCCAGAAAAAGTAGCTCTCCACAAAGAAGACATATTTCATTATAACATTAGCTATTATAGAGTAAAAACAAAACTTTCAAATTTAAAATAAAAGACTGGTAGTATACGATTATCTTAGCCTGTATCTAGATGTATTGACTATACTTATTTAGGACTTTTTTTTTTTAATTCATTGCCCAAACCTCAAGTTCTAACAATTTAATACATCTCTGCATTTTCAAGAGAGATTTAATATGTTGTTGAAAGAATGTGTCTTAGCAGAAAATATCATAACAATTTTTTCAAGAAATAAACTTTACCTTTGTCTACCTGGTTGAATCGGTTTATGAAATTACATGTAAAAATCAGTTCAGTCATTTATACTGTTCTCTCCCTCAATGTGCCCCATAGTTTTAGGATTCTAGACTTTCTAATACACTAACTGTAATGAGTTTATTCTACAGGAAAATAAATAGAAGCATTATAAACTAGTTTAATTCTATTTATATTGCCTATAAGAAAGATATATTTGAAGCAAAAAGAAATTGCCTTGGCAATCCAGAACTTTGATTCTTTAAGGAACCCGTGTTCCGGAAGCATAACGGCCTTGCATTCCTAGTAACGTTTGTCTGGTTAACAAGACTACTAGAATTTCCATTGGAAGTGAATGAAACAAGAATAGTCCTAACTGCTGCACTGTTCTCTGTGTAACACGGATGGTGGCCAAACTACCACTTTCGGTACTGTAGGATTCCAGCTGGTATTACTTTGTTTTGTATTGGAAAGAGGGCTTAGAGGAAACAAAGGTTCCAATAATTATGGGACAATATGAATAAAATAAAGGATTTCTCAGATCCACTTGAGTGGAAGAGGCCTTCCTGGTACATGATGATGTCTATTATAGCTCAAAGAAGGAAAATATAGTAGGCAGTGTTTCCTAAACCTATTTAACAACAGAACCCGTCTATTGAAATACCTGTTAATGTCTCTCTGAATCAGGGCTTAACACACGGTAGATTCTCAAAAAATGTTTGGATGAACATAAAAAGGAATGAAGGAATGAACAGAGTGAATTTGCAAAGTGTTAACAGACAAACATACTAAGTTAGGGAATTTTTCTAAAGTCAGAGAGCACTTCTAATTTCTAATTTTCAGGTGCCTGCAGCATCGATTATTTTCATATAACCTATGAACACAAAATAAATCTTTGCTGTCATTATTGAAAAACAAAATGAAGAAATTTGATTTTTACCTGTATTTTTAAATGGCATACGAGGGGAACCCAACTGCCCTTTACACTCGTTCACTCACAAACTAGCTTTCCCAAGAATCTATACAGGTACCTTCATAGTTGCCATCGTCGAAAGTGAGTTGGGTTAATGATACAAAAAATGAAAGGGACAACTGCATCTAGATAGTACATTATCTACAGCTAATATTTTAACTATCAAAAATAATAAAGAAACATATTCTCACAAATGGGCTGCAGGAAGTATATGATATTCTGAAGCATTCTCATTGAGGCTCTTTTTGGTGGGAATAGGGAGAGATATCCTTGACTTCACGTCCATGTTTTCTCTTTTAACATCCCATACCCCGGCTCTGAGAAGACCACGGAATGGACCCAAGTGGGTATTGCCCCGCCACCTCTGTCTCTCCAAGAAAATGCCCCAGAGCGCACAGGATTCATTACGGCCTTGGCAAAACACCAGCACACACCAGCTGTGTGTGGGACTGCTCAGCCTCCTGCCCAGTGGAGAGGAATAGAAGTCGTCAGTCTTCCTCTGCAGGTTTTCATTAACTCTCTGCTAATCTAGAGCATTAATTCTTGGACTTCTGGGAAAACAGAGTTGTTTAATCCCAAGATCTTAAAGACAAACATCTTTCTTTTCAAATCTACTTCTGGAATTTGTGAGCATTTGAAAGTAACATTCACAGCAGATTTGAAATATCCATTTTTTGTAAAGGACGAGTTAATGGTGTGAGTTCCATCTATTACCTGTGATCTGAATGCACTAAATTAGAAGGAAAAATAGGGGGGCTGGCATGGGGGGCAGGGTGGGAATCTGTTACTTCAGTTAGATTTACAGGGAGTCCTTGTAAACAGGGTGCTAAAAAGTGTGTTGGATTTTTTTTAACCTTTTGTGACACACAACAGAGCTGTGAAATCAGTGAATTAAATAGTTCCAGTCCCCTGGGCACACATGAGCAATAGCATAAAAATGGACAGCACCCATTATAACATTACTGTTATGGAGCAGATGGACAGCTTCGGTTTCAGCCTTTTGTCCTTACCTCAGAATGGGGCAGAACTGGGAAACGACTGTAAATTTTCTCAAAAGAGATGAATAGGAAAGCTGTTAACTTTTTTCTTATTAAAAAAAGAAACCTGGAAAAATTCCAAATTACACATTTTGCAGCTCTTTGACTGCAATTCTTTAGCTTTTGCTGCAAAACATCTGTAGGTGGTTAAGCATTTCCCACCCTCATTCCCCAAAATGGAATATCTCATTCCTGGCAAGACATCCAATGCCCGTGAAGACATATGTTTACCAAACCAGTTCACTGCCATATGTGTGCCACAGTTTCTTCAGAGCATGATGTGTGTGAGTTCACTGGCTTAGCATAAGAGACTCCAGAAAGGAGAAACAAGCAGGAAACAGATTGAGAAAGAAGTAAAAGATGGGAGAGAGTAAGGGAGAGAAAGAAGAGAAAGGGGAAGGAAAAGAGAATTATTTTTCATTATGCTTTTAAAACTTAATTTCTATTGTAGTGAATGGTGATGAGAACATTTTTCAGTCGTATCAGAGTAGTTTTTCTACTACTGGGTAATTTCTGAAGATGTCGAGTGTCAAAATAACAAGGGTACCAAATAGATGAACCTTTAGACTTGGGGTATTTTGTATCTGGTCATCTTCAAGTTTATTTCTATGATGATAAAATTTCTATGATAAAATTATCAAATGAAACATTAATAACCATTTGACCTTAAATTTTAATTTTGGACTTAGAAAAAGTTAGCATATTTTGAAAAAGTCCAAAATAGAACCTCAAATACAATATAATCTTGTTAGACCCAGTGAGTAATTCTAACCATCAAAGGGGGTGGTTATTTACATAGTATTTAGATTCACTGAGATAACTTTAAATTTTAAGATAATTCTGTAGAATAATAAGCTTACCCTTTCAACAAGCAAAAACAAAAACAAGGTGGAAAGAAGAAAATGTGTACTTTATTTTTCAAAAGTTTCTGTTATGCATATTCATTAAAATATTCTAATAAAAACCTAATATATCAATAGTGCAAACTGTTGGTAGTAAAGAACTTCTAAATGTTAAGACACAAATACATTGATAGTCCCCTGGAGTAGAACACACTTTCATTTAACAGAATTTTACATTAGAGAAATAATTTGGAGCATTCAAAAAAGACAAAAGTATACAAGTCTGGATACAAAATTGATATTGCTAATCATTCAGTCTTGACACAGGCAAATCACATTATCTGTATTATAAAAAAATCTAAGAGAATTTACAAAGTTTTATCTATTCTAATTTTTCTACCATTATGGTCAATGGGTAGACAGAAGTAGAGGCTTGAAATAATAGAAATGTGTCACCACAAGCAACTGTTATGTGTTCCCATAAAGTTTAACTTTCGAAAAGCTTTTGCTATTTTATAAGACTTAGCTTCTTACTTTGTTAAAAAAAATGTAATGTTTATTTTTGAGAGAGAGAGAGGCAGAGAGAGAGAGAGACAGAGGGCAAGTGGGGAAGGAGAAGAGTGAGAGGGGGACACAGAAATTGAAACAGGCTCCAGGTTCTGAGCTGTCACAACGAAGCCCAACGCGGGGCTTGAACCCATGAACCGCGAGATCATGACCTGAGCCAAAGTTGGACAGTCAACAGACATAGCCACTCAGGTTCCCCTTAGCTTCTTACTTTTAATCTCATATTGCAGTTGGGGAAAAAAGGAAAGAAAGAGGAAAGAAAGAAAGATAGATAGAAAGAAGGGAGGAAGGAAATAAAATTAGCACTGTTCTGCTATGTTGCTGTGTTGTCATGGATACATAAGCATGGAACATGACTACGACCAGTAAGTAAACAAGATTCTCAAAGAGCACTTGGTAGGACATACTAACCTTGTAGTATTATTGGCCGCAGAGAACTTTAAATAAGCAAATGGTTTGTGGCTTTAAAATGACACATATCAGTGGAAGGAAAGAAGCTAGACTAATATCCACTTTCTGTATGTGCTCATTCAATAATTTTTAGAGTAATTTAAAATTGCATAATGCCCTTTTTTCTTTACTTTCATATTACATATCAACTATTCTTGTATCGTGAACATTGTCATTAGAATGATCAGCTTCTGTTTTCTATGGCTATCATAGTACTTTACAAGTACTAATTTTTATAATGGGAATAAAACATGTTCTTTATGCTTATAGGGGTCTTTCAAGCAGGTATTAGGAAGACTACATTTAACATCACAGCCTTTAATGATTTTTCATTTTTGTGTTTATTTGTTATTTCCTTGGAAGCAAAGTTTACTACGCATTCAGACTAAAAAGTTAAAGTTTCACTGTAACAAGGAAAACAGGGTGCTTGATTATAACAAATCAGTGTCTTATAAGGATGAGGGGATGGCAATTAAAACCTTTACGTTTGTATTTCAAAAGAGAGGAAAAATACATGGATTATTTAGAATGGACGGCTTAGTTCTATGTATTAAACTTAGCAGGAATAAAAGTTTGTCCCAAAATTAATTTTGCCAACTTGAATGTGATGGAAAAAATTCTGATAATCGAGATAGCTTAAACTGTAAACATTTTTACCACAGACTAATGGGTTATTAGGTCTCTGTGCATCCTGTGAAAAAAACCTTGCACACATTGTTTTTGGGGCAAGTTTCTCCTCTATGTAGTTACAGAAAGATCCCAAAGCAGGACATTTTACACATTCCACTGGGCTTTTTTAGTTTTTTGTTTGAATGAATGTATCAACAATTTGAAAAGTTGCCCAAAAAACTCAACTAGTGAGTTTTGCAAACTTTGTTTCAAATATGCATAAAGCCATGCAGATTAGGAAAAGAATAACTGTATTCCATTACAGAGAAGAATGGAAGCTGGTATATTATATTCAAAGAGTCTGAGTATTGTACAATTTTATAAATTATCCTACTCTAATTCTCACAGTGAAGAATAATTAATCTGGGGGGTGGAAGGAGGGAATGGGGTTAGTACCCTAACAAAGGTAAAAACCTCGCTGAAATGCATATGTGCAAATGTAAAGATTCTGCAATAAACCTGAGTCTACAAAAATGGCATGTGAAAATACAGATTTGTTTCTCATCATTCCAAATAGATCTTCTCAATTTAATCTGTGAAAGATTGTTACACTGCAGGCCTCCATGAGAACTACCGCAGTTCCTTGAGGGGACCGTCTTATTTCTATTTCCCAGATCCGTGTTTTCTCCTTTCTCAACTATTTTAAGAATTGTAAGTAAGCAGGGCTCTAAAATTCAAGTTCAGTGTGCACAGAGTTAATTTAAATTTGATAACAAATGGCTCTGCTTTTGAAATGAATGTAGCCTGGCAACTTCAACTGGGAACCCTTCAGAGGGCCTCAATTATGTATGCAGCTTCTTTGAGAAATAGTTTCACACCTCTGACCCAAGGACCACTATGTTGTTGCCATGAAATAAAACTGTACGTAGGCATTGTTTCATTTCTGTACCCGCTATACACTGCCAGACTCCACTCCCTTCCCCCACCCTGCGCGTGCATGTACACACACACACACACACACACACACCACACCACAATCTCTCTCTCTCAAATTCCTTTATTGTCATTCTGCTCTATTTTTTCTAGTAGAGTGAATGCATCAATATAATTATCGTAAGCATAATGGCCCCTGATTACTTTTTTTTGTTATAAAAATATTCTGATTCTAACTGCCAAACTGTTCCAGTCAAAATCAGGAGTGGGAAACCTAGGATAAGTAAAGGGTTAAACCACCCACACCATTCCATTTTTTTTTCAAAATGGCTGCTTTGTCTGTGTGCATACACCAATAGCAAATGTCCTTCTGTTATTGTACAGCCAATTTGATGTGTCAAGTATTCATATGCTAATAACGGTACAGTTTCTCACTTTTTCACAGATAAATGGTAAAGATTGTTACAGACAGTGAAACACAAGAATAAACAGCTTTTATTTCAGACGCGATAAATTACTTTCCATTCAAATAACATGCGACACACGCTGCTGACCATTTTGTTTCTATTCACTGTTAGTTTGCCTTCTGGGTGTGTTTTTTTTAGAATAGTTTGAAAATATTTAACAGATATGGACAGAGTTGTTACTAAAGACTTGATTGCATTAATTTGCCTTGTAGTCATTTCAATCCCTTGAAGTTCATTTTTGTGCTCGGTTATTACAGGGGGAGAAAGTTTGTTGGAAAATCTGACACTGTTTCCCTAACATGGTACAATCAAGTCTTTTTAAAGCTTGGTAATGATAGTATCTGAAGAATGGAGATCTTCCTTTCCAGGTTAGCAGAAATGTCATTTAGTAAATAAAATCCCTTGCTAAGAATATCACCTAAAAACAGGCAGTTGAAGGAAATGGAGGTTATTCTGTCAGAACAAAGTGGAATCATTTTGGTTTTCTGAGACATAAATATGTCCTTCACAAAAGGCTGAGTAGGTTAAATATATATGATTAAACCATACTGGTATATTGTTAGGACAGACAAATTAATGCAAAAACGGGGGCAAAGGGTGTTGAGTAACAGATAATTAGCCAGTCCTCAGAGGAAAATTTTTAAAAGAATGTACTCATGGACTTGCATGCATTGATGACAGAGTTGTAAATCAAAAGAAATATTTCTGATTCACTTTTCATCAATTTAACAAAAATATGCTTTTATACTCGAGTCGTAATACTTCCTTTTAGGAAAGAAAACTTAGAAATAAACTGATGATTTTTCTAACTACTTCCCCAATTCACTTTCCTGTGTCAAGATCATTTGCCTGAGTGTTACACATGACCACCATTTAGCTTATATCTGGTCCTCTGTAACCGTTACCTATGCATGGTTTAGTGGCTACTTTTCGTGGGAAGGCATACAAAATAAAAAATAAAGACAAAAACGTAGCTGGACTCACTAGGCTGAAAGATCACGGCTTTTTAAAAGTAGGTCACACAAAAGTGTTTTTTTGCCGAATCACTCAAAATTAAATGCATGCACGTACATGCGTGCACGCACGCACAAAGATATCCAGCCACAATCACATGAGAGAATTTTCAGAAGTACAGGCCTTGATCATGTAATAGTCTGCCTTGAGACATTAAGAATTCCGAAGGTAACTATGACATCAGGTCAATGAGGCTGCAGCTCCCTAATAGCGTAATCAGCAGATTGCAAATTTTTACATAATTCTAGCACAAAAGCTAGCCATTTAAAGGCAGTACTATAATCTCAGACCTTTCCTCTGAACTCCAAAATACCAGAGATGACGATTATATCATATCAATGAGGAATAATGAACACCGAGTGACCACTTTTATATCAAACATGGACAATCAAGAGGTTTTCTACTACAGGTCTATACAAGGAAGCTAATAAAACTTATTCCCCTCTCTTCCCCTCTGATGCCATTGTTAAACTTATAAATTAATAGGGCCACTTTCAATATTTATTTTAAGTCTTTTATATATGTTAACATTGTTTTGCTACAAGAAGAGTAGTTAATGGCAGATGAGATGCTACTAATTTTTACTTTACGGGACACCCATCAAAAAGTGACTGTAAGCCAATTTACCAAAATTGAAACAAAGTAGGACACCAGTAACTATTTCAAGAATTAATTGAAAATGTGATATATGCCACATAAGCTGCATTACTCAGATTGTGTTATTAATTTAAATGTTTCTTAACTAATTAGAGACTAAATGGAGAACTTTTTCCTCATTGTTTCTTTTCTTCTCCCATCTAGTCTCTCTTTATCTATGTAAATACAATTAGGTGTTACAGCTCTTTCTCGTCTATATTTTCTCCCTGTTAATTCTTGTCTTTAGTGTAATTAGCACCTTGGACACAAGCACAGGAATACACAACAGGAGTTTACTTTCTTAGCCGATTTCCATATTGTTTCCATCACTGCACCCTAAAACGCTATTTTCATTTGTTTTGGGAGCTGCCTTTTTAAGTACAGAGATTTAAACCACCAACTCCAATTTTATATAGTGGACACGTGGTTTCTAAGGACTAGTATGGAAGGTGTCAGCTGCATGTAATATTTGCTCTTTCATAATATACTCCTGCATTTAAACTCCAGGCAAACTGATCTGCGTTCAGATAGTGAGTGGCATTCCACCCTTACTCACAATGGGTTCATTATAACTGAGGTTTCAATTAAAAACAAACAGAACAGAGTGCCAAAATTCGAGGGGCTGCTAATGGGCCAGAGGAAACAGGCTTTTTTCTTCTTGTCTCAGAAGTTACAGGTTTTAGGCGTATATTATAAAACATTCTGCAATTCACCCTGGCTGCCTAATTTTGAGAGAAGAACTGTAATTTTCTTTTTCAAAAGTATGAGAATTGTGTTGTGAGTTTTTGGGTTTACCTGTAGACAACTTTTCTCACTCATTTCTACTCTCTGCCACAAGTTTTCAGCCTGTCACTTAAAAGGAAAAGTATTATATAGGCAGGGGGAGCAAAAACATGAAGGCATGGTTGAGTGTCACACAAAGTCACTGAGCTTCTCAGTTCCATGAGTAAAATTATGTTCAAGGACTGAGGATACTCTCTGCCTGGAATTGCCCACATCGGCAGCTGCCAGCTGAAGGAAACAGGGTAACATGCTTACTTGTCTTTCTTGTAATCAAATCAACCACGCGGGGTTTCATGATACTTTGGCACAAATGACATTCTACAAAAATACATTATCTGTACTCGTGTGGCCTCAGATACATATTTCTTGGATGTCTGTAGATGTAGTAGTGTTTTGGAGCATGGTACCAGGTTAGATCATTATTACATTACACACAAAAAGGCAAATGGGGACTGAAGGCAACAATTGACATAAATCGGGTGGAAAAAAAAAACCCTCACACCTGACCTTAAATATCTGTATATTTTAAGCAAGAGACTTATTTCACCTTCATCTAGAAGCTGATTTAATTTTGGATTTTTTTTTTCTCCACAGGCTCTATGTTATTAAAATATTGTAAATTTAGAGATGTGTGATTATAAATTGTGTCTCAAATAAACAAACTGCAGTGTGAATTTAAGTCCATGACTATTAGGATAAGAAAACATTTCCATTAAAACCAAATCTGCAAATGTCACATGAAGTGAAGAATTGAGGCATTATCTTTCTAACGCAAACTCTGCAATGACTCCTGAAATAGGCAGTTGGGGCCCAAGGGATCTAGATCATTGTCTTAACTATTCACTTTATTTGTATAGATCCATTCTGGCCAACTGTATCTAAACAGATTCACCGGTGGTGTAAGGTTCATTTAACAGGGTGAACTTCACACACAAGCATGTCCCTCATGCTTTCAGACTGAGATTTTCTGCATCTGTTTTTGGAGTCGCAAAATCCCTACCAGGAGAGATTCCCTCATAGGCGTAAGCAGCAAGAGATCAGGTTCCTATGTCCAGTGTTGGCCATATATAAAACTGATGACTTTGGTGGTTTGGGCTATAAAATGAAAGTCACTTTTTTTCTTCTACTCAGTCAGGGGAGTGACGAGTACTGGTGAGTCAACAACAAAGGAGAGCAGGGCTAGTGAACAGAGAGTAGGGGCCTTCTCTGATGGCTCCCACACTGATGCTCCACCCTGGATAGCTCATTAGGGTACTCAGCAGCATACAAAGAGTCTTTTAAATAAAGCTTCCTTGTTCCAAAAGAGTGTATTCATCACCTCATGCATATCCAGGAAGGGAAGGCTTTTTCCCTGGACTCTGAATGAAATAACCTGTAATCATTTGTACGGAGATGTTGCTAAACGTATTTGTAAGCTCAAAGAAGTCCTCATTCATTGGAACAGGAACAACCCCAGAAGAAATGGATTTTCCCAAGGGTACTTTTTTTTTTTTTTTTTTTTAGTGTTAGTACCTTTGTAACCTATTGGACTGAGGACACTGTGGGAACAGTCTAGAGAGACTTTGCCCTTTACAACAGAGAGAAAGAATCTAAAGGACAGGAGCCTTGTGACAAAAAAAAAGAAAGAATGAAAGAAAGAAAAGGACAAAAGTGACTCATGGCCATCCAATGGAGCAGGCACCTAACTAAGCAATAATTACATCTTTTCCACGATTCAGTCACAGACTCGATTTTGGCACAGAGTGTTAGTGTGTGAAACTGAAAGTTACTCTAAATAGAAGGGAAGCCCAGGAACACAAGGTAGCATTCGTGACTTGGATTATGTTAAAGGCAACATGGCACTTTGAGTTAGATGAACTAGATTCATTTATGTCTTGGCCATGGCAGGCTGTGCTGCTTTCCTCTTTTAGGCTTGAAGTTAAAAAGCTATAGGATTAGTCTTACCTGCCAGAAAGAACAATGGGCTAAAGTGACACAAGCCAGGAGAGCTTTCTCAAATAAATGATGCCGTGCTCAACTTACAATAGCTTGAAAATAACAGTAATTATTACAGGTGGAGAAGGAGACATTCTACAGCACGGTGCTGAAAAGTCGCAAACCTTCCGGGACCGGCAAAAACTCCTGCAGAGGTTCTCAAGTTCAAGTGCACGTAAAGGACTCAAATCATGCGAGTGATCTCGCATGGGTGCAATCTCCAGTGATCAAGAACGTACTTTAGAAAAATCGTTCCATTAATTTAATTTGGGACTGGATTTAGCAACTTCTTTTGGCTGCTCCGATACACAGTGATGTTATGAATCCTGTTTTTTCATCGTTGAGGCCAGTAGCACCTAAGAGTGCTTGAGGAGAATCAGAATGCAGATACATACTTTATATGTCATTTTTAGATTGAAAACTTACAATATTCTTGTTAAAAATAATAGTTTAGGGCAGTATTGATCAATTGTCTTCATTTTTGGATAAGCTCCAAAGCAATTCTAATGGAAGAGCGAGGCATTCTCTGCAGTGTCCTCCTGCTGCCTGGGCCTGAAGGGCGCTGCTGTTGCAGAAATTTCACCTGCCCACCCTACCTGCACGTCTTTACTCCCAGGAAGGAGAGTTTTGCACTTGAGCAGATGCTTTACATTAGCAGCTGGACAAGTTATTGGCTAATATTTATCAACGTTCTTATACCAACTCAACACATATACTCTTGAGGCAATGTGAAGCACGACAGAATGAAACATTCAGTTGTTATCTTGCAATTTACATTTTGCCGTAATTAGAAAGGAGACATCAATGAAGACTCTAGATGTAACTCTAATTCTAAATTTCAGTTAAATGTTCAGTTTTCGATATCAAGGAAACTATAATTAATCTTTAAACCATGTTGCTGCCTGAATACTGGGAAGACTGGGAGAATAAATTCAGTGCTAATAAATTAAATATGTTTGGATACAACACACGTGTATATGTAGTTATAGCTGCAAGTAAATGTACATGTTGAAATAGATATACAGAGAGTAGAGATATAGTATTTTGTTATGTTAACTTTAAATATAGATTCTATTTCAATTATAGATCTTAAAGTCTGTCCACGTATGTAAAAAGGAAGAAAATCAGCAACCACTCATTTATTTTTATTTGGGAAATAAATCCTTACTGAGTTCCTAAAACTTTGATTAGTTGCTACTCGTTGTGGATGTTTGTATGAGTGTGGATAAGAAATCCTATTCTCACTTAATGCCTGAACAACTGAAAAGTATTAGGTTTTACACATGCAAATTTTTATTCTAACATTGTTATTGGGATAACAATAATACTAGAAACTGTAAACGTGAGCTGCTAACGAAGAATGCACATAACTTTAAACAATCATAATATTATTTTTTTATCTTTTTAAAAGTTTATTTATTTACTTTGAGAGAGAGCATGAGCAAGGGAGGGGCAGAGAGAGAGGGAGACAAAGTCCCAAGCACTGACAGTGCAGAGCCAGATGCAACGCTCCAACCCACAAACCGTGAGATCATAACCTGAGCCAAAACGAAGAGTCTGACGCTTAACCAACTGAGCCGCCCAGGTTCCTGTGAACAATCATAACTTTAAAGAATCGTATGACTTTGAGAGCACAAATAAATTTCTCTTGGACTTCTCTCCTAGCTCAATGACAAAAAAAGGTAAGAAGGGTTTTTTTGTTTGTTTTGTTTTGTTCTTTTAAGAAATTCAATAGGCACAAAAGAACTGCCTCTTGTCCAGTAGCTTTTGGATGTCTGAAAGGGGAACACAGCTAACGATAGGAAATATTTTCCTCAGTGATTTAAGAACCCACCTGGAGGAGGCACTGAGAGGAAGTGAGGAAGACTAATGGAGATGACTGTGGGAGCTCAATATGTAAATGACTTATGTAAAGCCGAAGGGAAAAAGGAACCCATATTCTCAATTGCCTTGCACCACACAAACACATGGCCCCAAAATCTTCTCACATAACTTTCTAAGGTGGATACCATGAGAAAGAGATACCACAGGAGCATAGGGGGATAAAGCCCCAAACCCAAAGCTCCATTTTTGCAGGGAAGAAGAAATCCTGATCCCTTAAACTGACAAAACAGCTGGAAACAGCTGAATGTTTTTTAATGTTTTTAATATAGACAATTGTCTGCAGTTGTGTTTTTATTAAAATCAACTCCAAGACTGGCAAAGGTATTTTAAACACTAAAATCCTAAAATTCTTTTGGGTTGTGTTCACTCATTTTCTGAATCAATCATAAAACTTTTAAATACAAAGCTGAATTTAAACCCAGATGATGAAAATAATGGAAATATCTTTCCGAGACTGGAAGTACATATACTTTGGAAGCTAGCTACCTCTTATTAATAATACATTCAAATATAGGAAGTATTATAACATGCAAAGTCTTCCAACTAAAAGAGCTTTCCCGGAGGTATCTAATTTAGACACAGTGTTGTTAACAATGTTGACATTTAGGTGGCCATAGCTAAAGCATTGCAAAGAACATTCCATTACAATAAATGTGAAAACCGACAACTTTTCTTGGTGTTCAACTTAACAGAGTATAAGTGTGTTGGTTGACGTGTGAAGGTTGAAATAACTAGAAATGACTTTCATAACTAGAAAGTTTACCTGGTAATTTGAACAAAAGGGGCTCTTAGAGAAAACCTTTCAATACAAGGGGACTACAATATCAAGGGGAAATTTATGGCATACCAAGTCTATTTCCCTGAGCTTCATACCTGAAACCAGGGTTAGCTGTACAAGCCCATGCTTTCTCCTTCACAGAACTAGTCCACTTCTGCGACTCCAGCCCTAGTCTGTTATAAGACTATTATAATTTGATGCCCCATGAGATTAGACACAATTCTATACCGGAGTGGATCACATCATCCACAATGCCTTTACCCACTCGAGCCGCCACCCTCAAAGAAATTCCAAACTTTCTCCCCTGTCTGACAAACTTATATTCCTGTTGGATCACCTGATAAGTACAGGTCTTAATATTCTGTAGTAACTCGCTTCTTGACCTTTAATCCATGATTGTCATCATACTCAGGTTATACCCAAATTATTGACATTCCTCGAAGCTGTTCTCTTTCTCCACTCTATTCAGCTCTAGAAGTCACTGACAAGTTAATCCCCCAGAACTTCACTTTTAGTTGGTAATTCTTCAGCTAAAAATCCTAAGTGTCTATTCATTGCTTCTTAAGCCTGGGAAACACGGACTCCCACAAGCAACTTATTTCCTGTTTCTTCTCATCACCATTGCCTGACTATAACTTCCAAGGCCCAAGTCTCTGAACATGCCAGGCCATTCCCAGCTCTCCTTTTTTACACAGCCCACTACCCACCCGCCACCCTTTCCTACCCTCTTTGCTTTAATATCCCACTAGACTACATTCCTTTATGTATATTTTGCTGACAACGTTAGTCTCGTCTGTCTTTTATCTTACTTCATATATAAGTGTCATCAGGGCAGGGACCTTGCAATTCAGAAATTACCTGTGGGGCTTCATCCACTGGAATTAATCAATATTTCTAATTTGTTAATTTCATTACAGGAAAAAATTTTACACTGTTATGATTTCAAAAAGCAGCGAGACCTTAAAAAGTAATGTAAAATGGCACTTTACCAATTAAATCATTATTTAACATAGAGTAGAGCTGACTGATTAAAGGAAACTTTTAAAAATAAAAATAGGGGCGCCTGGGTGGCTCAGTCGGTTAGGCGGCCGACTTGGGCTCAGGTCATGATCTCGCGGTCCCTGAGTTCCAGCCTCGCGTCGGGCTCCGTGCTGACAGCTCAGAGCCTGGAGCCTGTTTCAGATTCTGTGTCTGCCTCTGTCTGACCCTCCCCCGTTCATTCTCTGTCTCTCTCTGTCTCAAAAATAAACGTTAAAAAATTTTTTTTAAATAAAAATAAAATCATAATGTTAATAATCATTAGCAGATAGATATATTTGGTTTGCTAGAAACTTAAATATTCACAAAAAAGTTTTAAATTTTTATATATTTAAGAGAGAGAGCGAGAAAGAGAGAAGACGTGACCACAGGGTGGGGAGAAGGGGCAGAGAGGGAGCGAGAGAGAATCCCAGGCAGGCTCTACACATTCGGGGCTCAAACCCATGAACCGGGAGATCATGGCCTGAGCTGAAACCAAGAGTTGGACGATTAACTGACTGAACCACCCAGTGTGCCCCTTACAAATAAGTTTTAAATATTGAATCATAAGGTATAATATTCAACAACTCCATGATCTGATTAAATTTGGAAGTTAAGCATACACTTCATAGGAGAAATTACTATTCATCAAAAATTATGTTTAGATTATATTTTAATTTTAAAGATTTTAGTGATAATAATGATACAATATTTAATAATTTTAGTGATAAAAATTAACACTTTTATAATAATTAGACTTCTAAAAAACTCACTTTCAAATACATTATTTAAATTGGCCTTCATAACAACATTTTAAGATAGTAAAGAATGGAATTCCCAATTTTATTTTATTTATTTATTTTTTTAATGTTTATTTATTTTTGAGAGACAGAGAGAGACAGAGCACAAGTGGGGAAGGAGCAGAGAGAGGGAGACGCAGAATCTGAAGCAGGCTCCAGGCTCTGAGATGTCAGCACAGAGCCGGATGTGGGGCTTGAACTCATGGACCACGAGATCATGACCTGAGCCAAAGTCGGCGCTTAACCGACGGAGCCACCCAGGCGCCCCGGAATTCCCATTTTAGAGATGAAAAAACTAAAATCAAAGAACCACATATATACATAAGCTAATTTGATTCTCAACATTGAAGGCTTACTGTTCCTGTTTTTTTATTGTAGAGAAGAAACAACTGAGCTTGTGAGAAGTTAATTTATGTGTCCATAGCCACTACATTGCAAAGTAGCACATTTGTGATTTGTAAATCCCAGTCTGTCTAATTCCAAAGTCTGTGTCTTTCCATAGTTCTCCCAACATGTACCATGCTATAGCACAAAGAACACATACCATGACTGGGAATAAAAATAGTTTTTATTGAGTATCTACTTAACATATCAGACTTTGTCATTTATCTTGATAATCCTTACAAGTAGTTTTATTTAGAGTATGAGTTTTTAATGACATTTGATGTATGGCAGGCATTACATTAGCAGATGGGGATAAAAGTTTGAGAATACAGATGACAAAACACAGGACAGTTTGAGAATACAGATGACAAAACACAGGACAATCCCACCTACTAATAGGTGGGAGACAGGATTTGAAACTGTATCTATAAGAATCCAGAGATTCACACAAAATTTTCCTTCTAACTTTAATCATTGCCAAAAGAAAATATAAAATCTGCATCTATTTGTATAACTTTACGTAAATTTTCTCACAAGTATAATTTTCATGATTTTTTTTGCATGAGATGATTATAAATTATGAGCCTATAAAGCTTTGATTCTCCATTAAATACTATGTTGGGAATGTAATAATTGGATTCTCTTTCCTCCGTTGACTATTCCAGGACCAGCTAGCTATTCTGGTGTTGAAAATTATTCTTTGTTAGCTAAACTTTTTTGCATACAACTTCAATTATGTTATCATTTGAAGTTATTATGATTTAACCACACTGGATTTTATATTACTATATTGGTAAGAAACATCATTCTGTATGCAAAATGTTTGAGTTACAAAGCACAATATGTGAAGAAGAAAAACACTTTTTTTGACATTTGCCACTTTCCTGGCACCCAGTTCAAATATGAGAAGGTCAAATTATGTTGGAGTGCCTCTAACTCCAGTGAAGTATATTTTATGAAAGCAATCTCCATGGCTGGATCATAATGTATATATATTTCCTAAATAACCAGAAAATAGTTGTATTTAGTTGACAAGAATGCAGATAAAAGAGAAAAAAAATCTTGAATTGTAATCCTGATTCTATTAAAAACTTGCTGTATGACCTTAAGCAAAAAAAACTCTGAACCTCAGTTTCCTTTTTTTTTAATAATATAATGGTGGCATTAACTTCTACCTATGTAAAAATGTGAGGTGTCCACCTTAAAAATAAACATTAATAGGCGCCTGTGTCTCAGTCCGTTGAGCATCTGACTCTTGATTTCGGCTCAGGTCATGATCTCACGGTTATGAGATGGAGCCCCACTGACATTGCAGAGCCTGCTTAGGATTGTCCTCTCTCTCTCTCTCTCTCTCTCTCCCCCCAACTCTCCCCCCCCCTTACTCTTCCCCCCACCCCACCCCCCGGCTCACACATGCACGTACACTAGTGCTCTCTCTGTCTTTCAAAATAAATAAATAAACTTAAAAAAAACCCTTAATACTAAGAAATCTACTGTGCCACTTTAGAAAAGAGCACCATATACCAGTTCAGTTTATATTAGTCTTCCAGATAAGTTAGACACAGCTGAGGAGCTAAAGAAGCAAAGAAGAAGCCAAAGCAGAAAACGTTGTTTCCAGACATTTCTATACTTCATTAAACGATCATGGGCAGGTTATTTAGATTCTCTCTGTCCAGGTGTGTCCTTCTGAGGTGTAGGAAGCTGTGAGAATCTCTTTCCCTATTTTTCCTTTTGTTGTTGTTGTTGTTTAATTCTCCCAACCCTGGAAAAATGAACTATCTTGAAAAGCTCCAAATAGTCTCATCAGTAATTTTACAATAATTAAAATCATATAAAATCTTTCTCCCTTCCTTCCTTCCTTCCCTATTTTGTTTGTTGTTGTTGTTGTTGTTTTACAGTTCAGTGGCTATAAAGCTTTGGTCTAGAGTAAACAAAATCAACTCAACTCAGTGAGAAATTTTAAAAGTCAAATTGGCCATTTTATATTGTATAGACTTCCTGACCCATTAATTTGCTGACTTATGTGTGAGGTTTGCATTTATTTATTTCCTTATTTTATCCTACTTTTCTAAAGCCAGACCTTCCACTGATAGCAGATGCCTGTGTTACTTCCGCCCTCAGTCTTGACCATTTCTGCGTATGTTGGCCTGACTGACAACTGCCAGCATCTCTTTACCTTCATGGGGCTATAAAAACACCTGAGTCCCCTCTGAGGCATGGGTTTTGTTTTGTGTTCGAGGCATAGGTCCTATATGTTTCCCAGAGTTCTCTAACGGATTAAGCCCCAGTTGCCCACACACTTTCTTGAATGCCTTCTTTTTCCCTGCCCCACCTTCCCACTTCTCTAAGGTATTTTCTTGGACTTGCCAAATAAAGTATTTAAACATGAATCTCTGTTTCAGGGTCATTCTCAGGGGACCCAAACTATGCAGGGCCAGCTTATATGAGCTGGTTTATGGGTTATGGGTTGGTTTATATCCCAGTTCTGCCTCCAAAATATGTTTAAGTGTTAATTCCTAGTATCTCAGAATGTGACTTGATTTGGAAATAGTAATGCTGCAGATGTAATTAGTTAAGATGAGGTTATCAGAATGGACTCCAATCCAAGATGACTGTGAGCTGTAAGAAGAGACGTGGAGGGAGAGACACACACAGAAAAGGCCATGGTCAGAGTGTTGCACCTGCAAGTCATGGAGCTCCAAGGGTGGAGCACCACCAGAAACTAGAACGAGGCAGGGAAGGGTTCTACCTAGAGCTTCAGAGAAAGCATAGCCCTCCTGACACCTTGGTTTCTGGCTTCTTTTTTTTTATTTTAATTTTTTTAATGTTTATTTATTTTTGAGAGAGAGAGTCAGAGAGACAGAGCTTGAGCAGGGGAGGGGCAGAGAGAGGGAGGCACAGATCTGAATCAGGCTCCGGGCTCTGAGTTGTCAGCACAGAGCCTGACGCAGAATCGCGAGGTCATGATCATGACCTGAGCCGAAGTCGGATGCTTAACCAGGCCACCCAGGCAGCCCTTGGTTTCTGGCTTCCAGCCTCCAGAGGTATAAGAGAATAATTTTCTGTTGTTCAAGCCACCCTGTTTGTGGTGCTTTGTTACAGCAGGAAACTAAAATAAGCTATAATACTTATTCCAGGTGTTTCCCAAAGACCATCTCAACTGCTTGTTTGTTTTCTCAATTAGGGGTGCCTTCTTTTTATCTCCCTGGTACTCCAAATCCCTGGCTTTATATTTTGGCTTCAATGCCTACCTCTGTTTCTCCCTTAGTTTAGGGACATATTCATTACTATTCTTGATTCACAGACCTCGATCTCCTATTTAATTTTTAGCCTTGCAGGATACTTTGAATTAGATTTACCAAACTTTCATATCTATCCGAATCTCCCAGCAGGCTGTTTAAAACACAGATCATTGGACCCCCCCACCGCCGACGTGCTGATTCTGTAGGTCTACTTAGTGTTTAGAATTTGCTTTTCTAGCAAATTCAAGTTCCCGGATGCTGCAGGTCTGGAACTACACTGAGAACCTGATTTTAGGGAGTTGTCAGAACTTCCCATTCTAAACCACCATTGCTGGCTCTCCCTCCCACTCCTCCAGACAGTGATAGACTGTACCCACCCCCATTTTCCAACATCTGCAGAGGTTAAGTCTCATCCAAAAATATGAAGATCTCAAAGTTCTGTAGTGCCAGAGGTCATCAGGAGCTACTCAGTATGACTCACTGCCTTGCTATATTTCTTAAACATTGCAGCCAGACTCAAATTTCTAAAGCACAAATATGATTGGATAAATCCTCTGCTTATTTTTTCCAGGTTGAAATTTAAACTCCTTAGCATGATATAAAAGACCTATGGAAATCTAATACTTGCCTAACTCTCCAGCCTCATCCTCCTTCTCTGTCCTATGGTGGGGTTAGTGTAGACACCGGGGAAACATTTATTGGGCACATAGTATAATCTAGCTTATACTAGCTGCATTATATGTGTTATCGCATACAGTCATAGCACAAACCTACAAGGAAGAAATTATTTCCATTTTACAGATGAGAGGAAATTGTCAGCCAAATAACTGACTGAACACAGTCACTCTGCCTCTGACCATCCAAGACTTGTTTCAAATTCAAGTCTAAGTGATTCCTAAATCCTTTCTATTCTGTGGCCTCCTCCCTTGGGGTGACCAAACATCCTAGTTTACCTGGGACAGTGCCTGTTTGTTCCCGTTGTCCCAGAGCAATTATGAAAAGCACCCCCATTTCACTCTCAGAAGTATCATCCTGGTTTTGTGGGTGAATTATGTGGTTCTTCTGGCCATACTCTAAATCCACCATGTTATCAGCTGTTTCTGGAATGCACTATACTCAGGATTCCATTTCCTGCTGTGTGCTATTCCTTCTGCCTAAAATGTCCTTTCCCCCCCTTGTCTCCTAGAAAAATGATGTCCAGTGCTCAGGACTCTACTCTTCTTCATTGTCTCTGGGATGTCTCTCCACTCCTCTAGCCGCAGGCAAGGCGTTTGATACACTCCTCTGTGCTGCTCACACCCCATGTTTATTGTTATTTTATTCTAGTTTTTTGAGTACTTGCCGGTCTTCTCTATCAGTCTATAAATTTCTTAATGTTTGGGCTTTACCTTAATTATATCTGTATATCCACAGTGCCTAAAATCTCCCATGGCCCAGCAGGTATTTATTAAATATTTGTTGAATGGCTGGATAAGTGAAATAACATTTGAAAACTCCAGCCATCTGCAGAAATTATTTTACAAAGCAGAAATAGCTCCTCTTTCAAAAGGAGCAGGTTTACACTCTGATTTACTTTACCTGGAGGCTGCTTAATTTCGGAGCAATTGTTTAGAGAGCCTCTGATCTGGCATCAGCATTCCTACCCAGGCTGTCTTATTTCTATCATGTGCCTCAAACTCCATTTCAGTATTTTCCTGTCCTCTCTCACCCTGGTTAGGAATCAGTCTGTCTAGGTTAGAACTTTCACTCCACTATTTCCTAGCCAGACTATGAGAAAACCTCTTCAGTTTCTTTCCCAAGAGGAAAGGTACCTTGGTGTGAGTGGGTGCCACCTAAGAGGGAGAAGGAAGAAGGTCATTTAGAATTCCTGAGAAGATGTACCAGATTTGTGTCCAATATACTGATTCTCTAGGCTCCAATGTAAAGCCTGGACCGGTGCTCTCTGCAGCAAAACTCATGATCAGTAGGTTATTCTCTAGTATTCTTTAGTCTTCTACTCTAGCTGAATGAATTATGTGCTTGTTAAGAAACAGTTGTGTTGATTCCTAATATTTTCTACCATTAATACTTGTTATTAAAGTTAAGCAATTTCATTAAATACCACATATACTGATGAACAAGAGTTGAAAATGACAGATATTCATATGAAAACTAACGAGAGTGTTTTAGAAAGACTTGATAAAGGTAAGTCTCTGTAAAAAGTGCCGTCAAAGTAGGCTTATATTTTTAAGTGTCTGTTTTTTTTTTTAATTGAAGTATAGTTGACATACAATGTTATATCAGTTTCAGGTGTAAAACACAGTGATTTGATAATTCTATACATTACATAATTCTCACAATGATAGGTGTAGTTACCATCTGTCACCACACAATGTTACTACAATATTATTACCTATGTTTTCTATGCTGTATTTTCATCCTCATGACTTATTTATTTTATAACTGGAAGTTTGTACCTCATAATCCCCTTTACCTAAACCCTAAAGGAGAGAGACAAGTGCAAAATGTTTGCAAGGGGTCAATGTAAAAAGCCATGAGAGTATTCACTCAGAATGCATCTCCCGGGTCCTTACCTCTTTGTTCCAGGGAAAATCACATACAAAGCATGATCTATGTGGTAATGAGCGAAAGACAGCATGGAACTCAGGTTGACAAATTCATATTCAAAGGAAAGCTGTTGGTTAACAACAACAAAAATATTTATTATTTTATACACACCTACTTATTATAAACTAAAACTAATTAGAATTACATATGCAGTATGTTTAAGATTCTTTGTTTTAACCACCTTTTTTGATTTACCAACTATAATCAGAGGGTCTTGATTATGCTGTAGTAACAAACAACTCTCAGGTCTCCGTGAAAAATGGAACAAACTTTATTTCTTGCTCACCCTAAGTCTGCAGGTCCTGGAAACCTGTCTTCCATGGATGTCTGTCTGAAGCATTTACTCTATGAAACATGCACCCTCCTAGGTCAACACAAAAAAAAGGAAGAGAAAACATAAAGAGTAATGAACAGGCTCTTTAATGCCACCTACAAGTGGTACACTTCTCTTCTGCACATTAGCCAAAGCAAGACACATGACTGCACCTAACTTCAAGGAGGTAGAAAAACATAATGATTTCATGTGCCAGAAGGGGACAAGAGTTGGAAAGACTGTGGAGTAGCAGTAATGTCCACCACACCTACCTGCTATTGTACCTAGCATATAAAATAGGAGTGCTTCTGCTTGATGAAGTGAAGGATTTTGAGACAGAGATCAGTTTTTCTTTAAATAATTAAAATAAATATTTAAAATTGATAGCTTAGTGATTATATTTTCAAGGCTATACTTTATTTCTGAGAACTCATAACCAATTAAAGTAATTCTAGAGAAGACTTTTAAATAATACTTAAGTCATGAGCCCCCAAAGTTTCATTCAGTCCACATAATTTATTCTTTCATCAAAATGTAAAATATATTCCCCTAATCATGCATTTGAGTTTTTTATCTAAAAAGTAAAGAATATTAATACATTAGAAACCTCATACCAAAAAACTCCATATATTATCAGTTGACTGCAAATATGGTGTAATCTTTAAAAGACCTAAGACACAGAAAATTCAATTTAAAAATATTTTGAATTTCAAAATGATTACAAAATCACCCAATAATAATCCTTAACATTTTTTCTTTTCTTCTTCTTCCTGGGCTTCTCCCTCTCCTCCTTTTTTTTAAATTCCATTTTTATTTCATATTTGTAGCTATATTTTCAATGTCAACTTTTGGAGCAGATGCATTTAGTAGATACTGTATTTTGTTTTTTCATTTTAAAATACAACATATCAATGAAATACATCTACTTTTTTAATGTTTTAATTTTAATTCAAGTATACTTAATATACAGTGTTATATTAGTTTCAGGTGTACGTTATAGTAATTCAACAATTCTATACATTACTCAGGGCTCATCATGATAAGTATATTCTCCCCCCCCCCCCCAAATCAATACAGCTTTCATTGCATCTTTTATTATTTATTTATTTTTTTAACATTTATTTATTTTTGAGACAGAGAGAGACAGAGCATGAACGGGGAGGGTGAGAGAGAGGGAGACACAGAATCCGAAACAGGCTCCAGGCTCTGAGCTGTCAGCACAGAGCCCGATGCAGGGCTCGAACTCACGGACCGCGAGATCATGACCTAAGGCGAAGTCGGCCGCTTAACCGACTGAGGCATCCAGGCGCCCCTCATTGCATCTTTTAAATATCACTAAGTCTTGGGGCAGCTGGGTGGCTCAGTTAAGCGTCTCTCAGTTTTAGCTCAAGTCATGATCTCACGGTTTTGTGAGCTCAAATCCCGCATGTGGCCCTGCACTGGCAGCATGGAGCCTGCTTGGGATCCTCTCTTACCCTCTCTCTCTGCTCCTCCCCCACTTGCACAGTCTCTGTCTCTCTCAAAATAAATAAGTAAACTTTAAAAAAATGTATCACAAGGCAATCAAAAAGAATGATATCTTGTTATTTGCAACTACGTGGATGGAACTGGAGGGTATTATGCTAAGTGAAATTAGTCGGAGAAAGACACAAATCATATGACTTCACTCATATGAAGACTTTAAGAGACAAAACAGATGAACATAAGGGAAGGGAAACAAAAATAATATAAAGCAGGGAGGGGGACAAAACAGAAGAGACTCATAAATATGGAGAACAAACTGAGGGTTGTGGGAGGGGTTGTGGGAGGGGGACTGGGCTAAATGGTTAAGGGGCATTAAGGAATCTACTCCGGAAATCATTGTTTCACTATATGCTAATTAATTTGGATGTAAATTTTTAAAAAATTAAAAATAAAATTAAAAAAAGAAAAAAAACATAGATATCATCCCCAAATTTTCTGATATCCTTGTTTTTAACGTTGTGACTTTGTGAATTGAAGCAGCTGAGTTTGATACAAGTTCAATATCATTTCCTTCAAGAATTAACTCTTCTTTTTGGGCTTGAGATACTGAACAAGCAATACCTGGTTTCATCTGAACCCTGTGGATGTATTTTTCACCCAAGAAATTTCAAATTTCAATAAGAGAACCATTCTCCTGAATAACAGCATTGATGGGGGAAGTGACATACACAGACCTCATCTTGTAATGGAAACCTAGTGTAACACCCTTCATCATGTTCTGTGCATGACTATAGATAGTGCAAACAACAATAGCCAATTCTTTTCTATTTCCCCACCTTTTGTCAACTTGGAGCCTTCTCTTTTTCTTTCCAAGAACACCGAGCTCTACAATGATGTGACTGAAGTCCCTTCACAGGGTTCCTCTAGGACCCTTTACAAAACAGTGGGTCCCTTAAGAGTGATGTCAGCATTTTCTGGAATGGCAATCATTTGATTGATGAGAATGGTCTTTATTCTCTCAGATGCTGCCAAAACAGTAAGTGTATTCTTAATCTCCTTCACCTATTTCACCCATCCTTCCACCCGCCTCATTCTTGTAACCATCAGTTTGTTCTCTGCAGTTGAGTTTGTTTCTTGATTTCTCTCTCTTTTTCCCTTTGATCTTTTGTTTGGCTTCTTATATTCCATGTATTGAATGAAATCATATTTGTCTTTCCCTGACATTTCACTCAGCATTATACTCGCTAACTCCATGCATGTGGTTGCAAACAGCAAGATTTCGTTTTTTTATGGCTGAATAGTATTCCATTGTGTGTGTATCTATCTATATCTATATCTATATCTATATCTATGTCTATATCTATATCTTCTTTATCCATTCATCTGTCGATGGACATTGGGTTGCTTCCATAATTTGGCTATTTTAAATAATGCTGCAATGAACATAAGGGTGCATGTATCCTTTAGAATCAGTGCTTTTGTATTCTTTGGGTAAATACCCAGAGTGGGATTATTGGACTGTAGAGTAGTTCTATTTTTAATTTTTTGAGGAATCGCCATACTGTTTTTCCACAGTGGCTGCACCAGTTTGCATTCTAACTAACAGTGCATGAGGGTTCCTTTTTCTTCACATCCTTGCCAGTACTTGTTACTTGTGTTTTTTTATTTTAGCTATTCTGACAGGTGTGAGGTGATATCTCATTGTGGTTTTGATGTGCATTTTCCTGATGATGAGTGCTGTTGAGTATCTTTTCATGTGTCTGTTGGCCATCTGGATGTCTTCTTTGAAGAAGTATCTGTTCATGTCTTCTGCTGATTTTTTAATTGGATTATTTTTTGGGTGTTGAGTTTTTGTAAGTTCTTTATAAATTTTTGATATTAACCCTTTATCAGATATATCATTTGCAAATATCTTCTCCCATTCAGTAGGTTGTCTTTTAGTTTTGTTGCCTTTTGTTGACTGTTTCCTTTGCTGTACAGAAGCTTTTTATTTTGATGTAGTCCCAATAATTTACTTTTGCTTTCATTTCCCTTGCTTCAGGAGACATATCTAGAAAAATGTTGCTATGGCTGATATCCGAGAAGTTACTGCCTATGCTCTCTTCTAGGATTTTTATGGTTTCACATCTTACATTTAGGTCTTTAATCCATTTTGACCATTATTTGTGTATGGTGAAATAAAGTGGTCCAGTTTCATTCTTCTGCATGTAGCTGTCCAGTTTTCTCAACACCATTTGTTGAAGAGACTGCTTTTTTCTCATTGCATATTCTCGCCTCTTTTGTTGAAGATTAATTTATCTTATAATTGTGGTTTGTTTCCAGTTTTACTTTTTCTTTTTTTTTAATTTTTTTTAATGTTTATTTATTTTTGAGACAGAGAGAGATAGAGCATGAATGGGGGAGGGTCAGAGAGAGGGAGACACAGAATCTGAAACAGGATCCAGGCTGTGAGCTTTCAGCACAGAGCCCAACTCAGGGCTCAAACTCACGGACTGCAAGATCATGACCTGAGCCAAAGTCAGCCGCTTAACCAGCTAGGCCACCCAGGCACCCCTGTTTCTGGTTTTTCTATCCTGTTTTATTGATCCATGTGTCTATTTTTGTGCCAGTACCATAATGTTTTGATTACTACAGCCTTGTAGTATAACTTGAAATCTCGAATTGTGATGCCTCCAACTTTATTTTTCTTTAAAAAAATTTTTTTTTAATGTTTTATTTATTTTGAGACAGAGAGAGACAGAGCATGAGCAGGGGAGAGGCAGAGAGAGAGCAAGACACACAATCCGAAGCAGGCTCCAGGCTCTGAGCTGTCAGCACAGAGCCCGATGTGGGGCTCAAACCCACAAACCACAAGATCATGACCTGAGCAGAAGTTGGACGCTTAACTGACTGAGCCACCCAGGCGCCCCAACTTTATTTTTCGTTATCAAGATTGTTTTGACTCTTCAGGGTTTTTGTCATTCCATACAAATTTTAGGATTTTTTTTTTTTTTTTTTTTTTTTTTAGTTCTAGGAAAAATGCTACTGGTATTTTGATAGGAATTGCATTAAATCTGTAGGTTGCTTTGAGTAATACTACCATTTTAACAATATTTGTTAAATATTTTAACAATATTTGTTCTTCCAATCCATGGGCATGGAATATCTTTCTATGTGTTTGTGTCATCTTCAATTTCTTTCACCAAGGTGTTTTATTATTTTCTGTGCAATTGTAAATGGGATTGCTTTCTTAATTTCGTTTTTTTTGCATCATTATTAGTGAATACAAATGCAACAGATTTCTGTACACTAATTTTGTATCCTGGACTTTATTAAATTCATTTATCAGTTCTAGTAGTTTTTGGTGAAATCTTTAGGGTTCTCAATATATCATATCATGTCATCTGAAAGTAGTGAAAGTTTTACTTCTTCCTTACTAACTTGGATGCCTTTTATTCCTTTTTTCATTCTGATTGCTGTGGCTAGGACTTCCAGTACTATGTTGAATAAAAGTGGTGAGAGAAGACACTCTTGTCTTGTTCCTGATCTTAGGGGGAAAGCTCTGTTTTTCACCATTGAGTATGATATTAGCTGTGGGTTTTTCATATACGGCTTTTATTATGTTGAAGTATGTTCCCTTTAAACCCACTTTGTTGAGGGTTTTTATCATGAATGGATGTCGTATTTTTCAAATAATTTTTCTACATCTATAGAAATGATCACATGCCTTTCTCTTATTGATGTGATGTATTACATTCATTGATTTCCAAATATTGAGACATACTTGCATCCCAAGAATAAATCCCACTTGACCATGGTAAATGATTTTTTAAATTTTATTTGAGAGAGAGAGAGAGCAAACATAAGCAGGAGAGAGGGGAAGAGGGAGGAAGGGAGAGAATCTTAAGCAGGCTCCACACTCAGCATGGAGCCCAAAGGAGGCCTGATCCCATAACCCTGGGATCATGACCTGAAATGAAATCATGAGTCAGATGCTTAACTGACTGAGTCATCCAGGTATCCCTAATCGTGGCAAATAATTTTTTTAAATGTATTGTTGGGTTTGGTTTGCTAGTATTTTGTTGAGGACTTTTGTATCTATGTTCATCAGAGATATTGTTCTGTAGTTCTCTTTTTTCTTTATCTGGTTTTGATATCAGGGTAATGCAGGCCTTGTAGAATGAATTTCCAAATTTTTCTTCCTTTTCTATTTTTTGGAATAGTTTGAGAATAGGTACTAACTTATCTTTAAATTTTTGGTAGAATTCACCCGTGAAGCATCTGATCCTGGACTTTGGTTTGTTGGGAGTTTGGGGATTATTGATCCAATTTCATTGGTGGTCATTGGTCTGTTCAAATTTTTCTATTTCTTCCTGATTCAAATTTGGGAGGTCGTATGTTTTTAGGAATTTATCCATTTCTTCTAGATTGTCCAATTTTCTGGCATATAATTTTCAAAATATTCTCTTATAATCCTTTGTGTTTCTGTGGTGTCAGTTGTTATTTCTCTTTCTGGTTTTGTTTGAGTCCTCTCTCTCTCTTTTTTTTTTTTTTTTTTTTTTTGAGTCTGGCTAAAGGTTTATCAATTTTGTTGATCTTTTCAAATAACCAACTCCTCGTTTCATTAATCTGTTCTATTGGTTTTTTAGGGGTGTTAAATTCTCCTATTATTTATTACTATTGATTACTTCCTTTATGTTTGTTATTAACTGCTTTTAGTATTTGGATGCTCCCATCATGGCTGCATAAATATTTACAATTGTTATTGTTAGATTGTTCCCTTTATGACTATATAGTGTCCTTCTCTGTCTCTTGCTACAGTCTTTGTTTTAAAGTCTATTTTGGGGGCGCCTGGGTGGCTCAGTGGTTAAGCGTCCGACTTCGACTCAGGTCATGATCTCGCGGCCCATGAGTTCGAGCCCCGCGTCAGGCTCTGTGCTGACAGCTCAGAGCCTGGAGCCTGTTTCCGATTCTGTGTCTCCCTCTCTCTCTGGCCCTCCCCCGTTCATGCTCTGTCTCTCTGTCTCAAAAATAAATAAACGTTAAAAAAAATTTTTTTAAAAAGTCTATTTTGTCCAATATAAGCTTTGCTACTCTGGCTTTTTTTTTCACATCCATTTGCATGATAAATGCTTCTCCACTCCTTCACTTTCAATCTGCATATGTCTTTAGGTGTGAAATAAGTCTCTTGTAGGCAGCATATAGACGGGTCTTGTTTTCTATCCATTCTATCACCCTACGTCTTTTGATTGGAGAGTTTGGTCCATTTACCTTCAAAGTAATCATTGATAGGTATGCATTTATTGTCATTTTGTTACTTGTTTTATGGTTGTTTTTGTAGTTTTCCTCCATTCCTTTCTTCTTTTGCTCTCTTCTCTCAAGATTAGTTGACTTTCACAAGATAGTTGACTTCACATACATGGATTTCTTTCTCTTTAATTTTGTATATCTATTACTGGTTTTTGATTTCTGGTGACTATTTAGTTTGCATATAACATCTTCTGCATATAGCAGTCTATATTAAGTTGATGGTTGCTTAAGATTGAACCCATTCTTTATTCCTCTCCTCTCCATGTTTTAGGAATATGGTACCATACTTTATATCCTTTTATTTTGTGAATCTGATTTTTACCGATGTACTTGTTTTTACTGATTTTGTGCTTCCTACTTTCCTTACTCTTGCTTATGGTCTTTCCTTTCCGCTCAAAGAATCCCCTTTAACTTTTCTTGTAAGGCTAATTTAGTGGTCATGAATTCCTTTAACTTATGTTTGGAAACTCATTATCCGTCCTTCTATTCTGAATGATAGACTTGTTGGATAGAGTATTGGCTGCAGATTTTTTCCTTTCAGCATTTTGAATATATCATGCCACTCTCCTCTGGCCTGCGAAGTTTCTGCTAAAAAATCTGCTGATTCCCTTGTATGTAATTTCTTTCTTTTCTCTTGCTGTTGTAAAATTCCTCTCTTATCACCACTTTTTCCCATCTTAATTACTGTGTTTTAGTGTGGGCCTCTTTGGGTTGATTTTGTAGGAGGATCTCTGTGCTTCCTGATCTGGATTTCTGATTCTTTCCCCAGATTAGGGAAGATTTTAGCTAGTATTTCTTCAAATAAGTTTTCTGGCCCCTTTTCTCTCTCCTTTTCTTCTGAGATCCCTCTAATGAGAATATTATGCTTCATGGTGGCATTGAGTTCCCTAAGTCTATTCTCATTTTGCATAATTATTTTTTCACTCATCTGCTCAGCCTGATTACTCTCCATTACTCTGTCCTCTAGCTCACTGATTCATTCTTCTGTTTCATCTTATCTACTATTTATTCCATCTAGTGTATTTTTAATTTCACTTATTGTGTTCTTCATCTCTGATTGGTTCTCTTTTATCTCATTGTTAAGGGTCTCACTGATGTCTTTCACCCTTTTCTCAAGTCCATAAATATCTCTTTATAATCATTACTTTAAATTCTCTATCAGGCATATTATGTATCTCCATTTCACTTAGATCTCTTGCTGCAACTTTGTTCTTTTCTTTCTTTTGGGACATATTCCTCTGCTTCCTCATTTTGTCTAACTCTCTGTGTCTGTGTGTGTTAGGAAAGACAGATATATCTGCACTTGAAAGTAATGTCCTTATGAAGAAGAGGCCCTGTAGTGTCCTGCTGTGCAGTGTCTCCTGTTCAGAATCTGGCACTTGGTGTCTCCAATGTGTGATATATGCACCCTGCTGTTGTGGCTGAGCCACTTTTTTTCCTTTAGACCAGTCATTTGCAATGGCTCTTTGCTTGTGGTGGGCAATATTTGGTTCCAGTGGTGTCAGTGGGCCAATCTGGGCCACGTTGGGCTTGAGTTGAATCAGAACAGGCATTTGCCAGAATGCAGTAGCACCAAACCGCAGTGTACTTTTCCTGTGTTATCCCCTGAGAAGTTTTCATTGGTGGGCAGGACCTGCTGTCAGACTAGTGTCTGCTTCCAGCCCACTGCTGGGGCTTCCATCTGACTGGTGTGTGGTTATCTTTCCTTCTTTGGGGGCAGGAATCACTTTGAAGTGGTGCTGGTCACTATAGCAGCTGCTTGCACACTGCCAGGCCTGTGACACTGCCCTGTATGTACTCTAGCCAAAGGTGTATTGGAGATAGTGGATCTACAAAGCCCAGCATGGGGGCAGTAGGGTGGGGCAGCAATGCTAGCTAGCTTTGAGTACAGCTGGTCCTCTGCAGGAGGGGTTCTGCAGCCCCCTGGACTGAGGCAGGCTGTTGGGAGGGGTGGATTGGTGGAAGCACAGTGTGGAAAGGCAGGGCAGCAGTGCTAGGAAGTTAGGTATTGGGTCCCGTAGGTGCCCATATGTTTATCCTAGGGGGTGTGGGAGGGAAATGGCACCTGCCAGTCCCTTTGTTCCTGGAGGTCTCCAGCAACTTCTGTCCCCCTCCAGGACTTGCTCTGAGATTAGTAAATAACCCTCCCTCCTGTATACTCCAGCTGGCTTTCAAAGTCTGATTCTATGCTGTATCTCTGATGGGCTATTTTTTGTACTGTCTCTTTAAGTATGGGGACTCAGTTTTCTCTTGCCCTTGTGGTTCTTCCAGAGCCTAGCCTGCCAATTGTTTTGGTTTTTGTTTTTTTTGTTTTTTTTTTTTTTAATTCCAGGTTTTAAGTACTGCTGGTTGTTAAGAATCTGTGAAATTCAGGCCCTCTGGTTTTCAAAACCATTCCTCTTCCTTCTTCTAAAAATTAATTCCATCATATTCAATGTCCATTGTTAAACCTTTTAACTTAACTTTTAACTCTAAAAAAGGTACTTATTTAATCTACTTAATTATATTTTTAAGTTGTATTGCAACTTTTAAGCTATCCTATTCTAAATTTCTTTTATGTGCTTATAACCTAGTTCTTAGGCAAATGAAATATTTTTTGCATGTCTTATATCTCAGTTTGTGTCCTTGTATGTTTTATAAATGGATAGAATTTTTTGTTTGCATTCATTCACCTATCTACCATATACACCTTACCTCAGGCCCAATTTCCTTGACTTGAGGCTGTTAACTATAAACAACAGCTCCAGTCCAACAACTGGGTCACTAGAGAGCTAGGGAATGAGAAGGGGGTGTCATTTATTCCCATCTTATTCTCAATATAATGCCTTGCTTACCTGATGGACAGCTTATTAGAAACAGTAATACCTCCAAAGTTTTATTTTGTCTTTAGAGATAATTGTGCTTTTACTTAACTTGTAAAATTTTCATGACTAATGGGTATACTTTTCAATCTGCCTGTAATATTTTGAGTCATTAGTTAAAAGTTATATAAACAAACTATTATGGTATGAAAAAGTTTGGACGTATAGAGGTGAGGTCTATTTAGAATACTAAAGATCAACCTTTTCTTTTCCTTTAGTCTATCTCCATCTTCATGGGGAGATAGTAAGTCTGATAGCCCTCCAATCCACATAACCCCACCACCAGCAAAGGACCTGTGTACAGGAGGGCAATCACAGCACTTGAGAAAAATTTTGCTCAACTATTTACTAATTCTACCATTACCTGGAACAAATTGCCTAACACTTTTTTTTTAACTTTGACAAGTGTTATTTTATTATTTAATTTCTATTTTAGTTAATATACAGTGCAATTTTGGTTTCAGGAATAGAATTCACTGATTCATCACTCACATACAACACCCAGTGATCATCACAAGTGCCTTCCTTAATACCCATCTAGCCCCTCTCCCACCCACCTCCCTCCATCAAACAAACTGAGGTTTGTTCTTTGTTGTTAAGAGTCTCGTGTGGTTTGCTTCTCTTCCTTTTCTTTTTCTACCCCTTGCCATATGTTCATCTGTTTTGTTTCTTAAATTCCACATATGAGTGAAATCATATGGTATTTGTCTATCTCTGACTGAGTCATTTCACTTAGCATAATACATTGTAGCTTGTTGCAAAATGGCAAGGTTTCATTACTTTTGATGGCTGAGTAATAGTCCATTGTGTGTGTGTGTGTGTGTGTGTGTGTATACCACATCTTTATCCATTCATCAGTTGATGGACATTGGGCTCTCTCCATATTTGGCTATTGTTTGATAATGCTGCTATAAATATTGGGCAGCATGTACCCCTTCAAATTTGTATTTTTGTATCCTTTGGGAAAATACCTAATACTGCAATTGCTGGATTGGAAGGAAGTTCTATTTGCAATTTTTTGAGGAACCTCCATACTGTTTTCCAGAGTGGCTGGACAAGTTTGCATTCCCACCAGCAATGCAAGAGGGTTCCCCTTTCTCTGCATCCTCATCAACACCTGTTGTTTCTTGTGTTGATTTTAGCCATTCTGACAGGTGTGAGGTGGTATCTCATCATGGTTTTATTCTTTTTTTTTTTTCAACGTTTATTTATTTTTGGGACAGAGAGAGACAGAGCATGAACGGGGGAGGAGCAGAGAGAGAGAGGGACACAGAATCGGAAACAGGCTCCAGGCTCTGAGCCATCAGCCCAGAGCCTGACGTGGGGCTCGAACTCACGGACCGCGAGATCGTGACCTGGCTGAAGTCGGACGCTTAACCAACTGCGCCACCCAGGCGCCCCTCATCATGGTTTTAATTTGTATTTCCCTGATGATGAGTGATTTTGAGCATCTTTTCACGTGTCTGTTTGCCATCTAGATATCTTCTTTGGAAAAATGTCTATTCATGTCTTCTGCCCATTTCTTAACTAGGTTGCTTTTTTGGGGGGTGGTACTCAGTTTGGTAAGTTCTTTATGGATTTTGGCTACTCTTTATTAGATTTGTCATTTGCAAATATCTTCTCCCTTTCCATAGGCTGCCTTTTAGTTTTGTTGATTGTTTCTTTCACTATGCAGAAGCTTTTTATCTTGATGAAGTCCCAATAGTTCATGTTTGCTTTTTTTCCCTTGTCTTCAGCTATGTGTCTGGTAAGAAGTTGCTGTGGCCACAGTCAAAGAGGTTGCTGCCTGTGTTCTCTTCTAGGATTTTGATGGCTTCCTGTCTCAGCCCTCAACAAGTGCAAAAAGACTGAGATCATACCATGCATTTTTTTTTATCACAACACTACAAAACTTGAAGTTAACCACAAGAAAAATTTGGACAGCCTTCAAATACGTGGAAGTTAAAGAACATCCTACTAAAGAATGAATGGGTTAATCAGGAAATTAAAGAAGAAATTTTAAAAAATACATGGAAGCAATGAAAATGAAAACATGATAGTCCAAACCCTTTGGGCTGCAGCAAAGGCAGTCCTAAGAGGAAACATATATTGCAGTTCAGGTCTATCTCAAGAAGCAAGAAAGGTTCCAAATATGCAAACTGCCTAACTTTTAACCTCAGCTTCTTCATGTGATAAATGATTTCTCTCTTAGTGTTATTTTGAAGGTTAAATAAGATAATAACCATAGACAGCCTTAATGCTATGTTTCCATACAAACTGGTCTGAAATCTCATATTAAAGGCAGTGAAACAAGTTACCATCAAGATCTTTTAAAATAATAATCAGAGTTAAATTCTATGCTTAAAACAACCAGAACAAAACACCTAGTGTGTGTTTAGAATCTATACTCACATGTCTACTACTTAATTTCCATTAAGTTGAACTTTTTCCTACCCTTTTTGCTTCTTTTCCTCCAAATCCTAGAAAAAGTGTTTACAAATTGTCACTACCTATTGCTGGGTAATGAAATAAAGGTAGTGGGTTCTAACTAGCATTTTTAAATGAAATAAATACAACAGGACAGACCTGTAACAGGCAAAACACATCACATGATTTCTTAGGAAGACCTGTGTAAATTTCAGTAAATGGGTCATGACATAAAATGTATTTCTTAATACATATGTATTATATTAAGAAATACATGTTATGTATATATATGTAAATATATATGTATATTTGTATGTATATATTTGTATGTATATAAATATGTATATGTATACCTATATATATGTTATCTTAGAGAGAAAGAGAGAGAGAGAGAGAGAGAGAATCTTAAGCAAGTTCCATGCTCAGCACAGAGCCCAATGTGGGGCTCAATCCCATGACCCTGGGATTGTGACCTGAGCTGAAATCAAGAGTCAGATGCTTAACCAACTGAGCCACACAGGCTCCCTGCTTACTGTATGTTTTTCAAAAGTCTGTAAAATACTACTCTACAACAAGCCCAAATGAAATCTGACACATTTCCTACTATCAAATACATCTCACTTTATTTCATCACGTCTTTAATTGAGAATAAAATATAAAACGTTTTAGTCATCTAGCAAGCTAAGTTTTTTGTTAGTAACTCTTCAATATCATTATTCTTTAGAATTTTTCTTGCACAACTGGTATCTCAAGTAAAGCAAGTGTACGTGATATAGCAGAAGTTGTCTGCAGTACACTTCAAGTTACTGCTGCTTACAGAAAGTTCAGTGGTGCTACACAGACAGTGCCATGGCACTGAGCAAATGGTGGATCCAGTTAGATTTACACTCCTCAAAGGAGGGACTGCTCTCATTTAGGTGGCTATAAAATATCTACATCCCACCAGAGGAGAGAAAACAACTGTCACAAAGACCAGAGGAACAGAGACTCTGTGTGTAGCAAAGGGAGTCCTGAGGCAATAAAACCTTTCTGGTGGTGCCTGCCCATCTGGGACAGGGCACCAACCCAGGGGCCACACATTGGGCCAGCAGAGCAACAATGCCCTGAAAAACATGTAACTAGAGACAGATCACAGAATCATTATATAACCTTTATAGATCATTTACATTATCGTTCACAATCAATCATACATTCTCCTTCTAGGATTTAGTCATTTTCAAGGAATCAAAAATGCCATTTTTGTAATGAATCTCCCTGTACACGGGGAATGGCTCATCCTACATGGATTAAAGCAGAATTCTGACACCCAATGTGGACTGAGATTAGCAACTCCCTTTCAAATCCTATCTCAATGACGCTAATGCCCATGTGGCTGTGCTACCCATTGAGCACACATACAAAGGTGCCACCAGACAAGAAGCCTTTCTGGCTCATCATTGCACCACACGATGCCATGAAGGAAGTCACAGGCTATAACAAATTTAATACCCTATTACTTGCATTTTCTGCACAAGGATTTCACTCGGTGACATCACTAGATACCAGTGAACTTGAAATTTGTGTGACATTTTTGCAGGTGTTGCTTTTCACCAAAAACGTTATTTTACATAGTTTTGCCACAGTGCAGTGCTTTAGGTCTAGAACTAAACCTCAGGAAATCTAATGAGGTTGAAAAGAAAAGTGAAAGTGAACGGCCACTGCTTTAACAAAGGCTCGTCTTCCCTCAGGCTGTAAAGAGTCAGTAACTGAGTTCAGTAACTGAAAATTAAATTAGAGGAAAATGCCACCTCTGCAGCTACTGCTACCTTTAGCATTAACAGTAATATAGAATGGGGCGGGAGTGGGGGTTCTGCTGAATAGAGTCATCAGGAAACTTTCAGAGCCTCAAAATGGTATGGAAATCTGCTCTTACACCATGTTACAGGCTTCCATTGGATTATGTTTTGCTGTCTCTCTATCCTCCTTTTCCCTCATACCCATATCCTTGTGATCTATTTCCTCTTCTCTTCTTTCTGATCATTTTTTGCTGTTACTCAGTCTTAATTTCCACCTTCCCCTCTCCCCTACTTCCTCATTTATTTTCTCAACAATTTGGTTGTTTTCCCTCCCCTCCCACATTTACATCTAAACAAGAATAATTTAACCGACAAGGTTCTTGTGATTTGCCCTGTTCAGAATCTGAGAGAAAACAGCTAAGGATCTTCAGTGCTGGGAAGGCATAAGGCTTTTGACTTTATCTGGTAATATCAAATGAACAGGAACCACTTTCTCGGGATGGTATTATCAGGTTAAGTGATAAGGGTAAGCAGGAAGAACTCATGAGCTGTGGCCCATATTTTTTTAAAAGGCAAGGGCAGGGGTAAAGAAAGGAAAACAAATTAGGCCTTATCAGGATCCTTCCCATTCTTCAAATAAACATCTCTAAAAAACAATCAAGCAAGGTTGTCAATTTGGCCAAAAATCAGCGATACTTTAGTGTAATAAGATCGCACAGCCACTCCTTTACTTCCAAACAAATTACTAAAGAACCTAACTATATTATATAGCAATAGAGAAATAAAGGCTATTTTATCATAATTTGATTATGCTACAAAGCACTGTGCATAGCAATTCATGGATCTAATTTTAGTTGTAATAATCTCTTGCCCTGTTATGTAAATGGGAAAAGAGTTTCTACAGGCTTCAGATGGAGATAAGCTTCGGATCGAAAGCATGCAAAAGCCATGGTTCAATTACTCTAAAGTGATCTGCATCATATGTTACAGTACATCTTTCTGCCTTTGCACAAAAGCTAGTAGCTGCTGCAAATTAACCACCCTTTTCTAAATGCCTACAGATGCCCTCTGAGAGTTTACAGATTCAAATTAAACCCAAGTCCCACAACTACAAAATAATAGGGGGCATTTAAAATTTTATCAAAATACTTCCTCCTTTCGTGACTTCCCCCCATTTTTACCCTTACTTTTCAAGAAAAGACATGTTCAACTTTACAGCAAGTACACCTCAGGTCTCACTTCCAGTTCTGTGGGCCCATCCAGTCTGCAAAAAGATTAATCCCCAGAACTGTTCCATTCCACTTACATCTCTGCCAGCCATAGAGATTCAAGTTCTGGCCCCTGAGCAAACCTGACTCTGACTCAACTTTGCACCCTGGAATGCAAGAATCTTAAAAGAAAGAGGGAGAACACTGCACCCATCCTTATTCCCCAGGGCTCTTCATCTGCTCTTTAAAATGCAATTTATAATAATCCAAAATTTAGCTACCCTCAGGAGAGTCAAGGTCTTAGAGACAGCTGGAACCTCCCATGAAACTAGCAGGTTTCCCCCTTCACTGGCCCTTTTCTTTCCTCTCCCTGTGGTGTCACTTTATTGGCTCTTACTGCAGACTTTCTTGCGCACTATGGAAGACATGGTGTGGACCACTATCAACCCTTCTCTCACGGCTTTACCACATGGGAAGAAGGCATGGCGATGCAGGCATAATATCCTGAGGGAGGACCCTCCTCTTCCTGCTTAAGTCAGATGCCCTCTTCCCATGGGTCCTCCCTCAACCATGGTGGGGAAAGTTGTTTTGCAATTAGTGGTCCTCACTAAGACTGATCCAAGTGGGATTACAACGTTATTTCCACTCTGCATGAACAGTGGCTTTCTCGGTTTTCATAAAGCCTGAAAGAGAAGAAAAACAATGAAGAGTTAAATATCGGTGTTTGATGCCTATTCAGTTATAAACTTACTGTTATTTCCAAAATTATCACTTTGTTCCAGTATTCCATACCTTTTGTTGTTACAGGGGAAAAAAATATTTGTTACAGGGGAAAAAAAATATACAGGTCTGTATAAATATATGTATATATACATAACCTTTTCAATAGTGACTTTCATTGTTCAAGAGATTAAATATTTCTAGAGAGTGGCCAGCCTGGGACATAATGCCTACTGTTGATTAAATTGGAACTGTTATATCTAAGCAATACGTGAGAGAATACAGAATACCTGTTGCATAGGTTTTGTATTATTTTTTGAATTTGTAGATCTGTTACTTCTTTAAGATCTCTCTGCACCCAGATTTCCCTACCCATTTCACTCCCACCTCAAAATGTGTAATAATGGGCAATACCAAACCTTTGCTAAATTCTCTGTATTTTTTCTTTCATTTCTTGATATATTAGAATTAATCACAAAATTGAAATCTAAAACATGGAATATGTGGAGATGCTTGGTAAACTGTAAGGTAACATACAAAAATAAGGTAAAAATATGGTACTGTACCAACCCAGAGAAAGCAGAGAAACAAAAGCAGCATATGTTTTTATATACATTTTATATTTGGTATAATTATACATATATAAATGCATACATATATACATATTTGTACAGATACATATCTGTGTGTGTGTGTGTGTGTGTGTGTGTGTGTGTACTTATTACAGGGAATTCCAGACTAAGCAATCTCTGCAAGGTTGTCTCTACATCAAATGCTAGAGCCCAAAGTACACAGGCAGGCAGGAATGAAGATTACAAAGAGGCTCAAACCCAACAGGTATAGACTAAAACATCTATTCTTGCTGCCTCTGACCTTGGTGACAAGGGTATTGTGCAGAATCAGGGGCCTTAACCATGGAGCTAAACATATGCTGACTCAGAAGTCAGAGAAACTGAAGGAAGATCACAGGAAAGGGAAGGCATTTGTAGGCCAGCTGCTGCTTCATTCCAACCAAGTAAATGTGTAACCATCTTACAGGTTTCCTTCCTATCTGCTACCTGGAGCCTCTGCACGTCAAGGATGGCGTAGCCCCTCTTTAAACTTGCACCAGATTAGGGGCGCCTGGGTGGCACAGTCGGTTAAGCGTCCGACTTCAGCCAGGTCACGATCTCGCGGTCCGTGAGTTCGAGCCCCACGTCAGGCTCTGGGCTGATGGCTCAGAGCCTGGAGCCTGTTTCCGATTCTGTGTCTCCCTCTCTCTCTGCCCCTCCCCCGTTCATGCTCTGTCTCTCTCTGTCCCAAAAATAAATAAACGTTGAAAAAAAAATTTTTTAAATAAATAAATAAACTTGCACCAGATTAAGTCAGTACCACCCAGGGTATTCTCCCTTTTGATTAACTCAAAATCAACTGACTTGGGGCTTTAATTACATCTGGAAACTCCTTCAACACACACCAAAATTAGTATTTGGCAGAATACCTGCAAGAAGATGTGTACATGCTACAAAATGGCTGCTGCCTTTCTTGCGCTCTCCAAGTCATGTGAAACAATCTTCCTCGAAGCCCTCATGAACCAGAAGCAAACTCAAAAGGGGAATTCTGAGAAGGGAGTTCAACCAAGATGGCACATCACATAGCCATCCCATGATCAATAAAAATAATCTCTATTCTAGAAGACAAATATAAGCAGCCTACTATACAAAGGCCAAAGATGACACAGGAAGTCATTCTCTTCTTGATTTTCCCTCCAGCCCACCACTGGACCCAACCTCATGCACCCATTCTTCCTGATAAGCGGCACATTTCCGTGGTTACTTGGTCCCAGGTGGAATGAGTACCCAGGGAGAGGCCTTGCTTTTCCTCTCCCTGCTCCCGGCCTAGCCTGACCACTACCTCATTAGAAATGCCGTCCCCCAGTTATGACCTAGTTGTGAACATAAAATATCACCACGTCACTACATTTTGCTTTCATTTTAGACAAGGTATGCTTTTTCTTCCTCCTTTAGAAGTCAGCCTACATTCTTGCAGCACCTTTCTCACCTTAGGTATGGCTTTGAGGAACAGGTTAAATGTGTATTTTTAAACACATTCTCTTCCAGCGTTTCTTTCTTCACTCTTCTGAACTGTTAGGAGTATACAGGTCACAGCACAGTAAGGATGGCGCTATTTGAGGAGTTTGTTTTCAGTGCAGTCACAAAATAAATTCCTTAACTAGACCTTTGAGTATATCTTGGTAATTCATGGTTACTAGTGGAAGAAACTTTTGACACTATAGGTTCCTTGGATCTTGACTAAAATGAAGTTTGATTTATTGTCCATTATCTCTCTAGTACTGAAGGTCATTCTCACAAACTATAGCTTCAAGCCTTTGTCAAATAGCTCCCAAACCTGTACCTGAGGAGACAACAGAGGCTTCATTCAGTACCTCCACATCATCAACCCTCTTGCCAGACCCACTGTTATGCTGCTTCTCCTTTCCGTAATAAACTCCCATTCTGTCCACAGTGGCAAAGCCTCTGCCATACAGCCTTGTCCCAATATCCTGCGTCTCCTTCCTGCTGCTCCAATTCCCTGCTTGGTTCTCTGCTTTAATCCTGGCACCTCCAAAACTAGTAGTTGGATGCATTCCTCACACTTGGTCTCCCAAGAGTTGTCCACAACCTCTGAGTGCCAGTAGCTGTGAATGGGTGTCCACTACTTATGGCTGGATCTCCTGGAAGAAGTCTTCATTCTGATGGATCAGCCTTCATGAGGCTGATGGCCTGAATCCCTTTGCTTTGCCACAAGGAGTCATCAAATAGCCCTTGTCCTCTCCCTTCCCCAATACCCTATTCCAGTCACCTGCTGACATATACATTTCTTGCCTCCTTATGGGTCAGCCTCATACTGACTGCCCCTTACTGGCCCAAATGCCTCTGAATAACTACTGCCAGCACTTCTCTTGTGAGTTTAGCCTAAGGCCATTTAGGTTCTCACTCCTACACCCTACCAGGCAGGTCCATTTTATCACGGATCAAACCGTTGTGGTTGGTAATTATGAACGTGTGATTTTTTTTTTTCACAGAGATGCAAAAGTCATGCAAAAGCCAAAGTATATCAAGAATAAATTTCACAAATCATAATGCTTTTGTGTTGACAAAATAATTAGACACAGAGTTCAAGAAAGCCTCAATAAAGAAATTATTGGTGTTGGTTAGAATAAAGTTTACAGTTAGTACAGAAAGGCCTTTCTTTCTTTCTTTCTTTCTCTCTTTCTTTTTCTTTCTTTCTTTCTTTTCTTTCTTTCTCTTTCTTTCTCTTTCTTTCTTTCTTTCTTTCTCATTATGAAAAACACAGTTTTGAGCCAGGAAGTGTGCTAAACATAGGGGATACAAGATGAATTTGTGCATCTATAATATACATGGAATTTATATATCTATAATATACTGGTCCTTTGAGTTTTTACATTGTAGAGATTGAGACAAATGAAAAATAATTACAGCTCACGATGAGAGCCTACAAAAATGAAAGTGCTTGACTTTGTCCAGAAATGTTGAAGACACTTTTTTTATAAGACAGATTTTTTTTTTAATTTTTAAATGTTTACTTGTTTATTTTTGAGGGAGAGAGAGAGAGAGAAGGAGAGAGTACAAGCTGGGGAAGGGCAGAGAGGGAGAGAGGGGGAGAGAGAATCCCATGCAGGCTCTACGCTGTCAGTATAGGGCCCAATGTGGGGCTCAGACTCACGAATTGAATCTTGAGATCATGACCTGAGCCGAAATCAGGTCAGATACTTAACCAACTTAGTCACCCAGGTGCCCCAGGAAAGGCATTTAAAGGAAATGAAGTTGACTCTTTGAAGAACGGTTAGGATGAATTCAGCAGACAGATGAGGAAAGAAAAGGGCTTTCCAGGTAAATGGAATAGAATGGTAGAGACATAAATGTGATACATTTAGGGAACTGCAGGGAATTCTATGTTGCTGGCATCTAGGACTGGTCTTGTCCCCAAGATTTTTTTATGGCTGAGGCTATAGAGCCCGCATCACAGCTCAACTTTACCCTCTACCCAATCCTAATTCCTTTCTTTTCCTTCCATAGAAATTGATATGAAGCAGAATCTGCATCCCAGAATCCAATCTGTAGCAGAGGATGAGTCAAGTGGATAGAAACAATTAAACTTAGAGGTCAGTTAGACATGGAGCTGAGGGAAATGAAGGAATCTCAGAGAACAAGAGTTCAAGTTGGTCCTAGGTGGAATACGGTAAAGCCAACTCACGTGGATTACATGCAAATATGATAAGCAATGGGTTCTGCTCAAAGATCTTTTGAGACAGTTTTGTAAAAATTATTCATTATACATTTGGCTAGCAGAGCATATGTGAGAACAGGGCTAGAGAGAAAAACAGTACTGTACATAAAACACAAGTAGTAACTATAGGTGCAGATGATGAGAAGAATATGTAGAATAAAGTAAGAAAATGAAGGGAGACAGATTTCTAAACAAGTCTTAAATTTCAGCTGTGATCTCAATTCCCAAGTAACTATGTAATGATGGCTGTTCACCTTTTTCTTGATGATAGTCTTTTCTTATTTGATGTGACCATCTTTACTAGAATGTAAAGTCGTTAAAGAAAGGAACTGATTTTGTTCATCTTGTTAGCCCAAAACAGCTTAAATGAAATAGGGGCCAATATTGAATGGATATGGTACAAATATCAAAATGGAGCAAGACCCAACTGGAAGTTGGAGTCTTCAATGCTCTCTGGGCTGAAGTTGGGGTGCTTTGAAGAGTTCCAGGCCTGCGCAACAGCCATTTCACTGCTTAACCTGTTTTAGCATTTCTTTTATCAAAAAATCAGGTAACGGTAGAATTTTGTGTCAAATTTCTGCTTAGTGTCCAATGACTGCCTTTATTTTGTGCTGACTCTTTAGAAAGTCTTCTTTTCATTTTGTATGTGTCTTCTAGTTCAAAGTCATCAGCATACAGTAATCCCAAATGACTCTCTCAACAACTTTTAAGGATTCTCACAGTCAGAAGAACCTCTCAGAGGATCAGAAGCACAGCTAATACCAGCTTACAGATTCCTTATTACATCCTTACACATGAATAAAACAAGCTAGACCTATTATATAGCTGTTTTCTCTCCATTAGTGACTGGGAACTGATCTAAAAAAAAAAATACATAAGCCCAACACTCTACCTTATGTAACATCTGCCTGGCAGCTGAATTAGTCAAGTTATAGCAACTATACCACACTCTTGCCTAAAACACCCTTGTAATTTCCAGGACTACACACTAGGCAAAATTAGAATGTAGTCATTCCACAGTATCCCTGACAAGTACTGGGCCAGAGCAATTCAATGTCTAGACTAGTTGTTTCAGTCAGGAGATTAACTGGCTTATCTCAACCCCAAGGGCAACCTTTGGCTCACATCCAGGAAGTCAGCAGTTTTCAGGTTAGCCCCTGACTGATCAAGCCATCAGCTGCTTGCCTAATCCCAGCATCATAGAACTACAGAACAAGACTTTTTTTCCACACAATTTGGGGTCTGAGCTGGTTATTTCTTTAAGGTTTAGTATGTCATCTTAAGAATTTTTTCCCCAACTAAATACTGTCTGGGAATTTCGTAAAAATGGTGTGCTCTCTGGTGATACCAAAACAATTCTTTACTTAGAAAGAAAATTATACACATGTAAGGTTAAAATGTTATAATTAATATAAATGTTAATAATATTAACAATACTATTGTGCTAGTACTAATTTTATATTAAAATAATTGATATAAATATTAATAGACAATAATTTATATATCTTCTGGAAATTACCTTAGGAACACTGCTTACAAAAAATTAATGGATTCTAAAAAAACAAAATACACTCCTATATCTTTATTATTGGCAGTGATTATTAAAATACTGTGATTATTAAAAATACTGAGCCCTCTCAGTTTTGGGGACCAGTATGAATGCAGTGGGATGAGGGTGAAAAGTAGAGTTTAAATTCAGACTCACTTGAGGGCTCCTGAGTGGCTCAATTGGTTAAGCATATGACTCTTGATTTCTGCTCAGGTCAGGATCTCATGGTTTGTGAGATGGAGCCCCACTTTGGGTTCTGCACTGATAGCCGGAGTCTACTTGAGATTCTCTCTCTGCTCCTCTCCCCGGTTCCTAAGCTGCTCTATCTCTTTCTCTCTCAATAAACAAACAAACAAATTAAAAAAAATTCAGACTCAGTTGAACTTGAGCAAACCACTGATCCATCCTCTTCTGGGCTTTAGTTTTCTCCTTAAGAAAGGTGGTAGAGTCAATGGGGGTTGTCTCAGAGATGAGTCCTGAGCTCCTGCCCTCCAGTTTTAAAACATTCTATTGTCTTAGGGGAGTGGGGAGCAGAAAACCGCCTAGGGCAGAGGGAGCTAAAGAGTGTGTCAGAGAAAATGTGAGTAAAGGAAGACTAAGATGGACACACTTGATAATGTTATTGTTGTGGGTGTTAAAAATCAAAATTTCCAGAAAAAAATTAAAATTCTTTCTTTTACTTCTTTACTCTTATTTCCATTGTGCCAAACATCTGCATGTTTGTAAACATCAAGAGACTCTTTTTAAACATGCATTTAACTTGAGTGTTTGTGTTCTCTAAACAAGCTATTAAATCAAAAGATCAGTGCTGAATAAAACTGTTACTATGATTATTAATTACAGTTAATATGTTTGACCCCTTACTGTTTATGAGGTATTGTGCTAACAGCTTATTTACTTTGTTTAATACATTAGTTCATTAAAGTTACCTGTGTGATAGATATTATTTATATCCCTATTTTGTAGGAAGAAAAAAGAATCTGGAATTTAGAGAGTCTAAACAGCTTACCTAAAATCACTAAGTAGCAAATGTGAAATTGTATCCCAAGTCTGTCCAGCTCCAAAATATAGGATTTTAAACATGGTATTTAACATTACTGATATTCAATATTACTAAATTCAAAAATTTATGAAATTATATACAATGGTTCTTTTTTAAAACAGATAGAAACCTATAAAACACTCATCAAATTATAATGCTACTTTATGGGACCTTTATTGAGACTAGGTAAGGGGCTTTATGGACTCAAAAACTGGAAACTGACTACAGCAATTAGTTGTACAGAATAAAAGCCAGGCTTGAAAGTCCTTCTTTGCATTGAATTTCAAATGTTCCACTTTGAATGAAACAGATGTTGAACTTTAGATTAGTTCAATCTGCATTAGATTTATCCTGTGCACACAGTAAGATAGTACTAACATGGGCACTTACGCTACTTTCTCTTTAGGGACACCTTTCCCCAGACCAGCTTCATCTGCAATTTAAAAGAGGTCTTTTCAAAGAAACAGAGGATTTTACTTAAAAGCACAAGAATTAGTCTAGTGGGTCTGAACCATGGTCCATCCAATACTCTGTCTCTTCTAGGAGCATAAAGGAACATGTCATGTGATAGTGGTCTTCTATCATGTGAAACTCAAAAGGTTAGGGATACACCCGGAGACTTCTTGATATTTTTCTGATATCCATGAATTTAGATTAACCTTTCTTGAAGCCTATATTTTAGGTTTTCATGCTATAAAATTTCCATGTGCACACTACTTTTGAGTAAACTAACATAGGAAACATCTTGGATCTGTGGATTGCAGATTCTCTAACATGAGTTCAACTGACTCACATTCTCCAGTGAAGTCTTGTCAAATCTACCCCAGGTTCTTCATAGATTCAGGTGTTTACTGAACTCCTATTCTCTGTTAAAAGGGAAGTTAGCAAGTGGTAGGAATTAAAGACAGATGAACACCAAACTGAGACTTTCTTCTTGACATAAGAAGGATCAAGTAGGAATGTAAAAAGGATTAGCTTTGGAAGTCAGCAGCTAATGGAAGTATTTCATGTAGGGTGCAGTGCCCCTCCAAATGACTGAACATAGTGTGGAGGAGTACATCAACAGGATGGTGTGCCCCTAAATTCCCAAAGAAATCGATCTATATATCCAAGTACGTTAAATCATGTATGCTAATTGGAAACTACAAATTACAATTCTGTTTGTTCTCTGAGCATAAAATAGAGACATTCATATAGAAGTAGAAAATGAGAACACACCGCTATGTCCAAAACCTTGGACACTTGCTCAAAATGTTTTAGTCAAACTACAATCAGGAAACAATGTACTTAGGTTTTACCTTTATCAGATTCAAGCTTTAAGAATTTCTACCTGTTTCTCACGTTTGGATTTAGTGTACAATCTATATTCACTCTATATCCTTTATGATTTCATGAGCTTCAGCCATCTAACCCCTTAGCCTTTGCCTCTCCAGTCTATAAAAACACTATTTTAGTCTCTCCTCAATTCTTTGTTCTTTTCATTATAAAAAGTAACCTAAATAGGAAATTGGATCATTTAAAATTTTTCATGTTGAATAAATTTTCTTAGTAGGTTCTAACTAATGTTGAGAATATGAAGAAGTCCTGATTGAACTGAGTTCCTTCCTCCCAACCTACAAATCAGTAAGAGCTATTGCATTGGTTCCTCCCAAATAAATCAACTGAGTTTTTAAAATTCCTTCTAGAACTTACTGCGATTTTCCTCCTTGAGAAAGAGCGAGTGAGAGAGAGAGAGAGAGAGAGAGAGAGAGAGAGAGAATGCATATGTGAGCAGGAGCGGGGCAGAGAGAGAGAGGGAGAGAATCTCAAGCAGGCTCCCTGCCCAGTGCAGAGCCTGATGTGGGGCTCACTCTCATGACTGAGATCATGACCTGAGCTGAAATCAAGAAGAGTCAGAGTCTCAACCAACTGAGCCACCCAGGCACCCCAGAACTTTCTGTTTTAGACCCTATCTCACCTCTATGCTTACCATCTGGGGCTTGAAGCAAATACCAAAAGCAGTCCAATGGATAATAAAGTTTCCAAAAATGCATGATGATATTGTGGTGGAGGCTGTGAATTTTCACTTGTGTAGGCACACAGCTCTAGGGGTCATTTTTGGATGGATATCTCAATGCTTGAGCAAGAATATTCCCAGACTATTCTCCAGAATGCAACATCACCTTCCCAACTATATCCACCTAACTTTTCTGCATTCCTCTTCTATAAACCTCCTCAAATACACCATTTTCCATTAAGATTTAATTATTTTAAGTATATATTCTTCTTTTGCTAGTCAGTTATATAATATAACCCACTATAAAATTATAAATATAGTATTTAAATGTGTTCAGTTATTTATAATAAATTTGTTATATTTTTTTCATGTTAACCTTTTAATTGTTAATTTCTTGATGTAGCAGAGACTGGCTGACTGTTCCTTAAATACATATCACGTTCTTTTTGGGCAGGCAGTTGGACTCCATTCCTGATCTCACCTTGCAGTTAGATGTGACCATGTAGATGGAGTTCTGGCCAGGGAAATATAAATGCCCTTCCAGATAAGACCCATGGAAACCTTTCAAGTACCTTCTTCTTTGTTTTTCCATTATGTCATATTTATAGAAATGAGCATGACATCCTCAGAAGTCATGACTTGAAGATGGAGGAGCCCAAGAGATGAAAGGAAACCAGGTCCCTGAGTTACCTAGCCTATCAACAGGAAAACCTATTTTTTATTTACATGCATTAGAAATAAATGTCTATTATGTATGAACAATTATACATTTAGAGTACACTATATATTTTATATGCATTATAGGTTGTCTTTTGGCATGATTAAAGTTTTGTTCAGCTTCTAAGTAAGTTTTTTTTAATTTTTTTTAATTTAGTTTTGAGAGAGAGAGAAAAAGCATGAGTGGGGGAGGGGCAGAGAGGGAAGGAGACAGAATATGAAGCAGGCTCCAGGCTCTAAGCTGTCAGCATAGAGCCCATTGTGGGGCTTGAACCCATGAGCTGTGAGATCATGACCTGAGCCAAAGTTGGATGCTTAACTGACTGAGTCACCCAGGTGCCCCTGGTTTCTGAGTAAATATTTAATTAAAATAAGTATTATGATAAAATAATATAATTAGCATTTATTATGATCTCCTGGCAGTCATTGGCAATGGCCTACCAGTGATTCTGCTAGGCACGTCACAAAGCCTAGCATGTTTAATTCCCACAGTACCCTTTTAATTAGACATAACCAGTGTGTTCTCCAGGATTAGCAAACCAAGGATCAACAGAGCTAAGTTACCCCAAGTTACCAAATGGCAGAGCTGAGATCCCCACATGTCTATCTGGCTCTCAGCCTGTATTCTTCCCAGTACGGCATGATCTTTTTCCCCAAGTTCTTTTCTTCCTTCTTTACTTAAGGCCCCAAATTATGCCATATCCTTAAAGTGAAAAGATGCTATCAAGCATTACTTGAGTCATAATAAAAAAAAAGAAGAGAAAAAGCAAATTAATAAAATATTTTTAAATGTATTTTTATATCCGTGCTTGATTTTCCACTGTTCAGCACAACAATTTGAGGAAAACCACAATAACCAATTCCAGGATGGGAGTCCTCAGAATGATAGTAATTCACTGACATGTCTATTAAAAAATTATTGACAATCTAAAAAATATATAACACTATCCTAGAAAAGAATAAAAGATGGATTAGAGCACTGATTGTTAACACAACATCTACCATGAATTTGCTAAAAATAAATAAAAATAACTGCTAAGGTAACACTTATATTTTTAGGACATATTGAAGCATCACAAAACCTCTTCTGGTCTCCACAAGGATTCTCTTGAGTTTCTCTTTAAAGGGTAGCATTTCTGCTGGGTAGCAAAAATCAGTTTGAAGTGTGATTTTTAACTTTTGTTACAGCTTTGTTGCAACGAGTAGTCAAAACAATTATTTTCAGTGATCTGGAATAATAATTTCGCTTGTAGAAGGAATCTAACTCTGTTTTGATTTGAAAGTCTTTCCACTCCCTCTCTCAATTCTCCAGAATGCATACGTACCTACTTTACCCACCCAGAGCTCTTTGTGGCTTAGGAAACAATGCTAACTCCTTTTTTTCAAGGATTAGTTTTTGAAGAACAGTCTTCCTGTAACTACTTGTCTTTTTTTCCCCCTCAATTCTCACTAATAGAAATAATCACAGCAGAAAGGGCCCAAATTTTCTACTGTATGCCACTTGCCTTCTCTTACTCATAATAAACATTCTGTTGGGGCATCTAAAATCTTGCAACTCTTATCTTGAAAATTACATGAAAATGAAAAATCTTAATCAGCAGCAGCAAGTAGGGGTTGCTAAAAGTACTGAAATATAAGTACTAAGATATTTGGCCACTGCAGACCACCTTGAAGATAACACAGTATTTCTTGGCCAGGGGTTATCTATATTTTAGGATGGCATTCCCTATTTTGTAAGAAACTGATAAATCTTAAAGGTGTCCTCTTAAAGTTTTAAAGAGGATATAGTCAATCATTTTGGCACTTCTTTTACAAATTGTATAATGGTTTAAAAAGTAATTCTACACCTACAAATGGGTATTCTTTAAGAAATGAAAAACCCACTCTCATTTACAAATGTTATCCTCCTTAAATACATGGACAAAATATGCAGTTTTCCTAATTTATTGAAGGTGGTTCTGCAAAAATAGTAATATTCATGTCCAATCAAGATAGTTTCATTACTCTTTCAGAAAAGTAAAATATCTTACCAAAGTTACTGGGCATGAAAAATCTTACAAAGGGTTGGTGGGTATTAAGTTGATCTGGACAACGTCATCACTACACATGAAATTCTTTCTAGATGTTCATGTCTCTTAAACTCACCTCTCAGTATTGCCACTGTATTTCTGACTCCTTCTTTGTGGGTGTGTGACAAGAAAGCTTGTCTAAATTTATTCTGATGGTTATGGCTGTTTCTTTGGGGAGCACCTATAATACAAAAGAATGAGAGTCCAAGAATAGAAAACTCTACACTCCAGACGGTAGTGTTGGTAGTGTTGTGGTTTGCCTCCACAACATTGATTCCCCTTTCCTTCTACATCCACTTATTTGGATATTCTCTCCTCCCCTCCTCTGGTTCCACATCGCCTACAAGGGGCTTGAATGCTCTGATCCTGTGACTGGAGCCTATGGCCCGGGTGCAGTCAAGGATTTCCCTAACCACAATGCTGATTCAGTAATGGACATCTAAATTAAGCCAGTCCTGTCAGAGCAAAGGCTAAGAGTTCTGAAAGAAAATAGGGTACAGACTAGTTATGAATATAGCTGAAGAGGTAAAAGCCGAGGAAAGAGAAATAGGATCTTAATGAGATCTTTTGACCCTTATATCCAGTTGTACATGCAGCCAGAGTACTTCTGGAATTTTGTGCCATGTGACTCAGGCTGTATGTGACTAAGGCAGGTTTTCCATCCCATCACATGCTACTTAAATGATCTTAACTGACTTTCTTCCATAGCCTTTATTTCCTTAATATTTTTAAGTGACAGCAGAGGAAAAATCTAGATGGCCTCCCTCTATCCAGTGTAAATGAGCAGAACAACAACAATAATAAATTTAGTAGATTGTCCACAATAGCTAAGATGACTTCCGCCCCTCCTTCATGCTAGCAATTATGTGGTTGGTAGCTTACCATTGGTTAAAGCCGCTTTCCACTAAAGCATGCTGGGTAGGGGACATGGAGAACATTCTCAAGACATTAGTCATTCAGGTTGACAATTAATATGGTTTAAAATGTAGTGTTACTGATTCCATGTGTGCTGAAAATGTTAGTACTTCCACCTTCAAACTACTACTTTTAATTTGGGTATAAGACATTAAAACAAAAATAAAAACAAATACAACAAAAATGTGACACAGACAAAAGAGATAATCACTCAGTTTATGTATAAAAATGTGGTTAAATTCAGTGTGATATACTATTTGTAAAAAAAAAATTGAAAGTATGTCATTTTTTTCAAATTTTTGATTAAAAGTTATTTTCCTCTTTGAAAATGAAAATTGGTTTTATGTTCCTCTACTTGTCAAAGCCATTTAAGTAGATCAGGTTAGAGGTCCTAATTACAAGTTGTTGGCAGCCTGTGTTTATTCTGAGATACAGTCTGACAGGTATACTGTTTGTTTGTTTTAATTTAAAGATAATTTACTACCCATAAAAGGTAAAAGATTAATGGTCCTAGAAATTGAAATCAGTTCCCTATTCACCAACTAGAGAGAGTCTAATCTAAGGAAGTCTATGTTTCCAAGCCAATTTGTGTCACAGGTGAAAATGTATTTTATATCCACAATAATTCAATCTTTGAGCTTTTCTCTTGATATTGCCCACAAGGGTGCTAATTGCATTGGTGACTTTTGTTATACACACATTAAGAATTATTCTGAGTTCTCAACATCATTTTGTATAATATGACAACGGACAGATAGCAATGATTTTTCATCAATACTGCCAATACTACCATTTTTAAATCAGAACACTCTATCACCCATTAGCAATTCCATAATCACCATTTCTTCTATCTTCCAACACAAAACTATCATTGTTTTACATTTAACTCTAAAGAAGCATTTCACCTATGCACGGATTGGTGCCTTCAATTGAGTCTTCCCATATAAAGATATTTATATAGACACTGTTGAGCAATTTAGAAAAGTCTCCAAATTGCATTGGTACTATTATTGCATTGGTACTACAGACTTCAAATGCCAAAATATTTTAATGGTTTTACATATATAACCTCCATAAGTAATCATTGCTGTGAGACATTCAATGTTTTAACTGAAAAAACAAAACTATAAAAGGTAAGAAGGCAGACACCTCAATAAGAAACAAATGTGCAAAGAACATGAACAGGTAATTCACAAAAGAAGACATACAAAGGTTTTATAAGCATATGAACAAGTAGTTAATATCATTAATAATAAATGGAATACTTTACCATTTAGTGTTAGGAAAATAACAGTGACAAATCATTTTTCACCTATCAGATTACCAAAGATTGAAAAAAGCAATGATACCTGTCACTAGCACTAATATAGTGCAGATTAAAATGTAGAATGGCAAGGGGTGCCTGGGTGGTTCAGTCGGTTGAGCATCTGACTTTGGCTCAGGTCATGATCTCGCAGTTTGTGAGTTCAAGCCCTACGTCAGGCTCTGTCAGCACAGAGCCTGGAGCCTGCTTCTGATTCTGTGTCTCCCTCTCTCTCTGCCCCTCCCCTGCTCATGCTCTATCTCTGTCTGTGTCAAAAATAAGTAAACACTAATTTTTTTTAATGTAGAATGTCAAAATCATTCTGTAGGAAAATTTAACAGTCTTTATGAAAATTACTTTTTTAAGTATTTTTCATTTTTAGGAATTTATCCAAAGAAAACAATTAAAAATGGCACAAAAATGTGCACCTAGATGGCTCAGTCAGTTCAGCATCTGACTCCTGATTTTGGCTCAAGTCATGATCTCATGGTCATAAGATCAAGCTCCACATTGGGCTCCATGTTGAGTGTGGAAACTGCTTCGGATTCTCTCTCTCTGCCCTTCCCTCCCACCCCCCAAAATAAACAATTTTTCAAATGCAAAGATATGTGAACAAAAATGTTCATGACTACTTTAAGCCATATGCCACAAAGGAACCTGCACTTTGTGTGTGTGTGTGTGTGTGCATGTGTGTGTGTGTGTTTTCTCACCTTTGCATCTTCAGTGCCAATATAGTGTCTGGCATACCAGAGGGATTCAGTATTTATTTAATTAACCTAATTAATTATATACATTGTCAAAAAATCTTACTCCATCTAAATATTCAGCATTAAGACATTGGGCAAAATAAATTATGATACAGTTTTACTATTGAATATTATACACCTTTAGAAAATAATGTTGGTCAATTTTCATTGACATGGGATGACTAAATTATCAACTTAAAAAATAATATGGTTTAATTTTATAAAAATACATTTTAAAATATTTCTATATACATAGAATATATTCTACACTATAATATTGAGAGTGATATGCATGACATATGAGATTCAACTCTTTTTTAATTAATTCACCTGTATTTTCAAAACTTTCTACAAAGACTATTATTAAAATCCTAGAGGAAGCTAGATATATTTTTATAAGACATGAAGGGAAATTTTTCTAAGAATAACAAAAGCAGAAACCTTAAGGAAAAAGATTAAAGTTACATAACAATTGAAAGTCTTCTGTTTTATACCATAAACTATTATTTTAGTTTTGAGACTATATGGAAGAGTCTTTAAAAAATAGGTCAACCATATTTCAATATAAATATTAAAAAGGGGGGACAGTCTCTGTCTTTTAGAGATACATATTGAAATAATTGCAGATTAAATGATATAATGTTCTTCAACATAATCAGGAGTTGGGAAGAGGTAAAAAGAGGAACTGAGTGTAGGGAGGTAAAACAAGATTAGGCATGTATTGATAATTGTGGAAGCTGGGGGATGCACAAATAGATTTATATATATGTTATCTCTACTTCTTGGGTAATGTTTTCAAGTTGACATCACATGGAAATTTTAATACAATAAACAAAATCGATAGAAAAACCATGAACTCTGAAAATACTTACAAAATGAATAAAAAGAAATTAAATGACTTCTTAGTATATAATGAACTCATAGAAAAACTTAAAATATTAAATTGGCAGGTACCTGAACAATTAACCAAAGGAAAAGAAGAAATGACAATGACCAGTAAACACAGGAAAATAATTGTGTGCTTATGCAATAACATATTAGGTATATCTAACAACCAAAGACATTTTATTTAAAATGGGGTAAAATTTCTTGACTGATAATGTTTTAAAATGACAAAAATCTATTTCCGACTTGACTAATGTGGCAATTTGAAATATTGTTGATGAGTGTAAGTTGTCACAAACTTTCTGGTAATACTTAAAATCTTAACATTTTGCTTATCCTTAGCCCAGCAATTTTATTTCTAGAAATATAAACTAAGAAAATAATCATAGATGTGCAGAGAAAAATTATCCAGGGAAATATGTCAAACTGATATTTATAATAATAAAAGAGACATAAATAATCTAATGTATAAAAGTAGGGGCATTATATCACTATGGTGGACTTATCAGCAGACTTTTCTTCATCCTTTCCTTCATTCATTTATTCATTTCTTTTCAAAAATATTTAACCAAATGTCAGACACTGGTTAGGCACTGGGAGTACAATAATGAATAAAGACACATTTCATGCTTCACATGATAGAAAAAAGCTGGGGGTGGGGAGTCATGGCCACTTGTGGTGGTAATCAAGGAAGCCTCACTCAGGAGGAGATGAAAAAGGGGAGAAAGAAGAATAAGAAGAAATCAACCATGCAATGATTCAAGGAAAGATGATTCTGATCATTCAGATAATTCCATAAGGAATATAAAAAACATAGGAAGATGTTCATGTTAAATTAATGGGAATAAGCAAGTTTCAAAATCACATGGAATATAGTGATAGGATCTATAAACATGTACATCAAACATATAATTGAAAGGTTAGATACCACAGTTTCAATGGCCATTTTTAAGTGGAAAAAATTTGAGTGATTTTTCTTTTCTTTTTATCACTGATTTACAAATTTTCTATAATAACAAAATACCATTTCCTATAATATGTACTGCTTTTGTAATGAGAACACAATAACTGAAAAGAGAGTAATTAAGAATCTTTGCCCTTATGAAATTATGGTTTTAAACACAGATACTCCACAGTTGAAGGTGTGCCAAGTATTGAAGCCACGGGACGTATGTTATACACCTTTCCTTAAATACTGAATATACTAGAATATCTGGAGAAATGATACAGTGATTCAGATAACTGACTATGTAAATTGCCAGGGAGCTCACACTAAGATAGACACATTACTTGGGTGATATCTATTAAAAATATTGGACAAGACTCATTTATTAAGCACACATTATATTGCCAAGGCACTTTGCTTACTAGAGATCAACAGAAAGTACAAGCAGGGCTTCTATGTTCATTAAATTTATATTCCAATATTTATCATCGAAGGATGATATAGTTATTAAATTTTTAGTCAATTCTATTAATATTCACTCAGCAAATATTTATGGAGTGCCTACTATGTCAGATAACGTTCTAGGTAATGGGGATACAGCAGTGAACAAATACTCCATATTTACTACAAGTTAGACAAGTCCGAAATAAGGGGAAAAATAACTTAAACATAATTAATAGAACTAGTATCTACCTGAATTTTAAAACATGAACTGTTCATAAAGGTGCAATATGTAAGAAGATGATTTCCACATGTCTCTCTATATATTAAACCTTAGCTAAACATAAGTGAAACTATTTCCATCTTACTGGTTTCCAAAATAATAGTGTTGACTAGCATAGGATAAGAGGATAGTAATGTTCTTTTTCACAAAAAAGACACCGGAAACATATTCAAGTTGAAATGTTAAAAGAAAACAAAAATCGACTGCTGCATGTTTTTCTTATTGTGATTCCCTGGGTAAGCCTCATTCTCCTGAGGGCTGCCAGAGAATACAACTAATAAAGCTAAGTGACTTGCAGAATGTTGAAAATGCTAGATGGTGATTGACTAGAGGAGCCATGATGTATAATTTATCCAAGTGGCAAGCAGCTTGAGTAAGCTCTAATGTAATTTTGAGCTTAATTATTTGGAAAAAAAGGTAAATGGTACATGAATGAAATTCATAAACGATACAAACCTGGGAGTTATAAATGCCAATGAGAAGAGGAAATAGTGCAGAGGTGTAGGGAAGTACATGTGTTAGGATGCAACAACCCAGAGAAGCTCCACGTGGAAATAGGCAGGAGACATGGAAGACTAATGTTGTCTACTAGGCCTGTCAACTGGAAAACTATTTGTAAAGGTTTGCAGACCACATACTCACTCTTACACACGTTACTACACTGTGTATACTTTAATGGCCAAGGTTTGTAATCTTCTGATATGGTTCCTTTTTAGAGTGTAGAGATGATTGGATTTCAATAGTGCAACAGAAAACATATTACAGTACAACCCGGGAACAGAGGTAAATGGGGAGTCAATTAAAACAGGATTGGAGAGGGGCATCTGGGTGGTTCAGTCAGGCGTCCAACTCTTGATTTTGGCTCTGGTCATGATCTCATGGTGGTGGGATTGAGCTCTGTGTGGGGCTCCATGCTCAGCATAGAGCCTTCTTGGGATTCTCTCTCTCTCTCTCTCTCTCTCTCTCTCTGCCCCTCCCCTGCTCTCTCATTCTCTCTCTCTCAAAATAAATAAAAGAAATAAAATAAACATTATTTAAAAAGGGGAGTTGGAGAGCAATACAATGAGAATCATATTTTACATTTAAAAATGCAAATATGGTGATTATTACGTGTTTATCTCTGATCATGGCGCAAACCGGCCATATCTCCATCACCCTCCTAAAGTCTCACATAGCAACAGTTCTCTCAAATACTCCATTGTCTTTTAGTTTAAGTCTCCCACAAAGAGGTTTTTGTTCTTAAATTACAAGTCATATTTTACAAGCATGTCAATTTAAGTGCGTTCTCTCCATCATATGTCACCCTGTGTAGGTCTGGATTTATTTCTGAGGCCACCGATTTCCCAGTAGGCAGGATGAGAACATCTCACAAGCTGATGGATACTTCTTCTATCATGGCTTACCACAGGGGTGGTTTGAGGAATAAGAGTAAAATTTTCTGTATTAAAAATTGTTTTCTAAAATCATGATATAAAAACCTTGATGTTTATTAATGTGCGTATTATATTTTAAAGGGATTTTCAAAAAAATGAAACATAAAAAATGGATTAGCACCAAACTACCTGGTATTTTTCCTAGTGTTACAACCTCCTAAGACAGGCCTTTGGGATCTTGATGGTCAAATCTCTCTCTCATCGGCACAATCCTTCCCATACAGAAACTTCAGGCTTACCTCTGTCATGCTTCTGGAACTAGTAAAGGTGAGAATTCCCATTACCTCATTGGCCATTATTTCCCTCTTTCCTCTCTTGGAGAAGTCAGGAAGTCACATTTTTGTCCCTCAAGGATGCGCAGAAGCTGGAAAAGAAAAAAATTCACACTACTGTGATAAATACTTTCTTGAGGGATGTCTGGGTGGCTCAGTTGGTTAAGTGTCTGACTCTTGATTTTGGCTCAGGTCATGATCTCGTGGTTTGTGAGATCAAGACCCATGTTTGGCTCTGTGCTAACAGCATGGAGTCTGCTTGGGATTCTCTCTCTCCTTCTCTCTGCCCCTCCCCAACTCACGCTCTCTCTCTCTCCTTCTCTCTCTCTCAAAATAAGTGAACTTAAAAAAAAATACTTTCTTGAAAACTTATTACCTGCTTCTTTTCCTTCCCAGTAACTCATACTCATCCTCTCTCATTTGGCATTGGCCTCACCTACAAATACAGTTTTCAGACCTGTTCCTACTCAGAGAAACCTGCTGAAACTGATGTCTATCCAAAGACTTGGAAGTTTAACCAGGTTTGTGCTGATAAATTTTTAACAATCTGTTCTGGAGTGGAATGAGCCAGGGTGAGGGAGGCCTGACTTACAACATTTGCCATTTCTGTAGTGTCAGAACTCCCACTCCGGCTGGAACTGAAAAGAGGTGATACCATTTGGCCCATGCAAGCCAGTACAGGCAGGCTCCAGCACACCACTGGAACACTCAGCTTATGAGAGCCAAACCAAAGACATTTCCAATATATATTTCTAGTATATAAATTTTGAATGCAAAAACACTGTAAATTGTTTTCTAGACCTAACACAGGTTAATGCTATTAGCTACTATTATATCAAATCCATCACCTCTCAACATGACTGCATTAAGCAGCACCCCTGTTTACCCATTAGCTGTATTACAATTGTCCCATTGCTAAGATTATTTCAAATTAAAGCAGACAAAGTGTTTGAAAAATATACATTCAGGAATAACCCTGAGTTGAAGGAAATAGATAAATTGTGGGAGGAAATTGCCTGATTAGCAAATAAGAGTTCCCAGGTTGTATTTCCTGATGTCTAATATTAGTAGGATAATTGTGCACAATAAATTTTTCTTTGAGACAAAATGAAGTAATTCAAAATCATTAAACTTTTGAAATTTATAACTTATCATTTATAGCTCAAATTCTTCCTCCTCCATGAGGACCTTCTACCACATCCTGCCACAAAAAGGCTTTACTTCACCACCCACGTGATATATGCTTAGAGGTCATGGCAAGCCAGGTATCTTTTGGATCCTCAACAAAATCCAACATTCAGTAGTCTGTTGATTGATTGACTGATTTTAACTAAATTTGAAGGGTTTTGACTGAAACAAGTAGTTCTCTTAATTCACAGATGAGGTTTCTTTATTTTTTTTTCTAAACTAAAAGCTAGGACATATATGATGACAATTCTTTCTGATCTGCAAATTTCTTTATATGGAAAGTTCAAAAAATGTATAAAGCACAAATTACATTTAGTCATTTGTTAACACAAAATAGTCTTTCCTGAAAAGAATGGAAGTTATACTATTAACATGGAAAATATAGGGTAGGTAGGATTCTAGTCATTTACTGCTGTGTAACAAATTGTCACAAAACTTAATGTAAAGCAACAACACTCCTAGGGCCCCTGGCTGGCTCAATCAGTAGAGCACGTGACTCTTGACCTCCGGGTCCTGAGTTCAAGCCTCATGTTGGGCTCAGACTTTACTTAAAGTCAACAACAAAAAGCAACAACACTCCTTTATTACCTCTCAGCATTCAGCTGGATGGTTCTGGTTTGGGATCTCTCTTCTGCAGGTACAAGCACATGATGGCCGTAGCTGAGACAGCTTGACCAAGGGATGCTGGCTGAGCAGCTCTTCATCTGTTCCTAGTTTCAGGTCCTCTCCATGTGGTCTCCCCAGCAGAGGGCACTCGGGGTAGCCATATTTCCCACGTGGTGGATCAGCAAGTCTTAAGTTGAGCATCTTGAAGTAAACTGGGGGAAGCTGCATGGACTTTCCTTACCTATTTTCAGAGACCACACAACCTTCAATCTGTCATATTTTCTTAGTTAAAGCAGTCTTAATCAAAGGGAGAAGGGAACAGACTCTCCCTCTATTGTTATTTTTTTTTCTTAAAGAATAATGGATGTGCAATAAACTGAAGTGAACTTTTTGATGTTTTGATAAATGTATAAACCCATAAAACAATCACCACCACCAAGGTAATGAACTTACCCATCACTCTTGCAAGCTTTCTCATACTCCTCGGCAATACCCCCTCCCTCATTTCCCCCCCAATCCCAGGCACTACTAATCTGTTTTCTATCACTGTTGATTCGTTTGCATCTTCTGGATTTTTATATAAATTAAGTCCTACAAGATGTGCTCTTTATATGGCATATTTCCCTCAGTATAAGTACTTTGACATTTATCCATGTTGTTATACATATCAATAGTTCACAACAATGTTGTACATAACAATAGTTATTCCCTCCTGTGAATATTCCACAATTTATTTATCCATTCATATGTTATAGATATTTGGGTTGTTTCCAATTTGGGGTTTAACAAACAAAGCTGCTATGAACATTTGTATACAAGTTTTGGTATAGATGTACATTTTCATTACTCTGGGATAAATGCCCACGTGTGTGGTTGCTGGGTCATATGCTAAGAGCATGTTTAGCTTTTTAAAAACTACTACTGTACCATTTTAAATTCCCACCAGCAGTGTATGAATAATCTAGTTTCTCCATATCTAGCATTTGATGCTATCACTATTTTCATTATTTTAGTCATTCTGATCAATGTACTCATTGTAGTTTTAATTTGTATTTCCCTAATGGATATTAAACATCTTTTCATGTGCTTATTTGCCATCTCTGTATCTTCTTCAGCAGAATGTCTACTTATATCTTTTGCACATTTTCTAATTGATTTTTTTTTTACTGTTGAGTTTTAAGAGTTCTTTAGATAGCATATACAAGTCAGTTGTCAGATTTAAATTAGCCTTAAAATAAATGAAATAAAATATTCATGAAATAGACATTTCTAGTGCTTTTCATTTCCATGTAGACTTATTTTCTTTCTTCCTTAAGGAATTTCTTTATCATATCTTGTAGTGTGGGGTCTGCAGGTCATTTTGTATGTCTGAAACAACTTTATCTTTTAAAGCTATTTTTGCTGGGTATAGAATTTTAGGTTAACAGACTTCTCCATTCCTTTGTTACTTTGTTCCTTCACTTCTCTTTCTTTCTTCCTCTTTCTTTCTCTTTCCTTTTTTTCTCTTTCTCTCCCTTTCTTTCTCCCTTCCTCTCTCTCTCTCCCTTCCTTCCTTCAAATTGCAAAGATGCTGCTTCACTGTTTTCTCTGTTGGATTGCTTCCAAAGAGAAATCTACTGTCATCCTCTATATAATATACTTTTCCTCTATATAATATACTTTTCTTCACTGACTGTTCTAAGAATTTTTATTTACCACTGGTTTTGAGCAATTTGATTATGATGTGCCTTAGTGTGGTGAGGGACATGCCCATCTCTAACTCAAACATTGGCAAAGGAGAATAGAATTATAATGAAAAATTTGGACCGACCATGATTCATTTCACAGATATGTGCTCACTCTCTCTATGCTCTTTTTTCCATGATAACTGGAAAAGAAACCAGAGTTTTATTAGCGAATAAAAGAAAGAAAAACTTTGAAAAGCAGAGTAGAGGCTTAAGCTTGATTATATCAAAGAACAGGATAGAAATCAATTAAGAGATCTTATATTTCTAAATGTACACATCATGTAATAAGAAATAATCACCCTGGGAATGACATATTTGTTTAACTGGCTTGAGATTAGAGAGTCAGGAGTATATGTACATAAAGTAAATATCTTAGGCATCCAGGAAGAATTAGGTCTGGTTAGGAAAGAAGTAAGCTCTGCGTGTGTAATGACAGTGGGCCTTAGTTTACATATTTTGTATAAAGAGATTTTTCTACTGTCAGAAAAGCACTTGATGACATTCTAAAGGAAGGTGAGCAACGCAACGGGCAGCATTAATCTCAAATCAAAGTTTTAAAGAGACACCCTGACTTTCATTCAGTTCCACAAATGGTGCCAGTACACAAGATGAGCACAGTGTTGGGTCCATCCTCTGTGTGTCCCTAGCAATTCATCAGAGAACTTCAGGGATGAAGAAGCAACCTATATGAGAGTCCCACAGGTCACTGCATTTAAGAATTCTGTCTTAGCCAGCAAAAAGCAAAATCCTTCATGAAGGTGGGAGTATCACAGCCAGACTCAACACCATAATCTAACAAAACTGATGGTTTTTATCAAAGTCTTAGTTATACTTCTTCATAATAGTAAGATAATGAGAAAATAAAGACATAAGAGTATGTCAGAAAATATCATTCATGTACTCCACTCATTTCATTTCTGAAAGAATTATCTAAAAAGGGAAAAAAGTGCACCCATAAAGATTGGATAGGCCCAAATTTGGCTACGAACGACAGTTTCACTAAAGGACAGTGCTCCTGTAAAAAAGAACTTAGAACAGAGTCATAATTCTTCTATGCATGTCCTTCTGATATTTGACTATGGGTTGTGACTTGATGGCAAGTGAGAAATTTTAGGTTCTTACTTAAGTTATTCTGAAACTAGCATATCAGGGATCCACCAATTCCATGTACTTTCAGTAATAAATAACATTTGTGAACTTCTTCGGTGGCTCAGTGAGTAGAGACTTCGCTGCTCACAGAAGATGTTACACATCTCTCTGTTAACTCTGAAATCCAAATACAAAATCCAGACTTCAGGAATATTACCATATGGATTTGTAACACTCCCTGAGCCACTTTGGTTCTATAACCAAAAGACTAGAATACACTTTCCTGTATGAGATTTTTTGTATGAAAAATGCAACATAGATATATGATGCCACTTTCACATTACTTTTTTTTTATAAGCACTAGAGTGAAAATGATGAACAGAATCCCTCCTATCAATCTGACATAGTCTTCATTTAACCATTTGAAGACACCAAAGCAAGAGAAAGGTCATAATCAAAAACATGGCATAGTATTTTTATCTGACCAGCGAACTGTGTTGCTCTGGTTCACACTGAGAACCGTGACCCAGCTGAAGAAGAGTGTCACACTTAAAATCTGGTTTGCAATGTGTCTTTCATTTCAGCAAATGACCTCCTTTCTGCTACGTATCAAAGAAGCTGTAAAGGGTCAGCTGACCTCTTAAAAGTGGGCGAGACAAAAGTCAGTGCTGCCACATGGGCAGCAGGGTTTCCAAGTCAGATCCTTTCCCCCAAACTGCAATGCGGTAAATCAGTCTACAGCACCTGGGTAAGAGACAACCTGGCCTTTCGGTCTGTGTGTCATTTGGGACAGTTTTAATAATAAAAAGGTAGGGGTTTTGCAAACTGCTCAAATCAAATGGAGAGTGAAAGAGAGCACTGCTAATAGTTATATAAAAACAACAGACATAACTGAGGCGTGTCCTGAACAAACAGGAGCATATACTCACCCTGTTCCCTATAAAATGAGGGCAGAATCTTAAGAACCGTAAGTAAAATGCAAAGTATAACTACAAAGACTCTGTACACGGTGGTCATTGCATTGTCACAGACACACAGATGAGTATGCATGTGGGAATCCCCTTCTACGACAGCACTGGTTGATGTCATTTTTGTCGTTTTCACAGGAGGCAGAAAGTGTAGATGGGAGAGAACGCTTCTACAAATAGCAAAGGGGCTTCTGCAAATAATTATAATGCGAGATTACCCTGGGGTAAAATGATACTTGAGGACAGAGCAGGTTAGGAGGTTTTCATTTGCTGCCTTCCCCTCTGGTCACTTGTCCGTTTTCTGATGGTTCCCAACACAGGGGAAAAAAAGGATCTGTCCAGAGCGAGGGAGTCTGTCCTTGTTCCAACTGCGAGTCTCTCGTGGGAATGAGAGGTCCTGAGACTCCCCCAACCAAACAGGGCATCCCTGGGGGGCTCCCACCCAGAGTTATTTCAGTGAGCTCATACTTTTTATAACTAAAACCTTTTCCAAGGATGAAGTAATCCAGGAGTTAATCTTGTCTTAAACCCTTTAAATGTAAAACACAAATGAATACTAATTGAGAAATGTATTTAGCAAATATTTGGGGAAGAAAAAACAAACTGTTTTTTATTGTTGTTATTGGTGTTGTTATTGTTGTTGTTGTTGTTGAAATGTTTCCCACTCCTCAAAAAAAAAAAGAGGGGCGCGGGTATGGGGGCAGAACAGAAAAAAGGAGAAAAGTGGCTTCGGCTCAGTGAAACACTAAAAAATGCACATGAATCAATTATGAAAAAGAGAAGGTCCCTTTGAATGAGGAAAAGCTGATTGGAATTAAGATAGGCTTTGTTCCTATCTGCAAGGTACAAGGAGGGGACTTTTCAGCGGAACAGAAAAGGGGGATTTGGGACTGTTTGGCTGCTTAATGCCATAGTGCTTCAGAGCCCATGTGAAAATTTGCTGCTGGCTATTAATCATCATTGTGCCCCTGCAAAGAAGCTGTTACAATGATGACTATATGTCATTATATTCCCACTGTAAGTAACGAATCAGAGAGCTGGGAAAGTTGGATAAGAGCGGCTGGCAAACTTTTAAGCGGTCGAATCTATTTAAATAAATTTACATCACATTTGCTACTTTCTCTGGTATGGGAATCATACTTTAAAATGAAACAATATGCGGTGTTCATGGGGCCTGGTCTTTTATTCCCCTGTCTCTGAGCCTACTTTCCAGGTCAGCCTTTGCCAGCGCTGACAGCACGCTTTTCTCATAGCCTCTCCTTCTCATAGCCTTTGGTTGCTTTCAAGTTCAATTTAGCACAATAAAGTTGTTATGCATGACAGTTTGGAGAGCAGAATAGGTGGTGTCTGAGCCCGCTGTGTCGCTACAAAGTGGGTCCATTCTCTGTGGGCCGGCTCAGTTACTGGAGCCTTACTGGTGGGATACAGCCATGGACTTCCAGACGTTCCCATCCTGACGAAAACAATTAGCTTCAAACTGCACGAAGCCGTGGGGTCAGCCTGTCTTTGACTGAGACTGCGCCATTTAATATGCTGCAGTGGATTTCAAATTTATGTTGATTTATCCTGTTGTGCTCCTCTTTTATGCGCTTTATTTACAGATGTGTAAAGAACAGGGAAAGTTGGAGTCCCACATGCTTCAAGAGTTTTATTAGAAATCGAAACCATTGTTTTATGTTTATTTTATAAAGAAATAGAGTTGAAACGTGTCAGGCTTAATTCCATTAGGCTGAACTGCCCAGAACAGAGCCCTGGGGTTTGGAAGACAGGATCTGAAAGGAAGTGTCTCCTTGGCTAAGCATCATCAACAAGCCAAACAACAAACAACGCTCAACCACCACCATTGTCAGGATAGTTTTCTATTGTGGGAGATTACCCCTCCAAAATCCCTCTCTGACCTAAAAGTGACACATCTCTTCATGGAAGCAAATTGTAATTTTTCAACCATTACAGGCCACCATGTGTATTTGCGTATGTGCATATGGATGTATCAGACCAATTAGTGTTTAGTATTCATTGACGTCCACCCAAGTGCTTACCGTCCTTAGAAATATGATACAACGTTCTGCTGTCAGAAGACAAATATTACTTGATTTTGACACTGCAGACTTGTCCTCATGCAGAGAATATAACCTCTCCTCCTATTCCTCTGAAGAGAATCCTGTAAAAGCAAATTTAGGTGTATTCTGAATTTTACCAGCAGACTGGTCTAGGCCAGATGTCTTCAGTCTCTGAGCTCTCCTAGTAAAATAAATCACAGTTGTCTTGATTACTGATCTCCCTAATTATAGGGTACAACCACCAAATAAGCCTCCTTCTAGATTAGAAATTAACTGAAAGCATATCTTAAAAGCATATTTCACTTTCTTAAAAGAGTTTATTATTTTTCTGTAAGCTATTTGTAAGACTTACATTTTTTTCACCAAAATGGGTGAAATACTGACAGCAACCATGCCACATAATATTTGCTTTAACTATGTACTAGTAGAGAAGAGTAAAAATAAAAATTACACAGGGGGAGAGTTTCCCAAAAATAATTTTGGTTTTTAATAGATAATTTAATATAATTTCAAAATGTTCTTGACCAAGGTACATCATGAAAAGTATAAATACACATCTAGTTTTAGCGAAGTTTGAAAGTGAAAGTCAATTGTCCTGCTCACCACTCACCTTCTGCTATTATTTGGTGTCATTTTTAGTAAGGTCCAATTTAGGATGGTTTTTGGAAATAGACCTGGACAGACAAAAAAAAGGCATTATGAGGGAAAGTAAAAGTGTCTATGACAAAAGCACTATATCCTTTATAATTTTCAAGTGGAATAATTTCTTTGTCATTTAAATGAGTGAATACTCAAAAAATGGAAAAAGATATTTTACAGATAACTTTGCATTTAAATAGTCTTATTTTTCTAGAAGAAATATGCTGTAAGCATATTAAAAATTCCTCCATACAAGAGTGGTGAGAATAGAGAATGGTTAGATGTTAGGTAGGATATGCCTGGAAGTTTACACACACACACACACACACACACACACACACGAACAAAATATGCAGAAGTGTACTGTCGTACAGACTATAAACTTAACCTACATGTCTGCACCTAAAATCTGAAAATATAGGGTAACTTACTATAAAGTTTATTTCCTCATGTCAAAAGAAATTTCCTCGAAAAAAAGTGTTAAATTAACAAAAATAAATGAAAGTTTTGGAAGGGAGCTTGAATGATTATAAGATAATTTTATATAATATTTACAGAGACCCAGAATTTTGGACTGACAGATTTCTCTTCATATTCTTTACCTGAGGAAAAAAAAATCCAGTAGAAATGTTGTAAATAAGCTGACCATTGTCATTTATTAGTGAAGTTGCTTCTATTAAGCTGATATGGAAGGCATCTGATAGAGAAGATGATCGATCTTCAATGTTCTCTAGGAGCACAGGAAAGACACGAAAAGAAGGTCAAAATGAAAAGCTCATTGTAGGGAATCAATCTGGAAAAAATAAAGTGAGGCATTATAAAGGAGAAGGAGAATGGCAATATTCACCATAAATGGCATCAGTAATATCTGCCAGGTTTTCCCAAAGTTCTTTGGCTGAAGTAAGTATTTATGCAGTTTAAGCTTCAGGAGAATATAGTCTTGAGTTTAAGTCGCAGCGTTACTACTTGCTTTGTAGCCTCAGGTAAGTTTTAAAGAATCTTGGAACTTCTCTCTTCATATTCATAACATAAAATAATAATAATCCCCACATATAAAGGGTTGTTGTACAGACTAAACAACATAGGTTAAGTGCCCAGTATAACATCTGTAATGTAGTAGATATCCTATAAATATTGCTTCCCTTTATCGCTTCAATTTTTTTATATAGCTCTTGTAATTCTCATCCTCCCATTGCCCTACTATCAATAATAAGTCAAAATTCCTGACGTGAAATCTTACAGAAATAGAGACAGTCTTTGTAACCAATATTAACATAATGGATTCCTGATGGTTTGGACCTGAGACATATCACTCATTTTTATCTAGTGTGTATTTAGCCTTTGCTTATCCTAGTTTGATCACTGAATAATTAATAAAGACCTGAAGAAAGTTGCTCAATACCATGGCAATGGTACTTTCCCTTATATGGACATGGGTTTGAAGAGACAACTTTCTGATAACTACAAGATAATCTCCACAAGAAGTCTCCCAGGACCTTAGACAGAAATCTGAGATGCCAAAAGGAAAAAGACCCATAGTATTCTAAGAAAGAATTCTGCTTGTGATTACTCCTGTTGCCCCAAAATAATATGCTTTGTCCAAATAATGCTTTGGCCATCATGAAAAAAATGAGTGACTTCATTGACCTAACATTCATTTACTTATAAAACAAATTCTCAGAGGCAGAGAGTCATGCTTCCCAAGTAACAAACTTCATTCTGGTGAAAAATCATGGAATTTGGATGAGTTTGACAGTGAGGGGTGGGACACGGGGAGAACGAGGATCTTTTCTCGTTGCTTGAACTTTGCTTCACCAACATAACACTTGAAAGTATTTGGAAAAACTTAAGGCAAAACTTTTGGAAGAAGATGTTCCACTTCTACTTGTTATACATTGTAGGTTTTCCAGGTACTAGCAATGATCTTAACCAAGGCGTTGGCCACAATTGTTTTTCCTAGTATACTGCCGCCTCGTTGAATCCTTACTTTAATACCAGCCTTATTTGAGACACTGCAGCGTGTTTTGTAGAATTAAATAGGCATATGGAATTAATATTAATTGAATCGCAAAAATGGACTCAATTTTATGTTGGAGATGCCATATATGATGGAAGCATGATAAACATTTTTTACTAAATGTAGCACATAGACATATTGATCTTTTTTTTTCCAAAGTCTATTATTTTTAATGTCAGTTGATCGCGCTCCTTAATGAAATGGTTTCTGCATATTTAAAATATGCAAACATGAACTAGCATGCTAAGTTGACTTTTAAACACATCTTTCTTTACAAACAGTGGTAGAACACCAAGAAAAGATTAGCTACATTATATTTCTGCCTAGATCCTTGTCTTTTAACTATTAAATTGAATAGATTTTCTTATATCTCCTTATCACTGAGGTGATTTTTTTTTAAGACCAGTGAATACTGAATTAAACATATATGGGCTAAAAAGGCTGAACATACAACCTTTAAACAATTTTTTTTGTCTTTATGGGCAAGCTGTTAATAAAGAGACATATGTGCTGTTTTATATATCCACATGCTTTACTACCATTTTTTAGATAAGCACCATAACTTAAGTTGTCTTCCACACAAAGTTCTGGCAAGCTTCAATAGATTCATTAGTGGGTTTTTCTTTACAACCAACGAAGCTCAAAGAGCTCCTAACAATGGAGCTAATCACTGCCTCTTCCCTGACCCAAGCTTAGGTTTTCCCTCCTTTCACTCCAGACTCTTATTTCATTTCTGAGCAATTGGATTTCCGTGGCACTCCCAGAACAAATAAATATCTCCCTTTCCCCCTGCTTACATCTTTTGTGTATATTTTTTCTATACGACTGCCCGTATTTAAACTAGTGTGGTAATGGCAGGGTTGTTCAGGTAATCTTTCATTGGACATAAATGGTGTAGCATTAAAATGCAGATAATGTTACTTCAATTAGAGAATGCTGTGCAAAACTTGAAAAAGACGTAGCTAAATGTTTGGACTAAACAAGTAAGTCTATGTTGTTAAGAGTGGGGCTGGGCAAGTTGCATTTTCAATAGATCCCTTAATGAATAAATGTTAGACTGTATCAACAGTCCTGAACAGGCTTGTGGTTTGTGTGTGCATGAAGTGTAATGGTATCAATTGACTGGCTCTTTGTGGTTGCTATAAAGTACTCTTGAATGTGTCAATGGAGAGAAGGCCTGCAGACAATGAAGCCATGACAGCTGAATGTCAGCAGCGACCTTGAACCTAAACTGGTTTCACCATTCCAGTGACTCTAGCTACAGTGAAGACATGCACTGGAGCCGGACCTTCGGCATTGCCTGTCATTTTCTGTGTTCAGATTCCCAGCACTTAAGTGACAATTTCACCACATTGCTAGACCTTGCTAATATGCATCAGTGAACGTTCACTTATTAGTGATGGGGCTAACGATATGTTCAGCATTTTAATCAGACCTGCCTTGGCATTTAAAAATACAAAAAACAAAGCAAAACAAAGCATCGTTCTAGACTAAATGTTTCATATAAGCAAACTCATCCAGAGAAGATACTCAAAACATGTCTTTTCTGCAGCAACAGATCCTTTGATATCGATCTTGCATTACACAGCATTACCACACATACATTACTACACTCTTTATTGCTGCAAATAGCACATGATTAGTTAATTAAAATATGGCATCAAGGAATAATTAATATTTGTAATGCAGTGTTTCTTTAATGAAAAACAAGAGAATTCTTCTAAAGGTCACATTTACAGATTAAATGTGTCTTTAACATAAATGGAATGTTATTAAGCTAGGCTCAATATTCAGGAGAGAACTACAAAGCCTTTTGTGGCAAAACACTATTAATGAATTCAAGAAACTGAATCCCTTTGCTAATGCTGGAGTTGAGCAAGGTTAGAAGCCCAACCACAACTGAATGTTCCTAATATGTTCACTGTCCTCTGTAGTGAAGAACTGAGGGCAGGGAAGGCAGGCAACTGGGCTGGGAAAAGGAAAGGCTGGAGGAAATAGAGGAAGAAAAGGAAGAGAGATAAGGGTGGAGAGGGAGAGAGAGATAGAAAAGAGAGAAGATTCTGATTGGTGAGAAACATATAACGATGTGTATGCAGCAGAGAACAGCAATATCGAAAACTGGCATGAGTGTATTGTGGGAAGGAGAGCCAATACAACTGCTGGTGTTATTAATATTATAGCACTATAAGCTGATTACAATTTATTCTATATAAAATGGGACATTTGCTAAAAAATAAACAATGTAAAGAAAAGTATTAACTGTATAATTATGAACATAAGTAAATGCAAACTTGTTATTAGAATGTCCTTGTGGATTGATATGAGTGAGGTATGACACATGCACTTCATTTTACTAGGACATCTCGGAGTCCTAATCATCAGTAAAAACTGTCGTGTGATGCATTCTTTTTCAAAGTAAAGAAAAGTGAGGCACAACTATCCTCTTGTTTCTCTGTGGCTATCCTAAGCTCTTATATACTGTAAATACTGAACTACCTGATTAAATTTGTCCTTACAAGTCCTTTGCAATATACAGAGGGGGGGGAAGCCTCTGTAGGCTATATTTGTCTTTTACTTGAAAAAGCCGAATGTTGACAAAAATTTTTCAGTAAGTCCTAACAAGAGAAGGTCACACATGTTTCAAAATACAATTTTTAAAAATCTTTAAAATAAACATGCTGCTATGAAAAATGCTTATTATCCAAAAAACATGGGCATAAAGTTTATTATTTAGTTATTTACTTATTATTTATTTAGTAGGATGATTATTTTACATCTATTTTATCAGATCATTATTGTATTGTATTGCAGAAACAAAGGTAAATACATCATCTTGACTTCACACTTCAGTTAAAATATGTATCGTGTGAAAAATGATATTATAAAGATTATTAAGCTACAAAAAATAACCTATAAACACTTTTACAACAGATATTCAAATAATAACCTAAAATCATCAATTGTCCCAGGATAAAAAAATGTGCAAAATTTAGCATAAAGATAGTTCTTTTTGGCCTTAAAGTCAAAGTGCAATGAAGAAAATAAATAATGAAATAGAAACATTTTCTTGCGTTAACTTTTACGTGTGTATTTCCTAGAAAGAAAGATAATTCCCTTTCTAATCTTTATAGATGTGTTTGCAAAGTTGAACATTCAACCTACACTTTCGTACATTAGAATTAGCACTTGTAAGTGGGCTGATGCTATTAGCTGGGAGCTTTACAATATTATCTGCATCATATATTTATTCTTAAAGTGATTCTGCATCTTTATAATTTTCCCAAATAGAAGTTTTATACCAGAAAGAAGACATTAGCATCACCCAGTCTTATTTTGATTTATTGAGATTTATATGAATTATAATCACTAGGAATATATCATTGAGAAAGAGGTCTGAGAGGCTGCGTGAGGGGCAAGTGCTTGTTCATTTCCCCTCTGACATCTAAGAGGTGGAATCAGAAATGGCCCAGGTTTCTTGATTCTACCACAATGCTGTCCCTACCACACAAGTGTCTATTCCCATTTTGTTGGAGGGTAACCTGTTTGTTCCTCTCCAGAAACAAGAGGCCATGGGTTCTGTTCAGTCCGCTTCCTCATGTGTACTTTTATTAGCCAATAGACTAGTTAAGAAAATTCTATCTATATACTGTATATTTTGTAGCTATTTACCCTTCTGATATTGATATAACTGATATTTTGAAAAACAGATGAAGAGGAAACATCCTGTTAAAATAAAACCTAACCAGCACCCCCCCCCCCAAAAAAAATCAAACAGCCTCTTTGCTCTGCTCTGTGAAGAGCTCTCAAGAAGACGAGCTCCAAATCTTGAAACAGTTGACGGTTGGAATGAACACCTATTTTTGCTGTTACAGTTATTTTAAAGTAGGATAATTCTCAAATGAGAATTAATCCCCCATGCATATATAGGTTATGGAATTTAAGTTTAAATACAAAAGTAGTCAGAAATGAAATTCAGGTTAACAGGTCAACACAACGCCTACGGAGGCACTCGTTTTTTTGGCCTACATACACAGCAATCTTGACGAAACCCAAATGTATGTGGTGATGTCTGAAAATGTACCCTTCATGGGATGAGTAAAGGACGTATTTAGTAAACATCTGACTATGTTATTTAAGACAATATTCTAAATAAATGCTTGCACTATGAAGAAATGATGGATTATTCCATGAATAAATATGTGACTATGCCAGAATTTGTGGTGGAAAATGTTGTATAAGAAACATGCATTCATATGGATTTATTTTTGTACTTTAAGGTACACTTCATAAAGGTGTATGCTAAGTAGGTTTTTATTCAACATATGTAAACATAAAGAAGGATCATTTTAGAATGTCTTTCATTCTCTTAAAGTCCCTTGAACTTTTTATTCTCAAAAGAAAAAAAAAAGGACAGTGGTAGGGGTGAACTTGAATTACTTATTTTCAAATTTCAGTGGTGTGCATATTTAAAATTCACCTTTACTTGTGTATTTATTCAGCAAATGTTTCTTTAGTCTATTATATGTCAGGTTCCATGTTAAAAAGAAAAAAAACCACTGTATTTCTGTGCCAACTTTCATTCTTTTTGTTTGTTTTTAAGTACTTAGTTTTTCAACTTTTGCAAGCTACAAGAAAGATGCAAAAATTTCACATGGTTTGGTTAAATGTGGACTTTGACTTGAGAACCAGGCAATAGCCCCACACTGGGTCTGGCCACTCTTCCCGTGCCCCCCCCCCCATCGAAGAAGGGGCTCTTCAACCCCTCCTTGCCCCTCTCAGGATAAAACAACTGTTCTTAAAGCAGAACTACTCAGCTCTGAATTTATTCTGGACTCTACACATTCAAATTTGAAAGTAACCACTATTCTGGAGCATCTCTTATGTTTCAGATATAGTACTAGTTATTTTGTCAGATATTTTATGTATATTTATGTAATTTTTAGAGTCACTACATAAGGAAGAAATTGCTGAGGCTCAGTAAGACAATGCAATTGGCTCCAAATGAGTACAAGCAGCAGTTCGAACCCAGATCTCACTCCCAGACCGGCACTCTTACAAATTCCTATGTCCCAAAATGACCATCTGATTCACACAAGGCAAGCAGCATCTGTAATTGAGTGGAAATATTAGTTGAACTAGAATTTGGATGAATAGATTTTTTTAAGCCCCTAGATACAGATGCTTATGAGCAAAAAAGTAAGCAAAGAGGCACTTATCTAGTACATACAAGCATGAACTCAGGTTACACAAACTCTAACTACATACCAGCCCACCCCCACCCCTCTGTCAGCCTCCCTTGAAACACCATGCTCTTCTTCTCTGCAACACAGGTGGGGACCAAAAGGGATTCTTAGTGGGATAATGACTTTAATTTGGGGTTGCTGCTAGAGCCAGTTATGATTCCATTCCTATACATGCCATCTTTCACTCTAGGTGGTCCCACACTGCTAGAAGTCAAGGAGTGAGTGAGAGCAGTGTAGCAAGTTCATTCTTGTTAGAGACCTGATCAAGGTTGACATCTTTCAAAAGAAGTTTAGCCAGCGCCCAAATATTCAATATTCCTACAAATTTAATTTCTTTAGTTCCATTTGAATTGTTCTGTTCTTACCAAACAAAATTTTCCCACAAGAAAGAGAAAAGTTGATTCTTCATATCAGAGCTCATGTTTCACGTAAAATCAACTCCTTGTAAAAGAAAGCTTAAGTAAATGAAAGGTGGCTACTTCCTGATCTTAATAAAAGTATAATTTATTTTTGTTCACCTGTGTTATAAAGCTGTAAAGATTAACATTAAACTATACAAAAATATAAAACTCTTTACATGTTTTGTGATCCAACATGGAGCCAGATCACTGTCAATTAAATGTACGAAACAGCAATAATGCCCACACCCCGTTTCCTCTCACCTAAACTCTACAACAAATGTCCAGCTTCAGACATTTTCAAACAGAAAAGTAACTTGCATTCATTTTTGTAAGACATTTAAAAATATGTAATGTGTACATGTGATGATTATAGTACCAAAAACAAATGTTTTTATCAAACCTTGCTTTTGGGGAACATGAATTATTTTACTCTTTTCTATCAGGCTATTGTCTTAAAATAATCCAAATCAACACAAATATATTTTGTAATGTCATACTTAAGATGATACGATTTGCAGAGGTAAAGATTCTCTTGTACCTACCCTAGTTGCTTGTCCTGTTGATACATAATTGATAGTATCAGCTAAAATTGGTTGGACAGTTTTAGAAACGAATGAAATAGTGTATTCACATTAATGCTGAAGTAATTATTAATAAAATCCTAAAAAGGAGTGCTATTGATCAGAAAGAAAAATGTAGTTTCATTTTACTTGTTATCACAGAAAGTTATATTAATACTATCATGTAACTAAACACATTTGGAGACATCATGCAAATCTACCTGTCATGCTGAATTACAAACTACTGAGGAAACCACTAATAACATTAACAAATAAAAACAGCATTATTCAGTATTTAACTGCTCTTTGTCTGAAAGCATATGAGAACTGCCACTTGTAAGTACCAAGTGCCATTTAAATGATTAATCAATGAATTTGTGGTAACAAATTCTCTGACTTTCTGTAATGAGGTCAGTTCCCTACAACGTGACCTCACATTTTAAGATGCAGTCACCTTAAAATGGTGACATCCGTGAGTTCAGAGTACCAGAAGCATATGGGCACTAGGAAATATGAGATACTTTTGGGTGCTTCAAGGTCCACTGCTATTTGGATGTTTGATATACCATAAACAAAATCATGTCATGCAAATATATTGACCACAAAACAGGAAAAATTCAGGGGAACTCAGCACATGACACGAATTTGGTGGTATCTCCAGACTAACAGAAAAAAGGGGATCCATTCCTACCATGCTGAAAATACTGGTTTTCTTTAGGACATATGAAGGGGAAAAAAACTCATACACATTAGGTCAACGTAAATTCAACAGTCCTCAAAAATTAAGGAACAGTTTGGCAGCAATATCTGAGATTTAGAGTCTTGGTTTATAGCACATGGTAAACTTTATTCATGGAATACAAAATCTAATTTATAACATCTTTCTCTGTCATCATTATGTGAGTATAGGTGTAAATTTACCTTGGGCTGATTCAATTTACACAAAATGACTTGGACTTTGGACCATTTATATAGTATATTTTATTTTACTTTAAATGCCTTTCTCATAAAAAAAAATAAGTTTTTTAGTAACTAGGCTGCATGGTTTGGATATTGTCTTTTCATATGTCTCCAGAAAGTTACCTCCTGAAAGAATACCTCACTGTCCATATTTCTGTTTTCCATCATCAGCAAGGCAAAGAAAATGAAGAGTCTCCTCACTGAATCTGCATCTCAGTATGTGAGAATTTATAAAAGTCAAGTATCTCAGTCCCAATGTAGATACGGTACATTCCTCTCCTCAGAGTCTACAACAAATTGCCTATCTTCTTTCAACACGTATCCAAAGTTTAACAGCCACAGATGCAGTATGAACCTTTCTTGGCTAGGCCCTATATACAAGGTATAGACTAGAAAGTACATTATTCCAATTAAAGTGTTCTTGTTTCCTTTAGAATATCATCCAGCAGGCACCTTAGCCATATTAAGTGGTTGACAGATAGCATAAACAAAAATAGGTTTTACATTGCAGCTGTACACAATACACCTTTGTACAGCTGACTGACTGCTTACAACAATAAAAAATAATTGTAGCATTCTGCTGTCAAACTTTCTGACTAGTTTATAGTGAACTTCAAAAATATGGTTCCTTTTTCTCAAATGCAATTAATTTGAAGATAAAAGTAATGTGGTGCCATGAAACATAAATGTTGCACCCCAAAGAGGAGACTGTTTGTTATCCAGTAACAATAGATAAAGTTCCACATCCCCATTTTTTCAAAGGAATTCAATGGTACCACTTAAGTATGCAAAGAAATGCTTCATGTGGCAAGAAGTACAATATGATTAATATAAAAAAATGAAAAGTATTTATTTACCAATTTTGACAGTTGTCATGGACATCACTGCTTCAAGTGGCATTTTTGACAAAACAATTTGCTGGCTGATAGTTACAGGGGAACTGAAAGATTTCTTTTTTCTCTGTGTATTTACAATATAAAAAAAATGCATCCTCAATGTAACTTTTCTGCTTAGGAGAAAAAAAGAATGAGTTCTATAAAACAACCCATCCAGTGCAGTTTCTATAAGAACAAATGAATGCAAGTGTTAACAAGGCCTAATTTCCCTTTTGTATTTGTTTCTTCATTAAGCTCTAACTATGCTCTAGCTCTTGTACCCTGAAGATTTGATGTGAAGATGGTATGACAGGCTTGGCTTCTCCCGATGCAGCTGGCACTCCTGATGCCAAAAGCCAGAGCTTGTGGTAGTGGGATCAGGAGAGAGTCGTTCGAGCACAGTTTGCCTGTCAGTTTCCCATCCGCCTGGCAGTGCAGCCCTCCCTTCCCGAGTCCCCTTAATGAGAAGTGGAGGACAATACCAGTATTGTTGTTTCTACTCGCAATCTTGTGGAAAGAACAATCGCTGTTTACCCAAGCATTTGTATTACCCAAACTCTGCCGATAATTACTTCTAGAGTCCCTGATTAACTCTGCTCTCTGCCTCAGCACAAAAAGCTATTGAGATAGACACCAGACAACTTTTCTCTTAGAGCCTTTTAACAGTTTACTGAATATGATTCAGTCCTCATATTTAGCAGAAGAATTCTACCTACATGATTTGCACTCAGCTCACCAAGAGCTTTTGAATCACGTAAGAAACTCAGGTACTTCGGAAGGCTTGAAAATTCCCCGTCACCCTACCTTCTCACTCCCCACCTCAAAAAAAAGTTAAAAAGCACTTCGTCCTTCCAGTTGACATACTCTTGTACCTAGGAATCTATGACAAATATAAGCACATTTCAAGTAACAATGACAATTCTAGTCAGCTTACCGGTGTTAACTTTTTATGATGAAATATGTAGGAGAAAAATTTCTAGTTATTTAATTACTGTGCAATTTTATGATATGCTTTTGTTTTGTAAGACCTAACAAAATGGAACTGTTGCTATGTCTATTTCCATGATACTGGTAATAATTTTAATCTGTCACATCACTCCTACCCCCCTTCACGTCCCACCCCACATGCAGTCTGCTGTTAGCACTATGCAAAACAGCATCATGAATATGCGTAATTATGGAGATTCATGGTAATTTTTCAGGGTTATCCGATGTGACGTTTATAGGACAGCAGCATACATCAATTTAAACGAGAGTGACAAATATCTTATCCTTTATATTTCTATAGTATTTTTAATATTTTCCTGGCCCCTCTCTAGGGAGTAGTGTGAAATGGTAAGAACTTGAATAATAAAAATGTTAAACAATCAAATGCTTTACTAGAATGGTTTTTAAAGGCAAGTTTAAAAATGATTCTCTACCTGTTGAAGTTTAAAAAGTATAATATAATGAATTTTCTCTTATGCAATACTTTTTATCAAGCATCTTACACGTTTCCAAATGAACAAAAGCGTGGATATTTGCATGTACCATTTAAAGATGAGGTTGAATTGCTTAATTACTTTTAAACTATGACTGCTTGCCTGACAGAATTATTTGGCAAATAATGGTCCACCAACTTTATTAAGCATAGGCATTTGAAACAATAATCTAATTGTGGCATATTTGAATTTTATTCTAAGTCTGTTGCACCTCTTGGAGACTTGCATATTATCTTTATCTCAGTGACTAATTAGTACTAGCTTGACAATTTCATATTTACGATGATTACCAAGTAGGAATCCTTTTCCTTGTTCTTTATGTTTGTCATGAATACTGTACAATATTAATTACATTGAAGATATAAAGAGCCCCACAATTTGATTGAGAGACATCTTGAGTTTAAAGTGAGTAAGTGTGAATTGTATCAAGAATTTTAAATGGCGGGCAATTAATATCTATTTCTTATGCAGTCACTAAAAAAGACGAAATAACTGAGTGAGCTCAAATCATTATATCAGCCCAATTTTTAAGTGTATTAACAATGAAGTCATTAAAAATTGGCTTAATTGAAAACGACCCTCCCCATTCCAACCACCTGAATTCAGAATTCCTTTTTCTCAAACATATATTTTCAGGATTTCGGGTTGAGGGTCAAACTTTCACAATTAAATGTTCCTCAGTACTTTCCTGGTAACACACCATCGTGAATACTCTCCCTACAATTAGCAGGGCCTACTGTGGAAGTAGACTGCTAATAGAAATAATAATGAAGGATACCAGGGCATTAGTATGCCAGAGAAGGTTGAAGAAACCTAGTTTGCATGATGCATGTATAATTGTATGTTACATCTAAATATCACTGTATGTTGCTTTAGAAATAATTACTTAGGAAAATATATTTAACTCCTCCCTTTTTTTAAGATCCCAATTTGATTAACAAATAAGTTCAGTGGTACATTACGTCTGAAAGGTAGCAGTGTCTTACATGACTGTGTTCTGTATTTGCATGTTTTTTTAAAGTGGCACTTTCTGAAGATACACAATTGCTGTGTCTATACACACATATAAAGCAAAGTGAAGAATTGATGCAATCACCCAGATAATTCAAGGGAAAACTACTTTTGTCTCAATTATCTATTGCAAGCAAAAGTGAGGGGGGTTGGCGTGAATTGCTCAAATAAGTGCCTGGATTCTCTTCACTTTGCATGTGTAGACACATTTTACAATATTTATGTTACCATTTGTAATTTACATATACATAAAGAAGAAATATTTCTTCATGAAAGATGACCAAAAATCTTTTCACAGCAATAACTTCTACTTTTTGGTTTTACCTAATTTTTGGTAAAGAGTCTGATTATTCTTGTGCATGTTATGTATGGTAATCGAATTAAGGCAAAACTAGATAGACTCATTTGTTCATTTATTAAATGCTTGGTTAATAACCTGATTTGTATACACGACACTGATAGCTCACTATAAAAAGTTCATTGATACAGTCTAAAACTTTAATAATATTTACTTATTTTGGGTATAATCATAAACTGATTTGAAGGTATCATTGTGATTCATAGGTACACTTCCAATAAAATGCAATGTTAAAACAAACAAAAATTTTCAAAGAATACATCCTATATCGCCCATGTTTAAGATTTGTTATGAATAAGTTAAGATCCATAAAGAAATCAAATACCGGAACATGTTTTCAAAAGTTCCACTGACACATTAAAAATTCAAATATGTCGCAGATTTTACAGTGTTTTCTCCACATGCACCGACAGAAACAATAATATATTTAATTGCTGACACTGGTATGATTTTACTTTACATTTACTAAGTGTATGAAAGTGTATTTTCAATGCATTTGAGAAATCTGTTGTGTCTATTAATACATGAGGAATCCTAAATTTCTTCTGGGCCTGTTTAATCACTACACGTACTCTTTACTCTGGCCCACATACAAAATGCCTTCCAGAAAATGTAAGGCAACTCTGCCATGTTTCTTCATATTGGTACTGTGTCAAAATATGTTCTGTTCGAATACTAGAAATTAAACCTTAGTTTAGTTAAAATATTGCCAAAGTATTGGATTCTAAGTGTTTGTCTGGACAAACAATTAATACTTAAATGTTAAAAGACACTGGAATATTTTATGGATCTATTAAGCAATGAAAATGAACTATCTATGTTATAAATTTGGTAGATAGGGCTCATGTGTAGCATTCATTTATAATTTTCATGCTTTATATGAAACTATGTAATTGATGCTTACAGTATAACCAAAATTTTTGCTGTCTTCATAAAAACACATAGAGCAGATGTAAAATTAAGCATTTCAGAGTATTTTACTACTCCAATATTGTTTTAATTTGTTCTAAAAATCACATCTGTCTCTAAATTTTATTTATGAAAAATCAACTTCTAGTATTAAATAGATATGTTTTATAAATACTGAGTTGGGCCCTGATAGATATTTTTCTTTAGATTTGCTAAAGAGGAAAATATAATAATTTGGTGGCAAGCATCTGTCTGGTAATCATATATGATAAATTCATAAGAAATACAGGAAAGATATTTATTTACTGTTACTGCTAAGCCAGTCTTTATTTATCTTAGAAGATTTTTCATCTATGAGTGGAAAACAAACTTTCCTTCAAGAGGTCTGTGAACCGAATAATAAATGTCAGGTCTAAATCCTGTATGAAAATCAGTCCGGTTTAATCCTGGATATTCTTCAGCATGCAAATGAAGACTAGAGGTTTCCCTGGGCCCGCTGTCATACAGACAGCCAATTTACAGACCCTGGCACAGTGTATGTGTTATGGGCTCGCCGGCTGCCCCTCCCCCCTAGCCTAAGACTTGGTCTCAGCTGCCTGCCTTTCACAGAAAACCACAAACCAAGGAAACATATCAGTAATAGCGCCCTGTAAATTAACTTGACATTTGATGCAGAAAAAACCCTAAAAGCTTACAAAAGACATTGAAAACAAAAGCCACTCAGGACCCACACTACATATATTGTGGATTTAAGAGATCTGGAAGGTGGTTATTCTATTGTAACCAACACATACAGCCTTCATCTTCTTTGTTAAGACAATTCAGTCATTCTTTGTTACAGGCATAGTATCCGTCAAACAAGAAAACAATATTTTCCACTAGAAAAAAAAACCCTAAAAGTCCAACTGGTATTATAATAATAATTCAATCAATGGGTTTCTTTTACATTAAAAAATAAAGCTATACATTCCTAATGTGGAAAAAAAAAGATGCTAAAAATCAGCCTTTATGTTTCCTTGGTAAATAAGACATGTTGACATTGCTAAGATGTAAATAATGTAAGACACGTTGGAAAATGGTGTGAATCTTGCTGAACATGAAGTATTCACAAATATGTTGTGTCTTAAAATTTTGCCATTCAAGAGATTTAATTTTTGTGTGTGTGCTTGGCAACCCCAGAATCCTTTTTATAGGAAAAAAAGGGGGGTTCAAAGAAGGACTATTGATAAAATATTAAATGATTCTTTGACATCAGCTGCCGTGTGGAGCTAGAGTGAGGCACACAGCATATTTAAGCCATTAGACATGCAGGAATGTTAACATTATTATGCGTTATTGTGTCTGGCTATGTTCACCCACACACACACTCTTCTTCTCAATCTCTCCCCCCCTCCATTTCTCACTCACTTTCCCTCCCTTCTTCCCTCCTCCCCACCTTTCTCAGTGTCTCTCCTTCCACTCCCTCCCTCTGCAGGACCTGCTACACTGCATCTTACAAATGTCTGGCCTTATAGTTTACAAGCACAGAACTGTACTGGTAAAAATGCATAATCTTAGCATCTGTGCTTCTTGATATTCATGGATTTATTTACAAGTCCCTGTGTTCTACTTTTTTTTGCCTGTTTCTATGGTTTATATTACTGTCATGCCTATATTCTTGTGGGAATTTCAAATAAGAATCAAGATATAACTGGCAAATATTCTGTAATGCAGTCTGCATTTCCATAATTTAGCTGTTTTTTAAAAGAGACAATTTAAAGAGGTTTATGGACTTAAGGATATATGAAGAGTATTCTGATTGGCTTTTTTTTTTACTTCAACTGCTTAAGGTTCAGTTTGTGTAAAATGGATGTAATAAAATAAATTTATGTACATATATGTGCTTGTGTATATGTAAATGCATTTAGAATGAAAAAGTTCATAAATCTCAGTCAAATTTACTGATTAAGTTCACTATATTCACATTTGGCAACATTAAGATATTCCACAAAAGAGTTCAAAGGTAAAAGGCTAGCATTTTATTTCTTCTTTAGAGTCTAACCTGCAAAAATGCTTAAATATTTACAAAGCAAGTATTTGGGTTCCCGTGTTTCTCCAGCCCTCAACACACATCTCCTCCCTTTCGTGGAGCTGGTTTAAGGGAAGCCTTTTAGTACACATCACCAGTGCCAAAGAATGTGGGTATTTTTCCTTTTTTAAGCTGTAAAGACACAAATTCTTTTGGATAATTAACACTAAAACCAGAAATTTAGCTTACTTTACAGTAATCTTCAATTCTTTTCCTACCTATCTCCACCCCAAAACACAATTCCACGTTCATATTATCAATGCATTTATTTTTAGGGATTAATATCCTCTAGTTTAATGTAATATTGAAATCTGAGAAGTCCATGTATATGCTTTGCTGTTTATAGCTCCAGTTTAATTACTGTGTGTTAAACTGCCTAGACAGTGAAATGAATTTATGAATATCTTCAAGACAGCCATAGTTTGGAACTGCACACGAGAGAAAATGGCATGGTGGGGGACACTGCATTAAATGATCTATATGTCAGTATTCTCAAAAATTCACATTCTATGTAGGGCAATGTTAAATGTGAGAACATTATGATAAAGGCTTGTTATAGTCTTAAAGTATGGGATATGTAAAATGCAAAGATTTTCACATGTACAGTTATAACACATGCTAAGCAGCATAGATTATTAAGCAAGATTCATTCCTTTATTGGAGAGGGAGGGGAGTAATTTACAGACAAGAGCTAAGCAATTCTGTTTAACACAAGTCTGTCTAGTTGATTGTAAGGCATGTGTAGTATTTTTCCAAAGCCCGTCATCAGTAGTAAAGCAATTTACAGCTCAGGATATTTTTTAGAAGATACTCATTTTATTAAGAGTCAATAAGATAGGTTGTGCAGAAAGATATACATGTATTTGCAATGCATATTGTTGCTGTGTTCCTATTGTGTTCTGAGCTTCCATCATGGCTGGGAGATGGGAAGCTGGCATGTTAGTGTAGGAGGGTAAGACAGAAAGCCCCAAATAAACACTTACAGCATTTTCAAATGATCTCTAATTATAACCACGTTTCTTTTTCTTTTTTTTTTTTCTGAGGTGGGCGGGGGAGTGGTAGAAAGAAGATGATTATGAGTGCAGATCATATCCATGCTATTAAATAATATTAATAATTCTTTTGGTCCAAGGGATGATGTTTTCATTCTGGACTTTCAAGCACCTCAGTCTACCCATTCAAAGCGATGACAGAAAAATGAATCTGAATGTGTAGGCATTAAACATTTAAATTCTCTACTCCCTGGTCATTATACCAACTGTCATATTTTATACCTTCCCCTCCCCCACTATGCTTTTGCTGATTTGACTTCATTTACATTGGCTCATTATGCATCTGGTCTTTGTTCTATTGAACGGAATACAGTACAGTGACAAAGCAAAACTTACACGTCGTCAGAAATATTTTTCTGATTTAAAAATAAGATTTCACAACTTAAATTTACATTTAACTTGTTTAAATTGGAAGCAAGTCTTTTCTTATACAATAACTATAATCTATATGCAATTATTTTAAAAGTGGTTAAAATTACCTCAAAATGTCATTAGGAAATGACATTTAAGACCTTTTATAACAAATATTCTATTGCTACCTAGGCAATAGTATCCTATTAGAAGTATTAAGTTGTTCTTTCCAACTCTGAATTTCTATGTAGGCCCAAGGAGCAAGCTTTTATCTATTTTACATGAAGTTCATTGTTTAGAGCTGTCCCTTATGGGTCTTATTTTAATGTATCAAACAACAAAGGTAATGTCAATCCTTAAAAAAAAAAAAAGATTCCTGCTTTGCATTTCTTGCAATTAAAAGGTTTTCTGATTTACAAATCAAATTTTCATCAAATTAAAAGGAAGTCCTAGCTGACCGATCAACATGGAAAAATATGAAAGTTACATTGAACTTTAAATGTCTATCCCCATGACAGTGTATACTATCTTTTCATTTGTTACAACCAATGGAGACATGGGATTAATCTAATACAGCCTAATTAAACACCCATTGACACATGAGAGTCTTTAATGGTACTAGAGGCACAAATGCTACTTTGTATCACAGTTATATTTGCATTTATTTTAAGTTAGACAACAGATATTTTTGAATACAAAGACAATAGGAAAAAATATGGGGGAGCAGGCTTTTGAAAATGGAAGCAATTTCATGTTTCCTGCAAAGATAATTTCTATATGCACAATTCAGGTTTCATTCCAGACACTCTGACCAATGTGCTTTTCTAATTTTTGTTATTTATCAAAATGTATAACCATGGATACAGTGGCTACATGTTTGGAGCACCATCTTGGAAGTAAGCATCATCATGTTTTCTTGGCTCTGTTAATAACCGATTATGTAACCTCTGGCCTCTCTCTTAATCTGCTCATGCCTTAATTTTTTTCATCTATGAAAAGGGAATATTTGTCCTTTACCTACCTCTATTGGGCTATTGCCAAGTTTAATTAGAATAATGTACTGTTCTTAAGAAGAAAGTATGTTATGAATAGACACTTTCAGTTTTCTCACTGATTAATTTTACCATACTGAGGGGAAACACAGTGTTGTTCATTTGTCTATATTCAGTCAATCTCTTCTACATAAGTTTGGCACTTTGGGTTCTAGAGTTAATGAAAATAAAATGTAAAGATTGGATATTTTGGAGGTGGGAGCACTCACCCCCATCTTGGCAATTTATATTATATAACCTTGTTATCATCTGCAAGATATTTCTATGAGCATAAACGGTTTTAGAAGATGGCTTTTACAGAAATGGTCAACACATTAGTAATCAGAATGAGTGCAAGCAAGCCTCTAAAAAAAAAACTAGAAATTTGGCAAAAAATTCTTATTCCACTGGCACCTTAAGAGAAAGTAAATTAAAGTGTTTAAACTATAGTTGCTTTTACAATGCCTTTTCTTTTGAGTCCTAGAAATTTTAGATACTGGATAATATGAAACTCTGATGTAGAAATCTGTATGATTATATCATTTGAGTATTTATTAGGACTTATCAAGGAGCATTCCCAAACTCAATGCCATTTCCAAAATATACACTGGACACAATTAACTTTATTTCCATTTCAAGGATTAAAATGGTGTGATTTAATTTCTTCACATTTCAATTGAATTATCTATTAAATGATGACGCTGAGCTAGATTATCAAAAATACCCTTCCCAGGGGCGCCTGGGTGGCGCAGTCGGTTAAGCGTCCGACTTCAGCCAGGTCACGATCTCGCGGTCCGGGAGTTCGAGCCCCGCGTCGGGCTCTGGGCTGATGGCTCAGAGCCTGGAGCATGTTTCTGATTCTGTGTCTCCCTCTCTCTCTGCCCCTCCCCCGTTCATGCTCTGTCTCTCTCTGTCCCAAAAAAATAAATAAACGTTGGAAAAAAAAAAATTAAAAAAAAAAATAAAAAAAAAATACCCTTCCCAGATCCAAAGTTAATGTGGCCAGTATTTGGATAGATCATTCTTAGAATTTTAGGCACATAAGTGTCACACCCAAATCTAAATGAGACTTTGGCAGGTATTTGTTCATTTATTTGATGAATGTTTATTAAACACTGAACATATGCAAGGAATTCATTAAATTCTTAAAAGCTAGAAAAGGAGCAGGTTTGGAGGCAAAGATAAAAATTACCTTACTAAAGTCTAAGATCAGAGTCTATGAACATCTAATGACTTGACACAACAGAGTTAGGTGTGTTTTAAAAATATTAGTGGGTATGGTAGATAGTATTAGTGTTCACTAATATCCTGTGTCTGTCCCTGCAGGAGGGTTATACCTCTCTGCCTTCATGAAGTCAGGCTAGGATATGTGAATTGCTTTAGCTAATGACATATGAGCAGAAGTAATAGGTGTCATTTGCAGCAGGAAAATTTAAGAATCAGTCCTTATTTTGCCATGCTTTCTTTTCCCTTTGCCACGGTTACCAGCAATGTTGTAAAGAGTTTCTACTCCACTAAAATGGGTCCCAGAGTAAAGGCTACAATGACATCGAGCAAAAATGTCCAACTGATCCTAAATGGATATTAGAATGAGAAAGAAGAAAATAAACTTTTCTGTTAAGATACTAGGATTTGAAGATTGTATATTATCGACATATAACTAAGCCCAGTGGTTTGCAGAGTATGGTTTGGGGACCCCTTGGGACTCCAGAAGCTCTGGGGTAAAAATTATTTTCATAATGATATGAAGATGTTATCTCCCCTTTTGCTCGCATTTCCTTACAAGTGCAAAGCAGAGCTTTCCAAGGTTCTACACGTTGTGTGATGTTGCAACATATTTGATGCAGAAACTGGTATGAGAATCCAGTGCAGAAAGATTTGAAAAAATGTATAATGATGGCACTGTCCTTATTAATTTTTTTTTGGAAAATTTAGTGATTTCACACAAAGATGTGCTTTATGTTAACCTGCTGTGGATTTATTATTGCTATTTAAAAACTATAACTCTTTTTAAATTTTCTTTAGTTTCTAATATGAAAAAAAAAAACAGTGTATACAGTCCACTTCAACAAATGCTCTTTGGGAGTCTTCAGTAATTTTTAAAAGTAAAGAGACCAGAGACCAAATGTTGAGACTTATCCTACCCTATTCTGACTGATTCAGTACGTTCTACCAGGAATAGCTTATTAGGACTAATTAAGTCCTGTCATTTGTGGAGTGATGTGGATAGACAAACTATAACTTTAAAAGTATGGGTAGACATAAAAATTCTAGAAGGGACAGTAATTTCTCTGACACTGACAGTAATAACATCTTTTTGATATGTCTCCTGAGACAAGGAAAACAAAAGCAAAAATAAACTATTGGGCCTACATCAAAGTAAAAAGCTTCTGCAGAGCAAAGAAACAAAACTAAAGGACAACCTACTGAATGGGAGAAGATATTTGCAAACAACATATGTGATGAAGCGTTAGTATCCAAAGTACAAAGAATTTATACATCTCAACACCCAAAAAACAACCCTATTTAAAGATGGGCATAAGACATGAATAGACATTTCTCCAAAGAAGTCATCCAGATGGCCAACAGACACATGAAATGATGCTCAATGTCACCCTCGTCAAGGAAATGCAAATCAAAACTACAATGAGATATCATCTTACACCTGATAGCACAGCTAAAAACAAAAACACAAGAAACAAGAAGTGATGGCAAAGATGTAGAGAAAAAGGAACCCTTGTTCCTGGTTCCATTTGATTCTGTTAAACAACTAAATAATGAAACCATACTTTAAACCATACATAAACCAGTGCAGCCACTGTAGAAGACAGTATGGAGATTCCTCAAAAAATTAAAAATAGGGGTGTCTGGGTGGCTCAGTCAGTTAAGTATCTGACTTTGACTCAGGTAACGATTTCATGGTTCATGAGTTAGAACCCCGCATTGGGCTCTGTGTTGACAGCTCAGAGCCTGGACCCTGCTTCAGATCCTGTGCCTCCCTCTCTCTCTGCCCCTCCTCTGCTAGTTCTTCTCTCTCTCTCTCTCTCTCTCTCTCTCTCTCTCAAAAATAAACAAACATTAAAAAAATTAAAAATAGAACTACCCTATGATCCAGTAATCACACTACTGGGTATTCACCCAAAAAATACAAAAACACAAATGCATCCCTCTGTTTACTGCAGCATTATTTACAATAGCCAAGATATGGAAGTAACCCAAGTGTCTATCAATAGATGAATGGATGAAGAAGATGTGGTACATGCACGCACACACGCGCGCGCGCACACACACACACACACACACACTGGAATATCATGCGGCCATAAAAAATGAAATCTTGCCATTTTTAACAACATGGGTGGAGAATATGATGCTAGAGAATATGATGCTAAGTGAAATAGTAAGTCAGAGAAAGAAAAATACCATATTATTTCACTCATATGTGGCATTTAAGAAACAAAACAAAGGTAAAAAAAGAGATGGAGAGAGATAAACCAAGAAACAGACTCTTAACTATAGAGAACTGATGGTTACCAGAGGGGAGGTCAGTGGGGAATGGGTGAAGTATGTGATGGGGATTAAAGAGTAGTACACTTATGACGTGCACTGAGCAATGAGTAGAATTGTTGAATCACTATATTGTATTCCTGAAACTAATATAACACTGCATGCTGACTATATTGGAATTAAAATAAAAAACTTAATAAAATAAAGTATGGTTTCATTATTTAGTTGTTTAACAGAATCAAATGGAACTTTTTTCATGTTGTATTCCAAAAAGGACAGTTGCTGCCTTAATGCAACTACTATAATACTTAGTCTAGACACAATAAACTATTCGTTGGTAGGATCTGAGAGAGTAGATTTTCCTCTTTATTTAATTGTAGAAGAGAGCAAATGTAATTTCTTGCACTAAGTATGAAAACACATAAGATAAATTATAAATTACCCTACAAATGTACAATTTGTCCAATTTATAGGGCAAGGGTAACGGGAAAAGGAACAGAAGCAAGAGCAGTTGTGAGAGGTGAAAGTTTCAAATCATGCTTTTGACAACCATTCAGACATATTGTGACTGACCACTACAGACAATACCCAAGCAGCAAACAATCTGAATTAAAAATATTTAGACCTGTCATCTCTCTTTCAGGCCAGCAGCTTCTATATCAATTTGCTGTCACTGGCATGTTGGTCCATAAATGTGTTTTCCTTTGTTTCAAGTATTGATGTGCATTCCTTCAAGCTCCTAAAGGGTCATAGGGATACCTTCTATGGAATTTGATTCCATCTCCACCCAGGGACCCTACCTAGTGCTCCATGCAAGGGTGGGGTTCCATAAATGCAAGCAGGTTATAGAAAACAAAATCTCTACCTTCATTGCTATTGTCCAGCAATAAAATAAGTAGCCTGGGTAGGGGAGAAGTTTGAAAATGACTTTCTACCAAGTTAAATACACCTATCACTATAAAATCAATATCATATAAAATATTAAAGGGTTATTCAAGATTAAACAGATCAAATCTAGCACCCATGTCCCATTGAAGAAATATTCTTGCCATCCACCCTAATTCTGAGATGGGCCATGCTGTGTTCTGACTGCAGTACAGGGATATCTTCATTTAAATATATTCCCTTTCCTTATATCATTGAGTTGTAGACATTCTTAAAGGAGTTTATCATCTTAAAACATAAAATATTTCCTCTATAATTATAATTTCACTGGATTTGCCCTACAATTCCAGTTAATCAATCTTAAAGTGTTACGAGTATGTCTGTGTATGTATAATATGTGTAGAATTGGGGCACCTGGGTGGCTCAGTAAGTCGGTTCAGTATTCACCTCCAGCTCAGGTCATGATCTCATGGTTTGAAAGTTTGAGCCCCACATCGGGCTCTCTGCTGTCAGCCTGGAGCCTGCTTCAGATACTCTCTCCTCCTCTCTCTCTATCTGCCCCTCTCCCTCTCAAAAATAAATAAACATAATATGTGTAGGACTTCCTAGCTTATGTACATTGACTACACTGTATACATTATCTGATCTGTCTTCTTGACAAACTTGTGAGATAATTATCCTTACCCCACTTTATAAATAAAAAAGGCCTCCACTAGATTAAGAGATTTGTCCAGGAATATATATCTAGTAAGTACTGTAAAGAGAATTAAAACCAAGGACCAATTCCAGAATTATACTGCTTTTTAACTGTTAAGACATGAACATAACTGGTAAGTTTATTTTTAACTGTGTAGTAAAAAAGAAAGTATTGTATCCCTCAAACGATTTCTAAATTGTGTTACACAAACTGTTTATCCACAGTTTTAGTGTAAATATAAATGAGAGTTTTTACAGGAAAAGGAAAAGTTTTTTGGTTTTTTTTTTAATTTTTTTTCAACGTTTATTTATTTTTGGGACAGAGAGAGACAGAGCATGAACGGGGGAGGGGCAGAGAGAGAGGGAGACACAGAATCGGAAACAGGCTCCAGGCTCGGAGCCATCAGCCCAGAGCCTGACGCCGGGCTCGTACTCACGGAACCGCGAGATCGTGACCTGGCTGAAGTCGGACGCTTAACTGACTGCGCCACCCAGGCACCCCGGAAAAGGAAAAGTTTTTACATACATTCCTGAGAAAAATGACTTCTGCTGAAGATTAAAATGTTTATTTTTCATTTGATTCTTTATCACGTCCTTGGTTAAATTTATCCTTTGAAAAAATAATTCTATTTATAAATTTGAACAAAGTATAAACATTAACTGAAATAGATTGCCTTGAAAATAACTCAGAGATAATTATGCTTCAAATTTTTAAAAAAGGAATGTTATGGTAACACTTATCTTAAGATTTCTAGTAGGTTGGCTAATGGTGATAGTTAACACAATAGCTAATCCATTTGTATTTTCAGTAGGTATTACCATAAAAATAATTAAAAGGCCTTACATTTGGAGATGCTCAGTCAGCTCTGTGGCTCAGTCAGTTAAGCATCTGACTCTTGATTTTGGCTCAGGTCATGATCTCATGGTTCATGAGATCAAGCCCCTCGTTGGGCCCTGCACTGACAGTGCAGAGCCTGCTTGGGATCCTCTTTCTTCCTCTCTCTGTCTCTTACCCACTCTCTTGCTCTCTCAAAATAAATATAAATAAACTTAAAACAAATAAAAGGCCTTACATTCAGATTTTCTGGTGAATTATGAAAAATAATTTTGTGTGTCATTAAAATTCTCTAAAAACTCAGCTTCAAATCTAGAACATAAAGTAATTTAAAGTTAGACACAAACAAAAAGCTCTATACTATGATTAATAAAAGCAATATATTAGAAAATCACTTTTTACTTTTTTTGTTTTTACAAAGACTTGCATTTTTTCATTAGCTACAAGTGTTTTATTTTTTTAATTTTTTTCAAGTTTTTATTTAAATTCCAACTAATTAACATAGAATGCAACACTAGTTTCAGGTGTAGAATTCAATGATTCTTCATTTACATATAATACCCACTGCTCATCACAACTGCCCTCCTTAATCACCTATTTAACCCATCCTCTAGCCCACTTTTTACTTTTTCCTAATGCAGTAATAATAAAAGCAGAAGTTCTCATCCTTCTTTACCTTCAGAGTTTGATATAAAGAAACTATAAATCCCCAAACTCTCTGGATGAGTAGGAGGCCATTTCAGAAGGCGTGAATGTATGGGAAGACTAGCAAAGCACGATAGATGGAAGCCGACTCTATACTGAACTGCTATTTACTCTTTCTTTCTCTCTGGAAGTGTGAAATTCTATCTCAGGTTACTACAGAAATGTCTAGTGATTGTTGGGGTGTTCTAACTCTTATTTGACAGGAACATGCAAACCAAAGAAATAAACTGATCTAGATGTTATTTTCTTAATATTTCAAAATTTGTAGTGTAACACCTCCTCAACATGATTTCTTTCTTTCCTTCCAAAGAGGAATATTTTCCCTTGGTGCTTCCATCTGATTAGAATGGTTCCTCTCAGCCCTTTCCAAAGAGGATTCCCTTGGTTTTTAGCAACCTCTTAAACGATCCTCTTCTTACATCCTAAAAGATGCCTCTCTCTTTGAATGGGCTCTACAACCGCAACAACATGTATGTGAAACAATATGTATATGAGAACCACAGAGTAACCTATCAGACTCTTGATATTATAGATTTATCATTCCTGGTCCCCCGTTGCACTATAGACCCCATGAAGATGAGGATCTTGTCATATTCATCAGATGCTCAACATGTGTTGAATAAACAAATGAGAGCCAGTGACTCAGTGGTCTATGTGGTGTAATCCACAATGACATCCCGTATAGATGCATATAGTGGGTGATGACGCTAGTCCACAGGAGGATCAGCAAGCTCTTATATGAGTCTAGGAAATATCTGTTGTTCATAGGGTAAATGGTTTCCTTTGGTGTCATTATAAATCTCAGAATTCTCAAAGGCCTCTTCTGTAGCTTTGGTGAAATTTATGGGTCCATTATATACAGCACTTCTATCTGGAGGCAACACAGTGCAGAAGTATAGACAGGGATTTTGCAGCCAGAATCCTTCAGTTCAAGTCTCAGTTTTGACACTTACTAGCCACACAACGTTGAGAATGTATCACTCACTTTCAAAATCTGCTGGGCCTGAAGGATATGCAAAGAACACAACACAATGCCAAACACAGTAGGTGCTCAATAATTGTTATTTATTTTTATTATCATAAAATTTCTCCGTGATCTCCAAGGCTAAGAACTTGGGCTTCTAACTTAAGATAAATACGTTAATTATTAACAATGGGAAAATGACTGAAGAAGAATTTATTTAGGTTTAGAATTCAATTTAGAAGAAATGTTTTGTGTTAAGGAAGAAATTGGAACTGTTGAAGGTTGTAGTGTAGACATCTATAATTGAGAGTAAGTGAAGATTTTAACACTATTTTTTATTAGGCAACTCTGTGCTGAGATTCCATCCCAGTAAAAACCAGCAGGAATCAGGCACATACGCTTTGGCATGTTGAAAAGAAATCACTTACCTTTAGTGCCTGAATAACCAGTATAACTTCAGAGTCTGTTTAATTTTGAAAGCATTAAATACTCCAAAACAAAGAATTATCTACCTCCAGCTTATACTCCAATTGTGAGAATTTTGTTTGCCTACATTTAAAAATAGACACAGAGTTTTCCTTAAACCATAGCTCACTTTTTCTCTTCAAGTTCAGTTATTATGGGTGGCAGAATCTTCAGTGTAAAGAGACTGCTGCTTGAGCAGCACTTTGTTGAAACAAATACTCTTTGCATATTTAAAGGATCAAATCCTAGAGCATATCTCTGCAAATCTATAAGAAATTTAAGTGAGTCTGCCATTCATAGCTATGCTGTGGTTGAAATTCAATGCCTATGAAGGTAGGCTATAGAGAAATGACCTTCCCAAAGTCTGTTAACTGCTCCTATGGGGAAGGGAAAACTCTGAGAAAAATGGAACTGCCTCTAGGCTTAGTGTCAGGCAGTGTGGACAACCAGAAGTAGAAATTCTTCTGAAGTGGGAGTCAGAGGTTTGGAGGAAAAGGTCTCAGCCTTATCAGTGAAATGATGACCATGTCCAATGTGTACTTTTTAGCCCTTACCTAATTTGTCTTACTTGTCTTACCTCTTGCATATCTTATTACTGACCTCTTTCTTCAAATTCTCTCCTACTCTGTAACAATACTCGAAGTTTACCTCCTACTTCTCCAGGCATTTCTTTTCAGGCATTTTAACGAATTGGTCTGTCCTAAGGAGGTCAACCTCAGACCTCTTCCCTATTCTCACATTACTCTAAGCAGGGTCAGGGAATCATCCACAACAAAACACTGTCTTCAGACTTGCTAAAATTCAGATTCCTAGGCATGCTTCCAAACTCCTGAATCAAAATCTCTCGATGTGGGAGAGAATAAATGGCATCCTAGGTGGCCACGATAAATTTCAAAATTCTCAAAGGCCTCATTGTATGTCCTCTGTGAAATTCAAGGGTATATTTTATACAACACTTCTATCTGGAGGCAACACAGTGCAGGAGTAAGGGCAGGGGCTTTACAGCCAGAATGCTTAGGTTCAAGTCTCAGTGCCCGCACTTATTAGCAATGTGACCTTGGGAATATAAATTCCACTCACTTTCCAAGATTGTGAGGTTTAAGAGACAATATATGTAAAGAAGTGTATGTATGTAAAGGGCTTACTGCAATGCTGCACATAGTAAGTGCATTTTTGACAAGTTCCTTGTTGATTCTGATGCAGACCAAAGCTAGAGAACCACTAGGTGATATCACTCATTTCCAAGGTTTCAGATCCACTTTTAGGATGGTTAGTTGAAATTCTTCATTGGCTTCCCACTGTATAAGACCCTGTATCACCTCACTTTTTTTTTTTTTTTGCCTTTACAGCCTCTTCTCTTACTTTCCTTCCTGCTTAAGAACTAGTCATACAAAATTTCCTATTGGTATTCTTTTGGCAGGGGGGCTCTCAGCTTTTCTACTGGCTCTATACTATTGCTAGATGCTTTTGCCAGACTCATCCAACTTGTCCTGTCTGGCCTGAATGTCAGATCCTTCTTGATCACCCAGTCCTGAGTTTGGTACTTTGCCTGTGAGTTATCATACACTCTTAGTAATTTGTTTCTACCCTCTATAAGATATTTCTACTTTCATATCCTGGCATATACTAAGAAGGTGTTTACTACATGCAAAACCATGAATGAGTGAATGAATGAATGAATGAATGATCCACAGATTATGCTTCCAGATCAGATCTCTTCCCTAGGCCTTCATATTACACTGGACGTGTAAAAAACTAAGTTCAGTATCTTTCCCAGCAAAATGATTTGTCCCTACCACATAATTCTTCTTTTCAGTGAAACATATAAAACTTTGCCCAACTGCTAAAAGCAGCCAGGTGAGGATTATCTAAAACTGCTCTATCTCCCTTATTCCTATAACCAATTTGTTATATTGCACATTAGCCTGGCTCAAAAGATTTTTCCAAAATATGGTTATTGAGGTTTGATTTAAGAGGGTATTTTGAGTGCACATGTTTACCTTCCCTCTTTATTAAAAAACCATTGAAGAAACAGTAAACGAGTACAAAAGGGAATAAATTGATAACAGTTCTAAGAACAGGAAGACCAGAGAGTTTGATGATTTTCTGTAAGATAGGAAGCAGGTGGAAGCTATCATATTAATAGACAGGTACAAAGAGTGGAAGTGGAGGTGAAATGGATGGGTAGATGGGGAAGCTGATGGCTTGAGGACTGTCTATAGGTGGTGTTACCAAACTTGGCTGATCATAAAATTACATGGAATTCTTATTAAACTTAGAGAATCTTGGGATCCAGGACTCTGGTTCAGTGAGTCTGGCAATATGGCTCAGAATTCTGGCTTTTTGACTAAGGTCTGAGATTATTTTTGTAAAAAACAAGTTTAGGCAATATTGGAATATGGATAGCTTCTTGTTCAAGAGCCTCACTCCAACCCAGCTCCCCCACCCAGATCTATATGGCATATAGACTTAGCATTTATCCCCCAGGCCCAAAATCAGATAATTTCTAAAGAAATTTTAAAATTATCTGAGACATGTAGCAGAGACAGCACCCCAAAATAAGGTTGCCCTGATTCTGAAATTTGGAATTGCCAGATAATTAAAGTGAGTCCTGCCAGTCTACATGACCCAATAACATACAGAGAGCTCTCTGTTAGTCCTCTCATTAAGGGAAAAGCCTTATTTTAGACACAGATAGAGTTAGCCATATTAACTACCTAAACTTCCCTTCATACATATAGATTCACCAAACATTTGAGGGAAAAACAAAAGCATAAAAGAGAAACATAAAAATTGAGCAAGTAGGACCTAACAACCTAACCTTTAAAAAAAAATGTGATAGATGCTGAGAGTAACCATACAGATTCCCCTTCAGTTAGATGCTGGCAGAGTTGCCAGCAGAAAGCTTCCAGGGAATTGTACTGGCTGAAAAGAGCCACCTCACCCAAGACCATGACACCCAAGCCCATATCCAATGACTGATCAACATGGAGATACAAGGTCCTGGTCCCCTCACCTCAACTTGGAGAAATTCTGCAGGGTTACCGCAGCTTGAAAACTTCCTGGAATTTAGCTGAGAGCTCCACAGAAATTGCATTGCAGCTCAATCTCTCCCCCTGCCCAGTCGTGTTTCTTTCTTTTCCCTCCCCCAGGTTGATCCCAAGGACACTCCGTAATAAACTTTCTGCATTCTAATCTAAAACAAGACATGATTTAGTAAAGAGAAGTTGTTTTTTTTTTTGTTTTTAAATAGTAATTGGTATCCTCAGGCAGATTCAAGATAATAATGCATGCATAAAACAAAAAGATGCATCTAGGGAAAAGATGGTTTTCTACTCTCTTTCCATTCACCTTATCCAACATCTACTTATCCACTTTAGAAACTAAAAATATGATACTTAAAATAAAGAATTCAATAGAAAACTAAATGTTGAGAATACATCACAAAAAGGAGAAAAAACAGATGACAGATTTTAGAAAAACTTAAGAGATTTTCTAGAAAATTTATTATTCTAGGAAATTTAATATCAATATAACTAATTCTGAGAATGACTTTTTTCTGAAACAAAGGAGAAACAACAAAGGAAAAAGTAGAATAAAATATCCAGAGTTAGATTAAATGTGGTCTTCAAATCAAAAGAACCACAATATGATAAACAGAATGAACTGTTTAAAAGGCTTACAACTGGACATACTTTATAAAATTTCTGACACGAAGATTTTAAGATAGTTTCTTGAAACCCTCCAATATGAAAGAACAGAAGCTGAAAATGAGTAAGAAGGAAAGTGGAATCTCATCACTGATGCTAGAAGAAAATGACACAGTATCTTCAAAGTTTTGGGGTTAAATGATATTGAACCTGAAATTTTATACCCAGCCAAATAATGGAGGAGGAGGAGAAAAAAAATGTCTTTCTACACACAAGTACCCAGAAATTTTTCTGATACCTTTTCTAAGGAAAAATACTGGAAGATGTACTCCAATAACATTAAGAAAGAATGCAAAATGGGGAGAGCATTGAGACTGTAACACCAAAGTGCAAAGAGACAGTCATGCAGCAATTGCAAGAAGGCAGGAAGTTTACAGGACAATTTGGGTTCAAAGATAAGTGGATGCTGGATAAGGTGAACAGAAACAAACAGTAGAAAACCAAAGGATTCAGTCTCTGTATAGCACCATTGTTCTTGGTGCACAACCAAGTAGTCAGCCCTTTTCTGTCTAGAATACCTAGGTAACATTGGAACCCAGCTCACAGCTTTCCTTGTCAAGAATCAAGGGTGAAACCTCTGTACCTCTTAACTACCTGCAGGGTATCTATTTGTAAGCTCTACAAATAATGCCCATGAAGCTCTCTTCGGTAGGCTGTGATTAGAAAGTATCCCCTCCCAAAGACACCTTCTCCAACTGTCAATAAATGGGAGTGAAATGATGGGGGCGCGTCTCACACTTTCTTTGGTAACCAGGTATCTATTCTGTTTGCCTCTCCACTGACACTATGGCAGGAAAAGTCCCTGTAATGGCTTCCAATTCTGCTGTAACAAATTACCACGAACTCATAGGTTTAAAAATTTTATCTCTTGTAGTTGTGGAGGTCAGAAGTCTAAAAAGAAGGTGTTGCCAGCAATGTTTTCCCTCTGGTGGCTTTAGAGGAGAATTCATTGTATCTTTTCAGCTTCTCTAGGTCACCCACATTTCTTAACACGATTCCTTCCTTACACCACCCCAACTTCTTGCTTCCATTGTCATGTCTCCTACCACTAATTCTGATCTTCCTGGTGCTCTCTTAAAAGACCCTTGTAATTGCATCAGGCTGACCCAGGTAATCCAGAGTAATCTCAAAATCATTAACTTAATTATATGTACAAAGTCCCTTTTACCACATAAAGTAACGTATGTTCACAGGTTGGATTCTAGGAACTGGGACATGAACATCTTTGGAGGGCCACTATTCACACTACTATAATCCCATTTTAATATCCTATTATTCATGTGTTGGTTTTATGTTTAAAATGTTTAATGTGGTTATTATTAATCTTTAACTGAATTTTATTGATTTCACTCTGTTAAATGGCTCAATCTACTAAATTGTTCCTTTTTCTTACTACCAGTCTTGAATAATTTTTTTTTTTTGCCTGGACTACACCAATGATGAACTGTTTTGTTCTCTTGTCTTCTAGTCCATCTCCTTCCCATTCTCATGGTTACTGGAGTTTACCAAAAGGCAATCTAATCTATACTCCCCAATGTAAAATAAAATGTATCCTCACAGCCTTCAGAAGAAATTGTAAACTTACACATTCCCCAAATATACTCTCACATGCAGCTATATAAACTTCACATACTTCTCTGAATGGGCCACATTCCATCCATTCTCTTCCTGCACTTTTCTCTCAGCCTACAGGACCTATGCCCTTCCTCTACCTACCTTACTTCTGTGTGTCCCTCAAGACTCAGTTCATATTTCATATCTTCTCTTATGCCTTACCTCACCACATTCTCATGCCCTTCACTTCTCTTTACAGACTCTTCAGAATGCTGAAAAATCTTCAATTGCAGCATTCATGACTCTGTATTATAAGTGTTGGTTTACTTGTCTGTCATTGTCAATTGCCTGTGAATTTCTTGAGGGCATTGACAATGTCATCTATTTTGATGTCTTGGCAGAGGGACTGGCACATATTTATCCCTCAAAAGAGTATTTTTTGGATGAATGAATAAACTAACATGCTTTGGCCTATTGCCTTTTTATATGTTTATCACTATCCACTCTTTAAAAAAACTATCAAGAGTTTTTCCCAGATATGTATGTAGACAAACTCGTGCACATGCATGCACATAATACACACAAATCAGCACTTCTCACTATCTGTTCTTACCACTGACTTGATAGACATCAATTAGCAAACTAACGTTTAACTCTGCATAAATAAGTACACGGTATACACATAAGTAAAAATAGACTCAAGCTTTACCAAGGAGCCAGTGTATAAAATCAAAGAAACTGGAGATGGGAAAAAGTTTTCCCAAGGTTTCTTCAAATTAACTTCTTTAAATTACAAGAAAGCTAACCTGATCATATCATGTCTCACGTTTGTACAGCATGTCCTAGTTTTCACAAGTTTTAAAATCATCCCTTCATTTGATCTTTCATGACTGGGTGAGACAAACAGGCTAGGTGTGTGCAGCCCTAATTTTTTTAAAATTTTTTTTCATTTTTTATTTATTTTTGAGAGCAAGAGAGGCAGAGCATGAGCAGGGGAGGGGCAGAGAGAGAGGGAGACACAGAATCCAAAACAGGCTCTAGGCTCTGAGCTGTCAGCACAGAGCCTGACGCAGGGCTTGAACTCACAGACTGAGAGATCATGACCTGAGCAGAAGTCACATGTTAAACTGACTGAGCCACCCAGGCACCCTGCCCCAATTTTGGAAATGTGGAAATATTAGAAGCCTACAGGGGGCTGAGTTCTTGAAAGGAATTCACAAAAATTAAATGGTATAGAACGTAAAGTAGAACACTGAAGTCATGGAGGAGTTTGTAAAAATACTGATGGCCGATTCTCACCCCAAACGAACTGCATTAGACTCTCGGGGAGAGGAAAGGATGTCCCTAGCATCTGTAGGTACTGAAAGTTCACTAGATGTTTCTAAAGGGTAGCCAGAATTGAAAATTACTGGATTAGAACTCAGGTGCTCTGACTTTCGCTCAATGTTTTGTTTTGTTTACTACATATTGCCAAATAAAAATAGGTGGTCTATGTTATAGCACACAACTGGTGTTGGTATTATTTTTGTTACATTATCTTGGGGGGAGTGGGATGAAGGTTTTTATTTGGTTTCACCGATCCAGTTAATATTTTCTGATGGTTTTTAAGGAGAGGGTAGGAGTGCCAACATTTAAATAGCATGCATAACCTAGGTTCTAAGCATGTATCTTTCCGGGACCTTGAGAATTAAGAACAAGGCCTACTATGGAAGAGAAGTGAGGTGGAAGGATGGGGGAGGCAGGCATGGTACCCGGCAACAAATGTGTTCCATGTCCCTTATATAACACAACAGCATGGTTCCTTAAGAAATCCAATCCAAATGCTGCCACTCAAGTATTTGAGGAAAGGTCTAAACCCCACGTTTATTCTCCATTTTCCAATTTGCACAGGTACATACTGACAGTAGCTTAGTTGATCACTTAAAATATTAGATCTTAGAAACAGAATGATGAATGCATCCCATGTCACTGTCACATAGGTTGATTGGTAAGAAATGCATACCTCACAAGGACATTCTGAGGGATAAACAACCGTAACACAGCTCTTGGAAATATAAATAGCTCTCATAAAAAAATGTTACCATGCACATGCTTTCTGCCAAGGTAAACTGTAATTTACACTTTTACCCTAGGCATAATTGTTAGTTTATCTTTTTTTTCTGTTCACACTCATCTATTCCTCCCTTGGGCCTCAAAGCCACAAGAATTTTCACAAAAATAATCTTTAAAACATATATTTACCCTCTTACTGACCCCTTAAACTAGCTCTTTATTACTCCAGGGCATTTTAAATTGTTCTAAATTTGTTTTGGAGGCTCTGGGTGTATTCTCTTCTCTGTAGGTATTCATAACCCCCATTAACTTCCGTGTGAATCGGATATCCACATATCAAAATGCAACTGGGCCCTCTTATGTTTAAATCATGGTTAAAATCTATTTATATGGTTAAAATCTATAATAAAATCAAAACTAAGAACGAAAATCTGGAGGAAAATGTATGAAAAAATGAGACCTTGTTGTGCTTAATTAAAGAAGTTCACACATATGGATAACTAAAATGGCATACCAGCCCCCGGCGCTATTTCCAATATGTCCTTGGACTCAGGTTATTTACTGTAAAGTGTCCACATCATAAAATGAAATGTGTGTGGGTAACTGTCTCACAAACTCTGCTTGGCCCTATGTGTCTGGACTGTGTTGTAAATACAGAAGAGCAAAGGCACTGTTTTGACTAATATTAAGTCACCTGTGGGTAGAATTCCATCTTGCTCATTTATTGTCAGATTTTTAAATTATGTCATAAACACTTGCCAAATTTGCATATATACACGTATGGCCATGAAAATTGGGTAATGGAGTTCCAAACAGTCCAATTTTTTCTTATAAACCCAGATCTGTATAGTGCATACCCTCTCTATGAATATTACTAGGAGGCAAATACAAATTTTACATACATATTTTGGTGCTCCTTTGAAATGTTTGCTTTGAAATACAGATATATCATACATGCAAATAAATACACTAATTCATCCATGCATTTAATGATATGAAGTCAACTCTAAACCCCACAGCAGTAAGAAGTGCAATATTAAAATTCATTTCCATTTTACAAATAAACATTGTGCATTTCTCAGATAAAATGTGAGAAAATATGAACCTAGGTGAGTTTCAAACATAGTTTAAAATAAATGGATCTTTACTGAAATATATGGTCATTCTGAAGAGATCTGGTAACAAATTTCTTCAACTGCACTAAGGTAGTGTCTAGTCATTTTCTAAGTAAATAATACTTTATTAAGTAAAACACTTATGAAGGGAAAGCATCAAATGCAGCTTTCAGAAGCACCCAAGGAGCATCTAGGAAGTCAAAAAATTGGAAGAGTACTTCTACCCTTTATATACAAAATTATAATGAAACTAGATTTGAAATAAGATTATGAAATTAACATACATGCATGATGACATACAGGTGTTTCCAAAAAAATGATTTTTTTTTTCAACGTTTATTTATTTTTGCGACAGAGAGAGACAGAGCATGAACGGGGGAGGGGCAGAGAGAGAGGGAGACACAGAATCGGAAACAGGCTCCAGGCTCGGAGCCATCAGCCCAGAGCCTGACATGGGGCTCCAACTCCCGGACCGCGAGATCGTGACCTGGCTGAAGTCGGACGCTTAACCGACTGCGCCACCCAGGCGCCCCCCCAAAAATGATATTTTAAACACAATATGATTTTTTTAACCCATAAGCCTATTTGAATGGTGCAGAAGTAGGCTATTTGAAAATCCTAAAAATCTTCACCTTTCTTCATTCCCTTGGATTCCCTGCCTCACAATCTGCTCTTTTGGAGCAGATTCAACCCATCTGGAGATTCAACCCATCTGGAGATTCAACCCATCTCCAAAAATGAGCTGAACTACCCAGACTCAAGTCCAGAGCATGTAACTGAAATGACTACCCAATGTCAACCATTCTATAGAGATAGAAGATGACTCTTCCTAGCCCTTTTGGAATAACCGTAACAATTGAGGCCATTTATTCAGCTGCTACTACATCCCAAAAACTGTGCTAAATTCTTTATGAACAGACTTGCTAATTCTCAAAATGAGTACATAAAATGGGTTTTTTACAGCTTTAAGAAAATGAAAACACAAGTAAGACATAATGTGTGAATGTTAGAGCAAGATTCATCTTCAGGGCCCTTGGCCTCCAGTCTCAGAAGCTGCCTCCTTCTAGTTCCTACTGACTCCCTCAGTGGCTGAACCTTGTAAATCTCACAGAGTGGACACCTACATTTGGTTCCTGCCCCTGTTTAGGAAAATCTCACAAGATGAAGCCAAGTGAGCATAATTTTCTAAAAGTTTTTTTTTTTATTATTATTGTGGTAAGAACACTTAACATTGAGATCTACCCTCTTAACAAATTTTTAAATGTGTAATACAGTTATCGTTGACTAAAAGGTACAATGTTGTACAGCAAATCTCTAGAATTTATTCATTTGCTTAACTGAAGCTTTATGCCTGTTATTAGTAACTTCCCATCTCCCTCTCCCCCCAGTCCCTCGTAACCACCATTCCACTCCTTGATTATATGAATTTGACTCTTAGATATCTTCTGTAAGTGGAATCATGCAGCATTCATCTTTCTGAAAACTGGCTTCTTTCACTTAGCAAAATATCCTCAAGGTTCTTCCATTTTGTTGCAAATGGCAGCATTTCCACCTTTTTTTAGGGTGAAATACTACTCCAATGTATGTATATACCTCATTTTGTTTAGTCATTCATCTGATAGACATTTAGATTGATTACACACTACTGTGAAAAGTGCCAAAATAAATGTGGGAATGCTAGTATCTCTTTTAAGATCATGATTTAAATTCTTTTGGATAAATACTCAGAAGTAGGATTGCTGGATAACTATCATATGGTAGTTCTACTTTTAATTTTTTGCGGAAACTTCATAATGTTTTCCATAGCACTTACACTATTTTGTATTCTCCACAACAGTGTGTAAGGGTTCCAATTTCTCCACATCCTCACAAACACATGTTTTTGGTTTTTGATAATAGTCATCCTGACATGTGTCAAGTGACATCTCATTATGGTTTGATTTATCTGTCCCTAATGATTAGTGATATTGAGCATTTTTTCATGTACCAGTTGGTCATTTGTATATCTCTTTGAAGAAATCTCTATTTAAGTCCATAGCCCAACCTTAATCAAATTGTTCTTTTGTTTGTTTGTTTTTGTTTTTGTTTTTGTTTTGCTATTGAGTTGTAGGAGTCCCTTATATATTTTGGAGATTAACCCCTTATCAGATATAGGGTGTACAGATAACTTCTCCCATTTCATAGGTTGCCTTTTTACACCAATGGTTGTTTCCTTTGTTGCTCAGAAGCTTTATAGTTTGATGTGGTTCCACTTGTCTATTTGTGCTTTCATGTGGAACCATAAAAGACCATAAAAGCCAAATCAATCTTAAAAAAGAATAATCTAGAGTCATCACACTTTCTGATTTCAAAATATATTACAAAGCTACAGTAATCAAAACAGTATGGCACTGTCATATAGACAGGCAAGTTGACCAATGGAACAGCAATAGACAGTCCTGAAATAAATCCACATATATAGAGTCAACTGTGATCTTCAACAAGGGTGCCTAGAACACATAATGGGGAAAGGACAGTCTCTTAGGCAAATGGTATTAAGAAAACCAGATACCCACATGCAAAAGAATAAAATTAGACCCTTTCTTTATACTAGACATAAAAATAAAATCAAAATAGATTAAAGACCTATATTTAGGATCTGAGAATGTAAAAATCCTAGACGAAAACATAGGGGAAAGCTTCAGGATATTGACCTTGGCAATGATTTCATGGATGGAATGCCAAAAGCAAAAGTGACAAAAGCAAAAATAGACAAGTAGGACTACATCAAACATAATTTTTAAATTTAGCTCAAGCTAGAGAGCCAATTGAAAAAAATACCTAACCAGCAAGTGATGGAATAGGGCTGATCAGGTCTTCACATAGTGTAGCGGAAGCATCCATGACAAAGTAACAATCACCACCTCCATATGTGTTTCCCAGGGCTGCCATAACCAATTATCACAAATTTGATGGTTTCAAACAACAGAAATTTATTTTCTCACAGTTAGGGAGGCAAAGTCTGAAATCAAGGTGTCTGTAGGTCTGTGCTTCCTCCAGAGCCTCCAGAAGAGGATCTGTTCCTTGCCCTTTCCATGCTTCTGATGACTGTCAACATTCCTTGGCTTGTAGTTCTTCACTCCAATCTCTGCCTTTGTCTTCATGTGGCCCTTTCCTTCATGGTTTTTCTCTTTTGTCTCTTTCAAGGATATCTCACTGGATTTACAGCCCTCTGGAATAATCCAGGATGACCTCATCTCAACATTCTTAATTACATCTACAAAAGTCCTTTTTCAAATAAGGTTACATTCACAGGTTCCAAGGATTATGTCTTAGACATATCTTTATGGGGTCTATAGTTAAACTCACCACAATCCCTTTCTCAAAACACTTTCACAATTTCCACTTGATTTTAGGATTAAGACAAAGTTTATAAATGGCCTAAACATTCCTGAGTGGTTTGGCCCATGACTAATCTTGTGTTTCTCTCTCCTTTGCTACTTGAACACCTGCAATGCTGACCTTCTTTCAGTTTCTCCAGTTCCTCTCACCTTGAATCAATGCAGATTTTTTTGTCTTCTCTCAACAGAAAGCTCCCTCACATTCCACTCTACTCAAACAGAACCTTTCTTTCATCTCTACCTCACACCCAGACAAAGCCTAATTGTTTTGTTATACTGAGTACAGGGCTGCTTTCCATAGAAGAACCTACCTGTTTGTAATTATACTTTCATTAGTATGGTGATGTGATTAATGCCTGCCTTCTCCATTTGTCTGAACCTTCATAAGAGCAAAGATCATACCGATTTATTTAGTTTATGGTTTTTGTATTTGTTTTTGTTTTTTCTGACTGATGTGTTTCAGGGATGGGCCTAACACACACTAGAAAGACAACAAAAGTTTGTTGAATGAATTAATGAGAGAACAGATGAGTGGCTCAATGCATATGCTTAAATATAATCCTCCTCTGAACTTTTGGGGTCATCCTAGTCAAATGGATTAATTAGTACTGATGGAACACTGCTATAAATTTATATAAATAAACAAAAGATTATAATTACAAGATTATAATAAATGAGATTAAAATAAACAAGATTATAATACAATGAACTGATATACCAACTAACATTAAGTGGAGAATTGAGTCATTAACTTGAGGGGAAAAAAAAAACAAACAACCACACTTGTATTGATCAAATTTATAAATAACTGTCCTGACTTTGTTTCTTAATGCAGACATGGGCTACTATGCAAGTCTATCACTAATTTGTCTCTATTGGGTCCCACTCTCTTGGAATCCACTATGAAAGAGCAAGCGATTTCCTCCATTGTACATAGAGTAAGAGACTTCAAATAAAATACAGTTCTCAGCTTTTGTGATCTGTGGGAACTTCATCCTAACAATAGTGTTAGCTGAGAGAAGACGGGCTCATGTTAAATCCAAAGGCATGCAATATCCATGCTATAGCAGGGGTACATTTTATTTTATGATTTAAATAAAAACATTTCTAAAATCACGTATTCTACGATAACAAGATTCAAAAAGAGCCTAGGGTTATTGGAACACATGACATTCAAGCTTGAAAAGAATTTAGTTGGTTTAAAATTATTTGAAGATCATATGAAAGTAAGGAATTTCCTCCTAGCTTCAGTTTAATACCTACTATCACTATGGGGATACAAGTAGCTAACAAAAAATCTTTCTACTAGATGAGTCATATTCCTACATGGAAAGTTGCCTAAACTCTATGTGCACTGAATGAAAGACTATGACTAAAGCATATTTAGTTATTCATTAGTTCATGTATAACAAAAATCCCACAGAATTTTTAAAGTCACAATAAATTAAAGCTGCATGTATGACAGCCCCTCTTAAAATGAGGAAATAAATCTACTAGTATAATATATATAATTACTTTTGCATCCTGAAAATTATTAGAATGATTTATCTAGTCACTATGTGTATGCTACCAGTTATCCTATATACTTAATTCTGAATACTTTTAAACTGAAAATCATTTAAAATGCTAAAATCAAAGAAGTAATCAGAAAAAGTTATTTTCCTATTAAAAGTTCACTGCAAGTTCCAATTTCCTTAAAGACTTGAGGAAATTTTATTAACACAAACAAATACTCTACATGATGCATCATGTTCCACTGTATTTTCAGATCCTATGGATTTAAAGAATGTTACAGTGATTTTAATACAGATTTTTACATCAGATTCTTCATTTTATTGATCACTAAAATAACATTGTAAGAATTAATTTTGAAAGCTGAAATATTTTCAAATCTATGTAATATAATCAACAAGAAGGAGATGATCCAATAGTAGAGCATATTAACTATAAACCCCATGTTGTTTAAGTAATCCACTTGAAAATTTCAGTTCCTTTGCATTTTAATGTAAAGAATATTAATATTTCTACTAAAAATTCTATTTGTCAATGGAGGCCATGAGAAAAATCAGGAATGTAGGTCTTACCTCTGGTCCCATTGACTAAAATTCTCTATAAAATGTTGGTGTTTACCACGTTGATATCCCTAAACTCCCCCATTCTCTGATTCTCTGGGCTTTGGCGTCAGCCCTTCTGCTGGGCAGACACTATTAACAAGGTCACCTGGACGTCCACCATCATCGTTTTCTTTCTTTCAACAATGTCACCATAGTCTTGCAGAAAGGATCTCTGGTCTAATTTCTACAACTATTTCCAACAATCATTTTGAGAATTTTCCTAGAAGATAAGTCAACGAGCTATCTTCTCTCTACAATGCATAGTTTTAAATGGCTTAAGAAAAAGTTTACTATCACATAAATAGGCTCATTTGTTAAGCACTAAACAGTTTTACAAGGAAAGCTTCTTTTGGTCCTTACAGCACTCCCTCTAGTGCAGAATGATATGCATACATTAAGGGACACCTATACTCCTGTACTTATAAAATGATGATGCATGGAATATTCTATTTTAGTATTGTTCCTTTCAAATGGGATTAGGAAAGTATTCTATTTAAACAATGTTCAGGCTAAATTCCAATATTCTTCTGTGCCTTCAGTGAATGAGGACACATATATACTTGCCTAGATTATGCAGTTGATTAAATAAGCAGACAACACACAAAAGGACTCTCTAAGGGGTATAACCACAAAATTATTATTTAACACAAAGAATAATTTTATTATCCCAGTCTAAACCGTCCTAGCTTTTAAAAGAAATTGGAGAGGGAAAGATAAAATATATCTTGGTCTTTATATAGGCAAAACTGATTCTGATTGTTTAATTAAAACCATCAAAATTATTATGTAAAAAAGATGCAGCTTTTAAGAAAACAAATTAAGGGATAGAAGGAACATACTTAAAGATCATAAAAGCCATTTATGAAAAGACCACAGCTAACATCATCCTCAACGGGGAAAAACTGAGAGCTTTTTCCCTGAGATCAGGAACACGACAAGGATGCCCACTCTCACCGCTGCTGTTTAACATAGTGCTGGAAGTTCTAGCATCAGCAATCAGACAACAAAAGGAAATCAAAGGCATCCAAATTGGCAAAGATGAAGTCAAGCTTTCGCTTTTTGCAGATGACATGATATTATACATGGAAAATCCGATAGACTCCACCAAAAGTCTGCTAGAACTGATACATGAATTCAGCAAAGTTGCAGGATACAAAATCAATGTACAGAAATCAGTTGCATTCTTATACACTAACAATGAAGCAACAGAAAGACAAATAAAGAAACTGATCCCATTCACAATTGCACCAAGAAGCATAAAATACCTAGGAATAAATCTAACCAAAGATGTAAAGGATCTGTATGCTGAAAACTATAGAAAGCTTATGAAGGAAATTGAAGAAGATTTAAAGAAATGGAAAGACATTCCCTGCTCATGGATTGGAAAAATAAATATTGTCAAAATGTCAATACTACCCAAAGCTATCTACACATTCAATGCAATCCCAATCAAAATTGCACCAGCATTCTTCTCGAAACTAGAACAAGCAATCCTAAAATTCATGTGGAACCACAAAAGGCCCCGAATAGCCAAAGGAATTTTGAAGAAGACCAAAGCAGGAGGCATCACAATCCCAGACTTTAGCCTCTACTACAAAGCTGTCATCATCAAGACAGCATGGTATTGGCACAAAAACAGACACATAGACCAATGGAATAGAATACAAACCCCAGAACTAGACCCACAAACGTATGGCCAACTCATCTTTGACAAAGCAGGAAAGAACATCCAATGGAAAAAAGACAGCCTCTTTAACAAATGGTGCTGGGAGAACTGGACAGCAACATGCAGAAGGTTGAAACTAGACCACTTTCTCACACCATTCACAAAAATAAACTCAAAATGGAGAAAGGACCTAAATGTGAGACAGGAAACCATCAAAACCTTAGAGGAGAAAGCAGGAAAAGACCTCTCTGACCTCAGCCGTAGCAATCTCTTACTCGACACATCCCCAAAGGCAAGGGAATTAAAAGCAAAAGTGAATTACTGGGACCTTATGAAGATAAAAAGCTTCTGCACAGCAAAGGAAACAACCAACAAAACTAAAAGGCAACCAACGGAATGGGAAAAGATATTCGCAAATGACATATCGGACAAAGGGCTAGTATCCAAAATCTATAAAGAGCTCACCAAACTCCACACCCGAAAAACAAATAACCCAGTGAAGAAATGGGCAGAAAACATGAATAGACACTTCTCTAAAGAAGACATCCGGATGGCCAACAGGCACATGAAAAGATGTTCGGCGTCGCTCCTTATCAGGGAAATACAAATCAAAACCGCACTCAGGTATCACCTCACGCCAGTCAGAGTGGCCAAAATGAACAAATCAGGAGACTATAGATGCTGGAGAGGATGTGGAGAAACGGGAACCCTCTTGCACTGTTGGTGGGAATGCAAATTGGTGCAGCCGCTCTGGAAAGCAGTGTGGAGGTTCCTCAGAAAATTAAAAATAGACCTACCCCATGACCCAGCAATAGCACTGCTAGGAATTTATCCAAGGGATACAGGAGCACTGATGCATAGGGCCACTTGTACCCCAATGTTCATAGCAGCACTCTCAACAATAGCCAAATTATGGAAAGAGCCTAAATGTCCATCAACTGATGAATGGATAAAGAAATTGTGGTTTATATACACAATGGAATACTACGTGGCAATGAGAAAAAATGAAATATGGCCTTTTGTAGCAACGTGGATGGAACTGGAGAGTGTGATGCTAAGTGAAATAAGCCATACAGAGAAAGACAGATACCATATGGTTTCACTCTTATGTGGATCCTGAGAAACTTAACGGGAACCCATGGGGGAGGGGAAGGAAAAAAAAAAAAAAAGGAGGTTAGAGTGGGAGAGAGCCAAAGCATAAGAGACTTAAAAACTGAGAACAAACTGAGGGTTGATGGGGGGTGGGAGGGAGGAGAGGGTGGGTGATGGGTATTGAGGAGGGCACCTTTTGGGATGAGCACTGGGTGTTATATGGAAACCAATTTGTCAATAAATTTCATAAAAAAAAAAAAGAAAAAAAAAAGAAAAAAAAAAAGAAAACAAATTAAAATTAAAGCAGCACTATGTGTAGCGGGATTAAACATGTGGACTCTGGGACCAGACTGCCTGCATCTAAATCCTGACTCTGCTATTTATAGCTGTGTGATCTTGGACATGTTAACTCAACCTCTCTGTGTTCAGTTTTCTCGTCTTATCTAATCCAAATGGGTTCTCTGGAGTATCCCATGTTCTCTGGCAGAAGGGTGAGAGGACTCCACAGCCTGCCCACAGTTGTTTGGGTCTTACTATCATATTAACTATAGACTACCTGAGGCCTACCTGGGTAGCTCATCAAAATCAGACAGTGCTTACCTATAGAAACTTCCTGACTCTGCCTCAGAGAATTTCTGAACTCAGTCCTTCAATCAACAATTCTCACCTAATATTGCATTAAGAAAACTTAGAAAATTATTAACTGCCTCTGAATATTGGCTTCACTTTGTCAGTGCATACCAAGAAAATATTTCTGCAACATAATTTTCATCTGCCCTTGCATTAATCTAGCCTTTATATCACGTCCATTTCATAAGAAAATTAATTCATCACTGAAACCAAGCTTTTATACAATTTTGTTACTTTCCGAAAGCAGGACAACACAAAGACTAATAAAGCTGAATTAATACAATTAATTAATAAAATAAAATTAATTGATAAAAAAGCCTAACTCTGTCAAGCTGTATCATTAACTTTACTTTTCACCCAATGATTCCACCTACTTGAGAACCATGAGAAAGTCTCCAAGATATTAAAGATTATTAATAAGTACATATTTTTAAGTTAGTAACTTAAAGCACCAGGGGTACTCCACTATAAAAGATGCTAAAATAAAATCAAATTATTTCTCAATTACATTCTATTCCCAGATGTGTACACAGGAGAGACAAATTAAATATAAATATAAAAGCACTAACAGTGACATAAACCATGAAAGGAATTTTCAGAATCTTTGTCTCCTAATCTGGCTCTTCTTCCTCCTTCCAACTTTTTTTTTAATATGAAATTTATTGTCAAATTGGTTTCCATACAACACCCAGTGCTCATCCCTACAGGTGCCCTCCTCAATACCCATCACCCACCCTCAGTTCTCAGTTTTTTACCTCCTTCCAACTTCTAACTATAAGCATAGCTCAAAGTTCACTGATTCAACTTTTATCGTTCTCAGAACTCACCAGTCACACAGCTTTAACTAATTCTTTTCTGCATAAGACACCAGAGTTTACCACTTCAACCCTCAGTTCATGTGAGTTTATTCCAGTAAACTTTCTGACTGCCTAATGGACATTTTCATCATTTCAAATTTAGCCTGGCTCATCCATGTAACTTCTCTTCTAATGAATTGTGCCACATTTTTTCTAATCATTTGAGCTCACATTCTCCATATGTAACTTCTCTTCGTTCCTCACACCCCACATATGTAGTCAGGCCCTCCTCTAAGTGCTTTGTTTGAATTGGTGGTCCCCAAGAACTAAGTGTTCATTAGCCACTCCGTATTCACTGCACCCCACGGTGACTTTGGCCAGTGGGACATTAGCAAGTAGAAAGCAAGAAAGTATTGAAGTACTTGCACACTTGGGCTTAGTACTCTTGAAATGCTTCTCCTGGAACCTTGAGCCACCAGGCAAAGAGATTCAGCTATTCTACTGGGGAGACCTTGTAGAGAGAGATGCCCATTTGTTCTGGCTATTTAGATGATGTGCCAGGTGCTCTAAACAAGTTAAAAAGCCATCCTGCACATTCTAACACCAGCAGATACCAGGTGAAGCAGAAGACAACTGAGGCCAATCCAGACGGTACAATTAAGACAAGTTGTTATTTTAAGCCGCTGTATTTTGGGGTACTTATTGTGCAGCAATCGATTACAGGAGATGTTTTTTATGAAGTCATCCACAAAAACACCAGTTCCATAGGGATCTCTATTCCCACTGAATGCTTATTGCACCTCCTGTGTACTGTTTCCTTGCTTCATCATCATACGATGTATCACCTTGAACTACAGGACTTTTTTGCGTTTTCTTCTCCAGCATGACTATAACTGTCTTACTTTCCAAATCTAGAACATCATGGACCCAATAATTATTTGCTGAAAGATGACAGGGAAGAGAGACGGAAGGAGGGAGGAGAGAAGGGAGGGTGACTAAAGAAGAAAAGAGAGATGAGTCAAGTCAAACTGAACAAAACTGAACAGGAGGCCATAGGCAAAGGGTAGGGAGAAAATATATTGACATTTTTGCTCACTGAGCAAAGACAAAAGAAAAATTCTGCATAGATAACTATGACTATGAAATATAGGTCAAGGTAAATGCTTGGAACATTTTCTATTTTGCTTATAAAATGATGGGCAATAAAACAGAAATAACTGTCTTATAGAAACCTGGTTATTATGTGCTGACATTACTTCTTTTTCAGCACATGCTTTTATAAGTGAAGAGAATGCCATCAATGTAAGCACTATCAATATATTTCCACATATATTTCTCACACACACTGGATTAAAGGAGACTGAGTTTGTGTTGAAGAGAAGTTACCAACAAAGTCTCACGTTAGGGATGTGGTGAGTGATTATAATTGATGACAGTTTTAGCACTGTAGTAATGAGAACAAGGTAGATTTTTACCATTTCCCACTCCTATCTTTATCACTAAAATAGATCCAGGGTATGCCATTTTCTCTTCTTATTAGTCTTTGTCATAAGAATATGGCATCGGAATGTTAATGCCTAAAAGAACCCCAGGAAAACAAAGTTTTATAGCTTCAAGTCTCTGGTGTGTGGTAGGGTTGCTGTCTAAGAAAAAAAATTTCAAATACTTCAGAAATTTTAGTCAAAATTGTTGTAAGATTTTTTTTTATCTTTTTCAGAACAAGTGTTATTTATAAAAAGGATTAAATGATAAATATAGAAAGGTTGTAGCTCTCAGTAAATAGTCTTGAATCTCTTCTTTGTTTTGCAAGAAAGGTTCTTTAACAGTAATATGAGCCAGAGAAACCTCACTTACAATGCTATCATATGGCTCTGTTTTAAGCAAAAAAGGAAAAGTGGTTGGATCATATTTATGGCGGGTCTAAATTAGAATGCAAATAAATTTTGGTCAAGTCACCTTGTGTAGAAACCATCTTGGTTACTCAGATTAATCAAGTTGGAATAGAGTAGAAGATGGAAGTTCCTTCTGTTCCCATGGGGTTCCTTTGTTAATCTGCCAAATCCATGAAGTCTTTGCAATTTATCTACTAAAGCAACATTTAAAATATTTAGTGCCATTGAGGGGCCTCTTAGGACAATGCCAAGAACACTGATTTAGAGCCAGATTTGAGTCCAAGAAATTTTTCCACTCCCTCCCTCCTCTGTGGTTGTCGAAAGCCAGTTATCTTCTCTGAGCCTCAGTTTCCTTAACTACAAAGTGGGCATAATAATGGGTTACAGGGATGTGACTATTACAATAGATATTGTAAAAAAAAAAAATGCTCTGTGAACTCTATTGTACTGATTCTCAAAGGGTGGTTTCTGGTCCAGCATCCTCTGGGAACTTACTGGAAATGACAGTTCTTGGGCCTCATCCCAGATCTGCAGAACCAGCAATACTGAAGTGGGGGCCCAGCAACCTCTGTTTTCACAAGCCCCTCAGGTGATTCTGATGGGTGTTGACATCTAAGAAGCACTTCTCTGAAGCATTCCCACTCACTTCTTTAGGCAAGGGCCTAACTGACCTAACTAAGCGCATCATTTTCCTTACCTATAAATTGTGCCTACCTCATGGAATTAATGTGAAAATTTAACAAGTTAGTATGTGTAAAGTGTTGAGAACAGTGCCGGGCAAGTGACAAACATAAGAGCTAACCATTATCTTATAATCCAATCACTGCTCGAGGACTTGGAAATACTGAAGCAAACAGGGTAGACAGGGTTCCCGTTCTCATGGAAAAGATGGATGATATGAGTAAACAAATAAGCAATGTCATTTCAAGAAGTGCTAAGAAGTGCTACAGATTTTCTAATAATAAAGACTGAATTGGGGAGGAGGGCTAAGGGAGGTTCCTTTAGTTAGGATGAGAAGGAAAGCCAGAGTCTTGAGAGACATTTGAGCTGAGACCTGAATGAGGACAAAGAGCCACCCACATGGAAATCTGGTGAAAGAGCATCCGGGAGGCCAGAGAAATGCAAAGTGAGGCATGAATGCGCTGCCTTGTATAAGGAATGGAACAAAGTGTGGTATATGGAACAGTAATGGAGAAGAAAGTGGAGGGTGACATGGTCGAAAAGGTGGGCAATAGTGACCATACACGAGGCCTTTTGGGGCATTTCAAGAGTATGGGTTTCACTCTCAGTGTTATAGGAAATGTTTTGGGATATTTTAAGCAAGGAATGATCTGATTTTTAAAGACAATTTTAGCTGCCCTGTTGAAAATGGACTATGGAGCAGGCATAAGTGGAAGCATCAAGACACGTTAAGAGGCTATTGCAGTAACATAGGCAAGAGCAGCTAATGGGGGCTGGATTGAGTTGCAGTGGTAGAAGTGGAGAGAGCAGATGAGAACAGAGATACACTTTGGAGGAAGAGTCAACAGGATTTTCCAATGAGCTGAATTTGGCCAGCGGAGGAAAAGAACAAACACGGATGAGTCTTATTACTAAGTCTTTTAGGCTTGACTTATACGGACTCTTCAAATATCGAAAAATGTAGTCCTAAGACAAAGAAGAAGTACTGCAAAGAGCATTTTAGCTCAACTCTGCCACTAACTATCTGTGTGACCCTGAACGTGTCTGGGTTCCTTAGCACTTCAGCTCACAGTCGTTGAGTCAGGATTTAAGGATATCTCTACTTCTGGGTAAGTAAAATTCACTCATACCATAAGTCAAATCCACTGGCTGCTTTCTAAGCTCTTGATCTCCATGTAGAATTTTATGGGTTGAACCCTAGACACTCTCTCTTCTGTTAAGTCTTCACAGACCATTCTCTTTGCTAATCTTGGATTGTGCCGTATCTTTCTCTAACCAGATTAATCTTTTCTCTTCCCAATCCCAGTATGTGATTTTATAGGATTCCCTCCACTCTCATCCTATATCCATAGCTTTAACCAGTCTTAGAGATTAATGACTCCTCTAGTCTATTGACCTGGGCCTATGCATCCATAGACATACTGGGTATTTATTTCCAGGAGTTTCATAGTCACCTCAACTCAATCATTTGCCTTCCTTCTGTTTTACCTACTTTGAGAATCATTCAGTCACTAAAATTATAATAGTAATAACAAAATGTTTAAAATAAAATCTCAAACTTCTGCTTTGAATCTTCTAGTCTTCCCCATGGTTAATATGTCACTGTCATTTCCTCTGAATTCTCATTGCTTATGCCTTAGTTCACAGTCATCATCGCTTACCTGGACTATTTCATCAGCCTTTTTACCTTCTCTGTCCAACAACCATACTGAAGTCACAGTAATATTTCTAAAATATACTTCATATGATTCCTTCATTCTCCTGCTTAAAATTCTTCAGTAGATTACACACCACTAGGTCAAACTCCTTAGGATGATATTCAGAGTCTTTCATGATCTGGCCCTGTCTTAGTCCATTCAGTGGCTATAACAAAATGCCACACAGTAGGGAGCTTATAAACAACAGGCACTGCTCACAGTTCTGGGGGCTGGAAGTTAGAGATCAGGGGTCCAGCAGGATCAGGTGAGGGTCTCTTCCAGGTCGCAGATTTTTCTTTGTGTCCCCACATGGCAGAAGGGGTAGGGAACTCTGTGGGGGCTCTTTGATAAGGGCACTAATCCCAAACATGAGTGTTCTACCCTCATGAGCCAATTACTTCCCAAAAACCCCACCTCCTAATACCATATCCTTGGGGATTAGGACTTCAATATATCAATTTGGGGACTTTTGATAGTTAATATTATGTGTTAATTTGACAGGGCTAACTAAGAGATGCGCAGGTAGCTAGTAGAACATTCTTTCTGGAAGTATCTTGGAGGGCATGTCTGAAAAAGATTACCACTTGAACCACTGAACTGAGTAAAGAAATGCATGTAGGTGAGCATAGTCAATCTGAAGGGCCCCAATAGAACAAAAAGGTGGAGAAAGGGCTAATTCACTTCCTCTGCTTGAGCTAAGACATCCATTTTCTGCCCTTAGACATCGGTATTCTTGGTTCTCAGACTTTTGGACTCAGATTAGGACTTATACCACCAGATATCATATCTACTGGTGCCATGATCTTGGACTTCCCAGCCCCCAGAACTCTGAGAAATAAAACCCAGTCTGTGGTATCTTGGTATAGCAGTCTAAAGCACTAAGACATAAAATTGATACCAGGTATGGGGTGCTGCTGTAACAAATACCAAAATTGTGAAAGTGGTTTTGGAAATGGGTAACAGGTACAGGCTGGAAACATTTTGCAGTGCATGCTAGAAAAAGCCTATATTGCTGTCAAGAGACTCCTAAAAAGCAAATCTGGTGAAGGGCTTAGAAGGAGAAGAGGACAGTTATAGAGAAGGCCTCAATCTCCTTAGAGAACATATAAATGGTCATAAACAGAATATTGGTAGAAATATGGATGGTAAAGGCTATTATGATGAGGTCTCAGATCGAAATGAGCTCCCCACATTCTGGTGTCACATTCTTCAGCCCACAGGTGTGGCTTTAGTAAGCCCTGGTACAACATGTGCTATATCCAGCAATACAGAGGCCATGGCTACCTCCACCTAGATTTTAAAGAATGGAGCCACCAACTACCCAACTCTGGCAGAGGGCCATTGCTGGGGCAGGACTACCACAGAGTGCTCACTAGGGCGATACCCAGCAGAGCCATGAGGACCTGCTACCTCCATTACCACAGACTGGTAAAACAACAGCATGTGATTCCAGCCTGGGAGAGCTGCATCATAGGCTGCACTCAGCAAAGCTGGTGGGACCACTCAGAGCCTTGTGGGCACAACTCTGATCCCAGTCTGTCTACAAGGCAGAGCACTGAGCCAAGAAGGATTGCTTTCAAGCCCTGGGATTTAGTGTTGTTTGACCTATTAGGTTTAGGATTACCATGGATTTGTTACTCCTTTTTTTTTCTCCCTTTTGGAATGGGAATGTATATCTAATCCCTATCCCACTACTGCATTTTGGAAATATGTAACGTTTGATTTCACAGGTTCACAACTGCAGGGCACATATAGCCTTCCAAAAACCCTTGCCCCAGCCTGCAAAGTATTGCCCCCTGGCCAGTACTGTAACTGAGTCTTCAAAAGGCCATTCCACCGTTCTATCAGGCCAGCTGCTTCAGGATGGAGGCGACATAGTAGGACCAGTGAATTCCACCAATAAGGGCCCAATGCTGCACTTACTTTGCTATGAATTGAGTTCCTTGATCTGAAAAAGTAATGCTATGTAGAATATCATGATGTTAAAAATGTTAAAAAAGAAAAAAGAGACTACTTATGAATGGAGAATGTCAGGGCCTTGATCCAAAAAATCCCAAAGATCTGCACTGCGATTCACCTATGTAAGCCTGCCAAAGACTCCAAACAGCATCTCTGTCTGCCACTGACACTTCAAGCCCCATTGGATCTGTGGGATCATATGGCCCAAGTGGCAGAGCAGCTTGCACAGCAGCCTGGACCTGTCAGAGAGCCCTCTCTTGTTTGCGGCTCCACTTATAACCAGCAGCTTTTCAGGGAATTCAGCAAATGGGCCAGTGTAACACACCCAGATGAGGAATATGTTGCCTCCAAAATTCAGAGACCCACTAGGTAATGTACTTCTTGGTTGTAGTAGGGGCCAGATATAACTTATCCTTCACCTTAGAAGGGATACCGCAACATACACCACTCCTGGAATCTGTATCACTCAGGGTCATCCAGAGAAAAAGAACCATAGGATATACAAAGAGAAAGAGAGAGGGGGGGATAAGAGATTGATTATAGGAATTGGCTTATGTGTCTATGGAGGCCAAGATGTCCCATGATCTGCTGCCTACACCCTAGAGAACTAGGAAAGCTGATAGTGTAAGTCGATCCAAGTCCAAAAGGCTAAGAATAAGGGTTGGTGGAGTAGGTTCTCAGCTAAGTCCAAAAGCAGAAGACAGGAGATTGATAACTCATCTCAGGTAGAGACACATTAATTGTTCTTCTTCACCCTTTTGTTCTATTTAGGCTCTCAATGGATTGGATGATACCCACCCACATTGGAGAGGGTCATCTACTTTGTTCAGTTCACCAGTTCAAACGCTAATCTCTTCTAGAAACACTTTCAGAGACACACCCAGAAATAAGCTTTTACCAACTATCTAGGCACCCCTTAGTCCAGTCAAGGTGACACATAAAATTAACCATCACAGGACCTTTCTCACCTTTCTATCCTCCATATATGGAACTTCAGCAATACCAAACTATCTGCAGCTCTTGAAATAAACCATGCTATTTCTCATTGTCTCATTGTCTTTCTTAGTATATGCTGCCTAGAATTCCCTGTTCCCTTATCTGCCTGGGTCTCCCTTAATTGGCCTCAAATACCAGCTCAAAATTATGAGTCTGGGGGCCTCCCTAACATACATCTCTAGGCAAAGTAAAGTGACTACTAATGCCTCCCAACAGTGCTGTGGCTATACCTCTGCTCTTCTCAATGAATTGCCAGTATAATTACATGTTATCTGTATCAGTCATGAGACTAGGGCAAGTAAGGGAAGGTGCTTTATCTCTGCATCTCCAACATCCAGAACATGGTGGTCCTTAATATTCATTCATTCAATAAATATTTATTGAATGCCTTATCTCCTATAATTGAATAAAACAGACAAAGAGCTCTAACCCCACAGAGCTTACATTCATGTGGGAGCATGGCGAATGGAGAGGACAGAGACAATAAAAAATAAACATAGTAAATAAAGTATTTAATATCTGTATAGAAGGTGATAAGTGCTATGAAAGGTAAAGTGGAGTAAAGAAAAAGGAGTGCCCTGGGGTGGGGGTGGAGAATAGATTGCAGTATTGAATAGTAATAAGTAGTATTATTAAATAGTAATATGACTGAATAGTAATATTATTCATGATTAGCTAGGTTATGTGGTAGTAACAAACAACCCTCAAATCTCAGTAGCTTAAAACAATGCAGGTTTATTTCTGGCTCATGCAAAATATCCATTACAGGTTGGTGGGCATTCTGCCCATGCCATCCTCACTCAGAGATCCAGGCTAATAGAGACCCCATCATCTGAAAGGCTGACAGGTGCAGGGACACAGGGAAGACAGCATTGTACACAAGAGAATATACATAGGAGAATCTACACAGGCTTTTAAAAACATCCACCTAGAAGTGACACCTGTCACCTCTGCTCACATTTCTTTGGCCATAACAAATCATATGCTCCTGTCTAACTTCAAGGAAGAAAGGAAGTGTGATCTGCCTCGTTGAGAGGGGAATTGGATATTGATGAATGGTAGTAATGTCTATCAGAGTGTTCGGTTGCTAAGATGAGAGATGAGAGAGTTAAACAAGCAGAAATCTATGGAAAGAATGTTCCAGGCAGAAGCAGCTAGTGAGAAAGCCTCAATGTGTTGGGGCACCTGGATGGCTCAGTCGGTTGAGCATCGGACTTCAGCTCAGGTCATGATCTCACAGTTTGTGGGTTCGAGCCCCATGTCGGGCTCTGTGCTGACAGCTTGGAGCTTGGATCCTGCTTCAGATTCTGTGCCTCCCTCTCTCTCTGCCCCAACCCACTCGCATTCTGTCTCCTTCTCTCTCAAAAACAAATAAACATTAAAAAAATTGTTTTTAATAAAAAAAAAAAAAAGAAAGCCCCAATGTGAAGCATATCTGGAGTGTTTTAGGAACAGCAAGGAGGCCAGTGTACCTGGAGAGCAGTGAGAGAGGGACAATACTAGGAGGTGAGATCAGAGATGTAGGGAGGGAGGGTAGAGACCAGATCACAGAGAGGGAGGCCAAGGTAACTACCAAGAGATGGGTCTGCCTGCTCTGAGACTAAACGACTACCAACCCGGGGTGTAACTTGAATTGATTTTATTTTTTTTAATTTTTTTAAATGTTTTATTTATTGGGGTGCCTGGGTGGCTCAGTTGGTTGAGCGGCCGACTTCAGCTCAGGTCATGATCTCGTGGTCCGTGAGTTTGAGCCCCGCGTCGGGCTCTGGGCTGATGGCTCAGAGCCTGCAGCCTGCTTCTGATTCTGTGTCTCCCTCTCTCTCTGCCCCTCCCCTGTTTATGCTCTGTCTCTCTCTGTCTCAAAAATAAATAAAACGTTAAAAAATTTTAAAAAATAAAATAAAATAAAATAAAATAAAATAAAATGTTTTATTTATTTTTGAAAGAGCACAAGCAGGGGAGGGGCAGAGGGGAACAGAGGATCTGAAGTGCGCTGACAGCAGCAAGCCCACTGTGGGGCTTGAACTCACAAACCGAGAGATTATGACCTGAGCTGAAGTTGAATGCCCAACTGACTGAGCTACCCAGCTATCCCTAACTTAAAATTGATTTTAAACTGAGCTCCCATCTCAGATTAGCATACCCTGGAAGAAACAAAGTTAATTTTACCATTTTAAATGAGATGATAATCACACATGGAGAATGAGGTAAGAAAAACTGACAAAATATGTATGAAATTACTTCAAAAGTATAAAACACTATTATTTATTCATTATTTAAAATCAATTTATGGAGCACCTACTATGCATTAAGCAAATTGCTCAGGATAAAAGTGAAAAATAAAGTGATAGATAACTACTGACCATCATTTAAGGGTTAGTGTCCAGAGTAAAATGATTTAACAAGGCAATGAGCTATAACACAGTAAAATTAAAGAATGAGAACATTGGAATAAGCAAATTTCCCCAGATCTCACCTAGGAGGTAGGAAATTTATGTACATATTTCTTTCTACTTCTTCACTTCCTTTTAATTTTTCCAAACCATACTCTTTATATACCTGCTTTTGAGGAGGGTAAAGCTATAATAAATATATTGGAAAACAATGCTCACAGCACTCACAGACTAGCCAGGGAGACATTTCTATAGAAAAAAAAAAAAACTGTTTCTTTCTCTTTTTTTTTTAAGGTTTATTTATTTTGAAAGAGAGAGCGAGAGAGACAGAACAATTGGGGGAGGGGCAGAGAGAAAGGGAGTGAGAGAATCCCAAGCAGGCTCTGCACTCCGCCCTGAGCCCAATAAGGGGCTTGATCTCACAATGTTGGTCATAGTGCCATCTCTAGGTAGAGGTATACTCTGCTGCTTCTTGTTTAATCTCCCATGCCCTCACTGTCAGTCCTTCCCGGCCCCACAATCAGTCTGATCTCCCTGCCCTCCACACTCTACTTGTGAGCATGAATCTTCATAGGTGGAAACAGACAGAAAGATCCTCTTCAGATGTCTATTGCTAAAATGCTTAGCATGTCCCAAGAGCATCCCAACAAGACTAGATTACTGCACTACTTAATTGTTATCTTAAGTGACACACAGACACAAATAGAAGTACGAAATTATGCTACAGGTGATGCTTCTAATAAATTAAAAATAATAATCCTATAATTTATATCGTTTGTTAGAATTCACAAAAATTTTTGTGTTCATTGTGTATTTGAGCTTCATAAACATCTAGATCTAGTAGTCCTCTTTAAAGATGAGGAAACTGTGATTCACGTAACTGAGGAGACCTCCTAACCCACATGATCTACTAGGTCAAAACCCTTTTAAGGGGAGGATAAGGAAGAGGAGGGTTAGGTACGCATGGCCAGGGCAGCAATGAGGGAGGGACATAATAAAGATGAGGTTGCCAAGATACAAATATTACCACTTGACTCCAGACTTCCCCACTATCAAGTCGATGAAAAACATTTTCAAATTTAACTTACTTAGAGGATTGCTGCTTTCCTGCTAACTACCAATGTCTACTAAGAAGGAAGAAAACTATTGCAAGTAAATTAGAAATCAAATGCTGTTGATGACAAGCTCTAATAAAACAAATCATATCATGTGGTCATTCTCTTGACCAACCCTAATTTTTGCCTTTTTGTAGAAATTCACTTGGGATTTTCCCACATAAACAAACATAAAATGAAATTCCATTGTGTTTTACCAATGCATAGAGTATTCAAGTTGAATTTAAGAGGAATTAAGAATTAGGACTGTTTATCTGTATTGAAGACCATATTTCACTTAATAAATGTAAAAGTGTAGTGACCATGAAAACAAACAAAAAATGCCATAAGCACAAGCAAAAAAAATGGCAAAGAGACAAAAAAAGTACATTAGACCATTCATTTATCTACACATTAGTTTTTTTATTCTTTCAACAAACGTTTATTGAATATTTACCCAGGGTTAGGAACTGTGCTACAGAAAAAGATACATAAGTCATGGCTTCTGCCGCTGAAAAGCTACCATCTAGTAAGATTAACAACATTAAGTGACTAGAGAACACAGTAAAAGCTACAACTAAGTTACAAACCAAGTGCCAAGACTGTATAACAGAATGGATCCATTAACTACATCTGAGGAGTCTGAGGAAGACTTCTTGAAGACAGGAACATTTTAGCTGTATCTGGAAGTCTGTAGACGTGACTATTTTAAGGAAATACGTTTGGTGAATGTGAGTAAATGGGTTTACATGCAAGGATAAGGGAAAGGTAAGGTAGATAATTGTCTTTCCTTCTAGAAGAAGAGCGTACCCTGGAAGAAGTTTGCCATATAATTCATGGTGAGATTGAGATTCAAAACCAGCGAGAAGAACAATAAGAAGGAAATAAAGGCAGTTGAATGGATTAGGGCAGAGAAATGTTCTAGATCAAGATTCATCATGGAGTGGATTTGATCTTGAGGAAGAAAGTCTCAACATCACACATCTACAAAAGTAAAAAAGAACAGGGCAATTACATGGAGCCATGGAATTGTGAAGCCCAAAGCCATTAGTTTAATGTCTAAAAGTTGTTACAAATGTAAGCCAAAATGCATTGTCCCACAAGAAGCTAATGAGCTCCTGAGATTTTTTTTAAGACAGCACCAAGCTTCTAGGAAGCTTCTCCCTAAAGAAGGCTCTTAAGGAGTCTAGAGGTGCTGGCAACAACACCAGTGAAATCTTCACTCTTCCACATTTGAGTCTCCCCCTTTTAATCCACTAATGCAGAGCCTTTGAAGAAAATCATTTCACAAAGGAAAATGAGGCCAGAGCTACGGGCGCTTTTTCTGCCCGCGATGTCTCAGATTCATTCTTAAGGAACTGAGAATTTAACCTTCCAAAATGTCAAAAGACCATCTTATGCCCCACCTCCCACCCCAGCTCCTGCAGCACAAATGCCCAGCACACCAGGGTTTGTGGGATACAATCCACACAGTCATCTTGGCTACAACAACTATAGGCTGGGAGGGAACCCGGGCACCAACAGGCGGGTCACGGCATCCACTGGCATTGTGATTCCAAAACCCCCAAAGCCACCAGATAAGCCACTGATGCCCTACATGAGGTACAGCAGAAAGGTCTGGGACCAAGTAAAATCTTCCAACCCCGACCTAAAGTTGTGGGAGACTGGCAAGATTATTGGTGGCATGTGGTGAGATCTCACTGATGAAGAAAAACAAGAATATTTAAATGAATACAAAGCAAAAAAGATACAGTACAATGGATCTATGAAGGCCTATTATAACCCCCCACATACCTTGCTTACATAAATGCAAAAAGTCGCACCAAAGCTGCTTTAGAGGAAGAAAGTCGACAGAGAGTCTTGCATGGAGAAAGGAGAACCTTGCATGAGCATTTAGCCTGCTGAAGATCCAGATGACTATGATGATGGCTTTTCAGTGGAGCATACAGCCACTGCTCGTTTCCAGAGAAACCACCACCTCATCAGTGAAATCCTTAGTGAGAGTGTGGTGCCAGACGTTCGGTCAGTTGTCACAACAACTAGAACGCAGGTCCTCAAACGACAGGTCCAGTCCTTAATGGTTCATCAGTGAAAACTAGAAGCTGAACTTCTTCAAATAGAGGAGAGACACCAGGAAAAGAAGAGGAAATTCCTGGAAAGCACAGATTCATTTAACAATGAGTTTAAAACGTTGTGCAGTTTGAAAGTGGAAGTGGACATGGAAAAAATCGCCGCTGAAATTGTACAGGCAGACGAATAGGCTCACAAAAGGCAGGAGGAAAGAGAGAAAGAGGCAGCGGAGCAAGCTGAACTCAGTCAGAGCAGCATGGTTCCTGAGGAAGAGCTAGCTTCCAGTAAGGCCGAGGACAAGAAGGACAACAAAAGAGTCCCAATGGAGACAGAGGAGACACACCTTGAACAAGCAATGGAGAGCCAAGAGAATGGCGAATAAGGCACATCTACTCCTGAGGACAAGGAGAGTGGGCAAGAGGGGGTGGACAGTGGACAGTCCTGAGGAAGGGACCAGTGATAGTAACACTGGCTCAGGGAGCAACAGTGCAACCATGGAGGAAACACCAACAGACCCCACACTGGAAGACGAGAAGAAAGAATAAATGTTGCCTTGCTTTATGCATTCTAAATACTTTTTTAAATGAAAAAATATATTTTTTTGAGTTTAAAAAAAAAGAAAATCATTCCATTCTCTCATATAAAAACAGCTACCACTCTTCGAGTTATGGAATGAATAAGTTACAGGAATAAAAGGCACAGCATAAAGAATATAGTTAATGATATTGTAATTGCGATGTATCTGGACAGATGGTAGCTACACTTGTGATGAACATAGCATAATGTATAAACTGTCATATACCTGAAGCCAATGTTCTCATTGTTTCCATTGCTTCAATGTTTTCATAGAGTTGATATTGTATGTCAACTATACTCAATTTTTAAAATTTTAATAATAAAAATAAAATAATTAAAAGTTAAAACAGAACCACTATTTTTTTGCTGAAGTACATGACTAAAAAGAACATTACTTAATAAGACTCTAAATGTTCCAAGTTGATCTTACAAAATCCTAGAACCCCAGCATAGATGCTAGTATAATTGTGACAGATATAAAATGAATCTAGAATGCTACCATGAAGAAAAAGGAAGTTTCTTAATATTTGGTGAAAAGTGATAGAAGTTATTTTTAAATTTCCGAGATTTAAAAAATAGAACATTTCTTTCATGATTCTTTACAGTTATCCATCAATTTTCAGAACAATGATTTGGATTCCAAAAATGACCAATAAAATATGCTTTTGCAATATCATTAACTCAGATTTTAACATAGTTATTAATTTTTTAATCCATTAGAGTAATTTACATATGTTTATATGTATTAGTTATACACATCGGTATTAGTTACTGACATAGCAACAATATTTAAGAATTTTCTAAAAATAATCACCTATTATCCTAATATATGTGGGGTTTTTTGCATATTTCCTTTTATAAGCAAAAAATAGAATTTTTGAATATTGTAATGATTTTACTGTTGGAAGTAATAAGATGGATACTGCAAAAGTCCTTGAAAAAGAAAGTTGGGTAACCAACGATATGAAATGAACCAAAAAAATACTAGGTAGGCTCAAAACTGAAGAACAAGGCTTGAATAATCAGATATAGCCAAGGGCCATGTTGGTGATTGTGCCATTATAAAGGATAGTTCTTTATAATGGTTATATTTTAATACTTTGGAAATGGATCAAAAGTAGAGGTCATAGTTGAAAGTTCAGAGGTGAAGTAACATGGAAAACATAATAATGAGCTTTACTTTAATCACTTAATACACAAGTTTAAGTCTGATTTCCTTTAAACAAAGGACTATTATCTGAAGAACACCAAAAGACCTTGTCAAAGGGAAGATTATTTGAAGTTTAAGTTCTAAACTCTTTTAAGGGCTTAAAGTATTGTAAGGAGACCCTTTAAAATATATCACCACTGTTGGGGACTCTGCAAAAGTGAAATGAGGAGAAACCTTATTTTTAATATCTTTGAAAAGGAGATTCTGTCTTTAGAAGAGTTCTCCAGAGTTCACAGGTTGGAAAACGGACCTATTATAACTAGTTTTGCATCTGGAAATTTTATAATCCTTAGGATGACATGATGAACTAGATGAACCCTTATGAGCACTTCCACACCTGCATGCCTGTGATGTCCTTTCCAAAATAAACCCTTGAAGTACCACAAAGATCAGTTTGAAGTATCTGAGAATAGCTCAAATCTATGCTGTCCTTTCACTATCTTTTGGGATATTCTTGGCTAAAATAAATTTCTACCATAGGTTTATAAGTGTGATGATAATACGTGTAACTGAATTTAGGGGCAGTTGAAAGATAAATATATATTGATCAATCTATTATGTAAAATATATCTTAGGTAATTTCTTAATTTCCCAAAGATGTATAATGGCTAAAAGTTTATTTCCACGGGCATATTTTGAAAACATAGATGATCTAAAAACTTCTCTTTGGATCATTTAAGATCTCTTGCTTTCTTAAATAGAATATAGACATAGGTGGATGGGCAGTAGCCGTACTTTCTCAAAGAGGATATAATGGATGTTTACACAAACATTCCTAGAAAAATCAAACACTTCACACAAGGTTGATTGAAAAAGGAAGTGTTTTGTTTTAACATGTGTAGTGTAATCGCACCGAAGAATTTTTACTTAACTTTATTACTGTCACTTTGTTAAGAGCAACTCCTAAGAGGTGCTTTAAGGATCTCCTACACCTACCTGTAGACAGATAAGGCCTTCAATGTAGTAGTAGATGTATATTAGAATGGGAATCGGAATTGGAAGCTATAGCTAGATAAGTGGATTAAACATATTTTTCAGACACAAACATTTTTACAAAAGTATTTATGAGTGAAAAGATATGCTATCTGGGATTTGCTTTAAATCATACAATAAAAATGAATGTCATTAAACCCATTAACATTTAACTGATTCTATTATTCCTATCTTACCATTAACAACTGTATATTTTAAATTTTTTCTTGGCATCCTGGGTAAAAAAGATGACCTAGATTTGCATAAACTATAAATCTCACAATTTAAATGTAAATTCTAAATATTATAAAGACGTGTTTACCAAATCCTTTGGTACATTATCTAGATAAAAAAAAAATCTTCAGGGGCTCCCTTCTGCTTGCTAGAAAGGATGCTGCCTAATTCACAAATTGCTTAATAAAGCTGATTAGATTTTCAATAAATAAATAAATAAACAAAAAAATATAAAATAAAATCTTCCAATGGGTGTTTTGGCAAAACTGATAAGAAGTTCATTTATTTCAAGTCCCTAAGATTACTAACTTTTACATAGCCACGCAGAGCAGATCTCAAGTCACAATATGAGCAAAAGACAGTTAACCATACTCATAGCCAAATTTCTGATCTTTCACCTCCCCAAATTGCTCCTACCAGTGCCCCCCATCTCAAACAAATGGCGACTCCCAACTTTACAGCAGTTCAATGCGAAAATCTTAGAGTCATCCTAGGCTCCTGTATTTTTCTCAGTTCTCTCAACTAATCCATTAGAAATGGGTCAGCTCTACTTACCTGGATCTCTTACCCAGATCTCTGACCACTTCTCACCACTTGAACTGCTATCAGTTTGCTTTAAGCCATGGTCACCTCCTTACCATATTGCAATAACTGGTCTGCCATCTCAGAGAATAGAGGATATTCTCAAAATAGCACTTACAGTGTTCTTTTCAAAGTATATGCCAAAAAAAGAAAAAGAAAAGTATATGCCAGACCACATCACTCCCCTGCTCAAAATCCTCCAAAGATTTCTTATCTCAATTGAAGTAAAAGCCAAAGACCTCAAATAACTTAATGACTCTCCATTTTTCCTCTGACATTATCTCCTACTAATCTTCCCTCCCTCATTTTACTCCAGCTGAACTGCCCTCCTCAAATACTTTAAGCATACTTTCACCTCAGGACCTTTGCAATTGCTGTTTCCTTTGCCTGAAACACTCTTCCTTCAGAGCTGCTATTTCCTCCAAGAACTACACAGCTTGCCTCCTCATATCCATTGATTTTCTTTAAATGTCATCTTCTCACTGAGGGCTTCCCCATGAGGGAGGGGATGCTACTTAACATAGCAATCCCAACTCAAAGCCCTGATCCCCTTCATTCCATAGCATCTGTTACCATCTGACATGCTATATGCTTAACTTCTTTATTTGTTTATCATGTCTTTCACCACAACTAAAATAAGCTTACTGAGGGAAGATATTTATGTCTGTCTGGTTCACTGCTATGTGTTTGGCATCTAGAAAAATACCTAGCCTTAATAAATATTTGTAAATGAAAGAATGAATTCCCCCCAAAGCCAAGATTTTCAAAGTATTTAAAATTTTCTCATATGCAAGATTTATATATAAATTATTGACTTTTCCCTTCACAAACCACAGATCTCTTCTCTTTTCTTGAATATATCTTCAAATGATCTTTCCTCTCACATTCCCACTTTAAAAATTCACTGACCATGAAACTGCATTAAAATATCTACAAGTCACTGCATTTCTCAAGCAAGAGCCAAGTTGAAAATTCCAGTTTGGAAGAATAGTTTAAGCTGGATTCTGTGTTCTAAAAATCGATAAGGAAAGGAAAAAAATGTTGAACATTCAAAGTTCCGAGTATATCCATCAATTCCGAACACTTGTGGGGTAACTCAATTCTATTCCTATACACAGTTCAGACAGAACTGACTCTGTAAAAACACTTTTTACATTAAGAGGATACAAATAATTTTATAATTTTTTAACCCAAATCTGTATTTCCCTCAATTTTTGAGGCATGAGTTGCCACCTTGCAATGAACACAAATGTTTGTCCTGGTGAAGATCAAACTTGATTTCAGTCTGCCTGAGGACAGGAAAGGTGGCATAAACATTTGCATTTTTTTATAGTTCACAGTCTCAAACACTGAATTTACACTAGATACATTTTTATCGGCTATCTAGTCTAGGCTTTACCACTAGCTGAGTGATCTTGAGTAAGTCAACCAACATCTCTGGCCATGTTTTCTCCTCTTCAAATGAAAAACAAACAGGATTGAATTGACTGACCTCAAACTATATCCCACTCTGATTTTCTAAAATGCACAAATCTAAATACTACAGTTTTATTCATTACATCAGAGGTTATCAAACTTGTCATCCGTGCTTTGTTCAATCCTTCTGTTTTTAAAGTTACAGTTTATTTTTATCATAATTTATAAGTACTATTTAACTTACAGCCATTCTTCTCTGTTGACACAAAATGGTATTTGCATATAGTAATGAGCTGATGAATTTTGCTAGTCCTTAATCTGGTGTTCTGAGATTCAGTGGGGATGCTCTGGGAAACATCTGTTAAATATTTGCATGTCTTATACCTCACAGTCTCTGATGGCTAAAGTCCTAATAGGCTTTTTAGATTTATGGTACTAATGGGCATTGGTGATGATGCTGCTCAAGAATTCGTATTGTGGGGCACCTACATGGCTTGGTCAGTTAAGTGTCTGATCTCTGCTCAGGACATGATCTCATGGTTCCAGAGTTCAAGCCCCATGTGGGGCTCTCTGCTGTCAGCACAGAGCCCGCTTGGGACACTCAGTCTCCCCCTCTGTCCCTCCTCCACATGCACACACACACTCTCTCTCAAAAATAAATAAATTTAAAAAAAGAATTTGGTTGTATCTGGGCGCCTAAGTGGCTCAGTAGCTTAATCATCCGACTCTTGATTTCAGGTTCGGTCATGATTTCATGGTGGAACCAAACCCCACATCAGGCTCCATGCTGGCAGCTAGGATCCTCCTTGGGTTTCTCTCTCTCCCTCTCTCTCCTCCCCAACTTGTGCACACGTATGCATGTGCTCTCTCTCAAAATAAATAAATAAATATTTGAAAATGTGCTGTTTATTTTGGAGAGGGAGAGAGAGAGAGAGCAATGCAAGACTTGATCCCGCGACCCTGGGATCATGACCTAAGCTGAAATCAAGAGTTGGACATTCAACCTACTGAGCCACCCAGATGCCCCAATAAATAAACCTTTTTGCAAAAAAGAATTTGTGTTGTGTTGATAGAATAAACATGTCAGAAAGAAAAGGGAAAATTCTGAGTTCTGGATAATGCAAAATTTCTTTGTAATAGAATTTCACATTTATATTTGAAAAGCTGTATCTCCTATTTAGTGAATTCCAAAATTTTCAAATCATTAATGAAGTCACAATGTGAAGTATTCATTTGAGACTGCTGAAAATTTGCAGATTGTGAGAATGATGGGCTTGGTAACATGACAGATGATTCACACACACATTCCACACTCTCTTGACTCATTTCTAAAAACACTTTCTGGCTTCTAACTCCATGCCCCTGACAGTATTACTTAAAACTAATTTTTTAATCAATCTAAAACATACTTAATGCTACAATAATGACATCATGCATTTCTTACATTATCAGCAAACTAAGAAGATTTCAAAGAACTTGGGGTGAAAAAGTAGCCCGTGGATAAATTAGACCTGAGGCTAACCACATGGAAAATCCAGACATATCCCACTGACATTTATCATGTAACAATAGCTAATACTTACTCAACACTTACCAAAGGCCAAGAAATGTTTTAAGAACAGTTTTAAATAATGAAGAATACTGTAATGTTAAAGAAAATTAAAATGTGCAAAATTGTAAACTTCATTTAAAGACTGAAAATGCACTAAAATGTTGCCTTTGCAGTTAAGTAATGGAATTCCAATTTCTTCCTTTTTTATCCTTTTCTGTATTTACTCATCTACAATCGACATTAGTTTTCCAAATTTATTGAGGTATAACAGAAAATAAAATTTGTCATGTATCATTTATAAACATAAAAATAAAAATAGGGGTGCCTAGGTGACTCAATCAATTAAGCGTCTCACTTCAGCTCAGGTCATGATCTCACAGTTCGTGAGTTCTAGCCCTGCATCAGGCTCTCTGCTGTCAGCACAGAGCCCACTTAGGATCCTCTGTCCCTCTCTCTGTCTGCTCCTCCCCTACACATGTGCACTCTCTCTCTCTCAAAGTAAATAATAAAACACTTAAAAAAGAAGTGACTCATCTCCTCTACCAATGGGTATTCTTTCCTTGCTTCTATTAGTACAGTTAGTATACACTGATTCCAACACAATTAAAATTACAAATAGTGACATAGATACATTCTAGTATCTTATTTGATTAAAAGTGATTAATGCCATGCAAAGACAGATGAATCTTAAATGCATATTGCTAAGTGAAAAAAGCCAGTCTGGAAAGGCTACACTGTATGATTTCATTTATATGACATTACAGAAAAGACAAAACTGTACAGATAATAAATAGACTAGTAGTTACCAGGGGTTTGGGGCTAGGGAGAAGAGTTGATCAGGTGAAGAACAGGAGATATTTTTTTTAGGATGGTGATACTATCCATATGATACTGAAATGGAGAATACATGATATGCACTTGTTAAAAACCATAGAACTCTGGGACCTTATGAAGATAAAAAGCTTCTGCACAGCAAAGGAAACAACCAACAAAACTAAAAGGCAACCAACAGAATGGGAAAAGATATTCGCAAATGACACATCGGACAAAGGGCTAGTATCCAAAATCTATAAAGAGCTCACCAAACTCCACACCCGAAAAACAAATAACCCAGTGAAGAAATGGGCAGAAAACATGAATAGACACTTCTCTCAAGAAGACATCCGGATGGCCAACAGGCACATGAAAAGATGTTCAGCGTCGCTCCTTATCAGGGAAATACAAATCAAAACCACACTCAGGTATCACCTCACACCAGTCAGAGTGGCCAAAATGAACAAATCAGGAGACTATAGATGCTGGAGAGGATGTGGAGAAACGGGAACCCTCTTGCACTGTTGGTGGGAATGCAAATTGGTGCAGCCGCTCTGGAAAGCAGTGTGGAGGTTCCTCAGAAAATTAAAAATAGACCTACCCTATGACCCAGCAATAGCACTGCTAGGAATTTATCCAAGGGATACAGGAGCACTGATGCATAGGGCCACTTGTACCCCAATGTTCATAGCAGCACTCTCAACAATAGCCAAATTATGGAAAGAGCCTAAATGTCCATCAACTGATGAATGGATAAAGAAATTGTGGTTTATATACACAATGGAATATTACGTGGCAATGAGAAAAAATGAAATATGGCCTTTTGTAGCAACGTGGATGGAACTGGAGAGTGTGATGCTAAGTGAAATAAGCCATACAGAGAAAGACAGATACCATATGGTTTCACTCTTATGTGGATCCTGAGAAACTTCACAGGAACCCATGGGGGAGGGGAAGGAAAAAAAAAAAAAAGAGGTTAGAATGGGAGAGAGCCAAAGCATAAGAGACTGTTAAAAACTGAGAACAAACTGAGGGTTGATGGGGGGTGGGAGGGAGGGAGGAGAGGGTGGGTGATGGGTATTGAGGAGGGCACCTTTTGGGATGAGCACTGGGTGTTGTATGGAAACCAATTTGTCAATAAATTTCAGAAAAAAAAAAAACCATAGAACTTTAAAGCACAAAGAGTGAGAGCACCTGGGCGGCTCAGTGGGTTAAACATCCAACTCTTGATTTGGGCTCAGGCCAGGAGTTCACAGTTTGTGAGTTCTAGCCCTGCATCGAGCCCCGAGTCAGGCTCCACACTGATAGTGTGGGGCTGCTTGGAATTTTCTCTCTTCTTCTCCCTCTCCCTCTCTTCCTCCCCCTCCCCCGTTGATGCTTGTGCCTCTTTCTCTCTCTCTCAAGAATAAAAAAAAAAATTGAAAAAAACTTCTTTTAAAAAAATTTTTTTAATGTTTACTTATTTTTGAGAGAGACAGAAAGAGAGAGAGAGAGAGAGAGAGAGAGAGAGCAAGCCCAGGAGGGGCAGAGACAGAGGGAGACACAGAGTCTGAAGCAGGCTCCAGGCTCTGAGCTGTCAGCACCACAGCCCAACAGGGGGCTCAAACTCACAAACTTTGAGGTCATGACCTGAACCAAAGTCAGACGCTTAATTGGCTGAGCCACGCAGGTGTCCCTAGATGATTTTTTTTAACTTGCATATACTAATGTTTACTCTTTGTGCTTTAAAAGTTTGTTGTTGTTTTTTTTTAGGAGTGCCTAAAAAACAACCTCACTGAAGAGAACAAGAGAATAAGGTGCTGACCTAAGTAACTTGGAAATGTGTAGAGTCTGTACATAAGTTCTGTGCTCTAGTTGATAAAGTTGTTGAAATCACTATTTATCTATACTGGAATTGGAAAACTAAACAAATGAATGGCAAATGGTAGAAGCCAGGTTTCTCACTGTTGGGAGTGGGGAGATTGTGTACAGATAAGCAGAGAGAAGGCTACAATGATCCATGTGCTAATAGATTAACCTTAAGGACATCAGCATGAATTTCTGTTTAATATATATACAAATGGATATATAGAGAAATATTTATAGATAAGTTTATACACGTTGGTTAGCATATACACATGTATTTTCTTGCTTTTTCAGCTGAGAGGTTCTAGCAACAAAGATACCCCAGAAATAACAAGCACACCTAGTGCCCAGAACTTAGTTTCCAATCAAAGGAACCAGAGTTCCTTGGAGAAATTGCTGACTCTAGAACTCAGGTAGAAAATGGACAAAATGAGCCTAAAGCATCTTGCAGTTCCAGAAAGTAAGAAAATGTTACTTACGCACACACAGAACACATGCATGCACGCACACACACTGATGGGAGAATGTCAAAGGGACACAGTGGCCAAATGAAAAACCTCCCAATGGGCAAAGTTGGAACAATTTGAACAATGAAATAAAGTACTATTGAATTCTACCTCCATGCAGATATAAATTATTGAATAAATAAGTCAACAGGGGATAAGAGACAAATCTCTCACGCAGAAAAAATTTAAATAATTTATGTAAATACTGTACCCTCAAAGAGATAGTGTATAATTCCCCACCCCTTATGTGTGTGGTACCCATACTGACTTTCTTGCAAGTGGGAAAGTATTAAAAGGGGAGGGAAATATTAACTTTATGGTTAATTTTAACCCCAGCCAGGTTGTCAAAATTAATATTGATGTCAATCGTGATTAAGTCATGTTGATAGTAGATAATCTTGATATGATGCGATGAAAAGTTTACTTTACCTTTGTGGCCCTCTTTCCTAATACCCAGAGCTACAGGCTAATCTTGAAAAAACATCAGACCAATCCCAACTGAGGAACATTCTACAAAATATCTGACTAGTACTTCTCAAAGCTGTTAAGGTTCTCAAAAACAAGGAAAATCTGGAAAACTGTCATAGCCAAGGGAAGCGTAAGGAAACATAGTGACTAAATTTAATATGACATCCTGGATGGGGTCCTGGAACAAAAAAGGATATAGTATAAAAACTAAGGAAATCTGAATAAAATACGGACTTTAGTTAATAATAAGGTATCAATACTGGTTCATTAACTTTGGCAAATGTGCCATACTAATATAAGATGTCAATAAGAGAGGGAACTGTGTGCAAGGTATATGGGAAATTTCTGTACTATTTTCACAATTTTTCCATAAATCTATATTTAGTCTAAAATTTAAAGTTTATGTTTTTAAAAGTAATTAGTAACTTCAGCCAAACATTCTGCCCCTAAGACAGGTAATATCGCGTAAGTGGAAAAGTCCTGAACTCAGAGTCAACACCAAAATATCATGTCAAGGACACTGCTTGGCATAAAGAACGTTTAGCTATAGATCCTGTGCCACAAAGCAGCCATGTGGCTTTGTGACCTGGGTCAGTACCCTCAATTTTAAAATGAGGAGTTCTAGTAAATGATCTCTGAGATTTGTCCCTAAAATCCTAACATTTTAATCAGAACTAAATTCAAGGTCTGTACCACTATCAAACTCCATGACTTCGGGAAAAGTCTTGACCTCCCTTAATCTCAGTTATGTCATCTTTAAAATGGGGTGACTAAAATGCATTATCTTTAAGGGCCCTTCCAGCTCTAAAAATCTTTACCAACCATGTATCACTAATGTTTCATTCAACCTCAAGTTCACTTGGACAATCCAAGTAACCTAGTAAAGCTACCAATTATTTCAGGCCATAAATTAGATTGAAAGCTTGATGAGGACAATGGCCAATTCTGTTTAACTCACGGTGGTATCCCTAGGGCCTAGAATATTGCTTCTTACTTAGTAGACACTGAATTAGCATTTGTGCTGTGAACAATAAATGTTTCGAAATGATCCTTGGACTAAAGAGGGAACAGACAACTACAACTCTCCAAACAAAGACATTCAGAAGGGAAGAGCCAAATGGCATGTCCACCACATCAAAGAGCCCCCATAAGAGCAACAATATCATGCCACTTAAAAATCCCAATCATCTTGAAAACTGGCTCTTTATAAAGCTGGGTTATTAATATGGTTATTAATTCCTTATCAGTTTCTTACAAAGATATAAAAATTGAGAGAGAAGACATTTGGAAGCAAAACGTAATCTGCAAAGCCTCAGCTTATTCATAAAGACTACCAGTTGTGTCTGCAAAAGTATACTAGAGAAACATAAAGTGAAAAAAGTACTATTTTCCATGGGAAAGGAAAGAAGCCAGATTTATTGCTTACTTGTGAATTTGAGGGCAAACAGGTTGATGGGAGAATTTGTACATGAAGTTTGAAGTAGTGAAAAGTAATGAAAATATTTATGTTTTACTGCAAATAATTCACTAAATCTATTTTAGGTTTTGGCCTCTAGCAGTAAGCTTAAAATGCAAGGCTTGGATCAACCACCTGTATCAAAATAGAAAGAGGTAGTTGAGAAAAATAAAGATTTCTGAACTTCACCCCTGACTTACTAAATCAGAATCTTAAAGGAAGAGGCCTGGCAATCTGAATTTTTAACAAGCTCCCCAGATGATTTTAATATAAAACATTGGAGAACCACTGCTATAGTGAATTGTGATAACCCAGTTAGGAAAACAAAAATGCTTGTTTATATCAGACATATAACTATCTCAGACAATCAGGATGTAATTCAACATCCTTGAAGATATAAAGAGCCAAACACCTTTTGTGATTTTATGAACATAGAAAAAAATAATTTAAAATAATAAGTTAATTTGAGGTTAATTTAAGTTCACAGTGATAACAGAGGACATTTTACTTAAAGTTCACCATGGAAATAAACCATGTTGGTAAAGGAAATGTATTTTTTTACTAAGATCTGACACATATGCCTAAAATATTTAGTTTTAGTTTCATTACTTTGAAATTAAACTGCAAATTGGACTTGAATTCATCCATTCTTTCATTGTGACTAAACAAATATTTATTCCTTTAATGGTTTGATTCTAATGGTTTAATTTCAAGGTTAGATTGAGAAAAAAGTATGATTGGAGTGATATGTCTGTGTGTGCATTATTTTTTTTTTTTTTTTTTTTTTTAAACATTTATTTATTTTTGGGACAGAGAGAGACAGAGCATGAACGGGGGAGGGGCAGAGAGAGACGGAGACACAGAATCGGAGACAGGCTCCAGGCTCTGAGCCATCAGCCCAGAGCCCGACGCGGGGCTCGAACTCACGGGCCGCGAGATCGTGACCTGAGCTGAAGTCGGACGCTTAACCGACTGCGCCACCCAGGCGCCCCTGTGTGTGCATTATTAATGAGCATAACACTCAGGGGACATACCTAAAAAGGCAAACTGTTTTGAGAGAAAGTTCTAGTTACTCTTGGACTTTGTTTCACCTTATGTTTCTTTAAGCTTTAAGAATACAACATACGTTGGGGTGCCTAGATGGCTCAGTACATTAGTCATCTGACTTCAGCTCAGGTCATGATCTTACAGTCAGTGAATTCAAGCCCTACATCAGGCTCTGTGCTGACAGCTTGGAGCCTGGAGCCTGCTTCGCATTCTGTGTCTCCCTCTCTGCTCTGCTCTTTCCCTGCTCGTGCTCTGTCTCTCTCTCTCTCTCAAAAATGAATAAATGTTAAAAAATTTTTAAAAAATAATATAACGTATGTTTAATTCATAAAGCTTACTCTGTGATATCACTGAGTCTATTTATAACTGAAGTAGCTGAAGGACTCAACTTTATCTAAAGAGCACTAATTTTGGAGACCTATTTCTGGTTTTTACTGTTAAACCAATCCTCCACACAGTTTCTGTAAATAGGTAAGGATAAATATACCTGCTTTAACAACAAAAGACTATATAAATCATAAACCCCAAATTTCACAGGTTATCTACTCAATCTTCTGATGATTCACTAGAATACACATAATCTCCATGCCCATGCTTTTTCTCAGCATTGAACATACTCTCCTCATAATGGAGGACATACTCTCCTCATAATGAAATATATAAATCCATAACAGAGTTACTTAGTGAAAATTCTGTGTTAGTCTACCTCATGCTACCCTGAAAGAAAAGCTTCCTGATTCTTATCATCTCAGTAGAAGGCTTCCACTGAAAAGAAAGTGTGACAGGAACCATAGTCTATCTTCACCTAAACATTGATCCAATCAACTTTGTAACTTTTTTTTTTTTTAATTTTTTTTTTCACCGTTTTTATTTATTTTTGGGACAGAGAGAGACAGAGCATGAACGGGGGAGGGGCAGAGAGAGAGGGAGACACAGCATCGGAAACAGGCTCCAGGCTCCGAGCCATCAGCCCAGAGCCTGACGTGGGGCTCGAACTCACGGACCGCGAGATTGTGACCTGGCTGAAGTCGGACGCTTAACCGACTGCGCCACCCAGGCGCCCCTGTAACTTTTTATCTTAGTTAGAAAACTGCAGAGAGATGTATAACTGTTACCCACTTAGAAGAGAGACCAAAGTCTACCCTTTGACTGAAGTATAAGCTCCTTGAATTGTGGGCGACATATCTCATTTATGATTGAATTCAACAATACCTAACATAGTGCCATCTATGCAGCAGAGCTCAATAAATATTTTGATTTGAGAACATAAATCCACTTAATAAATCTTTATCTTTTCTATCTTCCTTAAAAACAATTTAAAAATAACCTTAAAATCTCATCTCTGTAAATGGGGTTCCCTCAATTTTAAACTGTTTAATTTTAATATTTATAGTTACTTTTGTTTAATGTATTTTCTTCACATGACACAAGAATGATATGTATTCATTGTTTAGAACATTCCTCAGTAAGCTAGTTTATTTTATTTCATTTTTAAAGATTTTATTTTTAAGTCATTTCTACACCCAATGTGGGGTTTGAATCCACAACCTTGAGATCAAGAATATAGCATACTCTACCAATTGAGCCAGCCACGTACCCCAGAAAATTTATTATAAATTAGTTGAGGAGCACCTGGGTGGCTCAGTCAGTGAAACAGTGTCCAACTCTTGATTTGGGCTCAGGTCATGACCTTGTCATTTGTGGGATCAAGCCCTGTGTCGGATTCCTCACTGACAGCACAGAATCTGCTTGGTATTCTCTCACTTGTCCCTCTCTCTCTCTCTCTCTCTCTCTCTCTCTCTGTCTCTCCCTTTCTGCCCCTCTCACCAGCTTGCATGTGCTCTGTCTCCAAATAAATAAATACTTAAAAAAATAAAAATAAAATTAGTTGAAATTTGATTCTAATTGTTGAGTTTGAAATACACATTTGTATGTTTGATTAAATTCAACATTTCTGGGTTTAGGAAAATGAAGTAGAAGCTGGAATTTCTGAAAAAAAAAAAAAAGAATGATGACAAAGGGAAAGATTTTTTTCACCCAGTTCCTAGAGGTTAAAACACTGTATTGGAATTATTCCAATTCTAATAGTTCAGGAAAGATTCTGTGTGGTATCTCTTATATTGGGTAGTAGTAACACTACTAAAAATACTTCAGAGAGTAAAGATACTATAGTAGGTGCAAACAGAGTACACAAATGCGAACTATAGGGAGCAAACCTTTAGAATCAAGTTTACTTGCTCGTTGCAGAAATACTTCTATTTCTATAAAAAAAATCTGAATGCAGGAGCAAGCAGACAACAACCTGAGGCATTGACTGATAATAAAGTTAATAAAAGTAAAAGTTTATTAGTTCTGAGTTTGATTAAATGATTTTAGAAATCGAATGCAATTTTTCTAAAAATTGTTGTTTTATATTAAAATCCTATTGTTTTCATTCTTCATTGTATAAGCATACCATGTTCAAGTATGCTCACATACATTCAGTGTTCATTGTAATGGTAATGTAAGCACAACCATTTTGTAGGACAATTTTGCTGAGTCTCTCAAGTTTCCTAATGCACTTTTTGTAACTTTTCATAAATAGTTTGTACACTTGCATGAATGATAAGTGTGCAAAGATGTTATTCATTGGAACATTGTTTATAACACTGAAGATGTAGAAATAACATATATTCCCATCAGTACACATTTTGCTAAATGAATGATGGAGCAGTGAGCTATGGACACAGGTGTTCACTGTTTTTTTATTCTCTATTCTTATCTGGATGTTGACTACTTTGTAATATATACCATCTTAAAAAGCAAAAATTAATAATACATTATGAGATACCTATTCTATAGACTTCTATGCCATTCTAAAAGAGTAGTATAAATCTATGTGTATTAACTTGAAAATATATTGGTAATAGGCTACTAAGTGGGTCACAGAACATGTAGAGTATGATTCACATATACAGAAAACTAAGCAAAGCCTGTGGGTGGAGAAGGAGGGGTAGTTGTAGAAAAAGATCTTGAGGATACACACTGAGCTATTCCTGGTGACCCTCTGTGGTTTGGGATTGGAGGGGAGAAAGGGTAGCTTATCAGGATTTTGACTTTTTATAAATGTCTGTAATATTTTTTTCTTTATAATGGAAATATATTACTTTTGGTATTTTATAATAAAAAGGAGAAAAAATAAGGGGCTCTAGTACTGTATCAACCCACATTTGTTCTAAAACTGGTCAGTTTTAGAAATTCAGATGAAAATTTAGAATGATTACAGTCAGATACAGAAAAAAACATATATACCATTGCAAGGGATAGGATATGTGGAAACAGTATGAAGATGTGGGTTAAAAATTCTACATTACTACCTTATTCTGTTAAGCTTACAGCATAGATGTAGTAATTGTTAATATAAATTGAACACAATCTTTCAGGTGTTGTTAATAAAACTAATAAATGACTAGTTAATAAGCACACATAGTTTATAATTTAGTTTGCTTAAATTTTTTTTTTAATTTTTTTTCAACGTTTATTTATTTTTGGGACAGAGAGAGACAGAGCATGAACAGGGGAGGGGCAGAGAGAGAGGGAGACACAGAATCGGAAACAGGCTCCAGGCTCTGAGCCATCAGCCCAGAGCCCGACGCGGGGCTCGAACTCACGGACCGCGAGATGGTGACCTGGATGAAGTCGGACACTTAACCGACTGCGCCACCCAGGCGCCCCTAAATTTATTTTTTTAATGATTATTTATTTTGAGAAAGAGGAGAGCGAGTGTGTGTGCGAGTGGGGGAGGGGCAGAGAGAGCGGGACAGAGAGAATCCTAAGCAGGCTACGTGCTGTCAGTACAGAGCCCCATGTGGGGCTCCATCTCACAAACCGTGAGATCATGACCTGAGCCAAAATTAAGTCAGATGCTTAACTGACTGAGCCACCCAGGCACCTCTACTTTGCTGAAATTTAAACTTGATTTCAAACACAATGGACACTGGAGAAGAAAGGCTAGTTGTAATTAAGAAGATACTCAAGTGAAGTTTCAGACACAAGGATAACTTTTGAGCTTGGTTGATTTTTCACATATTTGACTGATAGGTAATAGTTTTAACCTGCATTTTACCTCTCAGGAACTTCCTTAATGTCAGGATTATGTCTTATTCATACACCTACTTCTACCTAGCTCAGAGTGTGATACATAGAAGTGCTCAATACTTCATTAAATGGATTTTTCCCTGCAACTTTAAGTTGAATTTTATATCTCCTTCTCACATGAGTTCTTTTAAAGGGATATTTGATCCAAAATCTTATATTTTAAGTGAACACTGATCTTGACCTAAAAGTTTTAAATTCTGAATCCTGAAGTTACATCATTATAGCCAAATTATGAATTCGATTAATCGAGGATAAAAGACTTCACCTCATACTAATGATGCTGCCACCTTGCACCCTATTCGCAGGCACACTCATCTTCCTCCTGTTGCCTGCACACACCAAGCTCATTACCACAGTGGGGCCATTTCACCTGTTTCCCTGGATTCCAGATCTCCACAAGGCTAGGCTCTTCATATCATTCAAGGCTAAACACAAACTTCATTGCCTCAGTAAAGATCAACCAATTAAAAGTAGCTCTCATCAGTCCCAGCCCAACTCTGCCTTTACCAGTTCTTCTTTGTACATCACCCTGTCTCACTATCTTCAAAGCACTACCCATTATCTGAAATTACCTTGTTCATTTACCTGTTTCATTTTGTACTGACTCTCTTGCCTTCTCCCTGATTAGATGTAAATTCTCTAAAAGCAAGAGACTTGCCTGTGTAGTTCTCTCTTGAATCCTCCGTGCCTAGAATAGTGATCTACTCTTAGAAGGCATTCAAAATTCCAAAATTTTGCTATTGGAAATTCAAAATTGAGGATGAATTATAGTAAATATGAAATAGCAAACACATATCTGCACTGAGCCCTTCCTAGTTTCCTTGCATTATTCCTGTTACAGTTGATGTTTGACATTTCCAAAGAATACACCTCAGTCCTCCTGGAATCATTATGAATTTACAATCAGACCAGAGCATACAATTTTATCAGTTTCCTCATCTATAAGACTGGCATATTAATATGCACCGACTTCAGAAGGTTATAATAAAAATTAAATTAGAACCACAAATCCATGCTGATACATGGATTCAGGAGGCTTAGTTTTCTCACTCACTAGCAAACTACATGATTTAAATGTATACCACAAAAAGGCATCAACTATTATTTCAAACTACATACATTTGGGGGTGGCTAGTAGAGTCAAAACTGTGCTAGGCCCTAAGAAGCATAAGGCAAAATAAGTAGTAAGCTTTCTTTAACACCTGATCTCTTGAATACACATCTGGCTTAGTGAGCAGCATAGGCTTTAAGAAAAGCTGGGGACCTCCTCACTCAGGAAAACAGAAGTGGTTCATAAAGGATAAGACTGAAGGTACACCAAAATTACGTCAGTAATTCTACTTGCAACTGTGAAAGCACATTACCTACGTTATAGACTAAGTTTCTACCAACAGAAGAAACAGTGAATACTGAGCCAATTCAAGATGATTTACTACGTTTGAAAAAACTAATTTTCTGGATAATTCAAATAAAAGGATGATAAGACAAGATATTATTTTATTTACATTATGTAGGCAAATCTGTAACTTCATAGCTGAAAACTGTATAAATCAGAAAAACATTTTGATTTTGTCAATGTCAAATGTGCCATCAAACCCAACTGGCCATTGGGAATGGTATTTAGAGGAAAATGGCAGACCAAGTTAAAGAGGTGATTTGGTACCATATGCTCTGGACAAGATGAATGTCAAAATAGTGTATCCTGGTAGTGTCCAACAGAAAAAAATTAATGCCCATGCGCTGAAGACGCCACAGCCAAAATGGAATAGTCCATTTTAATTTTCAGAGGAATTTGGTGAACAAATGACTAGATATCCACCAAACCTTAGTACTAATGAAAAATACAGTGCATTCTGAGAAAATCAATATATAGTTTGCCTGAAGGTATCCCAAAGGAAACATTCAGTTATTGAGGTTTAAACTACGTTAGCCCCAGAATAATAAAATTCTTGAATTGCAGGCGTTTGCAAGAACAGCAAAGGGGTTAAAGACATTTTATATTTTATCAAAGCTCTAAAACTGCTGTGCAGAGTTTTTATGCATTTCATATTTTTTCCTTGCTGCTTCTTCATGCAAAAGCCTTCACCAATTCCTCAGAGCACTGCTTCACTGTTTAGACCTACTTAATTTGCTCTTCAAATAAAATATCCTTGGTCCCACTCCTACCTGGCCTCCACAGGTTCACACAGCCACTGAAGATTGGGTTGGGGGAAATGGGAGCATATCTTGAGGAACAGGTATTGTCACAACGTCTCAGCACTATAGATAGTTACCAAACTGTTGGAGTCGTTTGTTCATTTCTGTTTCATTTTTGGAAAAATAAGCCCTTTTTTAGCCACACCATATGTGGTTTTAATTTTAATTACGAATTTCATTTTGTTAATGACATACACAAAATGGAGAATTCTCTATTTTTAAAAATGCAATTAAAATGTCAAGATACAAATAAAAAGGGCTATGACAGACTCTGCAGGAAAAAACTGAACTATGGGTTGGAAAATCAGCAATTCAATTTGGAATCAATCATGAGGTTAATTCAGATAATAATCAATTTGGACCCTAGAAGTCCACATTTATTAGATAATTCCTCAGTATTTGTTAAATAGTCATGAACTGAAGTCTTTCCTAGCAAAAGAAAAAAAAAGAAAAAAAACCGAGTATTTTGGAAATAAATCTGACAAGAGAGTTCAGTACGTGCAATATTTGCATTCTTTTACCAAGTTGTAAAACTACCCAGGGTCAAAGGGATGATTGAAGACAAGCATTCATGAAAAAACTAATTTTTTAGGAGCAATACTAAATACACCACTGAAATATTTAAAAATAGTATCAGTTTGGGGCGCCTGGGTGGCGCAGTCGGTTAAGCGTCCGACTTCAGCCAGGTCACGATCTCGCGGTCCGTGAGTTCGAGCCCCGCGTCAGGCTCTGGGCTGATGACTCAGAGCCTGGAGCCTGTTTCCGATTCTGTGTCTCCCTCTCTCTCTGCCCCTCCCCCGTTCATGCTCTGTCTCTCTCTGTCCCAAAAATAAATAAACGTTGAAAAAAAAAATTAAAAAAAAAATAGTATCAGTTTAGCAAAATAATTTTTCTTCTAATCAAAAAAAGTATTTGAGCATACTAACATTTTTTTTCTTCTCCTACAAGTACAATTATACTTGCTCTAGTACTAGCCATGAGAAAGACCTTGTAAAAAAGCATCTATAAAGTTAGCTTATAATCACCTTTTAGTAATCATTTACACAGTCTTAGGATCTACTGAGTCACAAACAGAAACAGAATTGTCACATTTGGAACCAATCACTAGGAAACAATTCATCACAATTTTTGTTGTCAGCGTAACTCTAAGCTACTTATTCCAATCTCCTATGTTTGAATTCTTTAAAATGTCCTAGTTAGAATGTATTACAAAAATTTCTTACAATTTCCAAACAAACTTTTAGTTCATATTAAGAAAAAACAAACAAACAAACATATGGCACATTTAGTCATGGACTGTGACCACAGAGATAGAATGTTTTAACTCTAAACAGAAAGAATGCAACTATTCCAAGTATTGCTTGCACCATTTCCAATTAGACAGATGATGAGTTCTGAATGTCATTTCTTTGTGTTGGTCATTTAGCTTTGACCCAAAGTATTGAAAACACATCTAATGATCTGTTCATCAAACTTCACTCAAAATGAAATGCCTCTCCACCTTGGTCCCATCATTAAGACACAGTTAAAGTAAACTAATCTATCCCGCAAGATGTCCATTACTACAAACATCCTCAGAGATTACAAAAACTTTTTTTATATACCACAAATTCTCAGTAGAATGTCCTGCAGCTGAGTAGAAATAGTCAATCGCAGCAAGTGTTCTAAACCCAAGGAGTGGGAAATCATTTTCTATCCCCTGGTGGGTTTGATCAGTACATCACATTTAGATAATATAAAGAGTAAAGTACTAAGACATACATCCCTGATGTGAAACTTGTGCTGCTCTATAGAAACTATGACAGTAAAAAATAACACAAAGTTCCCGGTTTTTTAAATCATTACAATTCCTTTGAAAATCATACTCGATATTGAATCCATCCACTGACTTAGTTTATTAGTGAGTAAAATATAAAATACGCCCAATTCTTTGGCATTTTCAAAAGAACTTTACTAAATGCTAAAGAGAATAAAAAGTTAATTAATAAGAGACTATAATTACCATCATCAAAACATGCAAGTTTTAACAGACTACCCACTTTCTGAATGATTTCTTTATTGCACAAGAACTTGTAATTTTACGTAGTCATTTGGGCTATATTAATCTATTTTATTCCAGAAAAGTATATGACAAATTGAAGCTCATCAATATTATAAAATATCAGCAATTAAAATTATAAAAATGAAAACCAAGGGGCGCCTGGGTGGCGCAGTCGGTTAAGCGACCGACTTCAGCCAGGTCACGATCTCGCGGTCTGTGAGTTCGAGCCCCGCGTCAGGCTCTGGGCTGATGGCTCAGAGCCTGGAGCCTGTTTCCGATTCTGTGTCTCCCTCTCTCTCTGCTCCTCCCCCGTTCATGCTCTGTCTCTCTGTCCCCAAAATAAATAAACGTTGAAAAAAAAATTTAAAAAAAAAAACCCAAAATAAACTTTACGACAGAACTTTGAACTTAAAAATATCTACTGCTACTATATTTAAAAACATGGCATGAAATCTACAGTTTTTATAGAATATCTGAAAGTCAGTACCAAAGATATATAACTTTTCATGAGTATTTAATACATTCCACAGTATTAGATGGATGCCATTTGGTTATAAAGTTGTTGCTTCCCATCAAATTAATGAATGAATATTACCTGGTATATATTTAAAGAGGAACTACTTGTAGCAGAGAGAAAGCAGGCTTTGAGAGTAAATACCTCAGTACTGGATGTCACACTTTCTGGCTGTATAATAACAGGTAAATTGTTTTATTCCTATGAGGTTGTGAGGATTAAACGAGATAATGAGTGCAAAACATGAGGTTCGGAGTTGGTTTTTAGTAATCAATAGTGCCTCTCATTTTTCTAATTCTCTTTCCTTAAGCTGTAATAGGTATTTGTTCCATTTTTTAGATATTCACAACCGACCAACATAGTTGGTGACATTGGTAGCTACCTAGTTTTTAGAAAACTATCCTGAGTTCCTCAATGAACATCACAATCCATACATATACCTGGCCATATCTATCAAAGATAAACATTTTTCTTCAGAGCATGTATGGTTTATTCACCAGACAAATACAAAGATATGAAGACATATTGCTAGTAGTTTTTGGAATGAATGCTTTGACTTCCGTCATCTTAATTTTTTCCAAACTGTTAACTGATTTTTAAAACACTATAAACAAAATTCAAGGAGAAAAACAATAAAATATTGTGATTTTAATAATTTATAGAAAATATCTTCATATAATTTAATATTTTCAGGCTGTTATGAAAAAATAAAATGTATTGTAAAAACTCAGTAGTCTAAATTAAAATCATTTTAGAATTCAATGTTTGACTTCAAATTCAAATATAAATAATACTATTATAGAAATATAGGTAATGTTTTGAGTAAACCAATCTAAAAGAAGGTAACACTCAGATCCAAAAATACAGTGAACTCTAGGTCAGTCTTATTTATTTACTACAAAAGTCCTTGTCTAGAACACTGAATTCAGAATAACTCTGTAGATGAAGTTCTCAGTGCCTGCTTATTTAAAAAAAAAATGATAGATTTCTTCTGATCTTTCAGAGCCCCAATCATTTTTGCCCCAGCTATATTTTTCTAGTCTTCAAAATACTCTGTGGAATATAAAATAAGGTTAAAGGCAGCATTCTGTCTTTGAGGGCTTCCTTGGGCAAAAGAAGAAATATAAAAATGTTAGTTTTATATATTATGGCCTGAAGAAAGCCTAACAGCCAAAACATCACCTTTAACATGGTTGCTTTTTCTGAGTAGTTTATCAACCAACCCCTCCTTTATTCTTTGGTCTAAAAATTGGTATGAGATTCTCTCTCAATATTTTAAATGTATTCTGGCTCTTTGGGCCTCATTAGAAAGTCACTGAATATTACTAACGTTTTTTTCTACTCATTTTATGACAGCAAGCAAATGCTTAGTCAAGTTGAAGAAACAGCACAATTGGCTATTTTATATATGTTTAAAATTTAAGAATTACTTTTAGGGTACGTGTATTTTCAAACCATTAGCTTAGAGAGTAGTCTTTCTCATTAAATAATAGGCTTGGTCATAACTATATAGATACTCATTAATTCACAATATGCCCTAAACCTGGGATTGTTGTAAAAGAGAATGCACAGGCTGCAGGTAGATTCAAAGTACAAACTTTATGCTTTATGATCTCCACATTCTGCTTCCTACCAAGATCTTAAATAAAATCTGGGTCAAGATTCTAATGACAAGGAACTTCACACTCTCATGGGACTCCATGAGGAATTGTTAAGTCTTCACTTTTATCATTATTTTATCTATATAATGGCCTAAAAATAGTTGAAAAGAAAAATAAAATGAGTGATTAGGTCACCATGAAAGTACAAAACATTTCATTTTGGACACGGCTTGCTTCACTGATTCCATTGTTTTGATTTTGGATTTATTTGTTGGTTGGTTGGTTGGTTGGTTGGTTGGTTGGTTGATTTCATCCAACCCAAATTATCCATCCATTCAGTCCAAATATCCAGGGGTATTTGGATATATTGCTGTATTTTTATAAATGTTTATTTTTGAGAGAGAGAGAGAAAGAGAGAGCAAGGGAGGGGCAGAAAGAGAGGGAGACAGAGAATCCAAAGCATTCATAGCACAGAGCCTGATGCAGGGCTCGAACTCACCAATTGTGAGATGATGACTTGAGCCAAAGTTGGATGCTTAATCAACTGAGCCACTGAGGCATCCCTAGCTGTATTTTTTTTTTAAGTGTATTGAGAGAGAGAGAGAGAGTGAGCAAATATGAGCGGGAGGGTTGGGGGGGGGGGTGGGGATGTGGGCAGAGAGAGAGAGAGGAAGAGAGAAATCCCCAGCAGGCTCCATGCTGTCAGCACAGAACCTGAGGTGGGGCTCAATCTCATGAACTGTGAGATCACGACCTGAGCTGAAATCAAGAGATGGACACTTAACCAACTGAACCCTACCCAGAGACATTTCTAAGAAAAACAAAGTGGGAGTCATTTATTTTCAATACTTAAGTACTGTATTAACACTTAACACCCACCCCAATCCAAACTCTTGGATGTACTCAGACTCTAATGTTTAACTGTGGGAGTATTAACTGAGAAAACTAAAATATTTTATTACTAGGTATTGGTAACCAGAACTTTTAACTTATTTACAACAAAATTAATATAATTACCTACATGTCTGTCTTGAGGATTCCATTTGAACACTATTTATGCATCAGGCTGTAACAACCTAGATTAAAATGTTAACTAAAGTTCTTTAGAAATCCAGATGACAAGTGCTCGCTTTGGCAGCACATATACTAGAAATCCAGATGACAATTCAAGAGATAGCCAGGTTGTGTCAGAGTCCAGTCAGGAAACACAAACCACATTAGTTATAGGAAAAGAGAAAATCTCATATGAAGAACTGTTAACTATCAACACGTGGTCCTGATACTATTAGGTATCCATAGGCAAAAAAAAAAAAAACAAAAACAAAAACAAAACAAAACAAAAAACCCCCCTTTGATTCTTGCTTTATACCATATATAAATATTAAAAGAAAAATGGATCATGGACCTAAATATAAAACTAAAAATTCTAGAAATAACACAAGAGAAAATGTTTGTGTCATTGGGTTAGGCAAAGATTTCTCAGATACAAAAACATGATCCATAGAAGAAAAAACTGATAAAGTGGACCTCCTTAAAGTTAGACTTTTACTCTCCAAAAGATACATTAAGATACTTTTACTCTCTAATGCAAATAAAAGCCACAAAGTCGGAGAAATATTTGTAAATTATATATTTGATAAAGGACTTGTATCCAGAGTACACAAGTCAAAAATCAAAACTCATTAACAATAAAAACCAACCATCTAATTAAACAAATGGGCAAAAGATCTAAATAATCACCTTTGCTGAAGAAGACAGATGAATGGCAAACAAGCACATGCTTAGCACATGCTTAGCACATGCTCATTATGTTGATTGTGATGATGGTTTCACCAACAGTTAGGAAAATGCAAATGGAGACCACAATGATAGTACTACATACCTATTACAATGTCTGAAGTTTAAAAAATTGGCCATATGAAGTGTTCTTGAGGATGGGGACCTAGAACTCTCATAAACACGTGGTGGAAATAAATAATGATACAACTTTCTATTTTTTTTAAAGGTTTGCAAGTTTCTTAAGAAGTTAAACACACAACTACCATTGATCCACGTACTCCACTCTTACACGTTTACCGAAGAGAAATTAAAGCATATGTCCATACAAGAATTGATACAAATCTGTTCATAGTGGCTTTATTTTCATTATCAAAAGTGAAAAATAATCCAAATATCCATCAATAAGCGAATGAACAAATTGTGACATATCCATATACTGTAACACTACTTAGGAATAAAAAGGACTGATGTACTGATGCACTCAACATGGGTAAATCCTAGATGATCATGCTGAGTTGAAGAAGTCAACCCCTACCCACAAAAGAGTATATACTGTGTGATCAAGTTTATATAAAATTCAAAATAACCTTTGTTACGTGAGGCTATGTGAGGGTGCAGACAGGAGGGAGAAGAGGGAGAAATTAGAATGGAATATAAGGATACAGATATGTTCATTTTCTTGATTGTAATTACAGTGACACTACCCAACAGGGTTAGGAGACCATGTCTGAATTCAGGGGATTCTCTAAGCACTTCTTAGGACTTTCATGTTCAATAGTAAAAGTTAATTAAAAACTACAACAAAACAAACAAACAAAGAGGACACAAACCCATCACAGATGAAAGTTTGGGGTCACTTTGACAGGTAATGAATGGACTTTTGACTAGCTACGTTCCTGGGTGAGGAAAGGCAAAGGAAAGAGGGATTGGGTATTGGAAGAAAGAATTTATATATATAAAAGACCAGTTATAGAAATTAAGACACTACCAGTTCTACAAATTTCCTTCCTTTCTTTGTGCTTGTGCGCACACGTACCTACCTCCAAGGGATAATTGTACTCATTGGTAATTTCAAATTAATTACTCTGCCCTTTTGGTTCAATGGAATGAGAAACCCAGAATATCCAGGTGAAATTCTAATTCAATGAACCATGTGGATCTCTAGGTGGAAATATTCTTTCCTTGGAGAGCAAGAATGACTGATGCCCTTACAGGAAGAGATTAGGACAAAGATATATACAAAGGAAAGACCATGTGAAGACAGGGAGAAGACAGGTATTTACAAGCCAAAGAAAAAGACTTCAGAAGAAACCAAAGCTGCCCATGCCTTGATCTTGAACTCTAGCCTCCAGAACTGAAAGGAAATACATTTCTGGGATTTAAGCCATCCAATCTGTGGTATGTTAGGACAGTCCTAGTAAACTAGTACAATGTACTCCTACCTGTATCTCAAATCAAGCAAACTGACAAACTGAAAGTCTGCCCACTGGGAGGACTACCCTTGTTGAATATCCCGGTAGATCAAAACATATTAATTGCCACTATGTCTCTGGTACCCATTACAGTAAATGTGCCCAACTTGTTTTTGGAAATTAAGTGCTATTTCGTCTACAAAAAACAGTCACCACAGAGCTATTTAAGAACGCCAATACTCCCCACCCTAATGTATTCTCCAAGGCTTTGTAAAGTGATTATCTTCTGGGCTGTCTCAAGAGATGTAGTTAGGAATGTCTATACTGATATGCATGGTAAATACATTCCAACATTCCTATTTCCATTAGCCTTTGGCTTTTACTATTCCAAGGAATTTCTGGCATCTCTTCTCATTATATATAGGCCACCATTGAGTCTCACTTTCAGTAAACAAAAAGTAAACTGTTAGAGTCACTTCCAGCTACATGAGCTAATGCACTGAATTCAATATCTTTAGTAAGTGCACCCATATCCATAAATGTTACCCAACCCAATATTCTATTCCATCCTTTTTGGTCCAGACCCTCAGAATTTGTTCCCTCATGAACTCCCCAAATTTCTGCATGTACAAATTAGCAAAACGTGGCAATTTTCTTGGTATGTAAGCTATTTCTTCTTGGGTGAGACTTTGTATTTTAGAACACACTAAGATATGACCCTATTAATGAGTCTACAAAGAATGGTTCAGGTAAGTCTTTAGGAGATGGGACATCCTCTTTAAGGTAGTTGCCTTGGGTAAGGTTATTACGGGTAAGCATGGGAAGGCTAGTCTTACCGCAAGGAAGCGGCCTCCATTTGCAATGCATTCCTTCCAGGTTTCAGAGTCCCATATCTTCCAACTGCTCCAACTTTTACAATTTTGTGACACTGTGAATTCAACTTATGTTATAATTTTGTAATCCTTACAATTAATTTTTTTTAATCTTCAGCAATATTGATATTGTTGCTACAAGAGACAAGAAATTATTTGAAGCTCTCCGGCTCTCTGACCATGCCTTAAACTAAGAATTAAAAACCTGTGCTTCTCAATTTTTTCATGTAAATGTTCCAGTTCATTCAGATGAATCCATCGCATACCAACGTTCTTTTAGAATACAGCCATGGTGATAAAATATGGTATGATAACCAGTGAAGTACTTCCCAAGGTACTTCTTTCCAAAGGTATTTTATCACAATCAACTAATAGTTGATAGTTTGCTTAACTGTAATGCCACCACATACCATGGATTACCAGCATTTCATATTCTAGTGGCACAAATCTCAGCATTTCATTTGAGTCCAAGGACATGCCACAAATCCCATCTTTGTAAAGTATCCAAGCAATCATTCTACTTTATTCAAACCTTATTTAGTATGTATCCAAGTTATTTTCTAATCCATAAAATGTAATTGGTACCAATAATTGTGTAGGAAAAGATGACCAATCACAAATTGTAAAAATATTTTGAAATATGAGGGACTCATGTGACTCACTGAAAAAGTATCTTCCTTACAGTGTAGTAAATCTATTATAGTGATTGAAAACATTTAGGTAATAAATCTAATGCTTACTCAGACCAAAAATTGCATGGTGCATCTCAAGGAATTTGTATATGGTGAAGCTACAGACCTACTCAGTTGTGATTTTAGATGTATTAAGGCACATCATAGACACTGAACTAAATTCCCTAGCAAAAAGGGAATGTTTTCATTTCAATTGTGATTTTGCATGAATTCTTTTGAATGCCCTAAATTTATAGGTATTTGTGAGAAAATAAAAGGGCCTATAATCTTTTCCCTAGTTATCACATTATAGCAACTAGTTTTTATTTTTATTTTCCTTCACCATAATTCCTCATGGTAGGTGGGGAGATGAAAATGAATTATCTAGAACTCAATTTTCATTAAATATTAAGTTTTCAAGCATCAACACAGCAAAAACTAGTTCCAGAACTACATCTCTTGAGCACAAAGTGAGGTTTCAAGACAGATGACTGCCTTTCTTTAATTTAAACAATGTTCATAAGGAAGGCTAAACTCTAAACAACGTGTACAGCTTATCGCGTGACCTCTATATCACCTCTATATAGTGGGGAGGTTCAGTTGCCTAAGGGTTATTAATGTCACAGCATCAACAAAATGTTTCACAGAATATGACTTAACCATTTAAATGAGTAATGATAAGTTGAGTAGTGATATTGCTGCACAATATTTTGGTCTGACTCAATTCTACCATTATAGGGTATTGGTAGAGAATTACTGTTTTAGGCCGTCTGTATTGACTTTAGTCAAAATGTTGTTCTATTTCTTCGAAGACTTTTTTGAGAAATTGCCAGTTGAGAAATAAAATGGCAACTGGAATCACTACATAAATTATAAGTTTCAGAGTGGATAAATTTGCTATCAGTCAATTTATCATATAAGATTTGAGAAACTTAAACAATGATGGCAATTAAAATTGAGATTTGATACTTCTCAGTTAAAATCAATCTACTGTTGGGGTGCCTGGGTGGCTCAGTCAGTTAACCATTTGACTTTTGGTTTCAGCTCAGGTCATGACGTCACAGTTCATGGGTTCGAGCCCCACCTCGGCCTCTGCACTGACAATGCTGAGCCTTCTTGGGATTCTCTCACTCCCCCCGCCTCTCTGCACCTCCCCTGCTCATTTGCTCTCTCTCTCTCAAAATAAACGTTTTTAAAAACTAAAAAAATAAAATCAATATACTGTTGTTAGTACTTTTTCCTCTTTGTTGATTTCACTGTTTACATAGTATTTCTAGGTGATTCTTCCATATATTCTCAAGTTAGGCAGAAATTCAATTAAATGAGTATTGTGTGAATTATAATCCTTTAATTCTTTCCCGTATTTAGAAGGGGCTTTTAGAGATTCCTGACAGAGTATTATTATTCAGTAGTTAAAACAACAATGTATTACACATTTAAATATCGTCACACATGAAACAGGGATAAATAACTAAAGTGACAATTTATGATATCCTTAAAACATGTTTATACCTCTGTATAGCACTGTTACAAAAAAAAAAGAATATAATTCATTCTCATCCTTATAAAGAAGGGCTCCTCTAAGAAGTGTGTTTTTAAAAACTGAAAGCAACTATTGTTTATGGATAATTCATTTTAAAATTGGGATTATAAGAAGATACTCCAAAAGCCAAAAAATAAACTTCTTAACATTTTTAAACATTAGATATAAAAGGTCTGTGACATTACATGTAACAAAAAATTAACTTATGTCTCAAATATAACAACAGTAAAATTTCAGTTAGCAAATCTCTATATAACTTTTTAAACTGAAATGTGAACATATCCACCTGAAGTATGAGTCAACAAAACCCCTGTCACGAGGGTCCGACCGAATGCAATCATTGGCCCTGTCATCACTGCCCCACAGAGAACAAGACTGACCATAAGATTTGTGCTTGATCTGCATTGGTTCATGATCACTATCATGGGAGTAACAAATGAGGCTGGCCATACAAAAAGAATTTCATTTCATGAAATGATTTCAAAGATAAAAGCATCAACTGCTTCCCAAGCTTTCTCTTACTGACCACCTGACATTCCAGAATCAAAAACCTACCTAAGAGGCGACTATGAGAATTAAACAAGTTAACGTTTATGAAACACACAGAACAGTGAAAGAATGTTTGTTTAATAAAACAATTTTTATTCCTTTGATCTACACTGTGTTTTAAGAAATAAGACATTAAACCCTATCAGTCATTTTCATCTCAGGAATTCATTTCTTCCAATCTTGTCCCCAGAGTAAAAATTAATAGGATGAAGTTGGAGAAGACATGAAAGAATTGGCCATCTTTCTTTAAGAAAGAATGAGGGTGTGGAAAGAGAAAACAACGTGAAGAGAAAAGGCTCAGAACAAAGACGATCTGTTACTAAAATATAAGGTACAAACGTCCCTTACTTTACAATGTTTTTCGTCCGGTATCAACTTGCCTTCCATGCAGTTTGGCAATATCAAACCGCAGCAATACAGCCTGTTCAATTCTTCTGTAGAGCGTGCAGAACAATTCATCTGTTGTTTAAATTCAGAGGCTTAGAGGGGAAAAATGTTAGTATATATTTGATTCAAGCAATGCTTGAGTGACAAATGTGGGTTATGTTAATTTTGACTTTCTTCTGATCATCAAAGACACCTCTCCTCACACACTTAGATATAAAGCAAAGCAAAATTGTCACTTATTTAACACTACAGTTATTATGTTTATAGTTATAATATCATATATGATAAATATAATCCCAATGCATATTTTCTTTCCATGAAATTAAAGATAAAATCTCACACATACTCAGGCAACAAAAGCAAAACTAAGCAAGAGGGACTACATCAGACTACAAAGCATCTGTATTGGTAATGACCAATAAAATGAAAGGTAATGTACACAATGGGAGAAAATATTTGCAAACCATATATCTGATAAGGGGCTAATATCCAAACTACATAAGGAACTCATACAGCTCAATAGCAAAAAAACTAATAACACAATTTTTAAAAAGACAAAGGTCCTAAACAGACATTTTCCCAAAGAACACATATATACGGCCAACAGGTACATGGAAAGGTACTCAAAATCATTAATCATCAAGGAAATGCAGAGAAAAACTACAAAAGCTATCACTTCACACCTTTTAGGATGGTTATTATTAAAAAGACAAGAGATAAGTTTGGGCACAGATGTGGAGAAAAGGGAATCCTTGCACACTGTTCCTGGGAATGTAAATTGGTACAGTCGCTATGGAAAACAGTATGGAGGATCCTCAAAAAATTAAAAATAGAACTACAAGGCACCTTGGTGGCTCAGTTGAGAGTCATACTTTGGCTCAGGTCATCATCTCATAGTTGAGTTTGAGCCCCGCATGAGGCAATCTGCTCTCAGCACAGAGCCCACTTAGGATCCTCTGTCCTCCCTCTCTGCCCCTCCCCCACTCACGCACGTTTTCTCTCTCTCTCTCTCAAAAATAAATAACATTAAAAAAATAAAAATTGAACTACAATATGATCCCGCAATTCCACTTCTGTATACATCCAAAGGAAATAAAATCAGGATCTTGAAGAGATACATACACTCCCAAGTTCACTGCAGCATTATTTACAAAAACCAAGGTATGAAATAACCTAAGTGTCTGTTGACAGATAAATGGATAAAGAAAATGTAATATACATATTCAATGGAGTATTCTTCAGCATAAAAAAAGAAGAAAAGCCTACCAATTATGCCAATATGGATAAATCTCGAGGGGATTATGCTAAATCAAATAAGCCAGATACAGAAAAGACAAATACTGTATGATTTTGTGGAATCTAAAAAAGTTGAATTCAATTGAGCCAAAGGGTAGAACAGTGATTGCCAGGGACTTGGGGTCTAGAAAACCAGGATGTGTGTCAAAGGATAGAAACTTTCAGGTTAAGATGAAGAAGTTCCTGGAATCTAATGCATGCCATGGTGAGTATAGTTAATAATACTATACTATATATTCGGAAGTTTGCTAAGAGAGTAGATCTTAACTTCTTACCACAAAGATGCAAAAAAAATGCAATCGCTTCAGGGGCACCTGGGTGGCTCAGTCGGTTAAGCGTCTGACTCCGGCTCAGGTCATGATCTCACGGTCCGTGAGTTCGAGCCCTGCGTCGGGCTCTGTGGTGACAGCTCAGAGACTGGAGCCTGTTTCAGATCCTGTGTCTCCCTCTCTCTGCCCCTCCCCTGTTCATGCTCTGTCTCTCTCTGTCTCAAAAATAAATAAACGTTAAAAAAAAGATGTAATCACTTCACAGTGTATATGTATATTAAACCTTCATGTTGTACACATTAGATATACACAATTTTTATTTGTCTATTATATCTCAATAAAGCTGGAAATTTTTTCACACATAAAAATGGATAGTTTTTGTTAATAAATACAAGTGCTAAAATAATCATATAGATTTAATTTCTAAATATGTAAAATTTATATAATTTATAAATTATACCTACATGATACCATAGCAACTGAACACAAAATGAAACATTCAATTCATTTGGTAGATATGAGGTTTTTCCCATCACATGGGCTGTTTCTTTCCCTTAAATTACCTGATAATTTATGAAATCAAAAGGCTAAGTTTTCACTAACATGAGGCTTTTCTTAACTCTTAAGATGGATAAATAAATCATTAAATTCTCTAACAAGTTTTTGTTTGTTTAAATATAAATATACCTTAACCCTCATTCTGCACCTGTTCATTCTTCCTTTTGTCCCTTCCTTTCTTTACCTGCTTTAAGTAACCTCCCAAGCCTCAGTTTCTGGCTCTGAAAAATGAGGCTAATATAAACTACAAAGTTTTCAGGAAGATTAAATAAGACAATGTATGTAAAGTACCCAGCACAGTGTCAAATACAATAAGGTTTCTTTTCTTCCCACCACTCTTTCCTTGTCAGTTCTAGAAGAGTCAGAATAATTGTAATGGATGAGAAAGAAATGTTTGCTTACATCCTTGGTTTGCTCCCCAATTTAGGCACTGGTTAACAATATATTCGATGTTCAAAGTTTTCTTTATAATATGCTATCGAGAAAACCAAAGACATTTATTTATTCACCTAACTACATAATGCTGCATCTCCTTTCAACCAGGGAATGCTTTGTGCTAACACTGCTGTAAAATTTCCCTTTGGCAGCCACAGTGGCTCTAAGACGAATGATCTGAACTGAAGGGCCCGTTTTAGGACTACAGAGACAGAATATCTGAATATAACTTAAACTCTGATTAAGTTATTAAGGGCAAACAGAATTCAGGAGATTTCGGCAGAACAGACACATCAACTACTAATCTGCTAATGAAAGGAGTGACTGACTAGACATCAGGCCGCTGCTGTTACTGTTCTTGTGGTTGCAGGAGGCCATTGGACAGAGGTTAGGGATCAAGCAGCGTATTCTTCTGATTCCAGGAGACCACCCCATCCTGAAATTTTTAACTGATTCATAAGGGTGTCAAAGTTGACAACAAAGTTACTGATGATGGTTTAAGCTAAAGTCTAGAGATTAGCTAATTTGAAGTGAGTAGAGAATCACTAATTATCTTAGCATTTTGAAAGTTGGTCAAGTATATGAGGTTGTGAGGGAAAGAGTTTATAAATTAAACCATAATTGTGAACTCCCTGTGTTCACAACAGTCAGTGTTCACGAGTTCCCTTCAGGCATAAATAAATACCTTTCGGAGGGAGGCTGCCCATAACTTTCCTTTAAGCCTCTGAAATATAAATTTTAAAAAGAGTAAACAATATGAACTCACTGAAGCCTAGCTTTCACCAAAGATAACCTCAACAAATGAGACCCTTAATGATTTATGTTTAAATCCAACCTTTGCATACACTTGACATTATATTTGAGAGAAAGTTGTGAAACAGTAGACATATATCTCCAAAGTCCAATATAACTATAATTTGAGGAACTTTCACATAAGCAAAGTGATGTCATTTTTAATTTTACAACAGTTTCCAAACCTCGAGAAACTGCTCATTATCTCTGGGTAGTGAAACTCAGGGAACTGGGAGCCTAGTTTTTACCATCGATCTCTGTGCAACTTTTAACTTTTTATTTATTTTTTAATATATATTTTTGAAGTATAATTAACACAGTGGTATATTAGTTTCAGGAGTGATTCAACAATTCTCTCCATTACTCAGTGCTTTCTATAAATTTAGTCACCATCTGTCTCCAAACCACATTATTACATTATTGACTATATTCCCTATGCTCTACTTTTCCTCTCTGTGACTTATTTTATATAATTCAAAGTTTGTATCTCTTAATCCCCCTTTTCACCTATTTCCTTACCTTCCTCGCCTCTGGCAACCACCAATTCATTCTCTGCATTTAAGAGTCTGTTTTTTTCTTTGTTTATTCATTTGTCTTGTTTCTTTAGACTCCACATATAAGTGAAATCATGTGGTATTATTTATATTTCTCTGACTTATTTCACTTAGCATAATACCATCTAAATCCATCCTTGTTGTGGCAAATGGCAGGCTCTTGCCATTTTTATGGCTGAGTAATATTCCACTGTACATATACCATATCATCTTTATTCATCCATCTATTGATGGACTTTTGGGTTTTTTTCATATCTTAGCTATTGTAAACAATGCTGCAATAAACAAAGAGGTGTATGTATCGTTTCGAATTAGAGTTTTTATTTTCTTTGGGTAAATACTCAGTAGTGGAATTGCTGGATCATACGATTTTTCTATTTTTAATCTTTTGAGGCAGAGGGCCTGAATAGACATTTTTTCAAAGACACACAGATGGCCAACAGACACATAAAAACATGCTCAACATCACTAATCATCAGGGAAATGCAAATCAAAAATACAATGAGATGTCACCTTACACCTGTGAAAATGGCTAGAACTTTCATCTTTTTAAAAGCATGTATATGTGTGCCTATTTTCAAAAATTGATTAAAATTAATAAACAATAAACTCAAATCTGAACGTGAATTTCCAAAAGTACATTAAGGACACATAATTAGAAAACAATATGTCTCAAAACTATGATGTAGACAATTAAGAATGTCTTGAAAAGAAAAATTATACTTGATAACGTCAACAACTTAAAAACTTCGTAATACATTGAAATAGGAAAAGATCTTAATCTTTTTCTGGATCCCAAAAGAGATTATGTCAAAGTCTCTGTTGCTATTAAACCCAAATAGGTTCATTAATCTCATGTACACAGAGATAAGTATATGCACCTCTTTATAGACTTCAGTGCAGTATTATGCTTTCATGTGCCATTCTGAACATCACTTGTTGCTCAAGCAAGCCTCAGCTGACTACCCAATCTAAAGTAAGCTTCCATTGCTCTGTTTTATTTATCATAGCACTTATGGCTATCTCATATTTTCTTTTATTTACTTGTTTATTGACTATCTCATCTCTTTAAAATGTAAATTCCAGGGGCACCTGGCTGGCTCAATTGGTAGAGCATGCGACCCTTGATCTCAAGAGTTGTGAGCTTAAGTCCCTTGTTGGGCATAGAGGTTACTTTAAAAACTAAACTAAACTAATAAATAAAATGTAACTTCCATAATCAGACATAAAATCAGTAGGAGCAAGAACAATACAAAGCATGTAAGCTCTCAATAAATATTTGCTGAATGAAAGAATAAGCTAACATTTTTCTAAAACAAATGTCTATGAACTTGAACATATACTGGATTACTTGGTAATCTTTAATTAAATATTTATGAAGCATTCCTTAAATTCCAATTACTTCTAAAATTATTTGAACACTTTCCAACTAGTCTCTCCTCCCTTTCTCTACTTCAATGCAACATATTTTTTTTATTTTTTAAATTATTTTAAGTTTATTCATTTATTTTTGAAGAGACAGTGAGAGAACAAGCGGGGGAGAGGCAGAGAGGAAGAGAGAAATTCCCAAGCAGACTGCACCGCCAGCACAGAGCCTGCTGAGGGGCTCAAACTCACGAACCATGAGATGATAACCTGAGCTGAAATCAAGAGTAGGACGCTCATCCAACCGAGCCACCCAGGCACCCTTAAGATAACATATTTTTAAATGTGGCAAATTGCAGGCATCTGGGGGAGGATTCTACTTATTTCAATAATGGCACACACACTAAATAGTAAAACCTAAGTTGCCTTCAAACGGGTATTACTGAGCATGACTGTGTTTCCAGACATAAGCTATCCTATCCACGGGTGATACATGCTTATTTCTTCCACCCACGTCAGAAATCAGTGCCTTGGCTTGCTATTCTCTACTCTATATTCTGTCTTTGGCAAACTTGACATACTTTATGACTTTAATCCAAACACAAATCTCTACTGATGCCTTCCCAAATAGAAGCATACTCCTACATCTGCCTATATAGCCATCTAATATCACAAACTCAATACTTTCCTCCCTGTCTAACTTCCTTTTTCTAGCGACCAAAGCCACTAAAATCACTAAGACTTAAACTTTTTGAGTCAAAAAATTTATATGTTGCTCTATAAGAATGTCCCTAAATACATTCTCCATTCTCAGTTTCAGGTTTCATCACCTTCGCAGATTACTGCAACAGTCTCCAAGTGGCTTCCCTATATCCATACTAGGCCCACTTGGGCCCGCATGAATGTTGATGACAGTGAACCATTTTGTAAAAACCACTTTCTGGGCCCCTGGGTGGCTCAGTTGGTTGAGGTTTCCACTTCCGCTCAGATCATGATCTCGCGGTTTATGAGTTTGAGACCCGCGTCAGGCTCTGTGCTGACAGCTCGGAGCCTGGAGCCTGCTTCGGATTCTGTGTCTCCTCCTCTCTGCCTCTCCCCTGCTCATGCTCTGTCCCACTCTCTCTCAATAATACATTAACATTACAAAAAAAATTTAAAAACCACTTTATTCGTTTTGTTTATCTGGCCAATTTTGCCTCATAAACACCTCTTTAATCTATTTGTCTCCCTCCAGTTTCACTACAACCACCCTAGTCTAAACCATCAACATCTTTTAACTCAACTATTACTTCAGCTTCATAACTAGTTTCCCTCACTTACCCTTGCCTTCCTCTCCAATCCATACTGTAGTCAGAATCATCTTTTAAAAATGTAAATCCAAACATGCCACTCTCTTGCTTAAAATCAATCAGTAGCTTTTCACCACACTTAGTTCAAAACCAAAACCCTACAAGGTCAGCATAATTTGGTCCTCCTACCTCTCTAACCTCATCTTAGACTGTTCTGTCTTATTTTCTGTGTATTTCTGTAGTCTAGTCACGCTGATCTTGAAGTTCTTCAAACATGGCAGTCTTCCTCCTATCGACCTTGTCATGTATTGTCTCTTCTGACTATCAAACTCTGTGTGTATTTCTTCCCCTTTGCTCAGTCATCTCTACTACTTAATTCAATTCAAACAATACTTAAGGCAAGCTTCCCAAAACCACCCCCCGTTTCAGACTAGTGACACTCTCACGATACTCTATTACTCTGTTGTAGAACTAATTATAGCCGTAATTAAATAGTCAACTGTATATTTTGTTATTTAAAGTCTAGCACTCCTGCTAGAATACAATTTCATGATGTTGGGCAAAAATTGGATTTGGTTCACCACTGTTCTCCCAGTGCTTGACCAGTACTTTGCACATAGTAGATGTTCAATAAATATTTGTCGAACATATCAAAGAAGAAACCCAGAATAATTCCACAATTTTCATCATCATGTCTCTCTCTAATGACCAAGTTTCGAGAATATAAATAATTTGGCCTTATCATACCTACCCACAAATATTAATCACCATTACTGAGTATAAAGATCTTCTCCTTTCTCACTCTCAAAAACATGCTTTGTTCATTGATGTGTTCACATCATCATAAATCATTTTGATTTTTTGGGCCAGAATCCTTTCCCTTCTATCTGTCTTAATTCTACAACTCTTTCAAATCTCCAATACAAAGCTGCAAATATTACTTTCTTTACTAATCTTCCCTTAGCTATTCACAATGATTTATCTTTACTGTATATTCCTACAATATTATTAATGGGTATCCCAGAATTCAACAGTCTTACATTATTCACTAATATTTCATATTTATTAATCTAATCTTCAACCAGATGTTAGGTTTCTCAAAATTAGCATCATTTCTTACACTTTTCCTAAGTCCTCTTCCAAAGTTTTCCATCTCTACATCTCCCAACCCTACCCTCCCAAACATATAATTAGCCCTTAGCACTGTATACTCTGATAAAGTACTCAATAAATACTTTCTGGTTAATAGACTTTCTATTGGCCCAGAAATTCTTAATTGATTTCCTCACATTAGGGTCTACCTTTAGTATGGCCACTTACACAGTGGACACTTCTTTTCTAATTAAAAGTCAGAAGCATGAAAATGACCCAGACAAAATATATACTTTGAATTCTCTGCTTTGCTTTCTGATAAAGTCTGTTGACAACATCATTTTGGATGCAGATGTTGCCAGATTCCACAGTCATGATGTTCAAGACAAATGATTTGAGAAGTCTGTTATATCTCCCAAGGGATCATTTGGTTCCTTTTGCACTAACATGACATCTACTTTAGCTTCCAAAAATGCATTCAAAGACTAAAACAATACCTTAATAATGTGAAAAAGTTAATGAAGTTAATCAAAAGCCTAACCCAACTCCCAAACCAAGAACATTTTTTCTTGGCAGTGTGCCCATGGATCTTTCTCTTGCTTCAACAATGTTTGCACAGAACAGCCCCAGGGGTGCCCTTTACTCCAGCCTCCAGTCACCCTCCAACCTCTTTTCCAGCTCCAACTTTGGGATCCATCTTCTCAGCTATCCCCTGCCCCCGGGACCAACCAACACAATTTTTTAAGCTATGCTCCTTATTGCCAATCAACCACAAGCAGCTTCCAGACTTGACCCAATTATTCCAAGGAGGCGGAGGCTGCCGTCAACTGCCTGGTCAACATGCATGTGCAGGCCTCCTATACCTAACTTTCTCTGGGCTTCTATTTCGACCACGACGATGTGGCTCCCGAGGCTTCTCTGGAGTTGTCTGAGGAGTAGCGTGACGGCCCAAGAGTCTCATAAAGACGTAAAGCCAGCGTGCTCGCCTCTGCTGCGGCACCCTCTTCCAGGTCGCACAGAGGCTTTCCCAAGATGAGTGGGGTAAAACCCTGTATACCACGGAGGCCGAGGTGGTTCTGCAGAGGAACCTGAACCAGGTTCCTTGGGATCTTCGTGCCTTTGGTTCTGCCGGCACAGACGTCCTTCCCTGTGACTTCCCAAAGAACCACTTCCTAGGTCAGGAGATGAACCTCGTCAAAAACTCGGCGACCACCTGGCTAGCCCCCCAGACAGGCAAGCCTACAGGCTGGGCCGGGCCAGTAGGTCTTCGAAAGCCTCGCTCTCAAGCTCTCAGCATGACTAGGAGCCTTGGGAGCCCAGCAGCCTTTGAGGAGCCCCTCCGGCAACCCGCTGATACCAGGGCTTCTCTGCCTGAGCCTCTCTCCCTAGGCAGCTTTTTAACCACCCTGGAGCCCTTGCCACTAGGCAGCTTTTTAACCACCCAGGAGTCTTTGCCCAAACTGCGGACCAAATGGAAACAATAAAGCTTTTTGTAGGGAGGGAAGGGGGGTGGGGGGAAGAACATTCTTTCTCAATGGTACATAAATAGAAAAGGGCTGTGCTTTTTCAATGACTCACTTTTCTAACTACCTGGTCTTATGAATATATCTACTTGTTGCTTAACAATTTATTCTTGGTTATTTTCTAAGAATGGTAGAACATTATTGGTGGGAACATTAGAGCCCAATAAACATTTCATTGATTTCATTGCATTTGTTATTGTGAACCCATATTGTGTGAAAACGTGAAAAGACAAATTTTCACTGATTATACCAAATGATATATTTCAATTTCTGCTCAAAATTATAATCAATGATTTAAATTCGCCATGTAACTGTTGGATTGCAGTTTTGACACTCAAGAGAGGTTAATTTTTAAATCCTAGGAGCACTGTTTAGTAACAAACTATATCTTTATTCATAATTCCCTATTCTAAGGAAATGAATGGAGCTTTCAAAAATGGTCCTAACGTAGTCAAGAAGAAGGTCAGGCCCCAGGGAGACATTGAATCACATCTATTTCTTCTATCATTAAAACTATAAGCATTTCAGGCTATTTACAAACAGCATGTTTTTATGAATTAGGTATTTTAATCAAAGTAAAATAAAAATATTAAAATACCCTGTAAAATATTTGTTTGTAATATGTTTTCAGTAATTCTGTGTTCTAGGTTTCAGTTCCCATGTGTCCAGTTAACTTGGTCCTATTCTTTAAAATGCTTGGTATTTCCCATATTAAAGATAAGATCTCAAATATATGTGCAGTTCTCCTACAAATGTACTTTGAAATCTAGCTTGCAAGTTGCTTCCAGTCATCACTTACCCCAAAACCAAACAATGGTCTTACTCTATCCGGGAAGGATAATGTCATCATAGCTGGGCAGCTTCAACAGGGCTTCCACGTTGGGAGAAGCAGTCTATCCAAATCAATTCCTTAGATCCATAGGGCAACAGCTATCTCAGAAAGATCAATGTTGTATTTAAATCTATTCATTCTTTTATCAGCAAACAATCATTGAGCATCTACTATGGGTCCAACACTATTCTAGGTGCTGGATCTTCAGCAATGAACAAGATAAGTAGGTTTTCTGCTTACAAACCTCAAGTTCTGAGTGCCTCAGCAGGAGGGAAGTAGTGTGAGTATAATAAACAAATAGAGAAGAATACTGGTTATGAGGAGGATAAAATAAACTTAAGTAAAAAAAAAATTTAAATTAAAGAAACATGCCATACAAAAGGCACATCAGGAACACACTTTTTGTACACAGTGAACTATGCACATATACTACATTATGTGAATAAACCACACAGGTATAGATTCATATCTACATATTTAATCCACACAATCTTTCTAAGACCAAACATCTCATGGTATTCACTGGTCCACAGTGAACAAAGGAAACAGTATCACATTTTCAAAATAATAGATTACTCATAAAATTAAAATTTTATATGCTTAATAGGCAATTTTTATTATAGATGCTTTATAAGCCAATTACTAAAGATAATTAACAAACAGAATCAGTAAAATGTTCTAAATGAGTTCTTCAAATATTTGTTCAATTTCACTTGGAATATATATATATGCATATATATATATGTATATGTATATATGTATATCTGCCCTGAATTTTATGCCAGTTCCAACTAAATTCCCTGTATAAATACATATAAAGTAAAATACTACAATGAATATAATTACTTATGATAAACAGCAAATTTTACATAACTGACCCATTCCAATTTTCTATATGGTTTGTGCACTTTCCTAAATCTATTTAGAATCACCTGTTTTTTGGCTAATTGTCTACTCACACAAATGTGGTAGGTAATATAAACTTCTAAAAAATAATTTTTACTGTTATATGAAATATCAGTTCACATTCCAAAAAAGAATGTTACATTTCAAAATGCACTACTAAAGTCCACTTTTATTGTTAATTAATCCATACACATTTGTATACATGGCTTCCTAAATACACCAGTGTATTCAAAAAAATACCCTCTCAAAGACATTTAAATTGGCAGAAATGCTTTTTAAGAAGCATACAATTAATTTGTAATCATGACAGATATGTGTAGACTAGAGAATTAATGAAAAGCAAAGCATCTTAAACTAACATGTTTTTAATGTTATCAATTTGATTTTTCAAAAAATACATGTCATTTATTTTCAAAATGAAATGATAGCAATACTTTCTACAACCTATCAATTGTATGTAGAATAAGATACTCATAACTTTCAAACACTGCTTTTACTAGCCATCACTTGTCATTAAATGTAACTGTATATTCGAGAGCTTTCTAATAATAGCCTTTAATTAAACCAAGGACTGTTAGAGGGTTTCCGTTGCCCTTTGAAGTTCTTAATTATTACTTGTATCCAGCCTTTTATGGTACACTTAAGGTTAAATTAAATAATTTAAATATACCTTGAAGAGAAATATGAAGACTTTTGCCTGTTTTAATTAAATCTCTGAATTTCAGGATTTGAAAATAATAACATATGTTTTGATTTTTTTCATGGCCGATGGTAAAATGCTCGCTATATTAAACAACAAAAAAAATGGTAGCTTTTTATGGGACTAATCGCTAAGCAGATGCATGTAAATGAGCTATTTTCTATGCATGGTTTCCAAAAGTGCTAATTAAATAGTTGGTATTCAAGGCTATGCTCGCTCATTGTTTAGTGACACACAAATCCAGCGATGTGTGCCAGCAGACATTTTAAGTTGAATGTTTTCTCCTCTACGGCCTTTGTCATGAAATGGTGGCACCATGATGAGAACACTAGTGTAAGCAAAACATTGAAATATGCTTTAATAATGTTTTAACCATGTAGTGACACTAGTCTAGTTTTCTAATGAATTTTTAATTTCTTTTTTCTTATAAGGGTGGTATGAGTTATCGCTGATGCATATTAAATCATATACATGAGTCATTTTCTCTAAATTTGCATAAAATGGCTAAATGCTAATGCACCAAATGGAGCTTACTATATGTGGTACAGCAAATATTCCCTTGAAGATTTTCTGCAATCAATCTCCTGTATTTCATTAGCAACCAGATAAGGTGTGGTCTGCAGAATAAAAAAGAAAAGTGTGTAGCTCATGAACTTATGAGGCTTCAGATGATTTCTACATGGTGATTAGAGTGGATTCTGCAATTAGAATTTATGTAAGTAAAACACACACGCCCGCGCGCGCGCGCACACACACACACACACACACACACACTCACACACGCTTCTTTAAAGGCACAGTACAAGAGTTCTGAATACAGCCTTGCAATGTTAAACAATGAAAAGGCATCATTTGATCATTGTGATTTTCTGTAGCTATAATTAAATGAAGGAATGCCATACTTTAAATGTAGTGTCATTTGACTGTATAACCCTTACTCAAATTTTGTAACCTAAGATTACAATTTCCCTACTATGATTATAAAAGAACCTTAAAAAATACCCATCGGTGACATATTTTTTTTTTTGGCTAACTTTTCTCTTTTTCCTTGTCAAGTAATGGTAAGGAATTTTCTACACTGATGTTTAACATTTAAATATGATTTCCTCTGTCACCAACTGGCATTAAGATTACATGCCATAAAAATTACATCAGGGTGATAGAATTATTGGCCAAACTAGAGATGTTTCCTTGAGGAATAAACTTGTTTACTCTACTCACCAACCTTTTTCTCATCTGTCCATATTTTCACCATCTGGAATATTTTTTAACCTGATGGAGAAAAAAAATTGGGGAAGGGGATGGCTATTTAAAAATAAATGTATGCTTTACCCTACAGTTATTTTGAATTAGTCTTGATAAATAATTAAGGAATGCATAATATATTATTTAGATGCCATGGTCTTAAGAATTTGAGTGGTATTTCAAGTACAATTATAGTCATTTATTTATCAGTAGAAAATTTACATAATCACACTTCAAAATCCAGTGGACTGGAGAGATATCAGAAAGACACCCATGAATGTGGTAATGACTCTGAGCATTAGATTAAGTTAATAATATATTGATGCACATGATATTCTAATATCTAGCACTGCAGTATTTGATCACTTAAAATGATAAAAGCATAAATATTTTTCTCTTTTTAAACTGCATTTTATATAGGAGCGCTCCTTATAGTATAAAAAGCAACTTGAAAAATAAAAATTAAATTAGACAATCTCTGATAAAATGGAGCTAGTTAAGCTGAACTTAAATAAAGCCAAATTTCTATGTCTTTTGGCCAAGAAAATAATTATGTCTTAATAATAATTATTGGTTAACATAAATTTCTGTTCATTTTATTTTGAATTGACACTATAGACCTTAAGGCTGAAGTCCAGAAAAGTGACAGAAATTCAAGTCCTCTCTCTTGTCAGTGAACACAGCTCGCAAATGGAGGGATTACCTATCGGAAAGGTAACACACTTTCTGTTAGCTCAGTCATGCTATGGATTCTTCCTTAGCAGCTAGTCCATCTGAGACAAATTTGGCAGAAATATATGCAGTATTTGTACTATGCTGTTCGAATCACTAGAGTCCCATGTCATATCTGCAAACTCAGATTTTAGACTATAATTGAGCATGATTCTTGAGTGTGAAAGTCTAAGCTACTCAGCAATTTCTAACTTTATTTGGGGACAACTAAACTTATTACTTGTATTAATCTTGGTACCTACAAATTGTCATAGAGTTACTTTATAAAACAATGCAAATATAAATCCATCAGTTAATCCCCATTTCCTGGATATCTAGATATTTTCACTACCAGAATAACTCAAGAGGCACATACTACAGACCCTAAAGATGAAGACCTATCAAATTAATTTTCTTCCTTTCTTTTCAAAGTCACTTCTCATGAATTTGTCATGGTGATAACTTCATATTTAAAGCTACTAAACAGTTTTCAAACTATTCCAGACTGTTCAACACCCTCAACTTCAGATTCCTGTTAGCCAATGCTAACTTAACTTTGTATATAGATCATATATTTCAAGGTTAATTCAATACATTACAATGCTATCTATTGAGCAGCTACTATGTACAAACTAAACTATGTGCTTTTTAAAAGTAAGGCCTGAAATCCATTATTTGAGCTCCTCTCAGAGACTGTTAAACTCATATGACAATTTCAGGTAACTTCCTAATTCTCACTGATTTAAAAATAAGGACTAAGTACACTTTTATTATTACTATACAAGAGATCTAGTCCTGACAGGACTAAGTGGATAGATCCTGAACTTCAATGATAGTAAATCTTATATTGTCATCACAGAAGCATTACCTCCAAATAAATTATGGTAAGGTTTTTTTTCATTAGACCAGGGTTGATAAATGCATAAATTAATTATAATTGAGATATTTATCAGGGAAAATATTTCTTTATCATACTTGTTAGAAATCCTTCAACTCCAGTAAATTTCACTTATATTTATACATGCATGTGAATGGTTATATAGGTAGATTATATTTTTCCCCTAAAAGCACAAAGACAAAAATTTGAAATATATCCTGGGTAATATTCTGTAAATCATTTTTGTGGACTGATTCAGAAAAAGTGTTGTTGTTGTTGATGATGATGATGATGATGATGATTTTGCACATTACTTTTCCCAAGTGGTTCATTTGCAAGTTTTCACCAATTATTACCGTGATTAGCATCTGTAGTTACTTCCAGTCTCCCACTAGCAGTTATATAAGACATAAACATTTTAACCTTGTCAAATTTGAATTCAAAACTAAAATAAATAAATAAATAATAAAAAATAAATCACCTTTAAGAGCCAGATTGCAGTTAAACAAGCTCCAGATAGCTTCCCAGGCAGGGCCAGTGACTATTAAAAGAAACTCTGAGAACACAAGATATCCCTCCCACAGCTACTTAGTGACAGAACCAAATGAATATTGTTAGGTGAGTGTTTTAATAACGCAGCATTTTCGAAGCATTTTCCCAAGATTATTTCTAATTGGCCCTGTCATAAAGTAGTCGAAAACTGCCTTAAAACAGTAATCAGTTTGAAACCAGTTGAGCAAGGCTATGACAGGAAGTTATTAATAATATGCTTCGAAATTTACCTGTGAAATACTGAGCTTGACTACTTTTGTAAGAGAACTGAAAGTAAACGGCCTTTGTAATGCAAATCGATCAGTAGCAAAACGCCACCGCCTCTGGAATCCCACATTCTCACCTGAGCTTGCTACAGACCTTGGTGCAACCCTTTGGTGAATGGAATCAAACCTGCTTAACATGTAGGTAAGTGTCCTTTAGTGTCACTAAAGCACACCCCGTGGGCTGTGGCACGTACTTGTACACCAGGAAGCCTGTGCTCTCCTCCGGGTGCTCGTGCCCACCTAGCAGCAGGACCGCCCGCCACCTCCCAGTACGAGTGACCATCACCTGAAGCGAGGACAGGAGTGGCTCCTCCCGTTTCGCTCTCCTTGTTTTCTTCTAAGACCCTCCTCTTTCCCTTCCTCACCCGAGGCCACAGAGCTGGACCTGCGCCTGGCGAGGTGGATTTAGCCCGGTTAGAGTTAAGATGGTATCATTAGCTGCGCACAGCGTGACTTCCCACTAATCCTCTCTGCAACTTACAACAAGTTTAAATGTCCATGCATGATGTTATTAACTGGCTTTAGTAAGTGCTTAAGACCCAGATCTCTTTTTAAAGTAATCTCTGAACAAGTTCTACTGTATCCACCCAACAGGGAGATTAATATTTCCTGCAAATCTGATAGGGGGAAGATGCGCGCTGAGTCCCGAAAAGGCAATGGGACAGAAGTGGAAGTTGATCCAGGGAAGGGCCCAGAGCGGAGGAAGCTCACCAACCCTGGTTCCCAATTCAGAAAACTTCCTTCTCCAAGAGCTCTCCGGTATGTGTGGGGGAAGGTGGGTGCTCTTTCCGTTAGCTTTCACCGAGATAAAAAATGAGGGGAGGAGTACATAATATCTTTATCAGTGATATTGATCATATCCAGGAAAGATGCCTGGGCATAACTAGAGAAACCGCCAGCAGTATAGAAAGCCCCTTAATCACAAGTTGTCTGCTAGCTTGAGGAAGGGACCCCGGGGATGGGGTAGCCGCAGCCAGATGCCTGCTTTCAAACGACGTGTTGGAGTGACTAAACCCCGACGCCACCCCCATCCACAAGCCCTAAGAGATTCCTAAGAAACCGCATTCCGGAGCTGGGGCAGAAACAGGTCCGAGGTCGCTGGTGAGGGGCCGGAGGGCGGGCAAATAAAAAAAAAAAAAAAAAATAACAGCCCTAGCGGATGCAACTCAACATGCCAGTCAGAGGAATGCTGCCGGCCCCCCTCTAAGGTTCTCAAATCTTGGAGGGAGGGCGCTGAAACTTGAGCTCGCGTGAACTTGGGAGGCCTCCCAGCCCGCTACCTGGGCCGCAGCGCGCCCCCCGCCGCCCTGCCGCGCGCCAGCCAGGAGCGCGCGCCAGCGCCGGGAGCGCGCGCGCCGGCGCACCAGCTCCAGTAGCTCTGGCCGCTCTGGCAGCCCGTCTCCCGGGAAACACCAATCAGACGCCCGCTTCTGGAAAGGGCCGTAAGCAGCCGCAGCTGCAGGAGGACTCTGGCTGTTGGCGGTCACCGGGAGGCGTCGTGCTGCCCGGCGGCAAGCCGGCCGCCTTCGCTGCTGCCACTGCCTAGCCCAGCCAGTTCCGCAGCCAGTCACAGAGTCGGCTGTCTCCTCTGTGCACCGCCCACGCCAAGCACCTTGCAATGCGGCTGCTAAGCCTGGCTATTTTTAGATCTCAAGAATGCGTTAAGCCCGAGCTCAGCTAAACCCCAGTCAAAAACCACCAAACACAGTGATGTGCTTCTCTTTGAACAAATATGGCTCTGAACTCCATATTTCCCTGAATAAAGTCAATTATCTTCACTTTTTAAAGTCCTACCCCCTGTGGTCTGGCAGTTGGCTGCAAAGCGGAAAGCCACATGCTCCCATCTCAAAGATGGTCATCACCTTTCAAAGGAAGTGTACTAACTCTCGCGGCCCTGATTGAGGGCAAACATTCTTTAGCAGCAAATATAACTATATACTTTTCATTTCCATTCACCATCTTTAGAGTTAATTCCACAATAAAGTCAAACGATTCCCAAAAGGGGTGAAATGGGTTCTCCAAGTAGATGAGTAGATGAGAATGGAGGTTCCTGCTGATTTCTGTACTAGGTTTAACTTGTGCTAAGAAACCGATGAACACATAAACAGGGAAACAAAGCCATCCGTTAAAATCTGGAGACACTGAAGAACTAGCTTACATGCCCCATCACTGTAGGACCTGTATAACTGTCTCGAAGTACTAACGTTAAAACAATCGGCCCAGTATTATAGATGTCTTTTTACTCATTAACTCCTAAAGAACACCTTGTCGCTGTTCCCCATCTCACTACCTCTCCACCAGAGCATCCATCCAAATGCAGCAATATATAGTATATGTTTTACTTACCCTAAATTATTAAGGGAAAGCTAAATCATAGCAAGACAGAGTGGAAAAAGGGTATCAATATTCTTAAGCCACAAGGGTATTTCCAGAGGTACAGATCCATAGAGAAAACTGGGTATACAGGTATACACTGTTTTCATACATATTCTAGCCACATAAGAAAATAAAACCTTTGGCTCTATCTCCTCATTTCTAAAAATTGAAAATTCTTAAAATGCCAAACTGCCTTGAACTATGTATATGTAATCTATAAATAGGAAGAACTTCTATGAACGTGAAATGTACTTATCCTTATCTCTTATTCTAGTGGTTTCTTAATTTTCATCAAAGACTACACAACATCAAATTAGAATTCACATTTTTCCAAATAAGAAAATCATTTTAATTTAAAAATTAAACAGAATACTAGTAGAAATGTATTGTTTAAGAAGACTTAAAGGCCACTTTGAAAACATAATTCATTTTGAATGTAAATGTTTTTATCTCATTACTATGCACATTAATAGCAACTTCACTAGGGGGCTGATACTGGTGGATGTATCCACTCACAGCTTGCAAGGATATTGCAGTTTTCCTTTATATCTTTTTTACCTCCACCCAATTTCCACTTTTGTTGTTGTTTGGATTTTTCTGAATGACTGTGTTTTTATGTTATATCCTTTATAATTCTATTATTAAGTGACCTTTTATTGTTAATTTTCTAGTATAAAGTAGGGCAAGGAAAATCAGTTGGCTATATCCTTATATTTCCTTTTACAGGTGTCATTCTATTGGCCAATTTTTTTAAGTATTTCATGAAAAGATTCTAGATGTCAAAACCTGCAGTTAACGCTCCTGTTTAGAAATACACAAAATAATACCTTTGACGTTGGCAACTCAGATGTATTATTCAGCAAAACAGCAATTACTCATTGTTTTGCACTTACATGTTAAGAACTATGCGACACTTGGTGACACAATAACAAAATTGCAAAGTCAATTATATTTAAAAGAGACAACCTAATAAAACATACGCAACCAACTCCTTTTACTCTTTTTGAACTGTTTTCCTTCTTTTTCTGACTGTTTACAGTTAGATTATGTGAATGTTAAATCTAAGTATAATAACTGATTCACACACATCATGAGAAAAGAAAAGTTAGAAAATGGGGAGGAGGTGTAACACAAAGGGAGGTGTATTCCTGAGGGTACCAGAATCCACCTAGGGAGGTGCCAGAGTGTTGTGTATTTTTGGAAATTTACATCTATGATGTTCTTTTGCAATGTCAATCATAGTGGCAAACTCTGAAAGAGCAGTGTCTGCCAAAACTTAAAGCAAAATTTAGGTTAGATTCACAGTAATAATTCTAAGCAGAGCTAAAGCCAATAAAACCTGAGTAAAGGCTCCTTATATCTAGGAAGGGAGGGTTTCAGGTGGGAGTAGTTGTTTGTTTTATTCTATTTTAATTGCACAAGAAGCATTTTTGTAACTTGAACTTCCCAGTAAGGAATTCCGCTTCTCAACCCAGCCTGCAGCCTGAATTGAAGTTCCCATCAGAAAATTAAAATGTTTGTCTGGATAAAATAACTTCTAAATGAACTCTCTATTTCTTTTCGTTTCTTTTTGTATTTTCTGCAATGTAGCCCCTCGCAATGATATTAGTTCTAGTGTGGGAAAATATTATAATTGAGATCTGGTAAGTTATTTGCAGACTTCAAGTTTTTCTTTACACTGTGCTGACATTTAGTACAGCCCTGGTGAGGAAAACAATACTACCATTCATAGCTCTAGACGTAGATTTCAATCGACTTAAGCGGGCACAATGAAACTTGGTCATTCACTGGTTACCCATATTGTGTTCTCAAATTTTCTCTCAGCAAAAGTATAATGACTCAGTATTGTATGGTTGCATAGACAAGGGCTCGGAACAAGAGACACTAGTTTTGTCTGACGGTGTGAGAAAGTCGTGAAGGGATCTTTTCTTCCAGATGGTGTTAAATTCAGCTGCCTTTTTAACATTGGCCTTGCACAGCAATCTGCTGCTCCCCTTTCACAAAGACTGAGCTTGGTTCCCACTAGTTAACATGCATACTCACGCAACCTGCAACTTCACTCCAACTGTTTTACAATGCAGTGGTATGCTAAATAAACTTGATCCGGTTTCTGCCAATGTTAAAACTAGCTTTCAAAGAACTACTTAACTGATATTTACACTTCCTTTGACTTATATGTACATGCCTTTGGAATATTTCAGATTTCAAAGAAATATCACCTTATTATAAGGTCATTGTAGAGATTACCTTGGACATCCTTCAGACCCATGCTCAGATACAGTACCTCTCTTCAACACACACAAATAAAACAAAATGTCAGAAATTTGATGTGCAATAGAAAAAAGAAAAATTGGGACATGTTGCATCAAGAATAGTGGAACAGCAAAAAATAAAATGAAAATAATAACATTGAAATGTATTTTTATTGATTGATAAGTCATGTAACATTAGTATGGTACAAAGCAAGTTTGATATGACAATGGCAAACACATAATTATAATATTGTTTATTTTCCTTAGATGTTATATTTAACACATTTACATAAAAGACCAAGATGTAAGCAAAAGCTTCAGTAATTTGGCTCCATTGAGTGCTTTCAGTAAACAATAGGTTTCCCTAGCAAACATCTTATTGCCTTAATTGAACCTCCTTGAGAAAGAAAACCACACACTTTGTAATGTAAATGTTAATTGTAGTAGACAATGGTTCTAGGTAAATAGCACCCCTGGACATGAAGTAAATGAAAGGAATACAGGCACTTAACAATGAAAGGTTGTTTGCACAAACAGTGCTTCAAATGTAAATAAACAAGGGTCTTCTCAACGGTCACTACTGTAGTAAAACTTTGGCACGTGTTCAGCAGCCATAATGAGAATTTACGTTAATAAAGTCTCTCAGAGTTTCTAACTGAAACTAGCAGTAGTTTTACACGCTTTTCCAGTCTGAAGTCTTATAAGGTGCTGAAGCTACAAAGAAAAATGTAATGCTTTTCAAGAAAAACTGTATATATTTGGGATTTGGGATTGTCAGTAATCTAGGCCACATGGAAGATAACAGGCCATGTTAGGCATTTTCTTATTGCAATGTTTGTATTTATGTTTAATGCCCATACAAATGTTTGCTTGTTGACACGTGGAACAATGTAAGAACTTTTATGAAAATATTACAGTGGGGACCTCCAAAGTCCCAAAGTTTCTGCTAAGTATAGTCATTTTTAGAGTAAATAAAAATGGCTGTTTAGAATGCATCTCACTGGAACTATATCAAAACAACATTTTATCATATTATTATTGTAATTAACTTTCTATAGGCTGATGATTTTATAGTTTTACTTCCACTGTGTCTACTGGCATAATTAGGCCAAGTTCCTACATAGATCATGTCAAGGGGTAAACAGCCTGATGAAGCAATAATAATGTCTGTTATATAAAGTTGCATTTTTAAATATAATCCACCCCAAACAAGTCAAAAGGCAGTCACAAGGCCAAAAGTACAGACTGAGAATTTGACACGAAGGGCAGACGGAAACTTTTTGGAACTGCTTTCTACTAGCTTTCCTTAAATATTGAAAATCTTAACTAAAGAAGAAACTTGAACTTAATTATGGCCAAATTAAACAGTGGTTACAGAATTAACAGAAACAGACAGCATGTATGCAGCAGCTACAGACCAGTTGGTGCTACCATTTGGGAGGCTGCAGATGGCTGTGGGTGGGAAATGCCTCTACTTTCTTAAGCGATGGAGATGAGTATGGTGTGTGCGCTTGATGTTTTTTTCATACCCCCACCCCCCAACAGGGCTGTCTGTCATAGGCTGCCGGCCCGCTTTACCACTTGCCCCCGAGCGTGGGAATCGGAGCGTCCTGCCGTTCACATCTCCTGCATTCCGTTTATCGGAATCAATTAGGCAAGACAGACCCTCAGATTCCCCACCCCCTTTCCATTTTTGTCAGGTCTATATACGTCCTAATTATTTCAGTTTGGGATGCCAGAGCTGTTTCCTGGATAGACCTGATCATCCTTAAACAAAAAGAGAGGAGGCGCACACGTGGGTTGTGGCGTAAATGTCACTTTCATTTCCAATGCTAGGCGCAGAGTAAGACAGAACATTTTTTTAACACTTTGACAAGAGGGGAGGCGATCTCGTCTCCATCATGTCTTTCTGCTTCAGTAGCTTCCTCAAGGAAACCCTCTTGGAACAGAGAAGCATCTGTCCTTGTATTTTGAATAGAAGAATAAAAAATCAGCCTTTGCTGTGTGTGTGTGTGTGTGTGTGTGTGTGTGTTTTGCATTTTCTCTGCTAGCTGTATGTCCTCAGTAGTTACAAATTATTAACCTTCCATTATAAACTTTTCTGAAAGTCTAATTTAATATAATTTGATATACAACCCCAGTACATGTAGTTTCCAAACACAGTCTTCAAATTTTTCAGGGGAGGGAGACCTCAGAAGTAAATAGCCTAAGTCTATGTATTATGAAATCATTCTTAAACTAGATACCAGACGTCTCTACAACAGCTTTCTAAGGGGGGGGGGGGCTCGTATAAACTTTGGCCTTAAAAACTATACATGCATCTTTACTGATTAGCACTATACAATTCTCCTCGGCAGCTGTAACAACACCTCTCAAAGTAGCTGGCACCTTTCTATTTTGGCATCTGTGTGTCACTTAATTTCTTCTAATCCCACCTCTAACATAAGGAAAAAGAACAAAAACAAAAACAAAAGCAAAGTTAGATTCAATAAGTATTCCTGACCTTTCTGGTTTTTACTGTCTCTTGGTTGTAGTCTTTCATTCTCACTCGCTCCCCGGCGATCTTGAAGGAGTTTTTACTTTCGGTTATCTAGCTTTATGAAGACCAATACACTCATACAGCTAGATAACCAAAGATAACAACTCGCTTCCCTCACACGCCTCTGTCTTCCTCTGGCCAGATTCCAGATCCCGCTCTCTCTGGCAGTACCGAAGAGCAGTCCTCCAGGACACTTGCCGTGCACAAGATTCCTTCTTGTATGTGAATATGACCTGGTTTCTGTTTGTGTGTGCGGCTAAAACATCCAAACGAGATCTGTTGCTTTCAAAGTTTATTCCGAACTTTTTTTTTTCCTTTCAGCAAGTAATCTCCGGCAGCGTTAGCCAACAATTCATCTATTAATATCAGAAAATAAAACCAGCTATTAAGATGCAGCGGGCGGTTAGGAGTGTGCAGCAGCATCCGTCCCTCCACAGGCCTCTATTTGCATTGTAAATTGCTTCATTCTCACGCAAGACTCTTTAGCCTCCCTCTATAGAGATGTATAAAGCCAACGGCAATTTCCAGCGCAGGTTAAGGAGGAAGGAAAAAAAACATCCCATTCTATAGAAGAGGTGACAGCTGATTCAGGGATCTGCTCCTGATCCTTTTGGGTTAGGCACCATGAGCTTTTTACCAAGCGGTGGCAGCTTGATTGCACATATCTTGTGTGTGTGTGTTTTAGGGGGAAGATCCTCGATTTCACAGGGCTTCTAGGCTGGGGAAGAGAAGATGCCGTCTTGCTGGTGTGCTGCTGCCCCCGGTCTGAAAGAAGGAGAAAAGGGCCATCATTGGAGGGGCTTTCACAGCCAAAACGTGGACCAGCCCGGCAAGGTCAAAGGTTCGAGACCGCGGGAGACCAAGGTAATGATGATGTCATGAGAAATCTCAAGTACATGGTTATTGATATGCATCAGTGATCAGCCAACTGCCCCACGCCTCCTGCCCGAGCAGCGGCAGCGGCAGCAGCAGCAGCGGCAGCATCACTACAAGCCCTATTTTCTCAATCAACATCTCTTCCGCTAGCACTACCGACTGCTCCAGGAAAAGCAACCCGCGGCCTTTTACCTCTTCGGTGCTACTGTAGATCGCTCTAATATCCAAAGACTGGAAGAAATCTCTCTCTAAGGACAGATAAAAGCATTTCAGATCTGGGGAACGTCTTTGCCTGCGTTTCTCTTCTGGCAGATTGCATGGGCAGACAGATGGAAGGCACTTTGCTATTGCTTAAAGCAGGGCCTTGCTTTCTGGGGCTGGGAATCAGATCTGTATTACGCAGTGAGTCGATGTGTGATTACATTGACAATTTGCTCTGGTGGTGTGTTTTTAATGGCTTCACAGCTCAGTCATGTTTTGTATCTATGTACCATGGCGATAGGGCAGCACATTTTGCTCTGTAAGTTCAAACGGAATGCTCTAAGCAGGCCGACTTCATCCTGTTTTGTTTGTCTGTTTGTTTGGTTTGTTTGTTTTAATGACTGTATAGGGTGTGTGCCTTAGAATCTGGCACAGGTAAGCACTGCAGCATTAGTTTCTACTGTTGTACACAACTCTGCTGTAATAAAAATGCTGAGCCTTTGTTTATAGTTTCAAACATCAATGTTCGTACAGAAGGACAAAATACACTAGTATTCCTTATGAAATTATGAAAAAAGTATTGTTACCTCATGAAAAAGACAAAACACCTGGGTGGTAAGAGCATAACTCCACCCCTCCTTCCCCTTCCCCACCCCCACCTTTCTTCTATCTAGAGGGGACTATTGTTTTATTAATTAATTAGCCTCCTTCCTCTCTTAGGACTTTTCAAAGTGTAAATATGGTCACTTAAAAAAGCTCTTTTCTTCTCCTCCTTCGTAATGGGTAATCTATGTTTAATGCATCTATAATATGTACAGCTCTAAGAGTCAGATGCCCCACAACAGAATATCTAAGGTGCAGCCCACATAAGGTGCATATCCACCCTGGGTGAACTTTACTGATTGTTTTCCAAAATTAGGAGTCCTGTTTGGTGGTGTTACTGTTCTTTAAAATATATGCTACAAGCGAATGTTATAAACCTTCATATTCATTTCACACATCACTAGTTTATCACAATACTCTCATTTCTTTAGGTTGACTATTTTCCCCAATGACTAAAACACTTTCAGCATTAATATATACTCTTCCATTAATTCAGAAATTTATTTATGTTAAGACATGAGTGTGAATATGCTTACCAAATTACATACAGAGCACACATATATAAATCCAGAGAAAATACTGACAAGTAAAGAAAACCAAAATTGCTAAGCCCCAATCTAGAGTTCAAACAATAATATTACACCAATTAAAGATACAATTTAGAAACATGGATGCCAATTTCCCTTAGATTTTATTTACTTTTTTTTTTTGGTGAGCATTCATGTTCTTATTATCTAGAAAAGTCTAAGTTGGGGAAAGAGTATATGTATCTTTCTTATCAGATCTTGGTACAAGAAGTATGATCAGAAATGGCTGCATTGGGTTACATATAAAATGTACATGCAAACTACAAAGTAATTCAGAGAAACACTCCCATAGAGTTACTGCTCCTTCTTGAACTACGAGGTCACAACATAAACTAATGGATAGAATTGAACACATCACTGAGGCACATGCCACTTTGACATTATGTAAAACCATAATGAGCTTTGCTGCCTTGGAAGATTGAGAGTATTTTGGCTTTGCTTTCCAAGACCTCGAAGCAGAATCATTAGTGATTTGGCATGTACTACATAAAGCAAGCATATGATCAGATGAATTCAATTCTTTAAGTCAAAACCCTAAGGAATGCCAGATATTTTTAGAATATCTTTTTGCTTTACATATGTCTGGGTGAGGGGTGGTGAAAGTAGAGATGTGATACATGTATGTCTCTGTGTGTCAGTCCATATTTGTGTGAATTCACAAATTAGTGTGGCTACATTTCTACATTTAAAAATTAAATGCATTTTTGAACCCAAGTAACTATCATGAAAGCCAAGACACTGACCATTTGAAGTGCTTCTACACTTAGAAGCTACAGAAAATACTGTCTTAAAATAGCATATTCTAAAGCAGTGCCACATAGTCATATCAGCTGACTCCAGGACTGGCCCCCATGCATGCCACATATACTGTAGATTCATTGTGAGAGCTCCAAAAAGTGAAAATGGCTAACATAATGATTATGGGCAGTGTGCTCATTAGCCATATAGCCAATCAAATATTTTACCTCTCTATCCTCTTTCAAGGTATGGAGAAATAAAAGATATATAGCAAGGCTTAGTACTGAACACCTGATTATTTTGAATATTGCCAACGTCCATACCATGGTTTATCATATACAGTTCAAGGACTCTATCATTACTTGGGATTTGAAACAATTGAAACAATTGTGCTGATTCCCAGAAATGCCTGCCATGCATTGTTATGAGCAACTATTAACACCTACATGTTTATATTTCAGATATTTCTGTTTTTCAGAAAGCTATTTATCTGAGCTACAGAATACCCTTTTTGAAATCTGCATATTGAAGGATGTACTGAATTCAAATGGCTTGCTTGCTCATTCTCTAATAAATTCCCATTAATGGCCAGTAGATTAGGACATGATTGTCATGCTTGTTTTCTCATCTTTTTATAGGTCTCCAGATGGCTGAAACATGAATTGAAACATCCTGGTTTTCTTGGGAATAAACAATCTCTGCTTAAGTCATAAGTGAAAAGTTATGATTTTCCACATATTTGGATCAGACTCATGCTATTCCATAAATGCAAATAATCAGGTTTGCTACTAATATTTACAATACCTCTCTGAATCCTATTCAGACTACTGCATGGTATATAAAAAATTGGCCTATTACTCAAATCCCTTTTTAACACTGAGTTTGTAGATTCTTATGTGTGTAAACCACAGTCCACTAATACAGTCAACACTACCATTTTCTACATAAAAGCCATTTAATTTACAGTGATTTGTATAGTTCAGGCAAGGTACTTGTCTGGCTTACTTTCTAAGAACAGTGTCCTATGATGTCTTCTGTATCCCGAATTTCATTTTTTATAGGCAGTTACAGGTTATGTTTGCATTATCCTTGATATATAGTATACAAAGGCTACATACAGGGGAAAAAACTGCACATATGGAAACTTAGATTTTTCTGGAACTGTACCTATTGCATGAACTGGGACATATGCAATACACTACAGACCTACCACCCAGCAAATGATATTCTATTTGGACTTTGTACGTCATTTTTATTTTACCAAATGTAAAAATTTAAATTACCTTTGGCTGGTTGTATTGTCTATTCATTTTATGCTTCTTTGTAGTCTCTTCTGAAAAACAGTCAAGAAAACAAATAATCACAGTTTTAATATATACATATATCTATACAATCATGTTTAGATTTGTCTTCATTTTAAAGTATCACAATTACCATGATCCCTTTAAATGCCAAGAGATTCCAAAAAACCTCAGTACAATGTATGCTGGGCTTCAGCACCCACAGGGTTAAATATGCTAATTTGCATTTAAATGGAGACATGCATGATAATGGGAATGCAAAATATGCAGAATCTGGAGGGGTTTAGGAAATTAATTTTTTTCTTTCTTTTTTTCTTTTATTTTTAGCTTGGAAGAAGAGGGACTCTTAAAAAACATTAGGGATTTGAACACTATAACCTGCCATACAAAAGACGAAGAAGAGTTCTTCCATGTAAGAATTTCAAGACTGGAACAAAGTCATATTTTCTAAATGTTTAAGGAACTAGATTTCCAGGCCTTTCAAACAATGGGAATCCCTAGATAAATATCTAATCCATTAGAAAGATGCAAATAGTTTACTGTAAGGCCACTGCACGGTGAGATGTGCATTCATATCTATGGCTCCTGATTGGCTATTTCCTTCAGTAAATCAATGAATAATGTAAAACCTGATTGCTGTAAAGTGGTGGATTTTTTTATTCCCTTCCCCCATTCCTCCATGACTCAATATATTAAAGAAGTCTTACTCTCTCGAAAATAGGTTGCGTTTCTTTTATGATTTTTTTTAATGCTTATTGTTATTTTGGAGTAGTGGGGTGGGGCTACTGGTTTTGCAAAATGAAAGTACTCCACTGGTTCAATTATGCTGACTATGGGAGCTCCTTTCCCGAGACAGGGCCCTAATTACTTGTGGCAAGGTGGGGAAGAAGGGTGCTGGGAAGAGTTGGGCACCAGAAGAGGGAGAAAACTGGATCCGACCCTGCCATTCTGGGCCCAAGGCAGCCACGGCTCCAAAAGAGCCTCCGGCCATGGCCGTGACTTGACAGGGCCTCCGGTCTAACTTCTGATCAATACCACTGCTGCCCTGACCCCATAAGACAGTCCCCCATTCAAGCAGCGCCGGTACATTTGCAAGAGAAAACGCCGCAGACACCTATGCAAATACAGTTCCCACCTCCCCGTGTTCCCTCAGACAATTCCAGGCCACCGAAGGAAGGTCTTGCCTTCCTCCGCGGGGTCTGGGCTCCAGGCAAACTGCAGGGACCGGGATCCGCTCAGATACCAGAAGCATCTGAAGCTGAAATGCTCCAAGTCCCAATAACTAACCATGGTAGCTGTTATCTTGATGAATCTGAACTTAGGATAACCCTGTAAAGCGGCCTCTCGGCTCCCAGAATTCAAAAGGCAAGAGAAAGAGAAAGTGGAAATCCATTAGGTCTAGTTAGCTAGTGTACATAAAGTTTACACCAGAATCCAGTCAGAGCCTCACTTCGTTGCCAGGTTGATTGCAACTTTGAGGTGGTTAAAAGATTTATTCAACAAAATGCAAATCCTGAATCCAGGAACGCAAAATACGATTGTACTTAGCTCTAGGTTTATAAGAAAAAAGTCCCCCCACCAACAACACAAAATTACATACAAAATTCCTCTTTCCCATGTGAAATTTTCCTGGCATCTCTCTGCAATTGGGGGTCAGACCGCTAGATAATTAACAGTTCTGGCTCAGACAACTCAAGAGATCAACAGGTTTAGCATCCGAGACTCACAATCAATTAGCTGAAGCAAAGCCCCGGACTGGCCCGCGGAGCGACCCGCAGCGGGGCTCTGCGGTCACCGGCTGGAGGACGAGGTGAGGAGCGCGGGCGCCGGGCTGCAGCGGGCTGTTGGCCCTGTGCCGCCGACCGAGTTGCCGCCTGCGGGCCGCGACGGTACTCACTTGCTCTCCTCCCTGCGCGAGGCAGTGTTGCCCCCCAAATCCAGCTGAGCAGGAATCGAGGCGCTGGCCAGAAGACAAGATCCAGAGTCAGTCACACACAGGGCGGCCGCAGTGCAAAAGCATGCTCCTTTCGGCGTCTCAAAAAAAGAAAAAAAATTTTTTTTCAGATCATTCCTCCCCTTAGCACATTTAAAACTGCCGCTCAATTCCACACGGTGATTCTTGCTTGATTGCGTCTAAAATAGTTTAAACGGATCTTCCCTTCTTGGGAGAGAGAGAAGGACGCAAAAGACGAAGGAAGAAAAAAGCCAACTTTTCCCCCCCACTCCAGGCACTTGCTCCCTGAGCCTCGGAGTGGAGAGTGAAGTGGTGTGTGCGAGGCTCGGCAAGTTTTTGGGGGGGCTGTCCAAGGTCTAGTCCAGCCCCCTCTGCCGAGGAGGACGTGCTCTGAAACTCAACCAATTTCCCCACTGCTTTTGTTACTGATGAACTGAAGCCCTATTGTTCATCCATTGCCACGGTCTTTTTCAGTCCCCACACTACGTTCTGCGTTGCCAGAGATAATGAATTTGCACCCAAACCTCTCATAGTCCCCTCCTGACAGACGGAACAAATTAGAAATGTCTCGTCTGAAGGAGGGCAATGGCTACATTTTCCTATTGTAGGATGCAAAGCACACATTTCTTTGGAAACTTCTTTTGCCTTTTCTATCTTTTATTTTCTCCTCTCCCCCCCCCCCCCAGTTTCTATTTTCCTCTTGATTTCTTTAGACTTTCTCTCCCTCTCTCTTTTTAAAGAATAGGCCTGTCTTGTTTTTCCAATGCACCATTTTATGTAACTTGTGGATCTTTTCTACCTTCCTTCTTTCCTCTCCTTCTTTCTTTTTTTTAAGGACTCCCTTTGCAATTTTATTTACAAACTTGGAGAATGACCTTTTGACTTGCGGACTTTAAAAAAAAAAAAAAGGTCTTTTGGTTCAAGTCCCCTTTCCTCACTCCTCCTTCTCTTTTTGTTGTGGTCGTCAAATGTGTTTGGCTGAAGACAAGCAATACATTATAAGGATTTTTATTCTTTAAACTCCAGAGCTATTCAAAAGGTACCAGGGACGCGCCATAGGGGTTATCTATTTGAGGGGGAAGAAAAAGCGTGTGTGTGTGTGTGTGTGTGTGTGTGTGTGTGTTCCAGGAAAAGAGGCAAAGAGATGTGGGAGGGTGTGGGTGGGAGTGTGCAGGGAGAGAAGGGTGGGGGCAAAGTGGGCTTCCTGGAACACGAGCCGGGAGGCTGTCAGGGGTGTAGGCACGAGAGGGAGGGTGCAAGAATCCGTCTCGCCGAGGGCGGCTTGCACCCCTGGGCCTGCTTGCGCTCCCAGCCGGCCGCAGCCTGGGCGCGGGTGTCTGCGCGCGCGGGCACTTGGTCCGAGCCTGCGCGCGTGCGACCGGGGGCGGAACGGGGGCTATAAAAATTCAGGCGAGTGGCCCGTATGTAAATGCGGCCGGGCGGGGGGGGGGGGGGGCAGAAAGGAGGTGGTAATGAGAGCCGCCGGCGCAAAGACCCGCCGGCTGCCCCCAGCTTTCCCGCCAAGTGCAGCCGGAGGACAGACAGCCATGCGTGTCCTTGGCGGGAGGGCCCCCGCCCGCCGCGCGCGCCCGCCCCCCGCGCACACGCATACACTCCCCTCGAAGGCGTGGGGCCCGGTAGCCACGAGCGTGTCAGGAAAACAAAGCTAGGGTTGCGAGGTGAAACGAAGAAACGGCAGCTGTGGCGGCCAAGGGCAGGACTGGGAAGCCGACACCGCGTCCTCCGGCGCCCCTTCCTCGCCAGCCAGCGGCTCTGCCCTCAGCCCGGGGCTCCACACGGCCCCGGCCCAGAGGAGGCCGAGGATCGTTTCTTAGCTGCCAAGGAATGGGGAGCGAGCAGAAGCGGGGGCGGATGTGCACTGGGAGGTGCCAGTGGCTCCCGCCGGGTGCGCAGGCACGCACACGCCGGCGCGCGGTGCTGGGTGAGGGGCGGGGGTGGGGAGTAGTGTGAAGGCCTCCCTGCCCGCTAGCCGAGAGTCGCTACCTCCTCGCCGAGGCTGCTGAGCTCCAAGATAAAAACACACCAGGCTGAATCCAGCGAGGCAGCGCCCCGGGCTGCGACCACGGAACGGCTTACACCTCAAAAGCCCTCCTCCCACACAATGTAATAGGAAAGACCTGGCTGTTCAGAGAGAGAGCCTTCTCTGACCAGCACACCCTGCCTCCCCAAATGGGTGAAACTCGAACTCCAGCCCAGGATCTCTGGCTGAGATGGCCCCGCAGATAAATCCCAGAGGCGGTCTCGGAGAATCACCAATCTCTCTCTCATCTCGCTCGCAGCCCCTGCCTTGGTGCTCACCAACCCAAGCACCCCTTTAAAACACACACACACACGCACGCACACTTCATCACATTACAACGCAGGCTAACAGCATGCCTGTTAATGAAGCTGACGCGCTTAATGAGTGCACAGATAAATAGGTACCAAAAAGAGAAGCTCCCACCAGTCGGCTGGGCGATTTACCTCTCCCTACTGGAAACACGTGTAGCTTATCATGTTTTAGGAATGATTTGCTGTTGTCTGAGGTCGCCCCCTCTTCTTGTTGTGGAGAGAAGCCAAAAAAAAAAAAAAAAACCCACAAAAAGAAACGAAAAAAACAAATTATGTTCCATTGTCAGTCTTCTTTCTAATAAGCTACCTGAGCATTGGTTTTATAACATTTGGGGATCTGATCTGGTTTGTTATCTGTTGATTTTGGTTTGTTGTTTTTGAGTGTGCTGTTTTTCTGAGGGAAGCAAAAGAACGTGTATTTGGTGGGGTTGGAGGCGCAAGACAAGAGCTTGTGTGTGCGGCCGGAAGGCTGGAGAGTCTGGAAGCCAGGCAGTGGCGAAAGAAGACGGAGTCTCGTCCTCCCCGGGGTCGGGACGGGGCCCGTTGGCCTCCTCCGGCCTGGGCTTGGCTACTGCCGCTGCCGCCGCCCGCACTAGCGGGCTCCGCCGGCTGCCGCTCCGTGTTTTCCCCCATCCCGGCTTCACGTTCAAGGTTTAGCTGCGAGGTCACGTCCATTGACGTCAGCTCCCTGTCTCCCTCTACGTCCGGCTACATTTACATACATCAAGGAAATTAGGGCATTAAAAAAATATGCAAATCCTGCGCGGAGAGGAGCCGGTGCATTCCTGGCGCGATCGCCTTTTATTGAAGCTTTTAATTAAAGGGGCCAGTTGGCGAGCCCCTGAAACAACCGCCAAAACCCCCAAAAGAGAAAAATAAACGCTGTAGCCTTCGGGAACGGTTGTTTCGGCTCCTGTTCTGTGGGCGGCTGAGGACCGCCGGCTGCCGGGCTCGGAGAAGAACAGGTTAGAGGAGGCAGCTCCAGCCCATGCATAATCAGGGCTCCGCGGCGCCTCCATTCTTTCCTCCTCCTCCTCCTCCTCCTCTCCTCCTCCTCCTCCACCTCTCCTCCTCCTCCTCCTGCTCCCGCTCCTGTTGGTTCCAGCGTGTATTATTTTTAATACTGATGCATATGTAAAGATATATTTGCATTTTTTAATTCGCGAAAAGTTCAGATTGTATCGTTTTATTGATTCTCCCCTCCGTTCCTTTTTTTGCTAGCTTACTATGTCTGTCTTTCTTGTCCCTTTCTGTATTTTTTGGCGAGTGTCTGCTGCTGTCTTTTGGTAGATAATATGCACAGTTGCCTCTCTGCTTCTGTGTATTTAAGGCTCCAAATATGCACATCTGTCATGTATGTAATGCCAGCTGTATAACCTCCTGCTTTGGTCATAAAAGAAAAGACACATTTTTTTTTTCTTTCCTGACATACCCCCTTGGTCGGCTGTAATGTCCATCGCTGAAGGCTCTAAGTTTGATTATCTAATTAACTTAGTATTAGCAAAAACACAGTTCGGGCCAGTGTGTTTGGGATAATGTATGTAAAAAGGGAAGTGACTCCAAAGATTCTAAAGAATTTTTGTGCTGATTGCCTGAGAGTTGCGGCATTCGCTACCCTATAGCCTTATAGCATTTCTTACTGTAAAAAAAAATTATTTTAAAATGTGTAGACACAGCAACGGACAGCCTTCTGCAAGGAAGACATTTTCAACCATGTTGTATGTTGTACCTTATCTGCTACACTCAAAATTTACTGAGTTTCATTTTTATCTCATATGACTGGAAACAGGCACATTATCTCGATTGAAAAGCATCCTTAATTCCTGATTTTGAAATGAAAACAAATGAACAAAACAACTGACTATATTAAGTCAGTTGATTTACCCTAAAATATACAGGCCTTGAGTTAGATTTCAAGCAATGGTAATCTCGTTCATAGGGTCAGATTTTCCTTCCTGGCAACGTATCTATTCAGCACAATGGCTTTTGGAAATATATATGTATGAAGTCCACTTTTAAGATTCCCCCAAAGCTATCATTTTTAAAAGACTGAATCCATAATTGCATAGCCACCAAGAACAGCAAGTATGCACACATGCAGCTTATTCAATTAAACAAATCCAAGTACATGCACAGGTAATTAGTTTTCTTATGAATAACTTACCTGCACAGATACTCAGGGCAAGACTCGGCCCTCCCCAATGGCTTTCATGTATAAATATTCAGATGTATTTTCTCCCATTTTAAACCTACAGCTGTATGCCATCTTTCATGCTGGACTATCCAGCATCCATTTTTAGCACGCTTAATTCTTATGGCATTTCCAGCCTTACCTCTGGCTGTAGTTTTTCCAACCCTACACCAAAGTGCTCATATGATATGTCACCCAATAAAAAGTGGTCAGATGGCTACACGTAAAACATTAAAAAACGGAAACACACTCATCCTTTAGGTTTGCCCTTACCTTGCCATACATAGCAAGATTGCCTTTCCTAAAGTACGTTTTCAGCACATTTTATGAATAGTTGCAGAATTTCACAACTGGTTGCAGAATTGCCGGTTTCTGGGGGGCACCTGGCTGAGCGAAACAATTCGGCAGGTTAAATGTCTCTTCCAGTTTGGCTGCAGTTCAATCGTGCGTGGCGGTTTGTTCCTGCCTAGACTCTCTAACATACCTGCCTGCCTTTATGCAGGGAACAGGACAAATACACCGCCACGTTTCAGGGCGTAGAGTGGCGGTGCATATATTTAGATGGTACTAGCAAGGAATGTGTGCATGTACGGATGTCTGTGCATGCATGTGTGTACAGACGTGTGTGTGTGTGCGTGCGCGCGCGCGCTGTGTGACAAGGGACACAGAGAGGTACACCTCTTATCTCTGATCTCTCAGTAATCTCCTTTTCTGTTTCTAATCTCCCTTATTGGCTCATGGTAGTAACCTGAAGCATCTGAACCGTCACCGTCACTGCCTTGCGCGCGCTGTGGCTTACCCCGGGGGCCGGTGGCTCGGTGGCTCGCTGGTTCAGTGGGTGTTGTGGCGGAGGGTGGGTAGCGCCGCTGCCGCCGCCGCCGCGGGTCCGGGTGCTCTGTCCCAGCCCGGCAGCCGAGCGCGCGGTGCCGGAGCCCCCTCCCACCCCGCCCTCACCCCCATCCTCCCCTCCTCTACCCTCTGCGCCTCCCCCACTCCGCCCCGCATTACCATATGGAGGCCGAGTCCCTGCGAATCACAGCAGCAGCGGGCGGCATTTGAATAAGCCCCGCAACCTCGGGCAGACCCCAACTCCTCCACAAGCTGCGTGCCCTGCATCTAGGGCCACCACTCCGTCCGGTAACCTGGCAGCGGCCGACACCTCCCCAAAGTGTCCAGGCCTCCCACTTGCTACTTTTATATTAACTTGACTGATAGGATCAGGCGATAAATGGGGGGTGTGTGTGCGGGGGGGGGGGGGCGGAAACCGAGAGAGATACACACAACATAGAAGAAAGGGAGCGGAATGGGGGGGGGGGCGGGTGGAGAAAAGAAGGGAAGGGAGAGGAAAGAGGAAAGGAGCTGTGGTGGTGAGGATTGGGGGGGGGGGTGGGATGACAAGGACAGAAAGGAAGACAGAGGCAAAGGAAAGTGGGAGAAAACAGAAAAGAGAGCCCAAAGGGTTGGGTGAATAAAAGTAAAATGGGGAGGCAGTGGGGAAAAGATGGGAGGGGGGAAGATACCCAAGTATCTGATTTTGGACTTTCCAAGCTAAAAATATCACCTCACTGAACTTCAGAACCTCCAATTAGACACGTGTTTCTCCCCCCTCCCACATAACCAAATGATTAATTTGCCCTCTCAGTATCAGAAATAATTGTTTAGAATTGTATAACAGATATAGATTTAACATAAAGGAGTCAATTTTGTGAAACATAGCAAAAGGCATGACATTTAAAGATGATATTGGCCACCTCTTGTTAAAAAATTAAGGCTTCCCTTGAATACTTAGACACCTGCCCAGCCTTGTCCTCCAAGATAGTGAGACCAAGGCCCAGAGTCAGGAAGAAGACGTGTTCCAAAATATTTTGGACTTTAAGTAAGAATTTTTCTTTCATCCTCTTTGATATTTGATACATTTTTCCTCTTCACCAACTGATTGCGTTTATCAAAAAATATAGATCAAGTGTGGGATTTTAAAATTTTTTACTGCAAAATGTTCCCACATTTTAAAAGAAGATAGGGCTTTTAAACGTTAGTTTAAATACATAGCCAGTTCCATTTTGAATACTAACTCAATAACTCGAAGTTCTGAATTTGGCGTTTTCAGTGCGGTTCCCCCTTACTATCTACAAATCAGAACAGCGATTTTCCTGTATAAAACAATCAGAATCATAAGAAAATCTCCAGTTACCTATAGGATGTACCCAGTGTAAATATCCCTTTCAGTATTCATAAGCCAAACCTTCTCCTTTTGAGACACACACAAAAAGAACGCTTCTGATTAATAATCTCTTACGCGGCACACCGAGGCCGAGGACGAAGGCAGGGAACCGCAGGACGCCAGAGAAGGGCGCAGAATTCTCAATACCTAGAATTTCAATACAGAGCCCAAAGACGTGCTAACTACTAGGTTTCCGAAGGGGAATAATATTTGGCAAGCGATGCTTTGGGAGAAGACAACCACATACAAATACTGACTCCTTCCTGGGCCAGGGGAGGGGGGCGGTCGCGATTACCCGGCATTTCTGCGTGCAGATGTGTGTACAAAATGGTATGTAGATCGCGCATGTGGCCAGGCCCAGGTTTCTTTCTTTTTCTTCTTTTTTGAGGCAAGAAGTTGAAACCAATCCACTCTTTGTGTGGCTAGCTCCCACGAAGCTGGGATTTCAACCTCTTATTTTTAAAGCCACTGTAGAGCCCCGGTTGAATCTCCCGGCTCAGGATTCTACCAAGATGCTCCCTATGCCCGGTCGCTGCCCACAGCACGTGAAGAGAAGAGAAAGGAGGGAGAATTGGTGGCTTCAAGCCGCTTCCGTCGGGGCCCCGCGTTGCTCCCCAACAACCCCCCACTCTCCTCTTTCTCTCCCCCAAGGCGCTCCCTTAGGCCGGCCAGTGTCGCTGCGGTCGTGACCAGGTGAGCGAGAGGAGAGTCCCAGGTGGGTAGCGGCCCTCTCTCGGGAGCTCTGGTAGGTCTGTGAACCTGCCTGGCGCGGCAGGCTGAGTGGCGCGGGGGGCCAGCGCGGGGCTCCTGGCTCGGGCCAGCAGGGGAACAGCGACACCTACTGGCTACGCGGGCACCGCGTCGTGGCCGTCGGGGCGGCCCTGGGCTGGGGGTGCTCGTCTGCGTGGGCTTGGGAGGCCACAGGAATCTGCACCCAGGGCTCGTCCTGCCCCTCTAGGCCTCGCCTGCCCCCAGGAAGACAAAGCCTCAGCTTCTAGAGACTCCTCGGGGGGTTGTAGGATGAGACTGAACAATCACGCGGGCACACACGCTTCCCAGCCCGAGGTTCTTTCTTCTGAGTACCGAAGGGACCCGCAGTGCAGTTGGCCACCGTTTCCTAGTTTTATGAGAGATTCAGACTGAGGTTGGAACCCTGACCTCTTCGGGTTCATGACCCAGGCCTCTTCTCCACCACCTCCATTTCAGTGCTGACTAAAGATGATATCTTTGCAAATGAGGAACCTAGGAGAGTTCATTATCCTCCCCTAAGAGGAGAAATGTGCGAGTCAAGGACATAGGCTCACAGTCAGTGGCTGGCACGCAGACCAGCCTAGCCTTCATGCTCGCCAGCCCCGCGCACCTTAAGCGAGCTGTCACCGTTGCCGGGGATAGAGATTGGGTGGTTTTTCTTTAAGGATTATGATCTTCTTAATTACGCCGGAAGTAAAGGCAAATTTGGGGTGATGGCGATATTTCGAGACCTAAGGGCACATACAGATTCTAAAAATGTAAATGTAAATGCTTCGATTGTTGGCTTTAGTTGGGAAGGTTGGGAGAGGGTGCCACGGGATGGCGAGGCCTGAGGAAAACCTAGGAAGTAGGAGGCCAGAAAGAAACCAATTCACATATTCCAGACTTACTTTCTCTTCTCAGTCTTTTCTGTTCAAGCAGAAAAGCCATTTCCTGTGAAAAGGAGGGGGTCCCAGCAATGGGTGGAGGAAAGAGGGATCTTAGGCTCCTTTTCTCCCTCAGATACCTCCTATTTCCCGTGTTTGGTTCTGAGTCTCACCTGGGCCTAAGAAACCTGATTTCGTGTGATTCGGGTGTTAACTTGCTTGAGTATTAAGAAATATATTTCTTCTCCTGAAAGATTGGAGTATCTGAACTAATATGAATCCTTGAGATTTTTCCATTTAAAATAATACTCATTAAAATCCCAGAATTAAAAAAAAAAAAACTTTTCATAGAAAGTTCGAGTTCATCTTGGAAATTATTTTACTTAGCTTTAGATACTGATTGAAACTAGGGTCTCAAGTGATTTGAGGGGTGCCCTGGATGGTTCAGCAGGTAGAGCATGGGACTCTTGAATCTCAGGGTGGTGAGTTCAAGCCCCATATTGGGAACGGAGACTACTTTAATAAATAAATAAATAAATAAATAAGCAAGCAAGCAAAGTTGAATAAGGTGAAATTAAGAATAAATAAAGTGTTTTGAGGAAAGGGGGGAAAGGACTCTTGTTAGGGCTAAATTTTTGTCTGCATTATCTACAATTGCAACGTTTTGCTAATTCTGTTTTGTTTAAATAAGGTTGGAATCTCTTAGTGCCCCTAGAGTCACGAGTCTTAGAACCAATTCCTTCCTTTTTTTTAATTAAAAAACTCTAAAATGCTCTAGAAGCCTGCCCCTCAACTATTTGCAAGTATTTTCTTCTTCTTTTTAAAAATTATCCTGCAAGTCTCTCTGAATGTATTCTGATAATATGTGAATTCACATCTCAGAGCAGGCCCTTAGCAGTTTGTATGATGTATAATAAAACCTGTATTACTAATAATGAATAAAATAGAGCTATATCTTAATGGCATTTCTCTCAATGAGTCCTGCACCCCACTGCATATCAAAGTCAACTTTCTCATTGTAAATGGAAACCTTCATCAAAAAAAGAAAATGATTACAGGAAAATTAAATTACATGGGCACACGACAAGCACCCATCAACCAAACCCAGTTCAGAGGTCTCTGTGTATTGAAAGCACTTTGGCAAATTCAGGGATTGAAATGTTTTCCTTTCTTGGGAAGCATTAGGTTTCTAGAATGTAGCTTCATTTGTGACTTGAAAATCTTAGCTAGAATAATTTTTCATTGTTGCTTGATATTCTTTGGTTTTATTGACATCTAAAAATTGTTAATTTATTATTAAAGAAAATAAAAGAAATACTTATGTGTCAAAATGGTGGAATTTCTCTGTATACCTAATCACCCCCAAAGCATAATCATGTTAAACCCCAATTAAATTCGGAACAGAAAATTAGGCCAGTGAAATTGTTTCTTATTCCACAAGAAATGTGAATATATGCATACCATTATATTATATGTAATGTAATATACAGATATATACAGATATATATCCATGGGTTTTACAGTGATGTGTATGTGAACTAAAGGTGGAGATGAGGCTTCTCATTCTATTTAGGTCTTCCTTAATATATTTCTCTTTTAATTCCTCTTTCTTAGCAAGAAAATTAAGGAATGAAGACAGGCTAAGCTATCATTAGACTGTATCTGTGTTCCTTTGTCACACCTGCCCTCCTCAGGGCTCGCCTGGGAGGAGGTGTGTGTGTGTGTGTGTGTGTGTGTGTGTACTTCCTTCCCTGCTTGTTAAGGAGCATGAAGGAAGAAAGGGATGCAAGGATGAGAATATTGTTCAGAAAGGCACATCATTGCATGTGAAAAAGAGACAGTTACATTAGAAACCCCACTAAATCCCAGCTATTTGGTTATCTGGGGAGGGGAGGCTTGTGTGTGGTAGCTGGCAGGCTGATTGCAAAAAATTGTTTTGGGGAGAGGAGAGGCTCCCTGCCTTGGGAGTGGCCTCCCTTTTAGCTTCGGTGAAATCCACAGGGGCTCAATGACGTTTGGTTACAGGGAGTATAGCTCCAAGGACACCTGTGTGCATCTGGTTGGAGACGTGTGTGTGTGTGTGTGTGTGTGTGTGTGTGTGTGTAGGGAAGAAGCAGGTGCTTCATCACAAATACCTTTGAAAATATATTGATCCTAAAATTCTGCCATGTCATCAATTGGTGTCAGGCACCAAGGTCACTAACATGTCCCAGGTTCACTCATGGACCGCGACATTATTGCTTTTGATGGTATGAATATGGCTTCTTTCATGTCTTTGGTTCTTTATGGTACTTCCTTAGAGTGGGGCGAGGCTCTAGCTTCCCCCTCCTTCCTTCTTCTTCCCCGCAAACAAAACCATTCTACCACTTGAGCCATCTGCCGCAGGTGTAATGGATGGCAGGGTGCCGACCTAACCACACTTCAGTCTCTTCTAGGTCGTCACCGCTCTGCACCAAACAAATGAGTCCTGTTTCGCCACTAGGGTGCCGAGGTGGATGGTGGATGCCGGCCCCCGCCCCTGGCAGCGTTCAGCGCTTAGAAACCAGAGCCAGCTGACAACACACGAAACACACAGGCACAGAGAAAACGCCGAGCCAACGCGCGCTCCCTCTGTCCCCTCCCTCTGCTCTCTGTACACAGGGAGGACACGTACACACTCTTTACACATTTAAAAGCCCTCGCGACTATGAATTCTTGGTTACTTATGATAGCCTTCCCGACTGCACATAGCCCCTGTTGTGTATATGTATGTGTGTGTGTGTGTGTGCGCGCGCGAGCGAGCGCGAATGTGCGTGTGTGTTTAAAACGCTTATTGGTAGGTAATCAGCAGCTGATCAGACATAGTAATCCAATAATATTTTTGAATACATACAATTTTTCGTTAAGGGTAATTTTTTTAAGGGAAAAAAAGAAAACTATCAATTCCTTGCGCAAATCTATGGTTCCCAATTTAGGTTCCAGGGAACCGCAGAGCTGCGCAGTCAGTCCCCTCCTTGCCAAACTTTCCCTTTCTGAGGTTTGAACGAGGCGCAGATTGTCACTTCATGACAGAGCAGGATCTCATTTGCACGCAAATGTGTAAAAGAAGGAACTGTGGGACCGCGCAGCACAGAGTGGGAAATCGGGTAGCTGGAAACCTCCCGTGGTCGCCTGGAACCCTGGCAGGACGCACGGGGTGCCCCAGGGCAAGAAGCCGGCGTCCAACCTCCCAGGCGCGCACCGCATCCTCTTGGCTCCCGCCCTCGGACTGGAACCCTGCCCGCCGCCCCCACCCTCGCCCGCCTGCCCTCACCCCACCTCCATTTTCATCATTATTTGGGTAGCCCCAGGTAATTGTGCCCGTCTCTCGGGCCTGGGCTACGGGGGAAGGCTGGATCCTGCCTGGAATCGAACTCCGCTGTTCCCAGGGTACTTACCTCCAGCGAGGCCCTGGCAAATGGTGGCCCAGAAGCGTCAAGTTTCCTCTCCCAGCCGTTGTGCCAGATTCCCCTCCTGCCTGCCGCTCCTCTCGGCAGGCTGGTCTCTCTCTCTCTCTCTCTCTCTCTCTCTCTCTCTGTCACACACGAGGATTACTTGTGACTTTTAGAGGCAAAAGCTTGCTTATTCAGAAGAGAAAGGGAGGGGGGAGACGGAAGGGAGGCGGGAGGGAGGAGAGGGGGAGAGAGAAATAGGATGGAGGATGAAGAGGAGGTGGAGAATCAGAGGTAGTGAAGGCGTAGGTAGAGGAGGAGGAGGAGGAAGAGGAGGAGGTGGAGGGATGGGAGGGGTAGGGTGGAGTAACCGAAGATGGGCTGGGATGGGACGCGAGGGATAAATTGCTCCCCACCCAGCTGCAGTGCGACGCCCCCAGCGTCCCGGGGGAGCCGGTGCGTCAGATCGCGGCTGGCCGAGGCGGGGCAGTACAAAAGCGCCGCGGGACCCCCTTCGCAGGCTTCTACCCAAGCCGACTGAGCGCCGGAGGCCGCTCCACGCTTAAGCTCGGACCGCGGAGGGCTCTCCTTCGCCCGGACAGGGGTGGCTGTCTAGGGGCTCCAAGCTCCACGGAACTTTGATTTCATTCTCGGGCGCCTAGCCATCTTCGCCTGCGTCTCAGACAAGAAATGGAAGCCCGCGCAGTCCCCGCGCGTCCTCACCCTGATCTCCGGCGCCCACCTTAGCCATAGCCCCTGGTGCGGGCGACGCTCACACGGGCGGCTTCCCCACCGCCCAGGCTCAGCCTCAGTCCTGCGTCTCTGTTCACAACTGGGGCATCCCCCTCAGCTTATTTTTACGGAGGGGCGTGTGTGTGTGTATGTGTGTGTGTGTGTGTGTGTGTGTGTGTGTGTGTGTGTTTAGCGCGCGCACACTCCAGGCTAGAAAGAAGGTGAAATCCTGGCACGAAAAAGTAGCTTCGGTCTCCTGCAGCTTGGAGACCACGACCAAGTCCGATCATATCCAGTATTTGAGATTCAGCAGCAAGGACCAAGGCGGGAGCTCACCGGATCATTTCAACCGAGTTTCTATGTAGCAAGGAGTGGTTGTTGTTGTTATTATTAAACACGAAAATAGGCTTTAAAAATTAAAAAAAAAAAAGTTGCATAAAAGGAAGGGGGACATTTTAGCAATTATCAGGATCCAAAAGTTGTTGAAATGGTTTTCTTGGATAAGAGCATCTATAATGGATAAAGGTGGAAGGCTCAGACTGGTACAAAACCGTTTTATTACGTGACGGGATTAAAAAATAGGAGCATGCTTTTTCGGCACAGACGACCCATTAGTTCTGTTAAATGCATTAAGCCAGCCCAATGGAATGATTACATGGCAGCCTTTAATGTACAAATATGGGGATAGTACAGAGGTGCGCACAAGCGTTCCTAGAATTCTCTGGGTACACACACACACTTAAAGAGAAAAGTTTAAACACCAGCAGCCCAAACTCATGAAAAAGTATATTTTCTCAAACTATTCCTCAGATAAGGTAATTATCCTCTGCATTTCCTTGCTGACCTGTAGCTGCGACGTTACAGTTATAGAATAGCTACCGGGATCGACATAATTCTGCTTACATTTATCGTGGGTGGCACGTCATAAAATGCCAGAGGGGGAGGGGAAACCTTGAGGGGCGGGGAGAAGAAGGCTTTTATTAACAATTATATTCTGCCATAGCAGTTTAATTTAAATAACAGCAATGATGTCACGGTAACCATCCTCCTTCTCCCACTGCAGTGGATGGTTTGGTGAGCGACGCATTTGTATATTTAGTTAAGGGATTAATATTGCCATAGACTTGTAGACCTATTCTGTGGCATAAAAAAGTCCCTGAATGTTAAACTGCTCAACATTTGGCATGTTTTAGAACCCATTTACCTGCCGGATATCATTCAAGAATAAGAATGGTAAAATATCGCTAGTGTGTGCCCACCCCAGTTTTGAAGGAAAATGGAACAAACGAAGTTGTTCTTTAAAAATTGTTCGTTGTAGGCAAATGAAATTACTTCCCCTCAGCAAAAGGAGCCGGTGTGCAGTCTGTTAATTACGGACCGTATTTTACCAATCCAAAGTGGAGTTGGAAAAATTCTTTTGGAGAGCCGTGATAGGAGAGAAAGTAGGAAGCACGCAGACCCCAGCCCAGCCTGCCCCACTGGGTCGCTACGCTACGAGCGCACACCGCGCGCATCAGCACCCCGGTCCTCGCGCACCCGCGCGGTTTGGAGCTTGTTTTCTGAGGGTGAGAGTGCAGTCTCCGTGGATCAGTAGCACATTTACAAGTGGGTAATTGTATAAGGGCAACGTTCAGGCTAGAGTACAATGGTATGATGGAGAAAGAAGTCGTTTTTTCATTATTTAACAATTGCTTAATAATTAAAGTGCTCTGCTTATTGAATACACTTTTACAGAACGTGCTTCTTTCTTTGAAATTATTAGCTGCTCTTTGCTTCTAATTCTGAGGCCTCAGGATTAGGGTCCCCAGAGGAAGGGGAGGGGGCTCAACAAGGTACAGCTCTGAAATACAGAACAATTAAGGTAAAAGAAACTAATGGATTATCTGATAGGTAGAAGATGACAAAAGAAATTTCGGTTATATTTTAAAAGGCTTAACATTGTGCAAAACTTTTCTCTGTATTTTAAACAGTCAACTTTATGAATTGCATTCCTTTTTTCCCCTACTTAATCGTCTATGATGACCTCAGAGATTTCATCTTCTTTACCAGCAAAATGCCCCAAAATGTCTGAATTCGACACCCAATAGCCACTGATGCCCCAACGATGTACAGCTTGCCCCTTTGGAAGGTTTGGGACCCTTTAGGAGGACTCGAGGAAAACCCCAAACGGAAACTGGTTCACTCGTGACTGCACTCATGAGTGTGCTCTATGTGTATCAGTCTTTTAAGCACCATGTGATTAGACCGGAAAGGTAACTTGAAAACACAACCTGCTTCTGGGCAAAATCATTTTGTCCTTTTGGCATGAAAGTATAGCTCTATCTCCAAGTTCCTCCCAGGAACAGACGGCTGCATGTCAGGGCTGGTCCCTTCCCAGATCACTACAGGATCTTCAGCTGGAAGATGAGACCCAGCAAACAGAATTCGTGAAGAAACTCCTGTGCATTTCAAAACAGGGTGGGGGGTGGGTGTGGGGGTGGGGTGCTGCTTCCTGATTCTTTTTGCTAAGAGCTCCTGTGATAACATCCATGGCTTCCACAGCACCAAGGAAGCAATAATTCACGACTAAACATTTTTGACCAGTGCATATCAATGGAGCTAGTTTAAACTTTGTTTTAATTTTTTTCTGCAGATATTACTCTTCTCCCTGCTTATCTTCACAAGATTAAAAAAAATATTTATTGGTAATCATTGGTGCTACAATTAACATAGGGGTACAGGACACTTCAGGGTCATGAAAATATCAGTGTTAAAGGTTTGCCAGGTTTACCTCTGTATATGAGAGCTACTTTAGAGGGAGAGAGCTTTTTATTTGTGTAGTTTGCAACTCAAGTCTTTGTAAGTGTGAGTTTTCAATTGAACTCACCAGTCCAAATTAAGGAGTTGGGAGACATGTCCAAATCTGTAAATAACCACTTGGACACCCAGCCCCTGGCTATTGTCTTACAGTTACTGTCATAACTCTCCCAGCCTTTGTTTTTTAGCCTTCACTTCACCTTTAATGATATGACATTGGTGACTGAACACGGAGACTTAAATTTAGCCTCTCAGTTGGTCATTTAAACATTATTTCCTATGTTATCATTCCAAATTAAACCCATTATCCGAAATTGAGCATTTGGCTCTTTAAAGCACAAACCCTTCCTTGGGTCTTTAATAGTTCGAACCAGCCCTTGACATTGAAATCCATGAAGACAACTATTTGGTGCCCACAAGTAAACTGAAGGTTTGGAGAGGGAGATGCTCCCCATTCCTAAATTTTCTTTCGTGTCTGTCTTATAAAATGGGGGCTGGCAGTTTATGAAATATACTTCTACAGCACACCAAAATTGGTAAAATATTTTTAAAATTCTAATTGGGCAAGAGTCTCGTAATCTTGGCGTCTTATAAAGAGTCTCGAACTGGCTCTCTCTGGTTGACTTTTAGAGACCTGTGCCTGCCCGAGGTTGCTTTCAGGCGAAACTACCGAGATGAAGGCTGGGCTCCTTGTCACCTGCGAAGGTAGTTTACCTCGAATCTCCTGATTTTGCGTCCTATCTTACACTCAACCAGGCTCGCAGGGGGTTATGTAGGCTAATAAAAGGCAAAGAGTCATACGCTTTGGCCAGAAAACAGAGCGAGCCGGGGGTGGGGGGGGTGCCTCCTTCACGCCCCTCCCGCCTGGACTTCAGGCCACCCTTCGCTGGGGCTGCGGCCGCCGGACAACCTCAGGTGAGCGGCTCCGGGAGGGGAGCTTGGAGGCTGGTCACAGGGCTCCCAGGCCTGTCTCTGGCCCTTCTCCGGGAGTGCTTTGACCTGAGCCGCCATTCCGCTTGGTCTTTTCCTGCAAAAAAACACCTGCTGCCGCGGATCAAGTACACCTGACACCAGATGTAGTCAAAAGAAAAAGGAAAAGAAAAGAGAAAACCCTACCCTCCTTAATTCCGTTTGGTAAGAGCCCGGGCTGCCAAATCCATTACATAATGTCAGCTCAAGCTGACACCTGTGTGGGTGCTGAGCTGGATCGGGTTCTGGCGGCGGATCGGGCCTGGAACGTTGGCTTGGCAGCGCCCGGGCCAAAGGCCAAGGAGAAGAGGAACGAATTTCGGACTGGGGGGCGGCGCCTCGGCCTGGGGAGGGAGGTGGGAACTGTATCCTGGAGGAGAGGTGTCAAGGGTGGCTTCTCAGTACCTCGCAGACACACACACACACACACACACACACACACACACACACAAAATCGAAGCCGCAGTTTCTAGGTTCCAGAGTTCTCTCCAGGGACATCTGTTGTCCCTCGCTGCTCCAGGCTAGAGTGAGCTACCTGAGGCGCCCCCTCAGACCTTTGTAAGGGCGGGATACTCACCTGCTGCGGGGCCTCCGAGAGCCCTCTCTACTGGCCTGCACCCGCCCCCTGGGTGCTATTGATGCTGACCTTGGAGGTAGCTACGGCGTGGCCTAATGGGAGGTCCCTTCCCACTGAAAGCGGACTACTGGCTTTATTAATCGGCCATCATTAAACCAACCCAAGAGAAGCCCTATCCACAATGAGGGCACGGCAGGTATCTTTTGCCTGTAACTGAGCAGTTTGGATAAACCGTGGCTAATGCACTGAATCTCGCTCTCCCAAAGACCTGAATGTCCAGATTTTTGGGGTCTGCACCAATGACTCCGTGCAAAAGGTCGGTCCCCAAACTGCTAGGATATCCACAGTCCTCCTTCCCAAGCCTCCTGTTTCCCCGCTAAAGCGAAAGACCTCCGACCGCGTAAACTCCTATCAAAACCAGTATTAATGTCCCCCAAATTTTTCTCCAAAAGAATTATGAGCTCCTCAGGTGACCCTTCCGCCCACCAGAACACCGTAGCAAAGGCACTTGTCGTGGCGGTTTACAAATATCATAAACTTGGACAGCGCTACTGGAATAAACCTGAGTTTCGTTTCATGCCGTTCTTAGGGATTTAGCTGAGGCCCTGAAGACATGACTCAGTCTCCTCAGTCCATAGTGGGAAATATTCTGGGGGCTTTAGTTGGGAAAGAAAGAAAGAAAGAAAGAAAGAAAGAAAGAAAGAAAGAAAGAAAGAAAGAAAGAAAAAAAGCTAGGTCTAAAGCTCTGTGTGTATCTTTAAAACAAAACAAAACAACAACAACCAAAAAAACCCCACGAACACTCAGCAAGAGACAGGGACCTTCCCTGGACATTTGCAGGCACCCGGTTCCTCGCAGGTTAAAATCACCAGGGTCGCTTTCCTAGTGTCCCTCTCAACGACCCCACCCCACCCCTTCCCCCAGACCGCGTCAATACGCATGAGAAACGGCGTCGTTTCCTTTTCTTTGCTCTACCAATTTCAAAGACATCTGGGCATTTTTATGTACTCCGCGCCCTAAATAAACATTCTTTTATATTCGTGTGCGCCTAGGACGGTGTGGACCTGGACCGCTTTCCCCCCGTGGCTACCGAGTTGGAAAAATCCGCCCGGAGGACCTGTATGCTAAAGGGGCCAGAACGCACGCTGTCCAGCCTCCGAAAGCTGGAGCGCAGAGCCTGCCCCGCCGAACCTGCGCTAGCAGAGAATGTTATCTTTACAGCAATTTAGCAAGCCCCACAGAACAAAAGTTAAAGCGTGATGGCACTATACCTTGCCCCGGGTTACTCAGGCGCCTGTCTCCCATTTTGGACATGCTGGAAGTGTTGGGTTTGGGGAGGTTTGCTTTGGCTGGGTTTGGGTTGCCTATATAAGCCCTGACGGAGTACTGTACCGAAGAACGCGCCTTGATGGACTCGGGTGTTAATTAACGCGCGGCTAATTTGAGCTTAAGGAGCGGGGGGCGGCCGGCAGCGCTGTGAGCTGCGAGGGGCCAGTGACCTCTAGTGGACACGAGGGGATATGCAGCTCCAGCGAGTCTGAAGTCGGGGCTCCTTAGCGGAGAAAACTTCTGCGTGCGCGGACGCCTGGCGTTTCCTCTGAACCCAGCGACAGGGTGGTACACGGGTCTCCAGTTTAAGGAGAAGAGAACCCACAGCAAGGGATGCCGATCCAGGGCTTTCCCCCTTCCGGTGCATCTGAACTCTAAACCTAACGTGTTTTTATTTCTAAACACAAGTCATTGTTCACAGTTCCTTTCAGCAAGGGAGGGAGATCCTGCGGAAGGGGTTTGAGAAGTGAGCTTCAAGAACTTTGGTTTCCGAACCTACAGGAAAGCAGAGCTTTCGAAGCTCCGGGGGCCTTTATCCAGTCGGGGAGAGGAATCAGAATGTGTTTCTGTAACCAAAGTTCCTCAGCACTCCCGTGACCTGTTTTTGCTATTAAATTTTTTTTTAAAAAGATGCTTATTTGGCTAACAAGAGGAAAGCAAAAGAGCAAATGATGTGTTGAACAGTCCAGATGCCTCTGAGTTCACACTCCTCAGGCAAATTAGAAGACAAACGCCACCAAAATACTAGTAACGGTAACACAAAAAAGCCTTTTCACATCTTAGAAATAAAGAGAAAGGCGAGGAGAATGAAATGACCTGGTTTTGTCTCACCTCCACTTATTTAATCAGTTAGCTAAACTAGTGTAGAACTTTCGGAGAAGATCGTTCCAGGACTATACGAGTCAAAGGCAAAGCATGGACCGTAGTAATTTAGACCGAACGCTCATTTGGGGGGAATAAATATATTTCTGCATTTTAGCTTTCCCCATGTGCACACCTCAGTAGAACGCAGGAGCTGGTGAGGCCTTGGTAAAATCCCACGACCCGCCACTTCGGAGCTCAGGGTTCCGCCCCCTGGCAGTGAGTGAGGGAACCTTGCGGACCCAGAGGACTGGCCTGGACCCTGCCTCCCAGGTCCTGTCCTCAGGGCATTTAAGGATTTCGTAGTCTTGCTTCCTCACAGGCACTATTCCCCCGAGGGCCGGCCGAAGCTCGAATGGTGAGCTGCTCGCCACAGGAACGTGGCGGGGACCCCGTCCCCGGGGTTGCTTCCAGCCGGTCGCGGGCCCTCCTCCCTTTGTGCCAGGCTGATCTGCAGGTGCTCGAATCTGTCGTTAAGGGTTGGGGTGGTGGGGGGCTGCTGATATGGGGAAGCCGAGGCATTTTTCTCTCCTCACACCGTGAGCGCAACCGGCTCGGGGCTGGTTTCACACCGCCCGGGACTGGGGATCTGCGCCCGGAGAACAGTAGTCGGGTTGCGCCCGCACGTACCGTTAGAAGCGCGACTGGGGCCTTATAGCTGGGGACAACAACCTCTGGGAGGGACAGAGGGGTCGGGGGAGCAGTCTCCTCTGGTGGCAGAATAAAGTTGGGGCCTCAGGGGAAGGAAGAGCAGGACTGGGAGTTGGGCGGGGGAGGAGGGCAGTGTTATTTCGCCGAATTTCCCCCTCTCCCCTTTGCGCGTTCGGAAATGTCCTGGAAGTAAGGCGCAGAGGCTGGAAGGCTGAGGAAGGAGCAAGGCCTCGCCTCCCCCCCACCCCCACCCCACCTTCCGCCCGGCCCTGGGTGGTGGCCGAGTTTCCGAGTGGACCCTGGGCATGGGGGGTTCAGCACCGCCGAGAGAGGGAGCTCCCATCCCCTCCTTTTCCGGCCAGAGACGTTGAGGGTCCCCTGTGAACTGGCCCCTGTGAATGGGGCCGTCCAGAGCCGGAAGGAAGCCACAGGGTGTGCGGTGGCTACCCTCAGGGCAAGACTGTCAGAATGCAGTGCGGGCGTGGGGTGGGCTGGCGTGGGGTGGACGGTACCCCATCAGGGTGTGGAATACGCGATGAGAATGAACCCATGGAGACCGAAGGTTTCAAAGGGCTGTATTTCATTGCAGACCCAAGAGGCAGGATCGAGAGCTGCTTAAGTGAAGTATGAGCGTTTAAAGTCCCAAATATAAAATATCAGTTGCAACAAAAACGCAATAATAAAATAATAGATTTTAATAGGTAAAAGCGAGTTGTAATAGTTTTTCAAGTGCTCTCATCAGTAAACTGACCAGGAAACAACAATTTTCAATTTTAAAAATTTTCAATTTTAAAGTTCTTTAGAAGAACTTAAAGACGTGACCCGCATAGCAGCAGGGCATCTGGTGGTAGACATTTTCCTCGACCTCCCCTCACCTCACCGCAAGGCTTCCCTCTAACCAAGGGATAGACAACCCCATCAACTTCGGAGTAAAAACCAGAACAGAACAAAACAAAAAAACTTGTAGCGCTCCAAGCATGGATAGACTCGCGTTCCTGCCCTCCTTGCTTAAGCTGCGTGCCCCCAGGAAATGGCACAAATCATTCTTGGCACCACTTGGGGCGACTGCACACCTGGGGCCAGAGGTGGGGGTCTATGCCTAGGTTAGAGTGGTTTCCAAACTGGAGTCTTGCCTCTTTGGGGCCCATGGGAACTTGACTTACCTTTGGCCACGTAGCACCCTTCTTTGCCCTGTCATCAAAGACACAATGAGCGCTCTCCTCCCTGTAAACTGGGACTTACCAAGGGCATACCTGAGCCCATCAGGCCCCCAGGGACCCAGTCTCAGGTCTTGTTGGCGGCGCTCACAGCAGCTTTCCTCAGCCAACTGCCAAGTGGGCAGCGATGAGACTAGCCCCACACTGATCCAGGAGAGTCAAAACAGCGAGCTTCTGGCGCTTGGCAGGCCCTGGAGCCCCAGGCCACTGTCCCAACTCTGGCACGTCTCCACCAGGGTAGCGGCGACAGACCTTGTTTCCCAAGTTAGAATAACCAGCAACCTGGTACTGCTATGAAAGAGGTCGCCCTCTTCTCATATGGTGCACGTTCAGGACCTTTCTTCCCCAGTAAGATTTAGAAAAGACTGGACTGGAAGAGTTGGCCCTTAGAACTTCTGAGAACTTGGCCAGCGAGTGGCCACCGTCTTCCTCCTCACCTCGCCCCCACACCCGACCCCGGCCCCTAGTGGGGGTGTAAAGACTCAAAGGCCGGGCAACCCCTTCCCACCCAATTTTCGGGCGTCCTCCGGCTGCCTCGCTGCGAGTCGGAGCGACGACCTTTCCCAAACAGCGCATTTGGAAAATTTGCAGAAATAAAAATAAATCTGGCGTTCGAGATGATTGGTGACGTGCGGCCCTGGAGTCGGTGTCGCAAGTTCAGGGCGTCCAAGGCCTAGTGAGTTCTGGGACCAGAGCGGGTGGGCGACCGGTGGCCCCCCAGCCCGCAGCCGCGCGGGAGCTCTGCTCAAGGACCGTGCTGGGTCTTTCTCCCGCATCCCGGCTATTACCTTCTTTTTTGGCTATAGGCTTTATGTGTGAAACAATTTAGAAAATAAATCTGAGCTACTGAAGCCATTCTACATATTTTTTAAGAACCTGAAGAGCGTCGCGCTCTTTTTTCTCCTCTATTTTTCCTATTTTTCCTTTTTCTCAAATTGCAAAATGTTAGCGCCTGGGCGAAGAGTAGGGAAGAGGGAGGGAGATCCGCCGGGAGAATGAGGTGTGGGACCCAAGGTCTGCAAGTGAATTTTTCACTACCTATTCTACCCTCAACGTCTCATTCCACCTTAAATGACGACCACCGCGATGATGATAATAGAAGTCCATTTTGCGGGTCCTCCGCGCAGTTTGGGGAAATCGTGGGAATCCAACAGCTTGAACTTGGATTCCCGTCCTGAAACTTTTGAAGGAGGGAGGAAAGCGGTGCCTCTGGCTCTGCCTTCTGGAATGGCACCTTTGGAACCCCTGTGAGCCGCCTCAGAAAGTTCCAGAGAGCATTTCACCCCCGTCCTGGCGCAGCCACCTTCCCTGACCCTCCGACTTCGTCCCGTTCCATTTCCTCTACGTGCGTTTTCCCAAGCCCGTCCCTGGAGCTGTTCAAGCAGGCGAACACCCGGAATGGAACGGTTCAAAGGCGGTTCAAAGACGCGCCCGGGGAGGGTGAGCCTTGGGCTGAGCCTCGGGGCATCTGAGGGCCGTGGAGCCTGGGCGGGGAGCCGAGGACTCTCGCAGACCCCCTCGAGCGTTGAGAGAAGGGTGGGGTGGGTCTCCAGCAGAGGCGACGTCCGAAGGATCGCTCCACCGCCGCCGTGAACGTGGCCGAGGGGTAATCTCCTCCTGGCCTCAGTTTCCCATCTGCTTTAGAAGAACTTAAAGGAGCCTTATTGTTTTTAAAGTGATTCCCCTTACCCTCGCTACGTCTTGGACCCTTGCACCGTCCAAAACATGGGAAACCTCTCCCTTTCTCTCTCTCTCTCTCTCTCTCTCTCTCTCTCTCTCTCTCCAGGGTTAATTTAAAAGACTCACAAAACTATACATAAAACAGAATTTACCTGCTCATGTATTTCTTTGGATGGGGGGAAAACGTGTTTTTTAACTTTATTTTTATTTCTGTTGATTTTTTAAAAAGCATATCTGGAAAGTATGTGGCTGATGAGCTAAGTAATGTACTTACCACTTATTTAATAATTTTAGAGCATTAGGAATTGAGCTAAATGCTTTATAGATTTTTCTCTCAGGAAGTCTCACAACAACCACAGAAGGTAGTTTTGCTTCCCTCTCTTCGTCCCTTCCTTTCCTTCCAGTTTGAAAACTGCAGTGCAGAGACAGTTACATGACTTTCACACAGATGCAGAGCTCACAAGTGGCAGAGGGAGTTTGGACACATCTATGGGACCCTAGACGGAAGGTCTTAGGTGAAGTCAGCAAGGTTTTCAGGGGAGCCACATCCCCCCCTCCCCGCTACTCTCTAATACCCTCCAACCTGTGGTCCTTGGTTGCCCATTTAAAAGGGAAAGCTGTGGTGAAAAAGCAGGACTAGAAGCTGTGGATGGCGAAGCTGGCTTGCCTTCTAGGAAAGAAAGCTTGTAACAGGCTTACATTCCCACTCCATTCAGTCGGTGTTCTTCACAGGGGCAGAGTCAAACCTTGAGGGGTGTTAATTCTGGCACTCTGGATCTCTTCTTGGTCATTCCCACAGACGTCTGCAAGAAACTCAAACATTTTGCCACTTTCCTTGGTGGGTTAGTTTTACAACTTGTGGTGAGAGTTGTAGAAGATGTGTTGGAATGATATAAAGAAGGAAAACAAATACCAGGAATAAAGACTATAAAGGAGCTAGTCCCTCGATGTTTGAGGTGATAATGCCAACACATAGAGAAAATTAAATGATAGTTTAAAAAATTTCATGGTTTTTAAACAAGTTACTTTTAATTTTATTAGTTCTGATATGGAGAATCTTTGTATTCAAAAAAATTTTGGTATTTAATGTATCTGTATTTTTATGTACCTCATTTAAGAAAAATGAGATAAAATTATGAGATTATTCTCTATTCATTATGACATATGATAAAGTAAATTTTAAAAATTTTAAATAAATGTGTCAAAATATGCACGCAAAGTATTCCTCTTGGGGAGATTATGTGCTTATTTGAATAAAGTCACTTCCTACAATATATTTGGATTTGTTTTTTTTCCTCCTCCTTCTCTTTTTTCTTCTCCTCTCTTTTTCGTCCTTTTTTTTCTCTTCCTTCTTCTCTTCCCCTCTACTTCCTAACACCCATTTTGTCCTTGGAATCAACTTCTGAGACACACAAGAAAATGAGCTTCTTTATTTTTCCTTCCAATGGTATTAAAAAAAAAAAAGAAAAGAAAAATTATCCCCTGATATGCCAGTTTAGGAACCATTTCTGACTGTTGCAGACACTCGGAACAACAAGTGCAATTCCAGAGAAGGTCTTCTGTGGTAGCTGTTTTTAAAGATGTTGCTTTACAGCTACAGTGGATATACTATTAGGGTAATGGTAAATTAAAATAGATACCATAATATTAGAAATTAACACTTTCAAGCTACCACTGTCATGTATTTAGAACTGCAACCATTTTAAAAATTAAAGATAAAGCACATCTCGTGAGACACAGTCAGCAGTGGCCACAACTGTAGCACACACACACACACACGTACACACACACACAAAGATGATGCAATTCGTCATAGGTCTAGGGAAAAAAATGTTCATTTGCTTTGTTGTCTCACATATTCTATTGCATCAAGGAAACGTTTATACTCTCACATAAAATAATACTCAAAAACCACTATCTAGGAGCATAAAATAACTTTGTCTTCATGTGTTGAGCCTTTTCTGCCTTTCTCCTTCATCAACCAAATTTAGCTCTTTCTTCTAGTCTTTCAGGGTCCTACCTTTTCCCTTCCAAGGCAATGATTAGATCACATGGTAAAATGAACCCGTGCTCATGTACTGATGATTATAAATGTGTGAATGTCCAAATCTCAGGCCACAGTCCCTTCATGTGCCCTAGTTCACATGTAAATTCTGATGAGTGTATTTGCAGGGGATGCACTCACTCTTCTTTTCTAACTTCAAGTCATGGCTGCATAATCACACCACACAGGCTCAAGTTTTAAATTCTGGCCAGTCTTCATGCTTAAACTCATCAGTGCAATGATGAAGAAAGCCCAGGAAAGAACATACCTCTCTGGAACATAAGACTTTTGAGTAAAAAAAATGGCAAAGACAAAAATAGAATTTAGAAACTGGTTTAGAAGATCAGTTTCTAACTTTTAAGCATTAATTTTTAATGCAAATTTTATTTATTTATTTATTTATTTATTTATTTATTTATTTATTGTCAAGTTAGCTAACATACAGTGTAGTCTTGGCTTTGGGAGTAGATTCCCATGATTCATCACTTACATACAACACCCAGTGCTCATCCTAACAAGTGCCCTCCTCAATGCCCATCACCCACTTTCCTGTGTTTCCTCCCCTCTCCCACCAACCCTCAGTTTTTTCTCTGTATTTAAGAGTCTCTATGGTTTGCCTCCCTCCCTCTCTGTAACTATTTTTTCCCCTTCCCTTCCCTCATGGTCTTCTCTTAAGTTTCTCAAATTCCACATATGAATGAAGTCATGATATGTCTTTCTCTGACTGACTTACTTCACTTAGCATAATACCCTCCAGTTCCATCCATGTTGTTGCAAGTGGCAAGATTTCATTCTTTTTCATTGTGGAGTAATACTCCATTGTGTGTGTGTATATATATATATATATATATATATATATACCACATCTTCTTTATCCATTCATCAATCGATGGACATTTGGGCTCTTTCCATAATTTGGCTATTGTTGAAAGTGCTGCTATAAATATTGGGGATGCATGTGCCCCTGTGAATCAGCACTCCTATATCTTCTGGATAAATTCCCAGTAGTGCTATTGATGATCATAGGGTAGTTCTATTTTTAATATTTTGAGCAACCTTCACACCGTTTTCCAGAGTGGCTGCACCAGTTTGCATTCCCACCAACAGTGCAAGAGGGTTTCCCATTTTGCCACATCCTCACCAGCATCTGTAGTTTCCTGAGTTGTTCATTTTAGCCACTCTGGCTGGTGTAAGGTGTATCTCAGTGTGGTTTTGGTTTCTATTTCCCTGATGATGAGTGATGTTGAGCATCTTTTCATGTGTCTGTTGGCCATCTGGATGTCTTCTGCCCATTTCTTTACTGGATTATTCGTTTTCTGGGTGTTGAGTTTGCTAAGTTCTTTACAGATTTTGGATACTAACCCACGCATTAATTTTTAAAGAGTATTCAATCACAATTTAATTGGACTTGGGTTAAAAAGAAGACTATGTTAAAACCGTACTCACCCTTCTGTCCCTAGAGACTTTGCCTTTGTTATTCTCCACACTGGATACTTCTCCCAGAAATTAACAGGGCTCCAGCTTTCTGAATGCATTCTCAGGTAGCATTTCCAGGCCAACTCTACTACCCTACCAGTCTTTCTCTGCCTTATTCTCTTTTAAAAAAATCTTTTTAATGTTCATTTACTTTTGAGAGACACAGACACAGAATGCAAGTGGGATGGGCAGAGAGAGGGAGACACGGAATCTGAAACAGGTTCCAGGTTCTGAGCTGTCAGCACAGAGCCTGATGCGGGGCTCAAACTCATGATCTGTGAGATCATGACCTGAGCTGGAGTCAGATGCTTAACCAACTGAGCCACCCAGGCACCCCTGCCTTATTCTCTTTTTAAAATAGAACCCATAGTATTCTGAACAAAAACATGTTCTATATTTGTTGACAACTTTTTTGGTCTGGTTCCCTTTACAAGGATATAAACTCCAAGAGGTCAGAGATTTTGCCCCCCTTACTCACCACATGACACATGGTAACTCAGTAAATATTAAGTAAATTATGAAATATCTGTTTGTAATATAGATCATCTTTTGGACATCTCTATCATTATCCATCTTTCGCTATAATATCTACGCAAAAGTACCTGCTCTGCTTTGCTAATTGAAAATATAAGGTATTTCCATATTGGGAACTAAAATGGTGTGGGGGAAGGCAGAACCTGGTTTAGAAATTAATGCAGAGGAGTAGGTGCTTGGAAAAAAATACTTGCTATGTATGCCATGTCTCCAGAAGCAATTTTCCAGAGGCTAGCGATCATGTGTATAGACTATACAAAAATATCAGGAGTATATTAACCATTAAATACTTGCATTCATTTATTCATTAATTCAGTAAACATCCATAGAATGGCTACTCTATGGCTGGTGCTCTGCATGTAAAGACAGTTGACATGGTTCCTTCCTGAGGTTAGAGCAACATGCTGCTGGTCACCATCCTTTTAGGCAAAACTGCCAAGTCAGGGAAAACTAACTGTATTGCATCTAATCCTTTCTTCATTTGCGTTCACTTCCTTCCCCTTCTTAGGACACCCTTTGTAACAGGCTCTCCTTGTTCTTTAATCATTTGTAGAAAAATATCTGAAAAAGTTTCATACTAAACTGTAAAGGATCTACATTGCTGTCTCCTAGAGATATTTACATTGTATCCAATTACAAAGTAAACAAAATAGAACACCTCTTTAATTGTGGACTTTCTAAACCAGAACGGAGGGAAAATTATTTAAATTTTTTAATGTCTATTTATTTTTGAGAGAGAAAGAGAGAGAGAGAGGAGCAGGGGAGGGACACAGAGAGAGGGAGACACAGAATCCAAAGCAGGTTCCAGGCTCTGAACTGTGAGCACAGAGCCCGATGCACGGCTTAAACTCATGAACTGTAAGATCATGACCTGAGCTGAAGTCAGACACCCAACTGACTGAGCCACCCAGGTGCCCCAAGAAAATTATTTTTAAAGTCAGTGTCTTCGAAATCACTCTACCTAGGATACTGCTTACTCTGCTTATTTGTAAACTTTGAGAACTTGACATTGAACAACAAAAGGATTTTTCTGCAAGATCTAACAGGTAAGACTGCATGGGTATTTCTATAACCAAGTAAAAGTTTCCGCAATGCTTTTAACACATGGAGGGAGGATATTTTTAGTGTATTTTCTTCTTTTTCTTCCCTTTTTCTCCTTTTCTTCCTCCCTTCCTCCTTTCTTCTCACCATTCTCTTCCTGATCCTTCTCCTCTTCCTTCTCTTTCTCCTTCTTCATTCTTGATCTCTCTCTTCCCTAGAAATCCAGAAGACACAGGAAGTGTTGTAAAAAAGTTGCTTCTGCAAAAACAACATCACCACAAAAACGTACATATAAAAAGTGAAATGCTTTCTAAATATTTCTATACCTTGAGCAAAGATATTTTATGGAGAATTAATAGCTAATTTTTACTAAATTAATTTGTGTTCGTGTAATTAAAAATTTCATATAGACCCTTCATTGAGGACAATAAGAGGTATGGAAACACCACCCAAATATATTTAAAATTATAACTTTGAGCCTTGTTTTAGCCCCTTCAGGCTGCTATAAGAAAATACCATAGACTATGTGGTTTATAAATAACAGAAATTTACTCCTCACAGTTCTGGAGGATGAGGAGCCCAAGATCAAGGCAGATTCAATGTCTTGTGAGAGCCCATTTTCTGGTTCATAGATTCTGGTCTTTTTGCTAGAAGGCAGAAGAGGCAAGGAATCTCTCTGGGGTCTCTCTCATATGAGCACTAACTTCATTCACGAGAGTTCTGCCTCATGAGCTCTTCACCTCCTGCAGGCCCCCTCCAAATTCCATCATGCTGAGGAATAGGTTTCAACATATGAATTCTGGGAGGATACAAACATTAGGACTGTAGCAGGCCTTCCCCCTTTTTCTTTAAATAATAGCCCTCTTCCTTTGAGGGTCATATCCTGATACCTCTCCTTTGGGAAGATTGTTGATAGTAACTTCTTTGTTCCATTAATGTCTCTTCAATCTTTAAATAGTATCTGTAACAACACTCCTGATACATTTTATATTTTAGAACATGAGTTTGCAGAGAAACTGAATGAAACATCTTTCTGAGCACTGGGGTCAATATTCAGACAATGTCTTCCTCTAATTTGCCAAGCAGATTATCCCTTTGTATGTTTTCTTTCAAAGTCTTACATGCTATATACACAAAGCCTCTTAGGTGTCTGGAAACTTGGAGGTTATAAGCTCTTTGTTTTATTCAGACTTTGAAGATGAACAAGATGAACAAGCAGGCATAGGAGGGGGCTGGAGAGGGAGGGAGAGAAAGATGCTCAGGCCTCAGCCAGCCTGACCAGGCAGTCAGAGGCAATGAAGAAATTGCCTGTGAGGGATAGGTAATTCTGGGGGTCTATTCAGTTGCCGCCCTCTCCCTTTAGCCTGACTAGGAAACTGGTTGGTAACAACAGCAGGGCCTGTCCTAAGCCTAGGAACTTGAATTATTCATTAGTCAAACGTAAATTACCATTTAGAGGCAGGTGACACACATGTTTTCTCGAACAATTATTATCACTAATCATCATTTTCCACAGTAATTTGTGTGCTCTCATTATTAGCCCTTGATTTCTATGTAAATCCCTTTCATAAAACTGACACAAGATGGAAGTTTTTTTTATTGGCTCTCTTTACCTCTTGATATGTTTCTTGGCATTTTTGCACCCCTCATCTGGCACTTGATGGTTGGGTTTTCAGATTAGGCTGACTGTTGACATGCCCAAATAAAACATTCTTTCATTGAGCATATTGCATTTGTAGGGGAGGCCACCTTCTTTCACCTTCTGCCATATTGTACCCATATTTTTTTTATATAAATTGTCCAAACATTGACTCTCACATTTCCCCCTCTTTGATTTTCATTGTGCACCATATTTGACACTTTAACTACTTTTACTAGTTGTCCATGCCTTGTCACAAAGACCGAAACTGACACAGGCTTTGCCTAAACACTTGCCTTGAATCAGTACATTTGCCATACGGACTTCCCCTTCAAATCCTGTAAAACATCTTGGATATTTTCCTGTTTCTCTCTTTTATTACAATTATGTGGGTTCTGGGACTTAATGACTTGAAAAGAATTATCATTCTTTGTAACATTTATTTCAAATCTCCTAGATTCAATTTTTAAATGAACTTCAGAAAGAGTTCTTGAATTAGCTAATTCATGACAACATTGTCCCTTGGCTGACTCATGAAGGAATGATGGAGGTTTATAATTCCACTGGCTGGTAAAGCTCCACCCTGATGTGATATAATAGCTGAAATTCTTACCTTTAGAATGAACCTCATTACACTGATAAGGGGAGGGGCAGGCACCTAGAAAGGGTTGGTGCATTAATTCTCAGCATTTACAGGTTAAGGGTGATACGCTCAGACTGTGTTATTCACGTTCTGGCTTCCCGATTTACCTACTGGGTGACTCTGTGGCAATTTACCGAACTACTCTGTGCCTCAATGTTTCCTACCTGTAGAAAACGCTTAACGATTGTGCCTACCTCACAAGACTGTTGTGAAGATTCACTGGCTTAACACACGTAAAGCACTTAGTTTCTGGCATACAATAAGCACTTGTATAGTGTTAGCTGTTATTATTTTGGTGGCATGAATTTGTTTCTTTGGACGTTAGAGGGAAATGGACATGCATGTGTTGGTTTTTATCCCCAGAAGTTGGGTAAGAATGGCCTGACGCACAGCATTTCCTAAGGCCTAGGTGAGAATCTCCAAAAGAAAGTGCTGCGTGGCCTCAACCTCATGATATCCTCACTGCCAAGTGCTTTGTGCCCTGCCCTTGACAAGTGTTCAGGACAAATGTTCTGACTAAACTGTCCCGTGAAGCACTGCCTATTAAAGACTCTGAAGAGAGGGAGGTTTGGTGAAGGGTTTAGTGACGTTTACTAAAAGACATTTTGTGGCCTTAACGGAGCTATGCTTTTCATTGGAACCAATGCTGTAATTCCACATTATATATGGACATCTCCAGTTGATGTCCTACCCTAAAAAAGTACTGTCTCCCACTTCTGGCTTTTACTTCAAGGCTGGTTACCTCTTGCCTGCCACATTGGTTTTTTTTAATATATTAAGCCTGTATTCCAGCTTACTGTTGAGTCTTGTCCTTTTGGTCTGAAGACGTAATTTCAACGCTACTACACGGTCTTGATGGTGTCTTTACATAAAATACAATTTTATTCCTCAAGAGAGAGAGGTAGCTGCAAGATTAGTGATGCAGAGAAGGTAAAGTGAGGGTTTTGACATCAAGACCTATCCAAACAGTTATCTGTGTCACCACACAATGCGTGTGCGCACACACACAGACTTCAGAAATACCGGCAGAGACAAACACAGCATAACATTCCACATTGTTATGGAGCTTCCAGAAACACTAAGCCTGGGGACTCACTATTACATCATTGTACAATAGTGTCACAATATCCAGCCTGCCCCTCCTCCTTTTGACATTTCTTAAGAGGAAAGGGAGCTCCCGCTGCTCACCCAGGCACTGAAGGAGGGGAACATACATGAGATTTGCCCAGAGAGATTCACAAAGTGGGGTTAAAATAACTTCTCCACTTGGCACACTCATTATTTCTATGTAAAATAAACACAGCAGAAAAACATATCCTTCCAGGACTGCAGTGTTTCCCAGACACCCTAAAATCATCACTGTCACAATTTAAAATTCAATTCTAGCATTCTGAACTGAAAAAAACAAAACATAACACTGGAAACAACTAGTTAGAAGAGATATATAAATACAATTCCAAACATGAGAAATAATAATATAATCATTAATTTACAGCAGGTAAGTTTTCCTCAACTGATGCCTTTATTCTTGAAAAAAATGTTACTTATTTAATTGAAGCAAAAGAAAATAGCTTGTAGTATTTTTCACTAAAAAGCCTGCTTTTTTAAAAAAAATATAATTTATTGTCAAATTGGCTAACATACGGTGTATAAAGTGTGCTCTTGGTTTTTGGAGTAGATTCCTGTGGTTCATTGTTTCCCTACAACACCCACTGCTCATCCCAACAAGTGCCCTTCTCAGTGCATATCACCCATTTTCCCCTCTCCCCACCCTCCCATCCACCCTCAGTTTGTTGTCTGTGTTTAAGAGCCTCTTATGGTTTGCCTCCCTCCTTCTCTGTTTGTAACTATTTTTTTCCCTTCCCTTCCCTTCCTCTATGGTCTTCTGTTAAGTTTCTCAAGATCTACATATGAGTGAAAACATATGATATCTGTCTTTCTCTGACTGACTTATTTCACTTAGCATAATACCTTCCAGTTCCATCCACGTTGTTGCAAATGGCATGATTTCATTCTTTCTCTTTGCCAAGTAGTATTGCATTGTGTATATAAACCACATCATCTTTATCCATTCATCAGTTGATGGACATTTGAGTTCTTTCCATCATTTGGCTATCGTTGAAAGCTCTGCTATAAACATTGGGGTACATGTGCCCCTTTGAATCAGCACTCCTATATCCCTTGGATAAATTCCTAGCAGTGCTATTGGTGGGTCATAGATTAGATCTATTTTTAATTTTTTGAGGAACCTCCACACTGTTTTCCAGAGCTGCTGCACCAGTTTGCATTCCCACCAACAGTGCAAGAGGGTTCCTGTTTCTCCACGTCCTCCCAAGCATCTGTAGTTTCCTGAGTTGTTGATTTTAGCCACTCTGACTGGTGTAAAGTGGTATCTCAGTGTGCTTTTGACTCGTATTTCCTTGATGATAAGTTTTTTGTAGTTATCATGTTGCCTTTCTCATTTAGTTTTGTAGTACTATATATTTTAACTTTATCTAGAGATCCACTTTGATTATACTGCTTATGTTATAATCCACGTGTTACTACTCCTGTCACCAAACCACTTGGTTCAGCTGGCAGAGGATAGGAGTACACAAGCCAAGATATTTGGTTGGATTTCTGTCCATTAGGGACTGGTTGGCTTGGCTCTTTGCCACAGCAACAGATGATATTTTCAACTCTTAAGGACATTCTATTTTCAAATTACTTTGAAAACAGGGCTTATACTTTAGAAAAATTATTTTATTATCCAAAGCACCTAAAATACCACTGGTCTGAACCCAGGATTTAATAACTATTTGCTTAGTGAAGGGAAAAACAAAGAGAATATCACAGCCATCTTTCAGTTGTGTCCCTTGGTCACAAATGACTGAAAAGACTATCCTTCCTTGCTCAGTCACCCTCTTCCTCAATGAAGAAAAACACATTGTCAAAGTCTAAATGAATTTACATGCTTGGTTACTTGAGAACTTTGTACATGTTTTATCAAACTTGTCATTATATTGGTCCTATTTCCTGAATATATGTATTTTATAATGGAAGAATGAGAAATTCATCAGCTCACTATTTAAAATATGATCAACTGATCTTTGACAAAGCAGGAATGAATGTTCGATGGAAAAAGTCTCTTCAGCAAATCGTGTTGGGAAAACTGGACAGCACCATGCAGAAGAATGAAACTGGACAGCTTTCTTACGTCATACACAAACATAAATTCAAAATGGATGAAACACCTAAATGTGAGACAGAAACCATCAAAATCCTAGAGGATAACACAGGCAGCAACCTATTCAACCTCGGTTGTAGCAACTTCTTACTAGATGTGTCACCAGAGGCAAGGAAAATGAAAGCAAACATGAACTATTGAGACTTAATCAAGATAAAAAGCTTCTGCACAGCGAAGGAAACAATCAATAAAACTAAAAGGAAACCTATGGAATGGGGAAGATATTTGCAAACGATATATATGATAATCCAAAATCTATAAAGTACTTTCAAACTCAACACCCAAAAAAACAAGTAACCCAGTTATGAAATGGGCAGAAGACATGAACAGACACTTTTCCAAGGAAGACCTCCAGATGGCTAACAGATTCATGAAAAGATGCTCAATATCACTTATCATCAGGGAAATGCATATTAAAACCACAATGAGATACCACCTCACACCTGTCAGAATGGCTAAAATTAACAACACAAGACACTACAGGTGTTGGCAAGAATGCAGAGAAAGGGGACTCTTGTGCACTGTTTATAGGAATGCACACTGGTGCTGCCACCCTGGAAAACAGTATGGAGGTTCTTCAAAAAACTAAAAATAGAACTACCCTGTGATCCAGAAATTGCACTATTAGGTATTTACCCAAATGGTACAAAGATACAATTTCAAAAGGGTACAAGCACCCCAATGTTTATAGCAGCACTATCAACAATAGCCAAATAATAGAAATAATCCAAATGTCCATTGATTGATGAATGGATAAAGAAGGTGTGGTATATATACACAATGGAATTTTATTCAACCATCAAAAGGAACAAAATCTTGCCATTTGCAATGATGTGGATGGAGCTAGAATGTATTTTGCTAAGTGAAATAAGTCAACCAGAGAAAGACAAATACCATATGATTTCACTCATATGTGTAATTTAAGAAACTGAACAGATGAACATATGGGAAAGGTAGGAAAAAAAAAAGCAAAGAGAGGGAAACAAACCCCAAGAGACTCTTAATAATAGAGAACAAATTGAGGGCTGATGGAGAGAGGTGGGCTGGGAAATGGGCTAGATGGGTGATGGATATTAAGAAGGGCACTTGTTGTGATGAGCACTGGGTGTTGTGTATAAGTGATGAATCACTGAATTCTACTCCTGAAACGAATATTGCACTGCATGTTAACTAACTAAAATTTAAAGAAAGAGAAAAAGAAAAAAAATAAGGTAAAAAAATTCCTTAAAATTCACTATTGCGGGATGTTGATCTGTGGGAAAAAATGCAAAAGAACATGATGACGTATAATTGTTTCTTCCTCTTATTCTTACTTTGTCTTCACATTTCTTTGGCATGATAGTGTACAAAATTATAAGCTGTCTACATAGTACCTGGTTTTTCAATTTAAGATTATTGAAGATTCAAACTTGCTTTGATTAAGTTTCTTTTTAGCCAACTTAAAGAACTCTGACTTCTTTCTGCTTATAGATGTAACTTCTTGCTGGTATAGCAGACTTACATTATTAAATTAGCTAGAATTCTTTCAGATAAGTCAAGTCTCCAGAGGGGTTTAGGTGAAACAAGATACAATATACAGGAGAGTCAGGGGAGCCTGGCTGGCTCAGTTGGTAGAGTGATGCGACTCTTGATCTTGGGGTAGTGAGTTCAAGTCCCACATTGGATGTAACGATTCCTTAAAGATAAAAATCTTTAAAAAAAAAAGCATACTGGATTTGTACATAAAATGCAATCCCTGGTGTCTAAATGATTTAGGTTACAAGTATAGTGGTAGTAAGGAGGAAATTGTTTCTGTGGAATTATGAGTGTGGAAGTATGAGTGGAGAAACTAGATGTCACAAAGACACAAAAATTATATAACCCTTAAATACCTCTGTATAATAAAGTTTATTTGGAAATTCTGCATAAATTAACTAGGAATGGGTCACTCTTAGCCACTCAAATAATGGATATGAGAAATTATACTAACAGTGCATTTATAAGAATACAAGATTATAGTGGCGCCTGGGTGGCTCAGTCAGTTGCGTGACTGACTTCGGCTCAGGTCATTATCTCACAGTTTGTGGGTTCGAGCCCCATGTCGGGCTCTGTGCTGACAGCTAGGAGCCTGGATCCTGCTTCAGATTTTGTGTCTCTCTCTCTCTCTCTCTGCCCCTTCCCCCCTTATGCTCTGTTTCTGTCTCAGAAATAAATAAACATTAAAAAAATTTTTTTAAAGAAAAAAAGAATGCAAGATTATAAATATAATGGGAGAATGTGATGGTATTTCTCCTTAAAAATTAAAAAAAAATAAGTTTTACTTATTTATTTATTTTTGAGAGACAGACACAGAAAACAAGGGAGGGGCAGAAAGAGAAGGACACAGAGAGAATTCCAAGCAGGTTCTGCACTGTCAGTACAGACCCAGATGCGGGTCTAGAACTCACAAACCATGAGATCATGACCTGAGCCAAAACCAACAGCCGGACTATTAACCGACTGATCCACCCTGGCTCCCTTCTCCTTAAAAATTTTAATTTAATTTTACTTCTATGCATATAAAAATAAAACTGTTTTATTAGAAATCATTCATTTTGAGCATTAATTATGTTAGTGTACTCTTTATTTGAACTTAAGTCCTTATGTTTCAAAGAGTTTGCTAGAGGCAGAAAATATTATCATCTTTTTGTTATTTATTTATTTATTTATTTATTTAATTTTTTTTTAAAGGCAGCTATATGCCCAACATGGGGCTTGAACTCACAACCCCAACATCAAGAGTCTCCTGCTCTACCGAATGAGCCAGCCCAGTGCTCCTATCATCTTCTTAAAATTATTTTTTAGTTTTGAATATAAAATATTTCAAACGTACAAAAAAATGCAAACAAAATAACAGATCCTTATAACCACCATCCATATATGAAAGATCTTAATTTTTTGTTTAATTTCTCTTTTTTTAAGAAAAGAAAACAAAATTATAAATTAGCTGTCCCTCCATCTACTAATCCTTTTTCCTTGCCTTTCTTTCCAAAAGTAACCACTATCCAGCAGTTAGTGTATATTTCTTCTGTGCATCGTGAAAATCTTTTACTACATATTTATATTTCCAGAAATATGCTTTTTTCTCCAAAAATTATGTTTTTAAGATTTTTCCATGCTGATCCATGCAAACTATCCATCAGTAGAGGGAATTAAAAATTGCCATTTGTTCTTACAGGAAATGGTATTAGGAGTTAAAATGAATAAACTAGATCTGCATGTACAAACATATAAAGTATTCTTACCTAGTTTAAATAACTAAAAAGTTATGGAATAGTTTGTTACTCATATCACTTGTTCCCTAATTCAATAATTATTTCTCGAGAGGTGATTGTATGTCAAGTACCTGTTTAGCAGTTTAGGATGTCACAGTGAACAAAACAGATAAAGCCCCGATTTGGCTAGGTTGCCATGTGGAGGATGTACCAGTTAGGTCAGCCTGGGGTTGGTATTAGGGGAAAGAAAGTAGTATCGTACCCGGTAATGGTCAGGGTGGAATTCTAAATTGCCCAAATAGGTATCCTATAGCCTCTCAAATTGTTCTGGTCATTATCCAAGAGTCACCCAGAACAAGATGAAAACTTTCTGTGAGCAGCTCGATCACACTGGCTGACTAATGTATAATGAAGTGAATGTGATGGAGTCAGAAATCTATTTGGGTTGGGGCACCTGGGTGGTGCAGTCGGTTAAGCATCCGAGTCTTGATCTTGGCTGAGGCCAGGGTCTCACCGTTTGTGAGTTCAAGCCCCACATCGGGCTCTGCACTGATGTTGCAGTGTCTACTTGGGATTCTGTCTCTGTATCTTTCTGACCCTCCCAAACTTATGCTCTCTTTCTATCTCAAAATAAACTTAAAAAAATAAAGGTTTTTTTTTAGCAATCTTTTTGGGTTGACTTTTGAAAAGCCTTTACAAACCAAATGTTTGTGAATGGTTAGGTGCATGGACTAGCCATTGAATACTTGGACCCTTGGCCCCATTGCTGAGTGACCTTAATTTAAAAACTATGAATAATTAATTTAAGCTTTAATGTTTAGTTAATTACTCTTAGTGGCTGGTTCCAGATAAGGAAAACTTTCATTTACTGTGTCCAGTTGCTTTCTGGAACCTTTCATCTCAGTTGGAGGTATATTTATTTTTCACTAAGATGCTGTGTATATATATATATATTATATAGTTCACTAAACTAATCAAGTAAATACTGAGTGCCTGATTGATGTGTATATATATACTCAAATACACATCCATAACATATATACATACACATATACATTTATATACTCACATACATAATATATACACATATAATTGTGTATAAAAACGATATAAATGTGTATTTGTATTTACCCAGTTATATGTATAAGGATTTTTCAAATAGCATAACACCAACACTGGAGACTTTTTTAATCTATATGACAGTTTATAATAAGATGAAAGTTGGTGGTTTTGTATTTCTGTGGGATCCTTGCTTGCTCACCGTTTTCCACATGTACACTTTTATAGTGCACTTTTTCCACATCCTCTTTTTCAGTATGAAGGAACACTGGGAAGTAATACAAGAATCATTCTTTGATGTTACCCAGGAAAAACAGAGCAGGAAGCCAGTGACCTTATAATTTAGGTCCAGATACCTACTTTGCAGAATGCAGATTTCTTATGCCTCTGCTTGCCCTCCAACAAGGACAGGCTGCCTGGGTGTGTGCAGCTCTGTGGTGGAGACAGACCGAGGAGGGTGAGCAAAGGCCTGGGTGGGGAATATTTGCTCTTATAGAGTTTATATTCTTAGAAAGATATTCATGTAGATCAAATCAAGGCCTGTTTTCTGTTATTTTATTGTATCATTCTGATTCATGTGCGTGAACTATTTCTACATTATTTATGTGTGTATATATGCAGGTGTGTTTCTGTGTGTGTAAATCCTGAATGTTAATCAGTTATACATATGAATTTGGTTAAATGCATAAAAACAAATAGCCCCTAATACTTTATGAAAAATATTTTATGTTTTCATGTTGTAGGATCTTTTTTTTTTTTTTTCCAGATGTTACTTTAAGGAATCTCAACATCCACTGTGGGGCTTGAACTTACAACCGCAAGCTCAAGAGTATAGAATGTTCCACTGACCGAGCCAGTCACACACCCCAAAAATCTTTTTTTTTTTATAATTAGGAGAAGAAGGCAATGTCCTCCCCTCTATAGCTCCAGAGTACTTAAGCAAATAAGTCTTGCACTTAATTTCACTAAGTGCACCTCCAAATGCACCTGGGCCTTTTATTTTCATTTGTGTTGTCCTTTATTTAACCCTCAAGGGCTGGGTAGGTAGGTGGATGATCAATTTTATGGAAAAGTGGTTTAATATTACTAGTTGCGTTGACTATCAGTTTTGGTTTCTACACATACTGCGGCTTCAAATAGTTTCCCTGGGGGAAAAACAAATGAAGTCTCTTTTTGGACAGTCTAGAGACAGAAGGTAAACATCCCAGCTTTCTTACTCTCTTTTCTGAGGTTTAACATTATATCGAGCAACACTTGGTAAGAATGTGGTATAAAGACCCTGGACAGCAAAAGAGTCAAGTCCTTTAATAGTCTGGAATACATAATGCCTTCATCCTTGAAGGAGTCAATTTATTTGATGTGCACTGTTGTATTACATCATCAGTCACAGTGTAATCATATTAATTTACCCTGACTCCTCTAGCATTTGTGATCATTTGGTCTTGACTGAACTGAAGCTTATCTCCCTTTATCTAGGAACATTGTGAATCTTTGTCAACGACTGTCACCGGGACGGGGGTGGGGGGAGGGGTGGGGGGGGCGGGGGGGTGTGTGCTGAAGGTACTTAAGAGAATAAACAATTTTGACCAGCTCATCTTGGTTTGAACTGAGGCTTGATGGAAGTGTGAGGGTTATCTGTAGTGAAGGAGGCCCCACTACACCTCAATAGGAGGCACTGTGGGGTGACTTCTCTTACTACTCTTTCCCACATCGTATTCTGAGTTAGAGATTTCTCTTCACATAGCATTTTTTTTAAATGTTTATTTTTGAGAAAGAGAGCAGGGGAGGGGCGGAGAGAGAGGGACCCACAAGATCCGAAGCGGGCTCTGCACTGACAAGAGAGAGGCTGATGCAGGGCTCACACTCACGAAATGTGGGATCATGACCTGAGCTGACGTTGGACGCTTAACCAACTGAGCCACCCAGGTGTCCCTCACATGAGGAGTTTTTAAAAATTGAGGTAAAATTCATAGAATAGAATGCACAAATTTTTTTTTGCACAGATCTTAAATGTGCAAGGAGATGAATTTTGACAAAGTATTCCAATCAAGATATACAGCATTTCTATCACCCCAGTGATATTGCCTCTTCAGTCAATCTCTACCTCCACAGTCAACTGCTGTTCTGATTTCTCTTACTGTACATGAGTTCTTTCTGTTCTCATGGTGCAGTATAAATAGAATTATACAACATGCTCTCTTTTGTGCTCAATATAATCTTTGCACACATTTTAATGAGTGATGTTTTAATAATTATTACAATTAGCACCAACATTGATTGCATTCTGGTTTATCTAATAACTAGTCATGTAAAAATTTCTTAATGCAGACATTCAGTGCATTTTATCTCATATTTCTTGATTCTGTATTTCACAGTAACTTTCTTTTCTATTCCCAGATTTTACAAAACACATTGTTAAAGGCAGAAGAAAACTGGGCTTTATCAAGGTAGGTGAACTTAAAAGGGCTGTTGTATATGTTCTCATGTGGTTGTCAGTATCTTTAAAGAGAATCCTGGAGAGGCTGCACCGTGTAGATGAAGTAAACCATTCTTCTGAATCCTTTCTTAATAACTGAACTCAAAGGACTCAAAGTTAAGACATCACTCATTGAGACTTCAGGGGGAGAGGTAGTAGAAAGTCTTACCCTTTGTTGTCAGTAGAACTCTGAAGTAGGGGATGTGTTTTTTGACTTGGCCAAATCGTTTATTTAACATGTTTTAATGGTAGAGTTTTATGCACGCAAAGAACATAAACCAAGATAGCAAATGCAGAGAAAAAGAAGGTAGGGAATTGTGAAAAAGTTATATTATTTTGAGCCTTCTAAATCTTACTTGGAAATCGAGCTGATGAATTAGAAAATCACATAATATCCATGCTATTTCAGCTGGTTGTTATGGATGCAGAAGTTGGTTAGGATGACACGTTTTGTGTGTTCTAGTACTCTAGCTGAATTGTTTACATGTGGGGACAGTGTATACTGACAATGAATGAGGCAGCTGTCAGTTCAATGGAAATCCAACCAAAGTCTTCTGATTTTTGCAGTCTTAAAATTAGGTGGCTAGATAGGATATACATATTCTGATTAGGCAGAGTAAGTTAAATATTATGGAACAAATTAAAATAGAGGTAGGTAATGACTTGGAAAATGGCAAAGAAAATGGAAATATTCTAAGAAAAGAATATTTGCGATTTAACCACAGGAGACTGTTTGCTTTAGTAAGGCTTTTTCCTGGCCAGTGTGGTCAACTGGAGAAGTGAAGTCCTAACTCTAAGGTTTCATTCTTGTCATCCAGCAGAAAGTGACAGCTGAAGAATCCTCAAGGCAATCTCACCAGTCCCGAGGTTTGCTCTACGTGCTAGCATTTCCCAAAGGCCTTTTTAGGAGAGATTTCTAAAAGTCTGTTCTATGTGGCATTTCTATTTGTTTGGAGGCCTTTTCTTCTCTGCTAAAACTTTTCTTCTTCTCAATAAGTAAGCAAATCCATATAGTTCAAGAATCAAAACAATATTAATAGGTATATTCTGTTAAGTCTTGCTTCCATCTTATTGGCCCCTCTTCCCAACCCCTTGTTATTTTGGTACCTTTGTTGGTTTCTTTGTGTATGCTTCCAGTGTTTCTTTACACAAGACACAAAAACACTGTTTTTGCTTCCCATATTTTTACCAGAAAGATAGCATACTATATACACTTTTTCATTATTGCTTTTTTATCTCAAAATATATTTGGAAAATTTCCATATCAGGATGTAGAGGGTGTTTTGTTGTGTTCTGTTTTGTTTCTTTTATACTGTTGCATAGTATTTCATTGTGTCTATGCATCACAAGATTTTTATTTAAAAAAAAAATTTTTTTTAAATGTTTATTTAGGGGTGCCTGGGTGGCTCAGTCGGTTGGGCGTCCGACTTCGGCTCAGGTCACGATCTCGCGGTCCTTGGGTTCGAGTCCTGCGTCGGCCTCTGTGCTGACTGCTCAGAGCCTGGAGCCTGTTTCGGATTCTTTGTCTCCCTCTCTCTCTGACCTTCCCCCATTCATGCTCTGTCTCTCTCTGTCTCGAAAATGAATAAACGTTAAAGAAAAATTTAAATGTTTATTTATTTTTGAGACAGAGAGAGACAGAGCATGAATGGGGGAGGAGCAGAGAGAGACAGGGAGACACAGAATCCAAAGCAGGCTCCAGGCCCTGAGCTGTCAGCACAGAGCCCGAGGCGGGGCTCGAACTCACGGACCATGAGATCGTGACCTCAGCCGAAGTCGGATGCTTAACCGACTGAGCCACCCAGGCACCCCAAGATTTTTAAACATTCCTTTATGAATGGGCACCTTCTCAATGTTTTAATCATAAATACTACACATATAAACTTTTGCATACAAATAGGTTTGCCAATCTGAGAAGCACTCTCTTTTATAAAGAGAAGCAACTACATACCATATCAAATATTTATGGAATAAATGCTTGAGGATATGGTCTCTTACTGTAACTACTGCTTCTAGAAAAGTTTCTCTGTGTTGATATACTTAGCACCATTAGTGAGAAGCTTTAGGATGAATACTGCAAAGCACAGCTTTCTTTGTTTTTGTTTTTTGTTTTAAATGTTTATTTACTTTTGAGAGAGACAGAGAGAGAGAGAGAGAGAGAGAGAGAGAGAGCATGAGCAGGGGAGGGGCAGAGAGAGAGGGAGACACAGAATCTGAAGCAGGCTCCAGGCTCTGGGCTGTCAGCACAGAGCCCGATGTGGGGCTCCAACTCAGGAGCAGTGAGATCATGACCTGAGCCAAAGTCAGATGCTTAACCAATTGAGCCACCCAGGTGCTCCAAGCACAGCTTTCTTTGTAAGGAGAAAATGTGCTTTGGGCATCAGCAAAGCGGGAGCACACCACACTGTCTTTTGGGAAAGAATGTGATAATTGCTAAGAAATAAAAAAGCACATTGTAGTCATCATAGGAAAAATCAGAACTTTGTTGCCTTCTTTTACCATTATTTTAGAGAGCAGAGTCATGTTTATTTTGAGTAACTTGTGGGGGAGTAGAGATCTGATATTTTTAGTGGTTAGCAACTATACACATCTTAACTGGGCTTCGGAGCAACCCTGTGAGTTTAGTGATAGGTGACAAAATCGATACTTAGATAACTTGACAAATGTTTCTTTACTTGGGAGGGATAAAGTTGGGCTGATTTGCAACCGGGAGACTGGATGACCTCTGGAAAAACTGCATCCAGTGTCATTGAGCAGGTAGATAATGTAGGTCAAGCCCATTGCAGAAAGGAACTCGATGTATGTTAGCATCTTGCCTTCCCTCACACACCAGCTTCAGCTTCTGTTTTCTCAGGTTCCCTGGGCCATTCCAACCTTCAGGGCATTGGTGCTGTTTTCATGGAGGGGAGGCGGGGCATGAGAACTCATATGGATCCCACATTTCTAATGGTAGAGTGTTGGGTAAAGTACTTTTTAAAGTACTTTCTGCTCAGTGTGGAATTGTCCTCCTGGTAGTTCATGTTTCCTTCCTTTCAGCCCAGCCCTTGCATGAGTTACCAGAGTCAAAGGGTGATTGTCATCTCCATTTGGCCTACAGTAGAAGTTGGCTGCTAGACATGAGAATTTCAGGACTAGAGATTCTTCTCTAATTCTGAGCTGGTCAAGACTGAATGTGATGGAGCTGGCCCTCAAAAACCAGGAAATACCGCTCTAGGGCCAGAAACTGAACATTTCCCATGTGTTTTTCTAACTGTAACCTCTGCCTGGGAGAGGAGAGGTTAAGGGAATAGCTTTATTTTTGCTGATAGAGACATTTTCTCTCAGGAAATAAGAACAGTGGGAATCCAAGGGAGACAACAGTAGGGGAGCAAACTTGGCTTTCCTCTTTCATCTGAATCTTGTTTAGTAGTTGATCGGTAAGGGTAATGTACCGGAAAGATGCCTTAGGAATAGGCAAACAAAATGGAAGAAGGACTTAATTCACAAAATGAAAACTCAGACACTCTGCCTGAATAATTTTCCTTTACTAGATTCAAGAACTCTAATCAGACTCCCAAACATCACTGAAATGAAAGAACCGCATAGGAATGGGGCCGAGGGGCACAAAATGTAATTGTCTGCCCTTTGGTTACGATGGTTCACGTCTGTGTTCTGCTCCCTTAGGTCTTTCCTGACCCATAAACATGCTCAGGGACTACCTGGTCTTTTAACCACCTTTCCCTTTATCCTTGACTCTGCTGGCCCCTCACACCAGCACTCTTCTTTTAATCACAAACATTGTGAAAGGTTTGTTCACACCTGCTGCCTGAAATTTCACAACATCTGCTAGACAACCTCTTTCTGCCACACCCTTTTACTGAAATGATTCTCAGATAACACCCACAGAAAAAGTCCCTTCCTCCAATCTCCTCCTTTGTGACTTCAATAAAACATTTGACACTGTTGAATTTTTTTTTTTTTTTTTTTTTACCTTGGAACCTCTTACCTTGACAGCACACTTTGGATTTCCTTCTGTCTAAAAGCCCCTTGACTTCTTCACGGGTCCTTTCTTCTCTAGGTCTGCCCTCTTCAACACTGTTTTCTAAATCTACTTTTTCACTCACCCATGACCTTCCCCTTGACAAGTTCATTTCACGGTCATGGTGTTCACTATTATTACTTCTCTGTCAGGAACATCCAAAACTTTATCTTCAACATCAAATGGTATCCTGAGTTCAAGCCTACATTTACAACATGCTCATACTCTACTTGGATAGAAGTCAAGCCCAACATGCTGAAAAGTGAATTAATTACCTTCCTCACACAGCAGTGACCTCTCCATTTCCTATCTAGACATTACTATGATCCTAATTATTTAAGCTCAAAACTGTAAATGCTAACAATTTGTATCATCACTCCTACCATTATTAATATAATCTTTTGCTGAATTTTGACAGCTCAAACTCCAGACTTCTTCACTTGCAATTATATAATCAGATCCCAACCAACTCTTCCAGTCTTATCTCTTATTGTTCCTTTGCTGTTGGTTTGAAACCTTGGGACCTTCCTGGGTGCCATCTGAAACTGGTTTCCATACACACAGGTAAGAAGAGACTGAAGAAAGAGGCAGATGACTCCAGACTGGTAGGTGGCAGGTTTATGGAAGGGAATTTAAGTGTGAGTCTGGTCTTTGGTGGCTCCAAGACTAGTACATCTCCACACCAGCCTGCCAGATTCTTAAGAGTCTATATAGAGGACTTAACTGGGTGCAGTCATGTATACCATCCAGTGGGTCTCAACAACACATTGCTTTCTCCAGGCTGTAGGCTGTATCCTTGAAAATGGCTCCTACTGTGGGATTGGTTGAGGGACAGGGAGTGTACTTCTAAGGACAGGGGTGAGGGTGAGGAGGCTCCAAATGCCCGGGTCCAACCTGCAGGTCAACTGGCAGTCATGTCCTCTTGATGACCTCCTCCAACACCTATACATGGCTATACTTTATTTAAACAGGATAGGCCACCATTCCTGTCCATTTTTCTCTTGTTTTCTCATCTCTGTGCCTGTATACCTATTTTCCTCCTTGTAGAATGCCCTCATCCAGAGCCATAATTTGTGGGACTCAGTGTGACAAGAAAATGTCCTTTTTTCAAAAGAGCAGCAAAAAGGTGCCCCTGAAGTCACTAAAATCAAAGCTTTGCACTTTTTTCTGTGTAGCTCCTCTGTACACGCACAATCAAACTTCACTTACAAAACACAGGTTCAAAGATGAAATTATCAAGATGATGGGGGTGCCTGGTTGTGTCCAACCCTTAATTTCAGCTCAGGTCATGATCTCACGGTTCATGAGTTTGAGCCCCACGTTGGGCTCTGCACTGACAGCCTGGAGCCTGCTTGGAATTCCTCTCTCTTCCTCTCCCTCTGCCCCACCCCCCCACCCCCAAGTACATAAACATAAAAAAGAAATTGTCAAGATGGTGACAGTAGAACATGAAACTAAGTGTAGTGTCATGTGTGACTGCAGAGTCACATGTCCACAAGTCAGTCCTGCCCTCATCCATCTGGGCCTTTCTCCCTCCTACCCACCCCCAAAGACAAGTCTAAGCCTGTCTCTGCTCGGCAAATTAAGAAGTGTTCATGCTCTGCTCTGCTCCAAAGATGACTCAAGTGGTTCCTTCCTAGCACTTTGCAGAAGTCTCTGAGAGCGGTTTCTACATGCCACTAATCTTTTAATCTCCCATTAGTTTGTAAGTTTCTTAAGAGCAAGGGCTACATCTTCATTCATCCTAGAACGCACTACGTGAACTGCACATAATAAACGTTTGCCAACAACAAATAAAAAGAATAGACAGAAAAGCACTGCTATCTTCAAGCCACATGTAATGTTTCCCCAAGCTGCATTCTTTTTCCAGCAGAGTGGGAATGACTGTCAGCGCAATAGTCCAAGTTCTCCAGGTGGCTGGCCAGTGCCTTCTTGTTTCCCTTTTCAGTTCTGACATTAGTCTTTACGTTGGTGTCTCTAAAGACATTCCCTTTAGCAATTATTATTGAATTTTGGTAATAGATTTTTTAGTTTCTAAAAATGTATGAATTTACTAGTTTTTTCAAGTATTTAGATAAAAGTCTATGCTTTCCCGTTTTTGTTTTGTTTTGGGTAAAGAAACTATTTCGATGAAAAAAATAAATGAGTCTGAAAATGCTTCCTACACATTTTAGTTTAAAAAATAATTTTTTTTTTAAATTTTTTTTTCAACGTTTATTCATTTTGGGGACAGAGAGAGACAGAGCATGAACGGGGGAGGGGCAGAGAGAGAGGGAGACACAGAATCGGAAACAGGCTCCAGGCTCTGAGCCATCAGCCCAGAGCCTGATGCGGGGCTCGAACTCACGGACTGCGAGATCGTGACCTGGCTGAAGTCGGACGCTTAACCGACTGCGCTACCCAGGCGCCCCTAAAAAATAATTTAACTTGTCGTGGCAGTGCTTCTCAGAATGACTTTTGGAAAATTCTCTGTGTTGAGGCAAGTTATTCAAGATCGTGATAAAGAAGTGGAACCCCTTGGTAAGAACCTTGAACTTCTCACACTGGCTGAGTACAAATATCACTCCAAGAAAGGTGATCCAGTTTACATCCTTTTCCCCCCTTTTTTTAAGTATTTTGAGCCGAAAACTCAGAATGCTCACTTGCACTTGTGGGAGAAGCTGCTTTTTAAGAAACATGATTAAGTGGAATAAATTTAAACAGCAAAACGTTGATTAAAAAAACGCACCACGGACACTGCATCACTAAGAAAGCCAGTAACTTTACTGAATTGTCTGCAAAATACAAATTATACCTTATTTCCAGCAGGAGAAACTTTTGAAAATTCCCCACTTTTATTCACTACAGACAGCTGAATTAAGTCCCTTGAGATACACAGATGTGGTTTAACTTAGTTATAACATCTTGTCATCTAGTGGCGACAAAGTCCAGCTTATGCCGCTGTGAGCCTCTATTTGAATATTTGTTGCAAATGCTTGTATGCCCTCATTTACAAGCTATTTTAATTACTGTCATGTAATGGAAACAAGTCCCCAGGAAAAGAAAAAGAAGAAAAATGATACAGCAAACCATCTGAAGCAATCCAAGTCCTATGCCTACAGTGACCCAGGTCTACTTTGCTCCGCGAGAACACTTGGTACTGCGTTCACACCACAACAGAATCTGTCACTTAGCCGACCTCTCTGAATTCAACTGAGGTATGAATCAATTTGAGGTATGAATAGGGAAGGCAAAATGCAATACCCGATTATGAAAATAACCCAAATGGACAAATTGAATGTAGAAGATCTGTGGCTTGGATTGCTCCACATCTTTGGTTAAAAACATATTAAGAAAAGCCTTTAATTACATCTGTAGTCTGAAGTGTTCTAACAGACACCAGTATTCCATCAATCTTCAAAAGATCTGTAGTGGCAGGAAATTAACGCCATGTAAGTGACATCACAGCAGATGGCACAAATGGGAACAGATGAAGTATGCCATGCTTAGGCAACAGCCTTTATTGAGGGTTCAAGTGGCTGCTTCTTTAAAAAAAAAAAACTTTTTTTTAAAGAAAGAAAATACAAAACATTTACCCTCCGGAAAAACAAACAAAAGCTCATGATAAGGGGCAAAAAAAAATGCTATCTCTAAATTCAAAGATGGGCATGTAAGAAAAACAAACACATCAAAGTGTGAGAGGGCAGACATTCTTTTAAAAAGTGTATTGGAACTTTTTTGTTTTAGTCACCCTGAAAACGATCTGAGGATGACAGGTATCTTCATATTCATCATTATAAAATGCTAAATTCCACCTTTGGGAAAAAATAAGCCATTTTACTAAAAAACACAATTTTAAAAAAGGTTGAAATGAACAGCCTTCCACTCACCAATGCATACAATATACAGGTGGTGCAGCTTGCGTATCTTGCATGTGTTACCAGTACTGAAGCTTAATATTACCAAAAATCTTTGAAAATAGGATTAGCTATAACAATATTTGTAGCTGTGTAAAACGCTGTTTATGGTTCTTTTGCTCGCAATGAAGAATGTTGCCTAAAATGTTACCCTAGGATGGGGTATGTAAAATAACACTCCCTCAGGGCTCTGCCCTAGACTCCTGAATACAAAGGATTTACTGTGATAAAAACCCAAAACCATACTAGCTTTGCAAATACAATAAATGGTAAATTACAGATAAGGTAGAAGGGTAAAGATAGACAGTGATTGTTTACAGAAAGTGACTCATCACAATAAAAATTGTGCTTCTTCTCATTAAGTCGTCTTAAAAAAATTCTCAGATTATCCCTTTGCTATCTTGCTACCACTTTATATGAATTCAGTAGTGGGAACAAGAGATGACTGGCATCCGTTTTCAAGTGATTCTGTTCTTTTCATGTTCTTATAAAACTATTGTCAGATCTGCTATAAATAGCCAAGGCTTCTGCTGGTACTTTAGCTTACTCTCTGTTCAGCATTATAAATTCACTTTTCCTTTGTTGCGGAGGCAAATTGCAGGTAAAAAATTAATATGGCTATTTTTTCGTATTTTCACATAATGACCCTTTCCCACCCACTGGTAAATCTCTGCTGATATTGGTAAAGTGTTTTGAAATGACAACAACATTTGTGACATGTTTGCATATTTTATATACATCAAGTTACAAGGATGGTTGTAAGGATGGGATCAAGTATATGGTGAGGAAAATGACTTTCTTAGTTTTTCCTCCCATGTGTCAATGTGTGTGTTTGCGTGTGTGTGTGTGTTTGTGTGTGTCTGTTTTATGTTCAGGGATGATTTTCTGTTTTTCCTCTGCGTAAATGTTTTTCTTTCATGTTCCATGGATACCTGGAGTAGTGGGATATAGGAAAAGGTTGACAGATTTTTTTGTTTGTTTTCAGTATATAAAACATTAGTACAAGGCAGGCTGGCATCCTATATGGATACCACCGAAGGTGCACTGTGGTCTAATTGTGGATTTCAGATCAAGTTAAGAAAATACAGCCTAGTTAGTAAGGTCTCTTGGCTTTTGCCACCCAGCGGCAGCCTTTTATAGTGAGAAACACACAGCAACTATGCAAGTGAAAGAAAAGAATGGATAAGAAATGTCCTACACGTGCTATAGCAGTGTCGCTCTTCCTGTCTGGATCTTCGTGGCTGTGTATGTCAATGCGCATGATTGGAGATGAATCGACAGATCTTCACATTCCAAGAGAAGGAAAATCATTCCTGGATTGAAATCTCTTTTAAACAATATATATCAACTTTTTTTTGTTTATGGCACTCACTTTTTAAAGGGTCTGAAAATTAATCCCTTATAGACGAATATCAGACAAGAGTCATCATTATTTCTTGTAAAATTTAAAAAAAGGGACATAGAGAGGTTCTTTAATGGGATTTCTCGAAATGGCTATTAAATCTCTTTATTGAAGAAAAAATAGATGACATACATGCTTTATGCAGAAGTGACATTTGGGGGTCCTGACACACCGGGATTGTTCAACAGTCCTATATTGCTGACAAGATTGTTGAGGGTCAGTTAAAATAATTAAAAACGGATGACAAAGCAACTATCCCTTTACCTGCTTCCTTCTTGTCTAGCACCCAGTCTTTCACATTTTTCTTCTGTGGGAATTTATAACTTATGCGTTGAGTAAACGCCATATCACTTGTTTCTAGGGCCATATTTGCAGGACATGTGCCCCAACATAGCTTCTCTATTCTGGGCATATTTCTAAAAAGTGTATCAAATTCTAGGCTGAAAACCAACCAGATAATTTAGGATACGGGCAAGTTAGGGTACGCACTTACTGAATTCCAAGATGCATGGTGAAATGGTGAGATCAGAAAGGGGCCCTGCATTTGATAATAATGCAAAAACAAAACAAAAAATAGCATGAAAGAAACTCATTAGTATATACAATGGATGTCAGTTGACCCAAAAGATTGGTAATGTATTAAAAACAATTTAGGGTGTTGCAACGTGATATGTTCTAATCCCACAGGTTATCCTTTTGACAGCTGACCTTGAACTTATAAAATGTATGCAGAGTAAAAGAAAACAGAAAGAAAATAGTTACTCAAATGTGCAACTGCACAAATATACCCCCCTCCCGCTATTAAGATAACAAAACTTCTGCTATTACCATAATATTATATATATTAGAAAGCTATACACAAGCATGTTAATTTCACAGATTTTTTAAAAGATTCTTAATATTTTATATAATTAGAAATACACATTTCAAAAACAAAACTTCTACAAAGAGAAAACAGTTATCTTGGTTAGCAAAGCATGGAGTTCCTCATGGCTTAGGGTAGTGCTTTCTATACAAAAAGTCCTTTTTGGTTTTTTACAGGACTGTTTAAAATATTAGCGAAGCTATCAAGGGGGAAAAAACACATTTTGGCTTAAGTAAACTACAAAAAGCCACAAATGCTTTGCAAACTCTGTCTTACCTTTTATATGAAAATAAGCAAAATGTAATGTACATATTTTTATATTTTTATTTAATAAGAGATGCAGACCCAGATTTATTTATTTATTTAATTAAATACGTTAGCCCTCAAACTCCACATTTTTTTTTTTTTTTAAATAGGTATGGTCCTCGTTTAATGGTCGTTGATCCTTTTTAATGAGTGCCATACGCCAATGATATGCGTGCAGGTTTGTGAGCGCGTTCTCGGGATGTTAGGTGACCTGGTGTGTTCCTAACATTTACCAATGGCCACCCTTTGCCGGGTCTGTCCAAAACATCTATACATTTTTCTATATGTTGCATAACAGCTGCTCTCTCTTTCAGTAAAGATCTGCCGCTTTTGGCAAATGTTTCCTTTTGTCTATTTACATGTAAATAACGTTGAACCTGCAACATGACACTATCTATTGTAACATACATTTTGCAAAGGAGCACAACAGTGAAAAGAAGTTAGCCTTAAAATCTATTTTGTACAAGTGTTCTGTTGTACAACTCAAGTGCTAAGCTTATCTCAGCATTTCTGTTTATCTTTATACTGTATCACTGAGGCAATTTAAAAGTACTTTTACAAAACAGAGTACCTGACTTTTTTTTTTCCACACACAGCACATATAATGCATATCGACCCCCCTTCCCCATTAAGGTATAGCACACACACACACTGCAAGAAAAAAAAAAAAAACTATTAAGTAATAATCTGATCATGTTGCCCATCCTTCCGAGAGTCGCATGCGCTTGACTGAGGGACTTTCCCTTTCGTCCGGCGAAGGTCTGGTGAGTCCAATGGGGGAGTGGAATTCATTCCGGTGATCCTCTCGGTCGCTCCCGTCGTACGAACTGCTACAGCTGCTCAAGCTGTCAACAGGAGATCTCCCCGCCTCGTGGCGCGTGTGTTGTGGGTATCTCGAAGGGGTGGTGGTACGGTCTCTAGGAGGAGAAACAGGTTCTGACTTGATGTTGAGGCTTTGAGTAGAAGGCAGGGAGAGATTTGAACTCTGAGATAAATGAGTGCTAGTGCAAGCTCTGTAGGAGGAAAGGAAACCCAGTTACAGATGGAGGAGGCCTGGAGCCCCCAGGAACTCACAATTACATAACACATCAGCTTCAAGACTCGCATAGACACCAGAGCATGCCCAGAGGGAGGAGAGCGTGCTCGAAGCACTTAGGGGCATTGCCTTCTCAGAGCCATTTAGGATGCACGGTAGTAATTACAGCATTTCACTGGTCTGGGCCTCATGAATCATACCTCTAGTCTCTGACAGGCTCCCTAAACATACAGGTGACTGGCTCAGAAAGGCTTAACATGACATGCTGGAAAAAGCATTTTCTGTGTCCATGGAATTTCTCCCTAGACTACTTCCAAAATATAAGCTAAGATTTAAGATACAGTGTTTAGCCTTTGAATTAGACGCCTTTGATTTACTAATGTGTGTGTGCTGTAAAAAGCTAGTTATAGATATAAATGTTTCCCTCTGTGTAATAAGCACATGCACGTTAAGTTGTATAGTCTTCAGACAAAGTGAAGAAAGTTCACATTTCAAATGAATAAATGCACAAAATGCTACATTTATAGCTGTAAATGATGTAAATGTAATTATAACTGTATCTGGTGAAAAGATTGGAAGAGGGGAGAGAAGGAGGGGAAGGAGGTTGAAAGTTATCTGCAGAACAGTTTATTGGCTTAAAAACACTGAGACTTCCTACCCTACTAAAACTGATCAACAGTATGACTTTCTCCATTGTTTGTCAGTTACACGGGATGAAACTGCTGTCTATTTTCCACAACTGCTTCAACTTTATTATTGCGAATCTCTCCCTGCTGGGGTGCTTAGTAGGGTATCACTCATATTTATAATTGGCATGAGTTGAGGAATCTGGATTTGTCTAAGGAAAGGTTGTTGTAAAGAAGGATCTCGTGTGATTTTATCGTGTTTATATGCCTTAATCCTCATTTATTCCGGGAGATCTTCCAAAATGTGGAAGAATTTAGATACTTGAAACTCTGGAGGGAAAAGCATTAAGCCCTTAGTGTAGATTAGCAATCACAATGACTTTGATCAGGATAAACCAGAAGAACATTGCCGACATCAATTTTAAGATGCTCATACTGTTCTCACATTCTGATTGCACGGACATTCATGGCTAGAGTCAGCATTACTTGCCCATGTTGTCAAGAGAGTGCAGATACCTTTTTTAGTGAGGAGGAGGAGCTGCAGGAAAGAATAATCTATCCAGATACGCCCATTCTAAACAAAGGAAAGCCAGGCTACCTACTCCTGTATGTGATTACGTTACTTTCAAATGGAGAGAATTAGAGGACATTAAAAAGTCATTATGAGCAGGGAGAAAATGGGTATATGTTTCAGAGGAAAAAGTGGAATAACTTGGGGCAGGCTTTTTGGGAGATGCGATTCAGGCTCAAAATGTATAGAGATATAAAATTAGTCAAAATGAGTTTATCTTTGAGTGATGTTTTATACAAAAGCACCACCTACTGGCAAAGAACTACTTTCCTTCTCTTATTAATAGATGAGCTAATGTCGAGAATAACATAAAGGAGAATTATTTGTTTCCCTAGTAAGCCTTTCTTTCTCTGGCTTTTATGTGTTAGAATTAAAACAGTCTTAGCATTTACATGAAGTTACCAACATTGAGTGTATATGATTTTCAATCATCTGTTTATACTTGTCATTATTTACTTGTAGGTTTTCTTTTACAGTCGATATTAGCATATTAATTTTCTAAGAGTTTTAATTAAATAATCTTCAAATCAAGAAGATATTAAAGTGGGGGGTGACACCTGTATTTCAAAAGGATCTGTAATGGTGGACTATTTTATCTTGATTCAAAGTTACTTAGTGATTCATTTTGATGTCAGAGGAAATCATCTTTTGATTTCTGGAAGAAAGAATTTTCCTGGCTCTGGATAAGAAAGACTATTTCACTAAAATTTAATTAAATGCTTCTACTAAGAGTCACACAACTCTTTAATAATGAATGTCAATTAGGAGTCTGAAAACAAAGGGGCATATCAACAAATGCTTTTGACTGCCCTCTGACATTTAGATAGCTTCTTCACAGGGAGAGAAACATGGACAATTAGAAAAAAAAATTCGGTGAGTTGGACTAGTTAGTATAAGCAGTTAATCTGGAAAAATTAAGCAAAAAATAGTATAATCAAAATGCTGCTTCTTTAACACAGCTTTTGGAAGCTGCATTACCTACTTATTTACTGTATCTCCCATTGTGAACTGGCTCAGATGGGTTCTGCTGCAGGCCTTCCCCGTAAGAGATGTAATACTGATTGTTTATGCCTTCCGTAGACAAATAGGCTAGTCCCTAAGTTTACTTTTTGGTGGCATTTCATTTGACACTGAACGCATATATGAAGCATTTTGAGTAGTTCTGGGGACACTCAACCCACAGTAACGAAATGTACGTGATAACTTCGGTTCAGCTTTAGTATACTGTGGTATAGGATTCCAAATAGCATGAAATGTAATTGGCTAGTGTCTGTTACCAAAGTATTATCTTGAAAAGAAAATGCATTAAAAAATCACTTAGTGGTACGCATGCTAGATTCAGATACAAGCATGTTGGTCTGCTTGTTCTTGAGAACAAAATCTTTATAGGCCCAGATAATTGTGAAATGCTCCATGTGTGTGGGTGAGAAAGAGGTGGGTGGGAGACAGAAGCCTGATGTGCAAGTTGCCCATATCAAATCCTGCTGCAAGTTTACATCTATTACAGATGCCTTCCAACTGGGAAAACACCTACCCTTCCCCACGATTGTTCAGAAGTGAAACAGAACCGGATAGTTTTGTTCAAATTTTGTACTGCCTCCGCCCAGAAATTAAACTATCGAACTATATTTAACCTAACCTTTTAAAAGTCGTCTGTAAACACCCACATCAACAACGATGATGTAAAGAAATGTTTCCAGAAAACACGTTGCTCTTTTTTATAGGTGACATGAGAAAAGTACTTAAAAATTTGAGGGTCATTTTCTCAAATCTCCATATTCAAATGACACTTAACCCTTGAGGGCCAAGTTCCTTCGGCCAATCATCTCTGCTTCCTACATCAAATCAATGTATGCCATTTATCTGCCTTGGTTCGATAAAATCAGATGCTAGACAGTGTTAGAAGTACAGCTTCGGAGTTAAAGGCATTTGCATCAACAAAACAGAAGAGTCCTTTTATACTCTTAATTTTGGGAAAGAATTGTGGTGACCATCTTGGGCTGCTGGGAATAGCCAAGCCATTCTGGAGGCTGTATCTACTTTGAACACTGTTATCTGTCCAAAGGAATGTGAACTCACCACACAAGAGCATGAGGCTACTTTAGCTTAAAAAGATACTTATTTTTTAAATTAATTAACCCTGTAAGGAATTAAGGCACCCCATATAATTTATTAATATAAATATTACAACTTGGGAGTTTTTTTTAAAACAGTTTAACATTTAATTGTGTAAACATGGGCTAGTCCATTTGAAGGGACCCATTTTTAAAAAGCTACCCTGTGTGTGTGTATGTGTTATGACAGAGAGAGACAGAGAGAGAGAGAGAGAGAGAGAGAGAGAGAAAGAGGAAGAAAGGAAGGAAGGAAGGAAGGAAAGAAGGAAGGAAAGAAGGAGGGCCATCCAAGATTAGAAGGGCTGAAGGGGGTATTCTATCTGAGGGATAAGGGAAGTGATTAAATACAATAAAAACTCATAGCCTAATTATGCACCATGATAACTGTTGCTGAAAGAACCGGAACTAAACAAAATGCTTCATCCTTGGCTGTTGCCATTCGGTTCCTCTCTAGGCCAGTCCTCTCCTTTCTCATTTACTGAAGCCTTTATTAAGGGCAGCAGACAATCAGACTCTTCACATGCAAAAAAAGGGACTTTTAAAATTATGGTATAGTTAAAAATACATAAATGTGTTTTATATATAAAATGCAAATTTTCAGGTGTTACTAATAACAAAAGAAAGCCACATTCAAAGCAAATACTGTGGCTCTTAACATTGATAATTTCTAAGGAAATCCAGTCCTCTAATGGATGAATTTTGTGAAAAGTGAGAAGTAAACAACTACCCTGATTTTTGTCAAGAAGCACATACAGTGGACTCACTGCTTAGCCATAGCAGAGCAATGTCACCTGTATGTATTTTAAGATTGCCATGATGGTACGATGTACTTAGGGATAATTACCTTAAAAAGTTATTGCAATAAATGTCTACTTGCATAGTTAACATTTCTGAGAAAACTTAAAAAGTCCTAAAAAGAGAAACCCTTTAGCAATATTTAATTTAAAAGAGAAACCCTATATCAATATTTAATATATCTTCAAAGCTAACAATCTTTTAAGAAAGCACAGCAACAATGTCATGTGAATTTATTTTATGGTTTACATGAAAGTTTAGATTTTCAACAATAGTGATTAGTGGGCAGGATACAGACAGGCAGTGAAAGGGGGAAGACTCCATTACTAGAGCACTAATCTATGTGAAATAGATACCATATGAAAGCTAGGAGGGCAGCGAGGGGTAAGAGATGCGGTTGTGATGTCAATCAGTGATTTTTATTGTAATCAGTGTTTTTAGACTCATTATCTCTTTAGAAACAGAAGTATAGAACTAACTAGACCTTCTAACCAAATGGCTCAGCAGAAAAGTAAAAGTGAGGTAGACACACAGAATGTTTCTAAAATACAAAGATTTATCTTTCAATATTTTATATCTTCCTAGTATTTTTCTTCTGAAGATGAACTGCAGTTTTGGAGTTATTATGTCAACTGAAAGGCAGATCTTTGATTCATGTTTTAAACTTAAGAAAGCTCTTTGTTTGACACAAAGTGTGAATTATGAAGTCAGTGCTTTTTAAAGGTTTGCACATTTCTACAGATAAATGATAGGAGTCATTTCTATGATAAAGACATTTCTCAAAGTTACCACAAGGGGGCAGAAATACACATATTCTGATTTCAGAAAACAACAGAAATTATTTTTATACCCAAATTTAGGTAATTAGTATATATATGTACACATACATATACATTTTTATTTATACAATGTCTACAAATATACAACCATACTATGAATGCATTATTATAACTATATGAAATCTGTATATCAACAGAATAATAGATCCTGTGAGCACTAGGTTAATGTTAGCATGACTATATGGTTTACGTTAAGTGATAAGGATTCCCAAATATCTCAAAAATGTTAAGAACTTTTAAGTGCCTTCTTATGTCCCACATGAGCTACATGAAAAGTTAACTAAATGAAATTTTGTCATTGACCCAAGTATAGCCTAAAACAATAGGGAAATAATTTACCTCATTATCACAGGGCTCCCCTCCTCTTAAAAAATAAGCCAAGTAATATTAAACCTGCTTGAAAGATACCGATCTGATCATTACTTTCCAATTTCGATAAAGTAGGATTGTACCTCCTTTAATGGGACCTTAGAGCGCAGTATTTAGAGATTGCCATTTGTCACTTAAAAATGCCTTCTGAAAGTGTTTTATGAGAGAAATAATATTGCTTACCCCAGCTGACTGAGGGCGGATGGCGGCATGTTATGTAGGTGTTGCTGTTGCCAGCCAGTTACTGACCCAAGATGAAGGGCGCTGGCGGTGTTGAACCCAGACAGAGATGACAGGTCTGCACTACTCAGAGAGTACTCTAGATGAACAAATAAAATAAGGGAAAAGACTTAATTTGGAAATTATAAAATGGTAAATAAACATTTCAAATTAAAAATATTCTATTAGTGCTATTTAATGATCATTATAAATTCTCTCATTTTGGGGGGGAGAAGGAGATAGAGCATCAGGAGCAATTTTTATTTAAAAGAGATACATATCATATACTGAAAGATAAGTATTCCATGAGAGCTTTGAAGGACAACTGCCTGAAATTTTAATTTATTAGAAGTACAATCCGGCATTACAGCATACACATATTTGATGATCTAGAAATGTTGTTTTAAACAATTCTAAGAAAGTGAGCTTTCTATTACATCAAGAAATAATGGCTCGTTTTCCTTGAAATTGGTCTTTTATATTGAATTCAGGTTGGGTTAATAAAAACTTTCACTTAAGAAAGAAAAATATGGATATTTATTTTGTCTGAGCAAGAAATAGGTAACATATAGTCTCTGGACGCCACAGGTACTACCTGAAGCTTCCTAACAGACTGAAAGGTAGTATCTTTTTTCATCTTGTTTTTTAATAAAAAGTATTTAATGTACTATTTGAACATGGCAAAGCTACTCACCGGTACCATATGTTGTTGAAATGGCTGATGGATATCCTCCCATCCCTTGTCCTGGTAAAGTAGGAGTTGCTACGGAAACCACTGGGGTAGCCAATGACTGAGCAGACTGGGAGTTATTTATCCTTTGATTCTTTTAAAGTAAATAAAGAGACATTATTGACAGAATTTTTTAAAAGTTAAAAATGTTAGATTTCAGTATTAGTTTTGCACATAACGAGATAACTTGGTACAAATCTCCTGAAATTAATCATTTAACATGTGTCTCTATGAACTCTGCCAACCCTATCATTTACAATCCTTCAAGAGACCAGTTGTTGCCATAGTAACCCATTACATCAGTATCTCCTAGGCAACTGAACTAGTAACAAGTACCATAAGCTTTATTATGAGTAAAAACAGACTATGTTGAAAACTGATGAAATATGTATACTGTACTTCCATTGTTTCAGTTTTTATTCAAATGCAAATTAAAAAAAAATTAAAATCAACCATGGTGGTTTTTATGTTCAGTTCTATATACAGCAGAGCAGATGGGCACATTTCATGCTATACTCTGACCAGCAGGTGGTGCTCTGACCACTTTTTTCAGATTCTTCTAAACTTCCCTCAGAACTACATGGCAAACCAGCTAACATGTGTATTTAACTACTTACAGCAAGAAGATTAAAGATTCACATACATTTAAAGATCATGAGACTTTAATTCTTGGAAAAATAAGTATCCTCGTGGTTTAAATAACTAAGGAAATTATTTTCGTTTGAATTTTACTATAAATCAGGTCCTAAAATAAACTGAAAACATAGTCTTCACTTACAAAGGTTGAGACAGAAAAATAAATACCCTGATATTCTTTTCACCTGTGTGTGGTACTTGAAATTAATGGCCCCGAAACAGAATTAATGTTGACATATTATGGTAACTTCCGGTATCTTCCCATTTTGCTAGAGCCACTCCACCTAAAAGTCACCTTGGGTTTCTCCTTACATGTATCATTTAAGGGAAGTTCTCTTTCTACTTACCAAAAGCAGGTCGACATCCTCAGACTGAGAGCATGGGGAAGGAGTTTTATTAATTAGTGTCTGTAAATATTTATAACTGGGCAAAACCTTTTCAACAAAAGGCAAAGCATCTTCTGATAGACACAACAGTTTAAACAATTTTAAAACCCAGACTCTAAAGATAACTCCTTACAAAGACATTCTTTGTTTCACTTAATGAGCGGTTTGTCTCAAATGTGAAGACAATCTATCTAGTTTTCCGCACAGGTCAGTGTCTCAAACTTCATTATTTCAGTACCACGTTTTGAAAAAAAAAAAAAAGAAAGCTTGTATTTTGAGACTCCACTCATGGAGCGCTGGAGGCGGGGGTGGGGGGGACCTGCACCTGGCCACCAGTGAGAGGCTGTACTGACCACTCACAGGATTCCTGGGAGAACATCAGTTTTAAGGAACTTGGAATAAACCTGCTGATAGAGACAGCCTGCCCCGTATGGCCCACACTGCTTGGCTATGGCCCTGTGGGAGGTTTTATTTATTAGACTCAGTCCTTTTCGAAGGGAATGTTGCATATTATGTGATTTTTTTGGGGGGGGTTGATATTCAAAATTAATCCGCACTGTGCCATAATAAACTAATCAGCTTGCAGGACTGTTTTACCGTGAAGCCTGCCACAGAGCACAGAAAGGAAAAAAAGAGAAATGTGTTTGCAGAATGGTCTAAATTTGTCTACCGAATCTTGGTTTTAAATGTTCTCACTCTTAAGCAAAGCTAATTTGGAGAACACTGATGTAAGTCTCTTTGTTGTTGAATTTGGCCCCACAATCATTATCTTCATCTTAGCCTGCAGACCCAGGAGAAAGAAAAATGATGGAGTCCGGGGATGTTGCTTGTATTTCTTATTTATTTATTTCTTATTTAATTTTTTCTTACAGTGTCAACTTTTGTTGTTGTTGTAAAATATAACCTTTGTTCTCATAATGCGTAGGATTTTAAAACAATTTGCTTTTGAGAGGTAGCTATTTGCATGAAGCACATATATGGAAATATGAATTGAGGCAGAGCACAGGCACATGATGTATTAAGCATTATCACTGCAATATACCTAAGAAAAGAATGGCCAATTCACAGGGGAATGTTCATGTAGAAATTATGGAAAAGATTTTTGGTTGTCAGTACCTTGAGGACATAACTAGATCAACATTATAAAATGTGTTATGAAACTCCCTATTCTGTGAGTTTGATTCTACCATTGGTCAAATTGTATGCAACATAAGCAGAGTAATAAGCAATGATTTTTTTCTAATTATAAATTGGAGAGCTTAAAAGGAAATGGTTTCTTTGCCTCAGAACACCAGTTTTATAGTGAAGTTTATTGGATGTTGGTTTTTTTTTTGTTTTTTTTTTTTAACATGGAAAAGGGAAATGCGAACCAGTTACCAGAAATAATGGCTAAATACAAACAGGGCTCCAGCAATAGCATTGATATGTTAATTTTCTAGGAGCACTTAAGTAATTCAAAATGTTAGACAAATACAAAAACAGCAAAACATATACAAAACATTATCAACATTTATTTAAAATGTAGTTTCGCATTACCACTGATGGCATCGTATTCTTGCTGCCTGGTGGAATAAGAACTCGGAGATCTGGTTTACGGTTATTCATCCCTAAATTCATGGGGGGAGGAGATTTTGCTTGCATATTCTTGTTCAAGTTACCAGGTGAGACCAGCAGACCTGGTGAGTTTCGGGGATTGCCATATCCGTTCCCTGTTAACACAAAACAATGAAAGCACTCAGGGAGAAATCTAGACTCAAGAATGTTTCTACAGGATACACTATATGAGATGAAAAATAAAAGTTTAACAGGGTATGACTTATAAAATAGTCTGTGGGATGACCAACTTAGCCTCCACGTGAAGGTAACCCAGTTAGGTTTTTTTTTTTTTTTAACATTCTCTAAAGGAAGATTAAAAATGTTTAACGAGAAGACAGCTAATCTATACCAACTTGTTCATAAATCAGCATATACTTTTTTTCCATTAAAAAAATTTGGGAAGAGACCGTCTTCGTTCAGGGTCTAAGAAAAGCACAGAATCTGCCCTGCACTTTAATTGACTAGCTTGGCAAAGGCCTGGGCTGGCGTGACTCACTCTTTCAGTTCAGTGGTTTGGGTTTTATTTTGTGTGTCTGTGTGTCCTTAAGTGAAGAGAGGGCATACCAGTAAGACTATCATTTCGAGGACATGCAGGGACAGTAGGCTCTTCCACAGTTTGCTGTTGACTTCCCCTTTTCTTTGAGTGGTTTCTCCCTCTGGTCCTCTTATGTCGGGTTTGCTCTCCTCACAAGTTCCGTGTATGACCCTGACAGCTTGCTTTCCTGTTCACACAGAATTTCAAAATGCAGGACTCCTACTTAGGAGCTGAAATGAAGGGTTGACGCTTCCAAAAGTACTGCTTCACCAAGGCACAGGGATAGTCATCTGATGTGAACACTGAAGGGGTTTTCTTAGATCTCTGATGCTCAACGCCCTACTAACAGAAACGGATATCTGAAGGATGCCATTTCTCATAACTCAAAATATACTGCTCCGTGACAGGAAGAGCTACAGAAGGAGTTGAGGCAACATTAACTGAGGCAGAATGTCATCTGTTGGCTTCATTCATGGCCTCTGATTGGGGAATAAGAGAAACCCACTACCCGACTCTACAATCCTTGCTGTAAAACTAGATGTTTGTTTTCTGAAGCACTTTAAAGGAGACAATCAAACCTCGCTGTTACGGTTGGTCATCATTATCATTATCCTAAAACACAAGTGTCTATTACTCCAGGATGAATGATACTGTGTGCTACCCCATGAGGAGGCAAGGACGTGGCCCCAGTCCTCAAAGGCCCTGCAATTCCTTTATGGTAATCCAATACGCACATGTGTGAGACGTACAAACCAAGACAAGGCAGCCTAGGGAGAGATGCCCACAGAGTAATCCAGATTAAGTGTTATTGAGTTCCCAGGAGGGAAGAGATTATCCAATAAAGATTCACCTAAGAGGCAGGAACTGATATGGGCCTTGAAAAAAGAGAAGGGACAGTAAGACACACTGGGCTTGTGACTGGGCTGTGGGAAAGGGCTGAGGTGGGAATTTACAGAGCACGAGTCGGGGGGCACTGCGAGCAGTCTGGCTAGAAGGGAACTCCTAAAAAGAGAGGAGTGTCGAAGACCTTGGAGGGACGTGGAGATCTTGGATTCCAGCCCGACACACCTTGGTTGTAAATGGTGGCAATGCAGATCCGTGAAGGTCACAGAGCAGAAGTAGGACAAAGGCCTCTAAGTGGACAGAGAGATCTACTGGCCCTGGCGTATCCTGTAATTAGAAAGGCCTGGGAGTATGGGGCACTGATGGTGTGAGCTAGAGGTGATGAGGGACTGGGAAGGCAAAGCACAGGCGTATTTCAGGAAATATTTAGGGAAACATTTTTTGAATTAGAATACATTTGAGGCATACTGTGTAGAGCACATTTGTTCTTCATATCCCATTCATTTACCTGTCTCATTTTATGCATGAATAAACAGGCTGAATATATAACAAATAACTACAAGATTAAATGTGTCAATCGGATCATCCGTAAAATTCTCCAAGTTACTGGGGGGGGGGGATTAAAAATAAATGAACCCCTCCCCCAAACACGTGTCAAGTACACAGAAGTTGCTTAGGAAATGTTGGTTGAATTGGAATATAAATTACTTCTATAATAAAACTTCATTGAAAGAAGCTAAATCCTCTATAGCCAGCTAAATATGTCAACAGCCAAAATTTTCTTTTCCAGTTAATTTGGATAGTTTTTGGTGGCAAAAGTTATCATATGAAACAACTATATTACCTTATTTCACTAGGAGAGATACAAAGAACATGTTCACTTGCAAAATTTCTTGACAAAATAGTTTATATTTAATGTGTCTTAATTGAATCATTCTTGCAAATATGTTAAGGCTCTAGTTTTAATTAAGATATTCTACTGGATAAAAAGAGACTGAGAGAACGAAGGCAAAATGTGCACTACACTTTCCTGTCAGCTGAAGTTCAGTCTGATACACTCAATACATATGTCACTTATCTGTTAAGCCTGCGTGAGATCTGGTTTAAATAAACAATTAAATGGAAAATTAGGTGGGTAATTTCAAAAGAAGGGGGGAAAAAGTCAGTTAAGCAGTGCAATGAAGCTTGAATAGATCAGAAGAAACTAAAACCCTGGCTTGGTAGATGCCAATACTGGTTTGCATGGAGGAGTTATTTTGCTAAAAGGAAGTAAAACCGCTTTGTGAAATGTGTTGTCCTGTGATATGACAAACACTGGGCCAGTGTGTGAAAATGGAAATGCTTCACAGAGGCTCTGAGAAAAGGTTTCTTTTTTGAAAATTAAAAAAAATTTTTTTTTTCTACAGTAAACTCTGAGAAATTCCAACAAAGCCTACATCTTTCTGCCCACATTTTTAAACAATGACTTAGGGCAGCAGGAAAAAAAAAAAGTAAACATATATTATAGTTTTTCATCCAATAAATGCCTCAAAAATGGATTTGAAAAGCATTCTATTTTTCTCTTGGAATATTTCCTGTTATTTGGAAATTATACCATTTTAGAAGATTAGTCACATATTTTAAGGTGTTTACATTTTGAATATAAAATATTTTGAACCACGATGACACTTCTTAAATCCATATTTTTAGAGCACAAAGTTATTTTTAAGAACAAATAAATTCTGCCTTTTACCGGTGAATTTCTGCTGTTTTTAGCATATTGTGCCAGCTAGCATTTTGGAGCCGTATAATAACCATTTCTGTTTCCAGCCACCAAGTTGTTATTCTTTTGGCATAATATAGATTCAGGAATGCAAGACTGTGGATCCTAAACCAGCGATATAGAAACCTATCATTTGAAAATCAATGATGAATACATGCGTGTGGTTTACTGCTAAGAAGAGCCTGCATTTAAACTGGCTTGGAAACCACGGGCCTCCTCGCTCAGAACGCTGTGGCCTGCATTGAGGCTGTTGTCCTCCCTTAAGATAAATTCACCAAAGAGAATGGTCTCATTCAAAGTCGGGGGTCGGGGAGGTGGCAAATTACTCAAGTTAATTTCTCAGTAATGTTCTAATATTCAGATTCAACCTTTCCTCATGCCATGTTTTAAACTTACCTTCTGCCTGGACAATGGTCAATTCAGATGTGACTGTATGCAGATGTCACATTCTCCTGACCACTTTAAAAGCACAAAAATTATAAAGCGTGAGTGAATGGATTTCCTGATTATAGATTATAAGAAAATGAAGAACAGACCAACTTTAGAGTCCGTTCGTTTTATAGTTTGATTTGATTAAAAATATTGTTTCACATAAAATGAAACAAGTTAAGCATTCACAATATAATTTGTATGAAAGATAACAGAATCTACCTCGATTGGTTACACGTTTCTAAACATGCATATTAAAACTAGTGTAAATATACAAAACTTGAAATGTGGTGTTAGGAGAAAAAAATTTTTTTCTCTCCAGTTAACTTGAAAACACTTGCTGCTTTTTTTTTTATTGACTCCTATTTTAAGAAGTTGTAAATTCAAAGAACATATTCCTGGCTTAAGATGTTGTGAGGAGGACATTTTGCCTTGTCTCACAGAGCTCAATTGAGTATGTAGCTCTCTTTGAGCCCAAAGTTCTAAAACTTTCTCTTACTTGGATGTTTAGACATGAATCTTTTCTTTTTCCTCCCAGGACTTTCAGTTATAAATACAAGCATGAAAAACTAATAAGCACAAAACAGAGACTAGTCTTTATGGACCGAGGCTAATTTTTTTCATTGGCAAAATCTTTTTTTCAGTCTCCCAAATTGTCATGTCTGACTAGCTTCATCTCCCAGCTCCCTACCCAATCAGATACCAAATCTTGTTAAATTTTCTTGAGAAACGCCTCTCTCCATCTCCACTGCCACCATCCTCGGTAAGGCTTTCATCACCATTTGACTAAGTCTTTGATCAGGGTCCCTGGTCTCCAGTTGAAAGGTTCTTCGCCAGGACTTAAGATGAGCTTCACACTGTAAGCTCCTCTAAATCTGTATGCCAACTTTTGTGCATATGTGTGATAATGAATCTGATGTACGGTCTCGAGATTTTCTCTAAAAATGTTTTTAAAGTGCTGCTTCTATCATGTTACTTTTTCCGTCCATACTTAACACTATTGGGCCAGGGCCCTGCTTGACTCTCAGAACTACGCATAGTTTGACCCCTTCTATCTCACCTAATTTCCACTGTCCACAGCCAAGCTCGCAGTCCTCTGGATATGCCTGAGTCTTTGCTCTAGCAGTGTTTGCTCTCCCATTGAATTCAAATTCATCTTAAATGAATTTGAACTCTTTCGTGAGAGTTCAGACAGCCTTTCAGACAACGCAGCCCACCTTGAATGCATTCCCTTCTACACTACTGCAATTAGAGGCAGTGATACACGCAGAAGACTAGTTCTTTAAGTGTTTCAGATGCCTGCAAAACATATACACAGACTATGCTGGAAAAATTAGGAATTATTCAGGAATGGCACTTAAAATTAAGTTACTGAGGGAATGTGACAAGAGATAATTTCAAATATCGAGAGTGTCTCCTCTATGCACTACTTGAGAACATTTCTTATTTGAGGTAATGATTGCACACTGATGACCAAGGACACCATTGAGACAAACTGTTCATCAACCATGTAATATTGAAGTCAAGAAGTCATGCAAGTGCCCAACTACTAAATTTGTTTATAGAGAGTTAATTGAAAGCTGTGTCTTCACTTGTTGCACCTGTTAATCATTTCCCAGGACATTACCTTAGCTAAACGCAAGTGGTAGACTCAAATAAAGTAGAAATTTTCCCTGATGAAAAAGGGAACTCTGAGGCCCTGCATCATTTCTTCTATACTGATGAGTGCTTATGTTTACTGCCATAGGTTGTCTCTATAACTCTGTACAATAATTTACTCATACAGAGCTTTCCTCCAAAAGATGGACTGCATGATATCCTAGGAAAAAACGGTGGAAGGGTCGTAAGTAAGAGTGAATAGAATTTTATTAGATGGTCCAGAGAGAGACTTTCTGGAGAGAGAGAATGCATAACAGATCTCCCAGTCACAACTGTATTGGAGAGAGATGAGCATTCCCATGAGGACACAATATTGGTGGTTTTAGAGTATGTAGCCTTGAGAAGCTGGAAAAGTAGGCTTGACTAACACAAACCTCTCAGATCATGTTAACTTTATACTCTACACTTTAAACTTTATACTCTAGACTTTACACTAAACTTTTACTAAACTTTATACTATGGAGAAGTTAGTTTGTGAGTGGTAAATGACATCCTTAACTGTGTGACAGGGAAATAGTGTCCACGGAAGGGGTAGATTAGAGATTAGACTGCTATAGGGATGCTAGTTAGGATTCATCTGCCACAGAACACATGAGGAGTAAGGCAGCCAGGTTGGAAAGATCTGCAAGGCAGACAGGAGTCAAGGACAAAAGAGGATAAAGTAGATAAACCCAGGTTCTGGATTTAGAATTCCTTCAACCATACTGAGCCTTAGTTTTCTTAGCCCTAGGTAATGATTCCATTAGTGTGAGAGAAGCATAAAAGTAATCTGAATCAGAGACTCTCACACACTTGCCTGAGGCAGCCAGTACCAATATGACCATGCAATAATATTAACAATATTAAATACTTTATAGAGTATTATTTACCAATAGTATCAACAACATCAAGCATATACATTGAGGACCCAGAATAGTACCAGGCACCTAGTAACTGCTATATAATTGTTTGTTATTCTACATGGATATAAAACACCTTTAATCCTTGCAATGACAACCCTCTCAGGTACTAATAGTATCCCTGTGTTACATAATGAGAACACATGACAACAGAGAGGTCCAGCAAGTTGCCCAATGTCAAACAGCTATTAACTGGTGGAGCCATGACTGAACCAGAAGTGTGTCCAGAGTCCATGCTCTGAAGCACAGCAGAGCCCTGTTCCCTGAGAATTGGTCACATTCTGGGATTTTGAAAACCCTTCTGTGTCAAATCTCACCCTATAATTACAGGAATACAAAGGAATAGAGGAAACAAGTCAAGTCTGAGACCTGGGAGGTGAGACCTACAGGGTCTTCCTAAGCCAGAGGTGATGTGAGAACTTCAGGAACATGGTCAACTTGGCCTTCATAAATGGCATTGCTGGTTCAGAAAATGCTGAACTTATACAAAGAGGCACAGAATGGTGATGTTCCGAACCGCATTTCTGGTCTCCTGGATAAATAAATATTTACAAATAGGAAATATTGGGTTTAGCAACACTAAATGCCAGAACAACTGTTTAACTTTCAGTGTGCTATTTCAAGTGGATGATTAAATATGCTCTTAAAGGAAGATTTTGTAATATTTTAGTCAATAATCTCCCTGAAATGGAAGGTAGAGACATTTATGTACCTATTGTCAATTTAAGAGACCAGCTTCCATCAGAACCACTTAACACGATAGTGAAATGCTCAGTATTTTATAGTATCTGTTATTAGTTGTTACCTAGAAAATAATTTCTAATACATAGGTGTATCAAACTGACTTTGTTTAGTAATTTGTTAATGGTATCTTTGATTTTGTTTTTGTTTTTTTGGAATTTTGGGCAAACCGCCATAGAAAAGCATTAAGTTGAACCTCTGATATTTATTTTCTGCTTTTACTTCAGCAAAAGTTTTTGTTTATCAACCTGGGTTTTTGTTTTTTGTTTGTTTGTTTGCATTAGAACAATTTAAAAACATTTACAGCATACAGTCTCGTTAAACTAACGGTGCCACATAGATAATAATGCTCACTACAATCAATTAATTTTATATCTGAGTTTGTAAGGGTTTTAAGATAAGTTAGTTTCCAATATCAGGACATTGTTTTATATCTCAAACATACATCTTTCTACTGTATACAATTACCTTAAATTGTATACAGTAAACTTGCTCATACAACCCACTGCTCTACTGGAAGCTATACACTTAAAATAGTTTAGTAGAAAAATATTATGACCTTCTAGACTTCAGTCTTACACTCATTGTGCCCTGAATGCCTGAAACCCTGTTAAAAGTGCTAGAAACTATGTTATTCAGCTATTGTGAATCACAATCTTTTTTTTTTTTTTTTTGAGGGAAAAGGAGATCTTTTTCATGGGATGGCTCTAAGGCAAAAAGCAACCACAAAACATTTGGAGGTCAGAAATCTGGGAATGATGAAAATTTCAATATGCCTCCTGTGGAATAGGGGCAAAGCAAATTTTCTGATTCTTATCCTGGTAAAGACTCCTGATTACAGATTTTTAAACATAAAATAAAGTCTCCACTCTATCTGAGGGTTTCTTAGGGAAATAATATAATAATGCATAATGTTAGACTATGAAGAAACTCCTGTAAAACCTCAGTGTCTTTTGTGGTGTATTCTTAGAAAAATACTCCAAGAATACACAAAAGCCAAGACTATTCTTGGCTGTACCAGTTAGAGGGCAGTAGACATTCTAAAAAGAGCTTGCCTCTTCTGCTTGACCATGTCACCCTGATGCTGAACCAGACCTTCACGGGTTTCATATCTACCCCACTTGTCCTTGATGTCTTTTGGATGTGTATTGTTTAGTATCTTTTGTGAAATTAACAGTCTATCGGCCAACTAGATACTGAGCACTGAACATTTAGCACATACAATAGGCTCTGGATTGTGAGGCAGAAGTAAAGAAATTTTACTTCTCACTGAGTTGTTTTTCCAAAGATTGAGAGTCTGTTGTCACAAAGCAGGTCTGTTTTGGCGAACCACTCTCTCCTTTGTCCTAACAGTCATGTGGGTCAGACAATATCTTCTCAATTTTTGACAGATAAGGAAACTGAGGTTCAGGGAGCTTCTGTGACTTGTCGGTAAGTGGGACAGTTTTTATTTGAATCCAGAACACAAGCTGATTCTACTACATTATTACAAAATCCAGATGTTTCAGATTTAGAACGCATCCTTGTATTTCTCAGGATAAAAGCTCCATTTGCAAATAAGGAAGAATCTGACAACCTGATGTTTTCAATGCACAAAGGCACTCAAAATATCATTCTACTTTGACTACTGATTTATTGAAGGGATAGTTTTTAATTGCACCATAAAAATGATACTGAACCTTGCTATCTTAAAAAAATTGCACTTAACAATGAATGATAGATTTATGACTCACTTAATTGTTCACTTCTTGAGATTTTGGGGCTGTCTCTTTGCTAAAAATGAGGGGGTGTCTTCATTATTGACACAATCGCTCATTCTTTCAGTCATTTTTATAAACAAAAATATTGAGACAGTACAAATTAGAGAGAATGTGACAGAAGAGAAAGAATAATTACTTGTGGTTTTAACATTTACACAACTGCTACAAACACATCAGAAGATGATAATGTTCAAAGGGAAGTATGTTGCACTGCACTGATTCTGCCTTTGGTTTATTAATATATCTTATTTATTCCCACCCTTGAGGGTAGGGGCCGTGGCAGACATCTCTGCGAAGCCTACTGGTGCACTACTCACTTACTGAACATTTACTATTACTGCGAATACATTAAACTAACCTTTAGTTTTTGCTTAGGAAATCGAGAATATAGATAATTGTAATACTGACCGTGCTAACATTTATTAACAAGCACTTACTCTGGTGCGCAAACTGTGCTAGGTGCTGCCTTGCATCATTACCTCATTTGATTTTCACAACAATCCTATAAAATGGGAGTTCACAGACTTCCCAAGGGCAGTAACGTCATCCTAGGCATATCGTGTATTTTCATTGGTTATTTTATTCCTTGGAATATCTGCCTCAGGAATATTTCCCCCAATTACTGCTTGCACAAGAATTTGCTCCACCATCTTGTAGATTTCTCTGAGTTGCTTAAGGTTAAACTAACCCGGGTCCTTTTTCATGATTGTTATGAAAATTAATGTTATCATCTTTGAATATGGAAATTGACCACAGATTTAGATTTGCCATTATTACTACATTATAATAACCTATAATAGTATCACAGGTTGTTTTCTCCCTACACTACCAATACAGCATAATCAGTTCTTCGTCATAATTGGAGGTTGTAAATGGAGGGCAAGGTCAAGAAATTGTGACAGGAGGGCACAGTGTTTAGTAAACAGTTAACGAGTAAAAAATTCAGTTAAAACAATTAAAATGGAACAATAATAAATAAACACAGTGAATAGTAAAGCATCCTGTGGACACATCCATAGGTAATCAATTGAAATTGTCTGTCCAAGTTTTGGTACAATACAGTTTCCTTTAAAGTAAACTAAAGGAACGTATTTGATTTACTCTTTTAAATGAGACTGTATCATGACTATAACACTCTTTGAATTGAGAGTCTAGTGAACACACTCGAATTTTAAACTTAAAATTTAAGTGACTGGCAAAAGTTTGTCTAAAAACAGCAAATTACACTCTTGGCCAACAGCCTTGAAGCCCCAGAAAGTCCCTGGTAGGTAAAAAACTGATTTCCAAAAGAGGGGCTTTTTTAACCACATCCCTTCTTCAGCATCTCCCCTCCATGGATGCACAATTTCATATCACTAATGATTTTGAAAAGAGCTTTCCTTTCTGTAGTATCCCCAAATAAAATCTTACGATGATGCCAAAAACAAGGAGAAGAAAAACCAACAGTGTGTGAGGAAAAAGAACTGTTAAAAGAAAAAAAGACAAATGCTGAGTAAAGTAGTATTTTAGGGGGAAATATTAAACTGCTTGTATTAATATTACAAATGACCAAAGTTTTATTATTAGTCACACTCTCAGGTTAAATCAGTGGGATATTAGTGAAGAGACAAATTTTTACGTTGCTTTACTGAATATAATAGAAAGATGGGGATAAAAAAATATACAAATTGTGAGGACAGAAATCATGATACCCTAAGGGCTCTAAAATCTGCTAAACACTCATCTAGGGAGCTATAATTTGAAATTTTGTTTTTCTCTGCAGAAATCAAACTCCTTAAGAATTAAGTTAAACTAGGGGTGCCTGGGTGGCTCAGTTGGTTAAGCGTCCAACATCGGCTCAGATCACGATCTCACAATTTGTAGGTGCCAGCCCCACATCGGGCTCTGTGCTGACAGCTTAGACCCTACAGCCTGCCTTGGATTCTGTGTCTCCCTCTCTCTGCCCCCTGCTCTCTCTCTCTCTCTCTCTCTCTCAATAATAGACAAACTTTAAAAATTTTAAAACAAGGAACTAAGTTAAACTAAAGGGGTTGAAAGCAGATTTTATGATATCCTAACCTTGCCTGTAACATTCATTTGTTGTCTCTTTGACTTGCCTCTCCCACTTCAACATTGGCCCCTAAGGAATGGTGTCAAGGTACAGTTTATAATTTTCCAGGTCCTGTATATGGAAAGTGGCTACTGATTTTCTTGGCGATGGCTAAGTATCGCCTGATGTAGATTATCCAACTAGGGGACTAAGTATTTTTTTTTTCCAATAATTCTAGATAACCTTGGTTTGGATTAAAAATATCGTTGTTAGTTAATTTCACAGATAATAATAAAGCAATGCTGTTGGATCTTTATGTTTTGGGTGAACTCCCAAGGTAAAACTGTAAATGAATTTAGAATTTTTATTCAGAATAATTCAAACTAACAGAATAATACTTTCAAAACAAGAATCCAACTATTAATTTGGTTTTTTTTCACATGCTGTTTTACAGTATTTAAAAAAAGTAATATAAAGTTGTATTTTATACTAACAAAAGTAGTTTTGTTTGAAAGCAATTAAATGGCATCCATCTCTCTTTCTTGAATATTACAGTCTGAATCTGTGTATTGTTAGATTACAAAAATGTAAACTTGTTAAAGCCAATTCTTTTAGACTGAATTTTTAACTACTTTACTGATATTTTAAATCACTGAGTAAGAATTGCAGAGAAGTCTTTTTGGCTGATAAGAAAGTCAGCCAAGAAATTTTTGATAAGTATTCTCAAAAAACAAATACTTGCAAAACAATGGTACTGGTACAGGATAATTAAAACATTGTATGATTTTTTTCCTTTTCTGAGTTCTATTTTATAAGACGCTAAATTTTTCTTTTTCAATACTAAATGAATTACAAAGAAAGTCATGTAAGTGAAGTTCTATGATCATATAATCATAAAACATTGGGTGTAAGAAGGCGCTAAAGATATCTGTATCTTATCCCCAATATGTGTACTGAGTTCAAAGGTTCAAAGTCACAGCGTAAGATCGTGCTAGATGGAGTCTTTTCAAAGCCTGGAAGCGGGGCTCCTTATTCACTGCTCAGTGATTCATCCACAGCAAGTACACTGTCACCATCGAGTCCCCATGTATTTAGCTGATATAAATTAAGCATTCCAGAAGTGACAACGCTTGACAACCAAATGCATAAAATAGTAAACAATTAACAATCAAAATAAGGAAACAGCTGTTAGTTTCTTTTTTATAAAATTATATCTAATTTACAATAAATGCCAATTAAAATTATTAACCAATATACATAAATCTCCTTTGCCTTATTGTCAAATAGCTATGTAAATTGTAAGATTCTAAATTTTCAAAGAGATTCCTAAAGGGTTCTCCTTTCTTTCTCTCTCTATCCCTCCCCTTCTCTCTTTCTCTCTTTCTTTTGTCTCAATCATGAATCCTTGAGCATACTGGTACTTCCTACACAATAAAAAGCAACTATGTTATCAAAGTGAAAACAAAGGGTACTAATAGGATAGTGAATAATCCAACACAAGGCATTGTTGTGCGTGTACCACATCAGTCTGTACGTGCACAAGAGGCCCTGAGGCGGAGCCAACACACGATGTAGCTCACAGACTGAGTGGGAAAGATGCCATACTTTATCATCGAGTTGAGCTGAAAAAGAGAATGCTTACCTCTTATTTCTCCCAAATCTAATGATTATAAAACCTCAACCGAGCTCGATTTTAACAATCCTCAATAACCACTAAGATTAGCATGTTAAAGGTTTTAATACACAGAGATATGACAAAATATAATTTGAAAAGCAGCGTCTTCCGATTTTGGTTGTTGAGAGGAAAGGACTAAGTAGTGGATGAATAACTGAACTGAAACCTAGAAATGCCACTACTACTAATGTATTATGTAATGACCTGCTGTATACTTCCCTTATACCAAGAGTGCAAACCTATCCTGTTACTTCTTAATTACCATTTGCCTTTATCTTTGAAATTGCTTCAATTTAAGTGATAAGAGGTTAATTTTTTTAAGAGGTGATTTATGATGGTCTGAGGTACCAACACACATTTCATTTACTGCAGCATATCATTTCTTTAGATTTCTAGCATGATAGAAAAGTGAGTAAAACTTTATTGGTCAATGTTGCCCATCCATTTAATCAAACAATTCACTATTCATTGTATAAGTATCAGAAGAATACATTATTTTTGTAAACTACAGATCAAGGGTCTATCTTTTCATATTTAAAATTAACATTATTTCTTTGAAGTATTCTTCCATTTTTTTGCATCAACATGATTACAATTTATAACCAGTAGATCATTTTTTCCTTTATTCAGCTAACAACCATTAATGGAGCATCTGCCATAGACTATGTCTTATGTGTTGTGTTGGGAATCCAAACTGAGTAAGAAAGACACAGTTTGCCCTTGAAGGCTTAGAATCCGGGGAAAGATGTGTGCCCAGGAGCACCTGGGTGGCTCAGTCTGTTAAGCGTCTGACTTTGGCTCAGGTCATGATCTGGCGGTTTGTGGGTTTGAGCCCCAGGTAAAGCTCTGTGCTGACAGCTCAGAGCTTGGAACCTGCTTCAGACTCTGTGTCTCCCTCTCTCTCTGTCCCTCCCCTACTTATGCTCTGTCTCTTTCTCTCAAAAATAAACATTAAAACAATAAGAAGAAGATGTATGCTCAGACATTGCAACTGCAATGCAATGAAGTAAGTGATGTGGTCACAGGCTGCCATGGAAGAAAAGAGATGCATAATTCCTTCCAGAAGAAAAAATTTCCTGAATGGCTGGACTGAATTCTGAGGGATGACAAGGAATGCTCAGGATCAAGAGGAAGTTGAGGGGAAGGAGCACAAGAATGCATACATGAAGGCAGGTGGCCTCCACGCTATTTGGAAAGCAGCAGCACAATGAAGTGGTTAAGAGTATGGACTGTGGAGACAGACTGCCTGGGTTCCATATTGGGCAATTATTTTGACCTCTCTGTGTCTCAGTGTCCCCATCTATAGAAAGGGTATAATATGCGTATCTGCATTAAAGAGCCATAATGAGAAAAAATGAGTTACTTTTTATAAAGCACATAGTAAGAGCAATTTAAATGTCTGCTATTATTAGAGTGCAGGGTTCTTGCTGGCCATGGCAGAATGAAAAGTTTAAGAATGGAGATGAGGGCTAGGCCAGAGATAAGAGGCCCATGGTTAATTCTGAAAGAGATGGGAAGCCATTGCTGGATTTTAGGCACATGAATGATGAGAAAGGCTAATCAGTCATGGGGAGACTGGAGTGGGGTACAATGTGAAGCAGAGAGACAAATTAGGGGGCTCTGGAAACAGCCCTGGAATGTTGCTATGAACGTGAACCAAGGCATTGGGACAGGAATGGAGAGAAAAGAACAGACTTAGGAAATACCTTGGAGGCTGAGTTTGTAAGACTTGATTCACTGGATGATGGAATGAGAGAGAGGTATAGCTCGGGGATTGGATGGGAAAGATGGTATACTTTATCATCAAGCTGAGCTGAAAAAAGAGAATGCTTATCTTTTTGGTCTCTTGGTATTTATAAGCACACACTAAATGTTAAATTTACTTCTTTTTTGCATGGTATTTTCTCCTCTTTACAGGTTGAGATGATTTGATTTTGAATAAAAATTACAAAGCCTGAAAAGTAATTATGTACACTTGGCTTCAGAGTTTCTAACTTTATCTGAGACCTTGAATTTCAATGACAATATTCAAAATTTGGAAGATACCTTTTGGTCATTTTGCTTTAGTTTTCTTTTCTGAAAATGCAGAGACATTCTGGCTGGCCTTGCTTCCCCTGGTGTTATGTGATTCTCTGACATCAGCACAGATATATTCAGCTTTGACACATGATACTGGCGGGTTTGAGAAAGAAGGGGAAGATGGTTGAGCCTGTAGCAGGACATGACAGCTAAGCTGAAGCCTACTAAATGGCATCTGCAACAGGTGTTTGTGGAACCAGAGCTACAAAGGGCTGCTTCCTCTATTTTTGAAAATTGGGGAAATAACCTTTTCAGAAGTCTATAGTAACTGGGAAAGTTACATGCTCATGGCTATGAGATACACTCATCCAGATATAATGTTTATTATATCAGGATGGAGCAATCCTTCTTGTTTCCTTCTATTTTTGAAGCAGAAGATTCTTCTGTCCATGGCAGAGGTCCTGAAGTAGGAAGATAAATCTGCTAAGCTCGTAAGATTTTTTTAGTTCAATGACGCTATAGCCATACATGTGGCTAACTTTTACACGTACAGGATTGAGTATCTTCTCTCTCCCTGGAGGGCCATTAAACTTAGTGGGCTGTCAGAGAATTGACAATGACAGCATAATTGAACAACCAAACACTTCTTATTTTCAATAGAGAATCCTAAAGCATTTTAGCTATTAAGTAGAAACAAGAGTATATTTCCATTAAGGCGAAGTAACCCATCCCCCCCACATATTTTCTTACTACTTCTAATAACTTTAATCACCGTTATTGGCTGTTCCTATAAAAGCATCGAGATACTAGATAAAATATCATAACATCTAAACCATTTTTTAAATTTATCTTTTTCTTGGTCTTTGTGACAGCCCCAATTCTTAGTCCCCAACATTCTCTGTAACCATAGTTTTGGCAGAGGCTTGAATCCAAGAAACACTGGTCTGGCTTTGATCTGGTTTTGTAATTTCGAGGCTACAAACCTCAAAGTATTTTTCAGGGGAAAAATGAGTACTTCATTTCACTGTTCAGCAAGATAGTATATGGAGTTTATTCATTAATTTGCCTCTACTTAATTTTTAAAAGATAGATAAAATAGGAGGCTAGTGCCATTGATTCTGTTAATTCACTGTGTAGTTCTAGTACTTTTTCTTCATTACTCACTGAATTAATGCAGAGCCAATATCAGAAGCGAGAAACATTACCCCCAAGTGGATATATTTATAAAAATGTTTTTGTATGCTGATTTTCTTTATCTTCTTTCTTAAAATTAGCAGGCTAGTAAATTTGACCCTGGCAAAATATTTTAATTAGGTTGTCCATGGATATTTCAATAAGCTTGGATGTTTTTGACATTTCAAACATAACCTTGTGTCATTCATGCCTGTCTTGTACTATTTTAAATGTACAGCATGTTACAGCTGCAGGAATTACCATGGTTACTTGTTATGCCAATAGTGAGCTGCAGTGAGCATTAAAAACTACTGTGCTGTCTTATCTCTGCACTGAAAATGACATCAATCTCAATAATCACAATAGTATGAATTAATATGGAACTGTGGAGAAGTGTGACTGGCCATAGTGGAAGAAGTTCTTAAGAGTATAATATATTTAAAGAGCTTTTTTTGGGGTACACTGTATTCCTATTCTCTAGGAGCTCATTTTAATGCCAAAATTGGCTTTATTTTATTAACGATATTGTTGAATGGTTATAATCTCACTCTCCCCTTTTAAAAACGTATTCTCCTTTAGAAGTAAACGTACAGGAGTTTGGTATTTCTTTGGGTGGAGAGAGATTCACATTAAACGTGAAATGATTAACACAGAATTCAATTGGCAAGGCTTGCTGAAGGTACTTCTGCATCCAGAGATGGCATTCAGGATTAAATTGGTTTGATCAGAGCTTTCAATTCTGATTATGTTGACTAGCTGAGGTTTGATTAAGAAAAGTTCTGGTTAACAGTATTCTTCTAAGTTACTATCCATCCCCTCCTGCTTCATAAAAATGCTTTAGAAATTCTTGGGGCCATTTTTCCATGCATCTCACAGATCTCTCTACTTTGTTCAAAAGACTTACTTCCTGCAAATCACCCAGTAAAGGAACCCTGAACAATGACACTTGCTGTAATACAGAAGTCTACTCACCTGCACTGGTGCCCGCACCGGATGTGAGGTCTCCACCCATCAGACCACCTATGGATTAAAGGGGAAGATCAAAAGGAGAAAAGGCTAAAGGCCCACAAAACAACACACTTTACTTTTAGCAACCACAGTATTTTGGCTCTCCCAAGAGTCCTAAATTTGTAAAATAAGGTGGAAGGCTGACATTTGTTTTATTATGACATGCTGTGCTCAAACATTAAACCTACATTCAATCACTGACATTTTGCAGAATCTTTCTTTCTAACAAAGGTTACATTTTAAAAATCCAGTGTTTAAATGGTCTCTGAAATTTTATTTTTGGATGTTTTACTGAAAGTAAAAAAAAAAAGAGTAAGGTTTACTATATATTTAAATAACCATATATTTGATGTTTAATTCTTTGTAAATATATTTTCTATAATTAGTTTTGTAAAATGCTAATTGTCCAGAACTTTGGTCATTTCATGAACCTACCCACAGTGAATGACCTCATTTACTGCCTGAATTTTCCTTACTGACACCATAAAATAGGTTTCATTGGCTAAAAAGTTAGAAAGGTATGCTTATTCACTGCTAACTTAAAAAAGTACATTAACATTTGGCAGTGTTAAAATATAAGAGCTGGGAAGTTTCAGTAAGATATTGAAAATAATAATTACTGTTAGTTTTTAAGGAACAAGATTTAGCCAAAAGAACAGAGTATCAACTAGGTTATTTTCTAATGGATTCTAAGAGATACTCCATAATTATTTGTTGGTTCTTTTTTTGGAATTTGAAGAAAATGTTCATTATGTTTTAAGAAATGTTTATTATTTCCAAACAAATAATATTTTGGAAATAAAGTATGAAATTTCAAAAAAAAATGAGCATGAGTTTATCAAATAGGAAATTCAACTGCATTTGAGTATGACGTGAAAGGAATAACATACAGTTATTGAAAATTCTTATGAAAAACTTCAATCATAGTCAAAAGTAGAGAGAATGGCATAATGAAGTCCTTTATACATATCTCTCAGACTCAAGATTTAGCAAGATTTTATTATTTGGCTATTTTGGTTATATTTTCTATATAAGGTTTCTGTACTAAGTAGTAATACATGTTTAGTTTTAATTATAAGGCAGATATGGAAGTTTTCTCAAGGAAAAAGTCTTCTGTGAATAAACTGCTTTTAATAGAGTTATGTGTGCTTGAGACATATTAAACTTCTCCTACAGAGTGCTTTTTAAAAAATAACATGTAATGTATAATGGTTTGCTATGTATGATTTAGAAATACAATTATTTTTGGTGCTTCTTTTGGAAATGTGAAGGAATTGTTTGGTTGTATTTAATATGCATCTAATTAGTTCCAACTGTGAGGCTGGCAAATCAGGAAGACTTTCTTCCCTTCAAGAAGGTTCTTTAAATCCAGTGGGGAAACAGACACATATTCAATATAGCACATCATAGTGTGTTTTGCTTGATCTGAGTATGAAGAATGGTTGAACTTTTTCTGAGCACTGATTTCTTTTCTCTGGAACACTGTGAATTGCACAACAGTAGGGATTTCTTAGAAGCATTGAGACGAATTTGTGGCAGGTGTATATGTTCTTACGATGGGCTCTTAATTTCATTTCTTTTTATTTTTATTTCACACTTCTTAGAAGTTACGCTATTTTATCACATTTCTTTTCCATTTTAAATGCTTTGTGGTATAAGTTTCTGTATAAGTAATAAAAATTGATCAAAATAATAAATAACTAAATGGCACAAATGTTATCAGAGGACAGAGGGGAAGATTTCACAGAATGGGGTGATATCTGGCTAAGAGGAAAAGGGAAAATGGCATTTTAGGTGGGAGAAGAGCAGAAGCAAAAGACGGGAGACAGGATATTCTACTTTCTGTTTGAGAAAGCATGTGGTTAAAATATAGCCACATAAGAGGTTGGTGATAGATAGTCTGAACAGATAAACAGCAGATTATGAAAGATCTCACAAGACAGGCTAACGAGGTTAAAGACCTAAAATAGGGCTATTAAGCAACGAAGGAACATAACAAATGGAAAACTGAAAAAGTCAACATCTTGCCTAGAGTGGCTCCTTCTACTGATTTGCTAACATTGTGTCCTCATGAGGACCTACCTGTGTTACCTGCACTTGGAGGTCGATGTGTTACACCAGGAGACATACTATTTCTCTGCAGAGAAGGGTGGGCCAGTGGCAAAAGGTTGGGGTTTCCCAGTGAGCTGACGGGGTTGCTGTATACCAAACTGTTGTGGCTGGACACTGGGATGGAGACTGGCATCTCAAAGTTGGGAGGTGGAACAGCCTGTAGGAGCAGAAAAAAAAAATATGTGTAAAAGGAAAGAAGAGAAACAGAAGCCCTCAAGGACAGGCAGCCTTTACTTTTCCTAGAAAAATTTTAAATTCCAAGCTGCTTGGTGTCTAGAAGACCATTAAGAAGAGCTCTCAACATGTTCAGATCATAAATTGATTTCTTTAATGGGCTTAGAACTCTTTCTTTGCAACTATTAGAAAACGTTTCACTTTTGTTTAAAACAAAGCCCCATTTCATTAGACTCCATTGTCTTTGAATTCCATTCTATTAAGTAATAATTGTTCATTTGTGATGTCTGAATCTGGTGCCAGAAATGACTGCAAGATCAAAGGTACATGATGTGATGACTTCACAGAGAAAAAGGAGGATTAAAATGCAAACCAGAGTCTTCAGTTTAATTGCTTATTGAAGCATATTTATGCAGAAGTTTAATGATATAAAATCATCTCCAGGCATGTGAATAGCACATATACTTTAATTATTATTTTTAAAAGTCTGTCTTTTGATAGTAACTCTAAAGATAATAGACATTTTAAGATCCAGAATTCAACAGAGCATGTATCATTCAATGATCCATATTTTAAAATGATAGTTCATAATGTATGTTACACTTCACATTTTGGGATATACTGACACTGACAAATGGAAAGACCTCTATCTCAAGTGAGAAAGTGAGCAAATATTTAGGGACCTGAAGTTGTGTGGATACCTAATTAGAGTAATCAGGTCCTAATTATTGATATTTTGGTATTATTTTAGCAATTTAAGCAAAATCTTGCTTATTTTTCTGCTTGTACTAGATAATCATACTTACAACTCCCTACATCCTTTTTTCTAAAAGAAAAATTAACATTATAAATGAAAACACTGTTTGAATATATTGCCAGAGGACTCATGGTGTCAGAGCATACAGCATTCTTACTAAAAAATGGATTTATGTGCGTGTTTATGTGTGTATCTAATATATATATTAGAGACAGGGTTTATATAGAACATTCCCTCAGTATTCTCAAATAAGCCACTGTGTCAGTTTAAAAGCACATGTGCATGTGACTGAAAGGTTTTTATTTTTATTTATTTTTTTACCTTTTTTTTCAGTAATCTTAAAATCAACTTTCTTTTACTGGTTCATTGGCTGGCCTGCATCATATGGCATACTCTGCAGAAGCTGTTTATCCTGATGGTGAATTCACTACTACTTTCTATTTATGCTGATGTTCTCTTATACTTTATTTGTCCTATTTTCTTTTTTTCCATGATCTGGACATGTCGATATTGACAGAAGCAAATGTTTCATAACTCTTTTACATGTCTTTGATTCCTCACTATTTTAGAGGAAAATAAAAATGTTCACATGCTTTATTAAAACAGTCATTCTTTATTAAGACACTATCTTAAAGAGAGTAACAAAAATACTTTTGGATAAACATTGTCATATAATGAAATATAAACATTTGATAACACATCAAAGAATGAATATATCCCCAAATTTCTAGAGCCTTTTAAACAACAAAAAGTATTGGTGTATGCTGTAAAATATATGTCTGACAATGAATGAAATACTGTATTCCTATAGTCAAAGGCCACATAGGAATTACTTAGAATACCTAAGGAAACAAAGATAAGTACTGTGCTAGGTCTTCTCCATTTGCCCCTCCAGAAGCACTCTCCACCCTCTTCACTGCTGTGGGCCCAGGAGGCTGACTCTCCAGCCTGCATCTGCCTGGCTCTTCTCACCCTCTGGCTTCAGCTGGACCAGTGGAGGGACCAGCAGAAGTGCGGAGAATAGGAGAGCAATCATGGTGTTTTTCTACTGTAGCTCCCTCCCTGCTGAGCCATGGGTGGACTAGTGAAGGTCATGCCTCTTTTTGGGTCCCATCTTCATAGACTTAGGTGTTGCTCTGTGTGCTCTGGTTTCTTTTCTCTCCTCTTTCTCCTTCAGGCCTAGATGTGCTAACAGCTTCCAGGTTGTAAGCCCTAATATACTTCACTATTCCTTTGGGTTTCACGGAACGCTACCTATCGACAAATAATCCTTTTACTAAACTCCCTTCAATTACCACCTTTCCCACCAGAGCCATAATAGTGACTCTCTAGATCTAGAATAGTGGTACTCTTCAGGGGTGGACTATCTCCTTAGGGAGCACTTTGGAAATCTTTGAGACAATTTCTGGGTGTCACAATGATTGGGGGGTGTGGCTGGTATTTTCTGGGTAGGTAGGCAGATATGCTGTATACCCTATTATATGTGGGACAGTTCAACAACATCTCTTACCCCATTCAACTTTCCAAAGCCCCTCTGCACATTCATGTGTGAAAAAAACCCATTTCCAATGATGTGAGTCAGAAGTAACTTTTTTCTACGAACACAAGGTATTTCTATACATTGAAACACAGATTTTATTATACTCTGAAATTTCCAGAAATGCAATTACTGTGTGCATTGAGGGAATATTTAACTTTGTTTTGTAAAGAACTTCATTAAGAATTGTTTACCATCTTGAAAACTCATGTCACCAATGGCAGTTCTGCTTTTATAATTTGGGTTGAAATACAGCAGTGTGTTCTCTCAGCTCATTCCATTAAAATGTTTTCCTCTGCCCCTTCACTGAAAATGCTCTTGTCATAGTCATTATTGACTTTCCAATGGTAAGTCCTCAGGCCTCAACTTGGGACACAGCTGGTCACTCCTTCTTGACAAACTTCCTTTCCTTTCAAGACCCTGAACTTTCCCTCCTACTGACCTCGATGGCTCTCCTTCTCCGTTTTTGTTGCTGGTTCTTTCTCTTCTCCCTGCTCTCTGAATTTAAGAGTAGCATGGTCCTTTATCTATCTGCAGTTCAGCTCTCTCTCCTGATTCAGCCTTGCATATCCAACAACAACCTCAATATTTCTACTTGTCTCATGTCTAGTCTAATAGACATCTCAAAACCAACTCCAACCTACCTCCACTCACACCTCTCTTCATCTCCAGCTGATGACAGCTCAATGCTTCCAAAGGCACAGAATAAAATCCTTGGAGTTACCCGTGAATCTTCACTTTCTCCCCATCACCCAGTTCATCTGGAAATCCTATTGGCTTAACTTCCAACATACCCACTTTCCAACCACCTCTCATTCTAAAGTCTCCAGCATCATCCCCTGTTGCCTTGATCACTCCAGTTGCTTCCTTAAGAGTTGCCTGCTTCTATCCTTGCTCTTTTTATTTTTGATCTAGCAATTGAATAGATCCCTTAAAGCACAAATAAGATCATAACACCCCTCTGTTTCAAACCCTGAGAAGCTCCCACCTTACTCGTAGTAAAGCCCAGCTTCTTCCAATGTTCTATAAGGTCCTATAAATTCCAGCTTTCACTAGGCTTCATTATCTGGTTTCCTATTGTCCTCTTCCTCCCTCCTTCATTTTTGCCTCATGTACATGGCTGACTCCATCACCTCTTCAGTTTTCTGCTCAAAATCTGGCCTTCTCAAGGAAGCCCACCCTGACCACCTTATTTAATCATACAGCTTGCCCTACCAACCAACCATCCATCTCTTGATCTCTTTCTCTTGCTTTTCTTTCCCTTGTAACATTACTTATGATGTTGGCCAAATAATGTCCCCTTTCATCAAGCTCTTAAAACTCTTTTGCTGCAAGGTAATGCAGAGCCTAGTCTAATATTTGTTATATGAATTGACTATTTTTCATTAAAGGAGAGTTTTTAGGAAGACACTATACTAATATGAAAATACAAGCTTACAATTTACTGTGTATTATTACCAAGCAGGCACTGGACTATATAAGTCACACACATTATATGATCCAACACTTTCAACATCCCTTCACTGTAAGATATAATCCTTTCCTTTTTAAATCGATGAGATTAAGTGGCCCAAGATCATCTAACTAGTAAGTGACTGAGCCTATTGCTTTTCCAGTTAAATCATTGTGTAACACAGTATAAGTTTTTGGACAGAAATAAAATATTGCAGTCAGAAATGATACTGTGAAGTGAGTATGGGCTTCATGTTAACAGCTTATTTGTGTACCATGAAAATAATGAGCTAAAATGGGGTTCTTATGAAATGTGGGTGAGCATCCCTGTTGGAGTGAACTCTGTGCTTAGGAAAAAATAAACCTTAAAGACTCCTCCTCTTCCATATTTACTCAGGTTTGGTATTTTATTTTAGTTTTATTTTTTAATTTTTATTTTAGAGAAAGAGAGAGAGAGAGTGAGCACGTGAGCAGGGGAGAGGGGCAGAGGGACAGAGAAAGAATCTTAAGCAGGCTCTGCACCCAGCGCAGAGCCTAATGTGGGGCTTGATCCTGAGACCCTGGTATCACGACCTGAGCTGAAATCAAGAGTTAGACGTTCAACTGACTGAGCTACCCAGGCGCCCCACAGGTTTGGTATTTTAAAGCTATTTTTCAGTTACGAATGTTTTAATTTGTATTCACTATTAGTGTTTCTAAGTGTTTATCTATTGCTGGGTACTTAAGGATCTGCTATCAAACTACTCCCCTGAACATTCTACAGAGTGTTGACTGCATCTCTGTAGAGAGCAAAGCCCATTTCCCCTCACTACATGCACATCCAAAATAAAAAGGATTCTTAATAATTATGTAATAAATTCTGAACCACTCTAATAACCAGTTCAGTGAAAATCTCTTTACTCCTCTCTTCCTCTGACCATCATCCCAAAGAATTACTCAGTTTCCAGCATTCTGAACTGTAAACAATTTTGATGATAAGTATAAAATTCTCTTGTGATTGGTTACACAGTGGTCAGTAGAGCTCTGATATCAAAGCATACTTCAAAAAAATCACACTTCATAATAACATGCTAACACCTTTTGCATTAAACCTTTTGCTTTGTTTCTTTTGCTTCTTTATCTGTATTAGGAACTGGTTACACAGTTTTAAAGTAGAATTATAAGCTTAAAAATGACCACACTAAGGAGACAATGCAGAGACTCAGAAAGAACAACTTACTTTCTATCAGAAATCTCAGTTGTAGTCTAGTTGTGTAATTGAACCAGGCAAGTCATTTAATCTCCCTTGACCTGATCTGAGACATGAAGTGTTTACAAACGTAAAGAGATGAACCAGCTCTACATGTTTTAGGGAATGCAAAGGCAGCAATAATGTATATATGTTTACAGGAATTTGTCATTACTTGTTTTCTTCCTGACTTTTCAAAATTAGGGAAATTAGAAGCATCTATTTAAAATATTTTTGTCTAAAAATTGAAAGCCAGAATATAGTTAAGAACTCCAAACTTACAAATATCTCAGGGCCAGGCTCCAAATTTTACAATACTTGAGACAGGAAGGAAGAGGGAATTTGGGGTGATTAAATAAAATGCTGTAGGCAGGACTGCTATGTACTTTGCAGGGCTCAGGGCAAAATGAAAATGACGGGCTCCTGTTAAAAAATTATGAAGAATTTCAAGATGGTGATGGCAAAGCCTCTGAGGGCAGGGCCCTGTGTAACTGCACAGGTCACATGCCCACAATGCCAGCCCTGCATAAGAGACACAGGCATGACAGCAAAAAAAGCTTTTAGTGTCTATCCCTGAGCAAACTGATCATGGTTGCTGAAGTGAGTCATCGTGGTCAGAAAGGTATCTGAACTCTTACCCAAAACCCACTATTTTCCCAAACTTACCACAAGGAAAAGTCCAATAAAAAGTCAAATAAAATATTTTTAATAAAATATTTTTAGTTAACAGGCCCTTTTTTATTTAATGTGAATGGCTAAACTGAATCCCTTTACTGGGCCATGAATGACACTCCCTTACCTTTGGATCAACCATTCCCACGCTGCTGAGAACTGGGGGGAGAAAAACAAATCACACAACTCTGCTGACTAGTGACTACTAATTGCTGATATCCAAATCTCCGCAAGGTTGCCTGACGACTCTGGCCTGTACTTGCTCTTTCCCTTCTCATGCTCGCTTTCTCGCAATGTCTACACCTTCATCGTTCTTGGTCCTCTTCTCAGCACTTAGTGCCCCACCTCACTATCTATAGACGTTAAATTCAGTACAAAACAGAGAAGTCACCAGTGGTGGTACAGTCAGCTTCACTCTGCCCATCTACCCCCTTAACTAGGTCACGGGTCTACCTGTAACTCTGTGCTCTTCCTGTTCCGATCCCATCCTCCCCTTCCTGGAGTGGCTTTGCCATTTTACCTCCATCGCTGATACCTCTGATCTTTTCCTTCCCTGGAGCATTCCTCCTTTGCAGATAATCTCCAGGCCTTTAACTCTTTCCTTGCTCCTACTTACAGCAGTGTTTCCTGGTCTTCACAGTCTCCTATTTGAAGAAAACACATACTCCTTCCACTTCCTCCCTTCTTGTTCTCTCTCAACCAATCTTGCAACCACCCCTCCTTCCTTCAGCCCATTTCCTAATCCCTGGTTCCTCAAATGGAACTGTTCTTTCTTGCTGTGATGCCCAGCATGAACCGTGGCAAGCCCCGCGTGAGGAAATGCTGGTCAACAAGATTCCAAATCATCCATGGATTATTTCATGTAATTGAGGAATATGGGCATAAATTATATCATAACAGGCGCTTGCAATATTAAATTTTCTATTTTAAAAGGGAAACTCTTCAAACCGGGTCTTTGAAATAGAAAAACAGTCTTGTAATGTTTTTAGAGAGGTGGAGACACTCCCTACATACAAAGGGCAGAGTGTCCTTGCCCTGCTGTAAATGTTTTAGCAGCTGTGGAAACTTTCAACAAAATTTACTTCCAGCAACTGAAAGCGATGTGCGAAAACTGCGCTTTTCATCGTGGCGGCTGAAGCACTTACTACAGAGAGGAAGACTCAGCGGCACAGCTAGGAGCTGTGTAGTCCTTCTCACAGCCCGACCTCTAAACTCTCATGTGGTTTTCATCCCCCACCACACACCACTGCACCTCTTAAGAAATCATGTATCCTGATTTTGAACTCTTTACAGGACGGGATGAAATACTGCAAGGGAGCTGAGGTATGCATCACACCTCTTACTCCTAAAGCATGGGAAAAAGGATCCAGTGTGCAAATATGGGCATTCTCCCAGAGCTTTGGGGGTTAAAGCCTCATACTCATTTAAGAACATGGCCAGGGAGACTGATCCAGGGAGAGAGATCCGCTGTAATACACATACTACTGCTCTTTCCTAGCTGTGCAGGGGATTCCTCCTGTCGCAGACACCGACAATCTTATATTCACAAACCTTTGTGCCTGGCAGCTCTAAACAGTGTATTGTATAGCTGGAGAAACTCAGCCTGTAAGAACTAAAAATTGGCCCAACGGAGGGGCACCTGGGTGGCTCAGTCAGTTGAGTGTCCGACTTTGGCTCAGGTCATGATCTCACGGTTCATGGGTTCGAGCCCCATGTCAGGCACGGAGCTGGCCGCTGGGAACCTGGAGCCTGCTTCAGATTCTAGGTCTCTCTCTCTCTCTCTCTCTCTCTCTCTCTCACTCTCACTCTCTGTCCCTCCCTCGCTTGTGCTCTCTCTCAAAAGTAAATAAGTAAACATTAAAAAAATTGGCTCAAGGGAACTGCTTCCTTCCTTCTTCTGGGCAAAATAAAATCTCAATGGGTATTTTATCACGTAAGAATTCTGGGTATAACAGGTATGCATGACTGCATCTGATGGGAAATACGTTATTTTTGAATAAAGTGCCCACTGTGGGTGTGTTGTATACAGTACTCGGTTTTATGAAACCTTTAAGAATTTAAGGCACTTAAGCTTTCTTTCATGATACAATATATTAATAATGATTCAACAAAATCTCTTCCGCTGACATTATTTCACTTAACAAAAGAAGCAGACATACTGATGAAGATAGAAAGTTTAATATTCACACATTTTATAAATAACATTTAAAGTGTTCCTTTTAATTCAATACAGGTTGGTTGTACACCTACTATGTGTAAGGCATTAATTTATCCTGTAAGTGTAGTTGTGGACTTAGCCTAGAGCTCTTGTCCCCAAATATCTGCACTTATAATTGCTGAGGCATATTTTCAACTGCCGAATCTTTCCCAACCCTCAAGTTTAGGGTATCTTGCTAACTTACAAAAAATGTTCTTTTTTTGAGAAAGGAATTAATTACCCACTGAAGAGCTTGTATAAAATGAGGGTTTCAGACACTAACATTGGTTATTCAGAAAGCATGTGAGCCTCTGAGTTTCATCACTTTTATGTCATAAAATTAACATCATTTGATTGATGACAGAATATAATAAAAGGTATGTACGTTTCCCCTCATTCTGTGGGCAAACAAAATAATACATGCAGAGTTATTTCTCTTAAATATCTGGCAAGGCATATGATTGATTGTTAGAAATTTTTTGACTTGGTTAAGACAAAATTTAGCCAAATGTTAAAGCATGGAAAATGTTGGTGTAGGCAAAGCGAATATTCTGATAAAGCTTTAAAATCACCCCAGCACACAAACATGTTGAAATCTTACCATTAGGTTTTCATGCAGTCTGTTTCCCTGCAGCGAGCATTAGCTTTAACCCTTCAGTGCTGTTGCTGAATCTCATGTTTAGGGAGAGGGGCTGAAGAAGCTTTATTTGGAACCAAGCTTTTCTTTGGGGGGCTGATGGCCAGTTTACATGAGAGAACTGTGGCTCCCATCGTGTATCCGGTCTCAGAACAAATATACATATGTTCTATAGTAAATCTTCAAGCTTGTTCAGAAGGACATTCCAGAGTTTTACTACTGCACTGTGATTTGTGTGAGCTGTGTGTTTAAAAGATTGTGTAAATTCAGGGCATGTTGCATAGTTCTTTCTCTTCTTCCTGTAAATATTCTACCTCTGAATGAACTTCTGGATGGCAACTCTTTTAGATTACATAATTTCAGCATCCCTCGGGGTTTGCTTTCTAAATGCACTGCCTTGTGGGGTGAGATGGCTATTTTATTGGTTTGACTTTCCAATGCTTCTTACAGAAAGTCATCACTGAAAGGGTTAAGGTATGTTACTGCAGCGGTTATCAGCAGACCAGCCATCTACCTTTGGTACTTACAGGAATTTTATGACTCTTGATCATATTATCAAATTCTTCATTAATTTTTTTGTATTTTTCTTCAGTGCGTGGGGTGAGTGCATAAGAGGAGTCGGGATCGGGGCTTTCACAGCCTTTGTTCTCTTTCTTGTTCAAGGCCTGCCAGGTTCAGAGAAATATCAAGAGTAAAAAAAATGAAGGGTGTTCCGAGTACTTACACACAATCTTTGCCTGCTGATCATTAGATCAATATCTTCGTTAATTTTCCTGTACTTGTCCTCAGACTCAGGGCTGTGACCTACTGAATCGTCTGCATCGGGATCTGGGCTGTCACAGCCATTAAGGCCCTTCTTTCTCAACGTCTGAAATACATAATTTGGAAAGTTCAAACCTAGACAGAGGCTGTAAGAGACATTCAGGGGTGTTATAGAAGTTCAAGCTGTCCAGTATTTCGGGTTTTTATTACATACACTTTTTTACATTAAAGAAACCATAGAGAGAACCCATGAGTGATTTCAAAAGTGCACTCATTGCTAGTTACAGAAAAATAAAAGGGCAATATTCCGCTTACAACCAAATTCAGTCAATAAACAAAGATGGCATGAGGGCTGAAATTTCATGGTACAGAATTCATACATGCTTCAAACATCCAGTGAGAGACAATTACAGAAGAATACGAGTAAGGTGGCAAATTGCAACACTATCTTCCCACAGGAAAACTAGAAATTAGGGCATTACACAATGATTTCAGAATCTGTGATCACGACAAAAGCAGAAATGTCAGAAACAGAGCTCTAGTTCAGGTTTAGCATAATTGTTGGTACTCATGGTGTCCTGCCACCCCCTTAGGATATGCACTTGACAGCAAAATGCCGTAAGAGAACCCAGCTCATATTCTCACAAAGTACCCAGTGAGAACGTTCAGACGCTGTGATCGTAAGGAGATTTACCTCTGTGTAGTTTGTTTAGAGTTCTATACTTGTGAAAATATGTATTGAGAGTGGTAATGCTGAGAAGTTACCTGCCTAAACATAGGCTGAAAGAAAAGTCACAACACCTGAGCTTAGCTTACCATCAGCTGGATAAGGAAGCCAGGGAATGCTGAAAGTAGGTACCTAAGTCAACAACTATCAAACTAGCAAAAGTTCTTCCTGGTTCCAGCTGAGTAAGGTCACCCTGAGACTGTCTCCTGACACATGAAAGTGAAAAGTCGGTGCCTTATCCTGAACCTCCTGTCTCCTGAATGTAGGTCTGGTCTAGTCTCAGCTGTCACAGAAGGATAAATACGTATGTAACATGGAAAAAGTATGAGTCAGGAGTCCTGAGTTTTACTTTCCCTCTCTCTCTCCCTCTCCCTCTCTCTCTCTCTCTCTTTCCTTTTAACTGATGGTTGTCAAGTTAATTGTACATCATCTGATTTACAAAGAACATGTTATGTTTTTAGAGATCATAAAACTTCTGATTAATCACACAGCATGCCGTGTCGTGTCAATTATTAATAGACTGGCAACATTTCTGAATTTTCCTGGTACTACCAAAATCGTTTTTAAAGAGTTGGGTACGTAAGTGTCTCTCATTAATGGAAAGTTCAGCGGAGCTCATCTTTATTAAAGACAGAATTCACATACAAATAAAGCAAAAGCTGTGACATCAAGCTAAGGAATTCAAAGCTGAGATAACACTCCATCTTTAATTCATGCAATTGGGGAAAATAAATAAAACAACATGAGTTATAAAGGGAGTGTCAGTCTTAACAATTTAAACTCCTTGGCTCTTATCAATGTGTAACAAATGTAACACTTAAAATTAGTTTTTTTCTGAGGCACTAAAGAGTTTCACTTAAAATCAAACTAAGAGAGCTACAATTTCAAATACATCTATGAGACACTGCAGCTCTGTAAATATTTATTAATGTTATTGTGGTATAATATAACAAATAAACATATGGTTACAGCTTATTATGTGGTATAATGTTTGAATATTAAAATGAGTATTTTGACACAAGATGATAATATATATATACATTTATAATCTTTGGGAATTTATAATTGGTGGGGCCACCTGTCCCCCTACCACAGATCTATAGCCATCATTTTTATCCAGAATAAATACCTCTGGAGAGTTCTTAAAATAATATTACAAAGAATGTCACAATACATTACAATAATAGTTTTATTCACTAACTTAATTTCCTGTTTTAGGCTGTTTTGTTAGCATTATCTCAACCACAAGCATATTCTTCTGGGTGATAACTATTTGTTATATTATGATGTTTCTGCTTTGATCTCCATATATCCTTGAGCTTTTAAGAATAATTTTGCAGTGCCTTGCATCATACTCCACATATTTTTCATAAAAATTCACCTTTGTAGGGAAAGATGTCAGGTCAAGAAAATATTATCTGAGAATTTTCAAAATCTGCCTATATTTCTATAAGGCATAATAGGAATATTCTTATATAAACCTTCAGTTTAAAATCTTATCTTATAGAACATTAATTTATAGTCTTATCTAGACAGTAGATTCTTCAATGTGCACCCTAAAAAATTACCCAATAAATCTTATTGTAAAAATTATAGTTGTTTTGATGTGCATATTTTTGACAACAGAACGCAAGGGCTAGGAGAGGCCTATCAACTGTCATTACTATCCATCTGGCACATACATGTGTGCTAAATATTCTTATGAAGCTTTTGAGGGGAGATACTGCCTTCAGTTTATAAAAATTCAAACATCAATTACAGTTCATTGAAAGATCTCCACAAATGTTAACTCATTATCTCTCACAAGTGCTTCATGTAGAGTTTAGGGAAACCTCATGCCGGGTCTCAAACCAGCATGGCCAAGCATGACTGGCCTTTCAGCCTCCTGCCGTGAGCGACGTGGGGCCACCTTCCCCTGCCCAGCCTTTCCCACACTCGTAAAGTGAGGGATGTGGAATAGATGTCTCCCACTCATATGTGACTATAGCAGTAGAGTGAACGCTGAAATAAATTAGGCAGAAAAATTTAAAAATTAGGCTGTGGGAAAACTTTAAGAATGAGAATATTGCTAAAATATTGGTATTTCTTAGATGTCAAATTTTAGAGTGGGAATGCTTATTACTCAATAAAGCACTTATCAGTTTTTTGGATTAAAAAATCAATTAGATCAAGAGCTCATTTTGTACCTAAAGAATTACATAAACTGTTAAGCAAACAAAGCTAGTGCCATGAAGTCACAAAGGAAACAACGGTGAGGGGGAAGGGTAACAGCAGCTCCTTTTCTCTTAATAAATTCTTTTTGCATCTAATTACATTATCTTTCATTGAATATCACCAGTATTTAAGTAATGAAATATCTCTAAGAGCGAAAGGTGTATTGCAGTCTTATTTCAAGTTAAATTGCATTATTTAAAAAGGGGGGCATTCTGAGATATAGAAATACAAAATCCAAGAGCAAATTAATACTGAGTTCCAAGTTCCCATAATCACATAACTAGAACACTGAAAAAATTGTTCAAAAATATTATCCTCAACTGAGAGCTTGTAGACCACATTTCTGCCAAGAACAGATGATTATGGTAGAATTACAAAGCTCTGAAAATGGATGCGATGGCACAAACTTAAATACTATCATGTGAATGTGGAACTATATGGGCAGTCTTATCTTTATTATATTAAAAATCTATAGCTGTTTGGGGATGGCAAAAGAATTACTGTTAGATTCAGCCAAGTCTGTCTTTATCACAGTAATAAACAGTCAGTATAAACTAAAGGGACTGCTAACTGGGTAAATAAGCATTATTCTTCAGGCCTTTTTTTTTTTTTTTTTTTTTTTTTTTTGAAAAATCAAAATCTCTGCCTCTGGTCTTTGAAAGCTTCCCTGATCTTTTACAAATGTTATTGGTCAGGTAATGTAGGCACTTAAATCATCATCACCATCATCATCATTATTATTACAGGGGCTAGAAGTCTTGGCTGTATATATTGTGTCTCTCAGCTGACTACGTTTTGAAAAGATTTATTCTGTATGTCAAGAGAAGGCAAGAGATCTACTGAAACCAGCTTCTCTGGCTACGTATCTAAAGAAAATCTTCCCTCAGAGAACTCTGTAAATCTTGAGTGAGTCTGTATACTGAATTCAACTTTCCATGTGAGAGTGACACTTTTGGGGTAGATCAATTGACTGCAGAGGCTTCTGGGATGTTTTCACAAGGCAGAGATTGTCATGCAGTGAGCTGAGAACAGCCGTTTCTTAGAGAAGTAATTAGATTGACAGAAGGTGACATACTCCAAACAATAAACGGGAAAAGGAGTCCAGACAGGTAATCCAAAAACCACGTGGAATCTCCCCTCCCAGACATGTGGACATATGGACCCTGCATTAGTACATTTGTTCATCAAGACAACTTGAAATACATATAAACTGATGATGATAGGTGACAGGTGCTTCAAAAATTCTAATGAAATAGATGTAGGGAACAGATTCCATTTCGTTACTGAAAGGAATATAAATGAAAAAGAATGCCACATGGAGCTCTCATTTCTCATCTTAGGCATTATGTTATCAAATCCCTTCTGTATACAATGGTTAAAACTGATTTCCCTTTTTATAATTATTTCTTGTTAGTAATAAAGAAATAACTAAGTTATTGGTCTTTTTCAATTAAATGAAGCTATATATTTTCTTTTCTTTTCTTTTTTTTGAAGCTATATATTTTATATTTTTGCTATCTACATAAAATTAAGTTTCTTTTAGAGCCACCATCACAGATTAAAGCTTCCAATCGTTCAACTTCTTTCCATGCCTGCAGTATTAGTCCTCAAGAATACATATCTTCATCATCTTCCTTTCTTTGTACCTACCCGCTCTACAGCAGCAATTTCAAATCCTTTTGCTAAAAGCCCCAAAATACTCATTAATTTTCTTAAAAGCCAAATAATCAACCTTTCTTGTACAGCTAGCATTACCCTTCCTTCAGAGTGTTGATGTGTCAGGAATTATCTCTGCTAGTTGCATGAATGTCATGTTCACACAAAAGCCAAGAAAAAAAAAAGGCATCAACTTAGAAAAGGTAGTTTCCTTTTCTTTCATTCTAAATCATTTTCGCGCGTGTCTTTCATAGCTTTATGAAAATAAGCATTCGCTCTTAGCAAGCAGAATAATCTGTAGAAAGTACTAAATCGATATAGGAAAAGGAGGTGCAGCTGAAGTGGACACTGCCTGTAAGTGAAGTTTCTGAGGGTATTTTGTAAACACCCTCCCACAGCTGTGTGCTGCTCCCAAGTGCCTTGTTAGTCCCAGCAGCCCTGAGCCCCGTGGGGAGTGGCCATCAGGGCGATCTGTGTGCAAGGACTTCCTTCACTTAAAATACCGTCAGCAATATTATTACACACAGATACTGTTTGGTGCACTGATGTTTTAGAGAAGCAGGCAGCACAAATTTAAATTAAAAATCTTTGAACTGTCCTATAATATGTGCTGTGCGTGTGTGTGTGTGTGTGTGTGTGTGTGATTTCTAGCACAGATTACTTAGGGGAAAGATCAGGTAGAAAGAAATTTCTCCATAGGTTTTAATTACCAAAACTGTAAGCATTGTCTGCACTATCTTTCCTGTTCCGTAGTTCTTCTTTGTTCTTAATATAGAAATGAAAAGACACATTAAAATACTGCAAAGTTACTACAATCACTAGGTAGACTTTAATTAGACAAGCAAATCATATCTAGTACAGACTATAAAAAACTAAAATTTATCCCAACTTATTCATTAGTGGTGAAAATATTAATAAAAAATTGAAAATATAAACCTTAACAGTATATTTCCTCTAGGTAATTAATGCTCATTCTAACTAGATATTAACTCCTACTGAGGAAAGGCTGGGAAGCGCTGGAGATTTTCATTGCTTCATTTTATTCCTTTCCTGAAAAGATAATCGTAATATTGGACTTGAAATTTTTTTCACTGAACAATTCTTCATCTTTAAATAATAGAAATAAAAGGGACTAATTAAAGATTTGAAGACTTTTAATGTATACAACATAAACACCCACCCATGCCTTTTAATAACCACAAATTGTTTCATAAAAACAATCAGATGGTGATAGTTCCTAGAACTACTGGTACTCTAATACTGGACTAGATCACCAAGGATCCTCCTCATGTCTTCCAGGGGGAGAATTAATGGTGCCTAATCAATTGGTCTTTCACATCGCGTGTCCTTGCTCAAGCTGGGCTTCTGGAATGAGCCCACCACTATTGTTCCTTGGATTTGGACAGTCCTCCTTCAAGGCAGAGCTAACACATTAGCTCCTCTTTGTAGACTTCTCTGATCACCAGAGCTGAATTGATTTCTCCCTCATTCATGTACTCACTCATTGTATACATTTTCCTATTAGAGCCTTTATCGCATATTATTACTTATGTTTTGTCTCCCTTGCTAGCTCATGAAGCAATTAACAAAGTGCCTTCCTTTCTTCACTTTTGGAGTTTCAATATAGAACAGAGACTGACACATTTGTAGATGCTTAAGAAATGCTTGTTGAATGAACAGAACACACATTTCCACTTTAATGTTAGTGTATGCAGATATTTCAAGACTGGACCAAAGCTGTCTGTCTGGCCGGAGGCAGAAATGGCAGTGGGATCCAGACCTCTTGATATATATTTACTAAGTGCTACTATGTGTCCGGTGTTACGTGAGGTCTTCTGGATACAAAGATGCATTCCTGAAGATATGATTAAGAATTTCTGTTTACATGGTTTTCTTTCCATAAGTGAACTCCCGGAGCTTAGGGATTGTTTACGAGTCATTTTGTATCACCAGGACTTAGCACAGGCCTGGCACATGGGAGAAGCTTAATAAATGTTTGCAGCATTAATGAGAGACTGAATGGATGGACGAACACAACAGGAAAGAATGCTCAGATCCTAGAGGCAGAGGAGTCTCAGTGTGTATTTTTTCAATTGTCATTTCTTTTTCACCATTTTATATTACTATTTCACATTATGTTAAAACTCCATTATTATTTTGCTCTTTTAAAGTAACTATTATAAATCAACTACTTTTTGAAATGTATCACTTTTGTAAATTTTTTTTAATGTTTATTTACTTTTGAGAGAGAGACACAGAGTGTGAGCAGCGGAGGAGCAGGGAGAGGGAGACACAGAATCTGAAGCAGCCTCCAGGCTCTGAACTGTCAGCACAGAGCCGGACCTGGGGCTCAAACCCACAAACCGTGAGATCATGACCTGAGTTGCAGTCGGATGCTTAACCACCCACACACCACCTGAAAAGTATCATTTTTAAGTGAGAAAACAATGCAGTATGAAGCTGATTATAACTCAGGAGATTTATATCATTAAACACTTAAAAATTAGGGTACTGGTCTGAATACAGAGTGTCAGAAAGAACTATGCATTCACGAAAGCTTTAAGGTAAAAAAGCCATAATCATATAATCTCAGCCCTTGAAACGAGTAGCAGAAGAGAGGGCACAGAATTCAGCATGGAAGAAAAAAAGGGAGTGGTATTCTAGGCAGAATGTGTAAGGGTAGAAAAACAAAAACAGAAACCTTACAGTGAAGAGCATGGGGAAACTTTTGTGAATGTGAATCAGATCCTATAAATTTGAAATAAGCATGTTTTAAAATTCTTGGGCAAAGTTCATCTTTTTCCCCCATTTTTGGATGTTGGTCTACTGCTCCACTATTCTCCCGGGCTTTGACATTGGTCTTATTCTGGGCCAACCTTAGCCTGGAGGATTCATGGAAAATCAGGGTGATTTTAGGGCCAATCAGATGATTCAGGCTGCCTCAGGATAGGTCAGTGGGTTGATGTTTTTGTTAGGAATTCTTCCACCACACCTCTTCTGGAACCTGGACAAGGCATGCATCATGAGGCTGGACGGGAAAAGGATTGAGATGGAGAAGTTTGGCACGCTTAGCTATGAAATGCTCCCTGATATTCTGAATCCAAGAGAGATCTGAAGTAAAGTACTAAGCAGGGAACATTTAATATATAATGATTGAAATGCATGCTAAAATATGCAGTTAATCTTAATCGTCTTTCTAAAAGCAAGCTAAAAAAATAAAAGATGGGATAAAAAAAATAAAGGGCTGGCATATGAAGGATTAAATTGGAAGTGGGTTTGAAGAATGAATGATGTTACTGACTTCTTAAATAAGGAAGGAAAAGATAGGACAGAACTAACAAATTAAACAAAGGTTGGGAAAGAGAGGAGAGGAGTAAATTAACAAAGATTGGGAAGGAGGATTTTTGAAAGTCTAAAATATAAACGTAACCTCACCTACTAACCTTTTTCAACTATGGCATTTTACTTGCAAATAGGTTACGGGGACAAAAAAGGAAGAATATTGGGAGCACTGATTCTTTAAAAATAACACGTTGAAGCATCTTTTAAAAACCATTAATGACTTATTTTAACAAAAGAAGATGTATATGTATATACATAAGTTAAATCATTATTTTTGTTTCCAAGTTGGCTCTTATCTAGCTGTAAATGCCTTTTTATTCAAGTTGGGTCAGTGCATGATTAGTCATGATGTGGGAGTAGCCCCCACTACCTATATTTATCATCAGCTCAGGACTGCCATTTTCAGTCACCATACTTCCTCATTTCTACAGGATTCCCACGATCTCTTCTTCTCATTTATTTCACCACTTATGTTGTTGAGTATAACCTATCCCTTCATCCATTCCCCTCCCATCTTTCTTTTCCTGGAAAACCTCACAACCTAGTTATCCAAGCCGGAAATCCAGAAGTCACCCTTGACTCCACCATCTCTTGACTCAACAATTACTATTTTTTCTGTTTGGTCTCCCATCCTCAGTCTGTCCTCTGATCCCACTTTCCAGTCAATCCTTCATCCTACTTTTGGCAGGGTCTCCTGCAATGCAAATGTAATCGTAGCAGTGTTTTCCTTATAAACCATGGCGGCTCCCAATGGCCACAACCACTAGTTTTCACAGCAAGTCCTCCCCTTCTTCTCCAGCCTCATTCCTTCTCTTCTCCCTTAGCACTCTGGGTTTCATCAATGGGGAACTTCCTACCATTTCCCAAGTCAGGTAGGTCTTGTAATAACACTGTTTTGATATGTCATTCATTCCTGTCTAGAATATGTTTACTTCTGCTCTCTGATATACGAACCTTAGTCATCCTAGGCCACCTGTTACCTAATGCCATCACTTGCCCCGTGAAGCTCTGTCTAGGCACTTGGGGACCCCCTTCTCATGTTATCGACTGACATGTCTGCTTCACCACTAGGTAGTGAGTTCTGTAAGAGTTGGGTATCTCTGGTTCCTGCTAGAGGGCTGGAGTAATACATGTGGGCTCAGTAAATGTTCTTGTAACTGTTTACCACATAAATGAACAAGCAAACAAGCCTGACAGTCATACTTTCTAACACTGTCAGACTTGCTGAAATGAGTTGGGTAGTCTCCTAAGATGGCAGGGTTATTTATTTGTTTTAATAACATTAAGTGAAAAATGCACAGAACACAAGTTCTGGTAAGTTAAAGCAAGTTCTAAAATCACTTCATGATTGTGGCAATAGAATATCCTTTTGGCAGTGGAAACAGTGGAGGTGACACAGAGACTATTATATAGGGGGTGCAAATGGTCATGTTTGTGTGTGTGTGTGTTTACGATTGCTCAGAGTTCTGTGTAGGACGGGCTGTTCCTTTCCAGCTCCCGGTACTCTCAGTCACCACCAGGAAGACATAACATATTGAGAAAGTACTGCAAGAGGTGCTTTTGGGGATTGTCTTCTCTATTTCTAGGTTCTCCTTTAGGAGAAAGGGCATTACCTTTGATGTGATTTGAAGAATCTGTTAGTTGGGATCTGCAGTTTACCACTAGATTATGTGAAAAGCAGACTGTGTTCAATAAGGGAACACAGAAGAAGATGCGAGGTTCACAACTGACTGACTTGTGTCATGACAGTTTTGATCACACCTGAGAACTGTACTTGAGATACCCAAATCCTCATTTCTGAGATAGCGAGGAACTTCCAGATGAAGGTTAAATTGCTTCTTTTCCTAACACCAATCTCCTACCCTAGGCCTCTGCCAGGCTGAAGAGAGTAAAGAGTTCCAGTGGGCTTGACCCTGGTCCACTTCTCTCTTGGGCTGGCCCTTGGACTGATGGGGGAAACTCCTGTTTGCCATTCACTCCTGCTGTTGTAGTTTCTAGGTCTTATATGCACCAATAATAGATTTCAGCCTGGGATATGACTGAAAATACTTCCCCAAGTTCTGTTCTATCCCTCTGTTTATTAAATGGCAGAGAGATTTTTAGGGACCAATTCTAGATTGTGAACACAGATTTTATTTATGGAATCTTCAACTCCTTCCCCATAGTACCAGACATTCAAACAATTTTTTTTCTAATTGATTTATCTCTCTCCTGATAAACCAGCCGGCTCACCAATGAGTGGCTATACGCCATTCTATATAGACACTTTCAGATGGAAAAGTTTTGATTTTGGTTATTCTAGAATGATTGGATAGTAATGATGGGAAAGGGCCTCTTAGCCTTTGCCTTCCCAGCTAGCACACCCTGTGAGTATGCCCTGAGAAAACTAGCCTACAAGCTAATTCTGAAGGATGAGCCATCCGAGAGAGTGACACCCACAACTGTGTTAGCACACACTGCTCGATGCCCATACTGCTCTGACGTGTGACCATGAGGGATCAGGGCCCCAGAGCACTGAAGGGATTGTGTGAGAACAATATGTACATCACAGCTATTGTGGCTGCCAGATGAAGGGAGAGCCTCGGTGCTTTAGAATAAATCTCCACAAGAGTAGAAACATTGTCTTTTTCCTTTTTATCTACAGCAACTTGAAAGCTGTGTCCCACCCATGGATGACACCCAACCAAAACTGCTGTTGCTAATGAAAGAGTGAAAGAGGGGCACCTGGGTGGCGCAGTTGGTTAAGTGTATAACTTCGGCTCGGGTCATGATCTCACAGCTTGTGAGTTCAAGCCTTGAGTTGGGCTCTGTGCTGACAGCTCAGAGCCTGGAGCCTGCTTTGGATTCTGTGTCTTCCTCTCCCTCTGCTCCCCGCACTCATGCTGTCTCTTTCTGTCTTGTCTTTCAAATATAAACTAAAGCATAAAAAAAAACAAGGCTGCAGTGACAGAGATTCTTATTTAAGAAGGAATCACAATGGAGGCTGAAAAGCCACAGACAGCAGCTGCTGGACTTGTGCTCAGAGTATAGGCAGTTTTTGCCTCCACCACCCACTCTCTTTAATGCCACTTCTCCCAGCCTCACACATAAAGTTAAATTATAAAAGGAAAGAATCCTGTGGACTACAGAGTTAAGAGAATTAATGTGTCACTCTTTGGTGTTTCTCCAGAGCTTTGTAATTCACATTTCATAATGTTGCTCTCTGCATTCTTGTTTTTTGTCTCATTTTCTAGATTATAAGATCCCTGTAGACAAGAAGTATCTCTTGAGAGCTTTCTATCCTTAGCAACTAGGGCAGTATCTGATGGTAGAATGCTGCAACAATTCGGTTGACTCTTCTGGACAGCCAAGGAGAGCCTGATGACATATAATAAGGAGGCTCAGAAATATTAAGCCAAAGTTAGTGGGGATCCAAGCTTTACCTTTCCTTTAACATTGCACCTTTTCTCTCTTCTTTCAACATCAGTAATGTTTGCTAGGTCTGCCAAAGGCTTGCAGCCTTGGTTTCTAGCCTTATTACTTGTGTCTTTTGATGTAAAATCCCATGGGATTTTCATTTTATTGGTTGTACACTGGAAAACTTTTTTGTTAAAGATTTTTAAATTTTTCAAAATGTTTATTTTTGAGAGAGAGAGGGTGGGGGAGGCGCAGAGAGAGAGGGGGACAGAGGATCCGAAGCAGGCTCTGCACTGACAGCAGACAGCCCAATGCAAGGCTCAAACTCACTAACCATGAGATCTTGACCTGAGCCAAAGTCAGACGCTTAACCGATTGAACCATCTAGGCGCCCCCCACTGGAAAACTTCCTGTTTAATAAAGAGTGTCCAAGATACAATGAATGAGATGGTCACTGGTCAGAGGCCAGTCTGATAGAAAATTGCTCAGCCATAAAAAAGAATGAGACTTTGCCATTTGCCACAACATGAATGGATAAAGAGGGTATAATGTTAAGTGAAATAAGCCAATCAAAGAAAGACAAACACCATATGATTTCACTCATTTGTGGAATTTGAGAAACAAAACAAAGAAAAAAAGAGACACACCAAAAAAACAGACTCTTAACTATACAGAACTGATGGTTTCCAGAGATAAGGTGGGTGGAGGGGTGGGTGGATAGATGAAGGGGATTGAGAATACACTTATGATGAGTACTGAGTAATGTATAGAATTGTTGAGTCAGCATACTATACACTTGAAACTAATATAAGACTGTTAACCATGTTAACTATGCTGGATTTAAAAGGAATAAAAGGTCCTTTCTCATTAGCACAGGCAATACTGAATTGAATATAATCATTGAAAATAAATAGGACACAAACTATCTACAAAGGAGATTCTGAAAACACCTACTATGCAGTCCGTTTTGGCAAATTGAGATCCTGTCTCTTAGATGAAATACTTTCAAATAAAATGTAATTCATTAGAAATGTTTTGGAAAGGCTAGTATTATCAATGTCAAATGCTGATCAAAGCCTACGTAGGCTAAGCTACCTTATTATTTTATGTGTAGGTTTAAATTTTTCTAAATTTGTTTCCAAATCAAATTAAATAATAATTAAAATCAAACTCATTTTAATTTATTTTCCTTATGCTGTGAATGTTATGCATATATGATGAATCCATGGTCCCTGAATCTTGGAGCAACTCCTTCACAAAATCACATTTCCCATGACTTCATACATTACATAGATAAGTAACATTCTTCGGTTTTTGCATTCAGTCACTTTGGATTTCATACGATGCTACAAAACCTAGAGAGCATTGAGAAGTGAAAAACAGAGAGGTATGGAGAGTATATGTTAAAGAAAAGGAAGGACAAGAAGGAAAGAGAGGATAAGACGGTGGTAGGTAGATAGATAGATAGATAGATAGATAGATAGATGGATGGGGAGGGAGGAAGGGAATGAGAATGAGAGAGAAGTTGAGGGTCTTTTGAAGGGGAGAGGGAAAATTATTCAGTGAGCACATCAACTGATCCCCCAGCAGGTAAGCTGGCCTCTCTTTGTGTCTGGATTCAGCACTTTATGATCTTACATAGAGCTTTCTCATGGGGCCATCAGCAATCTTGCTCATCCTGAAATCCAACTCTGGCAGCAGCTGGGCACCCATTGTCTAACTCAATGAGGCCAAGTGGTGGCTGCCAGTCCCACAGACTGCTCTGTCCTCCAGCCCCACACAGCCTTCTCTGGGGAGGCTCTGTGGCCTTGGCTTCCTGGTCACCATGGCGTTAGCTATCGGCTTTGGTAGTCACGAGGGCTTTAATAATTTCAGGCATTATCACTGAAAATGTAGTGCAACCTGACTTCTAAGTTTGGTATTTCAATTTCCATACCTTATGAATTCCCAGTGATTTTGTTAGCTCAGTGGCAAACTTAGATTTTTCATTTGCACAATAATTTCTTCCATATTATTCATTAGGTAATTATAAAAACAACATTTCCTCTTCTATGGCATGAAAAGGAAATTAAACCAGTCTTCCCGCACTATCAAAATATTAATTTTCCCCTTAACTGAATCTGTTCCTCAGCAGTAACACCTCCCATTAATCGAGTATTTCCTATGTGCCAGGAACTGAGTCTGCAGCTTTGCATGGATTTTTTTTTAAAGCCCTCATAACTACTCTTCCCCATGATTGGCATTCTACAGATGAAGAAAAGGGGGTGCAAGGTGGTCGGTCCAAGCACTTGCGGAGGTTTACAAAGTTATAGTAAGTGGTAGAACCAAGTTAATAAACTACATAGGAGCTCCAGGGTTTACCCTGTCACAGCTGTTTCACTATTCTCCCTCTGCAAGTCGTCCAATTATAAAGATTGCCTAAATCCAGCCAATGTTTTCTTTGAGTACTTACTCCCAGCTGAAATTGGTGAAATGTTTGACAAATCTTATTTTTTTCATGAAGGGATATATTTGCAATACAATTCACCTTCTGATGAATAATTTTATTTTTAATGTTTATCTGTTTTTGAGAGACAGAGAGCACAAGCAGGGGAGGGGCAGAGAGAGGCAGAGAGAGAGAGAGAGAGAGAGAGAGAGAGAAAGATTGAGAGAGAATCTGAAGCAGACTCCAGGCTCCGAGCTGTCAGCACGGAGCCCGACGCAGGGCTCTAACTCACGAACTGCGAGGTCATGACCTGAGTTGAAGTTGGACGCTTAACCAACTGAGCCACCCAGGCACCCCTCTGATGAATAATTTTATCTAAAATGTTTTTCCTATTGTGTTATTGTAATATCCACTGAAGAGAGGGGAAGGCCTCTTCAATATTTAGTTGGTAGCTATGGAGTTAAAATGAGGTGTAGGTTGTTGAAAAGAAAGGCTGCTTAAGTTTTTCCATTCCTACGTTTTTAGGACTAGGAAGGAAGTCCTCTGCAATAACATTTTGTGTATCTGGGTAAAATGAAGTGTATGTTTGTCACAATTATTAAAATAATACTAGCAAGAATTTTAACTCTCTATTAATAGAAAACGTTTGCTTTCTATTGTTCAGTGCCTATATTCTTCAGATTCACAAGCTAACTGCTCAGCTCTTCAGTTTGTTTTGGCAGATAAGGGATACCAATGCTGGTAACATTTTGCTGGGGTTGTGGGGGTAGGTGGGGGAAAAAAGAGAAGAAACATACACTTTGATGGAGAAACTATTGTTTCTTTTTGGCCGATACTGTGGGATCATGGAGAAATCATGTATGAACTATAAAATTTCCACTTTTAAAACACGGGTACAGAAGCTCTTCCCTTTCTTTTGTTTTCAAAATGAGATTGATAATACTGTATTACTTTACAGGCCAGAAGGGAGGAGAGGTGAAGGAAATGACTGCAAAAGTTCCCAAGGTTTTCAACAGCTACAAGGAAGACACAAAAGGATGGGAATCTTCTAAAGGGAAAATTTCCCGAGTCCCAAGGAACAGGGGAGAACTGTAGGAGAGCTTCAAGAACCACAAGACTTGGGTTTTTGCATCCTGTCAGAAAATCCGCTCTGTTGGTAAAAACCAAGGGAAGGCCTGGCACAAACGTGACTCAGCAGAGAAATGCCACCCACAGTCACCGACGCGGCTTCCGCAGTGGCTGAGTTGCCCTGTTTTCTCTGGAGGCTTCCCCAGCCTGGCCAATACATGAATCTCTCAGATGGGAAACTGAAGTTTTTGAAAATGGAAATTAAACAAAGTTGTATAACATTTAAAAGAAGTTTACAGTTATGATACTTGGCTTTTTACATGGGTTTAAAGTCAATTTTCTGTTGAATAAATAATATGAACCACACATTAACCACCTAATAGTTTTAAAATGCCCCAAACAGCCATCACCATCATTCTGAATAGAATCCCACTTCTTTTTAAAGACCATGGTTAAAAGATGAGGGGAAACAGTACCATTAAAAGAGGAAGCAAAACATAGTTCAAAGTCTGTTTCCATGAGGTAATGCATACTGTTGACTAATGGCCAGAGGAATCCAATCTATATCGAGATGAAATATGAAGTTAAAGCAGGTGGCTGGGAGAAGTTAGAATCCCTCCACCGGCAACCCCTGCCTCCACCTTCTTGAATTATTTTATTGCTGAAGCCAAAGGGACAGAAAGCAATGAAAGTTTTGTTGATTGGACACAGGAACTTGTTCAGAGTGAGATGGAAGTTATATATCTGAGTTCATCTCTGGAAACTGCCAATCTCACATTAACTACATCTGTATGTGTACATATCTGTGTGTATGTGTGTGTGTGTGTGTGCAGGCACGTGCATAGCATGAAGCTAATTTTGAAAGGATCTTCAGAATTATTTCTGGGTAGATATGTTTCTGCATAGCTATTTTTATCTTTTTTCTCCATAAGGAAGTATTTCAGTTTTGTAATTTAGACCCCAGAAAAGTCAGGTTGTTTTATTGCGGTATGTCTGCAAACTGAATCCTGGCTTCTAAAGGAAAAGAAATTTCTTCCCCTCATCATAATATAACACACAATTTCTATCATATAGTTTATTATGTTTTGTCTAATATGAATAAAATCTCTCATGTTTGCAGGAACTCAGTTGTGGAGAGCACTAAAATGTTTCCCTCCTAATGTTGATCAGCAAGTGCTTTGATCTCCACAGCCAGACATCGGGTGCAGAGTTCAGAACTATAAATTTGTTGCACTTACTATCAGTAAAAGTAGGGCTCTGATGGTCATCTTTTCTCAAACCACAGTTCATCTTTGCTACATCTTCAGAGTGTAAAATAGGTGTGGTTCAGAACAGAGTCAAACAAATATCAGTGGTTCAGAAATGATATCCTTTCCTCAGTAGCAATATACATCGTGGGTATGTGACTGGAATATTTAAAACACCTGTTCACTTGGAACCAAGCCAAATGTATAATGCGTTAGTATGTGCTTGGCTCATTTCCAAGAGCATGTATCCTTACTGCCATCAAAATACTGCAGGGAGCTGGGGCAAAGATACAAGTTAGAAGCAATGTAAGATAGATATATTTTATTGTTAACAATATCATCATACTAGACACTGTTGGCTGGCTAGTATTTTAATAAAATCAATTATTTGTTTTTGATCAGAGAAGAACTGGCAGTGTAGGGACACTCTTATCTTCGCTTTGCTAATTACTTTCACTGCTTTAAAATCTTAATCAACTTCCCCCTCCCCCCTCCCTCTTTCTCCCAAGCCCTCCCTTTCATTGTCTAACTGGGCTCTTCCCTGGATGAGTAGTTCAAAGGGAACACCAGGGAATAAATTATATCCTAACTATATACCAGAGTTCACCAGCAGAACTTGGGCAAGCTCCTCTGACAGGGTTCCACCTATTTTTATCAATTCTGTTTTGACTTTACTTAATAGAGTCCAAATTTTTACCTCTCTCTACCTTTTCTGTAGCTTTAAAATCTGTATAGTCAAAATTTTACCTCTAAAGAATTTCATAACCTCATTACGCAAGATACAGTTACACATATATGTAACAATTTATAAAATGTGACATTTTGTTTGAATGTGATCACAAAACAGGCCAAAGATTTCAATGTCCAAGGTGTGTATGTATGTATGTGTGTGAGAAAGTAAAAAATGAAAATTTTGCCTAAATTTACACCTGTAGGAAGGAGAAGCAGGGAAATAACATGTTTATGAGCACACGTGCCCAACATGTGCTAGTGGATATATACGTACGTGGTGTAAGTTACGTACGTGCTGTAAGTTACGTACGTGGTATAAGTTAATTCTTACAAAAAGACCAAAAGTGAGATTTATTGTCACTATTTTACTGCTTAGAAAGCTGAGATTTTGTGGAGGTTTAGAAACTTGCCCCAAAGCACAGAGTTTATGAAGACTGTAGAAAGCAGGCTTGGCAGAGTCTAAAACTTGTCTGCCCCTTTTCTTATACCAGACTGTCTTACAGTGAAAAGCCCGGACTTTTAGATTATAAACCTGAAAGCGTGAGGGTAGAGATTTTATAATTTGAAGTACTGTATCTAGAATCCTGACCATTTATGTGGTCATTGAAAACACACAGACTTCATTAGGAACTTCTAAATTTATAGATTTGATTTCTTCTTCAATTTAATCTAGAGAATGTTATATAGTTTATTATATATACCTCCCGAGGTCTCCATAATTTCTTCCTTTAACACACTATATATGACAAATAGTCCTTAGCCAGAAAAATGCATGTGCATATTATCAGAGCAAAGTGAAATTGTATGCATATTTCTTTTTTTTTTTTTAACATTTTTAAGTTTATTTAGTGTGTGTGTGTGTGTGTGTGTGTGTGTGTGTGTGAGAGAGAGAGAGAGAGAGAGAGAGAGAGCAGGGGGAGGGGCAGAGACACAGAAGGAGAGAGAGAGAAACCCAAGCAGGCTCCGCCTGTCACTGCAGAGCCCCATGTGGGGCTCCATCTCATGAACTGTGAAATCATGACCTGAGCCGAAGTCAAAAGTGGTGTGCTTAACTGACTGAGCCATCCAGATGCCCCTGTATGCAATATTCCAAAAACAACTTGTTTTTTAATATAATCTTAGATGTTTACAGAATGATATAGTTTAAAAATATAATGAAAGGTTTTAGGCTTTTTAGCATGCACACATATACATGTTACTTATAAAAATTAAATATCCTGGCATTTCCACTTTTTACAACTAAATTGTTTCTATATAGAGAGTTATATTTTCCACTAGAATTTTTCTCAAGAATTGACTGTCATTTGCTATTCTACTGCTTGAGGCCATGAAGTATCTTTCTCATACCTATTGTATTGCATCTAATTCTACACCAAACATTTAAGCACTTGATTTGTCTGTCTCCCTTCTCTCCATTTACCTTGCCATCTTTGTTAAAGCTCCTTCTGTATGTGAATATTCTATTCATATCATGCCCTTGCTCATTTCTTCTTGTCGATCTTTGCATAATTGGTCTTTTGAAAAATTTGCCCACATCCTGTTCATCAACTTATATCCATATTTCTGAACTTCATTTGTATGAAACTAAAAATGACTACTCAACATTCACCTCTCCTGAAAAACAAATATGTATTATTTTTTATATAAAGTTTATTTATTTATTTTTGAGAGAGAGGCAGAAAGACAAGGAGAGAGAGAATCCTAAGCAGGTTCTGCACTGTTAGCATGGAGCCCAATGTGGCACTTGAACTCACTAACTGTGAGATCATGGCCTGAGCCTGAATCAAGAGTTGGACTATGAACCAACTGAGTCATCCAGGCACTGCCCCTTGACTGTTTTTTTTTTTTTTTTTACTATTTTTTAAAGTTTATTTTGAGAAAGAGAGAGACAGAGACAGAGACAGAGAGACAGAGAGACAGCATGCACATGAGCCTGGAAGGGACAGAGAGTGAGAGAGGGAGAGAGAGAATCCCAAGCAGGCTCCATCCTGTCAGCATAGAGCCCACCATTGGGCTCAACCTCACAAACAAACCATAAGGTGATGACCTAAGCTGAAACCAAGAGTCAGGCACTTAACCGACTGAGCCACCCAGATGCCCCACTCCTGACTTTTTAAATTCTACCTCCTAGAGGTTATTATTTGATTACAAGTATCAGGGTATCATCATCATCATCATCATCACCAACAACCTTACTATGCACCAGACCCTGTTCCAAGCATTTTATAAATGTTCAATAATTTAATTCTCATGATAACTAGATACTAGGTACTATTATTAACCCCGTTTACAAATGACAATGTAAGAAACAGACAGCCTAAGTAAATTGTCTGGAAACATACAACCAATAAGCAGGGGAGATGGGATAAAAACTCATGCAGTCTTGCTCCAGAATGATGTTCTAACTATGCTATGCTATCCCTCAAATATCTTACAGTACCTCTTATGTTGTTTTGTCCTTTTGATGCACGTGTATATTTTCTATCTTACCTAGACTGTTAAGTTTTGTGATGTCACTGATGGTATTTTTCAAAATTCGATTTCCTCTAGCATCATTATAAAGTTCTGTACATCCTAGAAATCTAATAATTATTGCCAGAATAAAACTATCCATAGACAAAAGTGGAAGTAAATTTGTAAAATATACATATTGGCAGGTCATTTTTGAATTTGAAGGTAAAAATGGAATTAAAATCTTACATGCTTTAATTAAAAATTCACAAAAAAAATCTAATGTCATTTGTTATTGTTAATGAAATGGCCATATTCATTTCTCTGTTATTGCATTTAATAGTTTTTAGCTGTCATTATAAGCATTTGATATTATTTGAAAAAAAATATACCTTCTCTTATTTAAACCAACCTGCTTGCCTTATTTTAGCTTCTATTATAGATAAATAATACTGTAAACATTTCAAATCCCCAATGATCAGGAGGTAGTCAAATCAATATTAGCTACATAATACATAAAGGATGGATGCAAATTTTATAGAAAAGAAATTAATTATTAATTTATATCTGTTTACTGTAACAAAAATTCGTTGTCAGCTTTTTCTGAAGTTTAACAATGCTTGAGCCAAAATCAATGAATTGTATGAAAATATCCATTTGATGTTAAAAATGCTGTTAAAACAATTATGTAATGTTTATGAATGCTATATAATCTGTTATATGTAGTGATCCATGTACTATTCTTTGTACAAGGTGGTCTAGCATAATAATTATTACATCTCATATCACTATTTTATCTAGCAATATTAAAATTATTTTTTAGCAATGAAAAATAGTAAATATTTTCCATATTACAAAGGTTTTGCTGAAGAATCAGAAATGACTATATCAGAGGTAATTATTTCCAAAACTGAATTTATCCTGCATAGCACAAATGACTCAACAATGAAAATTTTGTTCAAAAAGTGTGCATGTAAAAGGCTTTGTCCCTGGAATGTAGCTCTAAGTGGTTCACTATCTAGGTTGAAAATGTCTATGCAGGATTGTATGTCCTATTTTTCCATGCCTGCAGTAAAGATACAATATGGGAATTCAGCTTGGTAATTACTAATACACCACACAGACACAATTACACCCTGTATGCTGCATGAAGGAATCACTTGTGGTCTGCATCTATTACAAAGAGCAGTAGGGGGCCACCATGCAAGACGACAAAATGCTTTACAAGACGGAAGGAGACCAGAAGAGTCGATGTACACAGATACAAGGACCTTGATTCTTCTAGCAATGATTTAAGGCTCTTTCCATCAATTATAGTCCTTTGTCTCAAGAGTCTTATCACCAGCATCATTACAGGAACTGAACATAACAATGCTCAGTCCCGTATAACCCCGTGAACTGCGCTGACATTTCCACACCCTGTTGCTATGTTTGACCTGATTATTCAGATTACTTAAGCAAAACAAAATTGAAAAAAAAAGGAGTTACTATTGTGAAACTGGTCTTTTTTTTGTGACTTACTCAAAATTCCCTTTCTCTAAACTTCAAGTCATCCTACTCTTGAAATGTTATTTTTCAAAGTAGTTTCTACTCCAATTAAAAAATTAAAACAGAAAATCTGCCTGAGTGAAAATTATAATTGTGGGAAAGAGACTAAATACTAGCACATCAAGGGGATATACACTTAAGAGAATTTTGTATCTAACGGAGTTAAACTAAGTCAGCTGTTCTCTTTAGCTACAGTGAGTCACAGGAATAACTTTCTGCAAAACTTTAAAGTTCTGAGTTTAACTGCAAGCAGTACGCAGTTTTTATTGTAACAGTTTTCTCCTAATTATTACATGATGTACATTATTTTACAATACTTTCATTTAAGATGCTCTTTTAAAATATCTCTTACAATTATGAATTTTTAAGACCTTAGGAAAGTTAGTTAGCTATGGCAGTTTGTCAGGTCCTGTGAAACAAAGCCTTGTCTTTCAGAAAATGTTTACAACCTATGAGAAAAAAATGTATCCTGGGGCTAGAATGTTTATTGGCACCTAGAAGTCTGAAGAGAGAGTCAAGCCTGTGGTTTTTTGAGGGCACTTTATCATCGCCCGCATTCTCAAAGGTTTCTCTGAATGAATAGAACTGGATTACTCAGCCTTCTATTCCACGCCTATTCCTCTCCATTTTCCTTGGCACGACTGAGAGCCAGGCTATTTTTAGTTAGGCAGTGTTCTATTTTTAGACAACTACCAGTTAGAAGACATTTGTTAGGAAAAAATTTAAACACACACACACACACACACACACACACAAAGGGAGGAGGGAAAGAAGCTTCCCTTCACATATTGTAAAGCAGCCTTCAACCTGTAACTCCAGGCATTTCAGCTGCTTTCAATCTTGGAAAAATAAAGAAAAATTCAGAGTTCAGGGTTTTAAAAATAAACCTACCCTCTGGCAAACAGACCAAAATACAACAAGCTGTTACTATGTGAAACAGTGACTACAAAAACAAAGAACATTCTCCAATGATTAAACTGCAGAAAAGTTGTAGAACAATTAGGTTATAAGAATGTAACACAGGCATGTAACAATTTTCCAGCCTCTCAGCCAGTTGTATCATGTTTTAGAATTCAGAGAGATGAGGGGAAACCTCATTGTAAAGTTATACCAGGGAGGTGGGATGTAAACCTGAGGTTTCCATTCTTAGCACCAGAGAACCTTTTATCAAACTTAAAGGCAATTATATTCAGTGCATTTTTCTAACATTTGTATTTTCTAGACTTTCTCTAAAAATTATAACCACATGTTTACAGAGAAACCATATATTAAAAAATCCAATGCCAACCAGAAACCAGAATCAAGGCCGCTACATAATATACATATACACATAAATGTGTGTGTATATGTGTGTGTGTATAATATATATATCTATGCATTTATATGTCTATACACCACTACCTTTATTAGTCTTGCTTTTATTAAAAAAATTTTTTTTTTCAACGTTTATTTATTTTTGGGACAGAGAGAGACAGAGCATGAACGGGGGAGGGGCAGAGAGAGAGGGAGACACAGAATCGGAAACAGGCTCCAGGCTCTGAGCCATCAGCCCAGAGCCTGACTCGGGGCTCGAACTCACAGACTGCGAGATCGTGACCTGGCTGAAGTCGGACGCTTAACCGACTGCGCCACCCAGGCGCCCCTCAGATCTTAATTTATATAAAATACTATCATTATTTATATAAGAATAGTATACTTAATATACTTATTAATATAAAATATTATAGATTTATTTCCAAATTAAGAATTTGCTGCTTCTCTCTCTGTTGATTAAACAACTTTTATTACTTAAACTTTCCCCTTGATGTTGAAAATGAAAAAACATCTTATATGACTTAACAGTTTACAATAGACTCTGACATCTTTTATAGCCTGTAATCATCACAACAGCCTGTGAGGAAGGCTGGGTCAGGGTGGACAATATCTGACTCAGAGCAGGAACCTGAAGACAAGATGGTTAAATAACTTGCCCCAGGTTAGAGAGCTAGTGTGTGATGTTGCTATAACTAGAACTTAATTTCTCTCCAAATCTGTGGGGCTTTTGAAGTTCTATTTCCTAAATGTAAAAATTTAAAGGTAAACTCTCATGATAATGCTTCAACAACATTCTTTGGGAAAATCACTCTGCAGCTTTGCTTCCCGCCCCCTCCCCCCCCCCCAATATTAATTCAGAACCACTAAATTTAAGGAGATCCCAGTCATGAACCCTGGATGAAGACAGAAATCTCACATTTCCAATGAGGAAAAATCAGAAATTGTGTGCACGTGTGCTCTTTCCTTCCTCGTGGGAACGTCCAGAATTGACCTACCTTGTTTCTGCTTCCCTATGACTCTTCTTACCTATCCCTTCCTCCATTTTCTCTTCTTCCTTGGGGCAATTCAAGCCTTAGTGTTCCCTCTATCCTCTCCCTTCACTCCACCAAGTCACATTTATTTTAACAAATACTCTACTCCTGGGAGGAAACACTGAGTGGCTCAGCTTTCCCGCTTTGGTTTCTGTGCCCTGACCCAGACCCTGACACTCTATGAGCATGGCGTAGATGCTTAGGAGCAAAAGATGAAATGGCCTTCTGCATCCCCTCCAGTTGACAAGCCCTTTATTAGGTGTATCCATCAACCGTCCTGCTAGTTACTTCATGAACAAGAGCACTGGATTCACCAGTTTCACTTCCTGTATCAGTGCTGCCCAATAGAACTTTTCCAGGGTGATGGGTATTTCTCTACTGGTCCCACCAATACGGAAGTCACGAGTCACATGTGGCTATCAAGTACTTGCTTGTGGCTAGTGAGACTAAGAGCTCATTTCAATTTTATTTTATTTAACTTAAATTTAAATAGTCACATAGAGCTAGTGGCTACCTTACTGATTAATGCACATCAATATCATTTCATTCTGAAATCTGCTTCTATTATCCAAAGAGAATTTACATGACAGAAGTGATTGAGTTTGTAATTGTTAGGCTATAGGCACTAAATATATCACTTATTTATAAATGTGTACAGTAACTTTGAAAGGAGTTTGGTGTTTGGAACCACTGAGAGTGCAGTTGATTTTTTACTAGTAGCTCATTTTCAGGGTAACTCTGACCTTAGTTTTTCGTCTCTGAAACAGTTTTCTCAAGGTCATAGAGATGGTATTTGTTTATGATTAAGGAGTTATTTGCATGTAATTTTGAAAAGTAAATTATTTAATTCAGAAATTCTAGAATAAGAGATACTACCATTAATTCATGTATTAGTTTATTTTGTAACCATGCTTTCTTAGATGTGAGGAAAAAACCCCAAATACCAGTTGTACAGTTTACTGTTTACAGTGTTTCTTATCTTAAAACAGTAGCTCTAAATAGTTATCGAGTTTATTTACTAAAACATAAAGATAAGAGATTTAATTGATATGAAGAGGCTTTGAGAATCTAATTAACCTCCCAGCTAGTCATTAACTTTATGACCTTTAGAAATAATTGACAGGAAATTTTTTTCCCCTTATTCAGAAACTTCCATTGGGTGGCTAAATTTCAGGGTAACAGAGAATACGCTAAATGCTGTTGAGACATGACTGGATAATATGCAAAGTAGCTATTAGTAAAATGAGATATATTTCCAATAATATAATCTACCCACCCAATCTGTTGTACACATACGCAGCACTTGCCTAATTCCAGTCCTTTTAGTGATCAAGTCTGGAGTCTTCTCCCAGAATGTCCTATGGATTATTTGACCAGGAAGATAAGGAGGAAAGCACAGAGCTTCCACTTCTCTGAGCACCCTGGCACACATGCCTACCCAATCACATCACACGTGCCTGCCGAGTCCGCTTTCAGGCTCAGAATCTTCCTCAACACGTGCTACAGGCAGCCACTGCCAACTGACAGGCACTCACAAGGGCAGAGACCAGGTCAGGAGATGCAGTGTTCACCACAGACAGGGTCACTCACCTTACTGAGTAGTCACAGGCCTTTTACATCATGCTTCTGGAAACCTAACACACTTGCTTTCAAGAGTTAGTTTTACCAAATATTACTTTTAAAAAATCTGTTTTATGGTATGATTCTAGACCTCAGTAAAGCTATAAAGAATAAGTGTTTAAAAATATATTTCTGGGATGCCTGGATGGCTCAGTTGGCTAAGCATCTGACACTTGACTTCAGCTCAGGTCATGATTTCACGGTCATGAGACCAAGCCCTACATCAGGCTCTGCACTGAGCTTGGAGCCTGCTTGGGATTCTCTCTCTCTCTCTCTCTCTCTCTCTCTCTTTCTCTCTCTCTCAATAAACAAATAAATAAATAAACATTTTTTAAAAACGTACTTTCAAACTCCATGCTGGGGAAAACAGATGTTTGGAAAGGGAAGTCTGAGTCTTTGCTACTCAAAGTTAAGTCCACAAACTAGCAGCATCAGCAGCACCTGGGAACTGGTCAGAAACGTAGTCTTGGGCTCTGCCCCGTACCAGTGAGTCCCAATCAGCCTCTCAGCAAGAGCCCCAGTGACTCAGACTGGACTAGAATCTGAAACCTGGTTCAATTGCCCAAAGAGAATTCACAGGACAGAAATGATGAAGTTTGAGACCCACTGATCCCTCTTGTCACATCCTGGCCAAAGTACCAACAGGTTGCTTCTCTCTTCCCTAGGAAATCTACATATATTGGTTTTTCACTTTCCACCATTACTACAGGTAATATTTCTATGTGGTCTGCTGTGCCTATTTGTTTCTTACACAGCAACAACTTTATTCATCTCAGTTTCACTTGAAAGATTCTCACCTTTATTATTATTAGAACATATCTGACTTCAACAAAGAAAACTTGACAAGGTTTAATTTTATTTATACTATAATGATAAGTTCTTTTAATTTATGTATGAACATACACATAAGCATATATGCATAAATACATGTGTGTATGTATATATATATATATATATATATATATATGTAATATTTATTGAATGTCTACAATGTCCCATTCATTGAGATGGCAGTTGGAGTTAGAGCTGTAGATAAAACATCATTATGTCTTTCAGGGAAGGGAAACAGATTTATAATAACTTTTTAAAAATTCAGTGAGGTAAGTGAAATAATAAATATCATTTCATTAAAAGATTTATCATCTTTTATTCTACTCTAGGCAGGACTCTGGAATTGTTCCTAAAACTTCACTTTTGAATATTCCACAGTGCTATTCAGTAACCAGTCCTGAGGACGTAAAGATGTTCTACTCTTTGGTATCTAATTTGATACTTTAAAGCCAGATACTTTAAAGCCAAACAATACTACTTTTACTGAGGTGTTATCAACGGCTAACAAATGGTTCAAATATGCTGTCCAACACCAAGTTCCATATGCCATGAAATCTGTAAATATCATTAAAAAGTGACTATAATGATCCAGGCTAAATATTTTCCTCCTTTCCCTTTCATATACTGGGGAGAAAAAACAAAAAATGAAGACATTGGTTTCTACTAGGTCAAGAACGATCATGCAGAATGATGATGATAAAGTGGTGGTAATTAATAATGACAAAACGGTTACATCAGTGAGAAAAAGGCTGTAGTTTGAAACCTCTTGTCTTTTCTACTATTATTAAATAATTTTCTGTCGACTCTGTGTTAGTACTACTGCCTATAAGCCATTAGAGCTGTGTAGTAACAGGTGAGAGGAAATTCCATTTTATTGCCTTGTGCATATAACTTTAGTGCTCTAACATGCACTTTATTTGCTCAACAATGATCTGTTCAATAAATGAGATGTGAAGCATCTTTTCATGTTTACAAAATACATGTAAATTAAGCAAGAGCATTATTTTTAAAAAAGAAACGAATCTTCAAATTTGATATGTAAAAATCCACTGTGGTAATTATGACAAATATGAATACATTTTTAGGCCCATTTCTTCTTTTAGACTTTGGGGAATAAATATAAGTGTGATTTATAGGGACTAGTTGAAGTCTTTTAAAGATACATAAGCAAAAATGAACATTAAAATTAAGCAGAAATTTACTAAACCTTTTTTTCACAAAATCATTTTTCCTCCTTTTCCTTGGAAGCCTCAACACTGAAAGTTTAAATCTGTCTGGAATATACTAATTCTTTCTTCATTTTTCAGTATTATCTATTGAAAAGCAATTATATACTTGGTTTAACAGAGGACTGGGCAGAGTTACTGAGCTAATCACAGTAAGAACTATTTTAATTATATTTTATAGTAACCTAAGAAGAATTTTTAATGTATTTCAAGAATATTATTTTTCTGAGCTCCTTCATAAAGAAAAACCCTGCTTTTCTGAAGAAATGAAATTACTAATTATAAAGTTAAATACTGGCTCGTGTTGCTTCAAGTAATTTTAAAATAGTAACAAGAAAGATCTACCCCCTTTCCGTTCACAAGCTTTGCACTTAAAAAAAAAAAACAACAAAAAAAACCCAGCACACATTGCCTAGCTCTCTGTCAGTCTGGACAACTTGCAAGTGCTTTCTGACTAGGTAGTAAGTTTACTGATCGACTCTGTGGTTATTGGTTTAGGGGTAAAATATGTTTTTAGTTTTAGGCTGAATGTTTAGTTCTCAATTGGTGTCTCTCATAGTGAACATTTATGCTCTGGATTCTAAAATCCACGGTTCCACGGTTCTTTACTTTTGAAATGCACTCCTCAGATTTTATATTGAAAAACTAATCTTGGTGTGAATTTGAGAACACAGTTAGATTAAATGCCTCCTTTTCACATTTTAACCTAGACCAGCGCTGTTGCATGGAACTTTCCGTGATGGTCACTGCATTTTACATCTTCCGTGTCCCATTCAGCAGTCACTAGTTGCATGTGGCTACTGAGCCCTTGAAATGTGGCTAGTGCCAATGGGGAAGCGAACTGGACATCTCACCTAATTTTAATTCATTTAAATGTGAATAGTCATGGGGGGCAGAGGGGACTCAGTTGGTTAAGTGTCTGACTCCTAATTTCAGCTCAGGTCATGATCTCACGGTTCATGAGATTGAGCCCCATGTCAGGCTCTGTGCTGACAGCATGGAGCCTGCTTGGGATTCTCTCTCTCTTTATTCCTCTGCCCCTTCCCTGCTCATGTGTTCTCTCTCAAAAAAAAAAAAATTAAAAAATGTGAATAGTCATATGTGGCCAGTGGTTACTGTATTAACACAGATTTGGATTATTTTAGTTTCTTGATTGTGCTTTGAGAAAATTAAGCAAATTTTAACGAACTGTTTCATTGGAGCTATAAAAACATTTTTTTATACTTTAAGTGAGTAACATTATGCTGCATGATAATCACTGGTATATATCTTGTTTTAATTGTTTCCCCCTGTTTATTTATTCTACAAATATATTCTGAGGGCCAAATATTCTGTAGGTAAACAACAGAGATAGGATAGTTCTGGTAAACAACATATGCATAGTCCCTTCCCTCCAGGAGTTTAAAATCCAGTGTGCAACAGGTAATTGGATAACATCGTGCTTTGATGGAGAAAATACAATTCTAACTCTAATACAGAAAAAACACAAGGATGGCTTTCCAAAAGTATAAATTGGGACCTGACCTGAATGAAGGATAAATAAAGGCCAAGAAAAGGCCTAGTAAGGAGTGTTAAAGACAAAACAAATCAGGTTTGGAAAAGCTGAGGAATATAAACATGTTTTGGTGGCCCGAATACAGGATGGCAGCAGTGGGGGAGGGAAACAGCAAAGGGGATTGGCTGGAGAGGAACATATAAACAGGGGCCAGATCATGTATAGCCTTGTGAGCAATCTTAAAAACCAATAGTCCTTGAGGGCCTGGTTTATGTTTGTATCTCTGGGCATTCCAAAGCACATACAAAAATTCAACCAATCTTTATTCAGTGAATGCATGAAAAAATAAAAATACAACAAATGACCAAACAAATAAGAGAATGTGCTTTTATTCTTATGAAAAGTACCTATGATGTATATTAAGGAATATACTTGTTATGATGAGCACTGGGTGTTATATGTGAGTCACTAAATTCTACTCCTGAAACTAATATTACACTATACGTTAACTAACTGGAATTTTAATTAACTAATTAAATTCATTTATGTATTTATTTTTTAACTAACTGGAATTTAAATAAAGACTTGAAACAAACAAAAAGAAGCCTATGGAAAGAGCCACATGCTACCTCATTGCAAAAAATTAAAAAAAATAATAAAAAGGAAAAAGTATGCCTGTATAATAGTAGATACCTACAGGTATGCATAAAAATGACTTCATATACCTATATTTTATAATAAAAATTGGAACCTATTTAATTAGACATCATGAAAGCTCAGGTAAAATAAACATATTTTCATATTTTATATCTATTCCCGAATTTGATCATACAGTTTGTAAAAAAGTCCATTTCTACTATTTGCTGCATTTGTTTTTCAACAAAAATTACACTCACGAAGTTCTACCATACTATGTAAAGGTAGTTAGTTTATTGATAACCTCCAGGAGCACTGCGAAACAATAAAGTTTATAACCTATTAACACCTTTCCAGTCCTAATTCAGCCCTTAATTACTACTGCTAAAGGAAACATTTTTGTGGACAACTGTTCTTAGAAGTCTTTAAATCCAAACAAGGTTCAGATAACAGAAAATAAAATTTTATGTAAACATTATCTCTAACTTTACTCTTTCTCTCTCTTACACACGCACACACACACGCACACACACACACACACACACACACACACGCACACACACACACACGCACACTATCTTGCCCATTTGCACATCTAAAAAACAAACCAGTAATGCTCCACTGAGTCAGTTGTGAATCAAATGTTTCTTCTGCGGGAGTTAGGTCCACCTTTTTGATTTCCTAGGGAGCAGCAGAGGACACCATGTTCCATTCCCCTTCCACACTTAGTCACTTGACTATTGTCCCAGACTGGATGAGCAGCTCAAGAGAATCACTGAATCACTGAAGGATGACACATTCCCTCCTGGCCAGGTGCTAAGTGACACTCTCATATGGGTTTTGTGGTTAGAAAACATGTGTTGGATACGGAGGTAACCTGTCTGGGACTTCTGTCACTCCAAAGGCCACCTGAAATGGTCTGGTGATCACTGACCTGTTTGAATGAGTTTTGTTAAACTGTTTAGCTTATGTTTTCCTTTTAGTAGCTTGTATTACGTTAATGAGGTTATTATTCCCCTGCCCTCCAACTGTTCCCACACTGATTTTTCTATATGTTCTACATCCTTAACAAGAATGCCTGTCTTCTGCTGTTTCAGAATCCCTTGTACAGTGCTGACTGTAAGCTGACATGTGCTAAATTATTGCTAACAGAAAGACAGCCTGTAAGCATGTCCTGTGGGACTTGAATTCTTCAGGTCATCTTGAAGTGCTCAACACCACATCTTCTTCCAGGAATAGAGCCCAACATCAACTGGGAGGGGAGGAAAGGAGCTAAGAGAACCAGAAGTGGAGGAGCTAAGACAGTTGGAAGAGATGAAACGGACAGTTCTTTAATATCATCAGTATCCCTGCTGAATTTCAATGACCTCATAAGCTACTATTTTGAGTAAATGTCCAGTATACTTGTCACATAGTTAAATAAAACGCACTTTCTTCAAAGGAAGCACTTTTAATACAGTAACTGGTTTTGTTGTTTTAAACCAATGGATTAAAAATTTAACACATTTACTAAATCTGGCATATTTATATACTGTATCTAAACAGATATTCAAGCTGCATTATAATATAACAATTAAAAAAACCTATCTCAGTCTGTCTATTAAGTCTTTGTAAGTCTTTGTGCCATTGTAACTGTAGGGCTAATTATCAAGCAAAGACATGATAATTACACAGAGCTTTTTTGCTAAAAGAAGGAATCTTTTACAGCACCCACGCACTGCACAATTTCCTATGACCCTGTAACACTACTCTGGTATGGCCTCAAATTTATATTTTGGTCTAAATGCTGGGAATCGTATTATTTCTCTCTCAGTGCCAATCTTTTTTTCTTGTGAGTAAACTGTTTTTGGAGGGTTAAGGGAGAGAGGTAATAGTCCAAATGGGAAATATAAAACTAATGACCCTTCATGAAACATATTATGCTCCTCATTAAACTTACTCAGTTAAATGTATTCCATTAAATTAAAATAAATAGGATTTAAAATTTTACCCAGAAGTAGTAAACTACCTTAACTCCCAACTTTGTGTTAGATTCATTCTTAGAATGGATTCCTCAAGTCCCTGATGTATCCCAGGTTCTTAACTTCCAACACAATTTATGTCTTAGTGCTGCAGAGGTTTTCAAACTTAGTGTGTATAAGAATTACTTGTGAAACTAGTTATAAATGCAGCTCTCCATCCAGATTCCTTCTTCTCCACCAAGTATTTCAAGCATAGTGATTTCAATGAGCTGCACTTTCAAAAATATTCTATCTGGGGGTAATGTAAATTTTATCAAGCTTAGGGATCCCACTTTAATTCTTCTTCCATTATCTGTTATTACTAAACTGGAAAAGCCAAATAGGTGAAGAATGTGTGATTCAGGTAGTTGAGCAGGACTGACTTATATTCTCTTCATTCAAAGAATCAAGCCTTCCCTAGTTTTGGTCTAGGAGCCTCAGAATGCCTTTTCGAGAGATTCAGAGCTTTAATTTACTGATATTAAATGCAAGATAATGGAGCTGCTGCTTCACTCTCTTTTAAAAGTATTGCTTTCTTTTTTAAGTTTATTTATTTTTGAGGTGGAGGGGAGGAGTAGAGGGGGAGGGAGAGTGAGAATCCCAAGCAGGCTCTGTGCCGTCAGCATGGAGCCCAATATGGGGCTAGAGCTCCTGAACTGTGAGATCATGACCTGAGCCAAAATCAAGAGTCGAACGCTTAATGGACTGAGCCACCCATGTGCCCCTAAAAGTATTGCTTTTAAAAGAATTGTGCTACAAAGGACTTTTGAAATTCAATGCCTTCATTTTTAAGATGAGAAAACTTTAGAGAAATAGCTAACTTGTCACATAGCAAGATTGTGCATGACAAGCATTCAAATGCAAGCCCTCTGACTTCCAACCCAGTGCACTTCTCATGGCCTTTAACGATCTCTGGCTCATGGGGCGCCTGGGTGGCTCAGTCAGTTAGGCATCTGACTTCTGCTCAGATCATGATTTTGCAGTTCACGAGTTCAAGTTCTGTGATAGGTTCTGTGCTGATAGCTCAGCCTGGAGCCTGCTTCAGAGTCCATGTCTCCCTCTCTCTCTATTGTCCTAGACTCTCTCCCCTTCTCGTGCTGTGTCTATCTTTCTCAAAAATAAATAAACATTAAAAAAAAAGTCTGGCTCAGATACCCATCTGTCCAAGAAAATGAAAGTCTCGAGAATGTGAAGTTCTCAGTCACCATCAAATCATCCTGACTAATGCTCTCAGAAGATGAATTTTCTAGATTTTTAAACTCCTTTAAGAAAGCAAATTTTAAAAGTCAACAAAATTTTCAACTACTTTACTATATTTCTACTGCATTTCACAGCATGTTAAGGACTGGAGCAGTTTAGATCTAACGACAAATTCCAACTCAACTCTGTGTTACCCTGAAATGTCTGTTGTGATGGTTTTGGTAATGAGATGAGTCTTGAGTATAGAGTTGTTTTGTGTTTGGGACTTATGTTAAGTGTGTGTGAACACACATGCACACACACACACAAAAGCACCTATGAGATTTGACAGTCAACTAGTTCTGTTCATATTAATGTTTGTTTATGTATTTTCACAGTTACATGTACACATGGATAAAATACTATCTGAAATAACAGTAGGTAAGTTTTATAAATAACCTTAAATTTCAGAATCAAGGCAAGCACACAATTAAAATCATGTCAATGAGAAACCAAAGTGACGTTCAGTAAAGCAAATGTGCAAGTATTTTAAACATATACCACATGAAGTCTACTTATTCACTTTTGCTTCTCTGAAGTTATTTGCTTAACCTATTAGGCAAAACACTAAAAAAATTGATGAGCTCAACACTTTTAAAAAACTCCCAATAAAGGCAAAGAAACCAGAATCAGTTTCAGGAATTATAACAGGTAAAGAGAAGATGGAAGTGATAGGTTGATTAATTTGGTCAAGATTAGTGCTAGATTTTTTTATAATACAGAACGGTCCAAGTAATGGCAAGAATAACTTGTCCTCTGGCAAACTGACTCTGAATACATACTTTTGTAACACTTATTAATTTTCTCTTAATTCTGGAAAAGCAATCACAGTCTAAGAAACCATGGGGAGACAGGGGAGGAAAACAGACAGATGGGGACAGTCTTCATTATACGTCCTTTTTGGTTTAGTATTCAGTGCTTATGAAGGGTACTCTAAGGCGATTTAAACACTGTGTTTAAAGCAAGAAGTGTTTAAAACTGTATGGCAATGCTACTTATGCTAATGAATCAAAAACATAAACAACATTTTTGAGTTTTAATGTGATGCTTATTTACTTTTGGCACAATAAAACGTTTTAAATCTGACTTTGATAAAACACCATGCTAACATTTAGAAATTCATTTCATCAGATTTCTGATTCCCTGTACATGAACAATGCTACACTAAATCATATAATTGGGGGAAAACATTTCTAGCATAATAACTGTCTTTACTTTTGCAGTAAGAATGCATTAGGAAGAATGAATTAGAAAGAAGAGACAAAGTTAAAAATTGAAGTGTAAGGCTGGGGTGAGATCACTTTTTTCTTTTGACTGTGTTGTTAAACTAGTCTATATCTGAAAGAAATTATCAAAAGTATTCTAAAGCCCTCTGTTGGCCACAGTTCCCAAGTCTGGGACAGGACAATTTCTTTGTCTCCACACGGCCATGGGCAATGATGACTTATGGAGGATGAGGTCAATACACTGACACTGGTGCCTGATTTCTAGAAGGGACCAGGTTTACATTGTCCCTATCACCTATCATTCTAACTTCCGTTTTGTGGGGATAGAAAGGGTGGGGTAACGTTGGGATGATAACCACGGGGACATCTGTGGAGATACAACCAACTTAGGAAAAGGAAGGGGTGTGCGCGCGAGGTTCAGGACCACGCGGCTCCGCCATTATTATTGGTTCGTCAACCACGCATGCGCTCTCACCTCCACGATGTCGGAGTTTGTCCGGCTCTCGTGCGGCTCGTTGTACTCCGTGTACTTGAGCAGCACCTTGTCCATGTCGGTGCTGGCATACTGGAACAGCTTGTTGGTGCTGTTGAAGATGATCAGCGCGATCTCACAGTCACAGAGCACGCTCAGCTCGTACGCCTTCTTCATCAACCCAAATTTCCTCTTTGTAAATGTCACCTGGAAAATAGAAACCAGGCAGGGATTTTTTTTTTTTTTTTTTTTTGGGAAAAGAAAACACATAGGTTTTTTTTTTTCTTTTTTTTTTTTTAACAGTCTTCTTTTCCTTTGTGAAACAAAGTGTGTCATTGTCAGAGCCCTTGGGCACTAACACATTTGGAAAGAAAACAAATAAATCTAAAACTAATTTCTGCTTAGAATTTGAAAAGTGTGATTTCTAGCTTGTTGCTGAATGTGAAACTGTAAATGCCAGATTTAATGTAGGGGATTTTAATGAAAGTGACCAGAGAACTATTCATGTTTTTTGGAGCAATTTAAGATTTAAGAAAATTAATTTCAGCATGGTTAACATCATTCCCAATTATAAGTCTGGAGCTTATTTTTGACCACTTAAAGACTGAACATAGCATTTTAGATGTGTGTTGAGAAAGTCTTTGTGTGTGTGTGTTCAAAAATTCTTAAAATTGTTTAGTTTCTTGCCATTTAATTGAAAACATTCGAAGGGATAGGACTATGCTTTCAGACAGTATTATATTCTGTTTTCTAGAACTACAGCAGAAAGTTGGGAAGTATGTTAGCCATAATACTGTTAGGGGTCTGTTTTCAATCTTTTGTGTATCTTTCTTCCTCTCTCAGGCCAGAAACTGTATTGTTATCTTTGCCTTTTTCTTCTTTTAATCTAATCTATTACCAAGTCCCACAATTCCTTCCCTTGAAATGTTTCTCAGGTTCACACTTTCTTGTCTATTTCCCAGGCGGCTCTATCATTCCTGTCCTTATCGGTTTCCTGTCCTAGATGATCTCCCTGTCTGAAATCATTCCCTCCTCAATTCATCCCCGGTCTTCAAAACCCCACTCTTTACACTGCCTTTCTCTCCTGATGTGCCCTCTGCAACAGCTCCCTTTCTCTGACTTCGAATTATTTCCTACCTGGCAGGGCTACCAAACGTAAATAAAAATTTCAGTATTCCCAATTTCATTCCTCTCTTGATTACACTCCAGTCTGCCCACCAAAAACCATGGACATTCTTCACTGTAAGACTTTATATGGTCCAGCATTTCCCAGCAAGTCTTCTGTGGAATATCATTTCTACAAAATACCCCATAAGATACCCCATAAGACAAAACGTTTAGCGGCCCAATGCATTTGGGAAATGAAGCACACTGAAAGATTTAAGGCTGAAAATGTCTTTTAAACTATTTAATCTGCTGCCCAAACCTATTGCTGACAGAATGTTTGTTTCTCTGCTTATTTATTTATTTATTTATTTATTTACAGGGGCACTTATTATCATTTTTTAAGGCTAGGTTTTTGAGGCATATGCTCCAGGAAATGCTGACTAAATCAACTTAGCTTATTTTTATTTATTTTTCTTGTATGCATTGATGTATGTATGCATTTATGTATGCTCCATGCTTAGTGTGGAGCCCAACATAGTGCTGGAACTCATGGCCCTGAGATCAAGGCCTGAGCTAAGATAGAGATTCAAACACTGAATTGACTCACCCAGGTGTACCTAATTCAGCTGATTTTTAAAGGGACTATTTAAGTTTTTTTCTTGCTTTCTAATCCAACCCATCTTGCAGAGGCCAGCTCAGTTCTATCTAATACCTATTTGTGCGTAATTCCCAAATTTAGATTCCCAATCCTTGCTTTTTTTTTTCCATCTGCAGACACCCAGTGGATCTCCTCCAGTCCTACATCTATCTGAACGTCATAGTAATCTCTCAAACCTCCAAAGCTTAAGCCCATTATCTTCATCCTCGAATCTGCTCCCCGTTTTGGACTGGCCATCTCACAATAAACTCAATCACCCAAACTAGAGACCTCAGAGTGAACTTTGAATCCTGCTCCATCCCACACACCTAAATAAATGTGTTGACAGGAACTGTGGGTGAGCAGACAGAAAACCTGACCTCCTGGTCCCCTCAGTCCTCCACACTTTGTTAATACTAACTGTTTTACCTATTACCCTTTATATTTTCCTTAATAGCATTTATCACATTTTATAATTTGTTTATTTTTGTGTGTGATCATTTATTTAATGTCTGTCTCCTTCTCTACAGTGCATGTTCCACAAGGCCATATGCCATTTGTATTTGTTCACTGTTGAATGCCCAGTGCTTGGAACAGCAGACACATATGGGCTCATGGTAAAAATCTACAGTATAAAACTCAAACAAGGAAAACTCTATGTGAAGTTTTTAGAAATATCAAATTGATGGACGCTATCTAAAATTATGTGATAGCTTTTCCCATGAAATATTTTTGGCAACTCATAAGCAGAATTAAAAAAAAATCTATACTTAATGATTATATTGTTTTTATCACATTTGCATTAAAGGCAGCATGGTAGAAAGGGAAGAACATGGGGCTTGGATTCAGAGGACCCGGATTTGAATGTGGAACTTGCTATTTACTAGTCATGAGAAATTCTCTTAATTTCTTTCAGTTGAATTTTTCTCTGAGTTTGATTTTTCATCTGCAAAACGGAGAGAATGCCTACTCTTAAGAGTTGCTGTGAGGACTGTATAAAATAAACACATGTACAGTATTAAGCACAGTACTTAACACTGAAGCTCAAAAGAACTACTTCTCATTCCTCACTTGGTTGATTTACACAAGAAGAAGAAGAGCTTACGAAGTATGTCTATGTTGGTGACTAGAAGAGTCTACTGATTAAGGCTATTTGAAGATCTTATTATGCCTAATACAAAGATAAAGCTGAACTATGGAATCCGTACTGATCTTTGGAAAATACAGTATTTATCAGCCCACATCAGCTAGTCAATTATCTACTCAGGTATGTTATTTACATTTCAACTTGGGACAATTTTTCTTTGTAAAAATTGCCAATGTCTCACCTTTTGTTTTATGTTTATTGACTGTCTTTCTAAAGCACTTCTAATAAAATATAGCTAGTGTTTTATTTCATATCTAGTTATACTACTTTAGATACTTTTATTCTAGTACATTCAGATGAGTCATGATTCATATTAATAATGAGGTAAATAAAGACTATTTCTTTGAGGGGCACCTGGGTAGCTCAGTTCATTAAGTGTTGGACTTTTGGTTTTGGCTCAGGTCATGATCTCACAGTTTGTGAGTTCGAGCCCTGCATTGGGCTCTGCACAGACAGTGTGGAGTCTGCTTGGAATTCTCTCTCTCCCTCTCTCTCTGCCCCTCCCTCGCTCTCTGTCAGTCTCTCTCTCTCTCTCTCTCAAAAAAAAAAGGCTATCTTTTTGGAATGGATAAAGAATCATAATAATTAATTACATAGACATACAAATATCTTTTAACATTTATTTTAGATGAAATTCGGTTGTGCAAATGTACTTGCACATGGGTATTTTATTTAGTGAAACAGTGTACAGAGTAGGTTCAATGCAGACGGCACTGGCCCAAAATACTTTCATATATCTAAAACCACTTTTAATCAGACTTTCATAACCACAAACTGTAGGTGGAATGTCTCAATACAGTATGGTTTCTGTTGTACTCAAACCTCAGAATTTAGCACGTTACAACACTCGCCATCAAAGTATGTTTCAGCACAGAAATATCACTAAAGCTACTATTTGTGTTTACTTTGAGTTACTCCTCAACTTTTGTGTAAGCAAGTAGGCTAGTGGATAATGCATACTTATTTAATAATACCTGTCAAAAGAGTCAGTGCATATAGCTTCTTTTCATTAAAACTGCAAGCTGAAATGGTGCTGACTGTATTAAAGCATTTAAGAAAATATCTTCAAAATCTACTCTTAATTGCTCTAAATTTAATTCTGTATTATGTTCATGCTCTTCATAGCATACTCAAAATGTATTTTATAATGCTTTTTCTCATTGTGCATAGTTAGATAAAACTGTTTTTTAAGCATTAAGCTTTCTAAAGAGACCCGGGATATTACTCTTCGTTTAAAATATGCCACTCAATGACAAAGATTGCAATTCAGAGCTTTTATACTTAAATATAATAATGTATTGTAATGATTACATTTTCATAACTTGACAATAATTTGTGATGGGGACAAGTCCATTTCTATTTAAATAACATATTTGTAACCTTAGGTGAGATGGAAAACTGTTTTTATAAGTGGTTAGGCAAAGAGATGCTCTTTTCCAGTGTTCTACATCAATCAAGGTGCACTGACAAGAGAATAAAGCCAGTAGTGTTTAGTGGACATTGTAACTCGGCATTTAGTTTTCAGAATTAAAGAGATTTAATATGTAATATATGCATGGAAAACAAAATTAGTCTGTAAGCAATGACCATTTTATGTTTTTTTCTTTACTTCTGGAAACAGCCTCAAATATAATGGTGATGTTGTAGTAAGAGGTTTCAGTAACCTCGAGTTTTAAATCCTAGCATATGGGCAAGCATCACACATCTTACATTTACAATTACTTTAGAAATTACTAGGTATGAATCAGAAATTGAAATTAGAATTTGAAATTGAGAAAAGTCACATTCATTAAACATACAGATCCATACAACTCAGTTATAAAGAAATTTGGTAAATCTATTCATAGAAACAAAAATAATTCAAGCAATTTTGATGAACATTTTCTATATGCCAGATGTGAAGTAATATTTATTGACTATTCTCCATGTCAGACATTTGTGCTAGATGCTGGGGCTTCTGTTACATATATATCTTCCTGAAGAGTTCACGTCTCTTCCTCACGGCTGGAGAAAAATAGTCATTTACTTCATTAATGCTTAAAAGCGATTTTCTTTATTTGAAAAAAAAATGCACTACTTAGCTAATAGCATTATCTTTTCAGTCATGTCTAATGATTTCACATTTTTATCTAGAGTTGGGTGAATTCAGTTTGTGTTTTCTGACCAACCTTTTCTCTAGACCGAGCAAGAAAAATAACAGTAGATGTTAACCCAATCAGGTGAATATGAAATGAAGCCTACCATATTGGTTATTTCTTATCTTGTTCTTAGTGAAAGATGATTGTGGCATTATGCCCCTCCCCATTTCCATCTGGTTGCTGGCAGGCTCCCATCAAGCTGCAAGGTTTCAATTAGTGTAAATGCCAATTTCTTCTACGAAGCTTTCATTGTTACATTCAGATAGAACTCATTTTTCCCTCATGGTGGTCCTCTAGAACTTTTTACAAACCTTTACCATGAGACTTATTCTAATATTATAGAGTTTGTTGTTTAGGAGTCTGCCTCTCCTATTGGCTTTGAGTTCTCCAAAGATCCTGTCTTGGGCTTCATACAAACTAGGCAGTGGACACTCAAAGAACATTTGCTGAGCTGGTGGATTATGGAATGGAAATAGTCTATTTTAAAGTCTGAATGTTTAGTGTGTGGCCAAATTGGATGAAAAAGATGAGGTTCTAAAGAAATTGTGGCATGAAGTCAAAGACCCTCTCCCTTTTTTGTAGAAATAAGATAACTTTGTTTTATAGCTTTTGAGCTAAAATAGCTTTTGCAAAGATTAAGCTCATTTAGATTTTTTAAAAAGTATTTCAACAGGATCTGCTACAGGGGTTTTATTGTTTTGTTTGCTACCTTTCAAATTAACCACTTGAAGGTTTGAACACTTAAGGTTTTAGAGGAAGAAACCAAGTTTCAATTATGTTCGTTTCTTATAAAGCTTGTTTTTATAAGATTTCAATAAAAATTTGCTCCCGAGAGAAAAATAATAAAGTCTAAACGTGTCAATATAATTTTCTGCTAAAAGTAGATACCTTTTTTTTACTTGACTTTTTGACAATTTAATCTCTCAAAAATAATAGATTTTGGATATATGTATTTGTTTTACTAAAAAGTTCACCTGTTAGTGACAGGAATATTGAGACAAAGACTTACACCACTTTGGAATCTTAGAGAAGCTAGAGAGTGTCTAGAGAGAAATACACGTGTACATATGCTCTAGATTTCAAGAAAAAATATATCAAAAAGTTCAGAGAAAAATGGTCTTTATTCCTTTCCTAGATGATTCATCATGAAGGATGGAAAAGTGTGAAGATAAAAATTTAATTTTATAGTCACAAGATACAGAGATAAAGGGAGAGGATCTGCAAAATGCATTCTTTGAGCAAAAATTCACTGACCTTTCCAATGAGCTAAGATTTTCAAAAAACATGTATTTGGCAAAGAAAGTATTCAACGAAGTCCTCATCACGGTATTATAGAATTGATACTAGCTGGTAGTAATTTTTATCATTGGATTAGATGAAGATGTCGAAGGCATGCTTATAAGGTCTGCATATAAAAATAAATCTGGTAGAGTGTCTATCCATAGCCGCCTCTACAGACTAGAAAGCTGGTCACAAACAATACGATGAAAAAGTTAATTTTAAAGTCTTTGTTCATATTTTTTAAAAAAACAATTCTGGAAGCTCAGGTTGGAGGAAAATTAATGTGGTGGCTGATATGGGGGAAAGGATCTAAAGTTGTAGTGTTCCAGAGTGGGAATTAATTATTCTAATGATCTTTTTGTTAGTACTAATTAATCTTTGGCACTGTATGCAGTTCTGAGAATTACATTTTACCATGACACTGACAAAATCAGTGTCTATAGGATGGCAAATAGGTTGAGGTAGGATGTAAGAATAATTTTGCATTAGAAATCATTAAGGGAATCTGGAATGTTCAATCCAGAGAAATAGAGTTAAAAGTGATTTGCTAAACACTTTCCAAGATCTGAAGATTTCTGGCCATGTAAAGAGGCAGATGAGTTATTCTGTTTTACTCTACATATTAGAAAGCATTGCTGAAAATCTTTTAAAGAGGCTCAAAATAGAACATCTAGGGAGGAGAACTATCAAAGAGTGGATCTAGTCTGACAAAGTAGGAAGCAGTTCATTCCTGAGAATGTTTAAGTAGAGCTGCATACCAAGGAAGGTACAGAAGGTATTCCTGAATTAAGCAGAAGCTGGACCAGAGACCTTTAAAATATTTATTTCAGATTTTAGATGTTCAGATTCTATGCCTAGATAGCACACGCTTCTAGGTCAAGGGGAAAATTTGACTGAATGGTAATATGGTTGAAAACAAGAATCTATTTCTGTAATTTCATTCTATAAAATGCCTGTGTTTTGGTTACCCAATTTCATCAATATATTATCATAATCACCTCTAATTTCCATATTCCAAGAAGTAAAACAGGGTCACTTTCTTTTTATAGTTAGATGAGAAACAAAGACTGTAAAGAATTTGAGTTACAATATTAAATTATGGACAGTGCTGAAAATGCACAGAAAAATAATTGTCCAGATTGATAAAATAGAAAATTCACACTATTAAGATATTTTTAAAGAAGTAGTATATATGCATCATTACTGGGGTAGTGTGGTATAGAAGCAAAAATATAGGAATTGAAAATCAAGTCGGAGCTCTGCCATTTATGAGCTGTGTGCTCTTGGGTAAATTGTTTAACTTATCTGAGTCCTGGTTTCTTCAACCACAAAGTGGAGGTTATAATGGACATCTTGCAGAGTCATGAGAGTTCACCGAGGGCCATAATAAAAGTGTAAGTGACTTGTTGACTGTGAAACACTTTACAAGGCAGGTAGTATTTTTTCTCTGATGCATCAGGCTCAGTTAGTTCTTGTTACATATGGTAAAAGACTGCTGTCCTAGAACCTGCCAACTTGGGTTAACATTATTATGTCTAGGCTAGAGTTTCTCTCTCAACTAGACCTTGAACTTTCCGTGGAAGCTCAGAACTTCTCTTTTCCAATCTTATGTCCTGAAGTCCCAGAACAAAACTTGGCTAAATATTTGTTGAACGAATAAAAGGATAGATGCATGGAGCAATTACACCTTTTTTGCCACCCAAAATGAATGGCTAAAAATGAATTTCAGTGCATGCTCAAACTATGTTAATAGGACATAGGAAATTTGCCACCGAGAGGAAAATTTCACGTAGTTCTTTTTCTTTTTTGCCATGTTAACTTATGGGGAAAATATGCTTTTGGTAAAACTGAAATTCAGGACAGAAATTGGAGTGGGCCAAATTTTGTGTATGGGTTTGTTGGTGAAATTATCATATTTCTTATGATTGTTTTTTTGGTAAGTGTTGACTTCATTTGGTGACTTTTTTTCTAAGAAGTTAAAGACTTTATAATAAGTTATCTCACCACATTTGACAGTATCGCTTTTAAGTTACCATACGGCACAGCTTACCATCCCCATTTCTCAGATGATATTTTTGTAAACGAAGACATAAAGTGTCACAAAACTAGTCCTTGGATGAGCTAGAAATACAACCCTTTTCACACAAAATTCATCCTTCTTTCCTCTAGTTGTTTTTCCCTCTTCTAGCTGGCCATGCATTTCAGGGGCTGATGGGCGGCACAGTATGAATCCCATCAACTGTTCACTGAGCAGTGTACAGGCACATTAAGAATTGTCAGCAATTCTGATGAGTACAAGCAGAATAGTGCATGAACTATTAATTCATGTAAGGATAGCTTTCTAGGTTAAAGTAAAAAAAAATAATACAGAAATTGAGAAGAAGTTGGCTTCTATGTTCTCACAATAAACCAAAGCTCCTTTTGTGTGGGTGCTTCAGCCACTTCTGCCCTCAGGACCTCCAGCCATTCCCACTAAAGCCAGTGAGAACCACATGCATGCACCAGTGGGCACACACTAGTTCTATATTTATGGATGTTTATTTAAATTTCACAAAATGAGAAATATTTTGGTTGGTAGCAAATACAGCTCTGTTTACAGCCAGAATAAAAAAGGTAGGACTCTGATTTACACACAGGCAATGTAAATATCAAGTTCTAAAAACAGAGGACAAGACCTGTATCATTTCCTACAGGGTAGGGATATTAGTGTGATTACTGTGTAATGGAAGGGGCATTTAATAATGAGTCTCCCGGCCACATGTGTGCCTGCTCCGTTCACCCTCCCAATCTGGGCTCTGTTCACGTAAAGTTACCTCAGGAGAACTTTCCTGCCATATAAACTGTGAGAGTCCTCGTATCTTACAGGAGTTCTGAAAAATTGAAAGAAAAGACCTTTGGAAACAGCAGCTACTCACATCTCTGAGAATAACTGAGTCCTGAACTCTAGAACCTTCGATGCATTGCTGAGGAAAGCAACAATAACTTTATCTATGGGTCCCTGATACTTCTTTCCACCACCCAGAACACTGTCAGCTGAATCTTAATTGAACTGCTCAATGAGTGGAAAACTTTTTGTTCAGTTCTTTAATTCATAAAGTGACATTAGTTTCTTTGTTTTACAACGTATTTGGGACTAATATACCCAACTAATTCTACTTTCAAAGTTTTGAAGCTTTATCTTTTTGTTGTTGTTGTTGTTGTCCAAGAGTCACGAGAAATATAACTCGCATCCTATGAAAATATTTTAGATTTAGATCCATTCCGCCTTACTCCCAACATAGTTTCTCAGTTTCCTCCTGGTTAAGGAAATGGAGCGACTAATGAAGGACAAGATGGACAGTTCATAGATACAATGCGCTCTCTAATCCAGAGCCACGAAGTCTTCCTATGTGTTTAATGGGTTAGGGATGGAGTCAAGAGTCTGCAACGACAATCTCTAATTGAAAAAAAGGGAAATGCCCTCTTAAATGCTCTTTTTCTTCCCCTGGCTTGTTCTGACAGTAAGTAATGGTACAACTGTTCTACACTATTCCTCTTCAATTTTATTTTGTTTAATTCAGTCTGTCATTAGAAAGGCTTGCGAGCTTTAGGCTTGATGATTACTCTCGGTGGGAGGAAGTAATGCCACTGCAGACTCATGTTAGACAAGCGCTCCTTTATACAATGACGGGGCCTGCCATCGTAAATGAAAGGCTCTTTAAAGAGCAGTGAGGGACTCTTTTAAGCAGACTGCTACCATGTGCTTGTAACCCTCCAGCACAACTTGCGAGGATGAGACAGCAATGTGTTCTGCTGCAAAGAGGACTATTGTCCTCGTTGGCCTCAAGCGCATTGAGCCGCGTTTCACTGCAGTGTAGCAGGATTTCCAAAGGGTTTGCAAGGAGTAGTTCCTAAAATTCTGAACAGAATAAAAGAATGAAAACAGGGGTTTGAGAGTGTGGAATTTAGAACTCTACCATCTCCTCACCCTAAGCCAACCCCCAAGCCCCAAAATAAAATTTAAAATTTTGTGCACTGCACTCTGTTTTGAGGAAAAATAATAAACAATGGGTTAGATCACAGTTAAATAGTTGAATGTATATGAATAAACTTGAATGTTTATTCACGGACTCACAGGGTCTGGGTTTTAAAACTTGTGATAGCTAATTTCTGATACATCTGTCTCCAGGAGGAAAAGGAAGAAAGATGATCTACAATTATTAAAATTACCAGGATTTAAAAGATTTTGTTGTAGTCCATTTTTAAGCCTAAAAATGTTCTGGATTTTAAAGAGATGACTATAACACAGTATGTTTTTAATTTTTTATATGTGCTATTCAGGTCTCCTTGGTTCATTAAAAGGCTGATTTATGTTCTAAATTCAATCTGTAAATGCAGCCATAAAATAAATACCTCTATCTATTTCTCTATACTCCATATACGTACAAAATATTTGAATATGAGACAAATTAAATAAACCAGATTAATATTTTGGGGGCAAAAACATGTTTACTAGTTTAACAAAGCCAAAATGTACCTAAGGTAAAGGTCAAAGACTACTTCATTCCCTGCTGAGCAAATGCTCAGGAAGCACATTTGTCTACGTTTCCTGTCATAACAGGAAGAGTGTAACTTCTTCCTTTCCACGATGGCTTCAGTTTTACCTCCTAACTCCAATATTTTCTCCCTCAGGGCCTTCCAAATCAATCCTCACAAGACAGAAGGCAGGAGGCTGTCTCCGTTGTAGTTTCCAAACAGTTGCGTTTGTTGAAATGTTATTTAAATGTTAGTGATTTCTTAAGCTAAACTGTTCCAACTTAAAATTAAAAGTCAAATTTCCAAACATTTAGAGTGGATCTCTTATTCCTATTAGTGGTTCAACATATTTCAAAAGAAATGCAAATATATATTCCATATTATGCAATTTCATTTACTTCAAGTTAATTACGTTATTTTTCTTTTTAGACCAAAGTTATTATTCTGGGGGTGGGGAGGGAGAGTTGCCATATTGTCTTCAATAAGAGTATGTGGGGGATGTAAACTTTAAAAATACTTGCATCAAATTTTTGAAAGAGCTTATTTTAAACGAATAAATTATAATGTTAGAGGAAGTCTAGACTGCAAAGGACAGAGCTTTTGAGAAAATTAGCAACACGTTCTTTAATCTACAGTTTGGAAGAAACCTCTGGGTTTATGTGGTCTATTTATAATGTTAATATTTTTAGGGTTGGTTTCTTAGTAATACAATGTCACACACTTTGGTTTGTGCATTTGCAAAACAAAAGGTGACTTATTGCAAACAGAATGGGGTGTGCATGCATTCACAGAGGTGGAAGGTGCCATTCAATGCCAACTCTCTACACAAACTGATGAAGATACAATGAACACAAACGTGGGAATTTCTCTAAATTATAGTTTTAAATGAAAATTGAATGAGATATACAAACTAGAACTGAAACACCAAGACGTCTTGAAGCCCTCCAGTTTGTGCAGATTGTTACTGTATTCCTTGTGAAAATTTTGGCACCTCTTGGATTTCCTATCAAAGGAAACCTAATGAATGAATTTGATGGCAGTTGAGACAATACTTCTCTGGTAGTCAAGGAATGGAGTTAGTGGATATAAATATAAAATAGCTCACATGTATGGGATGTATAGTAAATGTGTGGCGCACTATTTCTGTTTCACCCATATACTGGGGAGACCATTTGTGAACTGTTTTTAAATTGCTAGGAACAGAACAGAAATGAGTGGCCTGATGTCATAGCTGCTCAATGTACATCGGAACACTCTAGCTACCTCTTTGATTTGGAAACTCACAAAATACATTTTTTTTCCTTCTGGTTTCCTTTTTCAGTATCTTCAATCACCAGTAATTCCAGCTCTCTGAACAAAAACTTTTCCCCCTGGTGATTTTAAGATTAATGAAAGAATGATTTAACTTAAATGCTGGGGAACCTTTAAGTAGGAGCCCACAGGATGCATCAATATACCTATAATTCAATTCTGAAATGTTTTATGCCCTAATTCATTACTATGATACACTCTAATTATTTATTGATACCAAGTTTAGGGAGGCAGTTTAGCTGTTAAGAAATGATACTGAGAGTAAAAAAGGCTTAATAATCACCAATATCAGTTATCTGTGAATTTATTTTAGATTTAAATCAACATTTCTGTGATTTTTTAAAACTTTAAAAAAATGCTTTTATTTATTTTTGAGAGAGAGAGAGAGACTGTGCATGTGCTCATGCAAGGAGGGGGAGCGGCAGAGAGAGGGGGACAGATGATCTGAAGCAGGCTCTGCACTGATAACAGCAAGCCCCATGTGGGGCTCGAACTCACCAACTGGGAGATCATGACCTGAACCAAAGTTAGATGCTCAACCGACTGAGCCATCCAGGCATCCCTATTTAAACTTTTGATTCACTTGATTTAAAACAAGCTTCCAGATATTCATGGACTAACATGTATAACTCTTCGATAGCAATTTAAGTATAATTTCCTCTCAGATACTATATACTTGCTTGGTATGCATACAGGCAATGGACAAATCTGTAAGTTCTGTTCGTGCAGATAACAAAAGAAAAAGTATGACTGGAATAATCTGTTCAACTCATGGTTTAGAATTAATTACAAAGTTATCTTCCTGAAGCCATTTATTTGTCTTTCTAAATTATCAAGTTCCTCACATTTAAAGAGTAGGTTAGTAGGTTTTTACCCTCAGGTTTAGAACTGTAATTAGCCTTTTATTTACTGGCATTCTGGATATCACCTTGAAGGAACATTACAGTCCAATTTTCACTGAAATTTTAGCTAAAATTCTAAGAACAGCCTAAAATAGTGGAAAGTAGCAGAACGTAAGGAATAATGCTTGTTTCTTTTGAGAGTCATTTGATGAAATCAATAAATCTCTTTTATTCACTTAATTATTTTTTTAAAATTTTTTAAATCTTTATTTATTTTTGAGAGATAGAGACAGTGAGTGAGCAGGGGAGGAGCAGAGAGAGAGGGAGACGCAGAATCTGAAGCAGGCTCCAGGCTCTGAGCTGTCAGCACCGAGCCCGATGTGGGCCTTGAACTCATGAACCATGAGATCATGACCTGAGCCGAAGCCAGACACTCAACCGACTGAGCCACCCAGGCGCCCCTCTTTTATTCACTTTAAAAAAGATTAGATTTCGTTTAAAAACATCCTTATGTAGAAACTGTTCACAGGTTGCATCTACACTGAACATATTTCTCCGAGTTCTTTTTTTCTGAGCCTATTTAAAATAATTTGTAAGTTATATATAGAAACTGACTGGGTGGCTCAGATGGTTAAGTATCGGACTCTTGATTTCAGCTCAGCTCATGATCTCACAGTTTGTGGGACAGAGACTCTTGTCCGGCTGTGTGCTGACAGCCTGGTGCCTGCTTGGGATTCTCTCTAGCTCTCTCTCTGACCCTCCCCTGCTCACACTCTCTCTCTTTCTCTCAAAATAGGCAAATAAACATTAAAAACATAAAAAAAAAAAAGAAACCGACATAGGGACCTAAGAAAAGAGAAAAAGTTAGAAAATTTAACAACTATGATCTCTGAATTCCTTTTAGTCATGAGGGGATTCTCTTGTTCTATTAAGAGGAGAATGTTGCTAATTGTCTTTAATTTGTGCTCCAGTTATTGCACTGATAATTACATGAAATTTTGTTTGCTGGCAAAAACTATTAGTGTGCCAGACCTGATGGAAGAGAACTTAAGACTTTTAAAAATCTTCTTCCCTTAGCTTACTATATTAGGTCCTGACTGTGTTATTTGGCAAATATTTTTCCCTTACAGTTATTCAAATATTTAAATGTCTTTTTATAACAAGTCACACAAATACATTTGGATTTACCTCTCCTATCATTTCAAAGTGGGGAAACTGAAAATTTAAAATACAAACATACAAGTATAAACAGGTTTAGGTTAAACAAGCTTATTTTTTGTATATCTTTCTTCTTGATACAACAGATATAACAGATTTCTAAGTATATTCTGCTTTTGTAAAAAGAGTGAGACAAGGGTAAAACTCACTTTAAAAATCTGTTGTTTTTTTTTTTTCAGGAGCATATTTACTGGTACCATATGAAGTAGGGTAAGATTATTGCCTGATTACTGAAGGTACTTAGGGGGTAAAAATAAGAAATGCAGAAGGAGACACTGAAATTGTAGTGTTAGAATAAAGTGGATGCTGGAAGTGATAAAAATGGTGACAAGTAGTTCAAAATAACTTGGTCAGTAACATATATTTGAAAATAAGTGCTGCAAGCATAGAACTTAGAAAACTACTCCTTCTCATCCTTGTCACAAGCCCTGCCCTGCAAATGTCTGTGATTTTCCTTCCAGCCCACAAGCCATCCTCTGCTATCAGCCACTCCTGCTCTGAAAGGATTCTCTCACCCCTTGTGAGATTCCAAAGGCTCCTTTTGTGCTCCTGCTCTGCTCTATTCCACTTTTCCTTCCAGCTCCCTTATAGCCTTTAAAAGGTAGAACCTTCTTGAAATGAGGTTCAGGTACCACTCTTTAGTGTTCTACACAGCTCAGGAGTTGTTTTAATGGAGGTCACATTAACTTATAAAAGCTAATGGTTTAAGAAGCATGAGTCTTAATAGGAACAGCTAATACGTACATTCATTGGGCGCTTATTATATGTTAGATGCTTTAAATTTATGCCCTAATTTAATTATCTCAATGACTTGAGGTGGGTACTATTTTTTAAACCTCAGTCTACTGATGAGGAAACTGATAAGGCTCAGAGGGGCTAGTATGTGGCAGAATTGGGATCACAGCTAGGTTCGTGTGTCTAAAACCCATGCTTTTCACCATTATGTTACACTGGATGCAGTATGATGTAATTGGGAAAAGCAAAGACATAAAACCATGCTCTTAGCCATTATATTATACAGGATGTAGCCTGACATGGTTGAGAAAAGCATGCGTTGTTTTGTTTTTTTAATCTGAAAGGTGTGGGCTCCAAATTTTGGCCACCACTTAGTATTAACTCTCTGACTTGAAAGCTTTGATCTGGGCCCTGTCTAGCATCTAATCTTTTCTCTCATTTCTCCAAAGTCATACATACCAGACTCAAGTTCCACAAGCTTTCCCTTGGCTCCTTAGCAAGCTCTTTCCGTTCTTAAGGAGCTTTGCAAATATTGTTCCATCTGGAATGTTGTCACCTGCCTAACTCTGACTCATGTTTTAGTTCTCATCTTTTAGCATTTCCTCAGAGAGGCCTTTCATCCAATCCCCAATCTAAATAAAGCACCTCTTGTTATACTTTGATAGCGCTTTGATAATTTCATTCACACCACATATTTATAACATTTTTATTATATATTTGCAAATCTCATGTCTGCTTCATCCTACTAAGCCAGGGATCCACAAACGCTGGCCCACAGGCCATATACAGCCCATCTCATTTTTGTCAGTAAAGTTTTATTCATAGACACATTCATTCATTTACACATTTGTCCAAGGTTGCTTTCACAACTAGGGCAGAGCTGAGTAGTTGAGATGAAGACTGTATGGCTCACAAGGCCAAAAATATTTGCTATCTGGCCCTTAACAGAAAAACTTTGCTGACCTCTGTGGCAGATGATAAGCTGTATGAGATTCGTCTGGTTTACCACTGAATTCTTAATGTTAAGCATATTGCAATCTAATAATATTTGTTGATTTAGTAAATAAGTGAATTATTCCCCTGTAAGTGGGGTTAATAAGAATTAAATGAAATAACACATACGTAATTCTTGGTACATGTTGCTACTTTTATTAAGTTATCTGGAAATTTCTATAAGACAAATTAACAATTCATGATTTTATTTATTTTTACATACTCGCTTAAGTAATGTATGCAGTTTAAGTAAGAAATTGAGAAATAAGTAGTTTTCATAAACTCAGAAACGCTGGACAAATTTTTAAAAATAAAATGAGCTGTTCATTTTTTTCCTCCTCTAAACTATTTTATGTATACAACTGGAGTTTCTGAGTGTTAGCTGTTCTCCTTACTTCCATCATGAAAGGTAGAGTAAGGGCAAAATTAAATTTAAACAGTTAGCTGCTGTTTTACAGCAGTGTTAGTTCTTAATGATATTCAACTTATACATCAGCTTTGTAATATTTCATTTCACACTTTTAAGTCTCTACTTCTTATTCTGTAAAAACACACCCTGTTCTCTGTATAGCCAAATAAACACCTGCAATGGCAGAGTGGGCTTTTACTACTTTTAAGAAAAGATGACAGTGAGCCATTGTGTGAGGTTCTATTATGGAGCCTGCAGTGGGGTAAGCTTCAAAAAGGGCAAAGCAGTTAACATTTTTCTTTTCCACATGTGAACACAAAGTTTAAAGGAAGCCCAGGCTGGGGGAGCCTCCGCACTTGGGATGATTGGCTCCTGCAGATTCGCTAGTGGTGGTGATTATTAGACGTGACCTACATCTTGTAAGCTTTCATGTCCACTCTCGTAGTAGGTGAGTGGTGCACATAACAAACATTTATAAATAAGATGGATGTCTGAGATTGTCAATAGCCACTAAAATAATCACTGAAATATGCATTAAAACGTGGCAGTTTTCACTTCTACCAATTCAAGAGTATGAGTGAAGGACCTGCTATACCTAAAGGTTGGAGAAGACTACACAGATCTGAAATTCTGTAGAATAAAACCAAGGAATTCATCTTCAGGATTAAAAAAGTCATCTAAATTGAAGTGAATTTAAACAAATTTTTCTTCTCCTACAATTATCATGACTTCTAACATGGATGAGAGTAACAGTAACTATAGACGCATCATATATAAATTAAGATGTTCGATTATTAGCTCAAAAGTATGTGTTAAAATTCTTCCATCCTGTGTGAGTTTTATGTTCCTTTATAAAGCATAATGAAAGCTCATGAATTCAACCTGCAGAAATTTTCTCCTTTCTTTATAGGCAAAAGGAAGATACTATGAATTTCATGAACCTAAAAATTACCTGGTATTATCAATGAAATTAGGTGCTAATTCCTATAATTTTTGACAGCACTCAAAATAGATTCTAGTACAAATAACTGGATCTAAACAGTCAATGGTATATGGTGTTCAATATTTCAGTCTTAATTTCAATTTCAAGCTGTAAGCCAACAAAAAAATACTGTGGTTTATATTGACAGAATTATTACTTTTTGGCTTGACCGATAGCAATAAACAATGTGTAGGAAAACAATGAAGAAATCCATCAAAAATCTTTACTTATCCTTTAACTCAACTTTCAGCCAAAAATAGTTCAAGTCATGTGTATGTACCTTAAATATAATAATTTAAGGGAGTATAAACTTGGAAATCTAAAGTTTCTTTACCTCTTAATGACATACTGGCTTTGATGGCATAAATAACAACTTGTATTCATTATCATTTACACATATAACAACTTAAGTGTCCATCAATGGATGAATGAATAAATAAGTTGTTACACACACATATACACACAATGGAACGTTATTCAGCCATAAAAAAGAGGAAATCCTACTATTTGCAACACCATGGAGGGATCTTGAGGGCATTATGCTAAGTGAAACAAGTCAGAAAGAGAAAGACAAAGACTGTGTGATCTCATTTATATGTAGAATCTAAAACACAAACAAACTCACCCAAAGAGATCAGACTTGTGATTACCAGAGGTGGAGGGTTGGGGGAAGAAGAAATGGAGGAAGGTGGTCAAAAGGTACAAACTTCCAGTTACAAGATAAATAAGTACTAGGGTTGTAACGTACAACACGATGACTACAGCTACCACTGCTGTGTGATACACAGAAAGGTTGCTAAGAGTAAGTCCTTTGTTTCCTTATTCTTTTCCTTTTACTATATCTATATGAGATGATGGATGTTAGCTGAACTGATTGTGGTAATCATTTCACAATACATGTAAATCAAACCAACACACTGGACGCCTTAAAATTATAGAGTGATGTATGTCAATTACGTCTCAATAAAACTGGAAAAAAAAACATAGGAAAAAACTTAAACCAGAAATCAGTTCTAGTCTCACTTGCAGTTCCAAGAAGACAGAAGGGGAGACAGACCAGAGTGTCTTTATTTGAAGGAAATTAGTCTGGTGAGGGCATCTCCAAAGGCTATCCTCTTAACTTTTCCCAGAATAAATGAGCAACAGGCAAAACATTCCTCTCTCCCATGGTCAAGGAATGAATGCCAGTTTTGCAAGTTCCATTATCCATTTGTAATGGTTGGGATCTGGCAGTACTACAATTTGTTAGTTAACATTAGAATGCATACAAACCACCCAACTATCCTTGTATCACCTAACCAAATGCATTCTCCCCAAGTGTGAAGGGAAATAGTCAAATCACAAATATTCATGATATACAAGTCTTTGTCGAATAGAACATTTAGAGATATAAAATCTTTAGAACAAATTGATGGTATCATACAGTATTATCTTTGGACTCGCAGAAAAAAATGGTAACATCATCTGCCTCTTTGTTTATAAAATTCGTGGTTTAAAGAAAATGGTATGAATTAATGAATAGTTTTTGCCTACATGTTTTAAGTTCCTAATATTTCGTGAGGGTGTTTGTTGTTGTTGTCAGCACAATGCTAAATATCTTGGAGACATTTCAAAGTCTCTTTTAGTGTGAATACAAATAAAGCCATTTTTATAAGCCTATATCCTAAAACTTTAAGTGCATGACCACAAAAGTCCTTGTTCCCATGAATATAGGAATATCTTTGTTTGATGATGCGTGCAGTGCAGCAATGTTATGCTTATTAACTCTTAATTATTAAGCTATTCATGTTATACAGGGATAGCTCCCGTTCAAAATTTATTGTGAAATAAAAAGTGAATAATCATGAACATGTAAGCTATTTGTCTAACAGATAAGGTGATTCTTCCCCCTTGACATATGATAGAATATTAGCATTTAAACTGGCCACATTTAATTCACTAAGACTTCTCTTAATGTATGCTCACAAGTTTGGAATGTTTTCAGGGTACCTTTAATATGCCTGGGGGAAATGTAATAAATAGTCCATGTAAATAATGATACAAGAAAAAGTCTACCCACTCACCTGTCTGTTACGTTCATCCATAATCCTCGTAATCTGAATCTTTTTTCTCCCCATAGTCCCCGTTTTTCTTCTCTCTCTCGTCCCTGAAATTATGTATTTTTTCCTTCCTTTTCTTTCTCTTTCCTGTTTCCTCCAAACAAATCTCCTTCTTCAGCACTTGCACTGCTCAGTTCCCAAATTCCTGCATTCGTTCCTGCTGGACAAAAAAGAAAAATTAAATGCCACTTTAACTGAAAGCCAGTTTCATAAGAACTATCGAATTCTAATTTTTTAAAAAAGAAAACTATATGGAAGTAAGCCAATCAAATGAATGAAAATATGTACTCAAAGCACATGGTATATCCCATGCAGGAGCATATCAAATAGGAACAGTTTGTTTTTACAGTTAAAATAATCTCAGAAGTAATATAACAAGTCATTTAAATAACAAAAACTGTACTTTAAAGCCCAACACTTGAAATGTATCTTTTGCAACGAGTTTCTTAATATTTTTTAATGAAATTAGGTGACTATTTTCACCCTTCTATTATGAAAAATTACCTGAATCAGAGAGTTAATGAACCTCTATGTACCTGTGTATGCTAAGTAGGGCAGCTAATTCATTTCTGAAGGGAAAACAATCTCGTGTTTTGACAGCAGAGGTGATAACGTCCCTCGTTATGCAAATAGGATGGACTATTATGAAAGTGCTATTTGATATATGTAAATGTCAACTAATTTAAATCTAAATCCTTTAATCTTATTTTTAAAAAGTCACTGCTATGAGAACACTGTAAAAATAATATGGGATATTTAATCTTACATAATAAGCAGCTATCAGCACTGAGATCTCTTTTTCCTCTTGAAAGCCCTTAAGCTATATATTGAACACAAGAATCAAAAAAGATAATCATTCACAGAAAAGAAATGGTGGGAAAAAATTAGAGTATTACTCCATTTGAAATGATACTTTTTTTTTATAACTACACTTTTTATAATAAGCCATCAGTTCTCAAAATTTAAATATGTTAAAAAGACATATCATATGTCTTTGGGGAGTAAGATACAAAATTACAGAAGCCTGATACTCTATATATACTAGATATCTTTAGGTCATGAATTAAAATTAAAGAAAGGATCATCCATAATATAAAATAAACCCAGAGAACCCGAGTATTAAAAGTATGTATTTTACTTTGTTTTAAATTATATCTGAAAATATTTGAAAGTAATGAAAATAAATTGCCGTGAAATGTGGAAGTTAACCAGAAAGCATTCCACAATGGATTCTTCATTTGCAAGCAACAGCTCCAATTATCCTATCCAGTCTTATGTCAGAGAATGCAACTACTTTACACATGGCTCAGAATTTCCCTGTTTTAGTTGGTGTCTGACAAGGGACCTGAAAAATTCCCACATGTATTATGTAATGCTAAGCCAATGTCCTGGCTATTTAATAGATTATTTGGCTCCAATTCAAAGTTATCGGAACAGGAAAGCTGTTATACACTTGGTCTGATCATCAGCTGTCTTTTGATTTCTTTAATTTAATTTCTAAATTCTTTATCACCTTGAGTAAATTTCTTTAAATTAAAATTTTCTGTGGTTATCTAATTGCAGAAGCTATTATGATATAATTAGTTCTGGTGGATTAAGCGCTGCTTAAATACTAAGACCATCCATTCTCCTTTGCCCAATGCCTTTCTACGAAACTGCAGCTCAGTTGTGCCTCTGAGAATACTATATATGTTGAGTAACATCATGACCACACAGTGCTCATCAAAAACTCCAGTGGTAATTTTAAATGTTGGAAGTAGTTCAAAAGTTTTAAAGAGTTATATAAACAACACACATTTGACAAATACACATGAAAAAATTAGCTATAATAACACATTAAAATCACATTACAATAGAAAACATTCATGAAGCACAATTGCATTATATATTCGCTGTTGCCAAACACTGTCCATCTATCTATTTTTAGAAACAGTCTTAAATATCACTCAACTGGGCAACTTTCCTGTGTTTCCCATAGTCTTACCTTAGAAGCCAGCGGCACGTTAGATTGATATTTCCCTTGCATGTGCAAGACCCCAAAGAGACAAACAGGCTTCCTCTATCACAGAAAAGCCAACCCATGAATCCACAGCAGATGCATATGGGACAATTTCCTTTCTTTTCGTTTAGCTGAGGCCGGTGGCACTATCGGCTTACAGGACTATGCCTGCCTAAGCGCTTATTCACTTTAAGGTGGAAGGTCAGGGTGAACAGATTAGAGTGTGGTGACAAGGCGGGGAAGACGAGAACTTCTACAGATCCTGGTTTCAAAATACAAATAACCAAACAAGCAGAGAAACATCCCAGGAGAAAAGTCTCGTCAGAAAGGCAGAGGGAGCGCTCCTCCAGAGCCAAACTTAGAAGAGTTCCTACATATCACCACCCCATATTTCACAACTTTGAAACGAGAGACACTTTTGAAAAAGAGCAGGGCAGGGATTTTAATCAGTGAAAAAGGATGGGAAATATTTTGCCTGAGAAAATTTATATGCATATATCAAACATGTATATAAAATGGTCAGAACACCACTGGATATGTTTTCCCTTTTGAAATACGCAAGGTAAAGACAAACAAGCTTAAATTTCAGTAAAAATTAAGATATTTTCCTGCTTTCCATAAAAATTAGTATTTCTTGAAGTCTTGCCTGCTGAACATTTTTAAAATACGAAATCTGATATTATTATGTACACATGCAGACTACTACGCAGTGATGATGCGACGTTTTCACGAAGTAAAATATGTCACACGATGTGGCTTAGAACATTTGATTATGGATCACCACGTTTCAGGGCTGCCAGTAAAAATTCAGTTAGGAAGGTCAACAATAGCTCAGGAGTTGTTTTCTTAGCATAACTATTTTTCTAAGCTGATTTTTATGCAAAAATTATTTTGCAAAGTTGGTTTCGAGTATTAATTTGTAGGAGGCCTAGAGAGGCTGAGAAAGAGATTATGTAAGTTTAGTAGCTTTTAAAACTGTTTTGTATGTATACGAAGAAGAGAATCGCTAAACTCCGTGTAGCAGAATTTCAAGTTATGCTGAGAACTTTCATTACATACAATCAACCATAAGCTTAAAATAATTCCAGCAGCCCTGCTGCTAACTTCTCTCCACATGAAAGAAGCATTCTTGGAAAATGACAGAGCCACAGAGAAACAATCAGTAATTAAAAAAAGAAGAAGAAAAAGAAACGCTCTACCACAGTTACACTCTATGGAGTTACAGTCTTCTGCATTTTTTTTTCTTTTCGTCAACCTAAATATAAGAAAAATAAAATCAAGCTGCTTACTAAAAAGGGGAACTTCATTATGGCAGGCTTCTGTTCACTTTGAGTTTGGCATAAGCAGACAGATGAAGGCAGAGTGGTTTTGAGACCCAAGTAGAGAAGAATATCTTGTGGACAGATGCTAAAGATCCTTCTCCCACCCCAGCTCTCTCATTTACAAACAAGTTCCCTTGAGTGACACACACCGCCTCCCCCCTTCCCAGCCTCACTCTTTTTTGCGCTCTTCCTCCCTCTCTCCCTCCCTCCCACAAAATCCCTCCCCTTCACACAGAAGAATCTTGACAGAATGGCAGGAAACACGCACAGACTGGTCGGGGAAGGATATGATGTCAGCAACCACGAACAATAAAAGGTGTAAAGGTGCTTCCTTCCCTAAACTGTTCCAGAAGTGTAAAATGGGAACCAAAACTCTTCACTTCCTTCTCTGAGCAGAACTGTCTGAGTGTGCCGTGCTGCATGCCACACACAGAGAGGCCTTTGAGAGGTTCAGATAAGGGACAATGACAGAAACGCAGACATGGCGACACAATTTTGTATTTCTATTTTTAAAGCACCTAAGAAAAATCCATTTCAGGTCTAGTTTCGTCTTTTGTATGATTGCTTTAAGGAATAAGAACAAGAAAACGAATTCACTTTGGTCAAGGAGGAGATACATCACAATTACCATTTACTATGTCTCGCAGAAGTCATCTGACACAGCTAACGCAGCCGTATCATCTTAATTTACCCTTCGAGGCAAATGAAGAATTCTATACAGACAAAGAGCCAATTGGATAAATTATATTTTTGGTAAAAAATAGAATCACAAAAGCTGTCCAAAAAACAAAAACAAAAAATCAATGTTTGTTAGTAAAACACATTACTTCTTTGCAACCATAGTTTAAAAAAAGATACAGTGAGTGGGGGGAATAGATGACTATGTTATTGCAGTTCTCAAAGTTGTCCAAAAAATTCAGAGTAAGAACCAAAGAAACTAACATAAACTTTCAGTATATAATGAAACTATTTATTTTAATCTCATCGCTATTAGGTTCCTTCTAACATGGAAATGGCAGTCTACCATAAGGTTTCTGTAGGACGAAAACCACATATCAAGTGGATCTGAGTCATCTTCAGATTTCAATCATCTTCCCACAACACTTTGATTTAGAAATTAAACACAACCTTCAGTTATGTGTTTTGATCGTAGAGTGAGACTGCCATGCCACATTAAAAGATGTGGGAAGAAATTAATTCTCTTCTGCTAAACTTATCTTTGCAAAGCATGTATTTTGCTACAATAAGCACAATGCAGTCACTTAAATAAAAACAACCTATGAAAAACGATCAAACATTAAAATATGTGATGGCAATCTGCAAAGAAAGAATTCTGGTTTTCTTTTACTCATATTAGCAAATAACTTCTTCGCTGTCTTACATTTTCACCAATACTAGCATCTTCATACAGAGTTTTATAAAAACTAAAGGCTGAAAACCAAGCACACTATGTCCAACAAAAAATGATACTGTCATATAAACACAAACCGGATGCTTAGTACGAGATGAAAGTGATCTTAAGCCCAGTTGCTGCAAGCCTCGTATTAGTAATTCAAATAAGTAAATGATTCATTATTATTTGAAGTGGAAAACTTTGCTTATTATGGTATATAGAGATACATTTAACTTTCTCCTTTATGACATATTTGAAAGACGTATGAGGCATGTAACTATATTTTGGTTAAAATGAACAAGTAGAACTTTTACTTTTTTTTTCTGCTTAAGAGGTATTTTGAACTTCGAAAGACATAACAATTATTATTATTCTCATTGTTACTCAACTATGTTATATCCTAAGAGTTGGGGAATACTTCCTTGGTCCTGAAAGTCATTCCATGTCTCTTGAAGTAAATTTATGATGTTGTATTACCCTAGCTATGAATGCTAGCTGATTTCATTTTAAAGACACATAGTCAAAACTTACCTTCCTAAGGGTACTTAAAAAACCACTATTATTTACCTCTGGATAGATACCATCATGCCAAATACAAACTTATCTTCTCAATTTATTTCAATTTAGTGGCAATATGATGGAATTTGGAATTGTTACCAAGTCTCAGTAACATAGTGTCACATACAAATAATAATGTCATCTGTCAGTTCCTCATACATGCCACACTCCTTCCTACCACAGGGCCTTTGAATATGCAATCCCCCCTGCCTGGAATGCTCCACCTTCCCCTCTGTGCCCCCTTAACTTCTTCCTCTCCTTTCTGTCTTAGCTCTAATTTCACCTCCTCAGGAAGCACTCCATCCTTTCATGATCACAACAAATCCCCCGTTAGGACTCACAGCACCATGCCTTTCTTTGTAGCACTTGTCACAACTGAAATTGCCTGTCTTCTTCAACATCTGTGGGCCAACTCTGTTTTGTGTCTCTTTCATAATCACATTATCTACCCCACTGCCAGGCACATCAGAGGAGCTGGTAACTCAGTTGATTAACGAATTTAAGATTTTCACCTCTCAGGTATGTATTTTCTTCAGTTGCTAGTTTTAATGACTATTCCTGAGAATATTTTCATATTTCTGCTTATACAGAAGCAAGTTGACAACCTCATTTAATCCTCTGTCATATTTATATAGCATCTCATATATGGAATAAGAGTAACTCACAACCCGAAGTCGAAGTGGAAAGAATTTTGGAGTCAGGAGGCTCAGGTCTGAACTTGAGCTTGTTGTTTGCTCTTGCCTACAACAAGCTGGGAACAAACTTCTTGACGTGCAGGATGGCTACGAGCACTAGGTGTGGTACTGTATGCAAAGTGGGTACACAGCAGCACTGCAGACATGACCTACTACTTGTAAGATTGCTTCAGTTTTGAGGCATAAAACAAAAGTCGTGTTATACAACGAGGCTACCAAGCGAATCATAGTCCTTACGTACACCGTGAAGACTTCACTTTCCAGAGCTAATGATGAGCAAGTTCTAACAGGTAATGCTTCATTTATTCCTTAACAATAATCATTATATGAAGAAAAAAATTTACAGTGTTATAAAAATTAAGAAGTTTCTCTTAAGTATCAGTCATGGAAGAGCTTCAGGCTGCAAAAGCAGAAATAACTAGGGAAATATATCAATTTTCCCAATGACCATGGCTGCTGAAAACTCTACATTAATGCTTCTAGTCCTACTTTAATATCTTTCCCCAAGGACAAAAGGAGATGAAATGTATGTCAGAAATATAATAAGGCTAAAAAGGAACTCGTTTTGAAAACCTCTGCAATTAATTTAATAAGTGGGCCTAACCTGCCGTTATCACTGACATAAATCATTTTATTTACACAGTTCTAGAATTTAGGAGACACGCATAACTTCAAACAACCGTGTTGCATTATAAACAATTTAATAAACACGAGGGAAGCATACCTTCCCCGTCATGGTTTTCCATGGTATATTCTGTCTTGAACATTTTTTTCACACTGCAGCTTAAACAGCCTTCTTCATTCCCCGTTCCAAAATAAACTCCAAATGGTCTAAATATGTCAAGAGCCTCATGATGTTGAACCACATCACAGTTTTTTTTTTTTTTTGCCTTTCCACATCATATTAACTAATTAATTCAGGGTTCTATCATGTCTTTGTTTTCCTAATTTTTCCCAACAGTACAGCCACCACCTTTTCTTTCAAAAGCCACTTAGTGATATGCCAGGGCTTACCACAAAGGTAACCCCTGCGTTGCGTCATCACAAAGCAACAGCTACTATTTGGCATCACAGATTACGTTCTGTTCCCCAACTGTAACCTCTCAGTAAGAACACGCAGCTGGATTTTGTGTCGCTCTTACTGAACAAAGCAAGTAAAGCACCACACAACACCAGTATCGGTGAAACAAAATTGCCAGCCTTCAAAGCAAGCTAGGATTGAAGAGGGAGATGTTGTTACACGTTTTCGTGTTACTATAACAAAATCTGAGTTCCTGGGCATCTCATAATCCTTTTAGAAAAACATTTTATGTTCATTATTTTCTTAATCTTTTATCATATTTCATATGAAATTCATATTCATATGAATTCATTCATATGAATTTAATATAATATTTCATCACTAAAGTGGAAAAACTCTATAAATTTCTTTCTCAAAAGCCTATATGTACCAGACACCATGTTCAGCCTTACTGATACACTGGTGTGTGTGTCTGGGTGTGTGTGGGGAGAACATTTTTGTGCAAACCTGCAGCAAATGGAAAAGCTCCATTTCAGTCTTTCATAATGTGAAGATAAAACAGTAAGAGTAGTTTTTAAGATGCCTGAGTAGTCTTAAATAATCACAATATTACTAAGAAATCACAATATTACTAAGTAATCACACCAAATAATCAAAGAATCACAATATCACCAAATAATCACAATAAATAATCACAATATTACTAAGAAAGTGATATAACTGGTTAAAAGGCAGTCTAAGTAATTATTCTGTATTCAAATATTATGTTAAACAATTGAAAATTATGTCCTAAAAATAATTTGCTTCCGTTTTTATTTTCCTAATTTAGTTAATATTTAAAGATGACCTTGAAATAGAGAGAAATAACTACTGTCCTCCTGCCAATGTTTTTGTTATACATTAAGGAGAATAAGCTTGATAAATCACCCACTATTTACACTGAATGTCATTTACTTTTTGTCTTTGGTCGAACTTCAGGAATTTATAAAGTTTACATAAAAGCCTTTCATCTAATATACATAATAGCCAAAATGCCATAATAATGTCTCTCAAAATATAGATATTTGATATTGCTGTTCTATGTGGCTCAACATGGAAACCAGTGATTCATCAATTTTTCTATTCTCTTCATCTCTTTTACAGCATCCTAATCAACCTAATTAAGGCTTTGTTCATCTGAAACCTCTGATGACAATTTGTTTAACTCTATCCCACTGTGGTCTTCTTATAAGGAGAATTAAATCTGATCTTCTGACAGCAATCATTAAATGATCCCAACTGGCCCCAATTAAGCCACATGGCTCACGGGCTTCCATACAGTCAAGTGCCAAGTTCTCTGCTCCATTCGCACATCATTCTTTACCTTGGTTTATTTTCTTAAAGCCAATTAAGTACATGTCTTATCAAGTGGAACTAAATTTCCTTGTGTACATTAGCTTAAGATACAGTGCATCAATTGACTTTGCAGTCACACTGAAGTATCACACAGGGCTCCTAAAGCCATTCTCTCTAGCTGTAGTGCTATTAATGAAAGTAAAACAAAACAAAACAAAAAAAAACACAACACTTTAAATTTACTTACCCATGCTGAAAGTGATACATGTACCTTCTCAAATAATACACATATTCAAACACTTGTGGCTAACATAAATCAACAACAACTTTCTATCTGGCTTATTTACAATGATGTTTTAATAGAGTAGTATCTGCATTTGGTAGAGCTTAACATCCTTTTTTTTTTTTTAAAGCATTTCAATTGTCTCTTTAAGAGCTGCTAAAAGAGTAGTTCCAAAGTAAGACTTCTGAAGTTAACCTTTCTTACCCTTAATTTCTGCTCTAATTTTTTTCACATATGCTCAATTGTAAGTTCTGTAATGATGTTCGCAGGCCTTCCTATGAATGCAGGTAGCCTCAGGATTTAGAGCTCATTGATTGTGTGCTACTCCAGGGAGATGGCTGATTAAAAACAGCCTCGTGAGGAGGAGTAGCTCCTATTCACATCTGGCTCATCTTGTTCTAAACGCTCATACCTGTATGGAAATTTGACCCCTAGCTCTGGCTTTGGAGCACCGCACTTTTCAGTCCTTTACCTTCGACGTCAGGGCAGAAACACAGTTAGATTAATCTCAGTATGACTGGTGTTTGACACAGTTTCTGAAGGCCTTAATCAATTATCCTGACTACTTTTCTGAGAATAAAAACAAATGTGCTGTATTTTTACATCTATTCTAATTATAGCTATCACTGATCATCTGTTGGTATCTGATGCAGGCTATCTGTCACAGTTCTCAGAGCAGATGGATTAGAACATATCTGTTCATCCTAATCATACATTAAAAACTGACATTAGGATAGAAAACTGAAATGGATGCTATGCATCTTATTGGACATTAACCTTGATGGAGCACGGCAATTCTTTTTATTCCTTGACCAACAGACGTAACTACAAAGAAAAAGGAAAATATAATAGAATCTTTAACATATTGACATTTGGAAACACCTAGAAAAATAGTTATGCGTGTTTTCTTTATGATAGCTAAATAGATAATCGTCTACTCAATAAAAGTTCTCCTCAGAAGAGGAAAATTCAAAATATTTACTACAAAATGCTGATGATTTAGAAAATACTAACAGCCTAACAGCTGATTGACCTTAAAAAATGTATAATAAATATACTAAAATTTTGGCAAAGCAAAACAAGATGCTCGGGTGTTGCATTATGAAATATTTCTCACTGTATTATAGTAATCTCCAATAAGGTTTGATGTTAATTTTAGAGCACGCTTCTGCTAAAAAGGGCAAACCCTGCAACAGATTTAGTACAAAGAAGCTGAAAATATCCTGTGGAAAAAAAAAATCTGTAGTGAAATCAGCCAGCCCAAATCCTGCCATTACTCAGCACTGCAGTGACGTGCGGATGTTTGTAGTGGTTTGAGGAGCCAGCAGGGGTGGAAACTCTACGTACTCGACTTCAACATGATTGCAATTGAACCTCATCAAAGTAAGAGCTCATAATTTGTCACAGAAAACAGCCAATTAACATATGTTAGAAAAAGGCTTCATAAAGATAATATATGATTAAAGACCCAGTGCAGCTGTTGAAAATCAAAACTATGCATTTAAAAAAGAAATCTCAGCCTGAGCTTCCGTACGGTTAAACTGATAATGGCTACTATGATTTTTTTTAAAGGAGAAAAATATAATTACAGTGCTTCTCATAAGTTTGGGGTTATGGCAAGGGAGAACTGGGTACTGTGGTATTATTTACTATGCCTTACTTAGTTCTATAAATAGTTGAAGCCCTTGCCAAAACTCTGTAGTTACTTTGTTATAGTGCTATTTTAAAACACAGACCTTCATTGTGAGCTAAATAGCCTTCAGGATGCACTTTGTAGTTATAGCATTCCTCTCAAAACTATATCCTCCCTTTATCTGTGCAGAACTCCAGGACAAGAGGACTCGACATGACAGTCCTGCTCGCTGTAGAACACACTGGGGCTATGTGACTCAAGGTTTCGACACTTGAGAACTTTTGTCAGGGTTGGTGGTCAGGAAAGACAACGCGTCAATGTGAGAAATGAGACTATGGTGCATGTGTGTAGTACAGATCCTCTAACATGACGTAGTGCAAGCCACCTGCCACAGCTTCGGAGCAGATGAACCACACGTAACTCAATGTACGGGGGGTACTCTCCTCGGAGATTTAAATGAAACTTTAGCGTGGACCAAGAGAGCAAATCAAATCTTGGCTAAATTGATATCATCGGAGACCGTGCACCAAAATCATGATGCTTGATATTACAGATATCAATGAAAAAGTTTGATCTTTAGTTACAGAGACATAAATATGTCAAGCATGATACTAGGTCCTAGGGACACCACTGTGAACAGAACAAACAAGGTCCGGGTGTTGACGAAACTTACACTTTAAAGTTTGAAAGAGAGAGGCAATCAACAGGTACACCAGTATGATGATTTTAGATAGAGAAGTGCTGGAAAGAAAATACCACACTAGGACAGGCGAGGGGGTGACTAAACAGGAAAGAGCAGAGCTGGACAGTGCTCTCAGGGAAGATGATATTTGAGCAGATGACATCTGAGGACAGATCTAAAATACAGATGGAGGCAGGCAGTATTTGGAGGATGCCTACTCCAGCCTGAACACTCCATGAATACTCTGCCTGTCACGATTGCTACAAACTCGGCTAATCCATAGTTTCCCAAACCTCAGTTTCCTCATCTACAGAATAGGAATAATTATATATATATTCTATGATAAGGCTGTGAGGCTCAAATAAAAAACAGCACCACATTCATTTATAAAAATTCAGTTAGATGCAACTCAATTTCATAAATTCATTGTGTCAACTTGTTTCCTTCACTTCAACATTGTATAATTTCATAAAAATTATAAACACTTTGAAGCACTGACAATATAGTATAATGCAAACGGTTTCTAAACTGATATGAACTGAATCCAAAGGTGCTTCTTCCCTTGAAATGTGGGTGTTTCATTAAATCAGTGTCCACTGACTGAACTAGTTCTTGGGCAAAGAAGTTCTTTTCATGGTGTTAAATATGCACAGCACCATGAGCTATCTGACAAATACAATGAAAAACTTCTGCAAGTGTGAAATACAGAATTATATTTTTAAAATCATGCCTCTTTTCTTCTAGAAATAAACAATCTTACAACATTACTGATGTACCTGAGTCACTAGGGTAGGTTGATTTATTTCCTCTCTCACAGGACCCAACTCCCAAGCAATCAGAACAGTTTTGATTAAGATCTCAGTGATATTTGAAAATCCCAGTGTCTCACCGAATGGGAAATGTTCACATATCTTTGGACATACCCATCTAATGAGAGTAAGCTATGTAGCCTCCAGCCAAACAGATTAATTTCCAACTTGGAATGAATAGACAAATTGAATCATCGAGTATTTTTTAATTTAAAGCATTTTAAGAAGAAAAAATAAAAAAATTAAGGATTACAAATTTTAATAAATAAAAATTGGAGTAAAAAGCAATAGACACATTTTAATCTTAAAATTTGTTAAACAGAAATGTCTAATGAAAAACTAGTATTTTAAGTAAGGAGAGGGTCAAAATTTCCTATGCAACAAAACTTTGAGAAATGACAGGTATACACTTTCAATTCTCCCTACCCGGCCACTTTCTCGGGGAGTAGTATAAATTTGATCCTTTATTGTACTAATTTCTTTTTATTTCCTATTTGGTGAACATACTTTACCAATTTTAAAATAGGGTAAGTTGTATAATTTACCATGAAGCCTAAATTTACACTAATCTATTTTCATTTATAATGGATCTAGTGCCCTGAAAAAGAATCGTTAAGTTGGAAAAGGTTTTCTTTTTTTTTCTTCTTGGAATCAAAAGAGTCTTCTTTCCTCTCCTTTGTGAATCATGTTATAGATATTTATTCTAATAAAAATCAGCATAGTGTTTGACTCTTCTCAATGCTAACCAGTATTTCACATTGCAAACTCCTCTCCCTCCCTGCCTATATTGTAAAGTGACCTTCGAAGGACGCTTGCCTCCCCCTCCAAAACCCCGTCATAATTGCATGCAAAGCAGGCATGTAAATCTGAGTCTCTTCTCTCTCTTTGTAGCGCTGCCTGCTCCATTTTTTCATTTCATCACCTTTCTTTATCTCTTCTTCCACATGTTGAGAACTGAGGGGATATGGAAAGTGAAACTGTCAAAGAGCTAGGAATAGAGGTGTTCTCAGATGAAGAGAATGTTTCCTCCATATACCCGGACAGAGCAAGTTTGTTTCAGAGCATACCCGCCATGGGCCTAGGGTAAACTAAGTCGGTTCCTATGCTGAAGGCCTGGCAGGAGGCTCCTTATCTCAGCTTGTCTACACATTCTGTCCCAGGCTATTTTCAAGGATAGCCCAAGTCATCCTTGGCAGATACTAATACATGGAAAGTATTACAGTACTTCCCCTATAAAAAAGACCATGCTATTGCAGATCAGAAATTTACTGAAATGAAGTTTTTTTTTTAATCCCCATTCTCTAAAAGATTTAAAAGAAAGCACCCACTGGTGGAAGCAAGCTCATGACTCTCATCAGAAACCCCAGAGTGGATTCCAAAGATTAGTGGTTCCTAAGGATTATGACAAGCTATTCCTCCAAAAAAAAAAAAAAAAAAAAAAAAAAGTCAGGAAACTAAAAAAAAATTAGGAAAGCAAATTCTTTGCTGCAGGACTTTTCATATTCTTCAGCATGCTAGATGCCAAAATCTGGAGTATTTCCAAATGTATCCAGAATATGTTTTGGGAAATGCTAGCTTTAAAGAAAGGAATAAGCTTTTTCTGACTACTGAATACATTGCACTGCTGAAATGCCCTAAACCAACACTTTGCTTAGTGCCTGGCTCAAGGAAAACATAATAGTATTGTTGAATAATTGATAAAACAAAGGAAAACTATACTTCACCTTTACAAAGAAGTATAAATATGATATCAAGTGCAGAAAATTGCTGTTCTTTTAAAGTAAAAATATTAATAAAATATTTAGCAATTAGTGCAACATAGTTCTAAAGCACCAAGAAGTGCTGGAGTGGAGTGAAAAGAAGGCTGTATTTGTAACCAGACTCTTGGTTGGGCTCTGCTACCCTGAGCTGCCAGTCAACTGCTTTGAGTCTCATTGTCCTTAGATATATACATTGTTTTTTCCCCACACTTCTTGCTTTGAAAAGTTGGTGCACCTCAGCCTCAAGCAATATAAGCAGTTAAGACTAAGGTTACATTATGCACTTTGGACCACTAACCGTATTTAGAAATTTAATAAATAACAGCTATGAATTATAAAATACTATGACACTAAAAGCTTTACATATGTTAACTCCAATCTTCACAACAGCCTATGAGAAAGACTATTTCATCACTTCCAATTTACAGAAAAAAAGCTGCAGGACAGAGAGGTTAAGTTACTTGCCCAAGGTCACAAAGCTAGTGTTAAGAATATATATAGTTATAAAGTATATAAATCTAGTCCCAGACTCTACTCGAACTGCATACTCTGCTAATTCTCCATGCAGCAAGCTACTATTCACGAGAGGGCTTTCAAGTTAAAATTCTATGCAGAACATTACGTTCAGAAGGTTTTAGTGAAATCTAAGAAGTATTTTTTTTTAAGTTTATTTTGAGAAAGAGCATGTGCGAGCATGAGTGGGGGAGGGGCAGAGGGAGGGAGACAGAGACACAGAGAGAGAGAGAGAGAGAGAGAGAGAGAGAGAGAGAGACATTGAGGATGAATCCCAAGCAGGGTCCATGCTGTCAGCAGAGCCTGATGTGGGGCTCGATCCCATGAACCATGAGATCATGACCAGAGCCAAAATCAAGGGTTGGATGCTTAACCAACTGAGCCACCCAGGCACCCTGTAATCTAAGAAGCACTTTTTAAAAGAGTGTTCTTTAATTGATCTAACATTCTCTTATTCTTGATGGCAAAAAAGAACTCACTTCACTGTGCCACGTAGGGGAAGGGAATGAAACCTGAGTTAGATATTTGTTATTAGAGTACCAGGATTTACTGGCTCATCAGCATCCTTGGGTTTCCCCCTTCTTTTCTACAAACGAATTGGTTGCTCACAAGGGAAATCAGGTGAATGTCTATGAATCAGCATACATTCACCATGAACTCCTGGGAAAAATGTGAAAACAGGAGCCTTCCTGAGGATGGGTCAGGAGCATCAACTTCATTGATTATTAAGATGAGAATTACAAAGAGTATTACAGTTTGTTTTGTTTTTGTTTTGTCTCTAGGTTTGAGACAGTCATCTTGCTCTTCTTCAAAGGACCTTGGGTAAGTTTGTAACCCAGATCTAATTAACTCTGGTTTTACCTTGATCATTACTCCCAACCCCCTTTCTGTTCCTCCTCTTGTTCTTCCTTCCCGTTGTGCTTCTCCTTCATCTCCTCAAATTATAGCCTCTCACAATATTCTTCTTTATGCAGTGGAGCTCCCACTTCAGAATTTTATACATTTACCTACTTCTTTAGAACTCTTTGTGTTTGAGACTTCTGGCTATAACTATGCAATTCACACTCTTTAAATACATTATTTTAGAAGTAGTTTTATGTAGATCAGCTTTATAAGTCACACACCTAATAAAATTTACTATTAATTGTATAAAAACAGTTGACATAATTGGCAATATATTTATAATTGTTGAAGAAAAATAATACACTTTGGTGTATTACAGAAGTTCACATCAGTTTTTCCACAATGTATCATATAGCCTGGCTTTGTCACAGCCTACAGAGTATGAGGAAGTAATAGTTTGTATATTTTCAGTGTATCAGACTTTTCTCCTACTTTCATAGGGAGAGCACTGTGGTACAGAGGTACATATATATTCATTTATGTATTCACATGTTATTTTACCGGTTGATGAGCAAACTGGGCCAGTGCCATTCAAAAACTTCACAATCGACAATGACCCATTATTTCAAGCCTGAATGCAATTTAAGATGCTGAGCTGCTGATTAGGCAAAGTGAAAGCTCAACATGGCTGCTTCTATAGCCCATGCACTTAAAGACAGTAAATAGGAAATCTCTGAAATTTCTAATCTGTTAAGAAAGCACCTGTTGGTAAATATTGCCTTTCACAGTGAAGAGATGTCTGGAATAAATTTTATATCAGGGTCACTCATGCTTGTAGGTGGGTCTGGTAATAAAAGAGTTCTGATAAGTGTAGAGGTGACATCACTTTTAGATGCTAGAAAAATGAACATTACGATCAAGTAACTAGTTAACATACCAAATCATTATTTGCCTACTCTTCTGAGAATTCTGAAATTAAAAATTATACAACAATGCTTCTCTTATATATTTTATGAATTGGAAAACAATGAATATAGCAATTTCTATTCATTTCCTTTTAAAAAGGTAGGATAAATACTTAATAAATGTTTCTCTAAACTTATTATGGAGAATTTCAGGATGGGATTAGAAATTTTAATTTCCTTAAACTGGATCTTTAGGAGATCCACTTTAAAATTTATCTAAATTTTGCCATGTTAGAGAAGTTCAAAATAATCAATTTTTTTGGTTGAAATATGTATCTATATTTCCACTCAACCAAGGCAAGAGTAGACAAGCCAGATATTAATGCTGGCAGAGGCCATGCAAGGTCATACCGTTTTCTCCTCCTTCAGATAATACCATCCCCAAATTATTTCACAAAGATTCCACCTCTCCTATTTTTAAGGCCTTCCGGAAAAGGAGCAACATAACCTTCCTCAGTAACCTATTTTGATATTTCACAACTCTCACTCAGGAAATTCTGACTTATAGCTAATCCCTCACAGAATACTTTATGCCCACTCCTCTTGTTCTACCCTCTGGACAGAGAACAACATTTGATGATCATGGCCTCATTTTATACACTTCCAGACTGTATACTGAATTATATCTGTTTTTGTTATCCTTACTCCCCGCCCCCACCATATTCGCAGATCTTCATTTCAAGTCATATCTGTCTTTAACTCTGTAGTCTAAAAATATACATAGTATTCAAAACAGGCTCTTGTATATTCCTATCAAATACATATTTTTAATTATCCACACACTGCATAAAATGTAAAGCCAAAGTTTATCTTTGCATTTATTTCAATTGTGCATTGTTTTCCCTTGCCAGATTTGTTTCTAGCCAACTCTTCCACATTTTGTATGTGAAGAGGTTATTTGTTTCTCCTTAGCTTCATGATTTCTGACCACTTCTTCAGTTTATCAAGGACATGCTGACTTCCGATCCTATCTTCCAAGGGTCAGACTTTACACTGTTTACATAGGACTCGTTAATGTGTAATTTTTTTTTAATGTTTATTTGAGAGAGAGAGAGACAACACACACTTGTGGGGGAGGGGCAGAGACAGAGGGGGAGAGAGAGTCCCAAGCAGGCTCTGCAAAGTCAGAGCAGAGCCTGACAAGGGGCTCCATCTCAAGAACCTTGAGGTCATGACCTGAGCCAAAATCAAGAGTCGGATGCTTAATTGACTGAGGCACTCATGTGCCCTTAATGTTTTTAAATTTAGTGAATAAATTATTTCACTATTCCTTCAGCAACCATTCAAATATGTGTGGTTTAGAGGATATTTTTCCAATTTATGAATGAGAATGTCACACAGAACAAAATCAAAAGCCTTGGAAAGCTGAGATTATACCTAATTCATCTCCTTCACACTCTATACTTCAGGTTAAAAGTCCTCATAGGACCCGTTTTTAATGATGCTGTGTTGGCTCATACTGACACCAGGGTGTTAGAGAATGTATACAAAATGTACAACAAATCTCTGTGATTTTTCCTAATCTATTTTAAGTTTGCAAATAAGAGAGTTACTAACAGTGGCTTCCTTTGCTTTCTTTTAAAAATATCATCCCTGATAGTTACCTTATAGTCTTTATTTAAAACTTCTAAATAAAATAAATAAATAAATAAAAAATTAGAAATTCTTAGGGGGCACCTGGCTGGCTGGGTCGGTTGAGAGTCTGACTCTTGATTTTGGCTCAGGTCATGATCTCATGATTCGTGAGATGGAGCCCCACATCTGGCTCTGCACTGAGAGCATGGAGCCTGCTTGGGATTCTCTCTCTCCCTCTCTTTCCCTGTGTCTCTCCCCTACTTGTGCTTTCTTTCTCTCAGAATAAGAAAAATAATGAAAAATTCTTAGGACTAGTATCTTGTAGCCCTGCAATTGCATTATAAGAATTCCTGCTACTAAAATTATCTTAGCTTTAGGTAGACCTGTCCAGGCATTCCATGATATTTTCTTTGTTCCTTAGTATCACTTGATTCCAGAGGTCATAGGTACGTATGTTACATTTCACGTGTATGTGACCACAAACATGAGCTCATTTTGCTGCAAAGAAACATTTCATTCATTCCTTCATTTAATAGGGTTTTTTTGTTGTTGTTTTGTGTGTGTGTGTGTGTGTGTGTGTGTGTGTGTGTGTGATTTAGTACTTACTGTGTTTTAGGAACAATTTTAAGGGATATACCAAAGAATAAAACAGATAAAAATTCATGCCTTTGTGGAACTTACAATATTCCTGGTATTATCTATATTTACTTTCACCTCCACGTGGAAAAATGGGCTACCCTTGATTTTATCCTTTGCTGTCGTTGTTCTTATTGGTTAAACTGAATGAATTTGTAAATATCATACTTTGTGATTCTCCTTATCAAATTTTAAGCCTTTACTATTTCTTAGAACTTTCACTTCCATACTGTTTTTAATTTCTTCTTTACTCATAATATTTTTATAATTTCCATTCCTCATATGGGCCTTTCTTCAGCCAACCAGATACTTTCTTTCCTCTTTAATGCTTGTGATACAAGATGAAGTGGTATTTGATCACTTGTGCAATCCCTCATTTAAAATTTTCTAAGAATACTTTAAAAGTATTTCCAAGTCCTTTGAAATATGCTCCATTAATAATCACCTTTTTATACTGAAGAATTCTTCAGATCTTTAATTCTTGCTTGTGACTAGATCCTAAGAGATTATGAATTTTTGGCCAATCACTAGGTTTGATACAGCATTAATTAATGAATAACATTGTCTTAGTGTTATTGAAAGACAAAAAATCCTAGTAAATCAAGAAAGCCATGTCACTTTCCTGTTTCTTAACTATATGCCTGGGTAATCTGTGAGTGTAATATTTAGATATTTCTATTATACTAGGATGAAAGCAAGTGATCCATGATTCCCTATTGTATAATAAAAGATAAAAGATTAGAAATAGAGTGAAATTACAAAAATAAACCACACGGAAAATATGAAGATACATGGTGAGGAAAATCCTTTCCTAAGAATTTATGAATATAGCATCAGGCATCAGAATTATAGTAAATAAAGAAGTGGGAGATATGGTGATGATTTATTTGTCACTATTTTAGTTTTCATTAAATATGTTGAAAAAAGTTCTCAGGAGGAGAAAATAGATAAAAAAAGAAAATAGCTCTGATATGCAGCTGGATATATGCCAATATGTCAGCTCCTAGGGAAATTTTACATGTATTTATGAGAACCTGAATAATAATAATATTTTCAAAGGTAATATATCTGATTAGGATGTCACTAGCTTCTGAAGAAAGGCAACTTTTCCTTTTCTAGGAGGCTTGAAATTAGGAATGGGTGTCATTCTACAATGTAATGTTTGAACCGAGAAGGCACAAGACAATGCTCAGCCATCTACCCATAGAGACTTTCACCCCTCTCCTAACCCCGCCATAGAAACTGGAAAGAGGTATGGTGCAGAGAGAGGCACACCATTGCAAGTGGCTAAGAGATACAACAGACAGGGTTATTTTAGAAGATTCTAATATATTGGGCAGTGGTGCCTGGTTTACCTTAATGTTTCCTCTATCTCATTTCTTTTTTGAATTCAGGACTTTGTAAAATGTCTCTTTATTGCTTTTTGTGTGTTTTTGTTAAGGTTTTTTTAAATCATGCCATGAAAAGCATTTCGTATTTGGGTCTGTTTGTTCCATTACCCATTTGCCTTTCCTCAAAACTGTATTTGAAGCTTAAACACTGAAACATAGACATGTTCCATCACTTAAAATATTGTGTGTGTGTGTGTTATTTAAATTCTATTTGAAAAATCAATGGTGAACCACAAATTTTTGGAATTAGAATTAAGTTTTAAAAAAATCAAAGTTTAGAATTCTACTGAGACATTGTACAAAAACGATACCAACTGCTAGGTAGGCAATGTATGCTACATGATCACATTTAAATAATTTTAGTATTTGTGAAATTCAATTTTTGTATTTAATTCAGTTTTTTCTAAGACTCCGTTTCTACCAACTAAACTGTATTAACTAGGTAATATACATATTTCTTCTATGTCTAATAACAGATTTTATGATCTATGATCTATTGAAACTAATATCTGTGATTTTCTTTAATCCAGAAAACTATCATATTGGGAGATTCTATTTCAGGTTGGAAAGTTGGAGAAAAAAAGATTTGTATAATAAAATTTGGAATTTTGGTAAAGGAGTCTTAATTTATGTTTGATATTTTGTTTCTTTTTTTAAAATGTTTATTTATTTTGAAGAGAGAGAGAGAGGAAAAAAAAAAACAAGTGGGGGAGGGGCATCAAGAGAAAGAGAGAGAGAGAGAGAGAGAGAGAGAGAGAGACATAGAATCCGAAGCGGGCTCCAGGCTCTGAGCTGTCAGCACAGAGCCCGACGTGGGACTCAAACCCACAAACTGCGAGATCATGACCTGAGCCTAAGTCGGACACTTACCAACTGAGCCACCTAGGTGCCCCTGCTATTTTATTTCTGTGAAACAATTTTTAATCATCCTAGCGAGGATGTTAACATTGAATGAACATGTCCCAGGAATATTATTTCTATTATTTCAATTGGATGTTATTCTTGGATAAGTTTGTAATCATGTGTCATATTACATTTCAGTTCAGGTAAAAAACCAAGGTAGAGAAAATATATGAAACTTGCCCAACTTTTTACTGCACATAAGTACTAAAACTAGGTTTTGAGACAAGGAAGCCTGACTCCAGATTCCAGGTTCTCATTCCTCTGTTATACTGACACACGTGTTAGGAAGCCTTATGAAATTTAAGGAACTATTTTCACCATCTAATTTTTAAATTTTATGTTAAAGTCATAAATCACCTGAGAATAAATATATATAATTCAATGCATTAATGATCTGAGCTTTTACTAAAAACAAACCTCAAAATTTGATTCTTACTAGATTAGAGAAGAGTGTTTCATTTTGTTTCTTTTGGCTTTTCCACTTTGTTCTTAAAAATCGGGCTTAAGGGGGGCCTGGGTGGCTCAGTCGGTTAAGCGTCCGACTTCGGCTCAGATCACGATCTCACTGTCCGTGAGTTCGAGCCCTGCATCGGGCTCTGTGCTGACTGCTCAGAGCCTGGAGCCTGTTTCAGATTCTGTGTCTCCCTCTCTCTCTGACCCTCCCCCGTTCATGCTCTGTCTCTCTCTGTCTCAAAAATAAATAAACGTTAAAAAAAATTTAAAAAAAATCGGGCTTAAGATATATTGTTATTTGTAGTTTGAACATAATACACCCCAAATACTAAGTTTTTCTCTGATTTAAATTATATTCCTTAATATGCTTCTATTTAAAGTTATTTCAAGGATAACTCAAATAGTGTTATAGGTTACTAGCAATAATTTATACTTATAATTTATAGCCAGAGATAAGATACCTCTAATTTTCTGTTTGGTGTAATTCATTTACTAGTGTAATCTATTTAATAACATAAACACAATAAGTGATTTTGATTATATAGATCAACTTGACAATAAATTGGACATAGGCACTGGTAAAGATTAAATTTATAGGTGAACTGATGAGAAATGCAGTATGCTGTAATTTACTGAACATGCCTTACCTCATAAATTTCTGTGTCCTTCTTATCAAATGATTCTTGAGGTTCTACGTATGAAAATAATTCACCTTCTACACCTAAAATGACTTATTAATTGGAAGCAGTTTTCTAATACTCTATATACTTGTGATACTCAAAATGTTAATAACCAGTGAATTTGCTTTAATTCCAGAAATTAACTAATTTGGACTGCTTGTAAAAGTTTAAACTAGAATGAACATCATAAATAATGAACACTGAATCGAAACTGCCATGTCCTCCAGTGTCAATGGCTCCTATAAATGCTGCCATCAACATCTGGTTTAAAGTGCAAAAACCACCCCAGAAACAATTCAGGAAGGAACAGTTTTTAAAAATGGGTCCCCATTATGGAAAAAAAATGCTCTTCCTTTATAGTCATTGTCCATTTCCTGTATTGAAATATGACGTAGAAGCAAGTGTAAGAAATTAAGACCTTCTTAGAGGCTTTTTAGTAAGCCCAACCTCCATTATGTGAAACTTCTTTATTATAGGCATTTCAGTACAAATTACGACTAAATATGAGATTACAATAGCAGTAGAATGTTTTAATAAGATAACAACTTAACTATTTGTCATGATCTTCTCCATTCATTTACCTGAATCTTCGATGCACCACAATTCCCCTCTTATATGAAAAACTCATCTGAAGTAGGGAATAAGCAATTATGCTCTTGAATCTTCTACTACAAAATCTAATAAGTTATGGTAAAAACATATGTTTTATTTATATACTCTAAATAAATGCTAAATGGTAATAATAATAATTGTGGTGCTGAGAGTTTTTATGAAATATATAATAAAGAATTTTCTTCAACATTGAGTTTTCAACCTATTATCTTCTCTACATATACTTTCTGCTTTTTAGAACTTGGGTTATGAGCGGTATAATAAAATTTGACTACAGATTTATACCTATAATAAAAAATAAAACAGACTTCAACTCTTTATGAAAGTGCTACCAAATATATAGCAGTCCCCATGATGACAGAAAAGTGACAGCAACAATGCCTTGGAGTAAACTGTCATTTGAGAGTGCAAAGGTAAAAAGAAAATCATTAAGGGACCAATTAAAAAATATTTTTGTTAGGATATAAGAAAATTAAGTGGTAAAGTTCCAAAGAGAACTCTCTTTGTGCTTAACATAGTAGAAATATCATTCAAATAGTTTATCCCTGCTAAGAGATTACCTGTAAATGCTGCCAAGGTCACTGCCAAGTTGTATTAATGGCCATGTTCAGTATATGTCAGTCACATGAGTTAGAGCTGCCTTCTTCTTCTTTTTCTACTGCATAATGACCTACCTCTTAATGCACACTGACAAATTGAGGTGAGTGAATATGTTTTTCCAAAATATAGATGGAAGAGTTCCATTCCACCACTCTCCCATTTTAATTGTACCAAACATGTGGAATGTAAAGTCTGGCAGGAAAGAGGTTTTAAATATTCTACTCTGAAAATTGAACCATTTTTGAAAATGGCACTTTGAGTCTCTCAGGGAATTATTTGTGGCTGCATTGTGAATTTTCTTTCAAATGCACATTTGCTTACTTTGCTGTAAAAGCACAAAATATTTTTTAAATGTAGGAATGACATTTTTTTAATCTAGAAAATGTCATTGGAACACAGAGTTAGTAACAGAATGATTTAGTATTCAATAGTTAAGCTCTATTGCAGATTTGTAATTTTCATTTATCAATATTATTCATCATTTACAGAAGAAATGTGAGAGTGTAGGCATATTGGCTTCTGAATACATCTACTGACTAGAGTGTAGCAGACATATTTATGTACTTAGAGTAAAAATAGATTAACACATCTCCTTTACAGGGCTTATATTTAAATAGAATAAATCACATCCTCCAAAGAATAAATGATATTCTAGTATGTTATAATAAGACTTGCTCGTAAGAGACATCTCTATTAAAAATTTACCACTTTAGTCCTGGAATACCAATTTAGTCCTGGTCTTGAGATTAGCAATATATTAAAAATATCTGGGGAATTAGCAATTTCAATTCCCAATTTGATATTAGAACTTGGCGCTGATTTCCTTGTTTCACTTATATATTTTAATTCATCAAAACATTATTGAAATAATTGGGAAAGAAAGAAGACATGAAGAAGCACTTCACTGCTTACATCAGCTGACTTGAACAATATTTTATAACTATATTTAGAAAAAGATAAAAAGAGCTGAATACAGCTACAATTCTCCATGCCAACTTCCTCTATTACCACTTTTCTTTTTTTCATTTAGCAACTCATCTATAAAGCAATGACATTAAAAAAAGAGAGAGAGAATAATTCCAGGACCTCTAGATAGAATTTTAATAGGCTGGTTAGATGCATAATTAGTTAGGAGACCAGATCGGACACCAATCTAGCTTTCACTAAAGATCATTATTTCTATTTTGTTTGTGTCATTTTTATTTTTGGTAGTGACTTGGATCATAAACGCATTACGAGGGAGTTTCTCAAATCTGAAGCTGAATACAAATATTATCTAAATTAGAAAAATTAGATTCAAATATATTGCATTTATAAGGTACATGAGTAAAAACGGCAATACACAAAATGCAAATAAATTCCATTCTGCAAACTTAACAATTATAACCAGTAATTTGGCACAGGGTGATGTAACTAAAATTCATATATAATACTTGAGCTGAGATTTATAATTGTATTATTAAAACTTTTATAAAGATGATGTAGAATAATTCGCTATTTAAAAAAAATTCCCCAAAGGCAAATAGCAGAAGGAGGTAGTGAAGAGAATCTGCATGATTTAAAAACCTAATAATGACTTGTATTTGCAAATCCAAAGCTATTGTGGCCAAAAACAGTTGAGTAGAAAATAACAAACCTACTTCCAGAAGTGTGACTGAAGGGATACAACTTTCCAATGATGTAATATCTTTTACTTTGCAGAATACTGGGTAGCCTTATGTGGACGAAAACCATCTCCTTAAGATAAAAATTTACACACGTTTACCTCTTTCTACATAGTAATAATAATAGGCAATACTAAGCGCTTTACATTTGTTATTTAATTCTTGTAATTATTTTATTCACAATAGGGTAGATAAACTGAGACATATTTTAAAAACAAGCAGTGTAACTTACTCCATGCTGTTTAGTTATTTGCCACTTGGGTAAACCCATTAAAAAAAAAAGCTATGAGTTCATCCCCCACGCTGATGGTTGGGGCAGATGAGAAAAAACAAAGTTCACATTTTGGTCAAAAACTGACATACTTGGGGATAAAAATTCTGTTTACTAATGTCACTGTTCTCTGTGCAAGAGCTGGGTAAGACCAGTCCTATGTCAATGGACTGGTTATTTAGAATTCTAGGTGGACCACATGAGTGTATTTTGTTTTCTCAGATAGATAAAAAAATTCTTCAGTGTAGTAAAGTACAGTATTTCTTTAAAAAGAATGATGGTTCCAAGCACTTTAAATATATTTAGTTTACTTGTTTCTTTTATTCTGAAAATAAAAGGCATTCATAAATTCACATGCTCCACCTGCCCAAACCTTAAGATGCACATATCTAACAGCCAGCCCCACATGATTTTTGGTTATTCTACTGAATTCTATGGAAAACCTCTCATTTATTCTACAAGGATTGTGAGACTTGTTTGTTAAAAAAAAAGGTTATACACATATGATAAAATACACTAAAAACAAGTGTGATATTTGGCTAGTACAAAGCTGCCTAGGGCTTAATTTAAAAATGTACAATAGGAATTTGATCACATTTATCCATTTGATTTGTATCTAAATGTTTAGCTTTATATCAATAAGATTAGTGGTTGACCACTATTAAGATTCCGTTTTCTCTGATGTTTCAGGGAGATGAATCTGCAAATTCCTTCAGGAAATTATCTATTGTTAATCAATATTTCAAAAGTCAGAGAATTCCAGAATTTGGTAAATCTGGTATTCCCTAGTTCTATTTTTAATTTACTATGAACAAGTATTAAAATTCCACCATAAGAATTTTTTTTAATGCCAAGATACAATCACATAGTGAAGTCACCTTTAATGACTTTAGTTTGAGGGGAACATAGGTGATTACAAAATTTATTTCCTAGACTTTCTCCACCAAAGGCAAAAACCAAAACCCCTTCTTTTTAAAATTATTTTTAATTTTAATGTTACTTATTTATTTATTTTTGATACAGCACAATAAGGGGAGGGGCAGAGAGAGAGAGGGGGACAAAGGATCTGAAGCGGGCTCTGAGCTGACAGCCTGATGTGGGGCTTGCACTCTCGAACCTCAAGATCTGACCTGAGTCGAAAATGGACGCTCAAGCCACCGAGCCACCAACGTACCCCAACCAAAAACCTTTCAATGCAAAATTTCTTGATTGTGAAAGTTGAAAAAGGCTAATGATTGTTAATCCTCATTCTGTGTCAGCACTGTTCTATTTACTTGAAATATACTAACTCATTTGATTCTCATAAAAACCTTATTGCAGCATTATTACATACATTTTACATATGGGAAATGTAGGCAAAGTGGACTTCTCTTACCCATGGTAAATGATGGCTTTACGATTGAAACCTACACAATCTGATTCCAATGTCTATTCTTCACGTCATAGTAAAGAATAACAGCATTTTAATAAAAAATGATTTATTATTTTAAGAACACAACTACTGAATGGTAACTGCCAAGGTAGGTGAGAAAAAGGAGGAATACAGAGTTGACACAGACCTTAGAAGGCCACTGAACTTTAGGAGAACCATGATGTCCAGGATGCCCTTCATCTTAACATGGAGCAGCAAATAAAACTTCTAGACCTCAAGTACTCACCCTGACTTTGTTGATCTCTTTAACATACACTGATACACACACACACACACACACACACACACACACACACACACACATATGTGTATATATGTGTATGTATGTAACCAAATATCATTAAGAACTTACACATAATGAATTTTAAAATAATACATATATTTTTAAATGAAAAACTTCACTTTATTTCATTATTAGAATAATGCCAAGACTTTGTGCTCTGTCTTCCAGTAACATTCACACATTTTGATATCATTACCTGTCTTAACAAGTATTGGATATAGATTTAGTGAATACCGATCTGCTAAGGTTTGGCTAACTTTTACTTCTACATGCTAACATTCTATAAACTAGCTATGCTAATTATTTCACATTCTGACTGGCCAGCTAGTTAACTTAAGTTGTAAAAATTCAATATTTAGTGGGATGCCTGGGTGGCTCAGTCGAGTAAGCATCTGACTTTGGCTCAGGTCATAATCTCACGGTTTGTAGGTCTGAGCCCCATTTCAGGCTCTGTGCCTGGAGCCTGCATGAGACTCTGTGTCTTCCTCTCTCTCTGCCCCTCCCCTGCTCACACTCTGTCTCTGTCTCTCAAAATAAATAAATGGTAAAAAAAACTTAAAAAATTCAATATTTAGTAATGTATACTTCTCTCTATATATTAAAATAATTAATATATTTATAGTGATATAAATAGGCTATAATATTTATCCTAAGTTATTGAAATTATAAAATCAATTTTCAGCATCTCAAAAAGATTGAAGCATTCTAATTATACTAAAAATGTACTGGGAATGATAATTACTTGAAGCTTTATAATGTAACTGATACAATCAGACTCAATCCATAAGTATTTCAGATACATAAAATACAAGCAAACTATCAAGCTGTATATTTTAGGTTGAAACATCTCCATAATGACGAATAGAAATTTAAATGACTACAAGTGTATATGGAAGTGATTTATGCAGAATTGTCTACATTCTTTAGCACTACAGTGGCAAACAAAAGGTTTACTGGTAACTTCTTAGGTATGATAACACAATTAAAACAATTTTAGAACTATATACTAAAGTGTGTGTTCAATATTCTCTAGCAAAAGTCAAAATTTGTATTTAAAAAAAGTGCACCTCAGTGAAGGAAATAATCAGCAATACGAAAAGGCAACCGAAGGAATGGGAGAAGATATTTGCAAACGACGTATCTGATAAAGGGTTAGTATCCACAAACTATAAAGAACTTATCAAACTCAATACCCCAAAAAATAAATAATCCAGTGAAGAAATGGGCAAAAAACATGAATAGACACTTCTCCAAAGAAGACATCCAGATGGCCAACCGACACATGAAAAAATGCTCAACATCACTCATCATCAGGGAAATACAAATCAAAGCCACAATGAGATACAACCTCACACCTGTCAGAATGGCTCACATTAACAACTCAGGCAACAACAGATGTTGGTGAGGATGCGAAGAAAGAGGATCTCTTTGGCGCTGCTGGTGGGAATGCAAACTGGTGCAGCCACTCTGGAAAACAGTATGGAGGGTCCTCAAAAAATTAAAAATAGAACTACCCTATGACCCCACAATTGTGCTACTAGGTATTTACCCAAGGGATACAGGTATGCTGTTTCAAATACCCCAATGTTTATAGCGGCACTATCAACAATAGCCAAAGTATGGAAAGAGCCCAGATGTCCATCAATGGATTAATGGATAAAGAAGATGTGGTATATATACACAATGGAGTATTACTTGGCAATCAAAAAGAATGAAATCTTGCCATTCGCAACTATGTGGATGGAACTAGAGGGTATTATGCTAGGTGAAATTAGTCAGAGAAAGACAAATATCATGACTTCAATCATATGAGGACTTTAAAACACAGAAGAGATGAACATAAGGGAAGGGAAGCAAAAATAATACAACAACAGGGAGGGACACAAAAACATAAGAGACTCTTAAGTATGGAGAACAAACAGAAGGTTGCTGGAGGGATTGTGGGAGGGGGGATGGTTTAAATGGGTTAAGAGGCATTAAGGAATCTAATCCAAAAATCATAGTTGCACTATATGATAACTTAGATGTAAATTAAAAAAATAAATTAAATAAAAATTAAAAATAAAATAAATAATAAATAAAATAAATAAAAATGTGCACCTTTTTACTATGTATTCTACTTTATTTATGTTTTCATAATTTATTGTCAAGTTAGCTAACATATAGTGTATACAGTGTGTTCTTGGCTTCAAGGGTAGATTCCCATGATTCATCGTTTACCTACATTACTATGTATTCTAAACATGTATAATTGAAGAGTTAATTTTAAGGCTATTTTTATTTCTATTAATAAATATAGAAGCCTATATATCTAAAAATACCAATGGTAGAGATTAAATTTGAGTTGAAGAAGCACATGAAATATGAGAGAAGGTAGTCAGGATATATTCTGAAGTGAATTCAAATAGAAGAACATTCAAGGCAACATTTAATTTATTTAAGCACTGGCTTCTGGTTGTATTAACCATCCTTTGAAATAAGTGTGTTGTACAACAAGAAAACAATTTTAACAAGGATTTTTGTCATTAATTATTATATTTTCCAAGTGATAATTAAAATGTTACAGATGTGGCTCCTAAGAATGTAGTATTAAAAATGTAGCTCTAGCTGAGGTAGGTACCTAAGGGATAAGGAGGGTGAGGCTGGACCGGTGTACCCTTGAAAAAGAGTCAATTATCAAACAGCTGGGTACACTTGGTAGCCAGTATCTTCCACTAGGACCACTAACAAGAAATGTTCTGTTAGCTACATAATGCCTAGACATTCAATAAGTTAAAAAGAGTAATAAATCACTATACTTAAAAGAAGTTGGGTAATCAGAAACTGATGAAATGAAATTTGTGCAAAATAAAAAGGACTATCATTTTATTATTTTTTTTTAATTTTTTTTCAACGTTTTTTATTTATTTTTGGGACAGAGAGAGACAGAGCATGAACGGGGGAGGGGCAGAGAGAGAGGGGGAGACACAGAATCGGAAACAGGCTCCAGGCTCTGAGCCATCAGCCCAGAGCCCGACGCGGGGCTCGAACTCACGGACCGCGAGATCGTGACCTGGCTGAAGTCGGACGCTTAACCGACTGTGCCACCCAGGCGCCCCTATCATTTTAGATAATATTGAAACAAATATACTATTGAGATTGGCTAGTGAATAGTAAAACATGATGATTAGACTATCATACTGTTTTTCTTATTTATTAAAATTCTTATTTTCTTATTCATATACTGATACTAACTAGAGGAATAGATAAAAGATTTGAGTTAGCTTTTGTTAGATGTCTGCACAATGGATTTATAAAAGATATAAACCCTTTTAAATGTACTTTGTTCTTCATATATTTAAAGGAATAAGAGATCAACCTAGTCAGATGCTTAACACAAAACAAAAAAATTCAAGTTTCATGAATGGATTAAATAAAACTTAAACTCCAAACAGGGCCAATAAGATACACTATGTCTTTTAATGAATCCTAAATGTGTCTTTCAACATTGTTTTATCAGTTACAACAGTATTATCTCATGACTTTCACTCATGACATAAAAAAGAACCACAAAATTCATAATTTTACATGGGGGGGGAATGAGAGAGAACCATAATATTATAAATTAAGAATGATACAAAATCATTCTTCACCTATTACTGGCAAATGAAATGAAATTAAATAAAGGCCACTGATAGCAGCTTTTTGTGGCTATTAGAACCATATTTTCTAATCAGGGACAAAAGTTTTAATCTATGTGACTTCTAAACTTGAGTTTTCCCACCTATAAAATGTGTGTAGTATACAATAAATAGATATTATTACTATGGGATCACAGAATAGTGGGCAATAGCATCTTACAACAGGAACTGAATGTCTCCCCAAAGGAAAGATCTCAAATAAAGATCAACTTGCTTAGTCAGTCAGGTGGTATAGCAAATCTGGTGCAAAAAGTAATTTGTTAATTGAGAGATTATAAAATCCATTAGGCAGTATTATCCTGAATACAAAAGTCAATAAAACCTAAACTCTGCCTTCCAAAGAACTTAAATTTTACCAAACTGGGAAAGATACTTTAAATATTAGCTTTAGCACAAGAGAGAAATTAATAAATACCATAACATAGGTATACATAAAGTCCTCCCCAAGTCAGATTTGGCAAGGTAACTCCCAACATGAAAAGCCTCATGGTGGAAGCACTTAAGGAAGGGTTTTTACTTCTCAAAGTTAAGTCTTTTTCATTTGACAATTATTACACTTAATTCACTTGTTCCAATTTAATTTGACAAATATTTATAGGATATATATTATGTGTAACAGATTCATTTACGCAAAATAGAAGACAATGATATTTGAAAGTGGTGCAATCCCCAAGCTCAAAAAGTTTATAATCCATTGTGGGTTAAGGTTAAGTTACAGTTGTACAGTATTTCCATTTTATGATGCCACTTCATAAACCTGTGAGAACCACGGTTACTGAAGACAAAAAGGTTGACATTCTTTCTATTTTGATAAGAAAAAAGGACCACAATGAACCATAATTGTCTTCAGCAGAGTCTTTAGGGTTTCACTTTTCTGTTTCTGGGAACACATTCTAATTTTAGTATTTATGTAAATGGAATGACCCATTCTAGAACAGTTTATGTGTGGTTTACTTTCTAAAATGGCTCTATGAATAGAAAGGGAGATGGGCAAGCAGGGGGAGCACCCTAGAAGGTGAAGAAACCTGAAGAATAGACAAAAATTTATAAAGGAGTTTATATTTATAAAGGACTTACATATTATTGTAATTTTTTAAATATTCATTTATTTTTTAGACAGAGAGAGACACAGCATGAGTGGGGGCGGGGGGTGGTGGGGAGAGAGAGGGAGACACAGAATCCAAAGGAGCCTCCAAGCTCTGAACTATCAGCACAAAGCCTGAGGCAGGGCTCAAACTCACAAACCGTGAGATCATAACCTGAGCCAAAGTTGGATGCTTAACTGACTGAGCCACCCAGGCGCCCCTATTTTTAATTGCCATTATTAATATTTTGGGATTTGAAAGAGTCTTACTAAATGCTATATAGAATACTTGGAGAAAAATTTAAAATTTCAAGTTTATTTTGTTAAATAATCTGACCATATTTTTGTCCTGAAAACAAATTACTTCATTTTTTAGAAGAGCATTATTAAAATTTTAAGGACAGTACTACATATAGAAATGAGATGACACGTCTCTCTTTAATAATGTTGGATTTTTTTCCTTAGCTCTTCACAGACTCTTTTTTTTTTATGTTTATTTATGAGAGAGAGAGAGCACACATGTGTGCGTGCATGTGCGCAAGTTGGGGAGGGGCAGACAGAGAGGGAGACACAGAATCTGCAGGAGGCTCTGGGCTCTGAGCTGTCAGCACAGAGCTCGATGTGGGGCTTGAACTCATGAACCGTGAAGTGATAACCTGAGCTGAAGTCAGACGCTTACCTAACTGAGCCACCCAGGCACCCCTCAGACTCTTTTTCTAATATAAAATATAACACTTAGTTGAGTTGATAAATAACATAAAAAGGCAGTGAATAAAATAATGCACTTCATGTTGTATGAATTTTCATTTCATTCCCTTCCTTCATATTTCCTGTAAAGTAGTTGAATGTGTATACAAATTATGGTCCAAGTCTAGATAGTGCACAAAAAATATCCAAAGGAAGATTTTAAAAACAACGAAGTTAATTATTACCACCAAAACTCTTTCCATTAAATACTTGGGAGTATTGTTTTTAGACTCATAAAACGATTTAGCAAAGTACTCTCTATAAACTCAATTTCCACAAACTTATGAATTTCCTAATCATGAACCATCTTGTGAATGTCTAATTCAAATAAACGTAATGCATACATTTCCACTTGCCTAGATACGCAAATCACCTCATGACCAAGGCTTAAAAGAGATTCTAAATTCAAGTTCCACCATTTTTTCCCCTCAATTCAAGTCAATTCATGTGTAGTGTCCACCTACAATATGTTGGAGGCACTCTCCTAGTCATACCAGGGGACCCTAAAACGAACAAGACTCCACAGAGATTATAATTCAGAAGGAAATGAGTAGCAGAATCCATTTGCTCATTCATTTAACAAATGTCTATTAACCATATGCCCGGCAGAGTCTAGATTTTGGACATACGGGCACTAAAACTCAGCATCAGCCTGAGGCATTCCTGGAAGAGGCAGTCCAGTAAGGGTTTATCAGAGAACATTGCAGGCAGCATAGCACAGCAGATAAGGTATGGAGTCTGGAGCCCAACTGAGTGCCTGCGTCCCAAGGCTTGTTTAGTCAAATCCTCCTCAGTCACTCTCATGTACGTGCACATCCTTGTTAATCCCCTTGTGTCCTCTTCTTTAGTTTCTTCAAAATTACCCTTGGGGATTTCTCTTTCTTATATGTTCCACATGTTTACTAACCATAACTAATAAATATTTAGAATGATGTTTACTATATACCTGCACTAAGGAACAGAAAAAGTTATTTTAAAAAGAAATTATTAACTAAGAATACTTCCAGTCTTAATGCAGTAATCTTGAAACGGCAATGAATATTCTAACCATTTAAGTACCATGTTGAAAGGTCTCTCCAGGAAGGTGGTGGTGGTAAATCTGCATTTTGAAGGAACACTGCATAGGATTCTGAGGTCTGTACATAGCCAACGACATTTTCTAGCCAACCTAGAAATTGTTTTCATTATTTCCACATAAATTCCTGCTTGTTAAAGAGTGCTTTGGCTAAGCATTACTGGTTAAGGACAACGTGAACAATATAATTTAGTTATTTGTACTACCTGTATGGATTCTTACTATTTTTAAAAATTTTATTTTAACTGTACAGGGGTTTTTGTGGGCTCATGTGAGAAGCTAATAACCATTAAAAAACATTTCCATGAAAAATAAATTCTGGGTTTCCCAATATTAAAGCAGAGTTTTGGGAAGCAAATTCTTCATAAGTTGGGGATGTGACTGTATTATTGGGTGCATAGTATGCTACAGTCTATACTCAAAAGGCACGGCATTAGCGACAAGACATGACATATTCAAGGTCTTACTTAAAGATCCAGCTCAAGTGTTTTCTCCTCTGTGAATTATTTCCAGAATCCTTATGCAGTAACAATTGAGTCTTTTATTTCCTGTGTTACCAGAAAATGTAAAACCAGCATACAAGAAAAACCAAGGACAACGTTGTTTAATGCATGAAAGTCCCTATATGAATGCAATATTCTATAGAAGAAAATGTTTGTTTTTTCACTCTCCTGAATAATATCCCAGTTAAGTTCAGAGAAGATAGAATATTACATATCCACTGCTTCTTCATCCTAAAAGATACCAGTAATTTGGAAACTAGGCTGATACAATTGCAAAGCTAGGCTGGAAGAGGAAAACTTTTTGCAGATAGATAATGACATAGATGTAAAGCTCATGGCTACAAAGGCCTCGGCTGGAAATGGTATTTAGGAACAAGTCCAAAAATTTGAGGATTATTTTGGGTGGGAATAAATTTAGTCGGGTTCAACAAAAGATTATACTTCAGTTTTTTTGAGAACAGAACAAATGTGTGGGACACTATAACAGACATTAATACTCCCCTTACACAACTTGATCAAGTTTTCGAGTACATTCCACAATAAAGTTTTTTTAACCTTACAGGTCTTATCATTTCATTAAATACTTTCTCCAAGAAGGAAAAAGTATAAATTTCCTTTATGTAATGGAAATAAGTTACATTTTATGGCCAATTCAACACTCAAATAATGAATAGAAACACCAATGTAATACTAGGCTGTGAAAGTAGGAAAAAAGCAGCAGTTTCTTCTACATAATGGAAATATATTGCATTTTACAGTATATTCAACATTCTAATAATGATAAGTACCAATGAAATGAATGAAGTGCCTTCTGGTTTTCTTCCACATCCCTCAAGGCTGGAAAAAGAACAATCCTGACACTTCTAATGTGAACAGGTGAATAAATGAATGAAACTATTACTTTGTAGGGTTTTTTTTTCCCTTTCTTCTTTTAATGGTAAGGTAGTTCTTTGGCAACCTTCTCCTAATTACTGGGAAGTCATACCTGCTGGCCACTAGGCTGGATTGGTCCATTCCTTGTTTCCTTGAACATTCCCTCCAACCCCAGAATCATAAAGCAAAATAAATTGTCATTCGTTGTTTTTTAGGAAGTGCAAACTTTTTAATCTTAAAAAAAAATGCCCTATTCCAGAGCACACCTTTCAGACACAACTTTAGGTCACGTGTGTATGCCAATGGCAGCCTGAATGGGGTGGTCAGACTCAAGTCAGCAGAGTTGGCTTGCTTAGCAGAGCCCTGCAGCCATGATCTGGAAGCATCAGCCCCACCACGTGCATGACATTAAGATGATCCACAGCAATCCTGAAAGACTACATGTTAAGTAGAGCTTCCAATTTGCTGTGGTTGGCATGACCTAATTTTGGCTTGAAAGGTACATTTTTTCCCCCTCTGGGTTTTACTGACTACACACTGGAGGAAAAAAAAAATATGTTCTTAAAGGTATTCTTGCTCTTTCCTTTCTTAAGGAAATTTAGGGAATTCAACAACTGCTGGCCTCTGGCTGATACACACACTAAAGTCTTTTTCCAGCTTCGCCTACATCTTGACCCCTCCTGCCAAATAGTTTAGACAGTCTATTTATAAAGTTGATCACTTCCCCTGTTACTTCATCTTCAGAAATGCCAATAATTTAAAAACTGGAATGATACAGCTGGTCTCAGAAACTGGGAAAGGGAAGATTCTATGGAAGAGATCATTTTCCTGCCGTAACTTAAGAAATCAATTTATTCTCTTCTCAATTTTATAGTTGAGGGAAATAATGCTAATGTTCCATATTTACTTTACCTTAGCATTTAATGATGATTTAAAGTTCTAAAGATTTTGAATGTTAACAGTAGTCCTTAATCCTGACTGCACATTCGAATCATTTTAAGTATTTTTTAAATACTGGTACCTGGGATCCCCATCCCAGACCAATGAAATCGTAATCATTGTAGCAGGTTACCCAGTATTTTTTTAAAAGTTGCTCTAAGAAGTCAAATGTGAAGCCAGATCTGAAATCCACAGTGTAAAATTCTTTTAGAATTTACAGATATGTTGTGCATTACAGATATGTTGTGGTATTCTCTAATTGGAATGTACTATGTTCTTGAAGTTTACTAGTTTATCCATTTATGAGCTTCTCAGCTATATCACGGTATGAGAGAAAAACTCATCTGGATAACGTCACTGATTCTCAGCAGGTTTGTAACCTGCAATCATAGAACACTCTGCCCTTCTGAGATAAGAGCTCTCCTGCAAAACCAACGTTGGCGACTTTCAAAGGCTTAAAATCACTCCTTTTCACCTAGATGCTGCTGAGTCTTTCCAGGGTTTCCAATTGCATTTAAAAAAATTAATCTTACCTTATGATATTTACTGCCTTGTAAATCTCTAATAATACGCAAATTGAACTCAATGTTGTATGCTTAATTTACGCAAGGTGATAATTTTCTAACTGTATGTGTGATGTTAATGTATTATTTATTTGAGATCAAATTCAGTACATTTTATGACTTTCAAAAAGTCAAGTCCTTAGATCAAAGTTCTCATTTTGCATAACTAATTTAATTCTCTACTCCAGTCAATGGGAAATAATATAATCAAGCAGTGCAGCCCTGTCCCCCCTCGTTCCTCCCAATATGAAATTGGGCTTGTTTCATGAAGAATCTGGTTTGCGGAGGTAATGTGGTCTTAATAGCTGGAATGAGAAGTTTGTTTATAGATTTGGAATTTTATTCCATTATATAACCAAGACCACCATCCAACCTTCCTTACATAAAACTGCATGTGTCTCACTTTAAAGCTTCTTATGAAAATAATGCAACATTTTTCTATGTAACTTATGAAACCAGAATATTTATTTTCTCACCCTGTCTTCCCTTAGTTCTGTCTTCTGACATACACAGAGAAACTGGTGTGTGTGTATGTGTGCATGCATGTGTGTATGTGTGTGTGTGTATGCGTGTGTGTGTGCGTGTGTTATGTCTCTTTGGCAATATAGAAAAACCAAGTCCAATTTCTTGGATTCTGTATTTCCTCCAAGGCCATGGTTTGCTATGATTTACATACTTATTTCCCTTCTATTAGGATACTTTTAATAGAAGTGCTTTTAAAGTACATAAGATTTTTTTCTAAGGGTATGATATCCCTGAAGTACTTTTATTTACCTACTTTTGCTTTTTCAGAATAAGGGGAAATAAAGATAAATACCACCTGAAGTTTCTTTTTTTAAATTACTTTTTGTAAAATAGTTGATACAAGTTGAGTCTCCACTATATGAAGTATCCTTGTGGTGGTACCTCACCGTTGGTGCTCTTCTCCCTCATTTGTAACTTGTTTTAACATCCCTTGTCAAAACAGTGAATTGCAGGGGAGGACATGGATCAGGCCATCCTTCCTTTCAGCTGTGTCTAGGAAATAGGGCATGAGTGGGAGTGGAGGAGGAGCAGGTCCTCCAAGTTACCTCGAGATCCGTAACAGCGAGGTTTTTCTGTCATGCCAGAGAATGGAAAGGGGATTAACGAGGTTCTTCCTACGTCTGGTACCATCCTTGTAGCTTCATCATCTGCTCCCAATATCAACAGAACCTAAATTCCTGGACATCACCTGGGCAGCTTCTTCAAATGGAGAGGAAAAATTGAGAATCTTTCAGGCCATATAGAAGACCCATAAAGGTCTGTTACACTTTGAGAGGTGAGATGAATCAAGAAAATTCCCTTTTCCAGGATATTGCCGGGATTTGACTCATCATTTAAGTCTCACCTTAGGTGTCCTCTCTTCTACTCAAGACTGGCCTGACCAGAGATCTCCCAATATTCCATTGAATATTCCATTACTTAAGCATCCACTTTACTTTCAACATACCGGCAGTGTAGTGTTTATCACATTACATTCATAATTGCAGCTTGGCATGTTCATCTCCCTCATCAGACTGAATTTCTCAGGGTCAGGGACTCCATCTTTCGCTTTTGTATGCCTAATACCTAGCAAGCCACCTCCCATTAAACACTTGCTGAATGCACCGGTGGAATAATAAATTTGTAGTTTATGTGCAACGGGAAATGTTGAGAAATAGCAGTAGACATTTTATAGACAGAGTTATATGCTTATTTGTTTCTTAAACTTTCAGAATGCATGGAGTTTTATGACTAAGCTCAAGATTCACATTTGACTTCTTCTAAATAGTGGTTCTTACCCAGGCCTCACTTAAAATCACCCAGGGGCTTCTGGGTGGCGCAGACAGTTAAGTGTCCAACTCTCGGTTTCAGCTCAGGTCATGATCTTATGGTTCGTTGGTTCGAGCCCGGAGTTGGGCTCTGAGCTGGCAGTGCAGTCAGATTCTCTCTCTCTCTCTCTTCTTCTCTGCCTGCCTCTCCCTCACTCACTCATTCTCTTTCTCTCTCAAAATAAATAAACTTAAAAAATAAAAAAATAATAAAAAATAAAATCACCCTGGCAGTTCTGAAAAACAGCAATGACCAAACAGCATCCCAACATAATCCAAACCTGGAGGTGGGACCCAGGCATCAGTATTTACAAAAACATCTTCTCGGAGCGCCTGGGTGGCTCAGTCGGTTAGGTGCCCAACTTCGGCTCGGGTCATGATCTCACGGTTTGTGGGTTTGAGCCCCATGTTGGGCTCTGTGCTGACAGCCTAGACCATGGAGCCTGCTTCGGTTTCTGTGTCTTCCTCTCTCTCTGACCCTCCCCCACTCATGCTCTGTCTCTTTCTCTCTCTCTCTCAAAAATAAACATTAAAACCATTAAAAAAAAATCTTCTCAAAAGCTCAGAGGATTGAGAACTACTGTTCTAAATTACCTGTACAAGGGACAACCAATGTTTTACACCATGACTCTGCCACTTTACTATACCCAAACTCTTCCAGTTTTTGAATGGATTCTGTTTGTAAGAAATTATTAGTTGATATTAGTCCTTGGTTGATCAAAAAAAAATTAAAGGCTTTTGAAATGCAATATTAGTTATATCACAATCTTCTTCCGGAAATATTGCTAACAACCTTATGTAATTATCTTTTATAGAATTAGCCAACAGCTATGACTTCCTCCTCAGTGTTTGGGTAATGCAGGCCTTTATAGCGACTACTTGTTTCCTGTATATTTAGAACTCAAATGGATACTAAATATAAATCTGGTGTTTCATGAAGTCTTAAGAGTGTGCTTTACAGTTAGAAGGTTCCAAAGAGGGAATTCAAACAACTGTAGTCAAAATAACATTAGGAAGTAGGCATAACTAGCCTCGGTGGTTTCATTAGTAAGGCAGGAATGAACACTGAGCGTTACCAGTGGCACTTAATATTGCATAAAGCACGCAAACCTCCCCTTATCAGCGGGCACCATAAAATGACATGAAGGCTATGTATCACTGTAACCAATTAATTCCAAATTACACACCTAATTCCCAAATCTTCAAGTCACATTGCTAATGAAAGCATTTTAAATACAGAAAACACAGGTTATTTTGGTGTTTGTACTGGTTTATACTGTACTCCAAATAAGCATTTGATTCTCTTTAACAGTGAAATAAAGCAGTACCAAATGTAGTTACTAAAATGCACTTGAAATTTGGCAAGGAATCTATGCCTGTAAAACTATGGTAGCTATTCATTTTGAAGTCTAAAGCATATACGTTTGGTAATTCAGAAATGTGAATCTAGTTTGACCTCTGAACAGCCTCTGTGTCCTCACATCTAGTCAAGAGCATGGTAATGCTTTTATGAAAAAAAAAAATAAGAAAACAGTTTAAAAAAAGTTAGTACTATTCTTCATAGTAAAAATTGTAAAAGTGATCCCTTTTCCTTTTTCAAAATGCCTTTTACTGAACACAAAAATATTGTCAAAACCTCAAAGCCGTGCATTACATAAATAAGCTTGGTATAACATTTCTTAGTTTTTGAATATAATGCAAGTTGTTCTAGCTTGTCAGTATTTATTTTACATCTATCTCTGATTTTGTTTTTTGTTCTCTTTTTTAACTACAAAGAAGAAATTAAAAGATGTGCTTTAATTCACGTTCTCCAAAATACCTATCTGCACTAATTAGCTGGATAACTCCTAAAATCCATTTAAAATCCATTTATAGACTCTGTCCTACACCTCACATTCTTAAATTAAAACTATACAAATTACTATGGTTCCTGAAAGTAAAGATTAAAAATTAAAACAGCTTAAAAAGTGAGAAGCAAACTGGAGGTTGATAACGTGAAATTAGATATCCACATTACAATTCAAAACTATTATTGTAACTGGAAAAATAGATTTTCACAAACAGGAATAAGACAATGTTTGTCAAAAGAAGATCTATCAAATGGTTGATAAAGTACATTTTTTTCTCTTCCAGGTTAACAATACAAAACTATACCACAGACCGATAATTAATCCACTTCTTTTTAAAAACAGTACTAACATGTCATATAACCATAGTTTATGAACATTTCATTCTAGGATTACTGAAACCTTTCCCCCAAGATGCCATGCAAAATTAGCTTTCCATAGTTGAGTCATTTTCTTTTTCTTATCTAACTGCTGAGATCATGTATGTGACATTTTGGCTTAGTAGGTAAAAGAGTGGACTCTGGAGGCTGACTATATGGGGGAGGTTCTAGCTCTGCCATTAACAAAGTGGTAACTTGAGGCAAGCTGCTTAGTTTTTCGTTTTGTTTTTGTTTTTTGCCTTAGTTTCTTCATCTATAAAACGAGGATAGTAACAGCGCCTATCTCATAAATGAGTTAATGTATCTAAAGCCTCAAGCCCTTAGCACAGTGCCCAAATATACAATAAACTCTGAAAACATGTTAGCCGTGATCGTTACTCCCTACAAATAGTTGTCATTAATATTACTTTCAAATTAATAATACAGCTTTTTACACATATCATAAAAGTTATTAGAATTATTAGTGATACCTTTAGTAGTGATGTGGCTAAAAGTGGAATTCCTAAGTCATAGTTGAAAGTATCAATTATATTTATAGAAGATCAGTCTTACTTCCAACCACCAAGCCAGCAGGAATTGAAAACCAACTGGTCAACATATGTTGATGCAGATGGAAAAAGGATACAACTGTCTTTAAATTCCCTAAAGAAAGCAGAGTGGAGAGCCTTCTGGTCACTGCAGTCCAACCTATCATTACCCGTGCAGTGAAACTCTTTGATGGGTTTCTTAGTCTATGAATAATACATATTTTGGGGACAACTTCACAAAAATAATCTGTCTTTGCTCCAAAAAGACCTATGACTAAGCAAATGCAAAGAAAGCATTACCTCCCAACCACAAAGGAGGGTCGCACCCATGTCAGAAATTGAGGCAACTGGTAAAATTAAGAAAAAAAAAATTTGTTGAGATAAATTGGCCCCATAGTTCATGTCCTAGAGAACTAGGGAAATTTTAAGTTTCAAAACCATTTTTTCTCTTGATTTTTAAAAATAAAATTAGGGAAAAAATCAGGTTCTTTTGTTTTTTTTTGTTTTTCTTTTTTAAGATTTTATTTTTAAGTAATCTCTACACCCAAGTTGGGGCTAGAACCCACAACCCTGAGAACAAGAGTCACATGCTCTATTGACTGAGCAGCCAGGCGCCCCCAGATTTCTTTATAAGTCATCATTAAGTAAAAGAGCCTACCTTTTTAGAAGATCTGGTATTTTAAAGTATTTCACAAGGCAAACAATATTTCCAAATAGTCTTTAAGTTCTGTGACTCTCACTAAGAGGAGCAAATTTTTTTCATTCCTAATGAAATTCAGGATTATATTTACACTTTGAGCAATAAACAGAGGATTTTAAAGATTAGTCATTCAGGATGAGTAGAATTAAGTTTGCCCATGGAGTTTTGTTTCAAAAAAATCTTACATACAATCAAATTGTAGCAAAAGAAAAGATTCTGGTCGTTTTCTAATCACTGTGACTTTTTTCCTAATACCACTAGATAGTTATCAGCAAGGCCAAGTCTACCATTTTGTAATACGCAACAGCAATTCTTCCCCAGCCCCACTGCTGATGGCTCTGGGAAGAGAAGAGGCTCTGACATCCCATGGGAATTGACCAAACATTCTTTTAGTTCACCACCTGTGATTCTTGGGGTCAAGTAGCATTTTTATCCCAAGGGCAAATATTCAGAATTACCAAAACAAAACCATTCAAGTACCTAGACTAGGTAAAAAGTAAAGTTATCTGACACATAAAGTCATGGATAAATTAAAATGTTGGCAGGAACTGCAGAACTGTCCTTTATCACTCATCTTAAATATGTGTGCCCTGTTCACATTTCAAAAACATTACAAAATCAACTTATGATACGTATGTATACATCGCTATATTTGAAATATAATGAACAAAGATTCTTCTTTCTTTACGTTTATGAAAATTTTCTATAACAATCATTTAATACAACTCTAGAAAGACTATTTATTTAGCAATTAATCAAGAGGATGTGACAAGACAGCCAATGAGTTCCAAGTAAATTATTTTCTTGCTAAATGTGTAAAGTGTTTGCAAAAAAGTCTCTTAATTTATATTGCTTGAGTTGTCCATGTGACAATGTATCAGTTTCATACTCAGAAGATTTTCTGACAGAAAGTATGTCTTAAAATGTATTTCATAAATTTTCTTTACGCATGCAGAAATCTAAGAACTAGTTTTCCTATATAAATACATATGATTAATGCTTAATTTGTATAAGTGATCATTCATTAATACAGCTTCTGTATTTTGATCTGTAGCTCAAGTGAATTATAACTTTGATTAAAAAATGTTTAATTCCCCTGAACTTTGAGTTGCTTTTCATATCAAAAATTATTTAAAAAAACTAAAACTATCATTTAAGTTCATTTTTAAAATATTATTCTGGGAGATATTTAAATACCATGATCTGTATACAAAAAGTAAATGTGTCCATTATGTACCTGCATGTACATATATATGCAATATGTACTTACTACACATATATACCTAAAATTTCAAATTCTGCTAACTTACTAAGCTCTTTATATCAGGAATGAATGCAGGTTTCCATTGCTCAGAATTTTTTTTATTTGCATAAAAGCAGAGAGATGGCTTTCTATGAAGACAATAAAAAATGAATTTTTATTTAGAATCATTAATAGGAATAGAGACGCCTTAATAAATAAAAATTAAGTTTGGAAATATTTACCTACCATGCTTTTAGAATGATGTGAACATCTACGAAACAAAAATGTCACATTATGTTGAGATACTACAGTTTAATGTGTCTCTGTACAGAATAAGAATTATTTGATAGTTTAACTCCTTTGGTATAATTTAATGATTTCAAAGACTTATGAAAACCAGGATTATCTATCGAGTCAAATAATTGGTATTTATGACCATACCCTAAATAATGTATCACAACATTTTTAAAATAAAGCTTGATTAGAGTAGGGAAGTAGGTTTGCTTTTAGTATAAGGTACGTATGTAATAATTTATGAAATAAATTTGGTAATTGGAAATTTGATTTTTTGTAAAAATATTTGTTTTATTTTACACATTCCAAAAAAATCTACTCTTTAATTTAAATACAATACATTCAGTTCATCATTAAAGATGTTTCTGAACTTCAGAAATTTTATTTTTAAGAAAAAGTAAATATGTGATCAAAATATGTTTGGAAGAAAGCTTTTAAGGTCTATGAGTATTATAAAAGTTTCTTAGAAATCTCTTAAAGGCTGAGTACAATAAAACTAGGGCAATGCATATATTCTCAGTTACTCTTAAAAAAAACCTGTAAAAGTGACTATAGTGGCATGTTCTGACACATTCTTTTCATAAACCGAACCCTGTTAGTGACAGCAGAACAGATTGTGTGCATCTGCTGGGAATGAGCCAGATGACAGTGGAAAAACGCACATGGATACCTTGGCACAGCAAATAAAAAACGGAGAAAAAAAGACCTGGAAGAGAAAGTGCTCAACTTTAATTGAAACATTCTTTCCAACATGATGAACTTCATCCAACCACCTCTTGTAGCTTGTCAATTTTACATAGAAGAATGTGTTTTGAAAGGGTCTTTTGTATGTTAGAGCTGTTTTGTCCTTTTTTAGCACTAAATATTGACTCAGGTTTTAGATTATTTCTTCAAATTATGGCAAATGTAATAAGCATTAGGGTAGAAAAAGAGGCCAAACCACTCTACCACAGTCTGGTACAAGAATGTTAAACTTCTAAAAACACTTTCAGGTTGAAGTCAAATTTTAAATATCTAGGTTAAGTTTTGAATTATGTGGGAATTACACTGCCAAGTGCTAGAGATGCCACAATTCAAATTTCTGCAAATGTGACTACTGTAAATGCTGCTGATACTCACTAGTGCTATAATATTTTATTTTATGCTGACCAACCACGGTATTGTTTAAACAGTCGGTTCAATGGCACTAGAGGTCCATCCATAAAAACAAATGTGCTTCTATAAATCATATCAGGAAGTTCTCTTGGATGCTCTGATTACAATGAAAATTTATTCTATACAGTATACAATGCACATTTTAAACTGGAGACGAAGTTAATAGATTAGTAGTCTGACTGAAGCAGCTGCAGTCAAAAAAAAAAAATCTGGTGATTAACAGCCATTTTCCAGTAATCATAACCCTGGAAAGGGCTACTAAGCAGGGGGAGGGGGTTGCAGATGGGAATAATTCTCTAAGCCCATGTGCCTTAGAGGGCTCCATCATCTTCATGCAGACTTATTATTATTATTATTATTTTTAAATTAAAGCTTTTAGAGGCATCCTTGATTGCAGTGTTGGGAGCTGTCCATGCTGTTTTACCATAGGGAAGTCCACTCTGTAAGTATTCCTTGCACTGAGCCCTCTTTAGCCCTACATTATACCAGGGCTAGAAAAGAAAGCTGAAATGCAAGGTGCACACTAGAGGGGCATTATTCAAGAGCGTGAAAATAATTCCAAGTGGTTGCAACTCCACAGGCTCCCTAAGTGGGCAGGCCTCATCGACATTACCTGTCATCCAAAATATGAATTTCTTTGAGAAATTAAGTGAATACAAAAGCTCAACAAAAAGGTGGTAGACAGACTCTGAGACCAGAAACATTTCCATTTTCATCCACATCCAACCGAAATCTGTTTACTTGTGTTATCAAAAGGTATAATCCTCAGGTAAAATTCTGCATTTCTCTACTACTTTATATTTCTTCTCACATGTAGAAAATTACCCAAATTACGAAAAGTTCATTTGTTCATCATCTCAAAGTTGACAAACTGTAATTAAAATAAATGATCCCTTAAATCTGGAACAAAAAACCATGGTAGGAATATCATTTACTTAAAATTTTTTAACTATTCAGATAAAGAATGCATTTTGTTTTTACAAATAAAGACAATTCATTAATTTATTCAACAAATGTCTACAGAACACCTATCATAGGCAAGAGTCACTGTGAAGGAATAGAAAGATGAGTAAAATGACCCTCATAAATTAATTCTATCTCCACATGCAATCAAAAATGGTTAATAAAAAAGTAAAGAATACTAATGTATCCTCCAAAAGTGGATAATACTAATAATGCTAAGAAAAAAAAAGTTTAAAATTCTTGGTAAGAGCATCTTTTCAATTAAAACCACCTAACAAACACTTCCTCCAAACTGAACTTCTATCAAAACTAAGCCATGATCTATCTGGAATTCAGAACTTTCAATAAGTGACTTAAAACTCACAGATGAATTATTTTGTTTCTTTGGTCCCATTTCTGGTTCTAAAAATAATATGGTATTTATTGAACATAAATATCTGTGATCTGTGAAGGGTTCTGAATTTCTTGGAGAAAAAGTATATTGTTCTTAGCAGTCATTATTAGCATTGACCTAACAAAGCAATGGAATGTGCTTTGCCCTGAAAGTGACCCAATTATAGTGGTATGAAAGTATTCTTGAAAAAAAAAAAGTTCAAAATAATGATCCCATTAAGCATTTCTAAGTGCTCATCATTGGGAGGAAAATAAAATGATTAAAATACAGTGTAGCGCTATGATAATTCACTAATTACTGATCGCTAACATTGTGCTTTTATATGTAACATCCTGTTTAATTCTTACAACTCTAAGAAGTGGGTGGTATTATTATCCCCATTTTACAGACGCTGCAAATGAGGATTTTTGGTGGTTAAATAACCTGCCTAAAGCCACTAACAAGTAAATGGGAGGCTGGATTTTTAACTCAATTTGGTTTTTTCTCTTAACCATTACTCTCTATTGCTTAAGGACCCGTTTACCTAAGTGCTCAGATGTGTAAAATTAAACAAATGATATGAATATGGTACTGGGTCTTCAAACTTTTTAGGCTTGCAAATCAAGAGAATCGATATTCTCTTTCTCCTGCGTTCATCCTCACTCTCCCATGCTTTTTGTCTCTCACTCTCTCTGCTCTCCTCCATCTACCCCTCCCTTTACACACACACACTCACATCTTAGGGTTTTGGCCCAACACATCACAAATATGAGGAAAGCCATAATTTGGTTCAACTAGTTCGATAACCGTACCACATCCTGAGACTTCACAATGCTGTGCGTTTTTGCTGTGGATACACCATCCATTGGCTCTAAGTCTGTCGGTGGCTCCTTACAAAGATACCATTCTGTGGCCTTCACTGTTTCAAGATCAGTGTCTAGAGCTCTTTCATGACACGGCATTGGGCTTGATGAACCACATCAATCTCTCAAGTGTAAGAAGACATTCTACGATCTCACATGTATAGTCAAATTCAGTTGAAAGTCTACTTTATTACAATACCAAATGTTTTGAAGTAAGAAGGGAACTCAGGAGAGGATTCAAAAAAAAAATTGAAGGAAAAAAGGGTGAAGTCAAGAATTCTTTAAGTTTTTCAGCTATGAAATGAGAGAAGGAAAAAAAGAATCACATAGAGCTCACACTAACTCAAGAAAGATTGAACAGTCCTAAAGGGGACACTGACCATTCATTTCAACCAAAGGGCTGTAGGAAAATAAACAATGGGACTGAGTACCTTGCCCAGCCCTTTGCAAATATATTAATGTCATAGATTTCTTTTTGGTTTATGTAAGGGGAGAAAAACTCAAATGTGAAAGAAAAGAAAAAGATAGTCAAAATTTTTTTTCCTTTACCTATAACCTATACAAGACCCTGAGTAGTCTTTTGATAAATACTAGAAATGATTAAATGGACACACTTAAAAAAAAATAGCCAGGTTGTTAGTCTTCACTTAGACTATCCTGATGGAATTAGGACTGGATTTATAACTTTTTAACATTTTAGCTGTTACAGAAGAAGGGTGAAAAGACCTACTTTCTGAACCATCGAACCTTTACTTAAAGGCCACCCAAAACTTAATGAGGCTCTTCAAATGTGAATAGAAATCAGATATCTTAACAAAGTACTTGGTAATTTATTGGTTGGCAGTTTAAAATTTTAAAAATTTTTGATCAGAAAATTACCTCCAAGAGATTCACCTTTTAATCAGGCATAGTTTTATTATTTAAAGAGCCAAATAATTCATTTTCTATTTAAAAAATTTTATTCAGTACACATATTAAACAACTGAAACTTTACAATGTGTCTAACAATATTTATCAAGTGGTGATGATTCAAATTATCCTATGGTCCGGGATAATTCTAAGGAGATAAAGAAGTCTCATACCATGTCCTAAATTGGACTGAAAGTGGATTTTTAAATAGAATGCCTAATTCTGTAAGAGATAAATGTCAGAAAATTACTGACTCCTATGTATATTACTATATGCAAAAAAAAGTTTAACATCTTTTCCCCTTGCCAAGGGGCCTTGAAAGTGTGCCAGGTACAGGACCTTTGCTCATAACACCTTTGGCAAGAATAGGTCATTGGCATCATGCTCTTATGAGCTACTTTTTACATTTTAAGATAATTTCTTGCTACTTTTTAAGGAAACACTTGCAGCCACAGAAAGATAGTTTCTAGGTATTTAAAGATAATTAAAATGATCTCTTACCGATTTTACTTTAAAGAGAAATAAAATTAAACTACATTTAACTGTTGGTCTGACTTGGTAAATGTTATATAGTCAATTAATAATTCGTTAAGTGGCTTAATGACCAAACTAACATTTATGCACTATTTGTATACTGTTAAATTAATAATTTAGTTTAAAAATAAAGTTGGAAAAATTTTTTCTTACATGGTTACATTTTCTACTGAAGACTCCCACTTAATACATTTCTACAAGAGGAGGCTAGTTTTAGGGATGTGTTCTGGCAATAATTTGTGTACTTTACACAAATGAGAATTAGGCTACTAACTGAAAGGAGCCATGGCTGTTAGAAATGATTTTTTAATAAGATTTTTAAAAATCACATTGGTATTTGTTGAAAATGTAGCCAGGATTAAAGACTGGTTTTAACGACTGTTTATTTTTACAAGGAGAAGTATGAGTTTTCAGACTGAAGTTTCAAATGCAGAGAATATTCATGCAGATATTTGGGGGTTGATTTATGTTGTATGGTAATAAGCACATTACTTACACTGTACTTTTCAAACGAAGGACATAAACCAAATCTGAAAACTAAAGCCCGTATTTTCTATCTTTGTACTTTGTATTTTGACCTAGTAATCATTAAAAGCGTGAATGTTTATCAATAAAAATTACTGTAGTGCCATGTATTGTGGCAGAACATTGCTATTTCCCGAGATAAGTACAAAAAAACCACTCAACATTAATTTGCATCACAAAATGACCTAACATATCTGAATATAATGCACAGGCCTTACTGAAAAGAAACCATTATATTTTTCTCTGCAGAACAAAAAAATACTGATATCTGACTGGGCCTGCATGTGCTCCAAGAGGGGATTGGGGAAGAGGTCTCATTTTCTATCTTACACCTATTGTTTTGTGCATTCTAAACTGTTATATGGGAAGAAAAAGGAAACATACTGAATCCACTTTGCAGTTAATGTCTTAGTGATTTAAGAGGCAGAATTTTCAAGTTAAAGAGGGGAAACATTATGCTTTTCCTTTCCCAAAGCGATTGCCCAGGAAGAAGGCCCTCTGCTCCTTAGCCTACGCAAGGGGAAAAAAGGACATTACTTCGGGCTGAAATCACTCCGAGACAGAAGAGGGGAAGTTTATGATGTGGCACTGTGCACTGTATCTGGTCTGTAGCCAGGAAGTTTTCATTTTGTATCTCTGCTGCCAGTACCTGCCTGCATATTCAGAAATAAAAATACACCAGGGCTCTGCCTCAGAAACTGGGGATGTTACAAAGAATTAAAAGAGTTTATTTTTCTTTCCTTATCCTGAGTGTAATTACTGTTTTTAAAAAGAAAGAGCTGAAACTATAGTAACTGGAGGTTTTTTTTTTTTCCTTTTTAAACTCCTCAAACTACCTTCCCACAAAGCCATTTAAGTTAAATGGTACATTTACAGACTCACCTACATGAAGGATATAACCTAAAACATCTGCTTAGACATACATTCTGTTCAGATATAAAGAATGTGGCAAAATAATTGAAAAATATAGGGCCATTATTTTCTTAAAATTTGTGTTCTTCTCCCCGTGTGTGTGTGTGTGTGTGTGTGTGTGTGTGTGTGTGTTCATTCATTAAAGAGATTTTTTACTGCAATTAGGTAGTCGGTCCTATAAAGGCTTCCTTGTGTGACCATGATTTCTAAAAATAAAATGCTCTGGTGAATATTTCTGCTAAATAATCACATCTTCAAAATTACTTTAAAGAAATCCCAATGCTTCATGTTACATTAAGCAATAATACCAGCCTTCCATAATAAACCTTGGTTGCACACCTTATGCATGGTCAACAATTAATTAGGAGGCTAAAAAGTCATGTTTACTCCATTAAACAGTAGACTAATTTTCCTGTTTGTCCCTACTTATTTACATTAGTAAGTCGACTTTCTAATTTTGCAGACAAATAAGCATATCTAAGCCCAAGCTGCCTATCTTTGGGGTTCAGAGAAAGATGCATTCTCTTGCTATCATTGTTAACTTGCTAAAAGAATCACAGATGTGTGGGAAAAAAAAAGAGAGGTAGTTGTTAGCTGTTTTAAAAAACACTTCTTAGTGATAGAATGAGACCATATCCATCGCTTTTTAAATCCGGTATGCTAGAGATCCATAGTATCTGAGAACAATTTTTATGAATTCTTCATGTACATCTTATCTATGACAACAAGATACAAGAGGAAAACCAGACTACGCTCAGGATGTTTTTTGGAAAAAGCAGGTTCTCACCAGGGACTGCCTCCGAGATCAGTTTCTACAGCTTCTCTAAAAACAAGTTTAAGGTACTTCATTTAAATCATTACGAGAAGATTTGCACTGTCATTCTACATGAATCGCAACCACTTGCAGGATGAACAACATTGCTCCATTCATTTAAAATTTACCGCATTAAGAATTAATAAAGTTTCTATAACATCTGCATTATTAAAGAGTAATGATTCCTGCAAAAATCTGCCTGTAATAGGTTTACTGTTTTTATTGCTTGCAATATCACCAATTTTCTTTATAATGTCCTCAAAAGATTCTCTTCATGTGTACTTTGAATTTTGTTTACATTGGCTATATTGTAAAAATAAATACAGAGATTTAACTTCAGTAAGATAATGACAATGTGACATCGTACAAAAAATGCATTATGGTATGACAAATGAATGTTATTGATATTATCATCTGAAACCAAAACACGAATTTATATAAAGGGTATATAATTTCCATGCTTAATAGTAACATGACTTCCCTTTTTGCAGTTAATGTTAAAATAATATCAAAGAAATAAGAGATAAGAGATATTATCTCTTATTTTTACAACAGTATTCTTTGTTGTAGAATTTTAATTATTTTTCTTACACAGACAAAAACAACTAACATAAGAACTCTGATGTTAACTACTTGTTCGTGAGAGGGGTAGGTACTTCTAGCTCCCGTTATTTCTTTATGCCTCAATATATCTGTGCAATAGGTACTAGTGAATTCTTGTTTTGAGCAAAATTGATTCTAGTGCACTTTACAGAAGTTATTTAGTGTTAAAATTACAAAACTTTCATAGCCTTTTTTCAGCATTCAGTGTGAGAAAGGTTTATCAATAAGAACTGCTTTAAAAAAATCTGACAGTTTCTTTGCTCAGTAACTATAGCAAACCATTAGAAATTATTTTCTTTCTCATGCTGTTATTCACTTACACACTGCATATTTGCTTCAATTCTCCAAGGGAAGAAGTCTGGCTCTTGTGGGAAAAGTCCACCCCTTTCTACATGTTTGCTTCCTTAAACGAAAGGAACACACCCCCTTACATTCTTTGAAATGTGTCCAACATGCACAGAATTGTAATAGCACTGTATTATTGACCAAATTAGAAAATCTTAAATGAGAGTCAAATATTGTTAAAATGCTATGTGTTTTGAATCATGAGAACTAATGACACATACATAGGTAACAGAAATGAACTATGTTCACTCTAGTATCTACATCTGGATGCTCAAAACACTTGTAAGTGTCAGGGGAAGAAATCTGCCAATGTTTTTGTGCACATGTATGTTGTATGACAACTCAGGAAGAGGCCCATAAATGTTACAGGTTTTTGAGTGTATCCTTTGAATTTTAGACCCATTTGGGGAATGCCCCCTCCCTTTCATAAATATTTTAAAGAAAAAATATTCAGAAACTAATGTATTCATCTTAGTGAGTACAATCAGAAAGCTGTTTGAAATCTCAGGAGTGTAAGAGTATCAAAAGTCTATACTCATCATAATGACAGAAAACTCACACCAAAGTTGGTATCCACTAGCTTCGACCTCATTAAGACAATCTGCTGATCATGAGAAGTTATGTTCTAACAAGTCTTCCTTCTATTATGTAGAATACTACACTCCCCAGGCACGTTTTTTGGTTATTTTCTAATAAAGTGATATACTCCGTATTTGTGGAAAATCTGTGCATTTATCTTTACTTTTATTTTTTCTAAACGCTCTTTTTCTTTATTCCATTGCACATAGAAATTTGCAAGTATAAAGACACAAGTAGGCAAAATTTTATATCTTTTCAAGTATTTCATGTTTAAATAAAATGGTCAGTCCCTTTGCAATCTGTTCACCAGGCATTCCCCGATAAACTCAGCTATCCAGTTTCCAGGCCTAGAAAATGGAAGCTTTGCTATTCTGCCTATGTTTTTCACTTGGAATAAGAGTGAATATAAACAGTGAATATATAAACTGGAACTGAAGATAATAAACTTATTAAAACTTAGTAAGATATTGTTATGGTCAAAGAAAAGCTGCAAGTGTGTGCCACAAATCCACTCAGATGAAACATCTCATTCAATAGAACTTCCTATCTTATAATAATGCACAGAAAATTAAACACATAAATATTAATTTTATGTATCACAGAAAATGTAGGCAATGAAAATGCAATGTTTACATTTATGGGTGACTCATTAGTGTTTTATTGTGTGAAACACTAGGAGGCATCAGTTGGGTAAAAAAGGACTTCAATTTTTAAAGAAGCAAGAAATTACTGTAGAGTGGATGTGTAAGAAGTTGGGGTTTTCAAAATGTTATTATGTAAACCAAAACTTTATTCTCTGAAATAAACTCTCAAAACATCATATTTTGTTGTAAAGAATAATCTCTATATAACATTCATGAAATACATGTAATTTGACCAATAAACACCTATCAAGATATATTTCAAATGTATTGATTCATAACTATGTAATTACACATTTTTATGAGGAATATATTTGGTAACAGAATAACATAGTGGCTATTGACTACTATGCATTTTCTGCTCAGTTATTCAATACCATGAGTGTATGTTTTATTTCTGGCAAATTCTGTGTTGTGCTCTCTACAACGCCTCTGAAAATGTCTACTGCAATTAAGTCTTATGATAACTGCTTCACATAAGCAGCCACAACTTGATGTCTGTTCATAAAGAAGTGACGGAACTTAAAATTTAAGCAATGAAGGTATATAAGTGAAGGATGTTTTCTCTTATTTCACCACTGGAAGCCTGTCATTTGAAAACTGAGTTTTCTATTGTTTGAATCGTTGTTCATAATGGTGAAGCAACAGGGTTGTGGTATACTTATCTAGCAATCATTGGAAATTGGAGTGTCTTGCTATTCCTCAACAATCAGCTTTTATCTTTGACCTATCAAAATAACAGTGAACTGCGTAATCCGCCTTTTGTAAGGTGCACAGATTCTGTTGTTGCTCCTGGTTTTGTGAATCGCCTCTGTAATCTGGTTTGATTTCCTAAAGATGACAGATCTCGGTGAACAGTCAGGCTTTACTGAGTGCAGGGCAGTCCACGCGCCCATGAGATTAAGGTACAGTGCTGAGGTCGGGGATCTTAATCACCTATCCTTCCACAGGCAGCACACAGAGTGAACATCAGTGATTAAATATTTTCATTGTGCCCAGGCAATCACTATAGTCATAAAATGAATATGTGCATTTTTATAAATTTTAGATATTAATCTGCCTGGTGTGTTCTCTGAGGATGTGCTTTTGAAACAAGTAGAACTTTAGCAATAATCTCTTTAAAGTCCACTCTGTAACCCCTAATTACACATGAAATTCTCCCATGTTGTCCCTGAAGCCAGGGTTCTCTGTTTAATAACTATTTTTTTGTTATTATGTAGCACAAGTGTTTCTGCAGAGATATTTCCCTATTTTTGTCACTTTCTGAGATTTCATAGACTCAAAATATACCGCACGTAGTGTTGGGAAATAAAACCACGAAACATACTACAATAAACAGAAGAAAGTTTTGAAATATAATGTTAACATGTGCCAAGGAGTTATTTAGCTCAGCTTTTTATAATATAAATTGAATACAATAGGTCATTTATTACAAAGATATGGTTGTAGTGTTATTCAATTTATTGATTCGGTGTAAGAGTGAGGGCCAGGGAAGAAATACACAGAAATCTGAAAAATATAAAACATGATGCTTTTTCAGGATTCAACTTTGAATCATTAGACAGTCTTTTTCACTATTGGAATAAACCATTTCCACCAAATTTAAAAAACTGAGTTATATATATATATATATATATATATATATATAGAGAGAGAGAGAGAGAGAGAGAGAGAGAGAGAGAAGAAAAGAGGCAAGGTTCAGTAGAGTCCTTGTTATTTAAATTTCATGTATTTAATGTTATGTGTTCCTGGTCTGAAAAGTTAACATTATATGTGATTGCATACTTTTAAAGTATGAACAGCTCCCAAAAGGTGGAAAATTGACTTTTTATTATAAGGTATTTATTTCTTATTTAACCCAAAGAAACAAATGAATATTTATTAAAAGTTAGGTCTTTAATATTGTCTTTGATGTGACACACAGCAATCAGAATGTAAATAGCATAATTAATGAGTGAAGGAAAATACTGTCTTTAGTAAGAAGTCTGGAAAATATGTCACATATATGCCAAAGCTTTGTGAACTACAGGAGCAAATAACAATAGATTTTTATAAAGTTTAGTAAAACTTAAAGATAACTGCCAACTATTGTCTCCTTAACGTGACTGGGGAACCATATTTTAAATATTGAGTTTAAAGTGTGCTTTGATGAAAACTTTCCGAATTGAGTTTGTAGTCTGCTATACAGCCAAATGTACTTTCCTACAAATAGATTGAGATTTTTGATTTAAAGATATTTTTCCTCTGGAGATAGTATATTAGGCATATCTCATTTTACCTGTCAATTTCTGAATCCCCTTGCTTTATAACTACTTCTTTTAACTTAACAATTTTATGCATACACTGGGAGACAATAATATGGTTTATTAATTGCATTATATTTAATTGAAACTGATGGAAAAACAAAAATACTGCTTGTGTCTTATTGGTATATGCTGAACATTTTCAAAGACTAGCCCAAACTGGTATTATTTTAAAAATTAAATACGATGTTTTACTTTCAAATTGGAGAAATGGAGATTGTTAATCTATTTAAAGCTAAACTTAGTATGCAATACAGAGGTTAAGCGGGGTTCACAGGTGGTCACATTTCCATGTCCTTCCAAGTCTCTAGGGATTGGAGTTATTATACCCTACATAAACATCTTTACTCTGCAACCACAATTCCACTGCAAGGTGCCAGTGAAAAAGAGGCTGGTCACTTTTTTTTGACTGGTATAATGAGGTGGCTGGAGTTCCCTTTACAGCACTTAGAAAATATATGCAGTCACTAACCATTTCACAAGACAGTGACTATTAGAGTTAGTATCAGATTCACAATAGTAAAATGCACTTTATGTCAAAGCAATTCTCTACTGAGGACCAGTTAAAGAACTGGCAGAGAGCCTGATTCTACCTATTATACTGTCAGCATTTACATATAAAGGTATTTTATACAAAAGACACACATTCCTACAATGTGAAGAAAAGAGCTTTTTCCAAAACATGGTACCCACTGGACCTAGAATAGTCAGAAATGTTTCAGATGTAAATTTTCCTTTAAGAATTAATAGCCGTATTCTGGTAAGAAGATAACATTAGTATTAAATTTAAATCCTTGCATAGTATTTAATAATACAATAAACAATGTGTTATGCCTACATATATACTGCCTTTGTGCCAAACTTTATCACTGAGTTTGGTAACTTTCATCCAAAGTCCAGACAGAAGGCAATTAAAGTGACTTAACCTTGTTTCTTTTTTAAATAGCTATGCATTTGGCTTGACCTGAACAGCAATGCATATACTTGAAACCCCAATACAAATTATGAAATATATAGACTACCATGGCCAGGGTATTACTTTTTGTCCACACCAACTGAGAAGCCCTCTATTAAGCCAGCACTTTGGCAAGAGAAGGAGATGCACAAAGGTATACTCTGACAGACAGCCATGCTTTAGCTGAAACTAATCCCAAGAATTAGTGGCTCAGAAGCATAACCCAAAGCAAATCAGAGTCTTTGGGGGGACTCACAGGAGCATCTTTCCACAGTAAACTAGCGGCTAAATCTTAAGGTATGTACTTCAAGGTCACAGAACATTCTGTGAAATATTAAAATCCACCAGGCTCCACACGCTCCACCATATCAAACATGCTAATGACGTGAACTAACTTCATGAAACTTTAAACACACTGGTGTGACAAGAACGAGTCAGGAGTGATTTCAATAACTGATGGCAAACGGATAAGACTATCTAAAAAGTTACTTTTAGCAACAGACAAGGAAATCACATAATCTAAAAAAGAGAATGCACAACAAGCCTCAACTTCAGCCTTCAAAGAGGAACAGACTCAGTGCCGTGGAATATACTGATGCAGATTTGAGAGACAATACCCAGGCTATTTCTATTTCCTCGAGAAATGTCAGGGGTACTTACATGAAGGAAGCCCCGATCAGATTAGTCCTTGGGATATTTTCCTTTCTTAAGAGAGAGAGAGAGAAAAAAAAAAAAAAATAACAATCTTTACTTCGTCCAGCCTTGAAGTGTTTCTCCACCTGATTCAAACATGCAGCCACGGCGACCCACACAGAACCTTCAAAGTCAATCCAATAGCAGCCTGAAGATGTCTGGGTGTACGCGTGTGCTCAAGTGTCTGTGACTGCGAGCAGAGCGAGCAGAGAGCTGGAGACGAAGTGTGTGCGCGCGCGGGGGGAGCGCGCGCGGGGGAGGCGCGCGCGGGGTCGCGCATTCGCGCGTTCCGAGGCCGCTCGCAAGAGGAGGAGGAGGAGAAGGAGGTGGAGGAAGAGGAGGAGGAAAAGAAGGAGGAAGAGGAGGAGGAGGAAGAGGAGGAGGAGGAGGAGAAAGTAGCTCTCAGCAGCCGGCCGGATTAAAAGTAACCAGACTCGTCCAGAAAACTGCGTCCAGGAAGGAAGTGACAGAAGACGAATGGGAAAAGGAGAGCCGCTCGCAGCCTTTGAAACATCGCGTAAAAAAGGCGGGGGGGGGGGGGGCGCAGAGGGGAGTGGTGGAAGGATATTGGGAGGGGAGACGGGGGTGGCAGGGAAAACGGAGCAGACGGGCTTGGGGTTCTAAGCAGCACGTCCTAAGAAGTGCTTCTTGCTTCTTTTTTCCCCTTTATTTTGTCCTTGCCCTTGCCTTTGCCTCGCGCTGCCTTTTCCTCTCCGTCTCTCTCTCCCTCACAATCCCAAACCGTTGACTCTTTCCTCGCGAGCTAGAGAAATCATCAGTTTCACTCTCTCAAAAGGGGGGCGGGACTAGACCTCCGAGCATTTTAATAAAACAAACATACAGCAGTTCCCTCCTCACCCCTCCAGTCTCAACTAGATTGATAAATTACTCCACTACACTACTTTAATTATGTATATGGTATGCAGAATAAATCACTGAACATCAGTACCTCAATCAAGCACTTTTAAATGATAATTGCATCTTGGTGAATCAATCTTTCCATTCCTGACATTTTGCTAATTTTAGTTTTACGGTGGGGTAATGGCACATGCCATACGCAAACCTAATGACAATTCTTTATTGCACGAAATGAAGACAACATCGCGAGCGGCGGCTCCCCGCTCTCCCCACGCTGCCGCTGAGAACGCTCGGAGAACCATCTCCGGCTGCCGCGCGCTCGCTCCCCGGGGACTCTGCGAGCCAGCCAGCAGGAAAGTCCTTCTAAAGTCGGAATCTTTCCTCTGACCAATAGGAGCGCGACCCTAATAGTTGCTCTCGTGACTTTTCCCCGGTTTGGAGACGTGTTAACCACTTCTTTCTTCCACCGGTCCGAGCGCTCCTCTGTTACTCACGCGTAGAAGCCACCGTCCAGGATGTCTGCAGCACTCGATTCCAGCGCGCTTTTCCTGCACGCCCAGAATAGGCGGTTTTCGGCCCTGAAAGGCTGGAGGGCTAAAAAGCGTGCCGAAATACTTCTCATGTGTTAGTAATGTACAAAATAATAAAATAATTACCAGTATTTGAAATCTCGACTTCATCGCGGGGCCATGAACTTTCTAATCAGTTTGGAAATATTTACCGAGGCGGCAGCTTCCTCGGAGATTTCCCCCCTCCCAACGCCTACTTCTATCTCTTCCACACCTTACTGGATTTTATCCAGAGCATTAGCATGTAAACCAAACCAACTTCCCAAATGCATTAGGCTTCCCTATCCCGATAGCTGATGACTTCACTTATCCTGAAGAGTTTCAGCTGCACAGGAAGCAGAAATAGAGACTGATAAGGAAGATACTTATGTTAAGGTTGAAGCACAGTAAACACTTGACCTTACCAAAAAAAAAAAAAAAAAAAAAAAAAAAAAAAAAGACAAAAAGGAAAAAAAAAGGTTAATATTCAAGATTTAGGAAAGGCTACTAGGGGTTGGGCACTTCCCTTCTAGCCAATTACACCACACCCCAAAAAATCAAAATACACCAACTGGTACACAAACCATGAAAATACAAGATTGCATGCCAGTAGAACTATATAGATCATATAAAATGTTTAAACCAAATTAAAATTTTTTAATGTGAAAGGAAGAAAAGAAATTGGGGAAATAACACAACATACAGAGGTAGACAATAGGAGTATACTGTAACTAATTAAAGATAATTCCTCACTTTAAAAAATTCCTTTTAGCACTATGTGTTTAAGCCAATGACTAGTTGCATTTCCTGTTAAGTTCTGCACTATGCCTCTAGACTATTTTAATGCATGAGGACAGTGTGATTCAAAAAGCCTCCTGCTTCATTGTAGGGGCTATTTGATGTGAGTAGCTTTTCTCAGAAGAGCAGGCTCAACATTCAGGTGTCTGCCCCAAGGCTTCACTTGAAAGGAGAAGGCTGATTTTACAGGCAAGTACAACCAGATCTGAACAATCTTCAGGCTTCTGGCTCATCAGCATTGTGACTATCAGCACAGCTAAGATGAGTCTCTTGCTTTTATTATAGGAAAGCATGGCATACTGTTACAAAGCAAAAGCCATCTGAAATAGTATTATTTCTTGCAGATTAGTATCTACAGTATATTTATTTGCCTGTTTGTTTTTCATACTACTATCATGAATTCATTTTAATAATATGGCAGAGATAATCTATATCAGGTTTTTATTTAAGGTATAATTTCTAAAAAAAGAATCCCAAAATTTAAAGGGCATAGTCATTTTGAATAATAAGATATGTCTATATATGGTGGTAAAAATGAAATTAATTTAATTTTTTCCAGATTCACAAATGCGTTGACAAAGCAAAACATTTGTAGGAACATCTAAGTGTATTTTCATAAGGCCTGAAATTAATGCAATGAATTGCAACAGCCTATTTTACATGAGCAAATGGACATAGGTGATACATGACTTTCAACCATACTATTTTTGATGGATTATAGATTATTTGTATTTACCACAGTGCCCTTCAGATTTTGATGGTTTTCCTTCAAAAAGAAACTATTTTACCTTTTAACATTCTAGGAAATTATTTAATAATAAACATTATAATAAATCCATCATTATCAATGGTAGTACAAGCATTGAAAAATACGTATAACCCCTCACTGTGGATAATTTGGAAATAATTTGGATCTGGAATGTGTCACAGTTGGCCTTTTAAAATATAAGATATTCCCCTCAGCAGATTTAGCTTCTTAATTATGTGTGACCTAAGTTAATATTAGCATTAGTTTCCTTCCCATGAGCCTTTATAGTTGAAGCAGAACAAAAGAGGTTGTGCAGAAATATACAATGGAAAGTCACAGAGATTTAAAATTATTCATTGGTAATCCATAAAGTGGTTAATCCAAAATGTGCTTTGTATTCTTCTTTAATACTCTGCCGGTTTTTTGTTTGTTTTTTGTTTGTTTTTTACTAAAATCACCCTGATCTTTGCCACCTAATGGTACTTGGCTAGTATCATAGTGTTTTTTTTTTTTTTTTGGTGTAGGGAGGAGCTTGTGCTAGGTGTTAGGAGGCCCATACTCTCTGGTTCAAGATTTGTGCCTAACTAATGAGTGTGTCCTTTCTGGGCTTCAGTTTGCTTATTCATTAAGTGAGTTAAGTGAATTCTTCGATCTATTCCAGTTCTATGATTGGTAAGTAAAAAATTCTTACACCTTGTAAGTCAATTGGATGCTAGTGGCCTATCATGTTAAATAAAAGGTGACAAATAATTTAAGACAAAATGATGTCTGAGATTGATGTACTATTTAAATAAGGTTTTTTCCCCTAATCATCGGATATTTCCTTCATGAAATCACTATTGTGTTTTATTATATATGTAAATATATAGTAACTCGTTCCCCCCAAAAAAGAATTGTTTAGCAATCTATTTCATTAAGTGCCACAGAAGTTCCAGAGAGCATAATCCTGAGGTCTTGAATCTGAGGAAAGCTAATTCCTAATTTCTGTTCAAGGTTGTGTACCATCTTACTCCACCCTCCTCTCTTTACTACTTCCCTACATTAAATCAGCAGTCTACCAAAACCCTGTTCACTGGGTATGCCTGCTTTTAAGCTTGGCCCACGCTGGGTGTAGCTCTTGAAGTGAGCTTTAAAAAATTATTTTAAAGTAAGCTGGGGCGGTTGCCACAGCAACCCACCCTAAGATGAAGAGAGGCTATAGATTAATCTACCCCTCAAGATTATTCAACTGTGTAGTATTTGTTCTTCAGCCAGAATGCTTTCAACACAAACATAATTGAACATAGAAGTTCAGAAAAATATAAAAAGTAGTAAGATACAAATTCCAATAGCATTAAAAATGTTATATCTTTTTATAGCTACAGTACAGATGACACACATAACTTCCCCTGAAATGGATTAATTGTAAAAAAGACTTGCAAAGGTAGGCCCTGAAAGGTGACATGTGAGCTTTAAACAAAATGACATGCTATTGCTTATAATGTAAAGCATACAATGGTCACATGACTCTATCACTTTTATAGGTGCCTACATTACAAATACCTAATGGCCAAGAGTCTGGCAATTTTACCTTTACGAATTAACTTGGTGGTAAATGATATAACAAATGTTAAGCACTCACCACATACACATACAGTCATTTGCCTTCCATTCTTTACTTCATCTCTTCATAGAAGTTACTTCACAGTTTGCAACTCTTCTTTGGCACCTTAAAATGTGTAAGTACAACAAGGTACATAATTAAAAAAAAATCTTTTTTTAAGAGTGTTGATATTAAAGTACATCCAAATAACTGTATTTCTAAAACTTCTAATCTGAAGTAACATTAGTGTTAATTCTGATTTTAAACCACATGAATGTATATTAAACACAAAATTATTAAAATTACCATTAATTGTGAAAATACTTATAGCCTTTAACATAAATAGTGCCAAATATCTAAATTTCAGAAATTCTTTAGGTACAGCTTTAGCCTATGCACAGTATACACCATATGGACTGCTTGTGATTGAGAATCTGCAATATGCAAAGGATTTGTTATTCCAAGCCAAGGTTTAATCATATCCTTTATCTCATATCTAAAGAGCCTATATTTATCTTTATTTTTGTACCTTTAATTTTGTATCTGATTAAGAATTACAAAGGAGAAACTCAAATCCATCATATCCCAAGCTAACCAAATTTGTCAAGTTGGGATAATGAAGTTGCAGCTGAAGTTGCTGAAAGGGCTTATTGTATATGTCGCCTAAAGGCCAATTTTAAATACTTTGGGAATAGTGGTGTGGATTCAGTCGCCTTTATGAATTCTATTACCAATAATACCTTTTCCTTCCCAGCAGTTTGACTATACTGAGCGCAGACAAATACTCCTGTGTTCTAGTCTCTGCTTGAAACTAGCTTTCTATGACTTAGAGTGCACAAATGAACTTCTCCTTGGCTTCAGAGTGGGTCTACTCCTCCCAACCTTGAGACGTATCAGACCACGATGGTCGATATTCATTTACCCATTTATATTAGTAAGAAGACTTTTCATAGTGAAAACTCATTAAGATTTATAAAGCCTCTATATTTGGGTTGACATCCCTAAGATTTATTTTTATTTTTAAATTGCTTCAGTGAAGGAAAAATGAATTTTGGCTACTTTTATTTTAGGGGTGTTAGCCGAGTTTAGTCTTTTAAGACTCAGGCCCACAGTGAGTTAATTTAAATTTAGTGACTGGTAGTGAGTATCTGGTGACCTGCCGAATACCCTTTCTCCCAGCTCTGCTTGGTTTTACAGTCTGCTAAGTGGGAATCATAATACACATCTCCCAGGGCCTTTTCGTCTTACAGAAATGCAATCTTCATGGAATAATGTCCGAAAGATATGCTAAGGCTTTTAACAATGCCACTACAAATTATGATACATTTCTTCCTTTTCCTAGAACAGTATGCCCAAATAAGGCTAGATCAGTCATTTCCTTGCAAATGTGTATTAGATTAAAAAGTATCCATATGCATGGTTAAATTTAATGGACTTTACCTTCACTTACAAAATCGTTAAATGTTCATCGGAACATTGATTCTATCCCATCTCTCGAAATATCACAGAAACCTTAAAAGAATGGATTGTCACACTTCCCCCTTTAACTATTTTCTCTAGATACTTCGGTGTGTGTGTGTGTGTGTGTGTGTGTGCCCTTTAATTTTTAAAGATTTTTATCCAGGATCGGGGTGGGGGTGGGGGTTAAAAATCTCGTCTTGCGTTTTGGTGCCCCCTTCTTTGTCTGGGAAGCAGAGGGCTGGAATTCAGTTCGGACGGCCCCTTAAAGACCCAGACAGAGGACGCCTCTGGTTTCAGCAGCTCACTCCGCTGAGTTATTGATTGCAGGCAGCAACAATCCCTCCGGGTGATTTGTGTGGAAAGTGAATCCGCGCTGGCTGGGCGTTCACAGGGGCGCAACAGCCGCAACGCCATCCAATTATTGCCGGTCGTCCCCTCCAACACCGCTCTCCACCTATATACTCCTTTCTCTGCCCATCGCCGCTTCCCCCCACCCACTTTTCTCTGGAGCGGACCGACCTACCTACTCCAGCTCAGCCCGTCTCCGCTTCCCCCCACCCACTTTCCTCCGAGCGGACGGAGCCGAGGGGGCGGGGGCTCCCTCCCGGGAGTGTTTCTAGAGCTCCGAGGCAGCTAGTAGGGGGTGAGTGCGCCACGTGCGTGCGCCACGGGCGAGGAGGAGGCGGGCTCCGGGCCCTCCGGGGGCCTGTGGGCCTGGGTGCGCGGAGCGGGGCGGGCTGTCTCGGCGGGGAGCGTGCCGGCTTGTGTCTTGAGGGGGATGTCACGGCTCGGGGGAAGGCGGCTGCTGGTTTGGCGGCGAGGCCGCGTGGTGGGCTGTGGAGAATGGGAGGAGGGCGCCACGGTGGTGGGTGGGCCCTAGAAACGCTCGGTGGCGGTGTTGGGGAGTTGCCGCGCTCATCTGGTTTGGGGATCGTGGGGCTCTTTCCCCCGGGTTGGAGAAAGACGACCCCGGAGAGCTGGGGCTGAGTCCCGAGCCTGGCGCCCAGGAAACCCACCTACGCCCGGTGCACAAAGCGGTGGCACGCGGTCGGCGTCCGGCGGCCCTGGCCGCCCCGCGTGCTCTGAGTGGTGTGCGCGCCTGGGGGAGAGGGAGCGCGGCAGGCGCGGGTGCGGCCGCCGCCCCTGGCCCGCCAGTCAGCCCGGTTTTTCACCTGACGGACCAATAGGAAAGGACGCGGTCTCAGAGCTGGATTTTATAGCCCAATCTCTCAGAGTCTACACGATTATTTAAAAAAGAAAAAACTAACAGCCAACTGCTGGCTCTGGTAGTTCAGCTGCCTCGTTGGTCTGTGCGCGTCTTGGCTAGGGAAAGGCCGCAAGCTACACGACAAATGGGAGTCTAGGGAGAAAAGACACGAAACCCCCTAAACTTCCTTTCCGTTGCCGTCCCCTTTATTTGTTAGCACGTGAGAGCAGTGCCGGGGACTCTTGCAGAAATGCCATCACGAAATGCAAATGTCTCGGCTGTCCTTTGATCTGCCTGTGGAGCTGTATCAAGGGCAGCAAGAGTGGTGGGAAGATCAGTGCTCCAAAGGCATTGTCAAGTACTCGGCTGAATAAATCAAAGGTGTGAAGTGTTTATATTGTCGTGCTCTTGAAGCTGTAAGCTGCTACCAATATGGTAGCCGCTAGCCGCCTATGGCTCTTTAAGCTTATTAGAATTACATAAAATTTAAAATTCAGTCCCTCAGTTATACTGGCCACATTTTAAGTGCTCGGTAGCCACAGGCAGCTAGCGGCTACCTTATTTGACTGCGAGATGTTGAACATTGCCATCATTGCATAAAGTTCTATTGGAATGTGCTGCTCTAGAGTTTTAAATGAATGCTGGTTAAAAAAAAAAAAAGAAAGAAAGAATCTGCTTTATGATACCAGCCAAATTTTAGGACACTCTTGGCATTTGCATTTCCTGGCACCAGTGTGGAAAGTTTTAAAGTCAGAATTTCCGTATCTTCTCGCTGAAAGAGGTCTAGGGAACATTTAACACAAGCACCTAATTTTTCACAGGGAAAACAAGTGGGGCCCGGAGAAGTTAAGAGATGCACCCCCAAACGATGCCATAAATTTAGAAAAAAGATAAGGTCACCAGAGCGGATCTATCTAGTACACTTTGCGCCAGACGAGGGCACCTTGCCTGGGGTTGGCTAAGGCAAATGAACCCTACAGAAAAGGGGCCTGATGGAAGATTTTCCACAGCAGTACCCTTTTAGAAGAGAAAATACTTCTAAGCACGCCTCTAGGAAGAAATTCTAGTAAGAATAAAGTGTGTGAGGGAATAGCACTGTCACCCAAACTAAAAATATATTCTTGGTAACGTCATAGTTTCATATGACGTCTTCTAAAAGAGACTAGTTGGATTAACGTTCTTATTTATACTTAAAAAATTCTGAGGAAATGGAATTATCCTTTTAAAGTATGAGCTAAAAAGCACTCTTAAGGTCGGGGGGGGGGGGGGGCGGGGAGAAGTGTCAGGTGAGGGTTGTTACCAAAGCATAGCTTCCTCAAATTCGATGAAGATACTATCAGGTACAAGTTATGGAACCTCCCTTTGCTTCAGTTTCCCCATCTATAAAATGTTGAACATATTCTTAAACTTCGTTATGAGGATTCAATGAGCCACCCAACATACAGCACAAGACTGGAAATTGGCAAACTGTACTAAAAGCCATTCTTACTCTCCTGTGAAGAATTTCAACTTCTACACCATCAAGTTCAGGATGAGAACTTCGTCAGTTTTATTTTTAAGAGGTAGAGATCTCTTCAGTCCTAAAATTCCCTGACCAAAGGGGTATACGTTCTTATTTCCCTTTCATAGGCATGGTGTCTCTAGTATACTTCCAGACTTTCATTGTCTTATTTTATTATTATTATTTTTTTGTCTTAAGGGATGCTTCTTTCTACTTGTTAGCTGCTTGGTTGTTGAAAAGGCACTAGAAACTCCAAGTCCATCCTCTTTCACCCTGGTTGACCTTTGGAATGCTGTTGTCAGCCAAGAAGACACTGATATCTTCAGTCTCCTGCTAGCTTGAATTCTTTAGGGCAGAGTCTGCTCAGATTATCTCCTGATGTCATTCCAAATGTCTGATGGCCATCTATGGCAATGGGGCTGGGCCGAGGCCTTCCGGGAAGGGGGGGCCCATGGAATGCCTAATGGAGCATTCTGTTCAAGAGAGACCTAGAGGTTGTTCTCTCTTGGATGCATGGTCAACATTACAGCTATGTCTAGAGGCCTGTTTGCTGCTTCTGGCAAAACGGACGCCATAGACATTTTGCATTTTGGTTTTAAATAAAATCCCACTTGGGATGTGTATGATTTCTATTGATTTCAATTGGTGTAAATATGTATTAAAGAAGAAAAAAGGACTCAGAAAGTGTTAACAGTTAACAATTTATATCTGGTATTTCCTATTCCTGCTAACTCTCCTTATTAAGAACACCAAAATAAGACAAAGAAATCTCGAAAGGAGAGAATAAAGCCACCTCACTGCAAAATGTACCTTGTTTTATTTATCTCTCTAGGTAATTTTCTGAAAGATGGTATTTTACTTAGTTGAGAGCTTTTAAAGTTACTTCTTAAATATTTTTTTTACCTAAAATTTTAATCTAAGGAAAATAATACAATTTTTTTCAAGAAGACAAGATCATGCATAGATTAAATGCTTCCCAATCATACTAGCTTTGAAAATAAGGAGATACGTAATTATATCCATATTCTAATTTACTAGGAAAAAAGAGAATTAGTTATCGTTAGAAATGAAGTCTCTCTAAATTATTTTGGACTATGATGAAAATTAAAAGTAAAATGCAATAGAACTTTTAAATTTAAGTCAGGGCTTAACACTAGTTTGTTTTACCAGTATATTCTACTTCACTGTGACAAAGACCCAAACCAAAGAGGTCTGATTTCCTATAGATACTTTTTTTTTTTTTACTAAATCTATAGTTAAGTATTTCAATGTGAATAATATTCATATTTGTAATACAATGGTATTTGTAGTATATGTGCAAAAATAATACTATCTTATTAGAATGACAGTTGAAAGAAATCAATTTAAAGTGCCTAAGATTTAATGGCCATTCGCTATTTGTTCGTCTTGTATTAACTGCTTTAATTGATTTAATTGTATTAATGGTTTTATAAACTTTTTTCTTTTTATCCAAACAACAACCTCTCAGATAGACACTACAGTTTTCTCCATTTTACATATTTTAACAACTTTAGTTTAAGGAGGTGACATTACTTGCCCAGGGTCTAATAGGTCATAAATGCCAGACAAAAGACATGAACCTAGGTTGGTTTGTTTCCACTAGATGCCCTTAGCTATGATGCCGTACTGCTTCCTTAGACTTACAACCTTTGCTCATTTATGGGGATGATGATATCAGGGGGTGATATAATTGATTTTTTTTTCCCACCAGAAAGTATTTCACAAATACATGTCATAACGTGTGTCATTCTCTTTAAGGTAGACAGCTTAGGAGGTTGTTTGCTTATTTCAGTAATGATGTCTTTAGCATCAGTCGCTATAGAAATCTCTCTAGGGGTTTGCTATGCAGCCTTAACAGTTTGCTTGTTGGCAAATCATTATCATTAATGATGAATTTGTTGGTGAAATTAAATCCAAACCAAAAGTGGTGAACAAGGTGGCTTCATGGAAACTATGATGTGATTATAAAGCAGATTATTTGTTATCTGGCACAGAAATTGACACTAATTGTAGATACAAAAGGGGATTTACAATGGTATTTCTGATGTGAACGTGTAGCCTGTAAGGAGACATTTTGGCAAGTAGCACTATTAAATCAGATACATTTTTAAAAAGTTAGTTACACTAATTCGAAGTTACACGTTATGTATGAACATCCTGGGAAACACCTTTTCAAGGAATGTTCAACAGGCAGAGGAGGGTAAATTGAGACCCTGGATTAGAATCCAGGCTCAGGCACTTAATAACCATTTGACTCGATTTTCTAAGTGCCCTTGTTATTAAATAGGGAAAGTGGCAGGATCTACACAGGATGATAATTTTGCAGAGAGGAGGTGTAGTCCTACCTAGTGCCTGGCATGTAGAAAGTGCTCAATAAATGTTAGCTAATGTTATATTATTTCACTTTCAAGGACTGCTCCGTGTTCCTGAAAAACATTTCAATGTCTCATTTATCTAATGATATTTTAGAAGATGTTTCCTTTTCTGTCAGCTTTCATGCTTAAAGCATTTTTTATTTCAGTATACATCTTTTTATATTTGAAATAAATATACAACATTTAGGATAGTATGTTGATTAAACCAATATATTTTATACCAAGAAGCCTTACATTTTGGGGTTGCCAATTTATATTAGCCTTGTTTGATATTCTTTTCAGAGAAACATATGTGTGTGTACATGTTTGATTTTATCAGACTTTGCTCAGAATAAGGCTCCAAGGTTTTATTTTTTAGTTATGTCAGACATCTTCTAGACTGCTTATTGATGACATATTCTTTTTAAAAAAAAATTTTTTTTTAACGTTTATTTATTTTTGAGACAGAGAGAGACAGAGCATGAACGGGGGAGGGGCAGAGAGAGAGGGAGACACAGAATCGGAAACAGGCTCCAGGCTCTGAGCCATCAGCCCAGAGCCCGACGCGGGGCTGAAACTCACGGACCACGAGATCGTGACCTGAGCTGAAGTTGGAAGCTTAACCAACTGAGCCACCCAGGTGCCCCTATTGATGACATATTCTTACACTTAAATTTAAAGAGTCTTCCCATAAATACACAGAAGTAGTAGCTTCTTATTAAATCTGAGTTTTTAAGTGTTTTTAGATCAATATTATGTGTGTGGTATAGGCAAAATTTTAAGGTTGCTGAAGTTTGTCTTTGTGTCACCAGCCTCCCTATACTCACCTTCAACTTGTCCTCTTTCACTCTGGCATACACCATTCACCCAGCAGCAATTTTTAAAATCAATAATAGCTCTTTATTGAGTGTCTCTGTCTCCTCACAGCTTTTCGCTGATGTGACCCACAAGATCCTTTGATTCCTCAGCAGCCTCTTTATGCTCCAGTCTTCTCCTGGACTATGTTCTACCCAAGAAGCCAGCCACTCCAACAGTTTACCTCATGACACACTCTCAGTGTGTTACTCCTTTCCGTGAACTTCTCTTCAAAAGTTTTCTGGAAGGAGTTCATTATCCAAAGGAGTATCCATGATTACACAAATTCCATACATTCCCTGCCCAGCTGGTCAGGAGATGCTCTAGAGAGGAGACTTTCCGAGTGTCTCAAGTCCCTCCCACTTTGCTGACATGTAAGTGAGCCCTGGGGGTAAGTGGGAAGCCTGGCTCTTACTTGAAGAAAAATTTTATTTTTTTGAAGAGATTGTGATCGGAGGATGAATTCTCTATGAGCAAAGTATCATGATGCTCCTTGAAAATTTGTCTACTTATTTTTTTTAAGAAATATAATAACACTTTAGTACCTGTTGTTCCAGTCTCTTTTCCTATTCTCTCTTTGCACAGGAGGCACACAGTTGCTGCATGTCCCTTGTGCCATAGCTACCATGTTGTCACTTGGTCTCACCCTTTGTGCACTCCCTTCTGCCCCCAAAAGTCATCAGAGGTGTAGTTAGTGACTATTTCTCCAAAAATGTCTTGAAAGGGATATACGAACCCTGTGATGAGAATGTGTTTTGGTCCCTGGATGAAGGTTAGAATCTGGAAGGGGTGGAGAGAGGTTCAGGGTTGGAGGACAAAATACATTCTACTCTTTATCACTTCTATGAAATCACAGATAAAGCATCTTCCTATAGGCAGAGATGAATCATGTAAATTAAATATTTCCCAACTTTGTATGGCATTAAACCTGTAAATATGGAACATCCATATCAAATGTACTTTATATTGTATTCTGAAGAAATTCATAAATGAAGAAATTTGATTCTAAGTGAAAGATTTTGAGCTCTATTTAAAGAAGGGTAAGTAGGAAACATTCTACAATCTTCTTTTTTTATTCCCTTTGACCCCTTTAGCAATAGTGAAATAGCTAATCAATAGATTTAATTCTGTCTTTTCCATGTCGTTCCCTTTTGTCCTTCATCTTTTCGGCTCCATCTTTTCATTTTCAGTTGTAAATTTTTTATTTTCAGTTATAAAGTCAGTATAGCCATAAACATACACACACACGCACACACACACACTCACATAAACACACACCACTGGTTATTAACAATCAAAAAAATTTTTTTTCATGCTTTGGAAAGTTACATTTTCTATTTCAGAATCATGGAATATTATTAATACTTTCCTATTTATTTGAATAACTTCAAAATAAAAAAAAACTTTTAACAAGGGAACTTATTTCTAAATAATTGGTGATGTGTGCTACAGATAATATGGTCATAGAAGAGTTTTTATGATTTTTTTGTTATTAATCACTATAATTACTCTGATTACAATAATGATTGACTCACAGTGAATAAAGTATGTGCTTGTGCTCTTTATCTATTTTTGAAGGATTTATGTTCATCCATCTACACATTCCACACATTCTCACCTCATCCTTGCGTACCTGTGAGATTCTAGTTTGGGTAGTGTATGGCCACGAAACAGTTTGCACACTGGAGAATAAAGCCTGTGGGTTCCCTTACATTATTGCTGGGCCTTAGCCTTCTAAACTCCCTGGGTCAGGGATGATCATCTGAGTTTTCTAAAACTTGAATGTATTTGCTTATATACTTCTCATAAAAAGCACTGTCTGTGCTATTTTTAAATGACTTTTCTGAAGAGTCAATTCAAGCCATTTTTCATATTTCAAGTCGTTTTATTTAGTGCCTGAATCCCAAGTAGAACTTGAGAATGATTTTTGGCTTATCTCTGGTGTTGGGTGAAATTTATCGTTTGCCAATCTACATAAAAATAATTAAACTATTTAAGTGCAAATGTAACTGACAGTAAATAAAAATGGACATAAAACTTCTGTGGCTGTATCCATATGCTTCCTTTGATCTCTCGGGACCTGAGATCACTAGGTGCTGGTTTTCTTGCTACCGAAGAGCAAGAGAACCAACCCTCTTGAAGAAGGCTCTAATGAGGACTGAACAATCTACCACAATTTTCTTGTTCTAGAGAACAACTTTTCAGAGGGCCTCAGATTTGCTCAGATTCCTAGGCTTCACCTCAGATCCCCTGAGCAAGAACCTCAGGAATCTGCATAGTAACTAGCTCCTCAGGTGTTTCTTACGTTTATTTTGTTTGCAGCCACTGCCTAAGGGTGAGGGTGATGATAAGATCTGCAAAGTCTTCTAATTCCATAACCTTCTCCAATATTTGTTCCCACACTCTCAACTAATCTTAAGTTTTATGGAACCTTTAAATTAGTGAACACCTTTCAAAATAGTAACAATGAGAGGTCAAAATTATAGGAATCTTTCTTTCTTTTGCCTCCCTTTGCTCATATTGTAAACAATCAAAAAAGACATGCCATGTATATTCTGCCCATTGTGATTAGAAAACCCATTAAGCAATATGGGGACCTGATACTTTCAAATTTCTGTGCTTTTCTTCATCTTTACATATCTGAGGGGTAGTGTTTATCTTTTCTGGATGAACTGTGCTCTTAGATCCTGGTATCTTAGCAAAACCTGTAAAATGGGTTCCAGATCCAGTGACCTCTACTGTTAGTGACACCTGAGCTGCGAGCCCATTCCTATTTCAATAAGCCTAGATTCCCTGCAACCACAATCACAATCCCTGTTCACAATCACGTGAGAAATGTGGCTTTTCACTAAAAAGATTTTCAACTAAAACAAATATTCCTTATGATCTTGATAAGTACCTTTGCCTGCCATGCAATCTTGTAGGGCCTTCACACCATTGCCATCCCAGGCAACATGGGGATCCCTATTCCCAGCCTTTTAACTTCTCTGCATAGCCAGCTGCTGCCATTAACCTCTCTTGGATCCAGATATTTTTAACACTCCAGGTTAGGGGTTCTCTGATGAGCCTGTTTCTTGTTCCAGCATTTTTCTGAGACGAACAAACATGTTCTCAAGCTGGCTTACAGCACCAAGTGTGGTGAATATGTATATATATATATATATATATATATATATATATATATATATATATAATTTTTCATTTTTAAAAATGTCCCATTTTATAAAACTAAAAACATTAAATGGCGATTAAGTTTGTTTGTGTCAACTCAGCCTTATAGATTGTACTGAAAACTTCAAAGCTATGTGTGATAATATAATTTTGAGGGTGAGGCCTTTCATATTTTGCTACCGGGGTACCTAAGTGGGAAAAAATATGGCTAGCTGATCAGTCATGTATTATAAAGTGATTTTGTCTTCGCTACTCATCTCAGAAGCTAAAAACTGGTGCTAGTTTTAATTATTTGGAATGTGGCCATGTGGTGGGCTTCTTCAGCAGTAGGGAGGGGGCAGGGCATGCCAGTGGAGACAAAAACCCACGAATATTGTGCAGAATCCTTTTGGGACTTCACATGAAGCAGCGGTAACACCTTTTTACTGGATAACTAGAACTGTTTTTGCGATGATTTACACATAGCCCAGCAAAGAGTCACATCCATTTGGTATCCTCCCCGAGATTACATGACTTGTTTCCAGTCACAAAATTACTGAGCAGTGAAATAGAGATTACAGCTCACAGCTGCCTACTTCTGCTCTGGTGTTCTTTGGACAGTACTCTTCAGCTCTAACAAGAAAACACTTAAGATCTTTCAAAGGCAAATGAGAAACAAGTCGTTCACGTTCACTAACACCCCTTTGAGATGTAGGGAGATGACTGGATTTATTTAAAAGTCTTATGATTTTGCATATTTTGCTTTGACACCCCTGCCTTTCACAATTGTTAGAAATGGACATCATTTACTGATTATTTTGCTTTGCATACTGTTGTTGCATATTGTTTTTTTTTTAAATTTTTTTTTCAACGTTTATTTATTTTTGGGACAGAGAGAGACAGAGCATGAACGGGGGAGGGGCAGAGAGAGAGGGAGACACAGAATCGGAAACAGGCTCCAGGCTCCGAGCCATCAGCCCAGAGCATGACGCGGGGCTCGAACTCACGGACCGCAAGATTGTGACCTGGCTGAAGTTGGACGCTTAACCGACTGCGCCACCCAGGCGCCCCTTTTTTTTTTTTTAAATTTTTTTTTTGTTGTTGCATATTGTTAAATGATTTGCTGATTAATAACTAACGTTGATTTGGACTAAATGTAATGGAATAAGCAAATACATTTGTAAAATTAGATATATTGTATAATTTAGTTGCTAATTGGTATCATAGAGCTGTTGGAGGTTATTTTAGACCAATCCCTTGCAGGGAAATCCTGTCCACGATTTCCTCCCATATCCTGTAGCAATGTTTTAAGACCCCCTCCCCCGTTTAAAAAAATTCATTTGCTTGTCCGGGCTTTAAAGCAAACACTTCTCACAGGCAGATACAGCTCCAAAGCTCTGGGTTAAAATAAATCCTTTTAAATTCAGAACATGGTAGTTATCTCCTAAATGATTTCTTTTCTAGAGGGTCAGAAAAGAATAAAGTATTTAGTGTGAATATATTTTCATGACCTTGATCGAATCCGTATGATGGGCAGCATTGTCAACACAATATATTATAGCAATATAAGATATTAATATAATAATTATTTGAATAAATATCAGATACTTATATTAATACAGGATTATTGAGTCATAGAATTTCTGAGCTGTTTGGAAACACTTGCTGATGAGCCCTCTGGGGTCTAGAAGGTTTTGTAATTAACACACATACACCACACACACACACACACACACACACACACACACACACACACACGTGTGATAGTTCATTGTTGAGTCACTTATATGAACTGTTTAATATGTTCTGTACTTAGGTAATGTGCGTATGCTTATGCTTTGGTACATTTTGTATTTTTAATTATTTTCTAATATTTCAAAAAATTTTCAGCCTGAACTTCTGATTTCTGTGTTCATTTTCTAAACATATACATTGTCATTGATTATTTTTTATTTCTGCTGTTTTATATACACCATAAATATTTTCAGTTTGGAAATCAGTTTAAATAGCAAAGAGAATCTAAAAAAGAATTTGTACTATAGATATTTTAATGTGTTTATGTTCTTTTTTTAAAAGCAACATTTTAATATGCTCTGATAAAACTGTATTTCTCTAATAAGGTATTAAGTCTGGTGGCTGAAAATAGTTCCCCAAAGGAATGTCACTCACATTAATTTTCCATGTGCTCTCTTTTACTTATAGTTTCATTGTCCACATGTTTAAAGTCTAATAGAAAAAAAAATCTCTGGATATGAAGTTGGGAGATAGATCCAAGTCTACATCTACGTCCTCATGTTGGTGACCTTGGGTAAATTTTATTTTTGTGCTTCCATTTCATTTTTTTAAAAACGAGTAGTTGAAAGCATCAAAGACTCTTTCCTACAATTCAAACACTCCATGAGCTCAAAAGATTTGATTGAAAGAAATGTGTGGGCATCATTACCTGACTGCCCAGTATTTTCATGGTCACACACTTGTTCCGTATATCTGAAGTCCCTTTAAGGAAGTTAACTCTTTGTAGGTGTGAGATAGGGTCATCGAGAGAAGTGGGGTAAATAGAAAAGGAAGGGGAAATAAATTAATGACAAAGACAGAATGATAGGTGGTGGAAATGATTCCCTTTTTACTTCTTTATATCTATGGTCTAGTTATTCCTGTTTGAAAACCTTACTGGCACCAGGTATTATCAACAGGGATGAGTAATATGTAATTTTTATCTCTACTGGGTTACATTTGGCCCACAGACAGTTGACAGCTGTCAGTCAGGTGGCTGGTCAATGAGGAGATACATGTAAAGCTGCCAAAGTATTTTTGTTTCTTTAAATACTTATAAGTAAACCATTTTAGTTGGAAGCTTCATTGTCCTGAAATTAAATAGATTGATATTCACAATATAATTTGTTGAAGTTAGTTGCTGGGAAAATCAAAATTTTCCCTGCGAATATATGGGTAAACAAAATGTTTTTCAAATGTCTTTCTGAAACAGGAGAATAATTAATTTTTCTCTACTATAAATAGAAAAGGCCATCCTTAAGATTTGAAGATATATTGCAAATAAGGCTTAAAATTAAAAAAAATTTTTTTTAAATTAAACTTTTAGTACACATATGAGTCAATGCAACTTTCAGTCATAATTTCTGACTAAGACTTATTAAAAGAAACCATTTCCTTACATTGAGGGGGTTGGTATAGGTATTTTTGTGACACAAGAGTTGAGGGTTTACCAGAAAGGACGAACGTGTACCTGCATGTTGATCTAGGAATTAAAGCTTCTTTTCATAATTACAGGAAAAAAAACCATGGAAGTTTAGATTACGCTCACAGTTCAGGGCATGGTTAAAATGACAAGTTTTGGTTATTTAGAAATATTTGGGCTATACCTAATATTGTTTCTAATAGGTTCAGTCACACTTAAATAATTCACAAGAGTCATAAAAAAGAGATTGGAAGAAGATTTTGTATTGCTTATATTTAGTGTTCATGACAAACAATATATTAATTATAGTCAATATAGTAATGCGCATGAACACTTAACGAATGTAATTCTAAAGTTGACTTAAGAGTGTATATTCAGTGTTGCAGTAGTTGTCTCTAAAAGCAAATGCTCTGATTCTTTAGGAATATAGAGTTTAACAGACTAGATAAATAACAGAAATATCAAGTGCACGCAGTACATACTCATTTTTTAAGAGACTAATGAAGTTATCTAAAAAGTGCAGTTACTTAGGTGCCAGAATCAATATAATGAAGGTGATAGAATATCACACAAAAATAGCAGTTTGACACCACACTATATTCCTTTCTAAAAAATAAAATATACTTTACTTTTATGAACCATATTCTGCATGTAATAATTTACAATGAAAATCAGACTTGGGTTTTACTTTTTAAATTACGTTTTAAAAATATTAGATTTTTTGGGTGGGAGGATCATTTCTGGTAATTTTTTAAACCGCAAATAGTTAATAATTTTAAAACGGCAACGAAGTCAGTCTAAAAGAGTATGATACTTATAAATTTGTGGCTAATCCATATCATCATTGATTTGAAAATTGTTTTAGATGAAGTGGTCATTAAAAAAAGTCAGATCTTATTATTTTCCTACTATAGAACTATGTATTAAGCATGTAGATTGAAAATTATTCTGAGATCATCAGAATAAAACAATTGCCTCATAATATTAGTAATTTATACTGGTAGGAGCCTTTCTCTTCTTAAGCACCAATTCTACCCCCCACAGCCCAGAAAATTGATTTTATGGCTGATAATTTATAGCATTCTTGATCAGTGTATGCTGTGTGTCGTTTACATTCATTAGCCCATGTTGCTTGTGAATATGGAATTTGGTTGTTAAAATGGTTTCATATGTTTACTATGTATAGTCTTTAGCTTTGAGCTCCTTACTTGCTTAAATAAATGTTTTCAATTTGTATAATACAACAATTTGTAGAGAAATGCTGTGAATCATAGTTAAAAGAATGAGTCCTTGAAATAGAATCATTTTTTAAAAATATATCCTGACATGTGGTCTTATTTTTCCATGTTTTGTATTAATTAAAATCCTATTCTGAAAAAAATATTTTTGCCTAAACTTTTGAATTCACAAAATAAAAATACCAAATATATAAATGTACTAATTTTGGAAATCAGTGACGTAAAAACATGCTTTAGTAATGTCTTCGATGTTTATTCCAAAGATTTTTCTCCAAAGAAATTCTTTGTAAAGTAATGAGAAAATGTTGCCACTTTTAATTATTAAATATTCTATTCAATACATGTTTTTAAATTGTATTATAAATAAAATTCATTTCATATTCTCTTTAATCATATTCCTGTCACATGCACCCATAAAAAATAGTAGCGCATGAAACGTTTGAAAAGAGCATGTACCATTTCACATTTTTATTTGATTTATTGAAAAATAACATTTTATTCGGAATAGATTATGACAGAATTAGATAAAAAAGAGATGAAATGTTATTTATGTGTTTGTTTTAATAGTCCAATAGCATACGTGTAATTACTTCTGCATCTTTCAAATATTGGAGATAGTAATGAAAGAGACCGACATTCAAAATATAAAGTATTTCCTATAAAACTTTTTTTGAATGTAAAAAATTGTCAAATGGTAACAGCTCTGCTTTCTACACCAGGCAAGCCCACTGTTGAGTTAGTTGGCTCTGATTCCAGTGGGTCTCATCAGCTTTCTGAATGCAGGTTCCTCAGCAGTGCCTCTTCCAAGATAACAAAATCAACTTTTAAAGATTAAAAAATATATTTTGGCAATTGAAACTCACCAGTGCCTTTCTGCTTCTCCAGGAAGTTGTACCCTTCAGCACCTGCTGAGGGCTTTGTTGTCCAAACTCTGACAGGTAAAAAAATTCCTGTAGAATAAAGCCAGACCAGCTGGCTTTGAAGAGAAACCCCCCAGTTTGGGCTGCGCTTGTCTCTTCTCCTTTTCTATGAAGACCCAGGCTTTCCCCCCTTGATCGTCAAGCCGTAAGATGCGTGATCCCTGTGCACAAGTGTCTGGCAGGCCGAGGTGCACCTGTTCCTGTCACTCTGGGGTAAATTTAGCTGTAAAGGTATCACTGACAACCAGACCTTTGTCAGTGTTGGCAAAAGAACACAGAATTGCTTCGCTCCCCTCCCCCTTCCAAGCCCCAATGCTGCTAGTTCAAATGGAAAATATCAAATTGGAAGTCTATCCAAAAATCATTCCTAAAAAATGAGATTGCTTTCATATGGTAAAAAAGTAAGTTTCCTCATTTCACGCAGACTTTAAAATTACATTTCCAAGAATAATCTTGGAACAAGACAAGTTTTTGTTCAATTAATTGTGGCTGGAAACTTTTTAATGGAAACATAGCACACACTTACTTCATTTCAGATTATTAAATTGTGTTAAGCCTTAAAGTTAGTTGCCATTCTTTGCTGTAGCTCATTTGTTCTTTTCAATCCAGAGAAATATTAGAACGTTAAAACTTATCACATAGGAGGGTTTAATCATCCTACCAAAATTAGACAGCATGTAGCTCTGAAAGACTGAATGTCAAATTGTGTGCTCGTAGCCCTTAAACTACTGAGAATCTAGGACCCCACTACTACATTTAAAATGACTGTTCGTGTTTGTGGAAAACCGTGAACGTTTAGGAACTGGTAAAGCTAGAGGTCTCTTACTCTTTGATTAAGGTAAGGACATTTATCGTTTATGTAAATTTTTTAGATTAATTGCTGTACTGACAGTTTGAGAACAATTCCTTAAGAAGGAAAATGGAGAGGCAGGCAGTGTTCATTGCTATGTCCGGCATAAATACAGTAGTTAACATATATAAAGTAGCCCAAAGAGTATTGTGTTTAGCCAAAGCATTCTGAGCTTCTCTTTAATAATTATGATTTCTTAAGTGGTGTTAAAAAGAATTGTGCAAAGTACCTGTTCTACCATATTATTGCTGTTTACAAGGGCTGGGTGTGATGAGAAAAAGAAATCTGGGTCAAAATAAAAAATGCTTTGTAAAATAAACAAAGTTCCTATTTACTTACCATGTATAAACAGCCACTCACCAAGCCTCATTTCTCCGCAGGGCACCACTTTCAGATAAAAACATAGACCTGAATGGCATCATCCAGTATCCAAGGAAACCATGTAAGTACCTCTCTCACTGTGTACTTCTCTTATTCAGAGTTTAAAAGCTAGCTGAGTACTGAATAAGTGAGTGTTTTTATTTAATAATTATACGGGAGGTACTTTTTAGGAGCTTGCTAAAAAGAAACAGGTTCTTGATTGTTATGTGCGTCATAACAAAACCCTTATGTTTTTCATCATGTTTCATAAAATTATGTGTTTAGTCGCAATCTCTCCATCAATTCTCATTCTTAGGTACAAAACAGCTACTCAAAGTCATAATGAATTGAGAGTTTCAAACTTTTCCAAGACCCATTAGTGTCTGAGAAACAATGTTTCAGAGGCCTTGTGCCAGGAGTAGTGACCTAATTGTAATAAACACTTTTTAAATTTTACAAATTAAGAAAAAACTGATTGGAAAATAGTAGTTTATTGGTAAACATTTGTAACAGTTGATTCGGTTTTAGACTTCCTTAGGGAGCGAGCAACTGAGCAAAAAGGTGAAGTTACAGATTTAAACAATGTAAGGAATCCTGACAACAAGTGTAATTTTTAAGATGTGAAAAATCTGTTTGCAGAAAGGGTTGGAAAGTTGGCATATTGTGTTCTTTATTTTTGTTTCCCCTAACTCATTAGTTTGTAGCTAATTTCTGTAGCTAATTTTAGCGTTCTAATTAATTTTCAGAACCATGGAATCTACTGAATCTACTGTAGAAATTGTTTCCAAACAACACACTATTCTGGACAAAGATCCACTTTACAAATATTTGGAATATTCTACTAAGTATTTCTTTACTTGGACTTTATTATTTTTTTTTCTTATTTGCACTCTGTACTTTTAAAGTCAAATTATTTTCAATACTAAATAATTATTCATTTTCATTTACTTTTTTGAAAATACTTAAAACTCTATACTTATGTAATTATCGACTGCTTTTTTTTTTTACCATCTGGATTAGCTCTGTGGTTTATCTAGTCTTTTTTTTTTTCTTTTCCATCTAGTCTTTTTTTTTGTTTTTAATTTTTTTTTCAACGTTTATTTATTTTTGGGACAGAGAGAGACACAGCATGAATGGGGGAGGGGCAGAGAGAGAGGGAGACACAGAATCGGAAACAGGCTCCAGGCTCTGAGCCATCAGCCCAGAGCCTGACGCGGGGCTCGAACTCGCGGACCGCGAGATCGTGACCTGGCTGAAGTCGGCCGCTTAACCGACTGCGCCACCCAGGCGCCCCTCCATCTAGTCTTTTAAGTATAGACATACTACTTTTCATCAAGGTTTTCAGGAGTTGCATTTAAATGTTTCAAGTTTAGCTCTGTTGTTTGGAAGTTTTTCATACTATTTTCATGTATTTTTGTTCCTCTTGTATTTCTGTCTTTCCTTTGCAGCATGGTTCTTTACTAAGCGTAAATGGTAGAGATGATCTCACTCAGTTTCTCTGCTGAATTAGACAGACCCTTCCTATTCAATATCTACCTGCAGGAGCATTGCACTTTCCCACATGACAGTGTGGTATTAGTTAGCCTTTCTATGTTCCTGTCTGCTTACATATGTTACGAAATGCATCTTTCTGAACTGACAGATGAGAAGTTGTGTTAGACTAAGGAATTTGCTGGTACTTTGGAAGGGTATAAGAGCCTCTTCTCCTTGTAGGAGGACCTGGCTAGGAAATGAGTTTTCTTACGCTAGATAACAAACTCTACAAGTGTGTAGTTTGAGGCATTAGGTATTGCCCTCTAAACAGGAATTCCTTGCCACAAAATAAAGGCTCGGCTATCGCTGGGTAAACTTGGAAGCAGAGCAGGGTTAGAATAGATCTTTATAAAGAAAGAAAATGTGAATCAGAAGGGAAGAACACTGGCTAATGCCATAATTCCCTATCTTGAGCAAGTGGAATCTTTTGAAATTCCATTCTCCTTATATAGCAAGAGTAGAAAATAAATCTATTTGCACTGCTTGTGGAACAATTTTAAGTATTTGCATGAGAATATAGATTTTCGGAAAAACTGTTTAAATGTTACAGGTTTAATTCAGCCTCCTATACCAAAGGAGAAATGACTGGGTAGAAATAAATTGATACATGCACATCCTTTCCTCAGTAATGTTTTCTCCAACAAACTCTAACAATGAGTGAGTTCTCATTACTCATTAAGAACTTTTTGAGATGACGGACATTGCTCTATATCTGCACTGTCCAGTATGGTAACCAGTAGCAGTGTTTGAAATGTGGCTAGAACAATGGAAAAACTGAATTTTAAACATAATTTAAATTTAATTGATTGAAATTTACTTAGTGACTAGTGGTGACATAATGACTAGTGGCTGGTTACTATACTGGTATTTTGCTTTTATCAGAAATTAAAATAGAGTCCTGTGAAGAATTTCTAATCTTTTGGTATCCTATCATACAATATATCACTTTTTATATTTACTTTAATATTTGAATTATCATTGCAGTGGAATTTCTTTATAACACTTTCTGAGAGATGAATGTTTTTAATACTGTTGATGGGAAGACATTATAACTTTGTTTTATAAGCCTGGGTAGCAACTTTTTTTTTTAATCTTTTTTTTCAACGTTTATTTATTTTTGGGACAGAGAGAGACAGAGCATGAACGGGGGAGGGGCAGAGAGAGAGGGAGACAAAGAATCGGAAACAGGCTCCAGGCTCTGAGCCATCAGCCCAGAGCCTGACGCGGGGCTCAAACTCACAGACCGCGAGATCGTGACCTGGCTGAAGTCGGACGCTTAACCGACTGCACCACCCAGGCGCCCCTAGCAACTTTTAAAATGGACATTATAAGCAAGACTGTGTCTAAAAAGAAGAACACTCTAATGAACATTCTAACAATGGTGGTAAGTATTTCCAAAAGTTCAGTTACAATTTCTGTAATACATCTTGCAGTACAAAATGTAACCAGTCTACAAAAATGCTCACTAGCCTTGTGTCCCCAAAGCTGATTGTGCTTTCAAAGCACACATCAGATTTTAAATCATATTTTAAAGCCATGCTCCCATGGCTTTTTCAGCATTTAGTAAAAGTGAACATTAGGGTGCATCATGATATTTTAATAATATTACTAGTACAGTAACATTATAGACAGAATTATTAGCTAAAAATATACCAAGAATTTAAAGTTTACAGCGATTTAAAATAAAACATTTATTTTGTGTGTGAGAGAGAGAGTGTGTGCGCAAGTGAGGAAGGGGCAAAGAGACAGGGGGGACAGAGGGTCTGAAGAGGGCTCTGCGCTGATGGCAGAGAGCCCGATGTGGGGCTCAAACTCACGAACCACAAGATCATGGCTTGAGCCAGAGTCAGACCTTCAACCAACTGAGCCACCAAGGTGCCCCAATGTTGATTTTTTAAAAAAGTCCGCACATCAATTCATTTCAAGAAATGTAGGATATAGGTTATTTGTGGGATATTGAACTAGAGACCATGAGGAATTTTTTTTAAATGGAAGATGTAGCATTCATCTTTTTAGGAACTCCATTTATTGGATTTGGGTATCTCCTTTTGGATGGTTAGGATTCAGATAAGAGGAGAGAGGAGACTTTTTTTGTCACAACCTTGCACAAGCTACTTACTGTGTCCCTCCCACTGCAAAACAACCAGATTCTAGAAAAATATACTTTCTAATGAATTATTTGAATGAGAAAAAATTTTTGGACAGTTCCCTGATCTCAAAACCAAAAACCTAAACTGTGTGAATGAAAGGTGGAATTGCGACAATGAGCAAATGGGAAATGTGGGCATGGCAAGGCTGGACTGGATGAGCTGTGTTGTTAGGGGTGCTTCTGGGAGGATACCAGTCATATGCTCTGTTAGACTTCTCATAAGCCAGCCTTATTAAAACAACAGGAAGATGTAGCAACCACATCTATAGACCCAGTTTTTTGGTCTCCTTTGATGTCCTTGAGTGTCCTCAGTTAGGTAGTCAGCCACTTGCATACTGTCAGGTCTATTTTCAGAAAGAAGGTCTATCCTTGCTTAAAAGCCAGTGTTCTATGTGGAGAAAATATGGTCTTCAATTACGGGAACGCTGCAAATCACAGTCTTCAGTGTCCTCATAAAATATCTTCTCTGATAACTTCATGCCTGAGAAATTGTTTTTATCATGACCTGTGACCTCTGATCCTGAATCACTGCTTTAGCTTATTATGTATTTATTGATGTATTTCTAATTTACTTATCTAAATTTTTATTATCAAAATTCCAAACATATGAAAAAGTAGAATATATAATAAACTTTCACACAACTACACCTGCCTTCAACAACTATTATCTCACGGACAGCTTTGTTTCAACATATTCCCATTTCCATCTCCTACCCCCACCCCAGATTATTTTGAAACCAATTCTAGACATGACATCATTTCATTCTTTAATATTTCAGCAGATAGCTTTATAAGATTAAGACTTGTTTTTTAACTGAAAAAAAAAAAGAATCACATCTATAAAACAAGCTACACCCAGAAGTCAATATTTCCTCAATCTTATCAAATACACACAATCAATATTCAGATTTTCCCAACTGTGTCATAAATTTTTATAATGACTTTTTACTGTTTGAAATGGAATACAGATAAGATCCACACATTGTAAATGGTTATTTATCTTCTGTTTTAATCTAGAGGTTTCCCCCCTGTCTATTTTTCCTCATTTGTTGAAGAAACTGGAGTATTTGTGTGGTAGACCTTCCCATAGTTTGTATCTGCTGATGCATTACTGTGGAGTTGTTTAATAAGCTCCTCTGTTCCTTATCTTTTCTGCTATTTGGTACTTAAGACTAAGAACTTGACCAAATACATTTGGAGGAGGCTGGGCAAGAGCCCTGGTTCTCTCTCTTTTTGTGATGTGTGATCTCTTTTTGCCTTGAGTTAAGGAATACCTAGCCTTGGGAAGTTTCCGCTCACATTTGCCCAAATCAGTACT